>NC_090923.1:953280140-954530140 GCF_040938575.1 Ambystoma mexicanum | reverse complement strand
CCGGACGGACAGCACGACAGCCATGTTCTATCTGAACAAACAAGGAGGGACTTGTTCGCCAAATCAGTCCAAGCTTGCCCAGAAAATCTGGATATGGGCACTCAGACGGAACATCTTCCTGTCATCACAACATGTTCCAGGGGAGCTCAATTCCCTAGCGGATGCCCTAAGCAGAGACTCCCTCCCAGAAGAACACGAATGGGTCCTTCACAGAGATATCGTAGAAGATCTCTTCTCTCAGTGGGGTTTCCCCACTATAGACCTATTCGCCACAAGCGAAAACAAACAATGCCCAGGATTTGCATCCAGGTTCCCCCAGCCAGACTCCCAAGGGAACGCCCTGTGGATGAACTGGTCAGGGATGTTTGCGTACGCTTTTCCACCAACTCCTCATCAGGAAGGTGGTGTACAAGATGAACAAGGAATCGATGACGCTCATCCTAGTTGCTCCCATGTGGGCGAGACAACCATGGTTTCCACACCTACGCAGGATGGCGGTGTGCGAGCCCATCAAACTCCCAGCCTGGTACAACCTACTGTCCCAGCAACAAGGTCAAACAGTGCACCAGGAACCCAACTCAATGAACCTGGCAGCATGGCTCCTGAGGTCATAGAGTTTGGGCATCTCCATTTACCACAGAGGTGTATGGACATCCTAAAAGAATCCAGGAAACCAAACACAAGGCACTGTTACTTTGACAAGTGGAAGAGATTCGTTATTTGGTGCCAGAATAAACAAATCAACCCAGTTGATTGCACTCCTTCCAACGTTGTAACATACATGCTCCACCTGCTGGACGCAGGTTTGGTTTTTAACTCTCTGAAGGTACACCTGGCAGCCCTCTCGGCTTACACCACATCCCATAACAAAGTATCGTGGTGGAAAGTACCAGTAGTTAAAGCCTTCATGGAAGGAGTAAAGAGACTTCACCCTCCTATTTCGAACCCACCGCCAGGATGGGACCTCAATGTGGTGCTAGCTAAGCTCATGGGCCCCCCTTTCGAACCCATGCATAAAAGTAGTCTCAAACACCTGACTTATAAAACGGCCTTCTTAGTAGCCATTACCTCTATAAGAAGGGTCAGTGAAATTCAGGCTCTGTCAGTGCAGGATCCTTTCTTTACTATCCACAAAGACAAACTGGTTTTACGCACACACCCTAGGTTCTCACCTAAATTTATATCTAAGTTCCATGTAAACCAGTCCATCGAGCTTCCGGCTTTCTTCCAAAACCCGCAAAGCTCAGCTGAGGTGAAACTACACACCCTTGATGTGCGTAGGGCGGTCCTCTACTATGTAAATAAAACCAGACCGCTAAGGAAATCAGATCAACTGTTTGTCTCCGTAGCTACAGGCAGAGAAGGGGATCGTGTCTCTAAAGGCGCGATCTCGAAGTGGATTATCAACTGTATACAGCGGTGTTACTCTCTTTCTGAAAAAACTCTGCCTTTTACGCCAAGGGCCCATTCTACTAGAGGCATTGGGGCCACTCTGGCTTTCATTGCAAATGTTCCCCTCGACACCATTTGCAAAGCAGCTACTTGGAGCTCTATTCACACTTTTACTCAGCATTACTGCATTGACACTCATTCCAAGACAGATACACAAGTGGGACAAGCGGTTCTAAGACACCTGTTTGCTCATGACCCTTCTCACATCCCACCTCCTCCTTCTTCTGGTACTGCTCACTAATCTATGCACAGCATGTGATCTAAGCAGATTCCACAAGCCTCAGAAGGGATACATTACTCACCGTAATCGTATTTCTGATGCTTGTATCTGCTTAGATTCACATGCGACCCACCCTTCCTCCCCTCCGAGAGAAGGCGCATGATTGCTTGTAGTCTTACCTTTCTGTCTATCTGCTTGGATTATCTGTACTCACGCTACTCCTCATGCTTCCTCATGTCAGAAAAAATACAATCTGAGTATCCTATACGCGTGAGGGATCTTGGGTACAGTGGACGTCACACTAGGGATAGTATTACTGGCACGCCTGTGTCGACGCCCATTTTCGAGTTTCGAAAAACAAACTGTAATACTCTGCAGCTTCCACTAGATGTCGGCCTATGCACAGCATGTGAATCTAAGCAGATACAAGCATCAGAAATACGATTACGGTGAGTAATGTATTATATATATATATATATATATATATATATATATATATATATATATATATATATTCTATCCCATACTACTTTGGGGGTTAAAATCTGAAGGGAGCTGCGGGGGCGGGGCTATTTATACCACTACGTCCTATTGGGGCAGGCGTAAGCGGCCCAAAATGACGTAGATAGGACACAGAAGTGTCAACATTTTTTCCTATGGAAAATGTCTTTATAAATATACCGAGGGCTCCCAGTCCGACGACGGGGAATATTCTAAGCATGTGAATCCATGAAAGATACCAATGCTGGAGAAATGGAGTTACAGGTAAGAAACTATTCCCTTACTGCCTACATTTTGAGTTACCTTTACTACCACTATTGCATTTACTGTTGTTCCCCCGTGTTGGGCTCTTTCTCCCTCTATCCAGGTGTCCCAAACCTAGGTGCTGCTATTGCACTATAGTGCAGTACACTTCCTGCTATCTTATTCACAGGTGCCTCGACCTAGACTTGCCGCCTTGGGTCCTAGCCCTCTGGACGTGCAGCTACTCTCTGACCCCCACATCACGCAGCTGCTGATCTGCTCCATCCCACAATCATGACTGACCTCCCCTCCCTGATGGAGATACCTAGACAACAATGGACTTGTCGCCTCCGACCACTGTAATCGATCGCTGAAACTCTGTCCCCCCCCCCTTGCCCACCTCCTAATCACCAACCCCGTAACTAACTCTGAGATCAGAGGAGCACTCTGGTTCACCAAACACTGCATCTCATAGCCTCATCTCTCACATTTCTGCCCTCTCGCCCCCCCTTCTACCCGCAGGCATCTACTGAGAACAACCCCCTTCTCCCCTCCCACACCCCATGCAATTTCCAACTCGCAAGCCAGAGGAGCTCTCTGGTGTTCCAAACACCACATGTCCCACGCAAATAACACGGCATCTGTGCGCTCACTCAGGAATCCCCGTCCCACCCCGCAGAGTAACCCCCTCCACCCAGCACTCCTGGCCCCCGCCAAAGCCCTCTGGACACCTGCACTAGCACCCACCCACTCGTCTAGTGCTCCACGTTACAGTCCGTGTCAGCCCTCCACCAACACGCACTCCATCCACCCCCCCACATCAGCCCCAATCCTCCTCACCACCTACTCCTCTTCCTCAAAAACACAGCGTCCCCTCAAAATAGGTCTCACGAAGACAACCGCACCCCACAAACTCTGCACAGCTCGGAACCCCCACTCTTTACCTGCAAAACCCTATCGCTCTACCTACCACACCGCCATCACCCCACCCTCCGCTCTCTCAACCCCCACCCACGATCTCCCCCTTCAAACCCTTTCCATCTCTCAAAGTAGCACGTCTTGCCCTTTCTATAACCATCGCCTCATCCTCCTTCCCCTCTGACCCTCCTACCCTCTCTCACACCCCCTGGCAGTCAGACCCAGAAACCACAGACAAGGTGACAGGCCCTCTCCCTCGATTCTCCATACCTCACCACTTCATTGGTCCAACCTCCCATCCTTCCCCTCCCCTGCCATTAGGCCCTCCCCTCTCTCCCAGTCTTCACCTCCTTGAACTCGACCTCTCAACCAGTACTCCTAAATCCCTATCGCCCGCCAGACTCAAACCCCAAACAACTTGCACGACCCCACACAACTCACATGCACCGATCCACCCCCCTCTGCTGATGCTCCCCACCCCTCTAACATACCTACCACCGCCCGTCTACTCTCCCTGCACCCCATTGACCTGACCCACTCAACCCTCCCCTAAAGAGTACCTACCTTCAAAACCTCCACTACCACCCCTCTGTCAGTCGCAACTAGCCATACTAATCCGACTACTCCCAACATTGCAAAGGGCACCTACGTAGACCAAACACTCCCTGCATCAAGAAAATCACTTCACCTCATGAAATCACATGCCTCCTTTTCAATGCCTGCTCCATGGCAAAGAACAAACACAGCGTCTTTGACCGCCTATCCTGACCTAACCTTTATCACTGAAACGTGGTTCTCTGACTATTTTGCACCAGTTGTGCACAAGGCCTCCGTCCCTCCCCCATCCCCCCCCCCCGTGCATCCCCTCACCCGGGCTGCTCTTTTCTCACCCAACAGACCTTCCAGAGGTGGCGGAATGGCAATTCTCTAAAAACTGCATTTCTCTATCTCGCTCATTGAAACCCAGACATGATGCAATGCGAACTGTGAATCCCTTCTAGTAAAACTCTTGCTATCAACACTCCCAGCTTCCTACTCGTTTACAGACCTCCTGGATATGACCGACATTTTGCCAGCAATCTGTGACTCCATAGTTGCCGTTCGGCTAAATCACCAAACACTTACACTACTGGGAGACTTCAATGTATGGTTCGACATGCCGAACAACCCCATGACCCAACGCCTGGTCGACAGTCTCTAGGCACTCAACCTCTCCCGTCATACCATAGGTCCAACTCACTCAGGTGGTCACACCCTTGATGCAATCTTCAGCAGTTATGACCTCGTCTCTCTAAAGACAGGAGGGGGGTGTCTGTACTCCTGCTCTCTTTTTGGCAGAGTGGAAGCACAGAGTACCCCAGTCAAGATTCTCTAAAGGGTAGCTATGGACGAGTAATCAAGGCTTAAGCTTTCAGGAGGTGATGCGGGCTGGTTCTTAAGTACAATGTAGTCCCCAAGCACCCACAAAGGAATGTCCACACACTGTTAGTGAAAACAGTCTTTATATAAATAAGGCTTTGATTATGTACATATACAATACACACTTTGTGCTCCGACAATTCTAAAATGGTAAATATATACAGTCTCAATGTGGTATTACAATTACTCTTGATTCCATTAAAATGCATCAACTTTACTCGGTTCAAATATCATACAAATCAGTTAATAAAGTGAACTAACAATAGACCTAGGAGGAAAGCGGGTTGATGGGCAGAATATTGGGCCCCTACCACTAGGCACAATTCTGTATGAGGATCCCTCCACCTGGGCAACCTGTAAATAAGGATATAATACAAGCCCAGTCCATATATTTTTCATGAAGCGACCCTGGACCTTCTCCAGCGTGGACAAGGATTCTTTAAATATGTTTGTAGCTCCGGGTGTCGAGCAGCACTATGCCAGGGTACCCCCCTCTTCCGGCCAATACTCAGCAACCTAGCTTACATCGGTCACACTTACTTTTACGGACCCTGGGTGACAGACTAACTTCTTGGCTTCAAGAGGTTCATGCAGACCTCTTCTGGATCCACAGAGATCCCTTCTCCGGACAGCAGGCACGCAGGACTGGCTTCCAGGACACTTCAGGCGAAGAGCAGCAGTTGAAAGATGTTCCTTCGTAGCTCGGGAAGTGGTTGCCTATCCAGGTTCTCTTTGCTTCAGTCCTTGCGTCGGCACAGCAGCTTTCGGATTGCTTGAAGATTTGCAGTCGCAGCCTTCTTCCTCCTGCTGGACTCCAGGACACCAGCTTAAGATGACTTCAACTTCATTTTTGTTTTTTTTTCTTGTGACAGCTTCTGACAACGAGGTGAATGTGAGGCCCCTTGTTATACCAAAACAATCCCCATTCACCCAGGCTGAGCCAGCCAGTCACACACAACTGCATTCATGCAGGTAACACAGAATGTGGATTGGGGACTACTCCCCAGCTTTTCAGTGCACCACACTGCATTCAGGTTTCAGTCGTGGCTGGCTCAGGCATTGTCAGATACTCGCAACACAGAATACATATTGGCTACTCACTCCATTCATGCAGGCTCCACCCCAAGGGTGGAACAACAAGGAGCCCCTTGTAAGGCTCCAGCCAGTCTGGCAGGTGGCAGCCCCAGAGCCAAATATGGTCCTTCCAACAAACATTCAGGGGAAGGGAACACAGCCAGGGCCTCGCAGGACTTTGAGAAGCAAGGGGGCAAGGCAGAGGAAACCAGTGGCCATCTTGCCTTTGTGTAAGAATCCATTGATTCCTATGGCAGGGCCTGGGCATCCAAAAAATGGAGGATACCTAGAACGACTGTCACACCAGCAAGTATGTAGCTGCCACCAGCCCATACCCTGCTCTATGGGCAACACACATGTGCCCAAAAACATACACTAGGGGTACAGGGTTATACCCCGACCCATGGATGCCCTAATGGTATCTCATGGGTCTTTGTCCACCAAGAACAAAATGAAGAGCTGCCCTGCCAGGGGTCCAAACTGGACTCATGTGCAGAAAAATTAGCAGAACACACAGAATAGGCAGTATAGGACAAGGAGGCCCTCCAATGCATTCCCAGCATTAAATCAATGACTTATTGATAAGGGCTGGCAATCATTTTAATATTCAAAAGACGGTTTAGACACTGATTTCGTAGATGATATTTTAAATGAGAGGAAAGCCATCAGTCGGGCTATTCCACTTTTACAGTCTAAAAAGAAAATAATTGCCCCATCTCTAACTACACCTTCACTGACTCGGGCAGTCAATACCTGGCTAGAATATTTTTTAAGTCATCCCCTTCTGACCCTCTTTATATTGGAGGTCATGTAAACCCGATTCCCTAGTTGTCACCACCACTAGGAAGAGGGCGGGTGTTCAACTGTCTAGTGCTGAAGCACTTCCCAATAAAGAGTTCAAAAGATTGCATACCCTTTACAAAAGAGTAACCTCCTCCGGGGCTTATTTGACACACATTGCAAACAACAACACTCTGCTTGCCAAGCTATAATAATACTCGGTGGGATGAAATACACAAACTGGATTCTGTTCCCAAACCAGTTAGGTCTCACCTACTCTGGATCTTAACTGATGGCAAACAAGTAGCCCAAAATATCTTTAACACTAGATTCAGGTGACCTGTCTGGTATAGTAATAGCTGAGGGCACTTTGCTCAAATGATATTCATGGCGTCGAGATTCAGGGTTCAAACCCGGGTCCTCTTTGAGAAGGCAGTTGACGACCAACTAGAAACTATCAAAAAGGAGCTTGAAACCATGAAAACATTGACGCATTTCTAATAAGCCTTTTATCCATTGGGGCACCTTCATACACAATGTTCTTTTCGGAGCCAAGGTTTCACAAGGGCCTCTGTCTGGCTTTAGAGCCTTCTTGTCGTCTTGGTGCAATCCCCAAGGTCGAGCTTTCTCTTATCAATCAAATCAGCAGAGGGTTTCGAAGAGGTAAAGGTCAGGTCAGGGCAGAGTTGCAGCCTCTAGAGGCTCTGCTGCCCCTGCCAGCAAATGACACTCCTGTTCAGGTACCCTCCCATGCTTCCAAGGTTATTCAATAGAATTCCTAGAAACGCCTTGCAGCCATCCTCCTCGATCAAGAAGAATGTAGTCAGAACATGACTTGATTCTGGAAGAAGACATTTTAACACTACTACAAAAGGGAGAAATAGAGCTGGTTCCACCTCTGGAAGAAAACCAAGGTATTTATTCAGTGTTCTTCCTTGTTCCATAGAAAGATCTAACAATGCGCCCAGTCTTGGACCGGCGCCCTGCAAACAGGTAAGTCAAGCCACAAAAATTCAGGATGACAACGCTGCAGGAGGGAATACCTCTACTAAAACAAGGGGATTACATGGCAACATTGGACATGAAAGATGTATACTTTCATATTTCAATGTTGCCAGTGCACAGAAAATAACCAAGATTCACAGTGGGAAACGAGCGCTACCAATTCAAAGTTCAACCATTCGGTATAGCCTCAGCACCGCAAGTGTTTACAAAGGTCCTTGCAGTGGGGGCCACATACCGACAGTCCATTCCAGTGTACCCTTACCTAGAGGACTGGCTAATAACAGGAAACACACCTCAGTTGTGACATCAAAAAACTCAACATTAGGCTTGTCCATCAACGAGAACAAGTCCAGTCAAAGTGCCCAATCAAGTACAACAATTTGTGGGGGCAATAATTCAAACAGAAGACAGCCTAGTCTTCCTCTCTGAGAGGGTACAAAACATGCAGTTTCAAATCCCTCAATACACAGTCGGTCATTGGGTAACTGTGCAAAAGGCCATGTGCCTTATGGGAATTATGGCTTCCTGCATTTACCTTGTGCCGCACGCCTGGTTGCGCATGCTCCCTATGCAAGAGTGGGTAACGCGAACAATGGTTGCAAGCAAGTGGTCTGGGGGACAATTTAGTGGTAGTTTTTCATCCTCTGGTTCGATCTCTGCATTGGTGGACAAAGCAAAACCTTTTAACGGGCAAACCGTCCAACACCCCAGCTATCGAAGCCACTCTCACTAGAGATGCATCGCTAACAGAGTGGGGAGCTAATTTTCTCCATCAAACTGTGCACACAGTGTGGACACAAGCATTAACCAAAAAGCAAATCAACCTTTTAGAACTGGTAGCAGTCTTCAAAGCTCTTGAAGCATTCAAACAGCTTGTACAAACAACTGTGCTCATATTAATGGATCACAGCGCAGCCATGTTCTACATAAACAAGCGGGGAGGAACACACTCTCCAGGGCTGTCCGGACTAGCCCAGAGCATTTGGTTGTGGGCACTGAAACACATGTTTCTCCTAGCACAACATGTTCCATTCCAGGGGAACACAATTCTCTGGCAGACCTACTAAGCAGAAGTCCAGAACTGTCCTCTGAGCATGAATGGAATTTGAATGCAGACGTCGTATACAACGTCTTCACAAACTGGGTGTTTCCAGACTTGCACCTCTTTGCTACACAAGAAAACTCACAATGCCAAAACTACGCATCCAGGTTCCCGCAGACAAAATCCAAGGGGAACACACTGTTGAGCTGGTCAGGGATATTTGAGTTCGCTTTTTCCCCAACCCCACTTCTCAACAGGATAGTCCACAATCTACACCGGAAACCAATAACCTTGATTCAAATGGCTCCTATGTGGGCGCGGCAAACATTGTTTTCACACCTAGTAAACATGTCTTTGTCCTCCAATGAAACTACCATGCCCATAAAATATGTCACAAAACCAAGGGACGGCACCCACCCATGCCCTAAAACCCTGAACTTAGCAGCTTGGCTCCTGAGGTCATAGTTATGGTCATCTAAACCTAAACCAAAGGTGTATGGACATTCTAAAGGCAGAACGCAAGCCTAATACAATTCACTGCTAGTTTAACAAATTGAAACTTTTTGTCTTATGATGTAAAGTGCATACCGTCAATCCGACTGTTCACCTTCATATATAGTACACTAGTTAGTATATATTTTAGACTCCGGCTTAGTTTTCAATTCCTTACAAAGGCATCTAGTGGCTCTCTCAGCCTACACCACATCACAAAGTAAAGTTTCATGGGGCAAGGTGCCTGTGGTGAAAGCATTAATGGACGGTGTTAGTTATACCCACGAGTTTCAAATCCAACTCCCAGCTGGGATTTGAACATTATGCTGGGGGGCCACCTTCCAGCCAATGCACAAAGCCAGTCTTGAACATTTAACATATAAGACTTCTTTCCTTGTTGCGATCATATTAATACGAAGAGTTAGTCAATTACAAGCACTTTCAGTGCAAGATACTTGCACACACATCCTTGATTTTCTCCAAAACTTCCTGCTTTCTTCCAAGACCCTAAGAATGCAGCAGAGAAAAGCCTGCATACCCCAGATGTTTGAAGGCTTGTCATGTATTACCTTCAAAAGACTAAACCACTCAGAAAAACAGACCTTTTTTTGTATCTCTAGCCAGAGACATACATTACTTACAATAATCATATTTCTGATGCTTCTAACTGCTTAGATTCACATGCGCCCACCCTGCCTCCGTTCTTGGAGTTAAAGGTTCTAGTGCAAAACATAATGTTTCACACCTCATCACAATTTATCTATTCCCCACACATACACTTATACTCCCTCATGTCACAAACAAATCAATCTGAGGGATTTCGACATGTGAGGGATCATGGGTTCAGTAGACATCACCCTAGGGATAATATTACAAACCTGCCCAGTCGACGACCTATTTTGAACTTCGAAAACAAAATGTGCAATACTCTGCACCTACAACTAGATGTCCACCTATCCAAAGCATGTGAATCTAAGCAGATGCAGGCATCAGAAATACTATTACAATAAGTAATGTATGCCATATTCGTGCTGTGTGCTTATGATGCATGTGTAGCAAGTGAATGTTGTGTGATTGGGTGGGTGAGTGTGTGCGTTTGTGCCTGCGCCGGCGTCAATAGAGGAGCGGATGTTGGAGGTGGGGTTGACGGGCGGTGTGCCATAATGGGACTGCCACTTTTTGAATGGTCCTCCATCCATGATAAACCACCTGTGGTGTCTGCTGTTAGTTGACTAGACTGGCATTTTGGGGCAGCCAGTCTAGCCCTTTCTTACTGTGCAATGACTTTTTTCTGTGCATCCTGTCCGGGACAGCAGTGTTGCTGTGTGCTCCTGTTTGGCCTG
The DNA here is from genome assembly GCF_040938575.1 of Ambystoma mexicanum. NCBI lineage: Eukaryota > Metazoa > Chordata > Amphibia > Caudata > Ambystomatidae > Ambystoma > Ambystoma mexicanum. The sequence goes on along the minus strand of NC_090923.1, from coordinate 954,519,651 downwards.
GCTGCTTGTAGCACAGCAGGGCACTGATGGCAGTGTTGCCAGTGCGCCTGCTCTGTGCCCTCCATGCACAATGGCGAGGAATAGCAGGAGCACGCTCCGTGTCCCACTCCACAGCGTTAACTGCTTTGCCCCCACATTTCTCAATGTTGAACGGGTTGTTTCAGAATCAGTTGACTTCTCTCCCGTTGTCGACCTGTTCAGCAAGACAAAAACTCATGCTACTTGAGTGTTATCTTATTGCGTGCTAATTCTAGCTCACTTCTACCTAACTCATTACCTTCCTCATCCTCCATTTAAAAAATAAAATTAAAGAATGCTTATTAAAAACAAGATTCTGTATTTCTAATGTGTTTTTTCATATGCTATAACGATTGTGCACAAGTTTAGCATTAATTTTGCATGGTGCATTTGGGGGGAAAAATAGCAGGACTTTTTTTCGTGGCTTGCCCCCACTCTTGCAATGCTGGATAACTCCCCTGCTCGTTCCTTCCAGCTGAATGTTGCTCATTGAGGCACAGAACATGACCGGTAGAAGTGCATATTGTACTCAGAATAAATTCCATCTTGCAAACTCCAAGTGGCACCCAGTTCTCTGCAGCAGACAATCAAACTCTCTAGGTAGGTTTACAGCATTAACAGCGAATGTTAGTCGGCTAGTGCGGTTTACAGTGTCCCACATTACTGTCCCCATACCTCCAATTTGTATTGCAGAGTCGATAGGGGACTGGTGAATGGTATGAGTCAGTGAGAATGCCTACATTCAGCACTAACTTTCCTGGGTATGTCCATTTTATGGCAGTTGTAATTTTACAATACATTATTTTTTAGAAAGTAGGCACTTTCAACAGTGCACTTGTTTCTTAAGGTGCGGCTCTGCTACATAGAAATTGCAAATGGCTCCTGTAGGATGGCCAGGCAATTCCTGCATTCCACACCTTAACCTATTAGATAGTAGTTTGATACGCAGTGCAGACTGCTATTCTTGAAACAAGAATCCACCACTATGAACACTAAAATATGCTTCAGAGAGAATGTTCTTGATCTGACCTTGGTCTTTTGTTGCTTCTAGGCTTGTTTCTAAAAAGTATTTTTTTTATATATATATATATATATATATATATATATATATATATATATATATATATATATATATATACTCTAGACATGGACTTTCGTCGTGGGAGAATAACACCAGAGTTTCCAATCTAGCCCAAAATACCATTGAACCCGACCTTTACCATTGATACTTAATCTCTGCGCACAGGAAACTGTGCGCATTGCATCACTGTTTGGGCTCCAAAGATGTCCCTGCCAACTCAGAGTGCTGTTTAAAAAAAGGAAAATTGGCCAGGAGCACTGTCAGTTTAAGGTTCAGTGGACCGAGATGTTTTTTTTTCCTTCAGGGCCATACCTAACGTGTACTTGTGCCTTATTTCTCTTGAGCAAATTGCAGTCCCCAAGGAACATATTTGCTGCCACTGTGAAATCAAGCATTTGAAGTAGGAATATATGCAGAGGGGGGGAGGGAGGAGAGAGGGTAAAGAAGGAATAGATAAAATCACAACTGATTAAGCAAACAAGGCGTTTTTGAGCAGAAAATAAAGAAATCTGAATGTGCCACTGTAGAAAATTCTAAGGTTGTGCATAATAATTGAAGCATGCTCTCTTGTGTATCGTTTCTTCCCTTTAGGAGTTCAAGTATTTGCTATGTCCTCTCCCTTTTTCTCCCATGTTTGTACATGATCACTTTTTGGAACCCATTCGCACAGGACTAGTTCTTTAATTCAGGCTCCATTTGGTGACGTGGCATCCAGTGCCCAACAGAATTGGGTCTGCACTGAATAACATTAAAGTATTAACCTGAATACTTCTAGTTGGCATAGTGCAGGGCTATAGTACAATATATATGATCAAGCACTCGATATTGGTGCGAAACGCGTTGCCTTTTTTTCCTCCTTCAAGCCTGCTGGTTTTTTTATTTATTAAAGCTTTCTATGCTGGACTTTGATTTTGCATACCTTGACATTTATGTGCAAATGCATCTGTCATTCCGAAACTTTTTGTGTCTTGTGTTTTATTTATATATATATATATTTTTCTTCCATGACTAAAATTTAAAACTTGAGAAAATGTATAAAAAGTGATGCAAATTGGGGCAGAACTAGGAAAATTCTAAGATGGCAGAAGGTTCTTTTAGCCCTTGCATAAGCTCACTTCCTGGGGCTTGCAAGTCAGCAACAGACTGCTGACTTCTGGTGGATGGAAATCGAGGTCCGACATGGCAGTATTCACAATGAGGTGATTGAAATCGCAAAGTGTAGATAATCCAGAGGCCTGCACTCCCGGACTTGTCTGGATCTTCCTGAGATGGGCATTTCCATGCCACGCAGAAATAGAACCACCTGAGAGCTGGCAACCCTTGCTGTGTTGCTATTATGAGGTTGCAGAGCAGTGACTTTTTTTAGTCCAGATTTCTGGCAGTGTACCAGTGCTTGTGAGGGAAGCCCTTCCCTGAGAGGCAAATGTGGCAAGAGAAGAACAGGGCGAAGACTCATTGCAGGCGGGTGAGCAGAAGAGGATGTGAGGAGCTCTATCTCCGGTGTGCCTTCCATTTTGGAAGAGCAGGGCACTGATTCATTGCCCTCCTCAAGAAAGACACACCAGTTGAGACTTTGTGGCATTTACAGACTGGGACAACAATCTGTATCTGACTGGTAATTGGACTCTTCTTTTAAAGTGGCTTGGCTAAGGAGCAATGGGGCAAGCTGAAAAGGGTGTTAAGTGGGCAACTATTAAGGGCATCCACTTAGGAAATCTGACATCAAGTTGCATGCAACCAGTGAGAACATAGCCATGAAGGTTAAAGACATGGAAACTGCACCTGTAGCTCTGAGCACCTGCATGGATTTATCAGTGAGATGGGCAAGTGAGGAGTGAGGGAGAAAGAAGGGAGCAGACTATGCTGGTGCAAATCACTGACCCTCCACCTACTCCTAGCCTACAAAAATCCCTTTGCCGCCCAAATCCTCCTACTTCATAGCTAATTTCTGCCCTTCGCAGTCACTCCTGCAAACGTTCATCTTCCCTCCAAGCTTTCTTTATACCACCAAAGTCGAGATCCATTGCATCCTTCCTTTTCACTAATGACTTTGCTCACTACATTTTCTCAAAAACGGATGGCTCGCAGCCCTCCTCTCCTTCCCGCACTCACCTTCTTTCCACCACCTCGCCGCCTACCCACTCTACTCTTGATTACTTCTCCCCTACCAAATTTGCACCGATCCTTTCCAGCGCCAACCCATCTTATGCTCCTATTGACCAGTTTGTTCCCCAAACAAATACTTAGTCACAATCGCCTGCCCTCATGTTTTTTTCTTTTGTATTCTTTAAAAGCGCTCTCTATTGGACTCTTCCATGCCTCCTTCAAATCTGCCACTGTCCTACCTCCATTGAATAAACCCTCCGCTGATCAAATGTACTGGTGAACTATCACCCAGTTTCCCTTTTTCCCCATAATTTTTCTGTCCTTGAGTAAGGAGCAATGCTTAATTTGTAAAAGAAATAAGTGACGGGCCCAAATATCTTTTAGAACTCCTGTGACACTGTGGATGGGCAGTTACCCACCACTCATAGCTGCTCCGCACAATCTCGACATATTTGGGGTTACACTATAGCTTGCACCTGCTCATTGTGTTTGCTGGATCACAGACTATCACCACTTCATAATTAAAGTGTGTCTGATGCAATAAGTGTTGGGGCTCAGAAATAAGTGCCAGGGCCCAGAAATAAGTGCCAGGGCCGAGCCCTGGCAAACACCCCCACAAATTAAGCACTGTGTCTTCGACCAAATCAATTAGTAACTTGAGGACAATAGCGTTGGCAATCCACTTCAGTCTAGCTTTTGTAGTGAACCCTTCAGAGACTGCACGCTACAACTTTCCCTCTGATGATGTCCACTTCAAACTCGCTTCTGTACACACCCTTTAGACCTCTCGGCTGCTTTCGACAGTGTCAACCACTCCCCTCCTCACTCTCCAGAATGTTGGATTTTGCAAACCTGCTCTCGCCTGGATCTTCTGGAAGTTTGCTTATTTAGAATCTTCTTGATCTCGCAAACCTCTGACCTGCCCCACTCCCTAACAGTATTCCCCTCACCCCCAAAGGATCAGTCGCCATCTATGCCATAGCAAGACTTAGCTTGTCCATCACGTCGTTTCTGATGACACACTGATCTTTTTCTGATTACCAACTATCTCACTGCATGGCTCTCTACTGCCTCATGCTGAACTCTTCAAGAATAGAAGCTGTCTTTATCCTGACTTCTAATGCCATCACTATCCGCCTCTCTACTTCTCGCCTGTCCTTCTTCTTGCTTTCTTTCCAAAGGCTTGTAACCTAGCTACTTCAACAATTCGTCACTACCGCTGCTGCTCGTATTAACCTCTCGGCATTCAGAAAATGGGTCAGTTTCTTACTAACCATACCAAACATGACTACTGTTTGAGCTTTATCTTTGGCCTTCCTCTCTGTTACTTCTGTCCTCTAAAGAAAGTCTTCCTCTTTGCTATTCGCACTCCCTAAAACCTACTGAGATCCTCCGCCCACTTCTACCTACCGAAAATATGCTGTTTGGCTCTGCATGCACAACCACTCCTTCTCCTAGCCTACATAGCTATTAATGGGTTTGCTCCTCTACCTGTCTGATTGTATATCTGTCTACTCACCATCTTGTTCCCACCTCTCCTCTTCGTTCAATCTCATTGCCCCATGCACCCCACATACCTTCACTAGCTTCCGCTATTCACCCTGCTCCACTGGAGCCCGCTGCCTATCACAGCCCAAGCCAGCCCAATTGTGGATCTCTTGAAAACTCGACTTAAACTTCACTTAATTGTAAAAGAGGGAGCTCCCCCTGCCTTCCCCTCTATCCTCCCTACCTGAACCCACCACTTCCTCCAGCGGTGATGCTTATTTATGTAGTCTTTGTAGATGTACGCAGTAGTCTTCTTTAGTTTGCAGCACTCCACCCCTCCGGTAAATATTACCTTTTTGTCACCAGTTTTACATTCATATATCCCCACTTGCTCTCATCTTCATGCTATTGTTCAGGCCCTATTCAGGGTAAATTGCTATTGTATGTAATTTCTGACCGAAATTGACATAGTGTTCTTTAAATAAATACAAATACTAACTCGAAATCTTAGTGGAATGTGATTGCTCAGTCCACAAGAACATGTTGGAATGTGTGAGAGTGAAGTCTGTTCAACTACAGGCAGAGACGCTTGGGAATGTTTCTAAAGTTGCTAATCTGTGTGAGCCTCCTGTGGCTCTGTGGAGGTAAAGACTGAAATAAATGCTCAACCGTCTCACTGTTTCTGATCAATTGTCAGTACACCCGCTCTACACCTCCATAGCAATGTTTTTTCTTTTTTACCATTTGTTCTACAGAGCATCAGTTAAATTTGCATGCCTTAACACTGCGAGCCACCCTTGTTTGCCATCGTGTGGTAACGGAAAGTCCTACCAGAGCAAGTTAAGTTTGAAGGTGCTCTCAGCGCAAACCCTAGTACACACCCATGCTGTTGATGCATGCGCTGCTGGAGAAAAATGCTCTCGACAAAATTACATGCCCACCAAGGAAGACATTATAGAATCTTTTATTTAGTAATCTTTTCACCAACAAAGCAGTTGACACTGTAATTTAAGTACTTGTGTTAACATTTAATTGTAGAAATCAAACACTTTTATTACAAAGCCAGAATTGGATATCAGTAAAGGCGATGGCACGCATTAAAGCAATTAGCAGCAGATGTATGCAGGACATAGAGTCCCTGGAGCCTACTAGCAGCAACGGATGGCCCACAGTGCGTTCTTCAAGAATCCTTTGCCGGTGCTAAATGAATGAGTGTTAATTAAGGGAGTCAGCGAAGCCGGAGACTGTCCAAAAGATGTGAAGTTGCGCTCTGAGCCGGGAGCCTAGAGTTCATTAAGTCTTGGGATTAGGGCTCTGGAGAAGGGGAGCCAGAACCCTATTGTCTGGTTTCTCGTGTTCTTGGTACAATCTCTGGGGATCTGAAAAGATGAACAGTGTCTTCTTGCCAGGCTTCCCTTTCTATTCTGGCTAAGGTCCCTATAAAAGATAGTGTGTTGGTCTTCTGGAAAATTTCCAGACTACTGATTGCCATCAAAACGGAAGTGTTGACCTGCCCGCCTATAATTGTGCTATTTGTCACTTGAGCACCTTTTAGTATTTAATGCACATATTGAAAGCACCTTCTTTCCCAATGTTGGATATTGGTTACTGGATTTTTGGGTGGACACTATGAAGTCGATGGCAACGCACGTTGCCTATAGGTGCAACCTTTTTCTTTGCAGTCTCGTACAAACTATTAGGTTTGGATATAAAGTGTCGCACCTTTTTATAAGGTCATGTAATGTTTAAAAAAAGAAGATTGGGAGGCTTTTTTAATCATCAGTTTACATTAATCAACTGGTAGGCAGATTCTTTAGCAATATTGGTAAAGTTTATTTTCATCTGAGTACGTCGAAGCATAACGCTAAAAGCTGTCAATGGCACAACCTTTTTAAAAGCATGCAGCACCAAATGCCCACTGAAGTGATTCCATCAAGATATATGTTGACTCGGACGAAATTGAAGAGATTGTAGGCACACAACAATGTTATCACACTTGATACCAAAAAAACTCATAAAAGATCCTTTATTACAGTATGAAATACCAAGCGGTACGGAGCAAGTAGCAGGTCAAAATGTTTGTACTTCTTTAGAGGTTTATAAAGTTTTATTTTCTCAAAATATGTCTGATGGTTGCCTCAAATGTTATCTGACATTTTGATTGGTTCAAAATGACATTAGACTGTTTTGAGGTGTTATCTGGTGATTTTCAGCATTGTGTGGCAGGAAGCGATAAGTGACATTCAACTTGACTCCCTGGCATCTGCAGCAATCTCGGCTTCATTGGCTTCCTTAAATAGGATTTACAGAGTTACATAACCAGTATCAGGAATCTAATTGTTTGTCATGCTCTAAATTGCATGGTGAAATATCTCTATTGAAAATTTATATTGCATTATTGAAGGATATGTTTACTAATCTGAAAGCCGAGGTGGGCAAAAATGTTATACCGCTTTTGGGGGGTTGGTGGGGGGCTCAGAATTGAAAAGAACATGGGACCCTGGCAGTCAATGTGCAACACTGTTGATGACGGAGGCAAAAGATTTAAATTTAGAATGCCCAAAAATAAGATCAAAGGATGGACCACATGATAACAGTAAAATTTAAATGTGATTAAACACCTGAATAAAGCTTCTAGTCCCCTATGATCGAGGCCACTAAATGTTAGTTTCTAATGAAAGTTGCATTTCTTCAAATAATTTGTTCTCATATTTTATCTAATGATTACTTTTTCAATGATTTGATAATGTCATCCCAACAATTTAATCCAAAAATACACGTGGGGGTCCTAAAATTAACAAGGGTTAATGTCCCTGATTTAATGGTCACACGTTCAATCTACCATGTCAAAGGTTACTGCTCAATTATTTGGATTGACATTAGGTATGCGGGCGATTTCACAATCCTGTGAATGAAATTGTTGATTATATTGCTGTAACTTTCGATGATGGTATGTGGCAGAATGTCTTTTGACATTTGATTTGTGATAGTTTCGATCGAAAGGCTTAGTTATACAGTTTTGATTGTCTCAAATGTTTAAGATTTATCCGCAACTAATGTATTGAGCCTAAACTTGATTTGTCTGCTGATCATTTATTTATGGTCTCTAGAGAAAGATCTGATGGATTGAACTGCTCTCATTATCGAACCTCATAGTGAACAATGTTGAAGACCTATGTTTGTAACGAGAATGAGAAAAATCTAGACTGTGCGATGCATTAACCCACTTATGCTCTGCCCTGCGGCATCCCTGTGTTCTGATGGTGGCTGAATTATCAAAATGGCTACAAAACCCTTATGCGCGCCAAAATCTATGGAAATCGCGCTTTGCAACACAAAACGACGGCTGCCAAATCTTCCATGCATGTTGTCAGTGGTGGAACTGAGATCTCACTCCTGAAACATGTCACTGGGCTGCCCAACAAGTAAAAATGGAGCCTGCATGAAAAGCAGTGCTTTATTGAAAGAAATCCAGAATCTTGTTTTGTAATCTTTTTCTTGGTTGCTGAAACTGCAGAATGCCGGTACAAAACGCCCTCGACCATCCAATATTCTTGCTCGGTGTTACAATTCAGTTAGTTCCAGAAATCATTATGAACAGACAATGCTCTGAAAAGCTGAATTTGTCATCAAAACATTCACAGCAAAAATGTGCCTGCCTGTGAAATCTGTCAACATCTGGGCGCAGTACCCCCGGCCGACTGAATTACAGCTGTCGGAAGCCTGCTTTAAAACTGTAAACTTATGCAACTGAAATCTAATGTCTGAAAACTAGGTGACCTGGTATTGAGAGTAACCTAGGTTGCAACTGTTAAATCCCATGGTTGAGAAGCTGGAATAAGTGTTCTAGCTGCTTGTTTTGAAATTACAAGTTTGCTTTAAACCAAGAAAAAAATGTAACAAAATGACATTTAAATTAATCCTGTCTAGGAAGCAATCAAACCAGTCCGACAGCTTCCCCCCACGAAGGCCAGGCATCTCCCTTCTGCTTCACTCCACTAGGAAATCGCACCTCTGTGATGATTAGATCAGGGGATGGGAATTTGGGGCTGCAGGAGAAGGGGACAATTAACCAATCGGGAAGGGTCTCTCCCAGAAGGAACTGGGAGGAGATTGTTTCTGAGCTGCCAGCAAGAGAAGGAGGTGGAGACCAACCACAATTTGGTGCTTAACAAAGGCCAAAAGCACATTTTGAAAAAGATTGATAAATCACTGTGTAAAGTTGTAAAGATTATAGAAATAACAGCATTGTTAATGTGATTTCTGGATGCATGTTTTGAGAGACGCCAGAACTCTGTGGGATGTTTTGGAAAGTAGTAGCGGAAAATATGGTTGTACTCCAAATGTATTTATGCCAAAAGCATGAAACTTCATACTCTTATGCCCATGTTCAATGCGCACATTTGTACAATTTTGTGATAAACTGGATAGTGTGTTCTGGACAAAAAGGGCAGAATTCTGTTAAAAGCAGACGCAAGATCCTACGGCGACGAGGATTGGAGCAGTAGATGCTACACAAAATATGTAAACTGTATATATGATTGTTATAGAAATTGAACACATGTAAATATGTATTGTACTAAAAGTAGATTTTATGTTCAAAGGGACAAGGGGAGGATTCTCTGACTCTTAAACCCACAGCATGGTGACACCCTGTTTTCTTCTCCAGTGAAGGGAGAGAGGAGACTAAAGCCAATTGCCTGCCTAAGGGGTGCGCTTAGGATAAACCAGCACACACCCCTTTTACCATAAGCATAAATAGAGAAAGCTGAGGACTTCGAAAGATACAGATTCACCCACTATCTTGGTGAAGCACCCTGAAGGAGAACCATCCATATTCCTTGCTCTAGACTCCAGAAACTTGGCAAGCAGAAAGGCCATTCTATTAGTTGAACCATTTTCAACTAGGTCCTGAATTCCAGAACCAGAAGGAATTCCCCAAAACTAACTGTGCTGTAACTGCTTTCCTGCTAAAAGAATTATTACCAGAACCAAAAGATCCAATCCCGTCTTGCTGTGCTGTGACCAGAGAACCATTGCAGACCCGATCCAGTCCTGTGCTAAGCTGTGACCAGAACCATTGCAGAACCAGTCCAATCCGGTGTGCCCAACAGTCTGTCCCAGAACGAGAAAACCCTGACGGGTCCGTTTGAAACCCAGATAGTGACTATCTTTAGATGGTACTGTGTCACTAGCATATGTACTGTCCATAGTAATCCCTGTCTTAAACCCATCCTCTCTTGTATTCAGTACCAGTAGTGTTAGGAGTATTTTTGAATTGTCAGTGTTTTCTTGCGCTTAGTTTCTCTCAATTGTTTTCTTCAATCATAAATCATTAGTGTTGCAAATAAATAAATTGAATCCCAGAAAGAAATTGATTATCCTCCACATGAAGGGTCCCTGGCCAGGATTGATGGAGATTCATGTGTGGCATTCTCTTTTTCTATAGTCATAATCTAGTATAAGAAATCCCATTTGTCTTTTGAAAGTGTATCACTGTTTTCCCATTCTTGCGCCTATCTCAGAAAAACGACCTCCACTAAAATGTCCATAACTTTCTTAAATTTTATGCTAGAAACAAAATTTCAACTTCTGCTTGTAGCTAACATCCACAGCTTCCATGGAACCAAACCGCATCGCAAATCCATAGTTCTGCCACAATCGAGAATACCGCGCATGGACACGTTTTCCACGAATTTTGTTTTAGGACCATTCTATCACATGTAAAACAGCTTTTGCTTGCACCCGACCTCAATTTTAAGTTTTCACATTGCTTATTAGTGTCAAATCATTGCTAGTGTTTGTAACTATCTAAAGCGGCTCCCATTAGAATTTAAACAATTTCAGCAATTTAATCCATGTTTAGTGTTACCCAATCCATTCTTAAAATAACTTGAAAACCATTTTGACAGTTTTTCGGTCATTTCGGTTTCGCTCTCGTCGCTGGGGGGAAAATGGGATTGACCTTTTTGTTTGATTTCTGCATTTCTGAATACCTGCTCTCTCCTCCTATCTCTTTACATTGCTTGTTGGGGGGGGTTGAGGAGTGTGCAGGGGGAAATAGTAACCACATTTCTATTGGATCTGAACTCACACAAAAGTATTATTTCTGTGCTGAATTGTTTTGCTCACTATTACTCCTTGTGATTAAAGAGATTGCTTGGTGTTAGATCACCCCCTTGGTGATTATTGTATAACCATTAAACATAGTGTGATATATTGTGAACTACATAAATAAATATTTTATACTTTGCAAACCAGCCTGATTCCTGGTTCAGTGTGACCGGGGGGGTTGAAAGAGAGGGGCGTGATATAAGTGGTACATCGTTCAGAATAAAAGAACTTTTAGACACAAAATAAATGAGGATTTCAGTTTTGCATTACACGCTAGGCATTGATTTAGGTGAAGTGTTGCATTGAAATGACTTAAAAGACCTGCATCAATACATCAAGGGGGGAACACTTACAAATTCCATGATCTCTACCCAAAGTAGACAATCCACTCACTTTGAAATCCTGTGGGGCTCTTGATCTTATTGCCTTGAATATTGCTGGCTGAAATAGTAAAATTATGTACCTGGCCTGATTGTGGAAAAGTATATTTCTTTATTCTAGAGACTTGGTCAGTGGACCCTTTATTCCTGGGAGATTACACACTATGTAATGTCCTAGCTAATGCAACAAATATAGGTTGAAATAAGGGAGGTTTGACTACTTGTCTAAAAACAATAGTGGATATAAAAGTGGAACATTCTGACTATTCAGGTTCTATGTGCATCTTTTAGGTCTGGGGCTGAAGGTTATATAGTGAATGTCTTTAACAATACCGCAGGTAGCAATCCGAAGGGGACATGTATTGAATATCTTATCAATGTACTATTCAATTAAGCGATGATGAATTTATCTTTACAGGGGATTTTGTTATTGTAGGAGATGTTAATGTACGCATTGTGAAATTACTTGAATTGAATGATTTGGACCAAGAATACAACATGGTTTGGGGGTATTCCTTCCTTTGTTACTAATTCTGTAAAGCGCAGGGAAGAAAAGGTATTCTGTTTTTTTAATGATAACGCTGTGTGTTTTTAAATGGTCACTTTAAAAAGGATTCTAGTTCAAAAGGTAATTTTGTGATAATCCTATAAACTCCAATTGATTATATAATGTATAGATCTGATTATTGGTGTCAAGTTGGGTTTTTTATGAGGTAATATTGAGACCAGTGAAGAACCATTTTCTGTTATATATATATATATATATATATATATTCAGGCTTAATGTAACCATGGGTGTCATCAAATTATGCTTCCCTACAGACGCATCCTACTTATAGAAGGAATCTAAAATGGTCTGAGGACCACAAATTGAATATAATTAAAGAGGTAATAGTCTCAGCAAGATAGGAAATATTTACATGTTGCTCGGGTGATATTCCTGTAAATTTGATTGTTGGCTCATGTAGAAATCTAAATGAGGGCATTGAAGGGTATGATGACACGTCCGGAGAAGCCAGGAAGAGAATAAAAGTCTGAAATAACTGGACTGAGAACTGTAAAACTGCTTAATTAAGTGTCTTTGCAAGTTTGGGCTTTTGATGAAAACTCATTTTTCAAATGGTTGCTGCTATGTTTGATTAGAAGTCAAATCTGACTATCGCAAAACTGTGGGTTGAAAAAGAAGCATGGGAGACCTTTTATAGTGCAAGGGATTGCAGACATTTCTGGCACCCAGTTGCCCTAGGAACATTGCAAAATAGCAAAATCACTGGATACATCTCCAGTTTTAATTTGGTTTCAGCATTTTTCAGCTTTATATGCCAGTACACAGGAATTTAAGACTCCAGTTTGATCGTACAAGATCATGTAGCAGATGATGTAACATTACTGGAAATTGTGAGTTATTAGAGTTGGACCCACTCAATGCTTCTGGACCTGATGGTGTTCATGGTGATCTTTAGCGTTGGGCACCTCTGTTGTTAAAATGTACCATGCAGTCTTAATCACAAGAGTAATCCTGGTGAATTTCTTCAATTGTTCCCATTTCTAAAAAGGGTGACCATCAAGACCGAGCTTTTTATAGACCCATTTCTTTGATGTTTCATTGAAGCTACGAAGGTCCAAAGTTGGCTATTATTGCTAAAAACAGTGTAGCCAAGAGAGACATATCTGCTTGGCTTTCATGGATCGCTGTGCTTTCGGCATGATGTATCATTCTTTGTTGTGGATGGTCCTGTTCAATGAAGGTATTGAACAAGCAAGTATGCTTACTGTTTCAACTTTATACTGATACACAGGCTTTTGCTTCTTTCTTGAAGGAAGGTCATAAGACGTAAAAGTTGCATATAAAACGAGGAGTTGAGCAAGGATGTGTGTTCGCAAATCTACCATTTTTATATTTCACTTTTTGCAGCAAGCCCTTTGCCATCAACATCTGAAGTACCTAAAACAGCCAAGAGACGTATCGCATGTTTGTCATACAATGTCGATGGGGTATTCCTAGGGTGTACTCCAGCAGCTCTACAACTTTTGTCCGCTTATGGAAAATGTATGGACTCTCGCAAGATGGTTGTCAACGTGGCTGAGTTGAAAATTTAGATTCATCACCATAAAAAAGAATAGGGACTTTTTCTACACCAAATCGGCATCTAGATAAAGTACAGGGTTAGAATATCTTGGTATGTTTCTGCAGCACAATGAAATGGTCACCTCTTGTTAAATAAAGATTCCTACCTTGGCTACAAGTGTTCTGTGGAATACTACGATGTGGAAAACAATATGGAGCTGGGGCAGTTACGCAATAAAATGTGTATGAAGCCAAATGTTGTTGTCTAGTGCATTATACTAGTGGCGTGTGGGCCTTTAATACTCTCATCTTTGGACTTGATTTGAGCGTCATTTTATTAGGTCTTTACCGGAGTTCAAAAACACAATAGCTAAGGAACTCTGGTATACACAGTCGCAGACAACTCCAATCTCACAGAAGCTTTATTTTGCCCTCGTCTTTTTGTGGCTATCCGTTTGGTTAAATGTAAAGGCTATTTTGAATAAATATTGTGAGTGCTGTAAAGAATATTTTTGTATAGCATTTTTCTCTAACCTGTTCTATGACCATTCCACAATTGCTCTTAAATATAAGGCTATTTTGAAAAAAAACTTCAGCACAAAGGCACTCAACAAAATTGACGCAACCCCCCCCCACCCACCCTGCTTTGCATCCACCACCATAAACCATAGTTCAAAACTGTCTCCTCTCTATCAAGCAGGAAGATCACACCTATAAAGAACCTGACAAAATAAGCCATTCCACACCACCAGAACACCACTCCACTTCTGCTGTAACAGTCATATATGAAGTGCCATAGCCACCCATTCCCTCCAAGATCTCATATCTTCCACCAGTTGTACACAGAAACTATTCAACATTGTTAAATCCCTCTCCAAACCACCACCCACAGCAGTATGCAACGGTATCCATTGATTTTACAGGGGAAAAAATATAGATGGATTTTTTTACCCCAAAAATCAATTGAAAAAATTGTGTGTCTGTATGTGTATATATATATATATATATATCGAAGGGAAAGAAAACAAAAAAGAAAAGCTGTTCACAGCTTTTTAGGCGGCACTCTTCTCCCAAATAAAAATGCACCAGATGCAAAGAAGGATCTCCATCGTACGTCCTTTATTTTGCCTTGAAAAACAAGGTGGACAAGCAGTTTCAGGAGAGAACAAACAATAATATATATATATATATTTTTTTTTTTCTGAAGCTTGTGGAATCTGCTTAGATTCACATGCTATGCATAGGCCAACATCTAGTGGAAGCTGCAGAGTATTAGTTGTTTTCGAAAGTCGAAAAGGGACGCCGACGGGGCGTGCCAGTAATACTATCCCTAGTGTGACATCCACTGTACCCATGGTCCTTCACGCGTCTAGGTCCCTCAGATTGTTTTTTTCCGCTAATCGTGAGCAGTCGCTTATCGCGGATTTCGGCTAACGCCATTAACTGTATCTAAGTTTAAAAATAGTTACTCTTCCTGTCCTTTTTCGACTGCCGTGTCTCGACACAGTGAAAAATCAACAATCGAAGGACGAGACGAACCGGCGGACGAAGGAACTTAAACAAATTCTTTTGCCATTGGAAGGCCCAACGGGCCTAGGCCCTTACAGTAGGGAGAGTAGAGGGCGGTCATATCACAATGCATTTCTCCTCCCCTTTGTTGCCCTGCTGCCTGCCCCAATCATGGATAGTACACCTTTACAATTTTGCCCATCCTGTAACAAAACATTTCCGTGGATCGATGAGCACAAGGTGTGTAACCTGTGTATTAATCGGGACCATGACGATGGGCACGGTCGGGCTTGTAAACTCTCTTGACCCAAGACCCTTAAAGATCATAGGACAAAATGCTGGGCTCGTCAAGCCATGCAAGCCGAGGCCGCCATGGACGTGGAGGGAGCCTTGAGCGAGACATCTGTTATGACCGGCTCTTGGTCATAGGGTTCACTCCAAGGGACACTCAGGATACACAGGCCAGGTACGCATAGTGGTTACTTTATTAAGGTCCTTCTGTTACAAGGATCAGATGTCATCATAGTTATTAGGAGATAAAGAGGAAAGGGACAGGAGCCCACTGGCTCCCACCACCCAGGCACACATAATCTAACTGCCTGGGTTAGAACCCATTCAACCCCAAACATTCTAATCTCACACTCCAGACTCACAGCCTACATTCTGATGGTGACATCAATCCTGGCTCAGCACACATGCAAGTATAAGAGCCAACCCTAACACCTCCTTTCCTACAACAAACACACCTCAAACACACACTTAGAGAAAGCAACCCTAACACCTCCTCCTCTTGCATAAAGAACAACACACACTTTCACAACAGCAAGACACACCTCACTCTCAGCAGAGTTCCGCTAACCCCAGAGATTGAACAAACAGGCGTAACTAACATCCTATGACAGTCCCAGCCGCCACAACTAACATTCCTAACCAATCAAAACATCACAAATCGCCTTCCGTTCCCGCCTGCCACAAAGGAACCTCGAACTGCCACTTTCGAGCACTAACCGCCCACCTCGGCAAACAAACCACAACACTACCAAGACCAACCAAACACAAAGCTCCTTCCGTTCCTCTCTGCCACAAAGGAACCTCGGACTGCCACTTCCGAGTACTAACTCCCAAAACCGGGAAAAACCAGGTACTGTCATAACTGCGCAAGATACTTACTAACAACCCAACAATCTACCTGGGTCACCAAGAAACCACAGTCACAACTCATGCCGCTGTCAAATCCATTCCAAAATTCAAGCAACACAGACACACCTAATCACCAGTCACTCACCTCATCACACCAATAAAGAAACGCAACCAGCTGTCACTAAACAACCACCACCAGCATAACGCTACAAATGTTGGCCAGACAAATGAGCCCTTCAAAACCAAATAAACACCCCAAAGTGAACACAGCTGCAGATGAAACGTTGCCAGGCTTCTGAAATTAATCAAGAGCGGACTCAAGAACAATTCCAAAAGTCACCTAAAGTTAAAAGAAAACACTAAATGCAATGTAACTTGCATCTCCAGAATTCCAAGCAATCCCTGGACCTTAACAACTCCAGGGTCACCAAAAACATCAAAGCTTCACACAGCTTCAAGTAAACTCCGCAGAGCTAGACACCTTCAAAAACAACATAGAAGCTTCACACAGCTTCAGGCACTAGTCCCCTGCTAGATGCCTCTGGACTGCTCCGCAGAGCCACAATCCAAAACAACATAAAAGCTTCACTAGGTTTCATGTGAACTCCTCAGAGCCACCAATCATCACAAAAACACAGCTTTAAGTAAACTCCGCAGAGCTAGACACCTTCAAAACAACATAGAAGCTTCACACAGCTTCAGGCACCAGTCCCCTGCTAGATGCCTCTGGACTGCTCCGCAGAGCCACAATCCAAAACAACATAAAAGCTTCACTAGGTTTCATGTGAACTCCTCAGAGCCACCAATCGTCACAAAAACACAGCTTTGCAAAGCTTATGGTACTAGTCTCCTACTAGGTACCTCTGGACCCCTCAGAGTCACTAACCAATTAATCAAAGTTCCAACTAGGTTCTATACTAGCCTACCACTAGTAACATCACTAACCCCACAGGGCCTCTAAACACCAAACACCTCCAGCTCCGCAGAGTCCCCTGACCAACCCTGGTCATGTACATCAATTAAAACATATTCCAAAAAAACAATTAAAAAAAAGATTTCAAAACCCAACACTGGTCATGCACCAACACTAAAACATTCACATACTGCTACAACACACACACAAACACAGGATGTTCAAAATACAGACAACCCCGGCATAGACTGTTAACTGCTAAGGAGCGCTGCAGTCACTCTGGCAGTCATCATGGGTTGCACATCCATACACGCACAAACAGAACATCACGCCTACAATGCCTCAAAAATGGTTATAGTAAGCATTGCAATGACATATCAATAATCACATTATAAATTGCAGATCTCATTTCCTAAAAGTCCATGTTGCCAAAGCATGGGCAACTCTAAATGCTGAAATGACTCAAAGATTGTGGTAACCATTAATGACCAACATCACTCTTATTGTGCTTTAAGATCACAAATCTCACACCACACACACACAAGCAAAACATAGTCTTAGGATGATCAGAACATTGAAACATAGTACATCCAAGTCACATTTTCTAAAAGTCCATGTCGCCATTAAACAGGTAACCTAATATGCTAAAATGCCTCAAAACGTTATACTAAGCATAATAGGATCAACACCCTTTGATTGTCCACCTCAATCAACCTCATATGTGCCACTCACACACAACCCCTGTCACAACACAAATGTGGAAACCAACTTTAAATGAGACCTAAACGTGCATGTTGCCAACTGGGGCTAACTCTAAAACCAACCTGCAATGCCTCAAAATGGTTACATCTAAAATAAAATGCATCTCCTATTCTAAGTGCAACATCATTCTCACTAATACTTCTCATGGTAATTCACTACTAATGCACAACAGTACTCTTCAGTCACTGCTTGCCACATCGTTGCTCAATCCATTATGACATTTTACTTTTAAATGAAACTCCAAAATTTCTTCTGCAAGCATAAACTAATCATCCCCAAAAACTACTATCCTACCCAAACCCAAACAGTAACCATTTTCTCATTGCATGGGCCCCACCTCAGACCAAATCAGCATAGCGTCTATTCTCATTAAAACCTTTAGCCTCCAGGTGCATAAAAGGCACAATTACGCTTACTTGGCATGGAAATTACACTTCCCCTTTTTAAATAATGCTGGCATAGTCACTCAGGAAATGGTGGCACACTTGGGCAGCCTCATGCAACCCTGCCAATGTCTCCTCATGTACCAGGGGGCCTGCTCCTGGCAGACTCCAACAGGCCATCCTTGCCCCAGGCTCCATGGGGCAGGGTGCTTCTGACACCCCTGGGTGGCCGCCTGCAACAGCCCTGGGGTCTGACTAAAGAAGTACTTGGTAGCTGACACAAACAGCCCTGAGTGCTTTCCATTTCTCCAGACTCTTGGACAGCCTCTAATGACTCCTGGCCTCAAACAGGGCACTCTCCATTCTTCCCAGGGGTCTCCTCTGACAGGCTGTCCCTTCCAGCCCTGGGTGCTTTCCATTTCTCCAGACTCTTGGACAGCCTCTAATGACTCCTGGCCTCAAACAGGGCACTCTACCTTCTTCCCAGGAGTCTCCTCTGACAGGCTGTCCCTTCCAGCCTGGTGGACTGGCTCAAACAGCCCTGGGTGATTTCCATTTCTCCAGACTCTTGGACAGCCTCTAATGACTCCTGGCCTCAAAGAGGGCACTCTACCTTCTTCCCAGGGGTCTCCTCTGACAGGCTGTCCCTTCCAGCCCTGGGTGGACTGGCTCAAACAGCCCTGGGTGGTGGGTGCAAACAGTCTATGGGGGGCAGTGGGCTCTCCCTCCTTTCATTCACTTGTCCTCTTGCCTGCACCCCCCGCAGCAGAGTCTCTTCTCCTCTCTCACATGACATCACACAGGTACCTGTATCTCCTTTTGCTTCACTTGGTGTCCACTCCAAGGTCCTCCTTCACCATACCTTGGACCATCCTCGTCGCCAATTGTTATGACCGGCTCTTGGTCATAGGGTTCACTCCAAGGGACACTCAGGATACACAGGCCAGGTACGCATAGTGGTTACTTTATTAAGGTCCTTCTGTTACAAGGATCAGATGTCGTCATAGTTATTAGGAGATAAAGAGGAAAGGGACAGGAGCCCACTGGCTCCCACCACCCAGGCTCACATAATCTAACTGCCTGGGTTAGAACCCATTCAACCCCAAACATTCTAATCTCACACTCCAGACTCACAGCCTACATTCTGATGGTGACATCAATCCTGGCTCAGCACACATGCAAGTATAAGAGCCAACCCTAACAACATCCTTTTGGACGGCAAGGGTAACTGGGAACCTCCACGTTCCCCAGTGCTAGCCCCCCCACCCTGAAAGACCGGCCTGCGGCTCTGTTGTGGGGACTACACCCGGCAGCAAGAGCACCCAATCTCCCCACACTAAACACATACCCAGTGGCGATGTATCAAGCCACACGCAGAGATTCAGCGTCTAGGGGCAGATTTGCGGTTTCGCTGTCCTCTGGGCACTCCAAGAGTCGGTCGCCTCATGACGGGCCCCAAAAGACTAAAGACGCCGCCCATGAATCCTCATCTACTGAGCGTCGAAAGACGCGGAGGAACACTATTCCGACTGCCTAACGTCAAAGGACGCGGCGAAAGCCCTTCCCAATACCGAAACATGACCTATGTCGTCAAATTACTCCTAGTTAAAAAAAATCATCCTCTTAAGAGCCTTGATCATAGGGATAAACAAAAATATAAGGATAAGTCCCACAAAGACAAGTATAAGTCCCGTAAGGACAAACCTCAGAGTGAAAGGCCTACCCCTGACACGGATACCTTACAGGAAGATACCCTACAGGAGGATAGTGAGGGCACTTTAAGTGAAGCCCTACACAATAAAGCCCTGCCTACATCTGCTGTTCCCTGCCCAGGCATTATTCCCAGTTCACCCAAGTGGTCAGCTCAGGACATAGAGTAATGACCAGAATTACTTTCTTTGCTAACTTCTTTGAAGAGCACCCTTAAGCTTTTGAGAGCTTACAAAATACACCTCCCACTTTTCAGCCCTGTCAGTCATCCCAACCATTGGGGAAAATATCTCTCATCTCTTCTGATCCCTATGAAGCGTCTACTGCCCAATAAATCACGCATCCCTGCAGATCTTTGACATGCATGTACACCCAGATGAATATCAGGAAGATACTCAGTACTATGACAAAGATGAGGGGGATAATAATGAGGATGATGAGGCAGAGGTTTATGCTATGGTTTATGCTATGGACTCCCCAGTTCCACAGGATTCACTGATTCCCCAGTGATTCCCCAGTGGATAATCGACCCATGTTGAATGACATTTTGGTTAAATCAGCCGAGCTCTTTGGCATTGAGACTCGAGAGACTCAGCAAGACGAAGATTTTGTCGAATATCCTGGGGGACAAAAAGGCTGCCACCCAGTTTATACCCATTTTGAAGTCCATCCTAAGGAGGATGCAACCTTCTCTTGAAATGCACAATCAAACAAGGGCAGTTAACCCAAGAATAGAAAAGTTATTCCGTCCGACCCCATCTGATCCCTTGTATATAAGAGGACAGCTTAAGCCAGACTCACTGGTGGTCACGACTACCCGAAAGAGAGGTGGTACACCCTTGGCCTCCTCCGAAGCTACACAAAACGATACACGATGGGTAGGAAAGTGGCTACTTGCGCAGCTTACCAAGCAAGAATCGCCAACAATTCTACACTGTTGGCAAGGTACAACTGTACTAAATGGGATGAGGTTACTGCCCTGGCTGACTCTGCTCCTGAACCTCTGAAATCCAAACTTGCCCTTGTCGCAGCTGAAGGCAGGGCCACTGCCAACAGTCTGCTTAAGAACAACCTGGACGCTGCGGATAATGCCGGACGCGTTATCGCAGAAGGCACTATCCTTAAGTGCCATGCCTGGCTTTGACAATTCGGTTTTAAAATAGACACTCGGGCAACCTTGCTCAACATGCCAATAGAACCTAACGTGTTATTTGGCAAAGTAGTGGAGGATGCTTCGAAGTCATTCAAGGACGCGTATGAAACACTTAAGTCCTTTGGTCAACTCACTAATAAACCAACCAGACAAAGGGGAGGAAACAATGTTCGCCGTGTTTGTGGTCAAAATCGGAGGCTCCAGTTACAGCCAAAACCAGACTACATCTTGGAATTACAACCAAGGACAAGTGTCCCAAGGTTATCCTAGAGGCTAGCGCAGAGGTTGCGGCCGGGGTAAACACTCCACTGGCAGAGGTAGAGGAACGCCTCCCAAACAATGACGCCCCGCTACAGGTCCCCTCCCATACCTCCCCAGTGGGGTGATGGATTTCAGACTTCACCCACGCATGGGAGGGCATAACCACGGACAAGTGGGTGTTACCGACAGTAGCGGGAGGTTATTGTGTGGAGCTCCTACAATCGCCATCAAACCTGTCCCCCCGTGCCAAAGAAAAACGTCGAGAGGAACAACAACTCTTGATAGACGAAGTCAACGTGCTTCTCCTCAAAGACACCATTGAGATCGTGCCGTCCAACGAGGTAAACAAGCGTATCTATTCAACATACTTCCTTGCACCAAAGAAAGATCTGACAATGCACCCAGTATTAGCCTTGCGCCCTGCGAACAAATATGTAAAGCCACAAAAGTTCTACATGACGACGCTACAAGAAGTAATCCCCCTGCTAAAGCGGGGGGATTACATGGCAACATTGGATATGAAAGATGCTTATTTTCATATTTCAATGCTCCTAGTGCACAGAAGACTCTTGTGGTTCAAAGTAGCGAACCAGCACTACCAATTCAAGGTGCTACCCTTCGGAATAGCATCGGCTGCAAGGGTATTCACCAAATTACTGGATGTGGTAGCAGCGCACCTGCGCAGGGAGGCAATCCCAGTGTACCCTACCTGGACGACTGGCTGATCACAGGAGAAACTCCCCATCTTTGCAAACTAAACGCCCAAAGATCCATAAAGTCTTGTACCGAGTACATCAAAACAGTATCTAGGAGATGTATAAGATACCCAAACAGGCCTAGCCTTTCCATCCATGGAAAGAGTGCAGAACAAGCTTTGGCAAATACACCAGTATCAAGCCAGTCTCCAGATAAGCGTACGCAAAGCAATGCGATTACTAGGCATGATGGCATTGTGCATTTATCTAGTTCCACACGCTTGTCTGCGCATGCAACCAATGCAGGAGTGGTTGGCGAAACAATGGTCTCAAGCAAGTGGTCAGTGGGATGATCTAGTGGTTGTTTCAACAATACTGGTACAAAACCTATGCTGGTGGTCGAAAGAAAACCTGTTAAAGGGAAAACCCTTCCACAATCCAGAGGCGCAAGTGGTTGTCACGACAGACGCGTCATTTTCCGGGTGGGGGACTCATTACCTTCACCACACAGCACACGGTCTGTGGACACAGGTCACTGCACAGAACCAGATCAACCTCCTGAAACTTTTAGCAGTACTCAAAGTACTTCAGGTGTTCGAGATGCAACTGACGAACCAGTCGGCACTGACTAACGGACACAACTGCCATGTTCTATATCAACAAACAGGGGGTGGGGGGGGCACACACTCTCCAAATCTATCCAAGTTGGCACAAAGAATATGGAGAATATGGAGGTGGGCACTCAGACAGGGGATATCCCTATCCTCCCAACATATTTCAGGGGTACTCAACACTCTCGCGGACGCTCTGAGCAGAGATCCCCTACCAGAGGAACACGAGTGGCAACTACACTCAAGCGTCGTAGACCATATCTTCTCTCAATGGGGTTATCCCATAATAGATTTGTTCGCTACAAAAGAAAGCAAGCAATGCCCAGACTTTGTGTCCAGGTTCCCCCAGCCAGACTCCAAGGGGAACGCCCTATGGATGAACTGGTCAGGGAAATTTGTTTATGCTAAACTCTTCCCCCCCCCACACACCCCCGACACCGTTAATGAGCAGGGTGGTGAACAAGATGCACAGAGAACAGATGACGCTAGTCCTAGTTGCTCCTATGTGGGTGAGACAACCATGGTATGCATATCTGCGCAAACTGGTGATTTGCGCTCCCATCAAGCTCCCGTACCTAACAAACCTGTTAACCCAACACGGAGGAACAACGGTACACCCTCAGCCACACTCTATGTACTTGGCAGCATGGCTCCTGAAGTCATAGTTTGGACACCTCAATCTACCACAGCGGTGTATGGATATTCTCAAAGAGGCAAGGAAACCTAACAATGTACACTGTTATTTCAACAAGTGGAAGTGATTCGAAATTTGGTGCCAGTCTAAACAAAGAAACCCCATAGAATGTAGTCCTTCTCACATTCTCAACTATATGCTCCACTTGTTAGACTCAGGGTTAGTGTTCAACTCCATAAAAGGTCCACCTGGTGGCTTTATCAGTTTATACCACATCTCAAAGCAAGATATTGTGGTGGAAGATTCCAGTCATTAAAGCATTCATGGAAGGAGTCGAGAGAATCCACCCTCCTATTTCAAACCCACCACCATGATGGGATCTCAATGTAGTGTTGGCAAAGCTCATGGGGCCCCCATTCGAGCCTATGCATAAATCAAGCTTTAAACACCTGACATACAAGACTGCCTTCTTAGTGGCTATTACTTCCATAAGAAGAGTTTGTGAACTGCAAGCATTGTCAGTGCAGGACCCTTTATCATACATAAAGATAAATTGGTTTTATGTACTCCTCCTAGGTTCTCCCCTAAATTCATTTCTAAATTCCACGTGAACCAATCCATTGAGCTTCCAGCTTTCTTTCAGAAACCAACTAGCTCAGCTGAGGTAAAACTCCACACTCTAGATGTGAGGAGGGCGTTCCTTTACTACGTAAAGAAGACCAGACCGCTTAGGAAAACAGATCAACTGTCTCCATAGCTCCAGGCAGAGAAGGAAACCGTGTTTCAAAAAATGCCATCTCCAGATGGATAGTAAGATGTATTCAATTGTGCTATTCATTATCAAACAAAACCCAGCCTTTTACACCAAGAGCTCACTCCACAAGGAGCACTGGAGCTACACTAGCCTTAATCGCAAATGTTCCCTTAGACAGCATTTGCAAGGCAGCTACATGGAGCACAGTACATACTTTCACTCGGCATTACTGCATTGACACACATTCCAAAGCAGATGCACAGATGGGAAAAGCAGTTCTAAAACATCTATTTGCCGCTGCTCCTTCTCACAACCCACCACCTTCTCAGAACACTGCTCGCTAATCTATGCATAGCTTGTGATCTAAGCAGATTCCACAAGTCTCAGAAGGGATACATTACTCACCGTAATCGTATTTCTGATGCTTCTGTCTGCTTAGATTCACATGCGCCAACCATTCCTCCCTGAGAGAAGGTGCATGAATGTTCTATCTGCTTTCTGTCTTTATCTGCTTGGATACAACTGTACTCACAGATGTCGGCCTATGCATAGCATGTGAATCTAATCCGATACAAGCATCAGAAATACAATTACGGTGAGTAATGTATCATATATATAATTTTTTTTTTTTTTTCAATAAAAAAACTTACAGGGACGTTATGGTTACAAGTAAAAGCGAAAAAGCTCAAATTCACCAGTTATGGTAAGCTAAGCAACCTTAACTCGCACCACCACTGTGCACTGCTAAGACTTATTTATTAGCATTAATAAATTGCGCAGCAGCAGCCCATAGGCATTGTGGTGTTGTTGAGTGAAACTTGCTGGTTACGGAGGAAGAGGAATGCTTGGTGGGTACATAGCAGTCAGTGGATCTATTACAGGCATAGAGGATACATAGCTTGGTGACTAAGACTAACACCCAGGACATCAAAGATGACATCACAAATGTCATTGAGCCCTGCCTTCCCTTTCCTTGGTGTCCAGACTCAAACTAGTACATCTAAAGTACAAGCAAGTGACATGGCGGTGGAACACCTGGCGGGAAAAAAGAAGTTGGCTAAGCTACCTTTAATATCGATATGCAAAGATTGCATATTTCATAAACTTGCAAAATGTGCCTCTGCTTCAGGTCCAAATGTGCTCTCAATGTTTAAATTTTTTTTTTTTTAAAAAGATTGCATCCATCTTTGAATCCAGCCCTGGTGATTTATCAGATGCAGATCTTCATAGCTATTAAGAATTCCGTATTGCTAACAGCACTTTGGTGTTTGGAGTCCGGAGCTGATTACCGCACTGATTCAAGTTTCCTCGTTTTTCAAACCATATCAAAATGAGCGCCCAAGCTAAAAGGGAGGCCACCAGAAGAGAAATGGCTTCTACTTTATTTAATGAAACATTAAAGAACACAGTTGGCACTTTGAGAGAAAAAAACAAACCCACTATTGAAAACAGTAAGATTATGCTCTTGAAAGAACATTAAAAACTCTCCAAGAAAGAAATAAGCAAATGGTGGGAAGAACACTCTCTTTAAAATTATATAGATGTGAAAAGAATTCCTAGAGGTTTACGAATTTTGACTACGCCCTCTTTTGAGGACCAAGATCCTGCAATGTTGGAAGAGTGGGGTGCTGAAACCAACTACTGTTAAAAGAACCTGTTGGAGATACTTGTAAAATATGCAGGTAATGATAGGAAAATAACCCTAATGAAAATAGCAGAGATCGAAAGTAAACTTGACAAATTGAAATTAGGTGATGAAGGACTAAAATTGAAGAAAAATGTAGAGAACAATTTGAAAAGTTTTGAAGAGGAAATACAACAAAGAAAACAAAGGAAAAATTTTAAGAGACAAGGAGGACTATGAAAATGGTCGAGTATACACATTTGCTAGATGCTTCCACCAAATTAGGGCACAAATAAAATACCCCAGAGTGTTGCAAGTACAGAAGCCATGAACGAAGAGTCCTCAATGTCTGAATCCGATGTCACAAAGTGAAAGCGAGGAACCCACCATTAGATAACATTTTTTTAGAGGAGATGTGCTTGCTCTGTCAAGATGGGAGGTCAAGCAAGCAAGAGGTGGCAATATACGTGGCCGAGGAAGAGGAGGAAGACAAAAACGAGGAGGGGGCAGAGGGGCAAACAATTTGACAAAAAATGTCTCGGGGGTATTGTTGCACTCTGGGAAGTAGATGAGATTCTCCAAATCAATTCAAATATGGCTATTGTAAACCTATCAAAACATACTCTGACTGATGCCCAGAAGCAACTATTAAGTCTTGGTCTCAACTTTTGCCCAGCTACCCATTTTGACTATCCACAAATGAGAATTGACTTGGATAAATGCATTCGTAAGATCAGACTCATAAAATTCTTCGCCACAAATCCGATAAAAGACCAACAAAAATTAAAACAAGTGGGGAGTACAGAAATAACTAAAGAAGACCAGAGTACATTATCTACACTGATGTTTTTGCAAGAAGGAGGAGCGGTTACCCCTGATGTCATTGAGATGAATCCGGAAGATTTGGAAATTAATACGGAATGGCATAAAACCAGTAAACGGAAGGCTTAATCCAAGTTTAATCCACCTATGACGATAGGCAATACCAGAGAGACATTCCAGAATCTTGTCATCGATGATCTTAAGAAAATAAGGTTGAGAAGCAAGGAAGTTCAAACCGAAAATGCTGAGTGAACATACTAAGGCTCTTAAAGAACGGAGTCTCTTACCTTAATGTATCATCAAGGCCTCAGAAGGCCGCAACATTCTACTGATGGATAGGGAACAGTATATTTATGAAGCAAATGGGCAACTGTTAAGAAAAATTGGCAGATAATCCTATGAAAGATTTGGAATTTAAAGTAAAAGATTTTCTCAATGAATGGACGGAGAAGGGAATGTTGGAGGACCAAGAAAACAAATTTCTCTACACACTGCATTCAACTATCCCGATGATATATTTCCTCCCCAAAGTCTATAAATGCATCAATAGACCTCCGGGAAGGCCGATTTGTCACACTAACAGGATCACTTTTGGAAAGCATGTCTAAATACATTGACAAGTCACTTTTTCCATTTGTACCGTCCCTACCGTCTTATTTAAGAGACACAAAGGACTTTTTACTCCAAAATCAACGAGTTACCGTGTGAGCTAAATTACATCTTGGCTACAATGGACGTAGTATCATTGTACACTTCGATACCATAAACATGACCAAGGCCTTAAGGCCTGTGCGTACTACTTAAATTCCAGATCTCTGAATTACACCAGACATTCTGAGATGATCTTGCCAATGATCCATCTGTCTAACGATGTGTTTTTATTCGACCAGAAATACTTCAGACAAAAACAAGGTACGGCGATGGGCACTACTTTTGCCCCTCATACGCCAACCTAGTGATGGGTTACTGGGAAAAGTATGAGGCCTTCAAAGAAGAACATGAAAGGTTCACAGACGAGGTCGTAATGTGGCATCGCAACATTGATGACCGTTTCATTATATGGAAAGGGACGTCCGATGAATGGAGAGACTTCGTCAAAAAGCTGAACGTAAATGCCTTTTAATCTGAAGTTCACAGAGAGACACAGCCCTAATAAGGTGGTTTTCATTGATTTAACAGTCTTCGTTGAAGATGGTAAAAGAGTGAATTATTTAGAAAACTCACCGGAGTCAACGTGCCATTACATGCTAACGGCGCACATTGCAAAAATGTGATCTGGAGTATTCCCTGTGGAGAATTCATTCGACTTAGAAGGAACTGCACAAAGATTGAAACGTATGATAAAGAAAGTAAGATCACAGCCTGGGGATTCAGCAAACAATGCTATACCAAACAAATGATAGGACGGGCATACGTAAAGGCACGAAAACGTGATAGGATGACACTATTACTCGACCAAAAAGATGTGAAGGAAACTCAAAGAAGTAAAGAGATGCCACGTCTGATATTGACGTATGGACAAATGGCCAAGACAGTTAAAAACATCATTAAGAAATATATGCACTTTCTCATGGTCAATACGAATCTACATGACACACTTGGTACCCATCCCAATTTCTGTTTCCAGAAATGCAAATCCATAAAGGACACTTTAGGGAGCAGTTACATATAATCTGAAACTAAGAGTAATCTCTCTATATGGCTGAGACAAAGAAATTAGGGTTTCTTTAAATGCTCCAAATGCAAGATTTGTAAGTATGCGTATGAGTGCTCCACATATGTCCATCCCATTCTAAATAGGACTCTTACCGTTACTGAGAAGATCGCTCGAGAGTCTGAATACATTGTGTACGTCTTAAAATGTACCTGCAAGAAATGGTACATAGGGAGCACCAAATGCAAGCTAAAAATACGGATCTTGCAACACATCAGAGCAATTAAGAATAGAGACTATATATACCCTATATGCAAACACTTTTGGGAGGAACATGAAGGAAAGCTGTGTGACTTTTAATTTTTTGGATTGAAAGAAATAAATATTGGACCAAGGGGAGGAAATAGGGAAAAATTACTGAGACAATATGAAACACGTTGTGTCATTGACTTTGAGAGTAAAACACCTTCGGGACACAATATCGATGAAGAACTTTACACATACCTAGGAGAGCGATACATTCTGTGTTCAACATAGATGTGGGTGGAGGCTAAATGTTAATTATTGTCTTTCCCATACATTGTGCTAAAGACTTGTACAATACAGGTTATTGCGAATTAACACCGAATTTTAGATGACGAGAAAGCAAGTGCCCATAGCATGGGAGATGAGGTTCCTATTATCCATAATTTGGACTACTGCCATATTGATGTTCCAGTTATGTACTTAGTCATTATTCGTGCATTACTGTTCTAGATATGTACTTAGCCTTTTTTCTCTTTTTCTAGCTGTATTAGACTAGGACATTTTTAATATCTCCCGCCAATTGGGTCAAATTGACGGGAGCATTTTAATCGCGTTCAATGGCACGAATTGTATCCACACATGCGATCTGGAATTTTGGGCCAGATTGAAGGTACAGTCCCGATCATGGTTAACATTCCCATGATACAATCTTTGTAACACCACCATTCAGAGGAATGTATCAGAAATAATGTGTATGGGTATGACTGATGGCAGTCTATTCAGGGCACATTGTATTTGCACTATGCACTTGATGTTGGTCTGAAATGTTGTATTAGATATTTGCATTATGAATTATATAAGTTCATTAAGACATGGTATCATGCATTCGGAGATGGTGACCTTACACTAGGCATTGGAGAACAAAATTAGATCTAACATTACGCACCTAAAAATGTAGACATTAAGCAAGGGATAATGATCCAAACTTGCCGCATTTTACATTGGTATTTTATACTGTGAAATGGATTGTCAGGGTATTAGGTATTTAGGTAAATTGTGTTTGCACTGCACTATGCACTTTAGAACCGAGTGTGGTCTTGCATTCTACATTTCGCATATTAATATGCAAATACTAAAATTATTAGTCACATGTGACATTGTTTTATTCATTTGATAGATTTGGAACAAACACGTTGATACCATGCACTTTATGCCAGAGACCTAATATGTTAGCACTGTGCACGTTATAACCATGAGTGTGGAATATGTATCAGACCGATTGCATTTTGCGCTGAATGGGCTATACCGTGAGAGTAATTCCGGACGACAAAATGACCTTTTCTGATACATTTCCACTTTGGGATATACTCATGTGCACCTTTTAGTTCAGATTTTGTAAACATTATAAATTATACCATCTGTAATGTTGGTAGACTATTCTTACCATTGGATAGTCAATTACAAATAGAGAGACGATTTAGTCCTCTTTCTATATGCATGGGAATTAAGTGACAGCAGTGTTGAAATACGTGCCCAGAACGTGGGGAACACCATGTGATCAAGCTACAGGTTGTAGCAAAATGCGTCATCCCCTTGATAGCCTCCCGTGTTTGTATGCCGGGCACGGGTTGCAAACCCATGATTTTAACTTCAATTGTTTTGATAAATAAAGGATTAACTTTTTAATATTTTTACGTTTGAATGAGGAAACCCTTTTTCCAGCAGAACCTTCACTTTTCATGCAGCAATCCTGTGAGTGCGGCTCAACTTTCACCAAGCGATTGCCAAAGCTATAAAAAATAAAATAAAAATTGATTGATATACATATATATCTCAAAACAGGTTTTAAGCCAGTGTATTGCGCTCTGCCTCATTACTGAGCTAGTGCTACTGGGCTAGAGCAGGCTATGCTAAATATGTGCAAAGAGATAGGTAAAGGTGCAAGCGAGATGATGTAATCAACTATGAACACCTACTAAAAAATGCACAAGCAGACAAGACCAAAACTGTGTTCTAAATTTTCATTTATTTATCAAAAGGGTGCACATTCATAAAAAGCATACATTGCAATTCCTGGGCAGAGCAGCACTCACCCACAGCGGGTGGAAAATATATATATATATATATCTGAGGCTTGTGGAATCTGCTTAGATCACATGCTGTGCATAGGCCGACATCTAGTGGAAGCTGCAGAGTATTAGTTTGTTTTTCGTAACTCGAAAAATGGCGTCGACACAGGGCGTGCCAGTAATACTATCCCTAGTGTGACGTCCACTGTACCCATGATCCCTCGCGCGTCTAGGACTCTCAGATTGTTTTTTTCCACCATACTGGTCGGAAGCATTTCGCGGAGTTCCGTGGCCTTAGCCATACTTTTGCTAAATATTGTTAAATTTACCCATTTCTCCACCCCAACATCGAGTCACCGAACTTCCACACTCGACGCCGGCCCGGAGAAGAATTTGACCGTCGACAGCTGCATGACGGATTTGGGCCTCGGAAGGCCGCTGGCCTCGGCCCTGCAAGTAGGGAGAGTGGGGGGTGGACATACTCTACACTCTTTTGGTATATAGGTACATTCTTATATATTCCTACACTTACAAGCCCGCTGCCACAAGGTGTGTATGGAGGGTACCCCTTTCCAATTCTGCCCCGAGTGCAACCGCAAGTACCCTTGGGTCGACAGGCCCGCCACGTGCAATCTCTGCTTGCCGAGGGACCACCCCGAGGCAAACTGCAGAGCGTGTAGTAGGTTTAAACCCAAAACACTTAAGGACCGTTCGATCAAGCGTTGGGCCCACCACGCCAGGCGTCAAGAGGCCATGGCAGCGGAGGGCACCTTCAGCGATGGCAGCAACACCATACTTTCGGACGGCGAGGGCATTATGGTGTCGAAAGACAGCCGAGCGCAAGTCCCCGACCTCAGAAGGTCGTCCGGCAGGGCGGCTATGGGGAAGACCCCCGGCGACACAAGCGCTTCCCACAACACTTCCACAAAACACATGAAGTCCAACCGGGACTCGACGCGCACGTCGAGTTCTCGGAAAGAGGCACATAGAGAACGGTCCGAATCGGCATCCTCTGGGCGTTCTCGATCAAGATCGCCGCATGACTCCAGGCAGTCATCCACTGTTGCCAAGAGCGCCTCACTCTCCAAGGTAACGGAAGTTCGATCGTCGGAGGACAAAGCCGACTTCCATCCCCAGACCGCACTCCAGGAGTCGGCGCCCGCAGACCGTGTTACGGCGGCTCCTGAGCCCCTACCTCCATGCTCAAAGGATAGGGACACTACCCCCGAACCTCGACGCCAGGCGTCGAAAGGCTTCGAAGGGGCGAAAAAACAGGGAAAACACTCTTCCACTCACGGGGAGGGGAAAAACAACAAAGGAAGCAGCCTCTGCCTACTTCCACACCTGTAAAACACTCCACTCCTCATAAACAGACAGACAAGTCCAAGTCTTCTGCTATCACAAGGACCCCTGCTCAGACCTCCAAGTCTAGTCAGGATAAGTCAGAGAAACTTCCAGAAAGAGTAATTCCCAGTTCTAGAGAATGGTCTAGTGACGACATAGACAGGGTCATGTCAAGGATGTCATCATTGGCAGATTTTTACGCAAAAAACCCTGAACACTTTCTCTCTTATACTCCCGATGGGTCAGCACCCTCAGGCTTTAAGGATCCTATACCTCCAAGTAAAAAGTCCGGGTTTGAAACACCAACACGCTCTTCGGACCCCTTCTATGTACAGCCCTACTCTCAGTATCAAAGAGAGACATCCTTTTGTGAGGATCCAGATTTGGGCATATTGGAAGAACAAACTGTTACGGGCTACTATGGGGATGATGAGGACCAAGAAGAGGATGAGGGCGACCCGGAAACCTACAGGAACCCCCGACTCCCCTGTCGACAACCAACCTCTCCTGAATGAAGTTCTGTCTCGAGCAGCTGAACATTTCCACATTGACACCCAGGGTGCTCAAGAGGAAAGGGACTTCGCCGAGGAGTTAGTGGGGAAAAAGGAGGCCTGTTGCTCAGGCCATCCCTATCCTGAAGTCTATTCAGAGAAGAATAGACACTTCACTCGTAAATCCTAACCTCACCAGGGCAGTGAACCCCAGGGTTGAGAAACTTTTCACGGCAGCCCAATCGGACCCACTGTATATAAGGGGGCATCTGAAGCCGGACTCCCTGGTTGTTACAAACACCCGTAAGAGGGCTGGAACACCCTTGTCATCGTCTGAAGCTCCTCCCGACAAGGAGAGCAAGAAACTGTATGGTTTGGGCAGGAAAGTAGCCTCCACTTCCGCCTACCAGGCAAGGATTGCCAACTCCACCACCCTGTTGGCCAGCTGCAACTGCCATCAGTGGGAGGAAGTCGCGGCACTCATAGACTCCGCCCCAGAACCCTTAAAGAGCCAGTTGGCACGAGTTTCGGCGGAGGGAAGAGCCGTATCCAGTTGCATTTTAAAAGCAACCTTTGATGCCGCGGATAACGCCGGCATGTTGATAGCAGAAGGAACTGTTATCAAAAGACACGCTTGGTTACGGCAGTCTGAATTCAAAGCTGAAACCCAAGCATCATTGTTAGATAAACCGGTGGAGCCGGATCTGTTTGGTAAGGCGGTCGAGGACGCGCTGAAAAATGCCAAGGACGAGTATGAAACACTCAAATCCCTAGGCCAACTACCCAATAAACCCCCAAATCAGAGAGGGAATGGCAATTTTCGTCGCCCACGCGGCCAAAATTCCCAGAGAGGATCTAACTATTGCCAGGGGCAGGGTACACCGTGGAGCAATAATACCCAACAGTCTACCCAGGGTTACGGCAGGGGTAATAAAAGAGGACGTGGGAAAGGTAAAAGCAGCCCCAGTAGAGGAGGCGGCACACCTCCACCAAAACAGTGACGCTCCGTTCAGGGTCCCTTCTCATGCAACCCAGTAGGGGGACGCATTTCCAACTTCACCCAAGCTTGGGAAGGGATCACATCAGACAGATGGGTGCTGTCCACAGTATCCGCAGGGTACTGCATAGAACTGTTAGAGCGTCCCCGAAACCATCCTTCATGACAAAAAATACATTCTTTGGACCACCAGAAGATCCTCCTCGAGGAGATCGTCAATCTGCTAGCAAAGGACGCGATAGAACTTGTCCCGGGACACCAGGTAAACAAGGGTATTTATTCAACTTGTGCCAAAAAAGATTTGACAATGCGCCCAGTATTAGACTTACGGCCTGCAAGTATGTCAAGCCCCAAATGTTTTGCATGACTACTCGCCTAAAAAAGGGGGATTACATGGCAACATTGGACATGAAAGATGCCTATTTCCATGTTCCCAGCGCACAGAAGATTCTTGCGCTTCAAGGTGGACAGTCGGCACTACCAGTTCAAGGTACTGACCTTCGGCTCCAAGGGTATTCACCAAGGTACTGGCGGTGGCGGCAGCACACCTACGCAGGGAGGCAATCCAGGTGTACCCTTACCTGGACGACTGGCTCATCACGGGGGAGACCCCAGTGATTTGCAGAGCAAACATTCAAAGGACAATCGACCTCCTCTTCGAATTGGGCTTCTCAATAAACGAGAAAAAATCAAGGGATGTGCCAAGCACATCCAAACAATTTCTAGGAGCTATCCTAGACACTCAAGAGGGGTTGGCCTTTCCTTCCGAGGAAAGAATTTGGAATATACTGCTGCAAATTCCACAATATCAGTCCGGTCGCCAGATAACGGTACGCAAAGCAATGCATTTGCTGGTCATGATGGCGTCATGTATTTACCTGGTCCCCCACGCGTGCCTGCGCATGCGTCCCATGCAGGAATGGTTGGCGAAACAGTGGTCTCAGGCAAGTGGCCAGTGGGACGATCTAGTGGTCGTTTCGCTAACACTTGTACAAAGCCTTCACTGGTGGACAAGAGAGAATCTGTCCAAGGGGAAACCCTTTTACGATCCCGAGATACAGGCGGTAGTCACAACCGATGCATGCCTGACTGGGTGGGAGCTGACCATCTCCACCACACAGCTCAGGGTCTCTGGTCGCACTCAGTGGCCAAGAATCACATCAACCTGTTAGAGCTTCTGGCAGTATTCAGAGCACTTCAAGCGTTCAAGCCCTACCTGTTAAATCTGTCAGTGCAATTCCGGACGGACAGCACTACAGCCATGTTCTACCTGAACAAGCAAGGAGGGACTCGGTCGCCAAATCTGTCCAAGCTTGCCCAGAAAATCTGGATATGGGCACTCAGACGGAACCTCTTCCTGTCATCGCAACATGTTCCAGGGGATCTCAATTCCCTAGCGGATGCTCTGAGCCGAGACCCCCACCCAGAGGAACACGAGTGGTGTCTACACAAGTCATAGAAGATATCTTCTCTCAGTGGGGTTTCCCCACTATAGACCCATTCGCCACAAGCAAAAACAGACAATGCCCAGGATTTGCAACCAGGTTCCCCCAACCAGACTCCCAGGGGAACGCCCTGTGGATGAACTGGTCAGGGATGTTTGCGTACGCTTTTCCACCAACTCCTCTAATCAGGAAGGTTGTCAACAAGACGAATAGAGAATCGATGACGCTCGTCCTAGTTGCTCCCATGTGGGCAAGACAGCCGTGGTTCCCACACTTACGCAGATTGGCGGTGTGCGAACCCATCAAACTTCCGAGCTGGTACAATCTACTGTCCCAGCACCAAGGTCAAACAGTGCATCCTCAACACAACTCAATGAACCTGGCAACATGACTCCTGAAGTCATAGAGTTCGGACATCTCAAATTACCACAGAGGTGTATGGACATCCTAAAGGAATCTAGGAAACCTAACACGAGGCACTGCTACTTTGACAAATGGAAGAGATTTGTTATCTGGTGCCAGAATAAACAAATCAACCCAGTTGATTGCACTCCTTTCACTATTGTTACATACATGCTCCACCTGCTGGATGCAGGACTGGTTTTTAACTCACTGAAGGTACACCTGGCAGCCCCGTCAGCATACACCACTTCCCATAACAAGGTGTCGTGGTGGAAAGTACCAGTAGTTGAAGCCTTCATGGAAGGAGTAAAGAGACTTCACCCTCCTATTTCAAACCCACCACCAAGATGGGACCTTAACGTGGTGCCATCTAAACTCATGGGCCCCCCATTCGAGCCCATGCAAAAAAGCAGTCTCAAACACCTGACTTACAAAATGGCCTTCTTAGTAGCAATTAAATCTATAAGAAGAGTCAGTGAAATTCAGGCTCTGTCAGTGCAAGATCCCTTCTTTACTGTCCATAAAGATAAACTGGTTTTACGCACACACCCTAGGTTCTCACCTAAGTTCATTTCAGAATTCCACGTGAACCAGTCCATCGAGCTTCCGGCTTTCTTCCAAGACCCACAAAGCTCGGCTGAGGTGAAACTACACACACAAGATGTGCGTAGGGCGGTCCTCTACTATGTAAACAAGACCAGACCGCTAAGGAAAACAGATCAGCTGTTCGTCTCCGTAGCTACAGGCAGAGAGGGGATCTCGTCTCTAAAGGTGCCATCTCTAAGTGGATTATTAACTGTATCCAGCTGTGTTACTCACTTTCTGAAAAAACTCTGCCTTTCACGCCTATGGCCCACTCTACAAGAGGCATTGGGGCCACTCTAGCTTTCATTGCAAATGTACCCCTTGACACCATTTGCAAAGCAGCTACCTGGAGCTCTATTCACACTTTTACTCAGCACTACTCCATTGACGCTCATTCCAAGACAGATACACAAGTGGGACAAGTGGTTCTAAGACATTTATTTGCTCATGACCCGTCTCACATCCCACCTCCTCCTTCAGGTACTGCTCGCTAATCTATGCACAGCATGTGATCTAAGCAGATTCCACAAGCCTCAGAAGGGATACATTACTCACCATAATTGTATTTCTGATGCTTGTATCTGCTTAGATTCACATGCGACCCACCCTTCCTCCCCTTTGAGAGAAGGCGCATGGATGCTTGTAGTCTTACCTTTCTATCTGCTTGGATTATCTGTACTCACGCTACTCCTCATGCTACCTCATGTCAGAAAAAATACAATCTGAGGGTCCTAGACGTGTGAGGGATCATGGGTACAGTGGAGGTCGCACTAGGGATAGTATTACTGGCACGCCCTGTGTCGACGCCCTTTTTCGAGTTTCGAAAAACAAACTAATACTCTGCAGCTTCCACTAGATGTCGGCCTATGCACAGCATGTGAATCTAAGCAGATACAAGCATCAGAAATATGATTACAGTGAGTATTGTATCCCATATAATTTTACAGGGATGTTATGGTTACAAGTAAAACCGAAAAACCTCAGAAATTTGGTAAGCTAAGCAACCATAACTGGCACCACCACTGTGCATTACAGGCATAGAGGATACATAGCTTGGTGACTAAGACTAACACCCAGGACATCAAAGATGACATCACAAATGTCATTGAGCCCTGCCTTCCCTTTCCTTGGTTCAAGACTCGACCTAGTACATCTAAAGTACAAGCAAGTGACATGACGGTGGAACATCTGGCGGGGAAAAAAAAGAAGTTGGCTAAGCTACCTTTTAAAATCGATATGCAAATATTGCATATTTCATAAACTTGCAAAATGAGGCGCAGCTTCAAGTCCAAATGTGCCCTCAATGGTTTGAAGAAAAAAAAAGAAACAATTGCGTCTATCTTTGAAACCAGCCCTGGTGATTTATCAGACGCAGATCTTCTTCTGGAGGGCATAGAATAGAATTATGGGGGTGGCCCAATAGAGATTGAGGGTGTAACCAAGGATCATGCTGCGAATTCTAATTTAACTACCTCGTTTAACTTTACTGCATCCAACATCAGGAATAAACCTCTCCAGCGCCCCCCTTTGGCGCCAAGGCCGAACAAGCAAAGTGGTGACTGGACATCAGGCAACAACGGGGGCAGGTTACACACCCTAGAACACGTGGTTCCATCAGTTCTGGGGGCAGAGTGTCAGCCCCCGGAGACTCCTCTACCGACTGGGCCCCTCATTATGGGGTCGCTCGGGGAGATCAACGGTAACCAGAGGACGTCCTCATCGCCTGGGGGCAACTGGTCAGCTGCTTCATTCAACCAGATGGGATCAGAATTACCTTGCCCAGATCCACACAAAGGTGTGGTCTTGTTGGCATGTGAAGAAGAAAGTCGTGTCATTGGTGAAATCGTGGGTTTGCAACCAGGCAATTTTACTCCCACGCTTTCTGTCCCAGTCATTCCGGAGACTCAGGCAGAGCCTTTTTCTTATGCCCAACGAACAACCTCTTCTCACAAGAGAAAAACTCTACTTATTTTCGATCATGTCAACGATCACCATTGCCTTGGCGCCATTCACAAAGTTGTATAAACAGTTAAACTATACCCCTAAAGACCGCACCACCCTACTGGCCATGACACACAAACTCATTTATCTGGAGGGGTTCGTTATGGCACATGAAAATTTGTCTTCAGGGCAGAATCTCCAATGCCACACTGGTAGAATGACTGGTCGCAAAGAATGTGCGACCAGCACAAAGTCCATCCAGACTTCTAATCTGTCATCGCCAGTGGACTTGACAAATGAATGTTTAGACCATCCAGAAACATCTAAGAATTTACAAAGGGAAGAAATGTTTCATAAAACTTTGGAGAAGGGTCCAAACATTTGCAATGATGAGACATATAACGTTTCGGTGGCAGACAAGGTCGAAGGTGCCTCTGGCAACTTGGCTTTTTCAATTTTTAACCACGAAAGACCCTGGGGCTAATCTAAAAGAGACAACAGTAGCAAATCTACTAATGATGATCAGCAACAGTGTTTAAAAATTAAACAGAGCTCTTTGACGGCAGTACCAAAACCAGCCCCAAGACCGATGATCACCAAGCCAAGTTGTAGAGACCATATGGGCTCGGCTAGGCCACCTACCGATGTTGGTGTCAAAACTTCTGCGAGTCATCTCCCAATCAAGCCTCTTAGTCCAACTTCATCAGCGTTGCTAGACCTGTCAATGTACTCTTTGGATGTATCTACAAGTTCTCAGTCCCCAGCCAGGATAGCAGTTGCCGCACTAAAAGGAACCCAAAGTAAACTCTGAAAAGGAAGAGACAACGGTAGCCCCTCCAATCTCTCCTCCTTTTCTGACTTTGGCAGAGAAAAGACAGAGCAAAAACCAATGAACGGCCAGTTATCTCTAGGGACTAGAAACCTCGTGAACCGTCTGCTTTTCAGCGTAAAGGCCTCGATACTTGTGTAGAAAATTCAAGAAGGCCGGAGGACTCCAGATCAGAGGGCGTAAAAAGTCGGGTTGCAGAGATCTGGGAATAAAAACTTCCTAAACCGCACCCTTAAACTAGACCGAGTCCTCCATTGTCACAAGCTGACTATGCTAAATCGTCGTACAGTCTTGGACCTTCTTATTTCTATTCCAAACCTGAGATGCTCCTCTGATTTCTCATTTATCGAATTTTGTGTTGAAAGACGGTTGGGCGCTGTGTTTTTGCACATCAGGTCGCTTGTAGTTAAAAACGTGCTGCTTGATGCTTCCGAGAGTTTATTAATCTTGGGGTTCGACCTGATGGCTGGAAATTTCGTGGACGAGATACCATTAAATTGCCCAGAGAAAAGCCTCCAACGCCAATGCAGGTCGATCATCAACAGAGAGCAGAACATCTTGTCCAACCTCATTAACCAACTACGAGGACCCATTAGGTGTAGGTAGGGTCCTGTCTGGTCCAAGGCTGAAAATAAATGTTACATTTCAGCAAGAGTCCTCTGTTCGACAAGTGGGTTGTGCTGAGTTCAGGGAGACTCCAAAGAAGTCCAGCCTGGCTTCAGCTGACTGGACTTGGCTTTCAACAGCTTTTTCGACCCATAACTGCTAGCAACCCAACCGTTTCCTTCAAGGACAATGTCGGGAGGCATTGCCTATAACTTTTGTCATCTACACCAGGAACCCTAAAGCTGGCCTCATGGAATATTATGGGGTTCGGTCATTTGACCAAACCGAGTGAAATAAACCTGATGGCTTTCGACCTGATTTGCCTGCAGGAGACCTGGCTGAGGAAAAAGCCTGTTTTGGACGGCTTTGAAATAAAGATAAATCCTGCTCCTAAAGGGCCTGCTGGGCGTCCCTCCGTGGGTCTCCTGACTGGTGAAATCAGGCAGTTCTCTATCCCTCTTAAACTCCATGTCAATAAACCTCTTAATGTAAGAACTAGTGATTGGTTGGAAACTTGAGGCAGTGTACACATGTCCTTATGTGCGGGGATTTCAATATTCCGGATTTGGTTAATTTAAAAAAAAAAGGACTGGGCAGGGAATCTTGACGACCCCGGGTACATCAGGCAAAACTTAAGGTCTGCTCTTATGGACTCTAGAAATATGCACTTGCTTAATGGAAACTGCCAAGGTGATATTCCATCTCAACCCACGTGGGAGCAAAGGGGGTACACTTCAGTCTTGCACTATATCTATGTCTCCAACCATTTTTTGCCTTTTTGGTAAAGACGTTTCAGGTCATAGGGACAACAAACTGGATCATCTTTTGTTGTTAGAATGGTTAACACCAGTTTTCCCGGCTCGGGATCGAATGTTCATACCACTCGATACCTGTAACCACTCGATACCTGTAATGGAGGATTGCATTTGAAATTATCCACTACAAGGATAACACCCCTGATGACTGATTTGGGACAAATAGGTTCTTTGGTGGAACCCTCTCCTCTTTTGGAACAATTCCGTTATCGCCCTAAGGGTATCCTGGCTCAAAATCACCAGCACGCTTTTGATAGTGAACTGGTGGCCCAGAGAAAAGAGGTGCGAAATCTGCGACGAATAGCGTCAAAGTCTGGTTTAGCCAAGGACTACTGTACAGCTTTTTCAGCCAAGCCAAGGTATACAAACATCAGCGGTACCAGAACGACTCAGAAACCATGCTAAAAGCATTAGCTGGTAAAGATCCTAAGAAATTCTGGTCATTGTTAAAAACGGAAGAGTCAGTCTCTAAATCTGACCAATCTAATCTCATCAGGGAGGCAGCTTGGATCAACCATTTTAGTAGCCTCTAATCATCGATTTCACTGACTGTCCCGACCCCTGGATATCTTTAACAAGCGTAACATCGCAAGGCGAATTAAAAAAATGTAAAGGTTCGCGAGCGCCATGACCTGATGGGGTGTCCAACCTCATGCTCAAGGAGTTCCCGGACGAATGGGCTATTTTTATTTTCATCATATTCAACCGAATTGCCATTTGTCATCAGGTGCCCAGTTCCGGGAGGAGAGCGATACTGGTACTTATTCACAAAAAAGGTGATTGGGGGAACCCAAAGCATCATCACCCTACTGCTCTCTTCAACGTTATTGGCAAACTTTAAAGTTCCATCATCCTTGATCATTTTCAAACATGATGTGATGATTCTAGATGCCAAGACCCATTTCAAAGCGGTTTTGTTAAGGGTTTGGGTACTGCATTGGATATTCTTCTATTACAAATACTTGAGGGCAAGTCAGGAAAAAACAAACCTAGAACATATATATGGTTTTTCTGGACTTAGTCCAAGTGTTTCACCAAATTAATAGAGCTAAACTTTGGTTGAAACTAAAAAGAGTGCCCTTAAAGAATACTTAATCCTATCATGGCAATGCACTCTGACACCTCCCTAAAGGTCAGATTGAAAAAGGCAGGGACTCTTTCCAATGAAATAACTGCCAGAGGAGTCGAGCAGAGGTGTCCCATGGCCCCAGCTCTTTTCTTAAATTTCTTTGTGGATGACATGCCTGAAGCCTTCGTGTCTATTCGATAATTCCCCCTAAGGTCGGTGAAGTCCAGTTGCCTCGTCTTTTATATGGGGATGACGTTCTATTAATTGACCAGACCCCTCCTGGCCTTCAAACGCAACTGGACGCTTTACAACATTACATCCAAAAGAAAGACCTGGAAATCAATAAAGGGAAAACTAAAACCATGTCTTTCTGCAATCGTGCTTTTTTGGGGGGGGGGGGGGGGGCGTTACTCGTTGTACCTAGATTGAGAGAAGATTGATCAGGTGCAATGTTTTAAATACCTGGCAGTCAGGTTGAGCAATTATATCCCTGAAGCTCCCATGACAACTCATCTCTTGGAAAAAATGAAAATGTCTCCACCAGCAAAGCTTGTTCGTTGAATGGAAGGGTTGGCTGTTTTTCTATTTTACCAGTTGTAAAATTCTACAGCGCTAACGCAGTGATTTATGGGGTGGAGGCCAAGTTTAATATCCGAGACACTCTCTGGAACCGCCTTGAGGGCCTCTTTTGGAAAAGAGTCTGAGGGGTCCCATCGTCTACACTGATTCCCATCATTCAAACTGGGTTTGAACTCCTTGAAGTGTATGGTAAATTGGAACAGACTTGCCTTGTTTGGGGAAATGCAGTAATCCTTCACGATCTGTGATTTTGGAGATGATCCGTAAAGAAATGTGGTCTAACTCTAATCCATCTCTGAAAGGATGGCGTCTCCAAGTGATTAGCAGCTCCTTGGAGCAATTAATGTCCAACCCAGCATGGGTCAAAAGAAAACTTCAGGACTGTAAGTGGATTTCAAAGTTAGAGATGGCCAGTAATTACCACTCCACAGCACCTCTTCCTTCAGAAAGCCAGAAACTCAATTCACTGTGCGAATACTTGAAGCATTTTCCAGAAAAAAAGGTCTGAGAGCTATTCCTGAGGGCCTGGCTGAGATTCAAGCAATTCGGGGCAAATCGCTGGAGAAACACTGATGGCACTGTAACTACGAAACTAAAACCGAATCTTTGTTCCACTTAATGACATTGTGTCCGGCTTTGAGAGCCACACGCTCTAAACTTTTAAGAACGCTCTTTTCGGACTTCAAAATTTCTGACTCTGATGGTTGATGGAAAACTTGAATGGCAGGACACAGAATCTAGCATGTTATTCCAGTAGTCAAGTTTTTGATTGAAGTCTTTCCAGAGATTGGAAGTGTAAAATGTTCCTAATTGGATTTTTTTATTTTTTTCCTTAATTCATTTCTTTCTTGTTTTTCTTTGTACTTCAAAACTTGTTTATGGAAATGTCGTTTTGCTAAAAAAAAAATGTTTCAATTTTAATGCAAATAAATATAAAAAATAACTTTACCACATAGCCGGTCCCAGGTGGACATGGCCACTTTAACCCCATTTGTCATGCCTCGTGATCCTGGCCATTAGCCAGATTGTCCGGTTCATGACCTTATGCCATGACCTGGACAATCTGGCCCATGACCACTGGCTATACCTCAGTCACCAAAGGTATAGCACTATTTTTTTGTACCTACATCATAACACAGCACATTTGCATAGCCATGCTTTAAGGTCCTTGCCAATGCTCCTTACACGGGTTTGCTGGAAATCCGCCCATGTTTTATTTTGCCAAGTATCAAAATGTATGTACGTACAATAGTTATATAACTTAGCCCCCACTTGACAAAATCCATTCAGACTTTACACAAACATTCAAGGTTGGGTCTATTCTCTTTATGAAAACTTTCGTCTACATTCGTCAAACGGCAACAAAGTTATAAGCCATCTAAAAATGTTGAGACCCCCCTCTAATTTAGCCCCCTCTTGACAAAATCCCACCAAACTTTGCAAAAACATTTATATCTAGATCTAAAATCTTTTTGTAAACCTTTGTGCAAATGTGTCAAATGGCACCACATTTATAAGCCTTTACAATATTTTGGGACCCCCCCTCTAATTTTGTTGCCTCTTGACGAAACAGTTCCACACTTTCCAAAACCATTCAGAATCGGGTCTAGAATAAAATTTAAATTGTTCATGCAGTTTCATTGTGTGGCAGTAAAGTTATAAGCCATCCAAAACTGCTTTTCACCAACCCTATAATGCAGAAATAGGCATAGGTGTCCCTGAACATCTGAAGTGTTTGCGAACATCATAGGACTGTGCCTGAACATCCGGACTGTTCACGGACTTCGGGGATGAAAAACACCTGTTTTTTTTTTTTTTTGGCTTCCTACGGCTGTATCGCATCTTAATCACCCCTCCTCTCCCCATAGAATGTTTGATAAGTTTAACAGGTGCAATATTGTGTTTTTTTAATATGTTTTTACCACGATGTCTGCGGACACTGGTGGATGTCAGCGAATCCAACAAGGCGGGCGTTTCCAAAAATCTGACGCACTTCACGCTTTTCACCATCCAGTCAGTGGGCGCGTCCGATGTCCGCAGACATCACGTCGCCCTCTAGGCAAATCACAAGCGTGTCCGTGGACCGAACAAGGAAGTGAGTTAATGGACCAAACCCAAATATCACTAATCTTTTTGTTAACTACTTTTGGGCCGTTAAAAAAAAAAATATATATATATATATACACATACACTGGACAGATTTACACCAAAATTACAAACGCATGCTTTCGAGACCAAGCCGATGCTCCTGCTGCTAATTTGGTGAAAATCCGTCCAGCGGTTTGGGCTGTAGACGTGAGCACATTTTCTTTTTCTTTGCGTCTATGGAGAAAACAGATGT
Organism: Ambystoma mexicanum; assembly: GCF_040938575.1. Taxonomy (NCBI): domain Eukaryota; kingdom Metazoa; phylum Chordata; class Amphibia; order Caudata; family Ambystomatidae; genus Ambystoma; species Ambystoma mexicanum. The sequence goes on along the minus strand of NC_090923.1, from coordinate 954,476,012 downwards.
TGGGACTCCCCTATAACTACACCCACTCATTTCCACCCCCCCACCCCCCACCCCCCCTTGACGAAACCTCACTAAACTTTGCAGAATAAATCTGATGGGGCCATATATACTTATTTTGCAGAGTTTAAGGATCCAACCGGGGAGGGCAAAGTTATAAGCCGCCCAAAAAGTGCTCTTCCTATGGGTTGAGCAACTTAACAATAACTACAGGCCCTGCAAAATATATATTTCAAACTGGTGGGGAGGGTTGGGGTGGTGTTTAAACATAGGGAAACGGGGAGTTTGGGGGGGGGGGGTCCCCCGCTCCCCTAATAAGCTTATTTTCCCAATTGATTTTTTTTCCACACAAAATATCCATAGAAAAAAAGTTTTCGGTAAAATTACAGGTAACTGTATGCAACTCCCCTATGGACTACTTCAACTCCAAAATACACTTTAGGCAAGCCCTCCCCTCCCAAACATACTGTCTTCCAACCCATCGACTGTTTTCTTCATTACCCCTACAACCAAAACAAACCCTGCACACTTCCTGCATGATGCATGCCCACCTCAAGCTACATCCAATTTAATCACCTTCGCTCCCCACTGGCTTAATTTCAACTCCTGTCTCTCACATGATACTATTTCACCCCCCTCCTCCCCCCCCGCTCTCAAAACTGGACATATCGCACCCCTCCTCAATGAATGCCTCTCGATTGAGTGGGAAAAGCATAAAAGCTTTGCTGTGTCGTTGGTGGCTTCAGTTTGAAAAACTATGTTTTTAGTTGATAAATATCTGTGTGTTTGGTTGTATGCAGTTGTTTTGTTTGCGTCTTATGGAGAGTCAGTATGATATGATATGGTATTTGTAACGCGCCTATACACGTGTTTCAAGGCGCGACGAGGCAGGGAGGGGGGACAAGGGGAGACAGACAACGATCTTACTAGGCCAGGTGTCATTCAGATCGCGCAAGTGCAGGGGTGGGGGAGGGGGAAAAGTGCAAAGGGAAGGGGAGGGGGGGAAGTGCAGTACAAGGTAAGTGGCGTAACGTAATAAATAAATAGGGCCAGCTGGTGGCAAGTGTGAGGTAAGTGCAGAACAAGTGCTGGGGGAGGGGGGGGCTGTAGGGATACAGAGACAGTCCCGCAGTGCAAAGGGGTTCCAGGGCATCAGTGCAAGTGGAGAGTGGCGGGGCCCAGGGCCGAGGCCATTTAGAGTGGTCCATTTGCAGGATCAGTGCAGTTTCAGTGAGGAATTAAATTAGCTGTTCAGCAGGGGAGAGGGAGAGAGAAAGCAGAAGCAAAGAGGAAGGTTTTGAGGTGCTTCCGGAACCGGAGATGGTTCTCCTCAAGTTTCAGGGAGGCAGGAAGGCTGTTCCAGAGGGAGGCCCCTGCCGCTACAGTAGACTGTAGTTTGCAGTTTTTTTTGTGTAGAGGCATCTTGTTCCTTTGGTGTTTGGTGGTGGGTATGCATACTGTTTTTATAAGTTTTTAGTGGGGTTAGTCAGGTGTTGTCTTGCTCTTTTTCTGTGTTGGATTCATCCGTTGGGCAACTCTTTATTGAATTTGGGGTCACGCCTTTTGTTTTTTCGGGTGGTCCGGTTTCGTGCTGTCTTTTTGCATTGGCAGTTTTTTTTTCCTGTTTTCCCTCTTTAGCTTGGTGAGTTGAAGAGCCATGTTTCTAGCAGTTTCCTGAATTTTAGGTGATCTTATATTTGTATTTCCTTTGGGAGCGAGTTCCAAAGTCTCAACGCTATGCAGGAGAAAGCTGCTCCCCTGAGTTTTAATTTTTCATATTGCTTAGGTTCTAGACTAATATCGTTGCTGGACCCTCGTGTTCGTGTTGGTTTGTAGATGGACATTTTTCCCTGTATAAATTGCACTCCTTGGTCATGGATTGCTCTGTTATGCAGTGTGTTATGAAGATTTATTTTTTGACTGGTAACCAGTGTAGTGTTCTCGGTGCTGGAGTGATGTTCTTAGTGAGTCTGAGGAATAGTATTACTGCTGCGTTCTGTATTTATTGTAGTTTTCTCATAAGGTAATCTGGCATTCTGAGAGAGATTCTGTTGGCATAGTCTCTTCTTGACATGAGGAGAGATGATGGCGAGTTTTCTCTATTGGAAGGTTAAGAAGGGAAGTATCATCTTGATTTGGTGGAAGAAACATTTCTTACCTACTGCGTTGACTTGTGGCTCTAGTGTTAGTTCATTGTCCATTAGGATTCTGAGATTTTTGACCACTTTGGATGGTTTTGGTGAGTTTCCCAGCTCAGTGGGTCGTGGTGGTTGTTAAACAGGTTGTTTGGTGCGATCATGATTTGTTTTATTCGAGTTGAGTTTGACTGTTGGTCCTCTTTCACTGGTTTAATTTAGTGAGGCAGTTGGTGAGCGTTGGGTTTTGTTCTTCACTGGTGTTGATTTTGTAAATGATTTGAGTGGCATCTGCGTAGTTGTAGCATGTGAGGCCATGTTTTTATGAGGTTAATCGGCAGGGGGGAGGTTGTGTACATGTTTAAGAGTAGTGGTGATAGCAATGAGCCTTGTGGGACTCCACATGTTTTGCGAGGTGCTGACTTGAAAGGTGTTTCCGTTCTTTCTGTCAAGAAGGCTTTTAGTCAGAGCAGGGCTGTGTTGCTGATTCCAATATGAATCTTTTGAGTGTGACATGGTTGACTGTTAAAGGCTGCTGACAGATCGAGTAGTCGTTTAGTGCTGAATTGACATTGGAGTCTGCCTTGGTCTTTAAATCAACCCATATAGATAGTAATGCAGTTTCCCTTCTCATGGGTCAGAAGCCTAACTGTGCCTGATCTAGTATCCAATAATTTTCTACACGTTCCAGGATTTGTTCGTAGACTTAGCTTTCTAGTACTTTTGCTGGGTATAGGACGTGATTTGCTCGCGGCTGAGTACCGCGGGCAAATCGTTTGCATGAGAAAGGTGCGAACTACCAAATGTTTGCACCTTTCTCATGCGAACACACATACATTCTCACACATACATTCTCACACACACACACACACACACACACACACACATTCACATTCACATTCACATTCACACACACACACACACACACAACACACCCCCCACCCACACCCTCAGCACACCCCCACCCGCACCATAAACAAACCCCACTTACCTTTATCTTCACGCTGGTTCCCTGCAGCGTCAGTTCCCTTTCACTTCCGTGATCGGGAACCGGCGTTGCAGGGTCCTTTTCTTTTTTTGTTTGTAACAGAAGGCTGCAGGGGTGCCCCCGAAGCCCCCGCTCACTATACCATAAGTATAGTGAGCGGGGCGAAGCGGGGGACAGCCCCTCAGATCCTGTTTCTTTTTTTTGTAATGCTACCACCAAAGGTTCGAACCTTTGGTGGTAGCACTTTTAGAACTTTTGGTCAATGCGACCATTTAAAAAAAAAATTGGGTAATTTCAACCTAAACCGTTTGAGATTGGTCGGTAGTTGGTTCGGTCTTATTTCATGATTGATCTTTGAGTGGCTTGATATACGCTGATTTTGAAGGCTCGTGGCATGGATCATGTTGCTAGTGAGTGGTTAAAGAGGTTGAAGTACTATTCTGCAGGTATTTTCTGGGTGACGATAGTCTTGTAGATATTTGTGGGCAGAGGTCTGCTAGCGAGCCGGCTCTGTTGCTCACCAGGCTGGATAATTAATCTGTTGATCGGTGTGAGGTGCTTTTAGTCTAGTAGGTGGTTCCAGTGTTGGCTGGTGGGGGTGGTCGGTGGTGCTTTTTGGCTACCTCTCAATGATTTGCTGGATGTTTGTGATTTTTGTTTTTGAAGGGATCTGCAAGGTCATTGCATTGTTGTGATGGGGTTGGTGTGTTGTTGCACATTGCTTGGTTTCTTAACTTGTTTATGATTTGAACGTCTCTTTCTGGGTATTGCTCCAGTTTGTGAGGCGTTCATTGTAGAATGTCTTTCGAAGGGTTTGTATCCTCCGACGTATTCCTTATCTTTGATCGATCATCCCCCAGCTTGCTGGCCTCAGAATTTTTTTTTTTCTGTACAGGGCACTGCGCGTCGACGTCCCTCGAGCCGATGTCCCTCGACAGCCTCAGTATCGGCACCGACATCACCACGCGTATAAATAGACTCGCGCAGCGTCCGTTACTCAGTTCCGTTTTTCTGCGCTTCGTGGGGCCTCGGAATATCGTTGCTCAGTTCTTCAGTCAAATATATCAATATATTCCTTGTGAATACCGACTCGTACTATATGGCTTCCTCACCCGAACCGACGACTCCACGGTCCGGCTTCAAAAAATGTCGAGACTGTGGAAAGAAAATGTCGTTGACGGATCCTCACAGGATCTGTTTGTGGTGCCTGGGAATCGAGCTCCATTGTTCGGAGTGCGAGGACTGCAAGTCCATGACGGCGAAAGCCTTGAAGGAGCGTAAGGGGAAGCTCGAGAGAGGTAAGGCAGTTAACACTTCTTCGAAAGTTTCCCCTGCGGAGTCGAGACATTCGTCTCCTCGACATCATAAGACATTCTCGTTCTAGGTGTCGAAGCAGTTCCCATCACTCTTCGAGATCTAAGCATTCAAAAAAGACGTTGAAGATCCCCTTCCTCGTCTTTGTCTTCCGTTTCCCCAAAAAGGGTCTCCTGCCCCACAAAACATAGCTCTCAGGCTGAGTGGGAGGAATTCAGGAAAAAGATGCTAAGCGTCTTCAAGAAAGCGGCCTCGACCCCCTCGAAGACTGCTTAGGGTGATACCCTGGGTGAAAGACCCGCAAAATCAAAAAGCCACGAGTCGCAGTACCCGGCGAAAGAAGCCACTCGAGAGCGTCACAAACCTTTGAGTAAAGGCAAAGTTGCGTCTTCGCCGCCGTCGTCGAAGATCCCTTCGACACATAGATCGTCAACGCCGTTATCGAAGGGTTCTTCGACGCACAGGTCAGTCGAGTCGACGCCGTCAACACTGAGAAAGGATAAACCCACGCCCACCTCGCAGCCAGTGGCTATACCCAGAGCCTTGGGCACGAGAATGTCGTCGACGACCCCGAGTAGAATCCCGATACTCTAGAGTTAGAGGCCTCTACCACCTTTCTCGACACCTTTTTCGATGGCTTCGAAGCCTTTAACGTCTGCTTCGACTTTTTCTCAGCCAATCATGACAAATTTTGCTCCTTATGCTCTGGAAATGGGATTTATACAATTTTCAAGACCTGACCACTCCAAGGTCTCATCTTCTATTTATGAAGAAGGGGAGGATTCAGATCAGGAAAGACCTTTTGAGTTGCAGGGATCTGCAACTCCTGCACCAGAGGAATTTACCTCTGAGGAAGGTAGGTTGAAAGACCTCCATGAAACCCTACAGGAAGCAAGTGGGTTGGACACTTCCCCAGAAGTGGAATTTGCCACACCAGACCCAGGAGAACATGCTGAAACCCCTTATAGAACCTTGATGGCAAGGATAATAGAGTTTATGGGATGGTCCACACCCTCACCTGATTTTCAGCAAGACGACCTCACAGACATCTTGGTCAAAGGTCCACAGGAGGATCCTGTGGTGCCATTTCATGCAGCATTACAAAGGAGAATATTGGTAAACTGGGAAACACCCGAGGTAATCCCGGCATTAACAAGAAACGATCAGCTAAATATCGGGTGTCTTCTGCTGACCCTGAATATTTATCCAAACGCCCAACTCCGGAGAGTCTGGTTGTTCAGGCAGCTACTTCAGCAGGTAGTAAATCGGCTTACCCTACTGTTCCACAGGACAGGGATGATAAGAGATATGACTCTATGGCCAAAAAAGTATTTTCCACATGTAGCATGGCGTTGAAATCCATCAATGCTACTTGTACGCTCGCAAGGTTCAGCCACACACTTTGGGAGTGTGCTTCATCAGCGGCTGACTGCCTCCCGGAGGGAGAAGAAAGGGAAGCGTTTCTCAACATCATTAAGGATGGTAAGGACGCAATGTGCGAATCCCTTCAGACTGGCATTGATTCTGCTGACAGTATCAACAGGGCCATGGCGGCAAGTACAACAACCAGGAGATTTGCTTGGTTGCGAGAAGTCTGGTTTTGCTCCAGATGTGCAAAGCAGACTCTTGAATATGCCCTTTGACGGCTATTCTTTGTTTGGTAAGAACGCGGATGACAGTTTAGAAAAACTACAAACATCAAAGGCAGCAGCAAAATCCTTAGGAGCTGCAATCCGTCAGACACCATATCGCCCCTCAGGAACCTCTTGGAGAGGCAAGTCCTTTCTCTTCTATTCCGCATTCGGAAAGGGCAGAGGACAGCCGGTTCAAAGGGGTCTGAAGAAATTCACACAAGGTGGACGGGGTAGAAACACAAAAGCCGCAGCAGCAGCAGGTGCCTCTTTACCCTCGGCATCTGCATCAGCCGCCTCCAAACCGCTCTGAGGACTCTCTTCACAAAACGCCAGTAGGGGGCAGGTTAACTCAACATCTGACAGAATGGCAGGCTATTACGACAGATGCTTGGGCATTGGAGACAGTTGCCCAAGGTTACTACCTGCATTTTCTACGCATCCCTCGGAATCATCCACCGGGGAACAGCTCTCTGTGAGTTCCAGATCTGCTCCTCTTGCAGGAAATTGTAGACCTGCTAGAGAAAGGAGCCATAGAACTGGTACCTGTAGCGGAGAGGAACAAGGGCTGGTACTCCGCCCCCCCCCCCCCTCTACTTTACTAATTCTACAAGAATTGAACAAGTTCCTCAGGAAGGACTAGTTCAAGATGGTAACTCTCTCAGATCCTTCAGGCCCTCCAGCTCCAGGACTGGCTGGTATCTCTGGACCTCCAGGATGCTTATTTCCATGTGCCAATCCATCTCAAACACAGGAAATAACTTAGGTTCGCAATTGGCGGCTCATCAATTTCGAGTTCTGCCATTTGGGCTGACCTCCGCCCCGAGGGTCTTCACCAAGCTAATGTCGGTAGTGGCTGCAAGTCTAAGGAGGGAAGGGATCCACGTCTACCCCTACCTGGACGATTAGCTGATCAGAGCTGTATCTTCGGAACAAGCTCAGATCCAGCTAGATTGTCTGCCACTTCCTTCACAAACTGGGCTTCAACATCAATTTAAAGAAGTCACAGATGATACTATCACAGAGACTCCAGTTCATTGGAGCGGTCCTGGATACTTCCCTGGGAAAAGCCTTGCCGCCAGAGGTGAGGGCTCAAGATATTCTGCAGATGGTCACCAAGTTTAAAAATGCCCAACGTCTCCCAGCCTTCGTCTTTTTGAGGTTGCTAGGCCTCATGCATCTTCCTTGTCCCAGAGGCTCGCCTGAGAATGAGATCTCTTCAGTGGGCACTGAGGTCAGTGGTCACAATTCTCAGGGAGAATGACGGACCTCCTTCAGATTCCGGACAAGGTGGCTCGAGACCTTCAGTGGTGGGCCTGCCAGGAAAACATCTTGAAGGGGGGAACTGTTTTGGCAACCATGGCCCGAGATAACAGCAGTCACAGATGCCTCACTCACGGGGTGGGGAGCCCATACCAAAAACTTGACCATCAGCGGTCGTTGGTCTCCATCGGAGTCCAGACTACATATCAACCTGTTAGAGCTGAGAGCAATCCGACTAGCGCTGAAGGCTCTCTGCCATCTGTACAGGGAAAAAATGTCCTGATAATGACGGACAACACAGTGGCCATGCACTACCTCAACAAAAGAGGAGGCGTAGGATCACTACCACTGTGCAGAAAGGCAATGCAGCTCTGGTTTTGGGCAATTCAAGAAGATATCTCTCTATCGGCAGTCCACCTAGCCGGAGAGAAGAACTTGACGGCGGGCGCTCTGAGCAGGCAGGGCACAGTCTCCCACGAGTAGGAACTAGCTCAGGAAGTCCTTCAGGAGATCTTCGCCCTTTGGGGAACCCCTCAAGTGGATCTGTTTGCCACCAGTACCAACAGAAAGTGCGATCTGTTTTGTTCAAGGGAATTTCCCCCGAGAGGAGCTCTAGGGGACACGTTCGTAGTGGACTGGGAGTTTCCACTCCTGTACGCGTTTCCACTAGTCCCTGTCATTCCTCAAATGATCAGGAGGTTGAGAAGATTCCGGAGAACCATGATCCTAATTGCCCCAGACTGGGCCAGGAGAACGTGGTACCCGGACCTTCCGGACATGTCCATCTGCCCTCCAATTCATCTTCCACTCAAGGAGAATCTTCTCTCACAGAAGGGAGGTCAGGTTCTCCATCCAGACATCAGAACCCTCAACCTTCACGCCTGGCTTCTGAAAGGTTGAGATACAAGGATTGGGACCTCCGTGATGATGTCATGGAAGTGTTGCTTTTGGCTAGAAGGCCAGCAACAAAGTTTTTATACCGCTGCCGTTGGAACAAGTTTTGCAGCTTGTGTAGAGAAGAGAATATCGACCCCCTTTTCATGTGGTACACCAACGGTGTTATCCTTTCTAATCCACTTGGCAAACTCAGGCCTTCAAGTTGGCACTATCAAGGGCTATCTCGCAGCGCTAGCGATCTTCAAGCGCACTGCAGAGGAACCTTCGTATTTCAAATTGCCCTTAGCAATACAATTTATAAAGGGATTAACTAATGTCTACCCTCCAAGACCTTTGCAGGTTCCTTTATGGGACTTAAATTTAGTCTTAAATTTCCTGATGGGTACTCCTTTCGAACCACTCCACTCTTGTTCGCTAAGATTTCTCACCCTTAAAACTGTCTTATTAGTGGCTTTAACATCTGCTAGAAGGGTGAGCGAATTACAAGCTCTATCTTGTAAACCCCCTCCATACAATTTTTCATAAAGACAAGGTTGTCCTACAGGTGAAGCCTAATTTCCTCCCGAAGGTGGTTTCTGAATTCCACATCACTCAGAAAATTACTTTACCTTCATGCTATCCGCCTCCCCATCCGGGGAAAGGGGAAGAAAGGCTACATAGGCTGGACCCAAGGCAGGCTTTAAGCTTTTACATCAGCAGATTTGCTAGGATTAGGCAAGCAGACCAACTGTTTGTGGGTTACTCAGGGCACAAGTTGGGACTACCGATAACAAAACAAACCATTTCCAGATGGATTATTTTGGCCATCCTGGAATGTTACAAACTGGCAGGGAAAGAGCCTCCTCAAAATCTTAGGGCTCATTCAACCAGGGGTTCCGGTTCGAGACATATGTGCGGCTGCCACATGGTCGTCCGCACATACTTCACAAGATTTTACAACCTGGATTCCTAGGTTTGGCAAAGCCGTATTACATTCGGTTAATTCCTAAAAGGAAACATGGCGTTTTACTCCCACCTCCAATTGCACACTGCTGCTATGGGAGTCTATCAAAGATGAGGAATTCTTCGAAGGGATTGTGTCCTCCGACGAACAAGTTACTTCTTACCTTGTAACGTTCTTTCGATGGGATGTTCCTCCGACGTATTCCTCATCGCCCCTCCCATCCATCCCCACATTAATACTTCCCTTGTGGTTGCAGCTTACGCTGCTTCAAGGTCAATAACCAATTCATGTAAAACTGTTAACATCAAAACGGAACTGAGCAACGGACGCTGCGCAAGTCTATTTATACGCGTGGTGACGTTGGCGCCGATACGGAGGCCGTCGAGGGACATCGGCTCGAGGGACGTCGAGGCGCAGCGGCCTCTAATTAAAAAAAAAAAAAAATCCGAGGCCAGCAAGCTGGGAGATGATCTATCAAAGATAAGGAATACGTCGGAGGAACATCCCATCAAAAGAACGTTACAAGGTAAGAAGTAACTTGTTCTTCTGCTTAGAGTATTTCGACTTTGTATAGTCTAATCTGTGTATGCATTCTTTTTTTTCATTGGTAGTTTTTCCTCCTTTCTTGCTCTGTTTTTCGGTTACTTTTTTTCAGTGCTCTGCAGTGGGATGTGAACCATTTTGACATAGTTTTCTTTAGGGAATGAATGGTTTATCTGGTACAATGTCATCCGGTGTTTTCGCAATCCATTTTGGGATAGTTTCTGTTATTCTATGCTGGATGATTCTAGAACGGTGATTGATGGTTTTGTGGCTTCTAATCTTGCATTTTTGTACACCCTGTTTAATGCTCTTCCAGTTTCTTTTCAGAGTTGGGGGATTCTTGGAGAGTTTGTCAGGTATCTATGTTGGTGGTTGGATCGGAATGGGTATAATGAGGTGGTGGCTCCAAAGCATTTACATTGGAGGTGCAGTAATGACCAGGTTTTTGTTGCAGAAGATTGCATCCAGTGTGCTGCCTGCTGTTTGTGTTGCTCATTTCACCGTTTGTTGTAGACGCATTGTTGCTAATTGATAACATTTTTGGGTGAGCTGATGTACCCTTCTTCGAACCAGATGTTGAAGTCTCCAAGTATGGTGAGATGATCATGTTTAATGGCAATGTTGATGATGGCGTCCACAAAGGTTTCTATGCAGGTAGGGTTGTGAGTCTGTGGCCGGTTGACGAGTAGAAATGTTAGGTTGGTTGAAGAGCTAAGGCTAGGTGCAGGAGGAGTGATTTGCAGTTCGGGATGTTTTTAGTTGGTCGTTTTATGCGACGGTGAGACTTCATCTTCTTTTTCCTTACCTGTTGGCTTGCTTAAGTTTTAAGTTGTTGGGTAGGCAGTTGTGTGATATTACCCTGTAGTTTTGAATTAGCCAGGTTTCAGTGAGGAATAGGATGTCTGTCCCTGCATCGCTTAGCAGTTCGTATATATTTCTGTTGTGCTTTTTGACATTGATCTTGCGTTGACTAGGTTGCAGTGTATCTTTTTGTTTCCAGTGGTTTGTTTGGTCTTTGGCTGTGTATTTTGGTGATTGTGGTGATATTGGTCCCCTTTTCCACCAGCTTGTGTGTTCATATCTGTTTCTTTGTTGAGTAGTTCAGAAGGATTTTGTTGGATTGATGGTTTCTTCAGGGTCGTCTCCCAGGTGACGTTGATGATTCGTTTTTGTCTAGCAGTTTTTTTGATGAATAGTGTGTTGGTGTCGTTTCTTTCAGTTTTGATTCAGTGGGTTTCCCATCTTTTCATTGGATTTCCAGTTATCCTTCTTACGTGCTTGCGGTTCTTGAGGACAGATGGTTGTCGGATTGGAGGTTAGGTTGACCGGTCGGGCGATGGGTAGAATGATTTTGGTCTTGTTCTAGTGTATGGACACGTTTGTGTTGAAAGTGTAGGTGTGCTATCTCTAGCTACTGGATGGTTCCTGGTTGTGATGTTCTGAGATTGCACCACGTGGTGTATCTTATTTTGGTTATGCCTTTAAAGAACTCTGCATTGTTTTCAAGGCCCTCCACCACAAAACCTAATCTTACCTTCAAAGAGCACTCAACCCCATCACCCACGCAAACACAAGACAAGCAAGCCAGCATCTCATACACGTTCCACTCTGCAAACTAACATGCACACAAAGGTAAGCATTTACCCACTGGGCCCACTGGGCACCGAACACCCTACCTCTTCTCATCCGCACTGCGCCCTCCATCACCACTTTCAGAAAGGGCCTCAAAACACACCTGTTATCCCACACATAACCCTTCCAATCTGCTACAACTTGTCTATCCTAATCGTTCTATCCTATCCTGAAAACATGTTGTAACTTTTGTTTCATCTCCCACCTTTTTAGCCTTTGAACCTCTGGGTAGGGCCAACACTGAACAAAAACTGAAATTAAATAAGCTTATGCTGAGCCAATGAACATGGGCTAGTCTATGTTGTAGCAGGAAAATAGTTTTTGGGTCTCTTTTCTCCTGTATTCTTTTGTAAAAGGAGATGAGCCAACTTATTATCTTATCTGGCTCCCTGATGCTCTGCAGTGCTGCAGCTTCTTTACTGAGGCACCGCATGGGCACTCTGTTGCTCCCTCCCCTGCCGGCACTTCAATCTCGCTGTGCGGGGCCTGGAACAGCCCCTCCATCTTCACATGACTGGCGACTCCATCCAGGCCATTCTCCATTTCTCTATATATTTGTACCCCTGAGGGGGTCCATGCCCTGGGCGTCCACTCACTAAGGGCGGTAGCCTCCAAGGGCGCTGACTCATCCTGGCTGGAGACTGAGATGCCATCCTAACTGTTCTACTCTACAAAATATCGCCTCTATCCATTGTGAGGGGTCAGCAATGCGAGGCGGACAACTTTTGGACGATTGTTTAAAATATGCCATTTTATTAAATTATAAATGTTATCAAGCGCCTCACGATCCCTCCTCTGACGAGGATTTTCCTGCCTATCAAAACTAAAAGAAAACACTCCAACACAGGATGTCTGGCCCTCACGCTTGAACATCAAATGCACAAAGAAAATATATGGCCATTTCAAATGACCTCAACAATGGTATTCAGTTTCTTGGTAGTGACCTGGGTCAGCTCCCTTCCCCAGGATTGAAGTTACATTCAGCTCCAAAGTTCAAGGAAATCCATGTAGGTAGTACAGTCTCAATTCAGTTTTTGATTTTTCAATGCCAAGGTAAAGTTTTGTTAACCAAAGTTCCAATAATGCAGCTTTTCATCTTGTGAAATGAGGCTCTCTCGGCGGCTTTCGATTTAGTCGACCACGATAAACTTTGTGCCACCTTAGCCAACAACTTCAACCTGTCTAACAATGCCACAGATTGGATTAAATCCTTCCTTGCAGATAGGACCTAAAGAGTGGCCATTGATAAAGAATTGGCAGATCCCATACCAGTCCCTATAGGCAATTTCCTCCCTATCCCCCACCCTTGAACGCCCGCACCAAGCTGCTTTTTGCAGCGCTGGATGCCATGGGAGTCATCTACACCAATTTCGCAGATGACACTCGGATCCTCATCCCACTAACAGGTAATCACCAGCAAGACTCATTGCTCATCAATAAAATCTACTCCCTAATCCAAAACTGGATGGCCAACAACAGCCTATGTCTCAATGATGACAAAACGGAGCTACTCCTACTAGGATCATCATCATCATCTAAAATTGCCTCCCTACAGCCTGTTTACTCATCTTTCATCATTGATGGCACCACAATCCCAGTACTTAAACAAGTGGACACTTGGTGTATACCTAGACGCCACATTAACCATGGCCAAACAAGTTAACACCCTTGCCTCTTCCACCTCCTACACATCTAAACCCGTCTCCCTCAGCCGCAAATTCCTCACTGCCAAAAACTGTTACACTAGCAAGAGCGCGCTCCTACTTTCCAAGCTCGACTATTGCAACATCCTCTTCTTAGGCACATCCAACACCAATTTAGCCAAACTCCAACTCATGCAGAATAAAGCCCTTCGAGCGGCACTAGGCATGAAGAAATCTGATCACATCTCCATCAGGAGAGGAAACCACTGGCTCCCCATTAAAGCCAGCATACTCTTCAAAACCCTCAGTATCAACTACAAATGTATTACCAACAAAGCTCCCAAATACCTCCTTAACAGTCACTAAGAAAAACCAACCAGTTTTAAGATGAACATAGAACCCTACTATTTCAGTCCTAATACCCTTTTCTATTGTATATAAGTGTATATAAATGTACATCTTTACCTTTGCCTGTATTTGTGTGCTCAACTTTAAGATTGTATTTGCTAGTGTCTGTCACTACGCAGTGATACCTCTGGGTCTGGGCGTATAACAGATGTAATAAATAAAATAAAGGACTTTCCACTTCCTCAAAATAGCATCAATGTTATTCCCAGCCACAATGCTTTGCCACCACGTCCAATCATCCACGACTTGCCACAGTTCAAAAGAAATGCAACTTCTGTAAATGTTATTGAAACACATGTCTTGGTTAACAGTTCATATGGCTATATATTTATAAGATTAGGAGTGAGTATGTGTCTTTGTCACGATGACTTCAACATTTCTACTTCCACAACTTCTACAAAAGTTTACCATAAGGGCATACTGTTATGAAAACAAGCCTAAGTTAAGACGGCTTTTCACAGATATGCTGTAGCCAGTGAAACAATGACAAATGTAAATGGCTGCTGTTTTTCACATCATGCAGGGCTGCAGCCATTGATAGCCGAAGAACGGTCGTCAAGCGTACAGGGCACGTTTAGACAGAAAGCTAGTGTGCACACTTGCTGGACGAATATGTCTTGGCCTAACCAAAGTCCAGGAAGTAGTGCTTTCCTGTTCTAGCAGATGAGCAAAACCATAAACGGTAGCTTCCTATTTAAACTGCACACCAATAAGTGCAAGCGTTGACTTCACACCATTGAGTGTTACATCTGATAAGGAGTCAAGGACAGGAAATAGACAGACACGAATCGGAGCATGATGCACGTCTGCATGACTAGAAAGAAATAAGTGACATGCCAGTCTTTTTGCTAAGCCAAAACCCATGGAATACGATAGAAGCAGTCTGCAAGTACAAAACCCACTTAAATGGAGTTTTACATAGACCATATTCAATGAGCACAGTGACACTCTGAGCTGCAGGCTGTACTCTTCCAGATAGCAGATATGACGCAAGCACAGGGAAACCATGTTCCTTCTTAAATATAAGGCCCGAGCAGAAAGAGTGGGGGGGGGGGGGGACAGCAGACTCGCGGATCCATCGAGGCCAGCGGGGCTGGGGAACAGTACAGGGCAGAAGAGGCCTGAGCAGAGCAGCACCATGAAGGAGACAGCCGGGCCAACTAAGCACAAGTCATAAAACCCCAGAAGGCGCGGTTTCATTTGAAGCACTTTCTGCTCTAAACGTGAGTGAAGGGTGGGTACTTGCTGAGTGCATTGGGACATGATGGCATGTAGTGTAGTATAGCATATCTCCTGTGAACACAAAGGTTACACATGCTGTTAAAACAAAACTACCACTTGTGCTGTTATGTATCTACTCAAGCATGTTCTTTGCCCACATGGCAATCTTGGTCATTGGTGTGATGTTATGTTGTATCTATTTTAGCTTGTGTGATGAGAATAAGAACCCTTAGAAGGTAGGGTGTTGTATTATGTTATGATATGTTATTTTGCATTTATATAGTGCCTTATATACCATTGGTATGGTCTGAAGGCACTGGTAGGTTGAACGCCCTTGGGAACCGAAGTTCATATCAGTAGAGAGTCAAAAGGTGCGTGTGAGCACCGGGTATGTGTACAGCTCGTGCGGTATCAGTGTAATAGCTGCATTTTAGCAGTAGGTGTGGTGGTTGAGAGGTCAGCAGTATGTGTTCGTTCTGGCAGGATTTATCCAGAACGGATGTGGCTGCATTAGGCCTGAGGAGAACGCCTCGTTGGGGGGGGGTGTAACCAGCAGTGATTACTTTAGAGTGATGTGGAGTGAGCGGCGAATGTTGATATGAGAACAGTTATACCGAATGGTGTCATAGTATCTGTGTTCTAGTTGAGTGGTGATGTAAGGAGAGAGTAAGCGTGTTGGTGAGATATGATGGGATTACATGCCCTTTCAGACATTTCTAAATTCACAGAGAGGCTATTCGCAGGGAGGCTATCGGGCACAATACTAAATTCGCAGAGGCTATTGGGCCAGCTTCTAAATTCAACTTTTCACAGAGAGGCTATTGGGCACACTTCTAAATTCAACTTTTCACAGAGAGGCTATTGGGCAGACTTCTAAATTCAACTTTCACCGAGAGGCTATTGGGCACACTTCTAAGTTCAACTTTTCACAGAGAGGCTATTGGGCACACTTCAAATCCAACTTCTCAGTGCATTTCTAAATTCAACTTTCACAGAGGCTATTGGGCATAATTTTTAAGTTCAACTTTCGCAGAGAGGCTATTGGGCACACTTCTAAATTCAACTTTCACAGAGAGGCTATTGGGCACACTTCTAAGTTCAACTTTTCACAGAGAGGCTATTGGGCACACTTCAAATCCAACTTCTCAATGCATTTCTAAATTCAACTTTCACAGAGGCTATTGGGTATAATTTTTAAGTTCAACTTTCACAGAGAGGCTATTGGGGACACTTCTAAATACAACTATCACAGGAGGCTATTGGAGATTCCATCTAGGTGTGGCATATGCTAGCAATCACATTTCTGCCTAGATTTGGGTAGGCTAGTCTGTGTGGTTTCTCGGGCTATGGTACTGGTTAACATTAGACTGCAGGCCATTGAAAGGTAGGTTAGAGTGGCAGGAGCTTTATGGGGTGGAGTTAATTGCTCTACCCCCCTACTCATGCCAGCACTTACTTTTGTTGGTGTCTGGTGGCTTCCTTGGCTTCCCCATATATTAACATAACTCCTGTGTCAAGTGTATAATTCAGAGTAATGTCTCAGTGGTATCTCTTTGAGTCCAAGAACTTTACAATTTCTGGCTGTATATGGTTAATCATGTTGGTAAAGACACAAACCTAGGCAGGCCTGTCTTTTAGCGCTGAGACACAGCCTAGGGTGAATGTTGGCATGAAATGACTAATGATCACGTGTCTATTTTCCCAGCCTCAAACGTGGTGGAGATAAGAGGCTCGTGGTCAAGCCTAAGCATAGGCAATTATGTCAATACTCCTTGGCTTCATAGTAATTCACCTTCATTTGTGCTACTGATGTCACGCATCTTCTGACAACCAAATACACCACCACAGCTACAGTACTTTGTGACACGGCTACAGCTTCAGTACTTTGTAACTTGAAACAGATTATGACAAGATTCACCTTCAGGTACTTCAACCTCATGGAATAGGCAAGGCACTCTTGCTCTAAACAGAGGGGCAGCCTCTTTGCCTTTCTTTTCTGTCTGTAACCAAGGCATAAAATAAGCGGCATCGCATTACAGTTTGCGATACAATACTCCCGATTTTGCTTTTTATTTCAATAATCATGTCGCACAAACTGCGACATGATTTTTAGAATGAGGGTTACATGTTTTCTTAGCCTGCCAGTGCTTGTGTTGCAGAGCACACAGGTGAGGAAGAGGCTCCTGGTGCGGGCTGAAACATTGTTCGAATTTTTCTTGTCGAATAGTAGCCCGTGTGCAGAGGCCAGAGCACGGAAGTGACAGCTCGAGCCACAGCTCGGCTGCCCAGCCACTGATAACCCTGCCTGTGCGCAGGGAAGCATCCAGCATTGCAGGAGTGTGGGGGGCGGGGAGGGTGATGGGTGTTTGAGCTACATTCGCGGTGGGAGTGGGGTGCGGGGGTGGTTAGGACTGGGAGTGACGAAAAAAAGTCCTACTTTCCCTGCATTTGCATTGCACGCAATTCCATATGGTGTCCATATGGTGTCATTCGCGCCCACAATACGCCCACCCCTGCCCAAATCTACTTTTTTGGTTGGTAACATTAGTGGTAATGACATTTTAAAACAAAAATAAATAAACTGCAGAATTATTACAGATGCAGGAAACTCATCTATTAGAGCTCTGTAGGCTCTCTGGGGCAAAATGCATACAAACCTCCTAATTTGCATATGGATTGCACCAGAAATTACTTCACAGAAAAAGGCATTGCAAGGAGCGTCATCAGTCTTTTGTTACTTGGAGGCACTATGGAAGCGACTTTAGAACAAGTTGCCATAATTAAGCCAAGTGGCATCTTTGTGGTGCAAAATACCTAAATTGCACTTTTGTTATTTATGGAGCAACTTTATAGCGTTTAAAAAAAAATAATAAATAACAGCATGATATATTAACATAAGCTCTGAAGTTGATCACAGAGCTGCAGATACGACAGTGTGATTAAATGATCTGCCCAAGATCACACACTTTGGTTAAAAGGTGAAACCGGGATGTGGACAATTTAAGCAACTGAGCAATCTTCATAGGTTTAGTTGATAGATATTTATTAAGGTTTCCCTTTGCATTTCATGTGCTTAAATAATACTTTATTTAAAGCAATGCCTTAGAAGCAAAGCACAATACATAAGAAACTACCCTTTCATAATTAACTTTACACTATAATACATCATTATAGAAATATTTAATATATTGAAATATAAGCGGATGGCTTTAGTTGTATTCTCCCCATCCTTCATACAAAGTCACAATAGCATCATGCAGACTAATGTTAGCCTAACAATTCCCCCCTGGTTAAAGCCATAGTAATTCTTTCATAAACCCTGCAGTATTATGTACCCTGATCAATGCTGATCACTCCCTCCCATGAACATTTCTAAAGGGACAAAATGTCCCTGCTAATAGCCCCCCTCCCTGCCATCAGTGCCTAATGGCTCACATTAGTTCACGGACATTGGGACAATGTCCTGGCAGAGGGTCAAGTCTCCCATTTGGAAGGTGTCAGGACAATGATCGTGCTGAGCAGGAATTGCTCAGCGCACATTGTCCTCTCAGCGGGACACCTTTCCCATTGGGTGCCGAACGGGGGAGAGGTGTCCCAGTAACAGAATTCCTGGTCAGGCTCTCAAAAGAACCTGTGGGGATGCAGCTTGCCGCCCAACATCCCCCCCCCCCCCACCCAGTCCCCCGCTCGGTACGCCACTGCCTGTAAGCATGGGTGCCAGGTTTTGATTTTCGTTACATGGGCGGAACCAAATTTTGCGATGGGAGACAAATTCCCATACTGGGAAGTAAGGGGGCAGGATCCATCCACCTTTATAAAACCCATTTACCAGCAGGAATTGGGGGGGGGGGGGAAGCCACAGCATTTATAGGCAGGTCTAAACCTATAACAACTCAGCAGCAGTCGCCTAAACTGCTGGGCTGTCTTTGCAGTATTCTGCTTTTGTAATTCCTACTTCCCCGACAGCTCGTCCACAAACAGTTTGGCCTGTCCACCACCTACCCCCAATCAAGGCTGACCACAATAAGGCAGTCCCCCTCCTCCCCCCTTAGAAGTGAGAAGCACTTGCTAATTTTGCAAGATGCATGTTAACACTTCACTAAGCCAAAGCCAACAGGAAAGGAGGCCAGCCGGAGTGATTCAGAATAGCATGTCAATCAATCCGGATTCTTTATGGTTGCAAAATTACACTCCTGCCCCGTTGTTCAAAGAGAGCAGGGGGGGGGGCACAGTGCCCCTCTGCCTGAAGGCATTGCCTTCTTAATGTTCTTTGAAACATGGGAGTACAGTGATTTGTCTGCACATCGTGCTTCAAACAACTTCTACAAGGTCATATGCCTGCAGGCAGACCTGCCTACATTTGAAAATCAAAAACCCTGTGATTTCTGCAGCCTTGCTTCTATAATTACTATAAACTCGGTCCTCGCCTTTCCCTATATTGAGAAAGGGGACAACTAATTCAAAATAAGACACAGAATCGGGCAAAGTTAGGCAGGTCTGCCTGCAGGGTGTATTATCAAGAGGTTGTGTGTTATCAAGTGTCTGGAAATAATATTTCTCCTGCCCTATTGGTAGAAGATATATTCCTCCCAGCCATTTGCTAATGATCATCCCAGCATTGAAAACGCAGCCTACAGTCATAAGGTCTTCTAAATGTCTTTGAAGCGCCTGACTGCAGCAGGCTGGCTGAATATTTGCCATGGCTCATGCAGGCCCATTTCAATCTGATGTTTGGCGGCCCTTAGCCTGGAGCGGAGACAAAGTCTGAGGGTGCAAACATTCTTTTAAATGTTTTAAAAAAACGTTTTTACAGTTTACAAGAAACTTTTACATAAGTAAAAATGAAATAATACAACCAAATATACATTCTAACGAAGACAAAGAAACACACCTGGGAGAGGGTTGGGGCGGGGATTAATACCACAGATTATCACAAGACTGCCAAACAGCAGGGAACTGAAACACTGACCGTCCAATGAAAAGCTATTAATCCTCCTTCAGCAGCAAGGGTCTTTTCTAAAACCACCCACCTTAAAAGGCTACAATGTGATAACCCTTCTAGATACAGAGGAAGCCCAAGGAAAGGGACGGCCTGAAGGACTCCAGCAAATGCAGCTCGTTATGTGCGGAATGTGTGTACTGCAAAGTATGCATTTAAACTATGGAATATAATAAGTATGTTGCAATGTCATAGGATTCCTGACTGCCAACATGGGGACAGTTGCTGGTGGACCCTGCCAGCCTTTGGCCCCTTTGAACTGAAAAGGTTGAAAGGTCCTGACGCCTCTCGTGGACTGCAGTGATTTGCTGCCGTCCCACGCTTCAAAGATCATTTAGAAGGCATTTACCTGCGGGCTGTATTCTCAGTGCAGGCTATAAAGTGTCTGGGAATAATATTTCTTCTGCCCGATGATTGGCTGGAGATTATTCCCAGCCATTTGCTAGAAGTTGTCCCGCACGGACAACAACCTGCAGGCATGAGGGCTTCTAAACATTGTTGGATTGTGATAAATTAATTGTGCCTGGCCCAGAGATTACCTTTATAAAACATGTTCTTGTTAGTTGAAACTGTGCCTTATTTAGGAAATTGCCATTTTGTAATTAATTGCTCATCACTTTAAAAATAAAGATTTAAAAATTGCTAATGATTTAGGGTGGATTGCTAATCAATTGTTTTTTATTTAGCAATTTTAGCTAATCAATTTTGCAAAACTAATTTATGCCTTTGTAACGGCGTGCCACCACAACTTCAGTATTTTGTAATTTGAAACCGTTTTCAAGTAAAAAAATTCTCTTTCGCCACTTCAACACCTTCAAGTAGACAAAGCACTCTTCCTCTGAACCTTCCTTTTCAGGGGGCAGCCTCTTTGTCTGATTGCAACCAACAACAACCTAGTATTGCCTTTGGAACACTGTTCTCTCTTCAGTCTACAGTCTTTGGCTATGTAGGTTGTATCAACTTCAAATAATATTTTTATAAGTAGCAAGTTTTCCTTCCCCAAACTTGCCTTTATCCCTTTGCCACCTGTTAGCCAGAATAATTGCCTAGAAGCTTTGTTGCTGCTCTTGGCTTCGGGAAATGCCTGCACACTCGTATCTTAGGCAATGCTAAAGTTCTATTTGGCTCACTGTGCTGTTTAAACGGTTCACTGGCTTTGAAGAAGACTGGTTTCTGGATCAATTGGGGAATACCTAGTTCACTCATTGCTTGGGCAATGCTTGCTCTCAACTTCAAATAACAAGAGTTAACGCTTGGCTTTTCTTTATAAGCAATTGTCTACGTGAATAATGATACAGAGTTCATTTTTCCTCTGAGAAACGTAATTAGGCACACGCGACCAGTGCATGGATTTTATAAAGTTTAATAATTGCTTTTCGTAGCGTTTGCTCTTCACAAGAGTGAAAGAGAAAATACCCGGTCATGCGCGAGCGCTACATTTCAAGTGTCCCATTGTTCAAGACTCAACAAACAACTTCACCTCCCTTCTACTCTTATGCAAGTTATTAAGCTGGATACTGTTGCTGGAGGTGCTCACGCAAGGAATAGAATGCCAGTTTTAACTCGCTGGCTTCTGTATTCATTCATTTCTCCACATGTTGCACAACTTCTACAGTTTCTGGCTTCACTTGGGACCCACACCCTTCCTCGCTGAAGGCATCTCTGGTTCGGCCACTCAATTAAGAAGCCCCTCTCGCTCTTGAGACCCACAGCTGCTCACCACGGTGTCCGACACACTTCTTGCTGCACAATCTCTGCAATTGGGCTCACATGGGGGAAAGGCAGCCTTCCTGCACGCCTTACGCTGCGCAGCCTCTGAACACCAGACTTTAGGTGCACAAGACCATCACAGGATGCATCAGAGTCCTGCCGTCCCTTTGGTTCTCCCACTTCTGCCTGGATTGTCAACACTTGTCAAAGCTGTGCCTTCTTCTTTCTGCTTCTGCTACTACTGCATGCCCTCCAGCCACAGTTCCAGCTCCTTCCTATTGCCTAGACCTGAGGCGGCCTTTTAAGACACTCGGATTCCCTCAGGTGTGGGCTGTTGTGCTTAATTGCCTGACTACTAGAACTAATCAGTCCTCTTCCTCGTCCCCGTATTTATGGAATTCTGGGACTTGTAGTCCTCAACAACAAAATGTGTTCTTTTTAGTAACTTCATAGTTTTAGGGGAAGATTAATTTCCCTCAGTCATTTAAGGATGACCCATTTGTGTTTGTTGTTGTTGAGGAAGACTGTGTGTTTAAGGCACATTTTCTAGATTCCCTTCCATTATACATTTAGTATTGGGGAGGGTTTGTATTCTGAATTGCCTTGCAGGTTCTTTCTGTTATTAAGGTCTGTTCAGGTTTTATGACATTTGTGCCCAGAGTCACAGATCCTATATATGGTTCTGATGGACCATACTGACAATAGGACATTACCTGTGCTGGGAACTTGAAAAGGTTCTCCCCTTTTTTAAAGGACAAATACTGTCTCATCCCACAGGATCTCCTCACCACTCTGGGCCGGTTCTCCTCCCAGGTGATCCTCAGCAGTAGATCACCCCCAACATCAGGATCAGGAAGCGTCTGCCTTTCCCTGACCACGTGGGAGGAGACTTTAGTGAGGGTTCGTAGGAATCATCACATCATTCTCTCTAGTTGTCACCACCCTTCAATATGGAAACCTTGTCTATGCTGTGGCAATTTGGTTTATCCTCCTTAATTCACATTTCTTTTATCTTTGCTTTTCTCATTAGCCTTCCCATTTGCCTTATGCCCTCTACCAATCCTTCTCTCTGGTCTACCCAAGGAGTAAGGCATTTCCCTTCTTGACTGGGAAATCTGGACAACCTCCTCTCTATCCGTCCCTCTCATCCCCTCCACCCTCCTCTACTATTCCTGTTGGGCTTCTAAATGTACACTCTGTCTGCAACAAGTCTCACACAATCCTAGACCCCTTTTATCAGTCTTAATCTACATTTTCTCTGTATTACAGAAACATCGATTCCTCAGTTAGATTGTACCACTTCTGCGTCTCTCTCCTGCTCTTTAACTTCTCATTCACCTCCACCTTTAAGCCGAGGTGGTGGAACTGGTATTTTATTTAATTCTTCCTACACTCCCATCCCTTGCTCACTGACACATTCTTTTATCCTTGTTCTAATATCCTGTTAACCTTTATTAAACGTATTCTTAAATACCGCCCGCCTTGGCCCTTTTTGTCTTTTTGAAACTACCTGGACTGTCTTCTTTCTTCTCTTCCCCTTCTTACTTCTTGGAGACTTCACGCTCCATCTTTATTTCAACCCACATATCTTTGACTTTTCTTCTATTACTTCACTCCTATAATCTTACATAGCTTCCTTCTCATTTCTAGTTCTTCTTTGGACTTTACCTTCTCTATTCCTCTATCATCCTTAGTTCCCTCTCTTCCCTTTCTGGCATCTGACCACTTTCTTCTTTCTTTTACCTTTTCCCCTTCTACTCATTTCAACCCACCTTCCCCAGTCTTTTTGTCATCGTAGCATCCCCTCTTTTAGCACTTCAACCTTAATTTCCTCTTTTACCTTCCCTTTCCCATCGCCCTGACTTTTATGAGTACCAACTTTGGTTGGGTGATAATTGTATGTAAATATGTTCTCTGTAAAGCACTTTGGTGAAAGCACTACATAAATAAAAAATCATTCTAATGTTCTCTTCTCTCACCAAATGACACTTTCCTCTCTTAACATCAACCAACTATCGATTCTTTTAACCCCAGGCTATTTCGTCCTGTGCAAAAGCCTCCACAACCACGGCTTGGTCCTTCTCTCTTCTCCCTTATCTCTTTATTGCATCTGGTGGAGAAGGAAACAGAAAAAGGACCCTCTACAGCCAATCTTTCCCTTCTCTCCTCCTTGCACTCCTCTTGTGACTCTTTCTAATTCTGGCAAAAAGACTTACTATTCTTATCTCATTCTTTCATATTCTCCTCACCCTTGCTGTCTATTCTGGCTTCTTAATCAAATCCTCTCTCCCTGTCCCTTGACCCCTTTACGCCCCTCCCCATTATTTTCTACAGACTTTGTTCTTCAATGACAGAACATTGGTCTCCTCTTTCCAGAAACCCCTTTTCTTCTCTGTATCCCTCCCGTCTCCTCACTATCCCCATTCTTGCTTTTCTCAAACTCCAACACTACTCCTTTTCTGGAGGTGCTCAACCCACTTCCTCACCTCTTGATCCACTCCCATCTGTGGTGTATAGAGGAAAGGCCCCCGAGAGATTCTGACATTGCAACGTCAGAACGCAAGCAAGAGAATAAAAGGACTGATGCCCCGCCAAAACGGGACAGTCTGGATCACCCAACCACACCAATGTTTCTGTCAATGATCTCCTCCAACTAACGTACATCGCCAGGCCCTCCTTTCCAGAGCGGGAAGGCAGAGCTCCAGACGATATCACGCTGGTGACGGCGAAGTTTCTGGGCCAGTTTGCTGAGCCCAATGTTTTCTTTTCCCCCCTGCCAGGCTGAGCATGTCTACATCGGAAGCAGAAGGAAGTGCGGACACAGCCGCACCTCCACAGTAAGTGTAAACAGCGCCCCCGGTGGGCAAAACAGACAGCCGCACTGACATTTAAAAAAAAAAAAAACTATTACTAAACAAACTAGCCAACTCCCACGCCACTAAAGTACACCAGCATCATGCGCTAGAAGGACAATAACGCACATCTCACAGGAAGCACAGAAACCACACGCTGGGACAGTGCAAAGCTCTCCCCACAACCAGCTATAAGACGCGCTGCAGGAAGGAGTAAGAGAAAGCAGGCCCAAAGATGCATGCAAGCGCATGACACCATTTGCAACAAGAGAGACGCATAAGCAGAGGCAGCCAGCTACCCCGCCCAAGACACAATGGCGGATGACCAACAAACCCCATCCGACAGCCGGAGCAGGTCCCCGCCGGAGCGCCACAGCACATCAAGCCCACAACCAGATAGGAGTTCTGGCATGACTCCGCGCACGGCGTGTTCATGGAGCCCTTTGACCCAATTTGAGCTCCACCTTAAATCCAAGAAAGTCACAGGAGACGAAGAGAAGCAAACCCTACTACTGCCCAACCTATGCACACTGGCGCTGCGGCTCTATAACATGCTCTCAGAGGGCTAGAAAATGACTACCAGGCAGCAAGGACCATACTCCATGGGAAGTTTTACCCCCAGCTCAACCCAGACTATGAACTGTTCCTGCTCAGCCTAGCAAGACAGCGACCGGCAGAATCCATCGACGACTTTCACTCAAGAATCTGCGAATTGGCCATCGGATGCAAATTCACCAATGAGGAGTTTTCAGTGAGACAGCAAGTCATCCACTGAATATCCTGAGAAACTCCGGAGGGACATCCTATCAGAATGCAACATTCCCTTACACTGCACTTTAGAGATCAGACGCCAAAGAGAGAGAATGGACTGCCAAGCAGCTGCGATGGAAGCAGCCATCAGTCGCCTGCCGATTGATGTGGAAAATAACTGACGCCATTGCCGTGGTAGAGACCAAAGGACGGGCACCCACACAAAACCCTGTCTTACTGCTCTGGCCAGCACGGACACACCGGTCATGCAAATGGTGTGGAGGCGCGTGGCGCCACGTAGAGCCCTGCCAAGCCATTGGAGCCACATGTTGTAGATGTGGTAAGCTAAACCATTTTGCCTCAGTCTGCCTCAGTTCTGGCCAGCAGCGGGAGACCTCAGAACCCCAATCGCGTAAACAGCCCAGGCCGAGAGGAAGGCATTTGGGAATCCCCGCTGTACCGTGGAAACTACACGGTGTCGAGACGTCCTGATTGTCGCATTCGAACCTGCCAGCGAAGTGGACTGTACTGGCGAAGTCTGGGTCTGCCTGCATCGGGGACCGGTGAGTGATCCATACCCCAACCGGTGGCCCCTAGCGCAGGAGCCCATTTTTACACACAAAGTGGCCCCCGAGTGCCCCTTTCCTTTTCACATCTATTGCCAAATAACTACTTCATCCCACACACTCAATCTGCCTCTGCCCGCAAGTGGAGGCCTTGCTTGAATAGTGGGGACTTGTTCATCATCGACCTTATCCACCTTCCTGAGCTGCTAGTGACCCTCGAAGAGACCCTATTTTGTCCCTTGGCACAAGCGCGTGCATGTACTATTGAGCATAAGGCTCCTCTCTTCGTAGGGCTTGGACTGCCTATTAGTTAGGTGTATTCTTGATGTGGAACTGGGTCAAAAGATTACTTGCACTGCCTGTTTTCCTCCCCATCGAGGTGGTCTACACATTTCGTGCCTTTTAATCTGTTAGACCCCTCTGGTCTTGTATATATATTGTGTTGATTGTGATGTGTTGGTTTACTTTAGTATTATTGTGATTCTTTGCTATGGTCTATATTACAAAGGTCTTGTAATAAATGTGTCTATTTTTAATATAACACCTGTCTTGAGTAATTTGTAAGTGTCCTTGCTTTGTGTGCTCATTGAGGTCTTTCAGTCACCCTCACCCCTCTTGAGACTTAGTCTTGACCGCCTGCCATAGCTACCCTGATTGGTCTGGCTTGTCCAGAGGTTACCCTGTTCCAAGAAACTAGGTTGGCCTTCTGAACCTCTGCCCCTCCAGGTCAGAGTTCAGAAATCCCTCTTAACAGGGTGTTGCCCTGATCTTCCCAGAATGATCTTTTTCTCTCCCTCTCCCAACTTCAGCACTGCCACCTACCTTCTCGGACATGCATCCCATGAAGCGTGTCAGTTGAGGCTTTTGCCGCCACCTTCTCACCCCCCCCCCCCCTCCTCCTCCTCCTTTGGCTGACTCGCATCCTGACACAGCCCTTGCCATGCTCCATTCTGCTATATCTCATACTCTCAATGTTCTTGCCCCTGTCATGAGGATCCACTTGAAACCAAAAGCCAAGTGCAACTCTTGGTATGACTCGGACCTCGTCACCCTTAAACGCAAGTGCAGGGTGGCTGAGAGGAAATGGCACTCTTCCTGTACATCCTCTGACAAAGTGGCCTGTCGCCTGCTCAAAAGGCAATACCAGCTCTCTGTCCGCACCAAGAAGAGAGCCTACATCCAAGCCGGTGTCTCTGCAGCATCTAACAACTCGGCCGAACTCTTTCAAATATGCAAGGAACTGGCCAATCCTGCTGCAGTCTCTACCACTCCTGTCCCCTCCCAGATCCTCTGCACAGCTCTGGCTTCTCATTTCCTCTCTAGAACTCAGGACAATCCGGTCCTCTCTCTCTCTTCCTCTCCCCCTACTCCATGCTCTTCCCCTGACCCCTCTGTGGCCATCTCCTCATCCTTCTCTGCCTTTCCCCTGTTCTCCTCTTACGAGGTTTCTAGACAAGTCCGATCTATGAAAGTCTCGTCTAAACAGGTTCACACCTGTTCTTCCAAAACCATTAAGGACCACATTGACACCCTGGCTCCTGTGCTGGCTGATTTCTGCAACCACTCCTTCGCCACTGGAGTCTTCCCCCCCTCCCCCTGAAGTACTACCTTGTGCACCCTCTTCTTAAGAAACCCTCTGCCGACCCTTCATGCCCGGCTAACTATGGTCCAATCTCCATCACACCTTTCCTGGGCAAACTCCTGGAAAAGCTGGCCATCTCCCAGCTTAATCTTCACACTGAATCTGTTGGCTGCCTCCACGACCATCAGTCTGGCTTCAGGGCTGCCAGAACCATGGAAACTGCTATCCAACCTTGATTCTAACACCCCCTGTGTCCTCATCTTACTTGATCTCTCTCTTCTGCCTTTGAAACAGTCGACCAGGCCATCCTGCTCAACTGTCTCCGTGATAACCTGGGTATCACCGATCATGCCCTGGCTAGGCTGACCTCCTTCCTCTCCGATCGACCATCCCAGGTCATACTTGGGTCCTTCCTCTCCTCTATCTTTCTCTTCTTGCCCACTGCATTTCCACTCTCTGCCCAAACTATGCGGAGGACACCCAACTCATTTTCAGGCTCCCTTCCACTGCCTCTTCTCCTTCTCTCATCTCGGACTGTATGCTATCCAGGAGTGGTGTGCCGCCAACAATCTCTGCCTTAATGCCAGTAAGACTGAGATTCTCCTCATCGGCACACCCACTCCCTCCTTTCCTGGCACTCTCTGGTGGGCCTCTTGGCCCTCTTCCTGCTCTAACATCTCGTAAGAAGTCCCACTACCAGCTGCACCTCCTCAAGGTATTCTTCCTTTCCTCTCCTTCCCCCAGATGCTCACTGTCTCCAGAGCTCTGGTTCTCTCTAGGCTGGACTACTGCAACAGCCTCTTTCTAAATCTGTCTGCCTCTACTCTCCGCCCACTGCAAATCATCCAAAACAGGACTACGAGACTTGTCCTTGGCCTCAAGCCCAGAAATTGCATCTCTCCATGACTGAAATCTCTTCACTGGCTCCCACTGGCGGCAAGTATTATGTTCAAACCCTCTGCATTGTCCACAAGTCCTTCTGGGGCCTGGCACCTCAATACCTTCAACTCTCTTCCTAAATATCCTTTGCGAGCTCTTCGCTCATCTGCTTCCAACTCCCTCAGAGTCAGTCGCTTCTCTAAGCAGCGAGTTGGTGGAAGATCTTTCTTCTGCGGGGGCCTCCCTCTGGAACAACCTCCCTAAAACTTAATGAGAACCATCTCCGGTTCCGGAAGCAGCTCAAGACCTTCCTCTTTGCTGCTTTATCTCTTCCCCTCCCCTGCTGATCTCCTGGCTGAACCTGAATTGGCACTGGTTACCTGGCTACCCGCTGATCTCAGGCCCAGGTTCCCTTCCCACCAGTTGCACACCTGCACTGCCCCCCGGCAGCTTTTGCATTTGGGACTGTTTCTGTATCCCTTCAGTCCCTTCCAGCACGGACTCCTGAAGTCGGCTCCTACCCCTGCACTTGCCACTAGCTGGCCATCTTTATTTATTGTCTTTATTTACTGTCTTTAGTTATTTGTATTTATTAAATTTAAAGAGGGCTTTAATCCAAAGCGCTTTACATTACAACAACTGGATACATAGAATTAATGAAAGCATAAATGCAAAACATGAGACAAACCATCAAAAACAATATATAGAACAATTTACCTAGGACTGTAGTTATTTATGGTCTTTAGTTATTTGTCTTTATTTATTTTACTGGTATCCTATTACTGCACTGCCCCATGCACTTTTCCCGTTTCCCCTCCCCCTGCACTTGCGCGATCTCAATTTCACCTGGCCTAGTAGGATCGCTGTCTGTCTTCCCTCCGTTTCCCCTACCTTGCCTCGTGGCGCCTTGAATCACTTGTGTGTAGGCGCGTTATTAATGCCATATCATTACCATAAAAGCCCCGCCAGTGTCACCCCCTGCCACTGCTCTATCCATACGTGCCCACATTTATTCCCTACTATTGGTAAACCATTCACTGATCACCCTTAACTGAGCCGCTTCATAAGATTTGCTCATGTTTGGAAGGCCTAATCCTCCTCTGCTCTTAGGGTTTGTTAGCACCTCTAAAAAAAAACTGACGTTTATTTCAATATCCGTATTTGCTGGTTTGAAAAACTCCTGAGGGACCGGGATAGGAATGGCTTGAAACAGATAAAGCAATCTTGTCAATGCCCCAACCAGGACGCTCTCAGGGGGGGTCCATATATTGAAGTCCTCCTTAATGTTCTGTAAAGAATTAAAGTAATTTGCTTTATATAAATGCGTAAGCTTTTATTAGTCCGCTTTACCCCCAGATATGTTAACTCACTACCGGCTGTACGAAACTGGGAGAATTTATACATATTAAGTGTTTGCTCCTTTGAAAGAGCCAATCCCATAAATTCAGATTTTGTCATATTAATTTTAAAGACCCGACAATTTCTCCTGTTCTTCCAGTACTTTTATCAGTGCTGGAATCATAGTTTCGGGTTCATTCAGCGTCATTAGCATATCTGCATATGCTGCTGTCTTGTGCATTTCTCCCACAAAAACAATCCCTTTTTTATAGCATCGTTTTGCCGAATCGAAAATAACAGGGGGTTCCAAATACATTGCGTATAATAAGGGTGAGAGGGACAACCTTGTTTTGTCCCATGTTCAATATTCATAACCTCTGATATGCTTAAATTAAGAGGCACATTACCGGGTCTTCATAATTAACCTCTACCATTTGTATAAATCTCGGACCAAAATCCATGTTTCATTGTCTCAAATAGATGGGGCCATTCACCTCCATCAAACGCCTTTTCAGCGTCTAAAGATACCAACGTGGCAGGAACATTCTTTTTTTTTTTTCAAATGTAGTTTTTATTGACAATGGGCAGAAATAAGGTCGGGCCGAACATCCGACCCGATCAGCAAATAACATCAGAAAAAAAAAAAAAACACATTGTCGGTAACATTTTCAATTACATTTTTCTTAACTTCTTTTCCCGAATCCCCCCTCTCACCCCACCCCCCCAAACAATTAACAAGCAAAGTTTAGTGGTGTTACAAGTATATGAAATTTCGGGAAGTACAAATGCGAGCCATTCAGTTATTAAGAGTAGCACTGGGAACAGTGGGGTTCATATAAAAGGTAGGTGAGCGGAAGCTAGGCCAGGTCTAAGAGGGGCGAGTGAGGGCCCGCCAGTTATATACAATTACACAGGTCTGCGTGACCAACAGTAGAGCGGAGACACAACACTCCTCCCAGGTTCTCCAGTTGTTGGTGGGCACAGAGTGGGTCCAGTTCGTGCAACTCAACCATTCAACCCTCAAACCTGTATACAGCTTGGAAGTGAAAAACAGGCGGTGTTAGCCGCAATGGTTAACTCAGCAGAGTGCGGTGGGATGAGTGTTACTAAGAGTCAACGAATCAGGCGCACTCTGTTATGAGCCTGTACAATGCCCCTTCTATAAGCGCATGGAGACACAATCATCGTGCAGAAGGACTGCCATCCATTCTTGTACAAAATCTGTCATGGTATCATTCGCTATTGCTGTAAGCTTTTCGTACGAGAATATCATCCTAAGCTTATGAAGCCATTCTTCCTTGGAGGGGGCCTGGCCGCTCTTCCACTTTTGGGCAAGCGCCAGCCTTCCAGCTCGCAGCATGGCACCAATGACTTTGGGGTAAAGATTTGTTTCCGTCTCCGGCAAGGGGATACCCAGCAAGACTTCTAGTGGGTGCAAGGATGGACCGAACCCCTCAATATCTTTGATCCAGCTAAGTAGTTCCGACCAGTAAACCTGTATAGTAGGACATCCCCACCACATGTGAAACCAGGTTCCCCTTTGGTGGCAACCCCTGGGGCAGAAAGGAGATACGTCTCGGAACATTTTGGACAGCAAGGATGGAGGGCGATGCCAGGAATGAAGAATTTTGAAGCTGTGTTCCATGGCAGCCGTGTATAGGGAGCCCGCGAAAATACCTTTAAAAACGGCCATCCAGGTATGGTCATCCAAGGGCATCCCCAGTCTCTCCTCCCATATGCGTTTAAAGGGTTGTCTGCCCTCTAGGTCGGATGTTATCAAGACCATATAAAATTTGGACAGCGCACCCTTACGTGATGTACTCTTGGCCAGGATGGATTCAAATGGGGTGAGGGGGCGGCTCAGCTGTTCGGACCACCGGGGTTGGGACAAAATCCCCTTCAATCGTAAGTATTCAAAAATCGTGGGGGGCTTATCTACCAGGGCCTCGAGCAAGCTGCCATATTCTATGAAGCCCTCCTCTCGTGTCAGCTGGGAGACTCTTTCCAAGCCCAAGTCGGACCAGGCCTGTGTGTCGCGGAAGCCTCTTGTGTCTAGGTCGATAGGGGGCCCCCAGAGTGAGGATAGCGGGGAAGGCCAGGTGGTTAGGGGCTTGTTGGCCCTGCTAGGTTTCCATAGCGCCCATAGGGCTGCCAAGGTGGGGTGCATTTTTAGCTGAAGTGGGAGAACCTTAGGAGAGGCCCAAAAATAGTCTCTAACCTTTTTCGGGTGGGCATGGATGTCTTCTATGTACGTCCAGTATGTGCCCATGTCATCTCGCATGTGTTCCAACATCACCCTGAGCTGGGCTGCCTTATAATAGAGTCGGAAGTCGGGGAGGCCAAAGCCACCATGTGTCTTTGGGAGGGTTAAGGTGGAGGATTTGATTCTAGGTCTCTTACCATTCCAAATAAAATGAAGGACACGGGACTGCAGTGTTTCAAAGAAAGTCTCGGGTATCACAACAGGAAGTGCTGAGAAGAGGTAGAGGAGGCGGGGCAGGACATTCATCTTGATTGTGACCATGCGACCGAGCCAGGAAAGCGTGAGGGGAGCCCATCTAGTAAGGTCGCTGCTGATACGGGTAAGGATCCCTGGGAAGTTGCACTGGAATAGCTGTGACAGGTCTCTGGGGATGGTAGTGCCCAGATACCTCGTGGATTCTTTTTCGATTCTGACCCCTAGAATATCAGAGTTACTTCCGACATCCAGGTCGCTCTGGCCGATGGGCATGATGCTTGATTTGGGAGTGTTTATCCTCAACCCGGAGAAAGAGCCAAAGGTGTGTATAAGGTCGAACAATCGAGGTAGGGATATCTGGATATTGGTTAGGTAGCCCAGGATGTCGTCTGCAAATAGAGAGAGTTTGAAGTCGCACTCCCCACATCGTATACCCGTGATTTCTGGGTCGTTCCTGACCGCTATAGCTAGAGGTTCCATTGCCAAGGCATACAATAAGGGTGACAAGGGGCATCCCTGCCGGGTGCCCCTGGTGAGGGAAAAGGGCTCCGAGGTGCCTCCGTTAACTAACACTCTCGCTGTGGGGCTGTTGTAGAGTGCTGCTACCCACCCACAAAAATTGTCCCCCAAGCCCATCTTCCGGAGGACCTTGCCCATGTAGGGCCACTCGACCCGGTCGAATGCCTTTTCTGAGTCGAGTGAAAGGAGGTACCCTTCCACTCCCTGCCTGGATGCCTCGTGCATGAGGTCGAGGGTTTTCCTTATGTTATCGGACCCCTGGCGCCCCGGGATGAAGCCCACCTGGTCTCCGTGCACTAGGGTGGGGAGGAGTTTTGCCAGCCTATTCGCTAGGAGCTTGGCCAGTATCTTAACATCCGTGTTAAGAAGGGATATGGGGCGGTAAGATTGACATTGCGCGGGATCCTTACCCTCCTTAGGCAGAACTACAATCATAGCTGACATCATTGTGGAGGGGAGGGTGCCCTGGTCTAGCGCGGCATTGAACATCTTGGCCATGAATGGAGCGAGTGCCGATCTATAGGTCTTATAAAATTTGACTGTGAAGCCATCATCTCCCGGGGCGGTGCCGCTCTTTAAAGAGGATATAGTGTCGATTATCTCCTCTGGGGAGATGGGGTGTTCTAGTGCCTCGGCTTTCTCAGGGAGAAGGCCCGGTATGGGGAGAGAGTCCAGGAATTGGTCGATGTCTTTCCCATTCCCAGTGTATTCTGAACTGTACAATTTTTCATAGTATAGCCTAAATTGCTCTGCGATCTTGGCGTCCCTCACGGTAAGGTTCCCTTCCGTGGTGCGAACCGAATTGACCCTCCTACTATTCCTGAGTTCCCGAAGTCTCCAGGCCAATATCTTGTCCGCCTTTTCCCCCTTTTCCATATATTTTTGCTTCAAAAAAGAAAGCTTCCTTTCCGTTTGTCCCACTTGAAGGTCGGCTAGCTTAGCTCGCAACCCCTGCAATTCCTCCCATTGCCCAGGGAACATCTGCGTTTTCAGTTTTCCCCCCGGTTGGATGGCCGCTATCTTGCCTTTCAGCAGTTTCTCCTCGTGCTCCCTCACCCTCTTCCTTCTGGACCCAATACTTATGAGTGTGCCTCTAATGGTTGCTTTAAATGCCTCCCATACTCCCATGGTGCCTACCTCTCCATTGTCGTTCAGGGCGAAGTAATCTTCTATGGCTACCAGGATGGTTTGGCGTATCTCCCTATCTTGTAAGAGGAGGTCATTGCACTTCCATCGGGTTTCAGCTACCGGGGCGGGGGGGAGGCCAATCTTTATCGTCACCATATCGTGGTCTGTCCAAGGGACAGTCTCTACCCCCGAGCTTGTGACCTCTCCCTGCAACGATGAGTCCACCAGGATGTAATCTATGCGTGAAAAAGCATCGTGAGGCTTGGAGTAGAAAGTGTAGTCGGGGTTCCGGCCCCGTACAGTGACATGTGTATCGCACAACCCCAGCACCCCATTCACTTCCTGAAAGGCCTTCGCCAACTTCCTATGGTGGCGGATGTTGGGGCAGGGATTTGCAGACTTCCTGTCCCGCTCGGGGCAAAGCACCATATTAAAGTCCCCCCCCACCAATAGGGTGCCCTCGGAGAATGCCAATATTGTTCCTCTCATACCCTCCCAGAAGGTGTCTTGTGCTTCATTCGGGGCGTATATGCAGACCAGGGTGAACAAGCGGCCCCGCACCTCCCCTTTCACCATGAGATACCGACCCTCTGGGTCTGCTTTCGAGGCTTTAAACCTAAAGTGGGCCCCAGGGGCTACCAACAGGGCAACTCCCCGCTTCTTCGTTTGTGAAGAGGCCGTGAACAAATGCTCAATGGTTTTGGCCTTGAGCTTAGGCTCTTTACCTCGAACCCAATGAGTCTCTTGTACAAAAAGGAAATGAAGACGTAACTTCGCAAACTCCCTTAGGATCAACGACCTCTTTGTAGGCGAGTTGAGCCCACGGACATTTAGTGACCCCACTGTTAAGGATAGGAGTGGATCATCCATGAAGAAAGATGTCAAGGCTCATAACTCCCTTCCCTGAATCGCAAGCGTCGCAGCTCCCACAATGACTTTGCCGCCCACAACAGGCTCGGAGGAGCCCCCGGGGCGCACGAGTAACCCAAAAACTTAGCGCACAACAACAGTAACCCCAAAACCCCAACCCCCCCTCGTCCCGCCCCCCTCCCTCCTCCCCCCTGATCGCCTGGTTGATTCGTGACATTGTCCGGACAATCCAAACCAGGCCACCGGTGTCTCCCCCCTCCGGGCTCATATACTTCTTTTAACTTATGATTCGAGCCCCCCCCTATCCCCGGTTACAATACAATTCACAGACTACTACATCCCCTTCTGTTCACCTAGTCAAGTGTCACTTGCTTCGTGAGGCACCAGCGGCTCGTTTCCACCGTTCAAGGGAGCTGGAGACGTTGGGGCCACTCTCCTGTACTTGCTTTGGCCTCGGACTCTGCGCCTTTCCTTCGGTGCTTTGTTCCCTTTCGGACCTGTCGGGGGTCGCACACAGTTCTGGTCCTCTGGACAACTTGGATTGTCTAATAGTTCGCCCGACACTCTCTGGATATCGTCTTCCGTGATCAATGCGTACTTGTAGCCCTCGAATTCAAAGGAGAGTGAAAAAGGATACCCCCACCTATACCTGACTCCCCTGGACTGGAGCATCTTTGTCAGGGGAGCACAGAGTCGGCGTCTCGCGAGGGTAAAGGCTGACAAATCCTGATATATCGAGATCCGGGCTCCTTCCCACTCCACCGGCCCCTTCTTGCGAGCTAATTCGATGATCCTGTCTTTTTCCGAGAAGTAGTGAAAGCGGACTAACACCGATCTGGGGCCTCTGGATAGTGCCCCTGCTCTGTGGGCCCTGTCGATGGTGGGTTCGTTGGTGTTAGCCCCTTCAAATAAGATTCCTATTACCACATTAACGGCCTTGATAATGTCTGCCTGCGTTTCGCCGTCGCGTTCTGGGAAGCCCAGGAAACGTAGTTTGCAACGACGTTCTCTGTTCTCCAAATCGTCCATTTTTAGGGCGCATTTTTCTTCCCTTCTCTCGAGCTCCGACAAGCGCATGTCTAATTGGGTTTCAACGACGTCGGCTGAGGCTGTGTTGGATTCCAGTGCCTGGACCCTATCATCCAAGCTATCCACCTTTTTGTCTAGGGTGTCTAATCGTA
The DNA here is from genome assembly GCF_040938575.1 of Ambystoma mexicanum. Lineage (NCBI taxonomy): Eukaryota > Metazoa > Chordata > Amphibia > Caudata > Ambystomatidae > Ambystoma > Ambystoma mexicanum. The sequence continues at coordinate 954,440,565 of NC_090923.1, read as the reverse complement.
ATGTAATGTCCGCTCTGAAGCCTTTAATTTCTTCCAATAGGGCCGCCATACCTCTGGTGACTGAGTTTGCGTCCATCGGTTCCTGCTGCACCTGGGCCGCCATTACGGGGGGCGTGCGATGAAACTTCTGCAAGGATTCCCTCCAGTTCATAGGCCTTAGCCCCAGTAGGCCCGGGATGCGAATCGCGGTGCTAGAGGCAGCCTCGGAGGTTAAAGCGGCGACTCCGTTCCGCGAGGGCCTTATTACGTAGGTGATAGCCTCCCGTGTCTCGTGCTCTCCGGGCCAAGGGTTTAGCGGAGGTCCGCCCGTTTCCACCCGCGTTGATCCCTTCCGTTGTTACGTTCAGGGGTGTGGGGGGCTCACCTCTTGTGCCCCGAAAGGCTCCTGCGAATGAATCCCTGCTCCTCTCAGTGCGGGCCCTGTCTTGGCCGCCCGTCGTGCTATGAGCGAGCCGCGGGTCACCTTCCCCAGAAAGACCCGGGCGGGGGGGAGGAGTCCACTGGCAAAGGGCGTGCTCAGGCCCGGGCTCGTCGTAGATTTCTGCGGAGCCGCGGCGCCGCGGGGAGGAGGGGCTTCCGTCCCGCAGGGAAGTGAGTGCTCAGAAGTTCGGACTGGTTCCACCTACGAAGCTCAAGTTTGGGCTGGGGGTGCCCGACACCTTCCTACAGGCTTGGGTGGTGTCGGTTTCTCACTCCTGGGGGGTCGGGGGGGGCTCAGGTCCCGCGATCTGTGCCCTGTCGAGGAGACGAGCAGAGATGCGTCAGTCCATCTCTGCGCCCCCTGGTGGATCGGCAGGAACATTCTTAATAACCAATTTCTCTATCTGGGGTATCACCCTGCTCACGTTATCCCAAGTTTGTCTCCCCATTATAAATCCAGATTGGTCCAGACCCATCAATGATGGGAGAATATATTTCAACCTTTCAGCTAAAATCCCTGTATTTTTGCATTAATAATGAATAATGCTTTAGGTCTGTATGAAGTGCATAATGTCAAATCTTTTTTTGGTTTCCCCAATAGAATCACTTTTGCTTCTGTCATTGACCGGGTTATACTCTCATGGTGTTGAAATGAATTAAACAAGTTTAATACCAGTAGTAATTCTTTTTTGAATATCTTATGGAAGACCACTGTAAATCTGTCTGCCTTATTTAAAGGGAGGCCCTTTATCTCTTTTTCCACCTTGTCCTCTAATATCCCCCTCCAGCATCTCCCTATTGCCCACTGTTACTTGTGGCATCTGTAAATCCTTCAGATACCCCTTAATTGCCTCCAAATCTGGACAGCCCGAAGGATAGTTTTGTGTAATATGACACGAAGGATTGCACAACTCTGTTGCTGTAGCTATAAACCCATCGCTCCGTTTTATCCCGTTAATATGGTGATTGGAATTTTCTGTTTCAATTGCCTTGCCAATAATTTGTCAGCTTTATTAGCTTTAATATAATAGCGTTGTTTTATGTTAAGTAGTGATTTCACAACCCGTTTAGTACGGAGCAATTCTAATTGTCTCCTAACCTCTCTTAATCTAATTTTTTTTGTACCCTTCTATACTTTTTTTCTTCGCCAATTCCCTTTAAGCCTTGATTAACGCTTATTCCCATTCTTTTTCCAAGACGTCCCTTTAAGTGATACCGCCTGAAGTTGGATTCTTTTGCCTCTAACTACTGTTTTAAATGCATCCCACACATTGTTCAGAAACGCCTCTTCTGAAGTATTGGTAAAGTATTCCTTAATTCTCTTATTGTTTCTTGAGAAAGCACATCTTGTACCACCTCCTGTAGGGAGTGTTTACGACCATAATAGACTACCCCGTTTCCAGCCCGTTAGGGTAACTCTCACGGGGGCATAATCTGACAAAGAAATTGGATCTAGATCAACCATTGCACCTAACATTCCCAGAGTACCCCACACATAATCCATTCTTTTGACCGAATGGTGCACCTGCGAAAAACATGTACATCCACTCTTATTCCCTTTTTTAACCCTCCAGAAATATTTCAGTCTTGTGTAAAAAAAAAACGTTCTTTCAACATGTCCAAAGGACCCACCCCCTTTCCCACTTTGTAAGTGCTTCGATCTATTCTAGGGTCTCAGGCGGTCTCAAGCTAGATTGAAATCCCCAGTCACTAATATTTCCCCTCAGCAAACCCCTCTAACTTCTTTAATACATGTGTATAAACTCGTCCTGTCAACAGTTTGGAGCATACAATATTCCTAAAGTCATGACCCTGTCCCCCATCTTTAGTTTTATAAAAAGGTATCTCCCATCGGGGTCCATTATGGCGCATACCTTAGCTTCTAACGAATCCCTAAGACCAATCAAAACACTGACCGTCTTCCCCTTTGCATTAATCTGAAATATCTGCGAGAATTGACAAATTTTAAATCTGTTTTGTCTGCTCTCCGAATGTGAGTTTCTTGAAGCAAAACTAGATCGATCAGTCCCCTCCTTTTCTGCATCTCTAGCTTTTTCCTCTTTGTTGGGGTATTCAAACCCTGTACATTATGTGACAATATTGTTCTTGCTGCCATTGGTTTGTATAAAAAAAGTTTATATTGACCACCTGTTCGGTTACTCCAACAGAACCCCATCCAGCAAGACTGTGATCTGACCCTCTCCCGACCTCCCCACCCCCATTCCCCAACTCAAAACCCCACTCTGGACCTGGACCAGGCGTCCTATGACTCATCCCAATACTTCTTGGGAACTGGCCCATGTTCAATACAAATTTAACTGCAAGAGAACTAACCTCTCAACGATTTCCTCACCAATCCAAAATAACGAGCACGACCCGGCCCATTACTTCATAGACCCAATACCGCTTCCCCTACCATCCTTTTTCTTTGCTCTCTGCCAAATCCTGTGTCGGCGTCCTGACCTTCGATGGTGAAATGGCGACGTATTGTCAGGTCTCTCTATTTAGGCTTAGTGATATGTAGATGAAAGCAAGAGTGCATGCTTTTGTGGAGATTGGTTTGGCCTTAACAGAACTGCACAGAGTGTAGAGAGTAACCCAAGCCAAGATGGATGCTCTCAGCAAGGTTCACTACCAGCCTTCTAATTGGCTGTCAGTGTATGAAAGGCAGGCAATGAACATTCTAAACTGACTTTCATTGTCAGCAGCCCAGCAGTAAGGACCGATTTCTCAGCTCTTAAGATTTTGTTATGAAGATTGGGCCTTATCAGTTCATTTGGGAATTTGGGAGGAACAGGAAGAAGCAGGACCAGAGCCACAGACTGGGCATTTATGGAGAAACTAGATAAGTGACTAGACGTTTATGATAATCGAAATTAATCTAACATTTATATGTTAGGTAATGTTTATACTTTGATCGCTTGTATTAAGTTGTTAAACAGTTCTTATTAGCTTAAAGAATACTAAGTAGTTGAAGCCAGAATCAAATTGCTATTTATTAGAACGGAACAAGCTCTGGGTCATGTTCTTGCCTCTGGTGCGTGTGCGAGGGAATGCGAACTTCAAGATTGTATAGGACCTCTTATTAAGTGAGGTTCACGTAGCGTCGCTAAAGGCGTAGATATCTTACATTAGCTGTGCTAGTGTTTAGGGAGTCCCATATTTTTTAGCGTTGCGTCGATCAGACTTAGTGCGTCAGAAGACGAAGGTGTGTTGAGAAAAAGTCGTTGCTTTGTTTTCATGCCCGTCGGAATCAAAGGGGAGCGCTACTTATTTTGCGCATGCGCGGTTGGTCGTCGTCTCTAAAACACTAATCTCCACTAATCGGCCAACTATCGTCATTTGTCCTCAGAATGTGCGCATACGAAACACCAGAAAAACTGTTCCGGGCACATGCGCACAATCTCCCATTAAAGTAACGTTGGACTATCGTCACTTGTCTTCAGAGTGACAATACATTAGAAACATTAGGAACACTGTCCCAAAGTCACATGCGCATGCTCAAATAAAACGCTGTTCTGAGCAACATGAACTCGGCACGGAAATTGGTGCTCGAATTGAGAGGCTTATAAAACGAACTAACGCAGCAAGTGGCAACCAATGTTTTCAAGAATAAATCTTCTTTAAAATGTGTTACTGTTGCAACTCTACTATTAATATCCACTGTAGCTAAACATTCTAGGAAGCAAAGAATGAACAATACTGTTGTTGGTAAGGAGAGACAAAAAGGCTAACTCAAATAGTCATTTTTCCAAGCAAGAACAATTGTTTGTAGAACTTGCCTTGAGGCAGTCTAAGAACTCCATCAGCATCAAGGAGACAGTCTTACCAAGAGAAGCAGGTACATGCAAAATGCAACACAAGTAAACACTTCCTCTAGGCAATTAGCAGAGGACGCCAGGTATGGTTTGAATATATATTTAACGTGGATTAAATAAACAGCTGTTGCAGATCAGGTTAGTTAAAGAAAGTGTGTTCTTTTCTTGTCATTTTAACAGGTGGTGAGGTTCAGCTCAAGGATAAGACCTGGCATTTATTATTTTATCCCAATTCCCCTTTTTCTTTTGGGGTGTACTCAGCTCAGCTGTCTCCACTTAGTTGAGAGGGTTACATCTCTGGGGGAATATGGGGGTGCAGCAGCTTCTGCAGACCTCCACCGAGATTTGAGCCCGACACGTATCATAGTCACTCCTACATGGTTCTCCCTCACCGATTTCCATCTTCTCGTTTCTTATTAGGAGGACCTTTCATATTTCCTTTTCTCCTTCCTGATGAGTCAGACCATTCCCATAGTCTCCTTCCTTGTCTGGCGGAGCCCGGCTGGTCCATTCCTGTGCCCTTGTTGTCTTCTTCCAATCCAAGGATGGAGAGACCTTCTGAACATGTGGTAACCCTTTGCTGTTTACCATCCCAGTTGAACAACAATCCAAATGGAAAAGTTCACTTCTAGGGAATCTGTCACTGGCCCCATTGCTCTTCTCTTCTGTAGCGCGGTTACGGACAAATCCTGGAAAAGCAGTGCTTTAGACCCATTGACTGTAATGTCCACCTGACCACGGGCCGCTTTAAGTATTCCTTCTTTAACTTCATATGAGGGGAGCCGCAGCCAAGACATCCCAGGGTCTATCCCCCTGTCCAGTCCTTCTTGGACCAACCCAGTGAATTCAGTCTATTCGGACACATCCTTTTCCGTTAGCAGGTTCGCAAATCATTGCTGTGTTAACGCTTTAAGGTCTGCATCCTTTGTTGTTTTGGCAAGTCCCTTTATCCTTAAGTTCGTTCTACGGGATCAGTTCTCCAAATCCTGTTTGTAATTCCAAATTATGTGTGGCCCTTGAGATCTGTTCCAACAATTCTTAATTTTGCATGACTTCTGTTGAGACCACTGATAGACCCTGTTCTGCAGTATTCACTCTGTCACCCAAAGCGGTAACCTCTTCTCTGTTCTCTTTCAGGGAGTTCTTTAAATATTCCTTAAGACGCGCCATCTGACCTTGCATGGCCAGTCAATCTTTCCTCCATTCCTCTGAGGCAGGTAGTTAGTTGGTCCTTGCTTAGCCATGTCTCTGCCTTCTTCAGATTCCTTTACCCTTCTACAAAGACTTCCTCTAACTCATTCAACATACAATTCAGATTGTTGCTGCCGGCACTTTTCCAATTTATTTATTTATTTATTTATTTTATATATTTGTTACACGCCCAGACCCTCGTGTGTCACGGCGTGGTTATAAAACAGCTTAGAAATTAGTAAAATTCAAAACATTACATTACATTTAGAGTATTCATAGCAATATACGACAAGTTAGAAATTAGTAAAATTCAAAACATTACATTACATGATATAAATTACAGCGTATTCACAATTAGAGTATTCACAGCAATATACAATGGACTAAATATTCACAACCGTATACGATGGACGGGGTCCTATCTTTGGGTGCTAATATTGGTTGAATAACCATGTTTTTAACTGTTTCTTGAAGACCGTGAATGAGGGTGATTTTTTGATGTTAATGGGTAGGGAGTTCCAGTGTTTGGGGGCTAAAGTGGTGAAGCTGCTGCCCCCTGCTCTAGTGGTTTTGAATCGGGGGGTGGGGGGGAGGGTCCTGGAGGAATTTGTCATTGGATCTAAGTAATCTCATGTCGGTTTTGGGATGCAGAGTATTATTGAGGTAGATGGGTCCTTTTTTAGTAAGGCATTTGTGGGTGATGCATAATGTGTTAAAGATAATTTGGGCTTTGATAGGGAGCCAGTGGGCATCTTTCCTGGTCTTGGATATATGGTCTGATTTTTTTTTTAAGCCTAGGGCTGCCCTCAGGACTTTATTTTGCAAAAGTTGCATTTTGGTTAGGTTGGTGTTGGAGGTACCCAGTAGTAATACATTACAGTAGTCCAATTTCGATAGGACCAGAGCTCTGGCTAGGGTGAGGCAATTTGCTGGGGTCAGAAATTGTCGGCTGAGCGCAATTAATTTGGAGGTGTAGGCCGTTGAGGATGAAAGTACATTGATCTGTTTACTCATAGTCAGGCTAGCATCGATGTTCACGCCCAGTGTTTTTACTTGCTTCGATACTGGGATATTGGTACCGTCGATATTGATGGTTGAATATTCTGGCTGAAGGGTTGCTATTTTGGCTGGAGATCCTACGATGAGGATTTCTGTCTTCTCATCATTAAGACATAGACTGTTTAATGCCATCCAATTTTGTATGATGACGTAGATTTTATTGATTGTTAATGTATCCTGGTCATAGTTCCCTGTAAGGGGTATGAGGATCTGGGTGTCATCTGCAAAATGTGTGTATATGACAACCATATCGTCAAGTGCTGAGAACAGGAGCTTGGTATATGCGTTGTACAGCGTGGGAGAAAGGCAGGAGCCTTGAGGTACCCCTATGGGGACTGGGATGGGGTTGGCGGCTGCTTTGCCTATGGACACTCTGGAGGTGCGGTCGGTTAAGAAGGATTTCACCCAGGCAGTGGCTGCCCTGGAGAAATTGAACTCCCGGGCAAGTGAGTTACAGAGTTTGTCATGGTCCACCAGGTCGATCGCGGCTGAAAGGTCCAACAGCAGGAGAATGCAGAATTTCCCTGAATCTCTGATGGCATCCATCTGGATTTTGAGGTCCAAGAGAGCTGTTTCAGTGCTGTGGTTGGGCCTGATTGTCTGGTACCGAGGATCTGGTTAGATTCTAAGTGGGTTTGAATTTGGTTGTAGGCTAGTTTGTCGATGATTTTGAGTAAAAATGGGACAGTGGGTATGGGGCGATAATTGGTTTGGAATGGTGGGGTCTAGATTTGGGTTTTTTTAGAAGCGGGGTAACCCAGGCTTCTTTAATGCAGGTCGGGACTGTGTTGGAGTTGAAAGAGGCATTGACCAATTTAGTGATGAGGGGGGGGTCAGGGTGGGTGCACAGTTTGACTAGTTCGGCTGGGACAGTGTCTCCTTTGCAGTTGGATGCTTTTAGTTTGGAGATCGTGTCCAATACGAGATCGTGGGTGACTGGTGTGAACTGAAAGGGGGGTTTGGAGTTGTCATCGGATGAGTTACACGGAGTAGGGGTGGGGGAATTCTTGGTTGCTAGGAGTAGTTTGGAATTGATTTTATTTTGCAACATGGTGATTTTGGAGGCAAGAGCATCTTGTATGGTGGTACACCATTATTTGCTTGTGTTAGTGGGTGTGCCGGTCGGAAGTGGATTTTCAAGTTCTCTAAGGATAGAGAAGAGCTCTTTGGAGTCTGATGCTGCATTGCTAATGCGAACATTGTAAGCGTTAGCTTTATGGGTGATGATAGCTGATTTATAGAGGGTGTTGGCGTCTTTGAATGCTTTGGCTGAGTCCGGGGATGTTTGTTGTGGGCATGCTCAAGGGAGCGTTTTTTCCTTCTAAGGGCGATTAGTTCCTCGTTGAACCAGAAGTTGGATTTTTTATTGATGCGTTTTAGTTTGGATGTGATCGGAGCTATGGTGTCAATCGCTGTGGAGAGGCATTTGTGGTAGTACTCAGCGATAGTGGTTGGGTCATTGCTGTGGATTGAGTGGGTATCTAGCAATTTGTTCAGGGTGGGGTCAAGGTTTTCAGCAGTAAGCTTTTTAGAGTTTCTACTTTCGATGGTATCCATGATTATATTCTTGGGTATGCAAGAGTCGTCACTTGTGATAGTGAATTCTATGCAGTGGTGGTCTGTCCAGCTGAGTGGGGTAATCAGGCCTAGAGTGATGTTGGTGTTGAGGGTGAGGATCCAATCAAGGGTTCTGCCCTTGGTATGGGTGGGGACATTGACGTGTTGGCAGAAATTCATGTCATTTAGTGCCAGGAGAAGGGCGGTTGCTTTGGTATCTTGGTTATCATTAAAACCGAGATTCAAATCGCCAATGATTCATTTCTTTTTGGGTTTAAGGAAGGGCGCCAGTATTAGTGGGATGTCTGTTTCTCTCTGATCACACCATGTTTTGCAGGGGTCACCTTCCCTTGCTCCTGGCATCGAAAGAATTGCAGCAAGTGCCATACCACATCCTCCTTCTAAATTGGGGGTACTATGATTGGTAAGAGTCTTAATGATCCATCGAGAGAAGTGTGCCTCACCTTTACCTTGTAAAATCACCAGCCCCCTCTGCTCCTGTACCTTTGATAAAATGTCTCTGCTGCTCCCCAATCTTCCACCAACATCTCTGTGGCACTCTCTGCCAGGCCTGCTCACTACCTTCTTCACATCCATTGAGGGGTCCTGATTTCAAACGTCCCACTCCAAAGCTTGCTCCATTCACCCACCAATTCACCAGTTCTGCCTCCAATAACAGCGTCGGCTAGGAGGGGCTGCCCTCTCCTCACTCGACGTCTGCATTTCTCCTCAAACTCACAATCCTTAAATGTCAGAGCTGTCCGCCTTAATCTTTGGTATCAGCTGTAGGCCTCACTGCCACGCCCTTCCTCGCTAGGGCTAAGGTACTTTTCCCACTTTCCACCGCCGTGCGTGGCCTCACGAACAGCTAAGCTTCAAGAGAGGAGGTGGTGGGGATACCATTCCAGCCAACAGAAGCGGTTCCTGGGTCGAATTACATCCCTTTTTAATCTTGCTGCTTTAGGCCGGGCATGGAGCTCTCCAAATTGTGTCCTCGCGCTACGGCGGCTATTTTGGAATCCTAGGGGAGCTACATTTTAACCTCTTAACTGTTGAGCTTTAATGAAGTCTATTTAGCACATAGGGCGATTCTACCGGTTTATTGATAAGGTAGCATTGGTGATCAGTTTGCCCTTCCATTTTCGTAACCACACTGCCCAGCCACCAAATTTATAAGGTTTAACGCAATGTTGTGTTCCACACCTGTCTTTCCCTTTCCTGTGAGTGTGTATGTATGCGAGTTAATTTGAATATGGAATGTTTAGTTGTAAGAATCTTTAAGATTCTATCAAGTGTCAATGGGACTGGAGCTGAAGCAATGAGGGACTGGTGGATGTCTCCCTGAATAATATCTTAACCTACATAAGATCGACCCACATGTTACTTACCTGATGCCTGTTTACCTACCCACTGTCCATGTGAACCTGCGTAACAAGTAAAGCTGTGTGTTAACTCAAAGTGTCTCCGTGCAGTCTGTGACCCAAGGGTTCATCTTTTCACGCAACCCCCAAGACAAGTACATTACTGCCAATACAAAAGTAGATTGTGTAATGTCGGGATTTGTACTTCAGGGAGGAGGAGGATGGGCGGGCTGGCGGAAGTGGGGCGGGAAGTTACGACACGTGAAAGGGGTAGGACGGTTAGATGTAAGATGCAAGTGAATAAAGACGTGCTTGGGGAACCTTTGTCTAGTCTGCACCTTTTGTCAGCCAACGCGGCGGCCCCGCTTGCAGCCTGCAGAATGTCCCGCTTCGCAGGGACACAACAGATTGGGGGTGGGGGGGAACTCTATACAAACATAATGTATCGTTCCTTCTGTTAATAGACGGTGAAAAAGGCGAGATCGCCATAAACGGATTTTCTTCTCGTTACCTGTCCCAATCGCAATCCAAGGAAGTAATGTCTGGCTCGTGGACATCCCAACTACACAAGCTTGTTCCGTTTTTTAGTGTGCCGTCATTTCTTTTTTACATTTTTTTTTAAAGGACCTTTTTCTTGTTGACTACCTAATTTCAAAACAAGTTATTGATAAGGTTTTCACTTATCACACCCCTGTGGAGACCTCAGTAGTCCCGCTCCACTTCGGACTTGCGTAGTCTGCCACTTTTGTTTTTACTCGAGGTGGCTCGGCTGCTGCACGTATTCTTGAATAGCCATGGCGACACGCCTCAAAGTACTTCACCCATCTGCAGCGTTTCTCCTGGAATTAGCGCGCTCCCAGCGTTGGAATGCGATGTGCCCCGACTTGCACGGACATGATTCGGACCTGGAAATTCTGCGCATACCTGCATACCATGGAAAGGAGGATTGGGCCCACGGAGGGTTGGAGGAGAGGACCATACTTTATAGCTTGATAGTCAGTTTTGATTTGGGGTGACACGGCTGAACTGCTCTTAAGACCTAATGGGGCATTGGTAGTTCCTCGGATTGCACAGTGGTCTAAATATTGAAAGCCTAATAACGCAGCAGAGCAACCAGCTCAGTATGTTTGAACACACAGCGTTCGCTGATATGACCCTCCGAGGATTCGAACGCATCTGATCCGCACTTTACACCCTCTGCCCACCTGGTGGTGGGAGGAGTGGAGAGCTCGAACGATGGTGGCGAAGCTCGGGGGAGAGTCATGACAGTCGGGTGTGTAAGAAACCGCGCTCAAATAAAATGACCCCATTTTTGAGAGATTACTTGAAAAGTCCACAAATTGAACATTAGACTAACCGAAATACTGTTATTGATATGTAGTGCAAAAAAGTATGCTTGTAGTAGTCTTTTCCCCATCCTGAATGGAAGCCTACAGTTACGAGCCTAGACGTGTAATATGGGTTTTAAGTTTACTATCAAGACAAATGGGAAACTCAGTGAAAGGAAATGCACGATCCAATCACTTTCTTTCAGTCCGTATTTCACCCATCATTCTAATTACCTACCTTCCGTACCTCCTAAGGGACAGTGGTTAATCTCCATCACTAACGTGAGAGGGGGTTTAGATTCAAGACAAGGAGGCAAGTATTCTGCATAACTTCTTTACTTCTGACAACCACAGCAGCAAAGCAAAACTTTTAAAAGGAAAAAAGTTTAAACCACAAACCTAAAACATAGTTTAAAGACAGTGTATGGGGAGTACCCCAGTCCAAAATGGAAGGCAGGTCATGCTCTGTAGATGACCAATGAGCTGAGCCCCAACCCCATAAAAGTCCTTTACTCGAACACCAACTCCTCTTTCTGCAGCTGTCTTGCATCAGACGCCCACTGCAAAGATCCAACGGCGTAGCGCAGAGGAAAGGATCCAAACGAAACTGGAGGGATCACAACCTCTCCTCAATTTGAACCTGCTACGAAATTCTTCTGACCAGATCACCTCACCCCGAAGCTGTAAGAACAAAAAACAAAAAAGGGGTGGGTGAGTGGGTGGGATAATACTCACCTCCTTATTTTTAATAGAATCTAAAGCCCCTCTCACGTTAGTGAGGGGGATTAACCATTCTATGACAAGACAGGAGGCTTCATATTATGCAAGTTCAAAGCCCTTGCATCACATTAATTGCCACATGATCAATACGTTTATGATAACATTTTTGAATGTTGATTCTCTTGACCAATCAACTGCTTTCAAGATTTGTTCCCAATTACCCCCTAGGAAAGCAGCTTTAGAAGCCATATCACCCCTAACTGAATGAGGACCAAAGGAGGACGTGTCAACCCCCACATCCCGCATGACCCACCTAATCCATCAAGCCAAAGTGGAAGGGGGATAATGGTTTATGTGGCTTCCTATAGGAAATAAGCAGCTGAGGGGTATTAGGAGCTCTAAGACCCTCTGTCTTCAACTCAAACCACTTTGCACACTGAATGACACATAGCTTAGCATCTTCTGGAAAAGCTGGATAAGAAATGGGGGAAATTAAACATTTAGTCCTTCTGGAAATAAAGAAAGTGACCCCCTGAGGGGTAAACATTTTATTATCCTCATCCAAAGCTCTGATATCAGAAATCCTTTTAATAGAAACAAGACCTAACAACATTGCCAATTTGGAAAACAGTTGCTGCAAAGACACATTTTCATTAGGAGGCCCAGCGTGGAAAAGATCTAACACCATGTTAACATCCCAGAAAACAGAATACCTCACTTTCGGTGGGACCTTAATGCAAATGGATTTTAGGGCCCTACACACCAAAAAGTGCCTACCAATTGGTTCCCCCTTAACCAAAACATGACCCTCTGAAATAGCGGATCTGAAACCATTTATAGTCCTGTAAGCCTTGCCCTCCCTAAATAACTCCACCAGAAAGTTAACTACCTCTACTGGAGGGGCAGAAATGGGATCAAAGTGTCTAGCCACACACCAGCCAACCCAGCGGTTACATGCTGAAGAGTAACCAGACTTAGTAGAGGCCGTCCAGGAGTCTTTGATGACCCCAATGGAGGACCAGTCGTGAGAGAGGCACGCCGGATCGGACAGCAGCCGTGGGTGGAGGGGAGGAAGACTCAGAATATCCACTGTCAATTCCAGAAGGGCTGGGGAACCACACCTGGGAGGGCCAAAAGGGGGCAACCAACACCAGAGTTGCCACCTGTCTGCGCACTTGAACTAGGACTCTGGCTATCATGGCAAAGGGAGGAAAAGCATAAGAAAGAGGGCCTGATCAATCGTGGAGGAAAGCTCTGGTAGCCAGTACACTGGGATCTGGTCTCCAACTGTAGAAACTGGCAGTTGAGTCTCGAGGCAAAGAGATCCACTTGAATCAGACCCCAAAGAGACAATATTTTGGCGAAGAGCGCCCTGCCTAACATCCAGTCACTTCTGTCTTGGGGATGCCTGGAGTTCTAGTCTGCAACCGTGTTGCTGACCGCAGGAAGGTATTCCGCTTTGAACACAATATCCCGATCCAGGCAGAAATGCCAAAACTCCCTTGCTAGATCTGCTAGGGCCTTGGACCTGGTACCCCCCTGGTGATTGATGTATTGCACCGCTGAAACATTGTCCATCCGAAGGAGGACACAACAATTCCCCTCATCTTTGAGCAAGCTCTTGACTGAAAAAGAGCCTGTTAACAGCTCCAGACAATTGATATGCAGTTTCATCTCTGAATCGGACCATTCCCCCCCCCTCAACCCCTTTGTGGAAACCTGTAGTATCCTGGCTCCCCAGCCCGCTCTGTAGGCATCTGACTCCAGGATGACATCCGGAGAGGGACCAAAAATTGCTCTGCCGTTCCAGGCATCCATGTGTCCGAGCCACCAAAGGAGTTCTAAGCTGGCTTCGGGGGACACCACCACTAACTGTAACAGACTCTTGGGTAGATGTTTGGCCTTGAGGCTTTGCAACGCCCTGTAATGTAGAGGGGCTGGAAAGATAGCTTGGATGGATGCTGACAACATCCCCACAACCCTGGCCAGCTGCCCGAGGAAGACCCTCCCTTTTCTGAGGAGAAGACCGATTTCCTTCATTTTTTTTTTAAAACAATTTTTATTATTATTAAGCAAACACACCAAACATTGCAACTTTTTAGGACGTTCATAATCAAAGTCAAAAAATCGCATTATACAATGTTATTCTCCGCCCTCATCCTTCCCTGCCTCCCCACAAACTCGAGCCGTCTCACCAGCATCCTCTGCATGAGCATTTTCAGGAATCTCCGTGTTTGTCGACTCATCTGAGTCTTCTGTTTCATGATTGACCTGGTAGGGGGTTTGCCATTGAGGTCACCAGTTGCCTCCAGGCTATCAGAGGGCCCACTTCCTCCTCTCCTCCCCTGGTGACTGCTTCAAACTATACCGCGGTTTCTGCTTCCGCCCATCTCAAGAGGTCCGCCCACCACATCTCCACTCTGGGCCTATGGGCTGCTTTCCAGCACATTGCAATTCTGCGCTTAGCCAAGATATAGGCCAGGTCCTTCATCTTACTGACATGCTTTGAAGTATGTGGCCTGGGGAAAATCCCAAGCATACATGTCCAAGCCGACCCTATGTCAAGCCCCACCCCCCCACCAGCCATTTTCATCTTTATTTCTTCCCAGAATCTGTGCACCTCAGGGCAGGCCCAGAGCATGTGCAGCAATCCTGCCTCCTCCTCCCCGCATCTAGGGCATTTGTGTATAGCCGAGCCCCCAAACCTGGCTATCCTTCTGGGAGTCAGATAAGCTCTATGGGTAACGTACAGCTGGATCTCGCATTCCGGGACACCTTTTTATGGTACCTTTTGGGCTCTGTCCCACTGTCCCTACCTCCTCCCCCCAGTCATGCCTCAGTTGAAGCAGCTCTTTCCCTGCCTTCGCTCTCAGGAGCTCAAATATCCTGGATATTTCATGCCCACCCTCTGAGACATCATACATCGTTTCTAGGGTGGCATCAGGTTCTTCCGTTAGCACTGTCTCAGGCCACCTCTCCTTCACCCATTTCATGAGTCTGGTATAAGTAATGTATTGGCCTCTATGCACCCCTGTGTCCTCCTGCAGCCTCTGGAACCCAATGCCTCCCCACCCTGCCATATATCTCCGAGGGTGGCTAAACCCACCGGTTCCCAGTATCTGCGGACCACTTCAAACAATCGGGATTCGTCCCCACATAGCACTGCCAGCGGGGCCTGCTGAGAAAGCGGGTCTGGGTCACCCATCGTTCGCCATGTCCTCCGCCAGACTTCCCAGCCCAATTTCAATAGTCTCCCCCTCCTCGCCATTTTAGTTTTATGCAGCCACACTGTCTCTCTCAAAAAGTGTGGAGCTCATTTGCCTTGCAAAAGCCTAGCTCCTGCTGAGTCTTCTGCAGACAACCACCTAGCCACATACAGCAACTGACCCGCCAAGTAAGTACAGTTCAAAATTCGGCAGGTTTATGCCCCCCTTATCACATGCGTTCTGTAGTTTCCACAGGGCCACCCTGTTTCTAGAATTGCCCCATATGAAGTCCCTGCACATGCCATGAAGCCTCACAAAAAAGCGTCTGGGGATCGGGTACGGGATATTCACAGAGAAATGCAGGAGTCTGGGCAAAACCATCATTGTGAGCAGAGCTGCCCTCCCCATCATAGCTAGGGGTAATCTAGACCAGAAGGCCATGCTATTCTTAACTCCCTCTATCGCTTTCTCTGTTTTCTGTTTGTGCTCTCTCTATTCTGTGGTAAATATTTATGCCCAGATACCCAAATGTCACGGTCTGCCAGGGTATCTGCAAGATGGGCAGCCTCTCCAATGGGGTGCTCTTGTACCTTCCCAAGGGGAACAGACTAGACTTCCCGGGGTTCACCGATATGCCCGAGAGGGTGGCGTAACGGTCCATCACCTCCAGCACATATTGCAGGTTCTCCTCCGGGTAACGAAAATAGAGAAGCATATCATCCGCATACAGCGACATCAGGTGTGTGCCTCCTGTAGTACGGATCCCCACCTCCCCGTATTGTTGCCGCAGGCATATTGCCAGCTCAAATGCCAGGATGTATAGCATGGGTGACCAGGGGCATCCCTGTCTGGTCCCCCTACTGAGTTGCCATTTATCTGAAATTGTGGTTCCTGTTTTAACTCTTGCAATCGGGTAGCTATATAACATCTGAACCCATCTGATATATCCTGGTCCCATTCTGTATCCTTTCAGGGTCGCTTTCAACCACAGCCATCGCACTGAATCAAAAGCTTTGACCGCGTCCAGTGACACGATGGCCAGCTCGCCCGAGTCTCCCTCGGTTTAGTCAATGATATGGTGCAGCCTCCTGTGGTTGTCTGTGATATTTCTACCGAGGACGTAACCAGTTTGGTCCGGGTGTATCGGCTTGCCTATTACCTTCTTTAGCCTGTTGGCCAGCACTGCCGTAAGGATTTTGCTATCCTGATTGAGCATGGACAAGGGCCTATAGGATCCGCATTCCACGCCTGGCTTGCCTGGTTTTTGGAGCGGGAGGATCACTGCCTCGTGGAGGGACGCCGGCAGTTCCCCCCCGCTCATAGGCTTCATTAAACATGGCCAGCAACGGCTGGAGTAGCTCCTGTTTATACGTTTTATAAAACTCGCTGGGTAACCCATCCGACCCGGGCGCTTTACATGTAGGCAGGTGTTGGATCACTGCCTCCAGTTCGTCCGAGGTGATGCGGGCGTCGAGATCTGTGCGTTCTAGATCATCTAAGGTAGGCAGCCCTATATCCTCAATTATTTCCAGTATTTTTTTGACTCACATCCTCTTCTGTGTCCTCATATAATCGTCTGTAATACTTGAGGAACTCTTCATTTACCCCCTCCTGGGTATTACAGATTTGATCTTCCTCGTTCCTGACCTGTTATCACCGAGCGGGGGGTTTCATTTTTGTATAACTAAGCCAATAATCTACCCGGCTTATCCCCCCCCTGCATGTAGCCTCTCTGTGTATTTCTTGTAATTTTAATTTGCATGATCTATCCCAGAGTTCGCTACAAGCTAACTGTGTCCCTTATCTTGACGCTGTTCTCTCGGGTGGGCCCCTCGCTCTGTGTAAGGCCCTCCAGCTCTCTTTCTCTTTCCTGCAGTTTCCGTTCAATACCCCCTTGAAGCCCCATGGATTTTGATATAGCTACCCCACGCACCACCACCTTAAATGCCTCCCATACTGTTCCCACAGAGCGTACACTGCCTGTGTTGATCTCAAAGTATTCCTCGATGGCCTCTCTCAGATCCTCTGGAAATCCTGCATCCTGTAGAGCCTCAGTTCTGAGCCTCCATGTCGGGATACGCGCTCTGGGGTTTGATGTCGCCACTCTACGACCAAAGGCGAATGGTCGGATAATACCAGGGCCTTGTATTCCGCCCCACCATTTCTCACGCTATCTCAGCATCAGCAAACACATAATCTAGCCTCGTATGCAGGTCATGAGGCGCTGCATAGTGCGAATATATTGCCTATCCATTGGATGCAGTTTTCTCCACACGTCTTCTAGACAGAGGTCTATCAACAGTGTCCCCAATGCTTTAGCTGCTGGCACCGGCTTCCCTGATTTGTCATCTGACCTATCTATCCTGGGGTTCAGGGTGCAATTGAAATCCCCTCCCCACACCATCGCGCCACCTACCAGGGGGCTAATTTTACTATATAGGGACCTGAAATATGCCTCTGTATCGTGGTTAGGGGCATACAAATGTATGATCTTCACCTCCCTGTTCTCCAGGAGTCCCGCCACCACCACCAGTCTGCCCTCTGGGTCTATAGTCAAGCTGAGCAACTGAAACGGCACGTGCGGTGCCACCCATGTGATCACCCTTCTTGCATATGCTGAGTATGTGGCCCCTATGACATTACCTTTCCATTTTCTTCTGACCACCTCCAACTTCTCCTTGGTGAGGTGGGTCTCCTGTAGCAAGGCTATGTCAAAACGCATCCTCTTTAGGTACATCATCACTTTGTTACGTTTTAGATAACTATTGAGGCCCCGCACATTCCAGGTCACCACTCTGAGATTACCCAATGCCATCTACTTGATGTACTCCCCATCCACTCTCCCCTCCGATGTCTTCCCTGATGGCCCGTAGTCCGGCTCTTATCCCTCCCAACCCCAACAACTCCCCCCACCACCCTCTCCCCAACTCTACCCCACTGCACACAATCCTGCCCCTCCCCCCACCCTACCCTGCCCCAACAAATGCCCAGCTCCATCCCTGGATCTCAGGCCCACCCGCGTCTGGTCCTGTCTCGTGACTGAGGATTAGGACCCCGCGGGCGTCACTAATCTAACAGTGACCTAACTAAGTGTACAACTAAGGGGTTCAAGGATAGTCTCCCTGGAGCTCCCACTCATCTGATTGGAATAGTTACATCCATATATATATTCAAGTCCCAATGTCTGTCTTCTAAGTAGCATTGTAGCATCTAACGGATCTTGCCAGCCTATATTTGCTGCAACACATTCCCCACCAGCTTTATGTAATGCTAAATTCTAGTCCCAATGTCTTATGCTATGTCACCGGGGATGGCCCAGCTGTGTGCTACTTATTTTCTACGGCTCCCATCTGGATATCCGGTTCCTGAGGGCGACCCTGCATGTCCAGCCAATCCATAGCATCCTCCGGCGTCTCGAAGAACAGAGTTTTGTTCTTATAGAACACTTTGTTTGGCCGGGTAGAGCAACATGTATCGGTGGCCGGCCTCTCTGAACCTCCTTTTCACCGCCCCGAAGTTCAGCCTGCTGCGCTGTTCGTGCAGAGTGTAGTCCGGGTACGCCGTGATTTTTGCCGCCCCCTGTCTATCGTTCCTCCCTTCCGGAAGAATTCAAGTATCTTCTCCCGATAGTTCAAGATCTTTGCGATCAACGGCCACGGGGGGGCTCCTGGGGGTGGTCTCCTTGTCAAGGCTCTGTGCACCCTCTCAACTGCAAACCCCTGGGTCAGTGCACTGCCAGTTATTTCCTGCAAAAGCATGGATTCTACATATTCTGTTGGGTTAGGCCCCTCCATTCCTTCCAGCAGGCCAACAATACGAATGTTATTGAGTTTGGCATGCCCTTCTGACTCCTCCGCCCTGTTCTCCAGGTTGCTCACACGCTGCACGAGGGCATGGAGCTCCGATCCGTGGGCGGTGCTTGCCGCCGTGTTCGGGGCATCTCCTTTTCCAGGTTTCCAGTGCGCTCCGCGAGTGTCAGCACATCCTGTCTCAACAGATTGACTTCCTCCTAGACCGCTCTGATCTTGCGATCCAGACCCACTTTCAAATCGTTCATTGCCAGGCCCAGTTTGGTCTCCCAAGCAATTTTCAAGTCTGCATTCGCTGCCAGCACTATCGTGCCCGGTGTCTCCGCCCTTGCAGCGGTGGTGTCATTGCTTTTACCACCTTCTGCACCTGTAGGCGTCTTGGCATAGGCCTGCGGCGTGGGCGGTTTACTTTTGGGTCTGACAGTTTTGTTAGACATCATGCAATGTTATGTAAATGTGGGCCGGCAGCACCACCCCTCGCGCAAACGTCCGTGTGGTGCCAGGTCACTCCAGGCGTATCGGGGCCGTTTTGACTGTGTTCAGGTGTGTCCTTATTCTCATTCCACCCCTAGAATGGGCTGGGTCCTCTCACGTACCTGCGCTCACGCCGCGTCACTCCTCCGGCCTTCACTATGTTTCTTCCAATCTCACTCCGGTGCTCCGTGAGCCCCAAGGCTGTCTGGCCTGTGGTCTTGCCTCAGGTGTTTTCCTCACGCCCCTTGGTCAAGGAGGCCGCCTGATGCTGACTGTGGGCCAGAAAATGCCCCGAGGTTATCCGCCTCCACTGTCTCACCCCAGCAGCTCACAGTGAGGTCCCTTCGGGCCCAGCCCTCCACAGCGTATTCCTGTTCTCGGTTTGGGCCGCTTAATACCTCAGTGCCCCAGCTTGGGTGCAGCCCCACTTCGCCATAGGCCAGGGTGCGCTGTCTGTGCCCCTTGCTGGCTTCTCTGTCCACGATCGCCAGCTTGCACTCCTTGGCCTCCCCCAGGGGCTCATATATGCCCTCTCAGGTTCTATACCCTCTGGCTGCCACCCACAGCCTGTCTGTCTCTCACATACGCCGTTCAAACAAGCTGCTCCAAGGCTATTCGGGCTCTGCTGTCTTGTACATGAGAGGCAACCTCCGATACTTAGTGTCATCACTGGTGCGAGACTCGCACTTCGGTGTGCAATCTAGTCAGTCCGTCCTCGCCCTTCTCTCAAGCCAGGGCCCCTTTATATATTTGCGCAGGCTGGGTCTCCTCACTTCGTCTGCTGTGACTTGCCTCAAGCTATTTCGAGGCTGCGGGAACATCCCGACCGCATTCCTGAAGTCGGTGCGTGCGCGGACCGTATACCATAGAAAGCTGATTCAACCGGCAGGCACAAAAACAGTCTCAGCGCCCGCGGCCGACTCTGTACACTGTCCGGGGCACAGGACCCCCGTTGCAGAGGGCTCCGCGGCCGGGCACTCTGACGGTCTGCGCCCTTTGTCCTTCCTTGGCTATTGGACTGCAGCCATCTTGTTCATAGACACCGACAGGCTGCAAAATCCTCCGCGCCCTCAACACCGAAGTTATTCAGTGTGTAGATGCCACAATACAGCTCTGTATGCCCAGAAGCGTCCCATACGAGATCCTTGCATTATGGTCTGACACTGCACGGGATATCATTAAGCGCTGCAGGCACTTTCCGTTCTGGGCACACGCAGCCTGTCCGTCTCCCACATTCACCGTTCCACCAAGCTGCTCCACGGCCGAAGCTATTCAAGCCTCGCTGTCCTGTACTCGAGAGGCAGCCTCTGATACTTAGTATCACCGCCGGTGTGAAGCTCGCGCTTCGGCACACGACCTGGCCGGTCTGTCCCCGCCTTTCTCTGAAGCCTGGGCCACTTTGTTTCTTCACAGGCTGGGTCTCCCCCCTGCGTCTACCGTGCCTTGCTTAAAGCTGTTTCGAGGCTGCAGGAACGTCCCCAACGCAGTCCCAAAGTCGGCGCACGCACGGACTGTATGCCGCAGAACGCCGATTCCAGTCTCTGTGCCCGCGGCCGACGCCGTACACGGTCCCGTGCACTTCAC
The DNA here is from genome assembly GCF_040938575.1 of Ambystoma mexicanum. Taxonomy (NCBI): domain Eukaryota; kingdom Metazoa; phylum Chordata; class Amphibia; order Caudata; family Ambystomatidae; genus Ambystoma; species Ambystoma mexicanum. Next base: position 954,420,038 of record NC_090923.1, on the reverse strand, counting down.
CTCCGTTGTGAAGAGCCACAGAGGGTTCCGCGGCCGGGCACTTGGACAGTCTGCGCCCTTTGTTCTTCCTTGGCTATTAGGCGACGGCCATCTTTTCCATAGTCACCGACGTGCTGCAGAGTCTTCCACGGCCTCAAACACCGAAATTATTCCGTGGGTGGATGTCACAATACGGCTCCGTGTGCCTGAACACTTCCCATACGAGGTCCTTGCATTATGGGACGGTCGCAGCAGTTCCTCACACGATTTTCATCAGGATGTTTCAAGGATCAGGAGAAGCTCCAGTGAAGACACGTCTCTCTACATGGCTATTTAGCCACACCCCCACCGATTTACTTCTTTATCTTGGATAGCCTGAAGTCCGGAAGGAGAAGGTTGCAGAGCTTGGAATCTATATTGAAGCTCAGAAATTGGATACATTGCGTAGGCTCCAATATGGACTTCTTTACATTTATGACAAACCCCAATGTATGTAGAAGGGATACTGTTAACTCCAGATGAGTCTGAAGCGTCTGAGCTAAAATAAGCATAGCGTCTAGGTAAATTATCATTAGTGCGAGCTCCCCACTGGAACTGAAGAAATTCTTGGTGAGGGGGGGTACGCGTCCTTGAGGTCTAATTTGACCATCCAGTCTGCCGGGAGAAGGGTGTCCCTGAGCAGATGGATCCCCTCCATTTTGAAGTGGTGATATACGACAAATGAGTTTAGGGCTCTTAGGTTTATAACTGGGTGGAAACCCTCCTTGGGCTTCGGGACCAGAAAAATAGTGCTCAGAATTCGAGAGGCTTTGAAGGATGCTGGGACCACCGCTCCCTTGAAAAATTAGGTCTCTGACCTCCACATCCATCAAATCTTGTTTGACCTTGTCGAACACTAGGGGAAGGGGTAAGGAGAGCTGGCAAGGGGGGGAAATAAAACTCCTATTTGAAACCCCTTCACTGTTTTTAACACCCAAGGGTCCGAGGTGAGGGCCTCCCACTGAGGAAGAAACCTGGTCAGCCTGCCCCCTACATTTTTGTGGGAAGAAAAATGTAACACAAGAGGCATTACCTGGCTCTGCTCTCGCTCTACCAGCACCCCTGCTGGCACGTCCTCTCCAATGGAAACTTCTTTGAGGGTAAAACTGGGCTTGCGCTCACCGAGCAGAGGAGGAATTGTGCGTGCCTCTTGATGCGTATTGGCGGGGACGGGTAGAGTCCTGGGAGAAACTGGCATAGGAGCGGGCTCTACTTCTTCCAGCCTTGTCCAAAACCTTGGGGGCAAAAACATTCCTAATGTTAGTTTGAGCTTTGTCCAATGCCGTGAATGTGTGCACATAGGCAGAGAGATTTTAGGAACCTGTCCTCAGATTGCCTTGGGCCGAAGGACCCCCTTCTCTCTCTGACATATCCATCAGTTTTGGATCAAGCCTCATGAGGAGGGACTTGCGCCTCCTCCTTTAGAGATGGAGGCCGTAGCATTGCCGAGCGGCAAACTGTTCTTTGAATCCAGCCTAGCAGCACTTGCACATCAACAGGGAGGTTAGAAACTGCTGCTTCCTCTGCCAGCTCAAAAATGTTCATTACTGGACCCAACACGTCCAACAGTTTGTCTTGACAACTGCGCCAAGCTTGATCTACCCCCTTCTTGCAGTCTTTCCCTTTTTGGGACAGAACCATGGACTGGCCAATTTCTGGAGTGTGGGCCACCTTATAAGGAACCACCGGCCTAGGGCACGCCGAACGCAACTTGTTTCTGTCCTTTCTTAAATCATTGGGTCAGACATCCCTTGCCCAAACAGAAGACACTTCATCAGAGGGATACCATTTGGCAGATCCGGGGTGTTGGATAAGGGCAGGATCGAAGAAAGGAACCCCATTAACATCAAGAACTGGCTGCCTTTCTGGAGGGACAGGGTCTAACTTCCTCTTGTGCCTCTTTGCAGGTGAATCCGAGTCTTCCGAACTATCAGTAGAGGAAATAGGGATTGCAGGAGCAGAAGCTGGAAGCTGTGAGCTGCTCGACCAAGGAGGAACAGACTGGAACTGTTGGGATTCCTCCAGACTGCGCTTTTGACCCCTTCCCGGGGAGGAGACATGACCTGGGATAGAGGGCGGACTGAGTTGTCCTTCAATATGTTTTGACTTTTTAGTGCACTTACGGGAAACTTGTTCAGGAAGGAAATGATGATGAAAGCCTGAGATTTTGTTAATAAGCCTATTAAAGGCTGAGGCTAGGGTAGAATTGAGGTCTGATAAAGCAGTGTCTAGAGAGGACTGTATGACATTAGCCACTGAAGACTGCGTAGGAATAGAAGATTCCCCCACAGGTCTGTTAACCTCTTCCCTCTCACTTTTCTTTGAAGGCCTCACTTGAGTGCTGGCATTTGGGGAAGAGGGAACTTCCGTCCCTTTTGCCACCATGACAGCCTCAAATTGTGTAAAAAGTGTATTATATACAGCCCAGCAAGGGTTAATATATTGCTTACACAAGTTACATCCCTGCCGTGACAAAGTGGAACACACAGAGCAGGCGTATACCAAGCTGCTCACCCTAGCAGGGTGTGGCAAACAGCAGCACGCGAGGGAGTGAACTCGCAAAATATTCGGGTAAAACCTGAAGCCGAGCAGGCCAAGGCACGCGTGTAACGTGAGTAACGCGTATGTGCAAGAATTATTTTCAATGAAACTAAATGCAATTAAATTGAAAAAAGGCCGCCGTGCGTGCAACGCCTGAAGCAAAACTTCTGACAGGCTTGCGCGGGTCGGGCCTGAAGCTTGGAACGCTGTAGTATTACAGCTAAGGGGTAGAACAAAGGCCTATGCGTGTCGGGTATGAAGTAAAAGACTTCTTTTACCCCACGCGCGACGAGCCTGGACCTCCGCTGAAGGTTCCTGAAAGGAACGTACAAAAGAAAACGGTGAATATATAAACTCACGTGCGCCGGGTCTGAAGCGAAAGCTTCTGACGGGCCAGCTCGCGTTGGGTTCAAGAAACAATGCAACTCCGACAGCAGTCGGAATTCGCTGCATGTGAAACCGAACGTGTTAATGAGCAGTGGCGGTCTCACGTGGCAAAACAGAATACTTCTATGAAGTAACTAAATAACGTAATTTCTGAGGCTTGTGGAATCTGCTTAGATCACATGCTGTGCATAGGCCGACGTCTAGTGGAAGCTGCGGAGTATTAGTTTGTTTTTCGAAACTCGAAAATGGGCGTCGACACAGGGCATGCCAGTAATACTATCCCTAGTGTGACGTCCACTCTACCCAAGATCCCTCACGCGTCTAGGATCCTCAGATTGTTTTTTTCCGCCATACTGGTCGGAAGCATTTTGCGGAGTCCCCTGGCCTTAGCCATACTTTTGCTAAAATATTTAAAATATTCATCTATTGACATCCTTCCCCCACCCCAACGTCTAACTTCGATACTCGACGCCAGCTGGAGAAGAAATCGACCGTCGGCTGCGGCACGACGGATTTGGGCCTCGGAAGGCCTCTGGCCTCGGCCTGGGCCTTGGAAGGCCTCTGGCCTCGGCCCTGCAAGTAGGGAGAGTGGGGGGTTGTACATACTATACACTCTTGGTCTATAGGTACACCTTATACATTTCCTACACTTAACATCCCGCTGCCTCAAGGTGCGTATGGAGGGTACCCCTTTTCAATTCTGCCCCAAGTGCAATGGCAAATACCCTTGGGTCGACAGGCACGCCACGTGCAATCTCTGCTTGCCGAGGGACCACCCCGAAGCGAACTGCAGAGCATGTAGTAGGTTTAAACCTAAGACACTTAAGGACCGTTCGACGAAGCGTTGGGCCCACCACGCCAGGCAGGCGGCCATGGCAGCGGAGGGCGCCTTCAACGACGGCAGCGACGCCGTACTTTCGGACAGTGAGGGCATTACGGTGTCGAAAGACAGCCCAGCGCAGGTCCACGACCTCGGAAGGTCGTCCGGCAGGGCGGCTATGGGGAAGACCCCCGCTTCACACACTACACACACGAAGTCCAACCGAGACTCAATGACGTCGAGTTCTCGGAAAGAGGCACAAACGGAACGGTCCGATTCGTTGTCCTCTGGGCGCTCGCGATCAAGATCGCCGCATGACTCCAGGCAATCATCCACTCTTGCCAAGAGTGCCTCGCTCCCTAGGCTAACAGAAGTTCGATCGTCGGAAGACGAAGACGACTTCCACCCCCAGGCTGCGCTCCAGGAGTCGGAGCTCGCAGTCAAAATCAGCGAGGCCCCACGCTCGAAGGAAAGGGACCCCACCCCCGATCCTCAACGCCAGGCGTCAAAAACCTCCGGAGCCACTAAAGGACAGGGAAAACATTTTTCCACTCACGGGGAGGGGGGAAAACAGCAGAAGAAGCAGCCTTTGCACTCTTCCACACCTGTGAAACACACCACTCCCCCTAAACAGACAGACAAAACCAGGTCTGCTGATATGTCTAAAACCAGCAAATCTACTCCAGATAAATCCCATAGACTTGCTGAGTGTCATTCCCAGTTCCAGAAAATGGTCGAGTGAAGACATAGATAGGGTCATGTCAAGGATGTCTTCTTTGGCTGATTTTTATGATAAAAATCCAGAACATTTCCTCTCGTATGATCCACAAGGGGCGACACCCTCAGGCTCTAATGATCCTATCCCCCCAAGTAAAAAGCCCCGGTTTGAAACACCGATGAGATCAGACCCCTTCGAGGTACAACCATACTCAAGACCATACTCACTGTATCAAGGAGAGGCTTCCTTTGGTGAGGACCAAGAATTTGGCATGGTAGAAGAGCAAACCGGGACGGGCTACTATGGGGATGATGAGGACCAGGAAGAGGAAGACCCGGAAACATACAGAGTAGATTCCCCGGTAGAGAACGAAGCCCTGATTACCGACTCCCCGGTCGATAACCAACCCCTCCTAAACGAGGTTCTCGCACGCGCAGCAGAACATTTCCATATTGACACCCACGGTGTCCAGGAGGAGAGGGACTTCGCAGAAGAGTTAGTAGGAGAAAGGAGGCCTGTTGCCCAGACCATCCCTATCCTTAAGTCCATTGTCTCCAACACTCGTAAGAGGGCTGGAACACCCTTGTCATCGTCCGAAGCTCCTCCCGACAAGGAGAGCAAAAAACTATACGGTTTCGGCAGGAAAGTAACCTCAACATCCGCCTATCAAGCAAGGATTGCAAACTCCACCACCCTGTTGGCCAGCTACAACTGCCATCAGTGGGAAGAAGTCGCGGCACTCATAGCCTCTGCTCCTGAACCTTTAAAGGGCCAGTTAGCTCGGATTTCCGCAGAGGGTAGAGCCGTGTCTGGTTGCATTTTGAAAGCAACCTTCGACGCCGCGGACAACTCAGGCAGATTGATAGCAGAAGGCACTGTTATCAAAAGACATGCGTGGTTACGGCAGTCTGGTTTTAAGGCAGAAACCCAGGCATCATTGTTGGACAAACCGGTGGAAACCGATCTGTTTGGTAAGGCGGTCGAAGACGCACTGAAGAATGCCAAGGACGAATACGAAACACTCAAGTCCCTTGGCCAGTTAACCAATAAACCCCCTAACCAGAGAGGGAATAGTAATTTTCGTCGCCCACGCGGCCAAAATTCCCAGAGAGGATCTAACTATTCCCAGGGGCAGGGTACACAGTGGAACAGCAACCAACAGTCTACCCAGGGTCACGGCAGGGGTAATAGGAGAGGTCGTGGTAAAGGCAGAGGCAGCCCCAGCAAGGGAGGCGGCACGCCTCCACCAAAGCAGTGACGCTCAGTTCAGGGTCCCTTCTCGCGCAACCCCAGTAGGGGGACGCATTTCCAACTTCACCCAGGCTTGGGAAGGGATCACATCAGACAGATGGGTGCTGTCCACAGGATATTGTATAAAGCTACTAAAGCGTCCCCGGAACCATCCTCCACGACAAAGAGTACACTCTTTAGAACATCAGAAGATTCTCCTCGAGGAGATCGCCATTCTGCTAGAAAAGGACGCGATAGAACTCGTCCCGGGACACCAGGTAAACAAGGGTATTTATTCAACTTACTTCCTTGTGCCAAAGAAAGATTTGACAATGCGCCCAGTATTGGACCTACGGCCTGCCAACAAGTATGTCAAGCCCCAAAAGTTTCGTATGACCACGCTACAAGAGGTAATCCCCCTCCTAAAAAAGGGGGATTACATGGCAACCTTGGATATGAAAGATGCTTATTTTCATATTTCCATGTTCCCAGCGCACAGAAAGTATTTGCGCTTCAAGGTGGACAGTCGACACTACCAATTCAAGGTACTGCCCTTCGGGATAGCTTCGCCACCAAGGGTATTCACCAAGGTACTGGCGGTGGCAGCTGCACACCTACGCAGGGAGGCAATCCCAGTGTACCCTTATCTGGACGACTGGCTCATAACGGGGGAAACCCCAGGAATTTGCAGGACAAACATTCAAAGGACTATCGACCTCCTCTACGAGTTAGGCTTCTCAATCAACGAGCAAAAGTCAAGCCTGGTGCCAAGCACCTCCAAACAATTCCTAGGAGCAATCCTAGATATTCAAGAGGGGTTGACCTTTCCTTCAGAAGAAAGAATTCGGAATATACTACTGCAAATTCCGCATTATCCGTCCGGTCAGCAAATAACGGTACGCAAAGCAATGCGTTTACTGGGCATGATGGCATCATGTATTTACCTGGTCCCCCACGTGCGCCTGCGCATGCGTCCCATGCAGGAATGGTTGGCGAAACGGTGGTCTCAGGCAAGTGGTCAGTGGGATGATCTAGTGGTCGTTTCGCCAACACTGGTACAAAGCCTTCACTGGTGGACAAGAGAGAATCTCGCACAGGGGAAACCCTTTTACAATCCCGAAGTACAGGCAGTAGTCACTACAGATGCATGTCTGACTGGGTGGGGAGCTCACCATCTCCACCACACAGCTCAGGGTCTCTGGTCTCACTCAGTGGCCAAGAACCACATCAACCTGCTAGAGCTTCTGGCAGTATTCAGAGCGCTTCAGGCGTTCGAGCCCCACCTACTAAACCTGTCAGTGCAAATCCGGACGGACAGCACAACAGCCATGTCCTACCTGAACAAGCAAGGAGGGACTCGCTCGCCAAATCTGTCCAAGCTTGCCCAGAAAATCTGGATATGGGCACTCAGATGGAACATCTTCCGGTCATCACAACATGTTCCAGGGGAGCTCAATTCCCTAGCGGATGCTCTGAGCAGAGACTCCCTCCCAGAGGAACACTAATGGGTTCTACACAGAGAGGTCGTAGAAGATCTCTTCTCTCAGTGGGGTTTCCCCACTATAGACTTATTCGCCACAAGCGAAAACAGACAATGCCCAGGATTTGCATCCAGGTTCCCCCAACCAGACTCCCAGGGGAACGCCCTGTGGATGAACTGGTCAGGGATGTTTGCGTACGCTTTTCCACCAACTCCTCATCAGGAAAGTGGTGAACAAGATGAACAGAGAGTGGATGACGCTCGTCCTAGTTGCTCCCATGTGGGCAAAACAACCGTGGTTCCCACACCTACGCAGGATGGCGGTGTGCGAGCCCATCAAACTTCCAGCCTGGTACAACCTACTGTCCCAGCACCACGGTCAAACAGTGCACCAGCAACCCAACTCAATGAACCTGGCAGCATGGCTCCTGAGGTCATAGAGTTTGGACATCTCAATTTGCCACAGAGGTGTATGGACATCCTAAAGGAATCTAGGAAACCAAACACAAGGCACTGTTACTTTGACAAGTGGAAGAGGTTCGTTATCTGGTGCCTGAGTAGACAAATCAACCCGGTTGATTGCACTCCTTCCACTATTGTTACATACATGCTCCACCTGCTAGATGCAGGATTGGTTTTTAACTCACTGAAAGTACACCTGGCAGCCCTGTCGGCTTACACCACTTCCCATAGCAAGGTTTCGTGGTGGAAAGTACCAGTAGTTAAAGCCTTCATGGAAGGAGTAAAGAAACTTCACCCTCCTATTTCAAACCCACCACCAGGGTGGGACCTTAATGTGGTGCTAGCCAAGCTCATGGGCCCCCCTTTCAAACCCATGCATAAAAGCAGTCTCAAACACCTGACTTATAAAACGGCCTTCTTAGTAGCTATTACTTCTATAAGAAGGGTCAGTGAAATTCAGGCTCTGTCAGTGCAGGATCCCTTCTTTACTGTCCATAAAGACAAACTGGTTTTACGCCCATACCCTAGGTTCTCACCTAAATTTATATCAAAATTCCATGTAAACCAGTCCATCGAGCTTCCGGCTTTCTTCCAGGACCCGCAAAGCTCTGGCTGAGGTGAAACTACACACGCTAGATGTGCGTAGGGTGGTCCTCTACTATGTAAATAAAACCAGACCGCTAAGAAAAAACAGATCAACTGTTTGTCTCCGTAGCTACAGGCAGAGAGGGGGATCGCGTCTCTAAAGGTGCCATCTCGAAGTGGATTATTAACTGTATCCAGCTGTGTTACTCACTCTCTGAAAGAACTCTGCCTTTCACGTCAAGAGCCCGCTCTACTAGAGGCATTGGGGCCACTCTGGCTTTCATTGCAAATGTACCCTTTGACACCATTTGCAAAGCAGCTACTTGGAGCCCTATTCACACTTTTACTCAGCATTACTGCATTGACACCCATTCCAAGGCAGATACACAAGTGGGACAAGCGGTTCTAAGACACTTATTTGCTCATGACCCTTCTCACATCCCACCTCCTTCTTCAGGTACTGCTCGCTAATCTATGCACAGCATGTGATCTAAGCAGATTCCACAAGCCTCAGAAGGGATACATTACTCACCGTAATCGTATTTCTGATGCTTGTATCTGCTTAGATTCACATGCGACCCACCCTTCCTCCCCTCTGACAGAAGGCGCATGATTGCTTGTAGTCTTACCTTTCTGTCTATCTGCTTGGATTATCTGTACTCGCGCTACTCCTCATGCTGCCTCATGTCAGAAAAAATACAATCTGAGGATCCTAGACGCGTGAGGGATCTTGGGTACAGTGGACGTCACTCTAGGGATAGTATTACTGGCACGCACTGTCGACGCCCATTTTCGAGTTTCGAAAAACAAACTAATACTCCGCAGCTTCCACTAGATGTCGGCCTATGCACAGCATGTGAATCTAAGCAGATACAAGCATCAGAAATACGATTACGGTGAGTAATGTATCCCATACGAATGGAAAAAACTTAACTGACCTCACAGTATGACGTGACTGCACTATTGTTTAATAGATATAAAGTATCACACAGTATGACAGGCCCCCTACTGACTAACAAAGGCACAACGAGGAGTGACTTAGCTTGTGGCGTCAGCAGCAAAGAAAGAGGAGTTGGTGTTGGAGTAAAGGACTTTTATGGGGGTGGGTCTCCGCTCATTGGTCATCTACAGGCCATGACCTGCCTTCCATGTTGGATTGGGGTACTCCCCATACACTGTCTTTAAACTGTTTTAAGTTTGTTTAAACTTTGTTCCTTGTAAAAGTTTTTCTTTGCTGCTGTGATTGTCAGAAGTAAAGAAATTATGCATAATATGAATCCTAGACTATGGATCCCAATCACCCACTCACTGCTGTATTTGCAGACATCCCACTTTCATACCACCTTAATGTACCTAAATGCAAAACAGACCAGAGCTCTTACAAGCTCACAAGTTCTTATCTGAGGCCTGGGGTTGCAGTGTGCCGCGGCTCAGGTATGGGATACCCCCACCCCCAGATTTGCAATAGAAGTGTTTGCCCTTTAGCATTGTTGGCAAATGTGCCCTGTCTAGTCTCTGCTGTTGGATGCGTTTCCTGCATATGCTCATTTGTGCATCGGGATAACCAGTGTCTTTAATTGCGTACGGGTTTGTGTCCAAAGTGTGCACGTCACAAGTTCCAACTTTACTAGGACGGATAGGAGAGCGAAGTGAGCCATTCTGCATTTAGAGGAGCGAGTGTGTGTTTTTACGTCTGTCAAATTGGCTGTAATGTCCTTTAAAACCTTTGTAGGGAATTAGATCATAACTTTCAGACTGAGTGGTCAACCTGATCTCTGTAGTGGTCTCATTACAGTGCATCCTTCTAATATCCTTGTGTTTTTTTTTATTTTTTTTTTTATTGGTTTTAAAAATGTGAAGAAAAAAACGACCCCACAGTGGCCACAACATCATACACCTTTAACATTATTACATCATCCTAAAAGCATTCCTCCTTACACATTTCAAGTGTCCCCTCCGAACCTTCAACAGGAAAGGAGGAAACGCCAAATCATTATCATTATTCCTTTTCCTTCAATTCATTCTTCATCTTCAAGACTGTTTCATTTTCAATACCGCAATCACTAAACTCGTTTTTCCTCCCATGAGTACTCAAGCCCACCATTAATTTGGGCTCAGAGTAGTTTTGTCCAGTCCATAGTCAGCTAGATAGGAGTTTCTTTTTATTTTATTTTTTTTAATTAAAAAATGTTGTTTGATTTGACAAACTTTTCATTTATATTTGTTACATTTCAAAGATATCTAAAACATTACATTCTTATTAATTTAAGATGCTTTACCAATCTCATTCCAAAATGTAATCACTGTGATAAAGAGCCGCTGATCTTTTCCTTGTAGGAGTGTTGCCCATCTTTCTTCAGTTGTCATTTGTTTGTCAGGAATCTTAAAGTCTCTGTATAGATCTCTTTTTGCCTTCAGGGCTGAACAGACCATAATCACATGAAATAAGGTTTCTTGCCTAGTTGGGTCTTTATAAAATCGGCAAACTGAGGAAGTGGAATGTGTTTTATCTATCAGAGATTGATAATCTTGCGTGGGTAAAATGTTAAATCGGAAACGCAAGAAACTATCACGAATGTTACAATCCGGAAATCGGTTCAAATAAGGTGGCAGTTCATTGAGAGCTCTTAACTTCAATTTCACAATTAAGATGACGTTTATATCTTGTTTGTTCGTCTATAGTTCTTATCCAATCATTCCTTTGAATTTTTCGTTTCGCATACTGTGGTCTGCTTATCAGCATTTCTTCCGGGATTTCTTCTGTTTTTGTTTAATCTCCACAGTCCACTTCGATAGAGCTGTAGTCTGGAATGCTTGTTTTTTTTCTTTGAGGATTTCCAATGATGGTATTTTTTCTTCCGAAATTATTTTTCTGTGGAGATCCATTTGTTTCCAGAGTACTATGGATTGCATAGACTGAAGGGCCAGTTCCAATCGAATTCTTGGAATCAGAAATTATTTTGGCAATGCTAGGGTTTTCCTCCACAATATTGCTTCATACAGGACCTTTTCATAAATTGCGGATTAATAAGTGATTCACTAGCATATGTCAAAATCGGGATTACTTTTTGTTTGTACAGCATGATTGTAGCTTTTGTTGAATACGTTCCACATTTTAAATGAAAAAAGCGACCTTGTCTTCCCAATGATCTTGCCTTCACATCAATATGCTCTTTCCATTCTTTTTCGTTCACAGATGGGTTAATAAATGCTCTTAAGTATTTTATTGTTTTGGTTACCATGATCTTTGTTTTCTAGATAAATCTTTGGATTACCTTGTTTCTTGATTTTTTGCATAATGAGTTTCATTACCATGGTTTTATTGATGTTAATTTGCAAGTCGTTTTCGATCATGAAGATTTGTGCTTTATCCAGTGTTTAAAGACCTATCGCAGTTTTGTCAAGGATAATGTCATCAGCGTAGATTCATGTTTGGATGGGTTCGCTGTTAATCTTGGGAGGATTTGCCGCTTTGTTTTGTATTTTCTCTCCAAATTCATGAGTGAACAGATTATAAAGGCAGGCGGCTAGGGGGCATCCTTGTTTTAACCCGTTCCAGGTAGGAATTGTTTCTGTCACCTTTCCATCATTTCTGAGCCGGGCGCATATGGAAGTATTCAAATAAAGCTGTTTTATTGGGTTCAAGATGGCGGAGGAACAACCCCAAGATGTTAGTTTAGACCATAGTTTTTGTCAATTTACTGAGTCGAAGGCCATCTTTAAATCTATAAAGAACGCGTACACTTGTTGAGAATTGGCAGTTGCTTCATGTTTTAACATATTCAACAAAAGAAGATTCACATTAGTGCCTATTTTAGTGACAAAACCTGTTTGCCTTTTTGCTTGTAATCATTATCTGCTGCCTAGGTGTTTTTTTCTTTGGAGGTACCCAGCAAATAATTTCCCCAAAGGATATAGTAGGGCTATCGGTCTGTAATTAGCCAAAACATTTTTTCGATCTCCTGCCTTGAAGATTGGCATCAAGACTGCTGCTATCCAAGTACAAGGGATTTCTTTAGTCTTTTCTATAAGGCGGAGAAGGTGGCTAAAGAATTTGGCCCTTTCTTCTGGAGCTGATTTGAGATTGGTGTTTACCAAACCATCTGGACCTGGCACACGAGATGAATTGAAGGCCTTGATGGTGTTTTTGAGATCTTCTATATCCCAATTAAGATTCCAAGGATCAACTTCTTTTTCTTAATCATTTGTCTGGGGCTGCGTATTTCTCTTGTAAAGATTTGAAAAATGATTGACCCACATATGTGATTCAACTTGACTCATATTCTGTGTTTTAGATGAGTCATTCAGCAGAGACCATAGATGGCGCATATCTTTTTGGTTCAACGCATTTAAGATCGCTTCTACATCAAATTGCTTGATTGTAGCTTTGTTTTCATTGAATTGGAGTATTTTTGTTTTTCCTTTTTTATTTCAATTTCAAAGTCTGGTTCTTTCTTTTTCTTTATTTGTCGCTGTTGTTTGTAATGCTGCTTTTTCTTCTGCTGGATTTCCATGTTAAAGTGATGACTATGGGTATACTTATGTGTATTCATCCCTCTTGGTCTAGATTGTTGGTATTTTTCCAAGATCCATCCATAGTTCAGTTTTAATTGATCTTGAAGTGGTGCACTTTCAAATGTGGCGACTAATTCGGGTATATGATATTGCTTTATTCGAAGTCTATTCAGCCCGTTAGTAGGTTCAAGTTCAGGTAGAATTAAGCGTCGGTCGCCTGGTGCTTGCGTTGACCATGAAATTACTATTTGGTGGTGATCGCTGGATGGGTGTGTCGACTTAGCAGTCAAAATTATTAATTTCCGTATCCCTTCTGATGTAAAGATGTAATCAATAATTGAGGTGGAATTTTCTCTTGACCAAGTTGGAAGCGGGAGGCCTTGGTCATTTGTAGGTTGTTCACCTAAAGAGATGTTGTGAAGTTTTAGTTCTTTAATCCATTTTCTAGCTCTACTCAACAACTCCTGAGGGTCTAATTTAGCTCCTTCTTTATTAAAGAGATGGATATTGAATTTTGTTCCGTTGTTAGAAATGACCAAATTATCAATTTCTTCGCATATTGAATCTATGAATCTATTGTTAGTCATTGCAGTTGGATTCCAATAGATGTTGAAAATGGATATAATGGTGGTTTCGGGGAAATGAGTCTCATTGTTATTGTCAGTCGGCATTCAAATTGGTGATATATTGAGCCCAGAGGTGAATTTTCTTACTTTATATTATTCTCCATGTAGGCATTATTTTTATTAATATCAACATTCCTGTTGCAGGTCTACCATGTTGCGAAGTTATTGCTGGACTCATCAAGGTTCTGTATCCGTTCCATATCACCTCTTTGTTCAGCCAGGTTTCCTGTAAACAAATAATGTCCGATTCAGCCAACGTTGGCGAATGGTTTTCAAAGAGATGTTTGTGGCTTCTCGTATTCCAAGAGCATAGAGATGTTTTACTCAAATGGAAATCGTTACACTTTTGTCGTTATAGGTAAGTTTTCTTGCTCTTTTTCCCCGTGTTAGAATTTGTTTCACATTTGGAAGACTCCCGTTCATCTCGCCATATTACTTGACTTTTTATAACCTCTTGTGTCTGAGGCTTTAATATGGTATCCTTAACATATTTTTGGGTCGCCTGAGATTTGCTTTGTTCTGTTTGTTTGCTGTATGCGTGTTGACCAAATAATGCAAGGTTCTTGGATTTTTTTTGTCAGCCATTAATCTGGAAACAAAGATTTCTTCTATTTTGAATCCCAATGTTAAAAAATGATGTTTTGTGGCTAAGACACATTGCATGGTATCTTGATTATAGAAATCAATATGGGCTTCTTCCATATGTCGTTTGTTTGGGAAGAGAATTACTTCAAGGAAATCAGATCCGATTTGTGTGAGTTGAGGAATTGCATTAAATAATCGCAAGATGTTGAATCTATTCATTATTACTGGCTCTTTTGTGGTTGTCATAGTCGTAAATAATGCTATTCTAAATGCACAGGAATCCTTCTGCGGATTTTGAAAAATTGGTCTAACGAGCGGAGGGCTCGGTTGGGCCATAGGACTGTCATTGTGGTTTCAGCTAACTTGCATTTCTACTGATGACCATGATTCGTCGTTGGAGACTATGGAATATGCAAGGGAGAGATTATTTGGTGGTTCTTCTTCACCTGGCTCAGTTTGAGAAAGGTCTATAAATGTATCTTGGCATTCATCTATGATGATTAATGTATCTTCTTGTGAGTTTATGGAGATGGAATTATCACTTGCATCATCAGACATTTATATGTCTATGGGTGGCACTAAATTTGCCGGTTTATTACACGTGTCCTGATTAATTACATCTGTGAGCGCATCCAATGGTTCAGCTGCTGTAAAGTTATCCTGATGGGTTGCATTTCTCAATGGATTCGTCTTTATTGATTTTGGAATGCTTTGTTGTCGATTTGTTTGATAAGTTTGTTTATTGTTCCTCTGTTCGTTTTCCGTTAACGATTTCTGGACTGATTGCATTTTTCTAAGAAATGCGCGCGAACCTGTTTGAGGATTTTTGATGGCTTTTTTGTTCTTTGGTTTACTCAATACTTCTTGGCCCACAAGTCCTCGTTTAGAAAGATCAAAAATGTCAAATGGGGTACAAGAGGGTGGCTCACTATTATCTTTCATCATCGGCACTGCAAGGTTCAGTGGTACAGTGGAATAGGTTTGAATTTCATATTGTGGTGTTTGATCTATTTTCATGACATGTAGGTTAGTTAAGTTCTCAGTTTGCGTATGATATGTTGCCTGATGTAATTGTGGATCGTTCGTACATGGTTTTTTTGCTTTTTCATCAATCATTTTCTTTGTGATTATTGAAACTGTTTCCATTAAGTTCTGTTTGTCTACTCGATCCACTCTTGCCAGTTCAGCTAATCTGGTTTGCCATATTCTAGAAGTTTCAGCTTCATATTTCAAGCGCTCTTGGATGGTACTTATAAAGGTTTCCTAATGGGATTGTTTGGTCATCATCGGTAAAAGCGTCGCTTGATCTTTTGTGAAATCGACCATATATTCTTGGATCTTTAGAAATGGAATCATTGCCGTTGATAAGACTGCTACTAGTGTGTTCTGTAGATCAAGCATTGTCGTTGGCAGTCTTTGATGAATTTCAGGAGAAAAGCTTGGTTGTTCAGATTTCGTGCTTGAAGTAAAAGATTCAATCTCCTCTGTTCAATGCTTAGCTGACAACTTGTTAGGGGGTTTTATAGTTTCCTTCAAAGGAGAATACATTCGTGTAGGTGCAATAGGCGTAGATGTATCCATTTTTCGATTTGCTTAGGAGTAAAAAATCAACTCAAGACTTCATTTCTTTTTTCCTGAGAGTCCATGATGGCGTCTATCTCTGTGATGTCAAGAGATAGACGTGCAATGCGAACAGACAGGGTTTAGTATTCTCATCGCTAGTTGGGACAACAGGAAAGTATGTTGACTGCCAATGCTGTTTGGCTACTCTTGTTCTTTCTAGGAGCGATGGTGTGAAGCATGAATCTTCACAAATTGGTTTTTGAGATGTCTTGTTCATGGATTGCACTGGCGCTGGTAATGCAGAAGATGGAATTAAATGGTCACTTGACATTCTATTGTGAGTGTCGTTTGCAGTAGGCGTTGCCTGTGGTATAGAAATTCCAATGTTTTGATTTGCAGGGACAACCATTGGAAGAACTGGCTGCGTAGAAGTCTTTGTATTATTAAGGTGAGTTATGTTTTTTGACTCTGGTAACTGATCTGTTATTGGAGTATCTTGATCAAATGATTGGGACTTTCGAGGAGATGGCACAGTAAGATCCACTATCGTAGCTTTGACTTCGATATTTGGTTTCTGGATGGAACATTCAATACTTGTGGAATCTTATTTTTTTTCTCTATAGGATTAGATTTAAATGAGGATTTCCCTGTGTGATTCTTGCCGATTTGGGGTTTTGTTCGTTAGAGCTACGGATTCCTCTAATTTCCCCTGTAGCCTTGTCCGGGGTTTTGTAGATTCCATGGGTAGTTTTTTTTTGTTAAAGGAACAAAAAGGAAGTACTAAGGAGTATTGTATAAAGTATGAGGATAACTATTAATTTAGCAAGCACTTGCCGCCGGGTCCAGCCAGAAACAGCAGAAACAGTCGCGCCCTTTATTCCTCTGCGGGCTTCACGCTGCAAGGGTCGCGCTGTCCTGCTTTTACGGCGAACTTCCTGGGGGTGTGGCTCAAGTGGTCACGTGACAGATATCACGTGAAAGTTCAGTAGAAGGACCCACTCGCTTCAACTGCTGTCAGCTTCAGCTGACAGACTTACGCGAATTGGAGCAGGTCTTTTAAAGAAAGATGGTAAGTTCCAAAGAGTTACAACAATACACAATGCTCCCAGCCGAACAGCAGAAACAGTCCTGCCCTTTAATCCTCCGCGGGTTTCTGATGTCTTTTAAAGAGCCACAAACAGTTACCCAGCGGCAGAGCGTCTCCACAGAATCTTTATCCTTATAGAAACTGCTTTGGGCATTTTTTATGCCCGCCATTTTCAGAGCCCACTGGACTTCTCCTGTGGCTAAGGTATTTAATCTGCACCATAGAAACATATTACGTTAGTGTTGGGACGGAAACTGCTGTAGGTATCTTGGGAGCAAGTTTAAACCTGTCATTTCCGCCACTCTTGTGTAATTCAGTTTATATCGATTATTGTTAGACAGTGTTTATCCAATCTAGTTCTTGCAGTTTCTTCTTAACCTTAGATGGATTTATGGCTAGATCCCTCTGTCTTATATCTTTCTGCTCTAAGATCTTGTCCACCTTCTGTTTCCACTGTGTTACATATTTATCCTGTTTTCTCTAGTGGGATCGAAGACTGCAATAGGGGCTAATTCTGTTTCATACACACATTTCCTATATAAGGCTATTGACTTCTACAATGCGATGGATTCGAGTGATTGTAACTTCAACTCTTGTCTAATAGAGCTAATCGACACCGCATTGGGGAGTCTTAACGATGTCCGCCAAAAATGTCCTAGTTTGTCCCATGTCCTCCAGGACATATGCAGAATCGCCTCAGATCCGTATGTAAGGACTTGTGCGATTTTCTGCCTGTAAAAGGAGAGAATGGGTATCATTGTATATCTCCCATATTTCCTATGAAAAGCTCTTCCTTGGTTGGTTAGGGTAGTCAGTCTGGATCGTAAGTGCATGTATTGCCCCATATCATTCACATTTCTATTCATCACGATCCCCAAATACATAATATTTTCCACTATTTCAAGTGGCTCGGCACCCACTCTCCATGTGAATCTTTTTTCTTTTTGTGGGCCGCTTTCATTGTCAGGACCTTGGATTTTGCGACATTTATCTTCCTACCATTCTCACTTAGACAGGAGTGAAAGGCTTGAATCCTTCTCTGGAGGCCAAGAGGTGTTGGGTCTAAGAAGATTCATCTGCACATTATATCTAAGGCACTGCTACACGATTATTTTTAGGAGCGAACGCGATAACCTCTCTGCGATACAGCCAGATCCGCAATATACAAGCAGAAGAGAAGGGTGGCCAGTGCACACCCGTGTTTGAGGCCTTGATATGTTGGAATCTTTTGTGGCAAATATCCTTTCCCTGACCGTCTAATCCTAATCGAGGTATTGGTAAAGAGTGCCTCCATAGCTTCTACCAGGGCAATTCCACGCTCTCAACTTGGCTCAAAGCCTCTCCCTAATAACTCAATTGGACACCTGTTCGAAATCCATAAATGCTAGATATAGGCACGTCCCAGTTTCTAGCGCCCTCTCTTTTAGAATATTATGAATGAAGAGGTTTAGGGTGGTACCTATCCCTTTGACAAAACCAGTTTGTCTGAGGTCAAGGATACCACTCTTCTCGGCCCATGATCTCAACAGGACAATCGCAAATAATTTCCCAATGGAGTCCATGAGGGCGATGGGACGGTAGTTTTTCAGCACTGCCCTATCCTGTAGGGTTATTGAACCTAAACCTTCTGCTTTACCTACTCCAGTTGAATGTTTTTAATGCAATGAATTTGTATCACCTTTATGGCATGCCCTCATGTTTTGAGGAGAACTTGGAGCACCATGTATGAGCTTTTCTTTTTTTTTTTTTCTTGTCCATTGGCCAATACTTCCCTAGTTAATTTGTCTCCTTCTCGACATCCCCAGCAGACTTCAAATCTTGTCAAACCTACAGCCTTTTGTGTGAAGGCTAGAGCAGGCCTGCCATTAACTTAGTCGTTCGGTTACACATTAATGATACTGTCATGTGCAGCCCTGTGATAGGAAGGTGTCACCTGACTTAAATGCAATGATTTCCCTGCCTGGGCACTGGAAATCCAGCCCTTGCAGGGAAAAAAATGCCTCCACACTACTCTATTTCCATGTGTCTCAGGCCAGGGTCAGAGTGCGGACCCCACTCCCACTTTGATTCAGAGAAGGAAGGAGTTGCGATTGCTTCTGGTACCAAACCTACCGATGAGCACATGCCTCCTGTGACAGGGTCAGGGGCCTGGCCCCGTCTGGTGTGGAGGGAACATGGGCTACTCCTAAAGGCGGGAATTGGGTGGGGAGGGTGCCCACTGCCTGTTATCCCCCCGCATGATACCAATGGTACCACCCTCTGTCACATGATGCCTCCCAGTAGTGTTATTGGCAAGTGTTCTCCTTTTTTTTCTTGTAGCACAGGAACTCAGTGCACCTGGGAGCAACAAATAAAACCCAGGCTGCAACACGAGTGAGAAACCTGAAATGCTGCAGCTTACACAGAATAGCCATCACACACAGACAGCCTACAAAGCTCCAGAAAGGGAAACCACTTAGTGTGGCGAAATAAAAATGAAATTTCTGACCCACAACATTCCAGAGAAGCCATTAGAGACTATTACAACAACTGGATGGAAAAGAGAGAGGGGACTGGAGGATTCTTTTGAAGCCCTTACCGGGGGAAAACCAGGCACAGATGAGCCCAAACAGTCGGGTGAGTGCTGGAACCAATTGGGTCTGGGGGTTAGAAGCAAAATGCACACTATAAAAAAGAGAAGCAAGTGAAAGGCAGAAAGTGGGTTGCAGGGGTGAGAGCAAGAGGTGTGGAGGTGGACTAAAACCAGGCGAAGGACCAGAGTGCTGAGCTGAAGAGTTGATGCTATAGGCGGAGCAGAGGGCAGTTGAGATTTGTGAGAAAGCGGGACGTGTTGTGTAGTGTGACCGGGGTGGTGGGGTGTGGGGGAGGAGTGCAGATACAAATTCAGATGGAAAGACTGATGGAGGATTGGAGTGTATTTGGTAGGGGTGTGTGTAAAGAATGCAAGAAGGTAGTGTGAGAAGTCATGCGGGCTGAATGAAATGGGACGTGTGGTGAAGGTAGTTGCAAGAGTTATGTGGAGTGTGTGGTAATGTTAGGGGCACAGAGGTGTAGACAAGGCATTGTGTGTGGGATAGAGGTTAGAGAGAGTGAGGTTAGTAGAGAAGCATGAACAGGGCAACATGTTCCTGGAGTGTGAGCAGGGCACCATATCCCTGAGGAGCATAGGGAGACGGTGTAAGTAGTAGTGAGGATGAGTGAGCAAGCGAGAGCCTAATAGGAGATTGTGGAAATGCAGAACTTTAGAGGGGCGATGGAGGGGGACGGAAGGTAAGAAAAAGAGGTAGAGAGTATTGGAGAAAAGTAGGAGAGGAAGGAAATTGGAGTATTAAGATCAGGCAAAGGAGAGAAAGGGAGTAAGGCAGTGATAGAAAAAAACCCAGGTGTTTGTGACTGGCACAAGAAAACCACCAAGTCCCACAGACAAAGCTGGGGAGTGTGAGGTAAGGACATCCCTAGAAGAACCCCTAAGCTAGCCAACTAGATGATTCTTCCTTTAGGTCCTCAACGTTAGTCAGAGAAGATATTAGACAGTAGGGATTTCTGATCTCTGGTGACCAGGAACATCTTGGCTGGGTTGAAGGGAGCACACAGGAGCTGAGCAGGAGAGACACCGGCATTAGTTGCATCACCATCTTAAAGTATAATAACCCTGGAACTGTCTTCGAGATTTTGTGTGTAGTTGAGGCCATTTGTGACACTCAATGGAGAAATCACCCTGCTGCCGAACAGTTTGTTAGTGATGTTTGCATTTATAATTTTTTTTTTTTTTTTTTTTTATTTGGTTTATTCAAACCTTTAAAAAAACACACACATTACAATCTTCCAGTCTCTCCTTTCAATTACTAGTTCCCTTCATCAATTTGAAACCTCTTAATTTCACACACATAAGCCAGGTTCCTACTCCGTAACAATTTTCTTACTTTTGTAAACCCAGTTTCTCATTCTCTATATCTAAAATATTTTTCAACAATCGAAGGAAATTTATTAGAGCAAATAAAACTGCTCTGTTGTTCCCCTCAAACAGTGCCTTCCACCAATCCTCTGTATTCATGAATTGATGCTCGTTGATCAGTTTTCCAAATTGACTTTCTCTTTGGTGTTCAAAAGCAAGACAACTCATGACTAAATGTTTGATGGATTCATTGCTCTTTTTACAGAATCTGCATACTGGGTCAATGTTAGCATACTTTGTCCATGTAGCCAAACGTTCTTTCGTTAAGAACAAATTCATTCTGAATTTCATATACAAAGCTCTTGAGTATTGATCCGGTAAGCAGGTTAGATATGTGTGTCGCTGACCGTAGGCTTTTGCTTCCCCCGGTACCTCACACATTAGAGTTGAGTTCGCTCTTAAATCACAGGTTGATATCCAGTCAGTTCTCCAGATTGTCGTTTTAGCCATGACTGGATTCTCTATTAACAATGAGAGATTAATGCCATACTCCTCTAGTAGAGCCTTGCAGAGGACATTCCAATCAAACAAGGTGGAAGTGATTCTGTCTTTGTCAGACTTATGTAGTAATTCAAATTGCGGCACCAGAGTTTTGACCATCGTTTTTCTATATATACTTAGGAGGTTCCATGTAACTCTTGCTTTGATTGATATGAGCCCTAGCTCATACCGTAGGCATGTTGTTGATGTACCCTTTGGAAGCTGCAAGACACGGGACCAAAAGATGTTTTCTAGGGATTTCCACAAGTCCTCTGCGCAACCAAATGCGTTTTCTCCGCCGTATATAAGTATAGGTACCGCTTTTTGCTCATAAAATAAGATGACTGGTTTTAACGAAAATTTGCCAAATTTCTTATTAATTAATTGCGCCTGGCACGCCAGCTGCCGACACTTGCTTTTTGCAGCAATGGACCACGGTTCGTCTCTTCTGCTGGCGCTAATTTTCATGCCCAGGTAGGTCGAGCTCTTTACGATTTGTAGGTCCTCATTTGCAATTCGCCAGCAAAATTTTCCTTTTTTACCTTTGTTTCCCTGTAGCTTTTCCAAAATCAGAATTTCACTTTTTTCTTTGTTGATTTTAAGGCCGTTTTCTGTTGTATAATGCTCAAGACAATTGAGTTTTCGCTGGAGCCCAATCGGCGTTAAGTCCACCAAAATGAGATCATCAGCATAGGCCAAATATTCTATTGGGGTTCCATAAAGTTTTGGAGGAAAGGTAACTACACCGTTGAACGCTTGCTTTATATCTGAGATAAAGAGATTGAAAATAATTGCTGCTAATGGGCAGCCTTGCTTCACGCCCTTATATGTAGCAATATCAGCAGACAACGTGCCTTTCTCATCCAACCGAATCTTAATAGAAGTGCCTGTGTGTAACTCACGGATTGCATCCACTAGACTCAAAGGACAGTTCCACCTCTTAAGTTTTTCCCACAGCAGTTCCCTGTCTATGCTGTCAAACGCCTGTGACAGGTCTATTAGTGCCGTGTATATTTTTGTGTTTGACTTCAATGCATCCATTTTTAGCAGATTTAGCAGTAGCAAATTTAACCCACATCCTACTCCTTTTACAAAGCCCGCTTGTCTGGGATCTACGTGTTTTGAGGATATGGCCCATTTAAGGAGTTTTTGTTGTAGAAGGCTTGCATAGACTTTCCCCAAAACATCAAGTAGCGCTATAGGCCTATAGTTTCTAGGATTAGTTCGGTCCCCTTTTTTAAAGATAGGTACCACCACCGCATTTTTCCATGACTTCGGGGTTGAACAGTTCTTAATAACCCTTTCGAACAGTGTTACACAGAAGTCTGTCCATAGTTCTGGGTTTTTCTTGAGTGTGAAGTTGGTTAAGCCATCTGGCCCGGGTGCTCTAGAGTCATGCACATTTTTAATTACATTAAGTATGTCAAGACGCTCAAACACCAAATCCCATTTCTTTAGCGCTGTGTATACCCAGACTGTGGAAGATGGATCTTTAGCATATAGATTCGAGTAGAATTCGATCCACTTTTCTTCCAAGACTGCGTTGGCTTGTAGTGCATGTTGAGACGCCAAGCTGTTGTTTATCAATCTCCAGTACTCAGCTGATTTTTTACCAGACATTTTCTGTAACATAATTTCGGAGTCATTTTGCACCAGAATTGCGGCATGTGATTTGTGCCAATTCCGATATCTTTGTTTAATCATTCGTTTACACTCCATTTTAGTTAAACTGCTTGTGTTTTTTATGGCCCTTAGTTCTTGTCGCATGGCTCTTTTTCGTTGCATAACAGCCATATCAAATTTGTGTTTTGCTCGAAACCCCTTGTGATGTGTGTTACGTTTCTGTTCTTCGTAGTCGCACAGGAGGTCTCGGTATTCAAGAGCTTTAGAGCCATGTTGGAAATTGTGTGTAATGGCAATAACTTCTGTATCCAACAAATTTAAACGAATCCTATTGGAACCAGCAGTAACCGCAAAGCCCCAATTTTCCTTGTTACACGGAATAGGCAGTTCAAATATGAATTGAACCATATCGTGGTCACTATGCTTCATTTTGATGACTTCCATTTTTTTTGTCCGTTTGTGGATGTTTTCAGAAACGAATATATAGTCCAGTACTGATGCCTGATCAAGTCTTCTCCAAGTAGGGCATGCAGGAATGTCCCCAATAGTGTGGCCGTTGAGCATTGATAGACCACGAGACTCCATTTCTAAGCACCACTGCGCTGCTGTTCTTTCATGTTTGTGCGCCTTCTTATCTTTTAGCTCGGTTCTATCTCCGTTTTGGGCGCAAATAATATTTAGATCTCCACATACAATTAGGTCCAGTGGCAGCTCCTTTGTTAGGAGATCATCGATCAGTGTTGTAATTTGATCAATAAAAAGTGAGTCGTCCTTGGCCAGATGATTCCAGTATATGTTAATGATAAACAGACAAGGTGCCTTACATCCATTTTGATGTGTAGTGATGGTAACAACCTGGATAAAAGGGGATGGATTAAAAGAGTTCACAATCTGAAGGCCGGATGCTTTTTTTGTGGCCACAAGCAGGCCAGCCATCGGTCTGCCTTTTGCCTGTTTTATGGCTGGATTAAATGCCACCTCAAAGCCTTCCAGCAGCGGAGTTTGCGATAACCAAGTTTCTTGTAAGCATATTATGTCCAATCCACTGGCCCACAATGTTTCAAAGAGGTGCAAGAAGCCGCGGGTATTCCATGAGCCCAGAGTGCATCCTTCAGGGTTCTCTGGTTCCTGGCGTTACTTCTCCGATTGATTATTTATGGTTGCAGCCAACCATGTCCAGTCGTCATCACTGTTGCTTGAACATTCCTGGTTCTTTGTATCAACCCCTGTGCGCTGAGGGCTTGTCATTCCGTTAATCGTTATTCTTATCGGATCCTTTATGTAAGATACCTGATGCGAACCCGACGGCGCCTTGCCAGCTTTGGTTTCAACCCGGTTTATTTCTATTTCTTCAGTCAGAGGATGGTTTGTCGCCGCAACTATTTGCAAATCTGTCTTGTCTTCGGATGAACCAGACTCTCTCTCTTCTTTGATTTTCGCTTTGTCAAACCCCAGTGATATTAATACGGGGCCGGCGTCCAGCAGGGCTTCCACTATGAGTTTAGATTCTAGGTGTAAAATCACAGCATCATTTTTTTTCTCGTCGAAAAATTCAACGATTTTTAGATCCGTGGATTCGATTGCTCTTAAACTTGGAATTAAATGGCACAGCCACAACACATTATGTCGATTTAAAATTAAATCGTCAGATGTTTCAATTCGTTCCAAGAGGAGTCGGTGTGGCATTTGAGTTGTGTGTGCTTGTGAGTTCCTTTCCTTGTTGTCGACTTTTGACGTGTACACATTTTTATAACTCTGCCTCATTGTTTGCGTCTTTAGATCGATTCCTGTCTTAAGGCATGAAGTTTGTCTGTTTCTGTGCGGTATCGGATGACCATTATTCACAGAGAAGATTTCTCTGTTTTGATCTTGCGCGTTAAGTGTCATGCAACACCTCCCAGTCCTCTTGTGGATTTGGCACCCGGCCTTTGATTTGCGACTTGGCAACAATTAATCTTCGTTTGGCCTCTAGTGTCGTAAATATAGGTTCCAAGTGATTCTTCGCATTTTGTAGCGAGGATAGAGGTTGGAGAAGTTTGCACTTTCTGTGTGGAAGAGTCAAGGAGCTCGCTGTAATTTGATCCTTTGTTACGGCCAGTGTCACCGTGTCACATGCATTTGTGTCATCCTGGATCGCCAGCGCAATAGATCCCTCTGGAGCAATCACAGATTGCATCATGATAGGTGCATCGAGCACACTCGAGGGGTGTGGCGCGGCAGATTCCTTCTCTACCAATTCTTCATCATTATATGTTGAAAGGTTTATTAGGGGATCGGTGCCATCACTGCTGTTACTTATAGATTCTTCTAAGAGGATTGGGCCAGCTGGTACTACGTGTACTCCTTCCTTTATTCCAGCATTTTCGGCCCCATGAAAGGGTCCGTTAACCGTTACGTTAACTGTTTTAAGATGACGCAGGAATTTTCTTGAGTCAGCATTACGTTTGGCTTTCCTTTGAGGCTGATTTTTACTTTTTTTAGTCAAGCCGCTCTTAGGCTGTGCACTGCTTGCAGTGGTCTTTTGGGTGTCCAATGGGCCTTTGAAAATGCTATATAATTCGGGCATGGCAATAGCCTCCCCATTGAGGGGCGTAGCTGGCATTTGGGTGCTTGTTGCTTCCCTAATGGCTGGTAGTGTTGAGGTCGATGGCACTTGCGGATTTAAAAATGAGCCAAATTCGAGGCCGCTTGGGACTCCTTAATAGCGTTTGCGAAACCACTGCTGACCTTGTTTAGTTCTTTTAAAGGCACGTTCACAGGGTGGCAGTCAACTGCAAGTGTGCTATTTGCAGCAGCCACCGATGCTGGTACACCACCAGGATTCTTCAGTGTTTGTAATAAGCGTACCTCGCTGTCGACAGGGCTCAAACGGTTCAGTGCATTTTCCATTTGTGACGTGAGCTTAAGGTAGCGTCTTGTGCTGGGCCGGTAAGGTGTTTTTGAGTGTTCCGTGTAGCATTAACACAGGCTTGTTCAGTGAGGCGTTCTACATTTGTTGGATTAGCTGTTTTAGGTAACCGGCCATTAGCTGGACAACCAGTCCCGTCCGTTTGCTGGTCGTTTTTTTTTTTCTGTTGTTGAAAAATCCCCAATGCCTCTTTTGCGACTTCGGCCAACAATCTTTTATCTAAACTTGCATTTTTGGCATGTTCAACAAGGGTTTCTATGGCCCAGTCGGTTTTTCGATGGATTTCATGAAGCACTTCTTTACAGTGGAAATTTTTGTTTTCCATGCTAAGCAACTTGTTATTTATTGTAGCAACCACTGATGAAAGCTCTTTTATATTCTCGTTAAGATTTTCATACATTTTGATAAATGGAGCCATTGATAATGTCATGGATGAAATTATAGTTGCTTGTAAATCTTTAGCATGGTAAGCAGTGTCCCTCTCTTCTAACACGTTATTAATAGATCGTGGATGTATCCTATCACGATTCACAGGTCTTCTAATCTTTGGGTATGGGCGTTCCATTATCGATGAGTCAGTAGAGTCATCGTCTGTTGAGGAAACAGTGGCGGCTAAGGGTTTAATTGGTTCTGGCTGTGTTGTGTTAGTTGTTAAGAGTGGTGAAGAGAGGTTTAGTGGAATAGTTACCATTTTCAGTTTTTTATTCTGTGAGCAGCTGACGCTAGGTGATATGCTCTCGATTAGCCTCCTACGTTTCAATCCGGAGCTTTCTTCTCGTGATTGTAGTATGGGCTGTGGTATCGTTGGTGCTTCATCAACACCCGGACCAATGTTTTCACACTCCGACATGGACACTCCACAATTTGCTAATTTTTTAGAAGCTCTTTCCGCATTAAGGCGTGTGAGGGCGTTTAAAAGTTTGTTAACTACTTCCAAAGAATTTCTTCTTTCCGATCCGGGTTTCAGGTCAATGAAGGGGGTAGGGCGATCTTGATTAGTTGACTCTTGATTTTGATCTTGGCTAACCACCCTTCCCACTCGTGATGGTGTCACACTCTTTATTAACACAACATCTTCCCCACTTGACTCTGAGCCATTTTTACCCTTGAAAACGTCATCGCTGGTATCCTCTGCCGGATGGTTGGTATTGCCAATGAAGGGTGCTGTATCTACAGCACTATAGAACCTAGGCTGTGGGGACATTGGAGTTCCAGTGGGATTGGGCGATTGATTAGTGGACAAGTTCAGATATGAAGTCGCACCATCCATGGATATCTGATGCTTGGCCCAGTCACCAGCAAGTACACTGTTTACATGGCAATTTGTGAACATCGTCCGTCAAAACCACTGAAGTTGTTTCCGTAGTTGCTTCAGCAGGGGAGCTTGTCTGCTCCATAATCCTTGGATGGGACCCTCCACCTACCGCGTCCACAGCGGTAGGCCCCCCTGCCCCGGCAACATGGTATCTAAGGTAGGATCCTTCTTTATTTATCTCTTCAGCAAGGGTAGCCCCACCACTGTCGCTCATGTCATTTATTGCATACAGCTCCTCAGGCAGCCAAGTTTCCTGCTCCTGTACGTCCACTGATAACACAGTAGAGGGCAGTGTCTGAGGGCAGATCTCCCGATCCATGACTCGGGCAAGGCAATTAGGTGGTTTCAGCATTGCACAGTGCAAATTACCACTTTTTTGTTCCATATGAGGTGAACCTCTAGATGGTGTGGGCGATGGTACTGCAATATTTAGTGGTAGTACCTCAGCTGGGTGGATGACAGTGTTTATTAGCTCAGCAGGCCGCTCCATATTTGATCCTGCTGCACTAGCGTCTTTCTGCTGATCATTTATGTACTGCGGCGGCTCCATGGTCGACGTAGATTCTAATTTGCGCTGGGCACGTGTTTCTCGCATTGTGGGAGCCTGTTTGAAGTTTACTGCAATACTATTTAAGAGAGAATGTTAGCCTTTACAGAAAAATGGTTTCTGTATTGTCAGTAGAAGATTAGGACACGTCCACAGCAAGGTCATACACACCAGCTCCCGCTTCCACTTACCAGCGTATATATAGA
Source organism: Ambystoma mexicanum (assembly GCF_040938575.1). Classification (NCBI taxonomy): domain Eukaryota; kingdom Metazoa; phylum Chordata; class Amphibia; order Caudata; family Ambystomatidae; genus Ambystoma; species Ambystoma mexicanum. The sequence goes on along the minus strand of NC_090923.1, from coordinate 954,392,387 downwards.
GGTGGGTGGCCGTGTTGTCCGAGTCAGACGTGGCACGATGTAACTTCTTACCGCAGCCGGCAAGTTCAAGCCTTTTCTCCTCTCAAGATATCTCTAGTCGCACGAAGGTAGTGGAACTTACTGGCATCCGGCAGCCGCACACGCCGAACAGCCTAACAGCACCAGCCCTTCTGCCACCAGGGCTTGCGCCGCGAGGGTGGTTGGGCCGGCAATTAGTACCCGGCTGTGGTCACGTGATCAGTCACGTGAGCGGTATGAGCCCCGCCTCCTCCAGGAAGCAGGGAGCAGCAAGAGCTCCTGCTCGCAATGCTGCTGGCCACAGATAACAAAGCCTTTTCTTATCAGAACGTTCGCAGCTCAAGGCACACCTTCAGCGTCCACAACTACACTTTGCATTTATAATGTGATAGCACATCAATTCACACACCATTATTGTTTGTGTGAGCATGTGTGTATGACTGCTACAGTTAAATGCCATGATCTCATTGAATTCATATGTATTTTATGTTAAAGGTACTTGTATAGCGCACCGTCACCAACGGAATTGGTCCACAGGCGCTCTGGCAGATCTGTAAACAAGAGGGAGGGAGGGTGGGGTAGGGTTAGTCAGGTGGAGGGCGAGTAGGAGAGTGGGGAAAAGTGGCGTGCTGTTGGCGGCTTCAGTTCGGTATACACAGTGCGCTGAGCTTTGGTGCGAGTATCGGATCAATGTCTGTCCTCATGTGCTGTTGGTGCAGCTTATGTGGTGTTGCGGTGTGGTGAAATGCATGCGGGTTGCTCTGCGAGAGGTGGTTGAGTTTTTTTGTTGTGAGAGTTAAGTATGCAGAAAGTTTGAGCATTTTGGTTAGTGGGTTATGTTTCGCAGCTAACCTTCACAATATGGCTAAATGCCTATGTTTTGAGGGTCCTATATGGTGGGGGAGGGCCCTGGTCTCACAGCATGCTTCGCCTCACAGCACAATGGACAGACGTGTATGCCACACCCTCTGCAAAGTCATCAAGATGTCCAGACCTCACGATAAACCTCGATCCACCAAATAGTATGCAAGGATGGAGGCTATCCCCAGACATGAGTCCTGCACAGTGGGAGAAAGGTCCAGGCCCCACAATAGGTGGGCTCCAACACACAACACAGAGACAGAGGACACATCTAGGCCCAAGAGTCCCGCGGTGTGGGGTGTGGCCTAGGCATCACAATGCATTTGATGCACTAGCTAATATTCATAGATCCGTCAAGATGCAACGCAGGCGAAGATCCACAAATCCATCCAAGTGTGGCACATGCCAATATTCATAGTTCTAAATGTGTCGCTTGCTAGCTTTCAAAATTCTATCTAAAGGTGGCACATGCTAATATTCACCAGCAGTTACTCATGGTGGAACAGAGCATGCAGGAGGACGCCGGTGAATACACCAGCCCAACTGTGAAAATTAGCATGTGCCACACTTAGAGGAAACATACAGGATTAAGTCTCTGAATCTGCCCTCCCTAAATGCCCTGATTATCACTCTGCATGGGCTGAAACCCACCTTGGTTACTCTGAAAGTTCCCTTGATTATTCTGAAAGCCTCCTCGTCCGCTGAAGTTTCCTCTACCTTGTGGTGCAAATCCCATCCCTCCTTGATCAAACTGCTGTTGGTTATTCACCTGTGGCATACCTATTACTTGCTGTGCTCCCAGCCCTTCTCCGCTAGTTAAGATCGACCCTTGTTATGTTATATAGATTTATAAAGCGCAGCATACGCCAAAGGCATCTTGGCGCTAGGGGGTAGCAGGTGATGAGGACTAGAGAAGAGTCTTCAGAGCGCTTCTGAAGGCCAGATGATTAGCAGTAGCACAGAGAGCCAAAGGAAGTTGGTTCCATGCTTTGGCTGCGGCCACAGAGAAAGCGCTGCCACCAGTTCGAGCGCGTTTGAAGCGAGGAACCAGAAGTAGCGCAGTCTGGGAGCACAGGGAGCGGGTAGGCACATAGTGGACCCTTGTTTAGCATACTTCGTTAGCTTTTTCTGCACCAACTTAGCCTCCTCAAGCTTCCTTCCTTCTTTCTTTTGGCTTTTCTCTCGTAACAAACGGCAATGATGCACTATTGTCAACTGTATTTTTGGCCAGGTTTTGCCTCCATACCCCCCAGCTTCTTGAGCTGTCTCTGTACCTTTTCTGGCAACCCCCGACATAATAGATGATAGAATACAGGTGTAGATTTCCCCCACGGCTCGCTCGTTTTCTATCTCCATTGCTCTTGGAAATTCAGAATATAAATCAACAGATCCTCTCCTTCCTGTATCTTTCATGCCATTATAGCTCCCTTATCTGATGTGTCTGGATAATGTACTCGAAGCACTTTCCAGACTGCCGCTCTGTAATTAATAAATGGTACTCCATCATGCTCAGTATTCTGAGCAGTGACACCTGCGTATCCTGCTCTTGCCCAAATGTCATTAGCTCTTTCCCCAAGTATAGCTGCTAGAAAACCCTTAATGTCCCCTATAGCTAACTTGTTTCCTCCTGTCATTTTCTCTGATTCATAGATACATTTTCCGGCACCCGATGTTCAACCCAGGAGTTTACACCTTAAAAAATCCTTATCCATCTGGGGCCACGGTACATACTGCAGTCCGACCCCTCCTTTCTCCAACAATGGGAGTTGCGAAATCCCGAACTTGCATTCATCCCCCTTCGTCTGTCCGTCCATAGCAGGGACAATGGTTCCACACATTCTTCTTCCCGGTAATGACCTCAATCTACTCACATAAGGTGGCGAGTCCCCCCCTCTCACCATGGGATCCCCCTTTAGGTCGACTTAGCAGTGCAAGTGACTGCCGCCTTAGATTTAGGTAGGTCTAGATCTGACCATCTTACCTCTGTCCTTAGGAGAACACTCTTCAGGACCATATGCACTAGCCCCTTCCTCTATCTTCGTCTGACATATCCTGTCCCCAACTCGTGTGACTTTCACCTTTCTCGTCTATATTCAGAGTAAGCCTGTCCAAAGACAAAGCTCAATGCTCGAGGCTAAACAAGCTTCCAACTTTACCTTGCGACTGCGTACTTTCAAATCGATCATTTTTTCCCTTGCCTTTTTGATTCTTTCTTGGTCCTCATGTCATGATAAACCTTATCAATTTTATCTCCAATGCTTCTGATATTAAAATCATCTTTTAGATTTACTCTAGACGGGCCTGGCATTGGCTCATGTGCCGGGTAAGAATTTTTCTGACTTCCCATGTTACTACTGGATTAGGTTCCATTCATTCTTTCTCTATGCGATCAATGTCGCATTGTCAGTCTAGAAAAATTGATACCTCTACTTTGTGCCGCAAACGTATTTTGGTGGCCGTGGGCCAACCGTCTCATGCACGATATGACACAATATAGGTTTTCGAGTTTGCCAATGAACGGCCATTTTGATGTAACAAGAATCGCCATTTTGTTTTCTAACCATTGCTCATTGCTGTCTGTTCCTATTGCTTCGCAGTATATTTTCCGCTTACACTGCTCGACAGTAAAACATTGTATGTGAAAAGGACAAGGCCGTAGGGCCTAGAGGATAACAGTTTGTTGAAACACAAACATGGGCAGCCCCAGGAAGAATGCCCGGCTCCCTCCCGAATGTAGCCTTGAAGCAGAGCTGCAGGGCATTTAATCATTTCGCAGCTGTCGGCTCCCAGGACACGAATAGCACCTAATAGATAGCAAGGTCCGGAATGCAACTCTTCCCCCCCACTCCCCCTGTATGTAGTTCGCTTCCAAGAACAGAAGCGCTGTGTTCTATTCAACAACTGAAAGATGCCTTCGCACTCACAATTGCAATTGTTACTAGAATAGATGTTTGAAGGTGTCATAGGTGTCAAATGTCCATCATCACACCAAGTTCAAAGAAACCCAATAAAAGGGGGGTGTTAAACATGTCATAGCTGATTGTTTGATATGCATTTTGTATATATGTAACTGATGTACGTAATTCACTCTCTTGCGTCCCTCGAGGTCTAGAGATGCACGTCGCGGGGCGTGAGACTGAGTTGGCCAACTGAGACTTTTTGATTTGCAATAAACCCTAGTTTTGGGAATACAACCTCGTGTCGGGCGTATCTATCGTGTGTGGTGACTCGCCTTGTTTGTATAGACGTCAGGGTCCCCTAGGGGGAGCCTTTTCTTCTTTGTTCCATTTCTTCATCGACTTCCCTTTGTTTCTTAGATTCTTCTCTAACCCTTTCCTCTTCCAGTCTCCAGATCTCTTCGCTCATTTGCTCTATGCATTTCTTCATCTCTTTGTCTTTGTATCCTATCTCTCAATTTGTTCTTTCTCTCTTTTCTAGCTTATTTGTTATATGCTTGAGGTGATTGAATCTATGCGTGTGTTGGGGGTATTGTGTGTGTGATGTAGGACGAAAGAACAGATTCTGTTCACTCATCTGTGATCAGTGTGAGGGGCTGGGTTGAAGCCAGTCTAGAACATTTATGCCCATATTAGAAATATTCTCCAGCATTGGATCTTTCATGGATGGATTCACATGCTTAGAATATTCCCCGTCAGACTGGGACCCCTCGGTTGCGAGGGGTCCCAGTCTGATGGCGGGGAATATTCTAAGCATGTGAATCCATGAAAGATACCAATGCTGGAGAAATGGAGTTACAGGTAAGAAACTATTCCCTTCTCCAGCATTGATATCTTTCATGGATTCACATGCTTAGAATATTCCCAGTTGTCAGACTGGGACCCCTCGCAACCGAGGGGTCCCTGTCTGACGACTGGGAATATTCTAAGCATGTGAATCCATGAAAGATACCAATGCTAAAGAAATGAAGTTACAGGTAAACTATTCCCTTACTGAACTAAAGGGCACAGTCAACATGAGAGTTCGGATGTGGGGGTGGGTGGCTACATTGGCACAGCCAGTCTGTACATGTTTTCTTGCTGTGGCATGGCATTTTCTTTTACTGGGCATTAAGGGTAAAACCAGCTTGAGTGTTCTTACTTGGCTGTATTGGCATACGTTGGGTGCAGCTAGTCTGCTGGACACATTTTTCTTACTATGACATTATGCCACACTAAGAATCTGTCCAGTCTGGCTTTAAAATGGTGTGTTTTACTGGCATCAAGGGTAAAGCCAACGCGATGAGCGCTTTTATGTGCCTGTACTTGCCTACATTGGTGCAGCCAGTCTGAACATATCTTCCTGTGGCATGCAATTCTTTTTATGGCCATTAAGGGCAAGCCAACATTTGGAGTGTTCTTAATTTGCCATACTGTCCTACATTGGTGCTGCAAGTCTAGACAGGTTTTCTTTCTGTGGCAGGGCATATTATTTTATTGGCAAAGCCAAAAGAAGTATGTTCTTACGTAATGATGCTGGCATTGACCTGTATGGGCACATCCAATATGAAAAGTTTATTTTTTATTTTTTTTATACTAGCATATATTGCGGCCAAAGACATCATGAAAATTCTCCTGTACACTATTGGTGATTTGATATCCACCGAATTTCTTTCAAGCTACCCTACAAAACCGACTGCAAACTGTATGGCTTTTACCCAATTTTTCATAGAAAATGTCCTGCAAAATGCACCCTTTCTGTCGCTCTCGCATATTGGTGGGAAACCTATACGCCTTTCCAATTTTAAAAACAAAAAAAAACAGCTCTCACTCCTCTTGCTGCTTTATTAAGCAGCAAGGTTTGTCTTTAAATCAGACTTTACTTGCTTTTAATTGAATTGGGATATTTCAGGGTGTAGAAGGGACAAATGGGAAGTGTTAAATGTCATTCCTTGGACAGATCTAAACCGTCTGTCATGAAACTGTCAGGGTTTTAGTGGCGATTTATCATTGGCTGCGGCAGGCGTGGACCTTTATCAGAATCCTATGACATTTATTTTGCTTTCTTTGTCTGTTTAGCGTTGCGCCATGCTAAGCTATTGTTTTTTCCTCTCACCTTGGTGCGTGCGCCAGACCTGTTTTGCATTCATAATTTATAATTGCCTGTATCTTATGTTTTAATTGTATCTGAAGGCAGCAGGGCTAGTCAGGATGTAGCCTGTTCTCCGCACCACCCAGGGCGGTGGGGAGTTATCACTAGCTTGCAGGAAAACTAGGTCAAAATTGCTAACACACCCCAGAGGTAGAAATAGCCGAAACCAATTTTATACAGCGTCTGTCTCCAGACATAGTATGTGACTCAGACCTAAAATGATTAGCGACATTCAGCACAGTGTAAGAATGGTGAAATTCTACTTGCTTAATTGCTGCATAATTGCTGAAGAGAACTGATCAGTGACTGGCTTGCACTAACTTCAAAATGTCCTCTGGTACTAAAACTAAACTGGGCTCAAACACAAAGTAAGCTGTTTTGCAAGCTAGACGGTCGTCTCCCACTAATTATGAATTGCATACAAGTTCCACTAGCTGGTGTCTCGATCTGGCAAAGTTCGATTTGTTTTTTGTGTTGGTTTATCTTTGACCTTTTTTTTTTTTTCTTCCCAGTTGGTTCTAAAACCATAACTACAAAACTTCTCAAAGCATTGAAACCAAAAGAAGTTTTGTGTACATAGTGATCTTAGCAAAATGGATTACCACAAACTCTATGAAGAAAAAGAATAGGAAGCTAGCAAAGCGAGTTGGAATCTTCTTAAAATCTGCATGCGCGTTTGAGCTGTCTTAATCGGGACTTCTTAAAACTGCTCAACTAAGTCCGATTATTTGTATTTTTTTAAGGAATTAAAAATAAGTATGGACCTCTTTGTTAATCTTCTGGACCATTCAGAGCGCTCCTCTCCTGTCCATTCTGTTACTGCTTTGGACATCCAGTAGGCCCCATGGTGCTAAGGGACACCAACACCATCTGGAGTGGGGGCAGAGCGAGCCCTGACCGTGCAGACCTCTGCCACGTACTGGCACGAGGGTCCCACAGCATCTGGGTATGCAGGCCTACATAAATGAGACATGGATTCAGTCGTTCCTCTTCTGGAGTCTGCAGCCGTTCTGGTGCACGTGTCTGCAGAGGCTCCTTTTATTAGCTTGGGCCATGACAGTCATGGCCCATGTTAAAAAAGCAATACACAGGGGAGGGACACATTCCCCTGAAGGGGCAACACATTTGGGAAGGTCACACACCACACTCCCCCTTTTCCATAACGAACAAACAAATGTTACTAAAACAAACTATCCCCTGCCCCTGTTACAGAACTACATTACTTAGGCTACCTCAGAATCGTAGGATCAATAACAAATAGGATATGCCACTGCTGCACACATGGGGCTCACATAGTTGTAGACATGCAACACATATCAACACATAACCCGCAGGTGGCAGTCGCGGTAGTGGAACTGGCGATGGAAATGTTCACGATTCAACCACATACTTCAAAACCCTTTATTAACCAGGTGCCAGTGGAACTTTCACCACTGAATGACGCCATCCATTGCTAGCTGCTGGCACCATTTAAAGCATGCCTACAAACATACGGGAATACAGCTCCACATACATTTAACTGGGACCATTTTAAACACACTCTCCATGCTGGCCTCCAGCATTTAAACACGTTTACTGCTTCCTCTTCGAGCACTTGCAGGATTGCAGGAGACCAGTTCACTGTGCTCTAGTGTCCGTTTAGGATAGTCATTCCCACTGGTCCAGGTCTGTTGATGTTACAGTTGAAAGGCCGGTAAAGCCGCACCTGGGGGGGGCACCAGGGGCCACATTGGCTTAGTCCCTTGATGATGGGCAGTCAGCGAGGCGCAGGTAGCAGAGCGCCCCAGCTGCGCCACACAATGACGACAGGGCAGGAGTGTCTCCTCACTGTTGGGGACTGGAGGGCGCACAAGCACTCATATAGAGCTGCAATCTTCTCTGGCTCCTAGCATTTCTTCTGCTTCTGGGTGTTGAGATTAAGGTCTGCGATGGTCGGACATGGATGACGATGTGACCTGGTGTCAGGCCACTTCCTGTCCTTCTCCCAGGCAAAAGTCACTGCCGTTGATATTGCAAGTGTTGACCCAATTCGGTGCTGGCAGGAAACGCACCTAGGGACCCATTGGCCTAGTCCAAGGATAGCGGGCCCGGCAGGGCGCACGCCAGTGTCAGGGCGATGAGGCCACTTGCTATGCAAGCTGGGTGACACCGGGGGTAGGATGGCAGGTCCTCGCTCTTCACTTTGACGCCACCGACTTGTTTACTTTCATAGCATGCTGTGCAGGTGTGGGGCACACTAGGCTGTGTGCGGGAGCCTAACACTGGGTGTATCGAGTGTAGGAGGTCCACCTCTGATCCTGTGCAGTGTCCTTCTTTCGAGGGGATTGGGTCCTCTGACGTATTCCATATCTATGACAGTAATCACCACAGCTGTGCTGCTTCGGAAACTTTTTCGGCGTCTGCGTCCTGCGTCGATGACGTCGATGCGCCGCCGTCGAGGACCTCCTCCGACGTCCGACGTCATCCGATGTGATAAGTAGGACGCACGACGCCAGTAGCCTCAGTTCCGTTTTTTCCGCGAACGTGTTGCTTCGTGTTTCTCGGTTCTAGCCTCGACTCTTTGGAGTTCTGTTCTTTCTGGTTCTTCGAGCCTGTTCGTTTGTGAATATTCCTTCGCAGCGATGTCTTCCACTTCGTCTTCAACCCCGCGTCCGGGCTTCAAGAAGTGCGGGGTGTGTGGGTCCAAGATGTCGGTGACTGACTCGCACGACGCCTGCCTCTGGTGCCTCGGGGAGGCCCACGACACGGATGACTGTGTCGACTGCCTGTCGCTCACTTCCAAGGCCTTACGCGAACGTAAGAAGAAATTGTCGGTAGGTCGGGTGTCCAAGCCCCGGAAGTCGAAGTCGGCGGGGCTTTCGACGGATGATTCGAGGGGTGACTCTCCGCGTCATCGTCGGAGGTCTCGTCGGTCTTCTTCTAGGAGTCGGTCTCGCCACTCCTCTGCCTCTTCGAGGCGTTCTCGGAAGCGCCGTCACCGGTCGCCTTCCAGGTCCTCTTCCGAGGACTCTGCCCGGCACGTCGGTTATCCCACCAGCCGTGCGACGCCGGAGGAATGGGCTTCCTTCGGGAAGAAAATGTTGGCGATTCTTGAGTCGCAGGGTACTCAACCGTCCGCGCCCCCGAGTGGGGTCGGCCGTGTGAGGTCGAGAGACGCCGCTCGCAAGAGTGGTCGGCACGAGTCACGGGAGAGGTCCCGTTCGGACAAGGAGGCTCGTTCTCGCCGTACCCGTTCCAGGTCCCGGTCCTCGACGCGATCGAGACCGTGTGCACCTGTGATGTCTTCGAGGAAGACATCGACGTCTGAGGCGTCGAGGGCGTCGACAGGCTTTCTCGAGGCTCCGGCTCCGAGGAAGTCGTCGAAGCCGTCGACGTTCAGGTCGTCGAGGGACACGCTCGGGGCTCCGGCTTCGAGGGCTGTGTCGACGCCGCCGATATTGGAGGCGCTGCATCTGACGTCGACGCCGATTTCCTCGACGTCGACGCCGATCCTCTCGGCGCCGTTGCCGGTTTTCTCGACGGCGGCGCCAATTCGCTCGACGCCATCTACGCCTTTCGTGTCGGAGGTGCCCCGTGTCTCGGGTGTACCCCCTAGGAAGGCTCTGGCTAAGAGCAGGCACTCTCAGGTGCCTTTCCACCTCTTGGATTATATTTCGGAGGCGGATGAGGATTCGGTTGGCCTGGTTCCTGATCAGGTGCCGGATGGCATTGTCTCGGGCCATAGTCAATTTGACGGTTTGAGGCAGTCGCTGCATGATGCTAGTGGTCTGGACACCTCTCCGGAGGTGGAATTTGGTCGGCCTGAGCCTGGCTCCCATGCCGATTCCTCATACCGGCGCCTTATGGCTAGGGTGTCTGAGTATCTGGGATGGTCTGCTCCCCCAGGGGAGTTTGTGCAGGATGATCTGACGGACATCCTTGATGTTGGTCCCCCATCTGACCCGGTTCTGCCATTCCATATGGCTTTACAGCGTAGGGTGGCGGCGGCTTGGACTGCTCCGGAGAGTCTCCCGGCAGTGGGCAGATCCTTGTCGCGGAAATACCGTCCAGCCAGTGGCGACCCCTGCTACTTGACCAGGCACCCCACTCCGGAGAGTTTGGTGGTGCAGGCGGCCACGGCCCCGGCAAAGCAGGCGTCGTACCCTACCATCCCTCCTGATAGGGACGACAAACGTTTTGATGGCTGGGCGAAGAAGGTGTTTTCTTCTGGTGGTATGGCGCTTCAGGCGGCCAACTCCATTTGTGCCTTGTCACGTTTCACGCACACTCTGTGGAACTGTGTTGCGTTAGCGGCTGAACATATTCCCGAAGGGGACGAACGGGTTGGTTTCCTTGCTTTGGTCCAGGATGGTAAGGATGCCATGTGTGAGTCCGTTCAGTCGGGTTTGGACTTAGCTGAATGCGTCAGTAGGTCCATGGCGGCGAGCACCGTGATACGCAGGTTTGCGTGGTTGCGGAAGTCGGGGTTTGCTCCTGATGTGCAGTCCCGGCTCCTCAACATGCCCTTTGATGGTGAACATCTTTTTGGCAGCAAGGCTGACGAGAGCCTTGAGAGGTTGCAGACCTCAAAAGCTGCAGCGAAGTCGTTGGGCGCTGCAGTTCGCCAACCTCCGCCTTTTCGTCCTAGGGGACAGCAGTGGAGGGGTGGCTCCTTTCGCTATTACTCGTCCTTTGGTAGAGCGAGAGGAGCTGGCAGTCAAAGGGGCCAACGCAGGGGTACCAGAGGTGGACGACAGGGTACCCGTGGTGCCAAGGCCGCTCGGGCAGTTGCCTCTTTGCCCTCGGGTAACGCCGCAGCCGCTCCTACTCAGTCATGAGGCCTTGTCCCATGGTTCGCCGGTTGGGGGAAGGCTGGCGCAGCATCTTGTAGAGTGGCGTGCCATTACTTCGGATGTGTGGGTTCTGGAGATCATAACCCACGGCTACTGTCTTCCCTTTCGGCACAGGCCTCGCGACAATCCACCGGGGAACCTCTCTTTGAAGTTTCCGGATCCGCTCCTTGCGCAGGAAATTCAAGCCCTGCTGGAGAAAGGCGCCATAGAACTGGTGCCTGTAGCGGAGAGGAACAAGGGATGGTATTCCCCTTATTTTTTGATTTCCAAGAAAGACGGGGGATTGAGACCCATCATGGACTTGCGCGGTTTGAACAAACTCCTCAGGAAGGACAAGTTCAAGATGGTTACTCTCTCTCAAGTCCTCCAGGCCCTTCAGCTTCAGGACTGGTTGGTGTCACTCGACCTCAAGGATGCTTACTTCCATGTGCCGATCCATCCCAAGCACAAGAAGTACCTGAGGTTCGCGGTTGGCGACTCGCACTTTCAGTTTCGGGTCCTGCCGTTCGGTTTGACCTCCGCCCCGAGGGTTTTCACCAAGCTCATGGTGGTGGTGGCAGCGCATCTCAGGCAAGGGGGGATTCACGTCTACCCCTACCTGGACGATTGGTTGATCAGGGGGAGCTCTCCCGAGCAGGTCCTGGATCATCTGTCCGTCGCCTGCCACTCCCTTCACGGGCTGGGCTTCTCCCTCAATTTAAAGAAGTCCCATTTGACGCCAACGCAGAGGCTCCAGTACATCGGAGCAGTGCTCGACACTTCCCTGGGGCAGTGTTTTCCTCCCCAGGTGAGGGCTCTTCACATTCAGCAGATGGTGCGCAAGTTTCAGCATGCCCAGACGCTCCCAGCGTTCGAGTTCTTGAGGTTGCTCGGCCTCATGGCATCCTGTATTCTTCTGGTGCCAGAGGCTCGCCTGCGAATGAGATCTTTGCAGTGGGCACTCAAGATGCAATGGTCGCAGTCCTCCGGCAGGATGTCGGACCCGATTCAGGTGCCGCCCTCGGTCGCCCGGGACCTTCTGTGGTGGGCCGTCGAAGGCAACTTGATGAAGGGGGCTCCGTTTTGGCTTCCCTGGCCGGAGGTGACGATCGTGTCGGATGCATCCCTCACGGGATGGGGAGCTCATGCCAACGGGCTGACAGTCAGCGGTCGTTGGTCTCCGTCGGAGTCCAGACTCCATATCAATCTGTTGGAGCTGAGGGCCGTCAGGCTAGCCCTGAAGGCTTTTCTGCCGACTGTGCGAGGGAAGAGTGTCCTGATCCTGACGGACAACACGGTGGCCATGCACTACCTCAACAAAAAGGGGGGGGCAGGGTCACTTCCTCTGTGCAGGGAGGCGATGCAGCTCGAGTTCTGGGCCATCCAGCAGGAAGTTTCGATCTCGGCAGTTCATCTGGCCGGAGTCGAGAACGTGACGGCGGACGCTCTGAGCAGGCAGAGCACGATCTCTCACGAGTGGGAGTTGGCTCAGGAGATTCTCCTGGAGATCTTCGCCCTTTGGGGGACCCCTCAAGTGGATCTCTTTGCCTCCAGTGTCAACCGGAAGTGCGAAAGGTTTTGCTCGCGGGAATTTCCTCCAAAAGGAGCCTTAGGAGACGCGTTCGTGGTGGAGTGGTCGTTCCCGCTGCTGTACGCGTTTCCTCCGGTCCCCGTCATCCCGCAAGTGCTGCGGAGGTTACGGAAGTTCGGTTCCCGGATGATCCTCATTGCTCCGGCGTGGGCTCGGAGGACGTGGTACCCGGACCTTCTCGACTTGTCCATCTGCCCTCCACGTCGTCTTCCCTACCGAGACGATCTGCTCTCACGGGAGGGGGGTCAGGTTCTCCATCCAGAGGTCGGATCCCTCAACCTTCACGCTTGGCTTCTGAAAGGTTGAGGTATAAGGATTGGGACCTCCCTGAAGACGTGATGGAGGTGTTGCTTTCGGCCCGAAGGCCCGCAACTAAGTCTCTGTACCGTTGCCGTTGGCGTAAGTTCTGCGACTGGTGCAGAGTTCAGAATGTGGATCCTTTTGCATGTGACATCCCCATGGTTCTGTCCTTTTTGCTTTCTTTGGCCCACAGGGGCTTGCAAGTGGGTACCGTTAAGGGTTACCTGGCGGCGCTGTCCATCTTTAAGCGCTCATCTGAAGAATGTTCTTACTTTAAAATCCCTTTAATTTCACAGTTTCTGAAAGGGCTCACTAATGTGTTCCCTCCGTCGCCTTTCCTGGTGCCCGGTTGGGATTTGAACCTTGTTCTTAGGTTTCTTATGGGTGCTCCGTTTGAGCCGTTACATTCTTGCCCTTTGAGGCTGTTGACTTTGAAAACTGTGTTTTTAGTTGCGGTTACTTCCGCTCGCAGAGTGAGTGAGTTACAGGCACTTTCTGTTAAGCCACCCTTCACTGTATTTCACAAGGACAGGGTTGTCCTTCGAGTTCGTCCTTCTTTTCTTCCGAAGGTAGTGACGGAATTTCATTTGGCCCAGAAGATTGTTCTTCCGGCATTCTATCCTCCTCCGCATCCTGGTAAGGAAGAGGAGAGGCTCCATAGGCTTGATCCTAGGAGAGCTTTGAGCTTTTATGTTTCTCGCATGTCCCGGGTCAGAGTGGACGATCAACTCTTTATTGGTTACGCTGGTAAGCGCTTGGGGCAAGCTGTGACGAAACAGACTTTGTCCCGCTGGATTATTTTGGCCATCTCGGAGTGTTACCGCTTGGCGGGCAAGGACCCTCCGGCTGGCTTGCGGGCCCATTCTACCAGGGGCTTGGCTGCATCTACTGCCCTGCAGAGGGGTGTTCCTATTCGCAACATCTGTGATGCTGCCACCTGGGCTTCAGTGCATACATTTGTGCGGCATTATTCCCTCGATTCCATCAGAGGGCAGGATCTGGCCTTTGGCAAGGCGGTCCTTTGCTCTGCTATTTGATTGGCTATTCTAAATTTTGTTTCTTAATTCTTTCCCTCCTCCTTGATTTGGTACTGCTTTGGGAGTCTGTCATAGATATGGAATACGTCGGAGGACCCAATCCCCTCGAAGAACAAGTTACTTTCTTACCTGGTAACGTTCTTTCGATGGGATGGTCCGACGACGTATTCCATATCGCTCCCGCCCTGCCTTCCCCGCTGCAGAATTTCTGTTGCGTTTGCAGCTTACGTTCCGCAAGGCTTTGTGTCGGACTGGCAGTTGACTATTGTCACACGTTCTGGGGGAAAAAACTACAACTGAGGCTACTGGCGTCGTGCGTCCTACTTATCACATCGGATGACGTCGGACGTCGGAGGAGGTCCTCGACGGCGGCGCATCGACGTCATCGACGCAGGACGCAGACGCCGAAAAAGTTTCCGAAGCAGCACAGCTGTGGTGATTACTGTCATAGATATGGAATACGTCGTCGGACCATCCCATCGAAAGAACGTTACCAGGTAAGAAAGTAACTTGTTCTTCTTTGCTGCAGTCCTCAGACTGCAAACACACACACGGCCTTTGTTACAGTATGCATCCCCAATTGGTTTACTTACCCTGCTCCCATCTGAAACCCACTGTCGACAAAACGGCTGTTGTGATGTTAGAGGGCTACGTGCAGGCGCATGAACCCCTCCATGGATGGCAGTGCAGTGGCAGCATGCCATTCTACGTGAAATTATGTCATCTAGGAATCTGGAGCCACAAAACACAGGCGACAGTTTGGCAGTATGAGCCTGTGACAGACGGGAGGGAGCAAGGCTGTGCTAACTCATAATTCACTGTCTCCGTTGGGATAGAACTCGTCCTTCTGTTCTCGTTTGAGGTGGGGGGTGCCCTGTGCAGAATGGAGCGTGTGAGCTATTTCACCAACTTAGCCTCTGGTTCCAGGCAGAACTGACTCCCCTCTTGATTGTGGCACTGACTTCTACCCAAGGGCAGTGGCCGCCATGTGGGATGAGCTCCTTGTTGGCGATCTTAGAAACGCTTGGACTCTGTGTTCATACCATGGCAGCGTAGCTCGGTCCTGTTGACTGTGGATGGTCCTCATTCTTCTCCTGGGGAAGCACACCTCTCTCTCTCCAGGTAAAAGGTTGTTGGCCCGGTACCGTCAGGCAAATATCAGTAGCAGTGTGGTGGGGCCACCTCTTTCAGCAGCAGACAGTGTGCACACTAGTATCAGGGCATGGGGCCACTCGTTTCACAAAGATGCACCCCACCGTCCTGATGCCCATGATCATAAAGGCACACCCGCAAGGAGGACTTAATCTTCCATTTCGCTCGGCAGAGCCCATCCCCATTCACCGCCTTGATGGACCGGGATCTATACTCTGCAGTGGGCTTCTCACTGCTTTGCTTTCATCGCCCTGGAACACTGCACTACTTTCCCTCCAGCGCTCGGATCAGTGTGTATACACTTCACCTCCAGAGGCCCGAGGTCGATGTTACACCCCGCGCCACCACAGAGCGAGTTAATGCTTTCACCACCAAGCGGCCCAGGACATTCAGGCAGCTGGCCACAAACTGCTGGCAGCCATGTTGTTTCATCCCCCTTTCGTCCAAGTTAAAAAAGCTCTGAATCTCGGAGCATGTCCATTCTCCTTCCACCATCTAGCAGTATTACTTTTCTTTCACCTCCTATTTGACCCAGGATGTGTAGGGGCACTAGCAGCTCCTTGTTCTTTTTCCATTTGGCCCCGACACATGAATGACATCCCGGTGTGATTCACCGTTGGCGTCCTGGGTGTCTTGAGGCAGCTGGGGCTGCCGGCCCAGCAAAGTGCTGCCCGCTTTACTTGTGGAAGCAGGCAGCCTTTTCTCATCACATTCACTACCCGTCCCGGGACCTCCTATTTCCTTGCTACGACCCTGGAGCACCTTTCACTTTTGCTCTGACCTGGAGCTGCTGTAATCTCACTGCTGGCGACCCGGTCCTGCTGCAGCTGGGGCCGCCGGCACCACAGAGTGCTGCCTGCATTGCTGGTGACAGCGGGCAGCCCATGTGTGCACAGCTTTCACTGCCCGGCTGGGGCAGGTGGGGGCGGGCCCTCCCCTTCGTGGTCCCTTTATTGGTTCGGCTGCTCTATTCTTTCTTGGTGCTGCAGCCGCAACATTTCTTCTTTGAGGCGGGCGCTGTTAGGAAAGGAAGAAGGCGATGGATATGGCAGGGGAAATGTGCACAAAATACACAGTAAACAACCTTGAATATAACAACGTGCATTCAATACTCAAGACTCGTGTATACCACTATATGAAAAGGAATGTAGGGTAAGCACTTAGAACCTCCTTATGACTGAAAGGAAAGTCGGCAACTCCTTACCCACTATGCTATTACAGATACTGACAGCGCTAAACCCACGTAGAGGGCAAGCAGGGACAGAATCTGTAAGCTGACACTCTAGACGGTACTGAATAAAGAATTTGGAAACAGTACTCACAAGGACCGGAATGACCACATGAATGCCAGTACTCACGAAGACCAGAAAGACCACTTGGATGTCCGTATTCACGAGGACCGGAAAGACCACTCAAAAGTCAGTACTAACCCACAACCCTGTAAATCAAACAAGAACCCAGAAGGCAGTAAAGGCAAAGAGTGAGGATAACTAAATACCTAAACCCAAGTCAAGAGGCAAGAAGGAATAGTACAGTGTGGAAAACAAAAGATAATCACACAGGAGCTAGTTACAACAGCTTCCCACACCTAATAATAAAATAGGAAATAAATGTAAAAGTGTAAAGGAAAACATGGCATGGATCCCAATTGAAGGCAAGGATCAGGAGCAGTGAAAACGATATCAAAAGGGAAACCTTCCCAACCATCCAAGGTGAAAAGGCAGGAAACTAAACCTGTAAAGGAAAGATTAATGCAACAAGTCTTTCAGTAGCAAAGGACTATTTCTAGGAAACAGTGAACACAGGCAATTGGGCCACAGCAAAAGGAAAGCTCAGAGAAAGGCTGCCTGCAGACAGAGAAAGGGAGAAAGGGATTTCCAAAAGGCAGAAATCAATTAGGCATACAAATACGAATTCCAGGACAAGAAACACTAACTAGAAACTGGGCACAAAAACTAGGAACCAGGAACAAGGGACCAGTCACGACAGGAACGCTGCAACAATGACCAGCGCTGGACTGAAGCAAACTGAGGCTTTTAAAGCTGCTTAACGAGCACACCCCTCAGGCGTGTCGCCTGCTGCACCTGCAGCCACAGGTGTTGCCTATCCTCCACCCAGCCTTGTCCTGCAAGGGAGGAGGTGAGGCAGTGAGCCAGGCATTCTGGGAAGCATAGTCATTTGATTAAAGTAGCAGTAGCATGCTGGCTGCCAAAAACCTGGAATGGATCCGGAAGGGAAGTAATTCGGGAAATAAGGTTTTAGCGCTCCCAATTCATCAGGACACTGTAGCATAAGGTTCGGAGGAAATGTCCAGTAGGGAAGAAACCCCAAAACATGCCCCCAAGTGGCGGGAACGGGAGCGAAGGGAGCGAGCCGTGACAGGCGCAATGTTTGCTTCTCACTGTAGGTGGGGGGTGCGCTGCACTGCTTAAAGCTCCGAGCTGGAGCGTATGTTGATTACAGATGTGGCTGCTTCATTTCCGTCCCTCATGCCACAGGGGCTGCGGGCCAACCCACCCCTGGCTGCACGAGCACCCTCTTCAGACGGCCGCTGCCCTGGGAGGATCCCCCATGAGGGCTCTGGTCTCCCTCTTGGGCTTGGCTGCGGCTGCTCGCTTTGATGTTGCAGCTGCGGCCGCATCACATGCTTTCCTTAGCGTCGACACCCTCAGTGGGGTGGCACGGTGTCAGCCCTTGTTGCTCCCCAAGCCCACCCCCCCAGCTTTCATTACACATTCCGTCTCTCACTCCTGCCCAGCTACCCTCCTCCCAAAGCAGCCCAACCCCCATCACCCAAAGGATAGGCAGAGACCAGTAGGATGAGTGGGAGAAAAAATTGCCACAGCAAACTTTATTACACATAAAGTCAGGAGTTAGCTTACAGGTGTTCCGTTCAATGCTCAGGATTTTCTGCACTGAGAGCAAGCAACTCCCCCCCCCCCCCCACCCCCGCCCCTTCGGGTCCTTGGGGGACCCGACGCGGGCGCCCAGTCCCTTCCTCAGCAGTCCCTCTCTACCCTTTGGCCATTTCTTTATTTGCAATTTTCTTTTCATTTTCTTTCCCCAACGCTATTTAAGTGCAATTTTATTCCGTGCTTTACTTCCTTTCCATTCGCCATTTCCGCTTAGGCTCCTTCTAAAGGATGCGTTCCGGTCTCCTTTTCCCCTTTTTTGCTCCCTTTCCCCTGTATTCCCTCTTCCCGTTTCCCCATGTTGGCTTATTGATCATAGTTAACTTCTCTCCCCAAACAGGTCTTCCTCCAGCCCATCCTGCCAGGGGGCCCCTCTCCCCCTTTAGCCAAGCCCCGATCAGCCCTAGCTCTCCCTGCCGCCTTAGTTGTCCCATCCCCTCCGGCCCCCATCGCGCCCTCCTGTTCTAGAGAACCCCATCCATCAAGCGCTACCTATCCCCCAGAGCCCAGCATCCTTCTTATCCCCATCCTCTTCCCCTGCCTTTCGCTAAGGGGGGTCCACCCCAACTAACCCCCCTGCTCCTACTGTCCCCTACCCCCCGCACTCCAAGCCCCCCCAGTTTCTTTTAGATCTCCTTAAGCAGCCAATCACAAAGGGCCCCCTTCTCTTGAGCCCCCCCCTCTATCATCCCCCAATCTCCCAGGGGCCCCCCTTCCCCTCAGTTACCAACGTACTTGCCGGAGCCCCGTTTACAGTGCAAACTTTCAATTTACCCCCCCCCCCCCTTGCTGACTTCATTGTTGCTTTGCAATTTTCATTTTCCAACGATGCACTTCCCATTTCCCCCACCCACTTTTGGAGTTGGAAAGGTCTTCCAAGCCCCCTAACCCTCCCCATTAACGTGGGCCTCCCCTGAGTCTAATACTCCTGGGCGCCGTTCTTAATAAACTGATGGCTGTGCAGTTCCCCTTGTGGTATCCGCCAGTACTTTCTAACGGGAACACCAGGTAACATCCGCTGGGCTTGTCTGCAAGAGACCAGTCGCTGCGACCAGTGTCACCGCCACGACTCACAGCGGGCCACCGGCCACAGTGAGTTCCCCCTCATGCACCTGGTCGCCCTAGCTCATGAATCCCCAGTTAAACTCCCAACCCGCACCTTTCACCCCATTCATTCAGTCCGCAACCGGCACGCAGGCCCTCCGGCTACAACCGGTGGCGTGATGACTCGTGTCGCAGCCTTCCCCGCTGGTGCTCCTCCTGACTGTTTGCTGCTTGCTACGGGCTCCATTGCAGGAGGGCCAACTGACCTGGCAGCGGTGTGCCGAATGAGGTCTTCCCTTGACCGTTCCGTTCCGTGACCGGAGGCCCCCCCCCCAGGATCAGCGGGGGGGGGGGGAGCGTTTCAGGCCCCTAACGGCTTCCCTTATTGCAAAACTCAAATAGAAACTCCTCCCTGCCCCCCCGCAGCAGTTTATTTGCAGCCCATCCCCTGCAGAGCATCCCTTAGGTTGTACACCATCACCCTTACCCCCACTCCGGATAAGTGAACCTTGTCCTCCCCAAAGCAACCCGGAGTTTTCAAACTAATCAACGCATGTTTGACCCATTCAAAACCCATGCTGATTAGAAATTTCCCCAGTTTAACATTTAGTTTCCTCAATGCCTCCCAGGGAATGTGCCCCCCTCCAAGTCTGCCTGGGTATGATCTCTGACCACGCCACTGTCGTGCCCCGGAAACTGTTCCCAATTTGCGCGAACCCGGCCCTCATCCCTGCCAATGAACCCCTTCTCCTCCTGGCCACCAGGTCGTTAACCCCCAAGTGGATCACTATTATGTCCGGGTGGCCGTGGCGCCATCTGCAATCATCAAGCACTCCCCACAATTCGTCCCATCTCATCCCTCCTCTGGATACCCAGTATATTTGAGTCCGCACAAAACCCATAAGCATATCATTGTATTCCTTCTCCACACCCCTTGCAGCCTGAGCCACGAATGAGTGGCCGATGACCCACACCAACTTCCGATCTGTGGAGAGATAATATTGCGGGTTGGTGAATTGTGGCGTCCTTGTGCCCCCCAGGCTTCCCTAGCCCCCCCCATCCTCCCTTGGTGCTGCCAAACCTACAGGCCTTCAGGCCTTATGTAGAGTTTGTACTTGTCCGATTGCCACCTCCCAATCCTCTTTATGCTCCCCTCCCCCAGTCCTTCCTGGAATGCTGTTGTGGCCGCCCCTATACGGAAAGAGTGAGGCGTGTAGTGCCCGTTGATGCCTCTAATGCCTGCCAGAGCCGAAGCCATTACCTTCCTGGATTGGAATTGCGTGAGGGGGGAGCCCTCCTCGTGTATGAACAAGTAACCCGGGCCCCCTTTTCTGGCCCCCAAGAATCTACCCATGGACATTACAGGGCAGTGTTCCTCAACTCCCAAACACCCCAGCACCAGGTTTCTCCCAAAGCCCCGCTGATCAGTTTTAGAGCTCCTTATCTTCACCCTCGGTTCTCCCTCCGAGATGCTTACATCGCTCCTCCGCAAAGCCTTGAATTCCAGATCGTGCTTTGAGCGGGCGATCAATTCACTGGGGCGTAGGGCGCCAAAGAAGGCTAAAGTGAAGCAAGCTCTGAAGAGAGTGCACTCATACTGGGAGTAACATATTAAATTGACACGAGTGAGCATTTGCTTCAGCAGTTCGAAATGGATAGGACGTCTATCGTCCCTGCTGGGGGTTCCTCCCTGTCCCAGCCTCTCAATGCCGCCCTGACTAGGAAGCCCTTGGTTGGGTCGCTGCCACCCGCTAGCTGGCTATGGAAGGCGATAGCGCATAAGTGCCCTGCGAGCCAAGATTTGGACTTGTGGTTCTTCCTGGCCCATAGTATGAATTGTTGAACCTTGGCTTCCCCGAGGCCGTTGTCCCAGTCCCCCGTGATCTTCAAAAAGGTCTCAAAACCCCTGTTGTATCTCTCCCTGGACCCCCCCGAAAGTGCCCTGGCTGCTAATGCCCTCATACCCGTTTCCAGGTCACTAGGCTCCACCACTCGCTGTTGAACGGTACCATGTCTTTGTTCGCCCCTAGATTTGCTTTCTGGAATCGACCGATCTGCGAACGAGAAAGGGCATCCGCAGCAATGTTAAGGACACCAGGGATGTGGCGCGCCCCCAACTCTGTGTTCATCCTCAGCCCTATGCTCACCAGTTGGCGCAGCAGGCTCAGGGTGGCTGGGCAATTGGCCACCTGTGTATTTATACCCACCACCACAGCCATGTTGTCCGACCATATCGTTAAGCGTTTGTTGGCTAATTCCCCCGGCCAGAGATGTAGGGCCACTAAAATAGGAAATAGTTCCAGTACATTAATGTTTCTGCACCAACCCTTTTTGCCCCAAGCGCTCGGCCAATCCGCCCTACACCATTGAGCCCCCCAGAATCACCCCAAGCCCGTGTCTGCCACTTGCGTCCGTGAATAGCTGGAGCTTGTTGCATGACACCCAGGGGGTCCTCCACAAGCGCACCCCATTAAAGTCTGCCAGGAAACCCTTCCACATGCACAGATCGTCCTTTATCCCCGCACCCAAGCGTATCCCGTGCCAACCTTTGGAGCCCCGCCCCGCCGCTGCTGTTAACCGCCTAGCGAACACCCGCCCCAACGAGATAACCCTACCTGCAAAATTCAATCTCCCAATCAGGGACTGGATATCCTTCAAAGAGACCCTGTGACTGCTTAGCACTGTATCTATGTGGGCAATGCATTCCGCTACCTTCCCCTGATGCAGCCTGCACAGACCCTCCATGGTGTCGATCTCTATGCCCAGGTAGGTCAGGCGGGTGCAGGGGCCTTCAGTCTTTTCTGCGGCCAACGGAACCCCTAATTCTGTGGCTAAACCGATGAATCTGTTTAACAAGGAGCTGCAGATGTCTGAACCCCGTTCCCCAATGAACAAGAAATCGTCCAAATAATGGGTTTTGACATCCCTTCTCTCTAACATGTGTACTGCCCATTCCAGGAATGTGCTGAATGTTTCGAAGTAGGCACAAGATATGCTGCACCCCATCGGCATGCATTTGTCCACATAAATACCACCCTCAAACTGGAACCCCAGAAGGTGGAAACTATCAGGGTGGACCGGGAGTAATCTGAATGCTGCCTCAATGTCCACTTTGGCCAGCAGTGCGCCTCTCCCCAGCCTCCTAGCCCCTTCTACCGCTTGGTCAAAGGACGCATAAGACACTGCGCAAACCTTTTCGTCCAGCCAATCATTCACTGAGTTGCCCTTGGGGTGCGATAAGTTGTGTATGAGTCGATATTTGCCTCGCTCTTTCTTAGGCACCACCCCCAGGGGTGACACTATGAGGTTGTCCAGGGGGGGGAGCGCGTATGGGCCTGCCACCCTACCCAACCTAGCTCTTTCTTTATCTTGTCGCGCACCACCTCGGGGTGAGCCTTGGCTGACTTTGAGTTTTCTGCAGATCGTGGCATTAGGGGGCCTTCATACGGAATTGTAAAACCCCAAGTGAAACCCTTTAATAAGATGTTCCTCTCCCGTACTGCGGGGTAGCGGGCTAACCAGGGCAAGAGTTTTGGTAGTACAATGGGTGATGGCCCCTTTAGGGCGAAGTCCCCCCCATTCTGGGCAATGTATGCTGTTGCCCCCCCTATGAGGTGCCCACCACCCAATGACGGGTTCCTCCCCTGACCACAGCCCCTTGTCGTGTGGCCGCCAACCCATGTCACGCCCCTCCATTGACGGTTATTACCATTGTGCCGGGGCCCCCGTGCGCCGGTGCTTGGGTAAGCATTGTGCGCCCGCAAGTCAGACGAAACACGAGCTGTGCTACCTTAAAGAGAGATACATTTTATTAGTGTGCACAAATGGCATGAACAGTTGAATCACATGCAGTCTCGTGGCTGCGCAAGTAGTTACATGTTGGGTACCCCTCCCTCTTTATGCGGCCATGTATTCGGGGCAGGTCCCAGTGACCTGCAAAATTTTGCCACGTGGGCCATGCTGCCACAAGTGGAACACTGGTGTCAAACGGCAACTGGGCAGCCAATTGCAGTGCCCTTCATTAAAGTTTCGTCACGGGTGAGGGGGGCGCGCCGGACCCTGCGTGCCCGCACCCCCCTTCCTCCTCTGAAACTCCCTGGCAGTGGGTTCTGCATCACCCTCCCCCCTCCATTCCCAGCGGGGGACTCCGCCTGTGGAAATTCCTTACGCTCTAACCTTGGTGTGGCTGGCATAGCCTGCTGAGCTGCGCGCGTGATATCCAAAGCTTGCCCTGCAATGCTGGAACCCCTTGTGATGAGGCTGTCCGCTGACACCGGCCTTGGATCCAACCAGTCTGCCACCAGTTTGTGCTCCCATTTTAGCTTGGGGTCAATCTCCATTCTCTTCCTAAACCTCTGATCCCTCAAAAGCCATGCTGTACCCCCCCACTTCCTGTGCTCCTCAATTACGCACTGGCTATAGTTGTAAAGCGCTGGCCCTTGCTCTGGCTTCGATTGGAATATGATTTGCGCCAAAATTCTGAAACCCGCCACCCAGTTTTGCAAATTCTCCTCGGGCCTCACCCTTTTTCTCGCTTTCACAACCTCTCTGCTCCCATTCGCCTGCAGGGCGTCGTACCCTTTGGTTTCGTGTTCTAAAAGTGAAAAGGTGTCTATGAACCTTCCTTTCGCAATCTCCTTCTGCACACAGTCAGGTATGTGCCAACATAGATAGTTGTTCTCCGTGATTGCCGGGAGCCCTTCTGCTGCTCTACCTGTAGGGGCGGTGAGCTCCACTGGGTGTTCGCACTTTGCTGGTCCCCCTGACCTGTTCCCTTCGCCCCGAGCAGCCCCTGTGCCAGCATTTTTGGCTGTGGTTTTCTCCCCGGCGGCCCAAACCCTGCTGGGGCCTGTTGCCTCTTCCTCCCTGGTTGTCTCCTTCCCCTGTGTCATGGCATTCCCCCCTCGCAACACATCCATTATAATGTCCATTTTTGCTCCCCAGTCCAACTCACCCTCAAAGGTGCGTCCCCTTGCCGGAGGAGCCCCAAACCGCCTGCTCGGCCCAGCGTCGTCCTGGGCCTCGCAAATGGGGGCAGGGAGCCCCGCTCTGTTGAGGCGATCAACCGCCGGTGATGTTGACGCCTCCCTGTCCCTTCCTTCCGCCACTAAGGAAGTCAGTGCGGCCAAGTCTTCCTCCAGTTCCTTCTTGGTCTTTCTGCCCCTGGGGCACCCGCTCATTTTCGCTTGTCTCTTGCGTGAGCTTATCGACTCCCCCAGTCCAGATGAAGACTGAGAGTCGGAGCTGTTATTAGGGGACGGGGAGATGCTTGCGTGGTAATCGTGTCGCCGGACGGTTGGGTGGCCCCCCCATCTTGATCATCGCCGCTTCCCACCCTACGGATTTTGCAAGCACAGAGAATGTGGCCGAAGCTTCTGCGTTCATGGTCTGACCCTGTGCTGGCGAGAGGGCTGTCTCCACCTCGACTGTCCCTTCGTCCAATTGTGTGTCCGCGATTATCTCCATATCTGGGCCTTGCGAGTGGAACATGCCGACCTGTGGGAAATTATAAAGTTGTCACAACGTGCCGGAAGAGCGAGAAAATTCACCGACCCTCTGCCCCACCTTTCCCTTGGCTGCTTCCGTCCGTGAACCGCTTTTGTGGCCCCCTTACCTTTTGATTCCACAGCTGTCCCTTTCGTCTGCGACAGGCCTAGTTCTGGAGCCCTCCTCGCCCCTGTGTGTCCCGTACTTTGCTTTGCTTCTTTACCACCCGGAACCGGATCAGCTTGCACTGGAAAACCGAAGCTTCGATCTCCAACTTCCACTGGAACAAAACAAGGCCACGACTGCGCCCAGGACAGCAACAGGACAACAGCAACGTAGGAGAGAGCCAGCAAGGAGAGACCCTGCGACTCTTTCCAGGTGTATTTAAGCGCCAATGGGCGCGCAGGGTGATGACGTCACCCGCCCCCTCCACCCTCCCCTACAGGGTGGAGTGGTGCCTGGCTCATCCCCCTCCCTCCCCCCACAACTCCTTATGCCGCCGTGCCTCGTGAGGCAGTCGGCACTAAGGGGGGCCCCCGCCGAGGGGCCCTCCTTCGTAGGGCGCGGGAGCCCGTCGTTTCGTGTGAGGGGGGAGCGTGCACTCTGTAAAATGGGCACTCTCCTCCCCCACTGGCGAGCCTCTCCTCTCTGGGGCGTGGGGGTCACTCCCCCGACCCCCATCTTCTTTTGCGTTAGATGCTGCACAGCAGGGCACGGACAACCCGCACAGCCAATGCTGCTTCTGGTGGTGGGCAGGTGCTCCACCTCTTCCTGGCAGAAGCTGCAGGGGGGGGGCTGCGGGCGACCCCCACCCCAGCTGCACAAGCGCACACCTCCGAGGGCCTCGGCCAGGGGAAATCGCTGGCAGGGCTCCCTCCTGATTTTCCTTCTCCATCCCGACTGGGATGGATGCTGCATGCTGTACACTCACCCCCAAGGGGGGACAGCTTCCTCCCTCCTTACCTCTCCTCAACAACCACAAAGAAAAAGCGAAAAGAAATAAAGAAAAACGTCAAATAACGAGGACAGGGAGCCCCTGCCAGGGTTCTTCTCCTTGTTGCCAATGTTACAGGGGGGCCTGCTATGGACATCAGCAGGCCCCATGGTGCTACAGACATCAGCACTCTGGAGGCCCAGTGCCTCTGGGGGTCGGGGCTTTCTCTGGAGATCCAGCAGTCCCCAGGGTGATATGGGACACCGAAACCATCTGGAGTGGGTGCAGAGCGAGCCATGCCCATGACCATGCAGACCTGTGCCACCGTACTGGCACAGGGGTTCCACGGCATCAGGGCATGCAGGCCTGTGCTTCCACGTGTAGGCCTACATAGATGAGACACGGGCTCGGTCATTCCTCTTCGGGAGTCTGCAGCCGTTTTGGTGCACGTGTCTGCAGAGGCTCCTTTTTATTAGTTTTTGGCCATGACACAGTCGAGGCCCATGTTAAAAGGGCAATACACAGGAGAGGGACACATTCCCCTTAAAGGGGGCAACACATTTAGGAGGCTCACACACACCACACATTCCGTGCTTGAAGTACAGTATAATGCACTTCAGACTGATTTCATCATCCTGTGTACCACACCCATCCGTAAATTGGTCTGAACACATATTGGCATCATTCAAAGATAAAATGGATATGTTGTTTATTTGACACTCGTAAATTGGCCAATACACTCCACCTTGAAATGCTTGTTTCACTATATTTTGTGGTTGATTTCTCCTTATGGAAGTGTAGTTGGACTAGTGTGTGCAAGGAAACATTCTGCAAGCTAGCAGCAGTGCTGGTGCCCCATCCAAGCCTCAAGCAGATACATTGCAGCCAGCATAACTGTGAAATATACTCGCGCAGAGTAGTTGAAGTGAGAATTCATGTAAAATGAAATGACGACTGAAAAACCTTTCTGAAAGAGCGAAGTGCGCCATTCTCGAAGTATATTTCCTATTAGGTTACGCATTTTTACAAGAAGATTTTTCAACAGAGAATGTGAATCTTACGAATTGCAACCATTACAAAGTCCTTTTTAATTGAATAGAGACTAACTTGTTGATGCTAATGACATGCATACAAGTTGTTACTGTACCTAATGTAAAAGACAAGGCACAGCACTCTGAAGTGTGGCAACATACAAATGAATTCAATAGGCTGCAGAACATTTACTGGAGAAAATAACACATTCAAAAGTCCAGGATTTTGTCAGTGATGGTCCTCGGCACCAAATGCAGAGAAACGAAATGTGCATTTGTGCCGTAAACCCAGGAACCTCTACAACGCACTCCGTCAGCATGGCAGCTGGAGCCCTCAAAGTAGTTCCCCAGAACTGCACAACGCTCTCCCACCTTTATCGCAATGAAGGTAAGCGGAGGCATCAGAGCCTTTCTGGCATCTTGAGACTGCCCCTCCACCTCTAACACCCAGCATTATCATGCTCTTGTGCACTGGTCCTACCATTTCATGCTTCTGCCTTTTTCCTCCCACTGGCACTGCTCCCCACCCCCCTCCCCAGCAATGAATCACTCAAGCGATTACTACCCACCCCACCGCCAGACATTCCAGAACCAGATACATCGAATACCAGCAAGAAAGTGACGCATCCCCACTCTGCAACCAAAGACAAACATGCCCAGACCAAAGACCCACAGATACCCCAAGCACAGAAAGTCCAATCTTCATCCAGCTATGGATTCCACCTGCCCCCTCACAGCAATCCCTGACCGCCCGCAACGCATCACTGCGGACCTGAACGTGGCCGCCGCTCCACCCTGCCCGTCCACAGATTTACGAAAAAAGAAACCGTCGACTCAGTCTGCGGACCTGGCCTCCACCACTAACGAGCAGCTATCCCATCAGCACAAGCACGCAAACACGCCACATTTGGGCAAAACATGCCCAGGACGCTATTAGATGTTGATATTCCTGCTATGGCAAATGCTGACATTCCCACCACACAATGTGATTTGCCAAACACTGCTACTTCCATAACCCGGTGCGCGATGCCAAATGTTACTCCTATAGCCCTACATGCTATGCCAAATGCTGTCAATCATACAGACCAGTGTGCTATACCAAATGCTGCTACTCCTATAACCCAATGTGCTATGCCAAATGTTGCTGCTCCTACAGCCCAGAGGCCAATTGACTCTGCCTCACCTACATCCACAGCCCAAGACCTTGTACACTCCACCACTCCCAAACACAGTAACCAGAGTCATGCCATGCCGCCCCTTAATTATGCCCTCATCAATGCCCACTCTCTCCCAGCCCATGCCCTGGACATCAATGACCTGCTCACCTCCCACAACCTGGAGGCCCTAGCTATGTCTGAAACTTGGCCCCAGGAGGCCTCTGGCCCTGCACTATCGCTAGCCCTCCCCACTGGCTACACTATCGACCGACCCTTTCCTTCCTCAAAATCAACTCCTCCCTAGAATGCAATGAGGACATTTTATCTCTCAAGCTAGCCATATCTCCCACCTGCACCAACACTCGCCACATCTACCGGCCCCGTATCCAGCTTCCACGAAAACCTCCTTAATGACAATCTTAAGAACTCCTCCAAAATCATCCTACTAGGCGACCTGAACCTGGGCCTCAATGACACTGTAGACTTGCATGCCAAAACCCTTGCCGAAGCTCTATACACACTAGGATTCACACATTGCATCATCAGCCCCACGCATAATAAAGGCCGCAGCCTGGACTGGATAGCGGACCTCAACTGTCAGTCATCCATCTCATCGAACTCCCCTTGCCCATGGTCAGACCACCATACCATCCACTTCTCTATCCCTCATCCCAGGAAATACAAGCCTGCCATTACCTCACTAGCACTAGCACGTGTTCAAGAAAACTGACAAAAGACAACCTCATCCCCTTCCTAGACCTTCCAGAATTCAAACCGCCATTCTCCAAGGATCCTAACACACTTGCAGTCCTATACAACACCACGCTGAAACAGGCTGTGAACACCATTGACCCCCTCATAGCAAGGAAAGCGAAACCAATCAGGCACCCCAACTCCTGGTGCACCCCAACTCCTGGTGCACCCCAACCCCTGGTGCACCCCTGAGCTACTCGAACCACGAAACAAAAAGCAGACCGCCCAGTCCATTTGGATTAAAAACACAACACCCGCCAAAAGAAAATTCTCCAAAGCATCCAGAATCTACAAACAGGCAATCAAGTCAGCCAAATCATCCCATTTCCTACGAGGCTCACAAATGCCAAATCGGACATCGGGGACATTTTCTCTATATTCAGGAAAGACTCGTGCTCCCCCCACACCTATTCTATGTGGAGTCCCACAGGGCTCCTGCATCTCTCCTACATTATACAACATCTTCACCAGACCACACTTTAATATCCTATACTACAGCGGTATAACACATACCAACTACGCAGATGACACCCAAGTCCTCCTTCCCCTAACGGGTATCCACAAAGAAGACTCCAAGGCACTCAACACGGCCTACTCCATCATCCAGACCTGGATGGCGGCAAATGGCCTATTTCTCAACAGGGACAAGACCGAAACACTGCTAGTAGGGCCTCCGGCGACACTCCAAATACTCACTGACCAATATGCCACAGTCCTGATAGAGAACATACAAATCCCGGTCTCTCCTGCTGTCAAGACTTTAGGAGTATACCTAGACGCAACCCTCTGTCCCGACAAGTCCGCGCCATTGCCTCATCTGCAGCCTACTACACTAAACTACTGAATGCAGCAAAACTGTTCCTCTGCACAGCAAGTTGCCTCACCATAGCTAGAGCCGTCATAGGCTCTAGGCTAGATTACTGTAATGCCCTATTCTCTGGCACTTCCTCTAAACACCTCCAAAAAATCCAAGTCATCCAAAATAATGCACTCTGGGCAGCTCGAGTATCCCTAAAAGGGAACACATCACGACAACAAAAGTCCACTGGCTACCCATGATATGATATGATATGGCATTTGTAACGCGCCTATACACAAGTGTTTCAAGGCGCGACGAGGCAGGGAGGGGGGAACAAGGGGAAGACAGACAACAATCCTACTAGGCCAGGTGTCATTCAGACCGCGCAAGTGCAGGGGTAGGGGGAAGGGAAAAGTGCAAGTGCAAGGGGGAGGGGGGGGAGAGTGCAGTACAAATAAGTAGAAAAGAAATAAAAATAAATAAATAGGGCCAGCTGGTGGCAAGTGCAGACAAGTGCTGGGGGGGGGGGCTGTAGGGATACAGAGACAGTCCCGCAGTGCAGGGGTTGCCAGGGAGGCAGTGCAAGTGAAGAGTGACTGGGCCCAGGACCGAGGTCGGTGAGAGTGGCCCAGTTGCAGAATCAGTGCAGTTTAGGTGAAGAATTTAGCAGGGGAGAGGGAGAGAGAAAGCAGAAGTGAAGAGGAAGCTTTTGAGGTGCTTCCGGACCCGGAGATGGTTCTCAAGTTTCAGGGAGGCAGGAAGGCTGTTCCAGAGGGAGGCCCCTGCCGCGGAGAGAGATCTACCCCCAGCTCGTTGCTTCGAGAAGCGGCTGACCCTGAGGGAGTTGGAGACGGATGAGCGTAGGGCTCGGGAAGGAAGATAGTTAGGAAGAGAGAGTTGAAGGTATTTAGGCCCCAGGCCCCAGAAGGCCTTGTGGACAATGCAGAGGGTTTTGAACTTAATCCTCGCAGCCACTGGGAGTCAGTGTAGAGATTTCAGTCCTGGAGAGATGCGGTCCCTGGGCTTGAGGCCAAGGACAAGTCTCGCAGTTCTGTTCTGGATGAGTTGCAGAGGGCGGAGAGTGGAGGCAGGCAGATTAAGATAGAGGCTGTTACAGTAGTCCAGCTTTGAGAGAACCAGGGCTCAGGAGACAGTGAGCTTCTGGGGGAAGGAGAGGAAGGGAAGAATACCTCTGAGGAGGTGCAGCTGGTAATGTGACTTCTTAGAGACGTCAGATATATGAGGAGAGAAGGAGAGTGTGGAGTCGAAGATGACCCCGAGGTTTTTTGCCTTGCAGGTAGGAGCAGGAAGAGGGCCATGAGAGGCCGGCCAGAGAGCTGCAGGGAAGGAGGGAGTGGGTGTGCCGATGAGTAGGATCTCAGTCTTACTAGCATTAAGGCAGAGGTCATTGGCAGCACACCATTCCTGGATAGCAGACAGTCAGAGATGAGGGAGGGAGAGGAGGAGGCCGAGGGTAGCCTGAAAATGAGCTGGGTATCGTCCGCATAGCACTGAAAGTTGGGGCAGAGGGCGGCGATGTGGTGGGCAAGGAGTGCCAGATACTGGTTGAACAGCCAGGGAGAGAGATTAGATCCCTGGGGAACGCCACAGGTGGAGAAAAAGATGTCAGAGAGGAAGGACCCAAGTTGGACCTGGGAGGGTCGATTGGAAAGGAAAGAGGTCAGCCACGCCAGAGCCTGACCAGTGATACCCAGGTTATCACGGAGACGGTTGAGCAGGATGGCATGGTTGACAGTGTCAAAGGCAAAAGAGAGATCGAGCAGAATGAGAACACACGGAGTGTTGGAGGCGAGGTTCAGGAGCAGGTCCTCACGGATGTTCAGGAGAGCAGTTTCCGTGCTTCTGGCCGCTCTGAAGCCAGATTGATGGTCATGGAGACTATCAACAGCTTCAGCATGGAGGTTAAGCTGGGAGATGGCCAGTTTCTCCAGGAGCTTGCCCAGGAAGGGAGTGATGGAGATTGGGCGATAGTTAGCCGGACAGGAGGGGTCGGCAGAGGGTTTCTTAAGGAGAGGGTGCACAAGGGAGTGCTTGAGGTGGGATGGGAAGACTCCAGAGGCGAAGGAGTGGTTGCAAAAGTCAGCCAGGGCAGGAGCCAGGGAGTCGATGTGGTCCTTGATAGACCAATCAGAAGAGTCCTTTTCAAAACACTAGCCATTACTCACAAATGCCTTCACCAACTCAGCCGTGCCTCTTCTCTCCCAGAAAATAGAGCCCATTCCTCCAGGCCAGCCAGAACACCATATACCGACAGATTACTGTTACAGAAAGTCAAACGCACCAAAGCAGTTGGAGCTAGCTTCCCCTTTATAGCGGCCAAACACTGGAACTCACTGCCCCATCGCTCAGAGCTGAACCCTCCCATGGAGCCTTCAGCAACGCGCTCAAAACATGGCTTTTCAAATAAGCCGGCTACGTATGCCAATGGTAACTGCGTGTATATGCCCTGTATCATATACCTAGATTCCTGTATTCACTATGTATCATATGCCTAAGATTCCTGTAACAGTGCCACGATGCCCCTGGGCTGCTGCGCCCTTTCTAAATGAATAAAATAAATAAGAATCTGATGTGTTTTAATGATTATTTTCCGTCTATTTTGTTAACCAAAATAATGTAAAATGTAATGTAGAACCAAGTCACATGCATGTCTTTTGCCCTGTTTTTAATTCACTTTGAATAATGCTGTGATGTATTTAATTCGAAAGAAGGCTTGCTCAAACATATTGCTGGAGGTAACTCAAACTGACTGACAATTCACCTTCTTAAAGCCCAAACACAGTTCAGGATTTCACAGTACAAAACATAAGGCCACACAGGCTCTGAACTATAGTTCTTAAAGTGGTTTGCACATTAAGCTTGTGGACACTGCCAGATGGCAGATGGTGTCCTTGTGCCCCTTCAATGGGGCCTGTCATATTCATCATTTCAGGCCGATCATAAAATCATTTTTGCTAAGATCATGAGTTACGGCCCTTGTTTCCTTCGAGTAATAATCGCATGTCCAGTAAGGCTTGTTCACACTGAGTTTTACAGGCCTAAAGTCATAAAACCACATTTACTGCAAGAGAAAAGCATATTTGAGCTTCCTTTTTTAGTAAAATGGCGACAAGCCCATTTCCCATGTACTTCAAGTGCTATCTATAGGCCAAATTCAGCATTTTTTTACTATTTCATAACAGAAAAAAAGCTAATGGATGGCATTTTACATTCAAAAAAATATGCATTCTATCCTGAAACATCACCACACATTTATTTACATTCTCACTGTCTGTTTGTGATATTTCCCTCCCACCTTTGCAGTCATAAGACTGTCAAAGCCACACCTCAGCCACAAGCAAAGCGGAGGAGTCCAACATCCAAAATGGCATGTACACAGAATTGAAGGATTAATATACAATAGTCGGAATACCATTTGGAACTGGCTGGTGGAGCAGAGATGAAACCATTTGGATGACTATCTTGGGTAGGCTGGAGAAAGGAACAGAAGCTCTTCCAGTGAGAGACTGGTAGATTTCCAGATACTAGAAGAAATGGGACCTTTATGATGCAGCAGCTCATAATTGAGGGCCTAAACTGTGTCCCCAAAATGAGAAGCCACATTTGAAATGTAAGTATAACCCTGGGTAGCCATGGTAAAATACCGGGAATCAAGGGGGCTGTTATTAAAAGGGAAATCTTAATATGTTAAAGAACCAGATGTAATGTTGGATAAAATGCTCAGTGTTTCCTATTTACATTGAACAACCAGTGACATGCCATTTCCTTCAAAATCCAATGGATGTTTTGATTGAGAGGCACAATTTAAAATCAACAGCATTTTGGTGCAACTTAAATGTAGAATTTTGTTTTTGTAAAATTAAGCACCATTAAATATCCTTGTTTCATTCTGGTGTAGAATCACACAGGCCATAACGTAAGTCATCTCACACTATATTGCAGGGATCGAAATAAAGATGGCAGGTGCAAAAAGCAATTCCTTGGTAGCCGGTATCATTGAGTGAGCAGGAACTACATCTGGGGAACAAGGAGCAAGTGCAGGGCGTGCTACAAATCCAACTTCTACAAGATGCAGGCTATACTTTCTTATCCTTTAAATATGACTGATGTTTTACATACCTTCTAGATGTGTTATAATACACCTTACTCCTACGTCCCGTCCTCTTTCCTCCATACTTGTGGGACATTTCGTCCTTCGGGACGCGCGGGGTGGAGCTCAGGAGGGCGGGGTTACGGCCACGTGCGGTGGACCCGCGTAAAAATTAAAAGGACAAAAATTACATTTTTGATGCTTTTTAACAAAAGTGCTCCGGTGCCATCCCAAAGGACGGAATGTCCCATAAGTATGGAGGAAAGGGGACTATGGACTAGGAGTAAGGTAGTCACTATGGTGAGTAACTGTTAATATGCACTCTGTCAAACATGCTGAGTTAATGTCACAAAAGTATGTTTGTATGGCACCAGGTGTAAAGTAGTTCCTTTTAGGTGGTACGCTAACCAGAGGCTCGAATAGGGCACAACCAGGAGCTAAATATCTCCCAGCAATTTCAAACCCTGACATTGTCTAATGTAATAACATGCAAAAGTTGCAGCCGGTGGAAGTCTAGTCATAAAGTATGTTTTGCGAAATAAGACTAACATAGGGAATTCATTTTATTCATAGAACTTTGTGCAAAGTATCAAACCTCTGCAGTCCCTTATTTTGAAATGAACAGGCATGTGAAATGTGAAAGTAGGGATGTTTTAACATTGTAAATCTTACTGGACAACATTACATCTACATCCCAAACTTGTAGACCCGAAGGCAGACTCAATAGGAATAGATTGAAAACACACATGCACTGTGAAAGTTGCGCACACACAGATTGAAAGTTGTACACGCATATGTAGATTGAACGTTTCACACACCTGTTCATTGAAAGCTGCACACATAGTCTGAAAATATTGCATACACATGTAAATGCGGTGCAAGAGATTCTTAATGTTGAGTATTCTAATAGAATAAATGGCGAGTGTCATGGGGAAACAAGATTGTATTTTGATGCCTTGAAACAGCAGTGCTATGACTCATTTTGAAAGTATGCAATGTTTATAAGATGGAAGCAATCATACTCTAGTGTATTTAGAATGCTTTTACGGGCAACCAGACGAAGCCCGTAAGGGTGAAGAGCATTGTTGTTTTGTTCTCTCCTGAGCAACTTGTCCACTCTATCTGTTGAATAAAGGACGTTTGATGGAGATCCTTTTTTAAACGTTTCTGGGTGATTTTCTACTATTGAGGAGAGTGCCGTCCAGAAAGCGGTATCCTGCTTTCACTTTTTCTCTGTTTATGCTTGTGTGAGAAGATTCATGTAGGCAAGTAAAACTCGTTTTACTGACCAATTGTTCTCGTATCATAACATTGTAGTGATTTCCTTGGTATGTATCTGGAGACTGCTTTAATTTGATTTGAGTTATTGCTTTTAAATACATTTCACATTTTTGATCAATCCATGTCTGTTTATTTTCCAGAATTGCAGGGTGGGATTGCACATCAGGAATATTAATTTGTTTTTGTTGCCATACCAGAACATATCCATAATTCAAACACACACACACAAATATTGCTACATTGTGTCAACCGCGTGTCTTACAAGGGGGGTTTTGGGCTTGACTTTGGAGAAATGTGGCTGAGTCAGTAGCACTCATTTCCCACAGCAACGCCCATCGGGAGTCATCTCAGGGCGCGAGCAGCCCTTGCAAGGTATTTCTTTCTTTTTTGGAGAAAAATGGATGCTCCACTTGTCCCCCACAGCTCGCCTTCGCCGCTTTCGATTGGTGTTCCAGGTCACGAAACTCGGCACACCATATTTGAAGCTCCCCCCAGGCCAGCTTTGCCCAGGCAGCCGCGAAGGGCACAGGCAATGGGTGACTTTCTTGGGGCGCCTACCATGTCTGTTTGCTTGCTGCTCCTGCAGTGCTGGGTGCCAAGCTACTTCCAGGAAAGGGACGTAGTCTTTGAATCGTGTGTCTATTATATTTTGTTTATTTTCAGGGCTTGCAAAAACCACTAGCCGACTAGCATTGGCTAGTAGTTTTATTGAAGGGCGAATACCATTTGCATGATACTCGACCTTGCTGGCGAGTATGGGATGTTAAACTTATTTGGCAATTACAAGTTTCACTGTGCATGCTTGACAGCATTGCATTAAATTTGAAGTGGGTTTACGGCAACATGCACCAATTTACAAAAAGCACTGGTAAATATTTTGTCACCTGTAACCTTGGTACAAGTGCACTTCTCTTAGGTCGAGTATGTAAACTAAGGAACTCGCCATGCAGGTGTAGTGGGATTTTAAAGAATTTTCAAGGCCTTTATTTAGATTACTGCTTTAATCTCGCCTCTGTCTGCATTGTGCCATGCTAACATGTTGCAGGACCAGGTTTCCCACTTTAGATTGCTGCCTTGGTCTCTCTCCTCTGTTCTGTATTTTACCACACTCACACTTTGTGTGACTAGGATTCCCTTTCAGATTGCTGCTTGAATCTTTCTACTGTTTTTATTTTGCCACATGTGTTTTTATTTACAGTGTTCCAGGGGTGAGTCTCCCACTGTGAATCTCCCACTGCTATATTTTGCTGACACCCATGCACTGCATCCCACGGAGTGCAGTGGGGTCCCACGGAGGGTCAGTCCAGCGGTTCACATAGCCGCACACATTAAACATGCAGACTGTTTGACTACACCCTACCCTAAACCTACATCGCTCTCTGTCTGAGCACCACCACCATAGAATACAGCCGAGTCCCACGCACAGTTCGCTTCAGTTGTTCACAAAGCCCTGACTCTCTAGACTCTCTTGACAATTTGACACAGCACCTGTCCCCTGTTAGGGACATAGCCATTCCCTACCTACCTACCTTCAATCAGGCTACAAATGCACACATCATTTTACCACTCCTCTCACTACGCCTCAACTCGGACTATGGTCTTCCAAAGGGCGTCCATCCTCACAGCTCTTTGAGGCAATACCAATGGTAGTAGGCGCTATACAAATGGCATATAACAACATAACTAAAAACAACTGATTTTATGGTTCCAAAAGAGGAGGCCAATCCTTTTTCAGGGAAAACCCAATTCGGGAAGAAAAACCCTGCCCCAAAAAAAACAGTCCTAGTGCAGGACAAGCTGTCTTTTCAGGCATAT
The DNA here is from genome assembly GCF_040938575.1 of Ambystoma mexicanum. Classification (NCBI taxonomy): domain Eukaryota; kingdom Metazoa; phylum Chordata; class Amphibia; order Caudata; family Ambystomatidae; genus Ambystoma; species Ambystoma mexicanum. Next base: position 954,356,205 of record NC_090923.1, on the reverse strand, counting down.
CGCACAGAGCCGAGCTGCTTTGTTGCTGGAGAGTGAGGCTAGACTGCGAGCTTAGCGCTGAGTGATCGCATCCAAGTAAGAGTATGGAATGGGCTCAGCGTCAGAAGGAAGTTCAGAGTGCTAAGAAATGACTAGGACAATGGGGTAAAGAATGCAGGTTGGAACCAGTGATGCCGGGCAGAATGCGCAAAGGTAAGAACACACTTGTGCTCAATAAAGCACACCACCACTGAGGTATGCACATGTTAAATGGCTTCACATCTCTGCCACTTCTGAAGAGGAAATCCGCCATGCTGGATGAGGCAGTCGTGCGACAGAAGGCGCCATTTTGGAATAGGATCGGAATCTGCATTCCTTAACGCGAGCCTGCTGTGATAAGATATTGGGCTTGTGTACTCCCCTGAGGAGCCAATAACCCCCGGATTGACGCTTACCCAAGTGGATAATGACAGAATTCCAAGTTAGTAATGCATGAGAAAGCCTGAGTAAAAAGGAAAAAATGATTGGAGATATTGAACAGTACCCCATGCATTTGGGCCTCATAAAAAAGAAAAACGTGTTTTGAAGAGTAATCTTGACCAACGGCTGTTTTTGATAAGTTCAGTTAAAAAATATTGTACCATAAAGCAAATTATGATTTAAGTTTGGTGTGGCTTCCATAATAAATCTAGAGCACACCACAATTGCTCATAAATTTCGAATTTCACATTGGACAGATGGCGCGAAATGTGCTTAAAAATATTCATGCTTTCCTACTGCTACGTCCCGTCCCCTTTCTTCCATCCTTGTGCGGTATTCCGTCCTTCGGGCCGGGACTGCAGCACTTTTTGACAGCATCAAAAGAAATATTGTCCCTTGTCTGTTTGTGGGGCCAGCACGTGTGGCTTTAGCCTGCCTTCCTGAGCCCCACCCAGCGCCCTTCAGTGCTTTTTCTCCACTCCACCTGGATCGGACGCACAGATCACAGGTTTTTTTCTTCCCCTGATTTTTGTCCTTCAGTGTGTCTTCCTGCCTCGGTACAGCGTAGTTTTCTTTTCCTCCACCTATGTCGGAGCATAAACGCTTTGCCTCGTGTGTCCTGCGGACGTCATTTTGTAGCGGCAGACACCCATAATCTTTGCCTCGAGTGTCTGGCCCGAGACCATCGCTGGAACGTCTGCTTTTACTGCGACCGTGTCTCGGTCCGCGCACTCGAAAGAAGGCTCTTCAGGTGGGAGGAAGTCTTCCACTGTGCTCCTCCGTTCCACTTAAGGGAATTGGTTGGGGGGCAGAGGGGAGAAATTGCCCGGTGAGTACCTTCCTTTTCAGAACACTCCAACCGGGTGACTCCTTCCCGTGGTCATTCGGTTCAGGGAGGAGTCGTACAGACTTACGCATCACCAGCGCTCGCCCTGAGGTGCCCCAATCTGGGTCTAAGGTGGATACTGGAGTTACCTCTGAGGTTCCCCCTCTGGGGGCTAGAGGTACCAGGTTCACTCCCAAGGTTCCCCACAAAGGGGCTAAGAGATCCACCAGCAAGGCTGAGGATCCCTGTTCCAGGCCTAACAAAACCGGATTGGTTTAAGAGGTTTCCCTCAAAGGGGTGAAACTTTGTACCAGTCAGTCTGAGGGAGCAAAAAGGACGGTGGCGCGTCCAAATCCACTTCAACCGGCTCTGTCGAGGATCCTCAAAAAGGGCAAAAGAATCACCAAAGGCTCCTACGATAACAGCCAAACCCATCAAGGCCTCTGACAAATCTGTGGTGCATGTCACCAGAGAGTCTCAAAATGGCGGCCCCTCGAAATCGGCCATTTATTCAGTGCCTTCAGCTGTTTGTTGTGGAAGCCAAGCCCAAATCTTTGCTGTCTGCATCCTTGGGGAGGATCCTTACAGTCCAAGAATGGATTGGAATCCGAGAAGGCCCCTTCCACCCTCAATATCGCTTCGTCTACATCGGCACTGTTGCCCTACGTTGATCCGTGGATGGAGGAGGGGGGGGGACTCTTGGCAGCAGTCGTCGATGGAATTCTGTTCGACAGACCGGTTCGGACTCCACATCTAAGGCTACCTTTGATAGAGGCCTTTTTCTGCTGTTTTCAAAACCTGATGCACTCGGACCCTATGAAGACCTTTAAGGACCTTGTCCGGGAAGGTTTCCCCAAACCATTGGAACCTCCAAAGCGAATGGAAGTGCAGACACCAGTTGAAGTTCCACCTACGCCTCCTATTCCTCCGTTGAAGCATCCTCCTGAGCCTAAAGAGCCTGTGCCTCATGCTCCGAGCTCTGCCCCGCCTGCCGAAATTCTTGCCGAAATTCTTGCCGAAATTGGTGTGGTGGATGTGCATGAAGATCCGCCTTCATCAATCGGGGCGTTTCATGATGGGGTGGTTGATCTTATGTCGCATTTATACATTCCAACTCCTAAACCTCCTATTCTGCAGGTGGGTGTGCTGTCAGGTGCTCTTACTTTAAAGACAAAGGAACGGTCTGGCCTGTTCCTCCAAAAGGATATTTTGGCTGAGGCCCTGCAAGTGTGGGAGATGCCACACACACGGGCCAACACATAAACACATAAACAAAAGTATAGATGCTCGATACATCCTACGAGCGTCTGAGGAAAATCCCCTAACCACATGTCACATACCGTATTCTACAGTCGTGGCAGCAACATCCCTCCATTCCAAGTCTTGGGCATCATCCTCCACGGCATTGCAAGTCTTGACAAAGTAGCATAAGAGTTTGGAGGGGGTTGGAAAGAAAATCTTTGCAAATGCAGCCCTCGGCTCTTTCAAGCAAATGCAGAAATGGTGCTGACTGCGACAAACCAAATTCCGAAAGGTCCTTCAAGTTTTAGAACAGTTAATTCCCCAAGACAAACTTGAATGTTTTGAAACCGGTTTATCAGATGCCAAAGTTCTGGCTCAAGACCTGTTAGAAGCCGCTGCACATCAAATTCTTTCTTCAGTGTGCAGCCTTATGATTGGCATAAATGTCACACGCCAAGCGTGGCTATACGCAACCAAATTCACAGGGTCCAAAACAAGGTTCTTCATCTTCCCATCAAGGGTAAAGATCTCTTCCACAGCTCTGACAAGTTGGCAAACACCAAGTTGAGAACTTTGACGGCAAAATTGCTGTCTGTCTTCCCAAAACCTCCAGCTGCAAAGTGCTCTTACCCCCCACAAAAATTGGAATTTCATTCAAGATCCTTTTTAGGGTTGCGAAGGTCTTCAGGATAGAAAATCGCACTAGCCGGACCGCTCCCCAAGCATCCCTTGGCGGAAGCAGCAGAGAGGGAGGGGTCCAGGGCTTTTCTCTTTCAGCACCCTCCGCCTCTGGAACCAGTAGACCCCTTCTGACAAAATCACCAAATGATGGTTTGGAATGGTCCCGCTCGACTCCGGCAGGGGGGATGCATCTTTTTGCACCTGGAGGCCTGGCGTACCATCACGAAAGATCAGTGGGTTCTATCTGTGACCCGTTCAGGTTTCCGTCTCCCCCTTTCGGGAAATTCCTCCATCCCGTCCTGTACAGCAGACATGATCTCCCTCTTTTCGATTTGATTAGGGTCATATGTGGTAACAAGAACCCTTGCATGGCCATGAACATACTGACAAGGTCTGTATGGGAAGGAGGGGTTGGGCTACCCAATTTAAGGAAGTATTCCTGGGCAGATCTGTTAGTGGCCAAAGAATGGCTTTTTGAGAGGTGGGTAAGGGGCGGGAGGGAGCCGACGTTTGCACTCGAGCTAACATCCATGCAGGGAGCTGACCAGATGCAGATACTCTATGGAAGCCCAGGGTGGCGGTGCCTTCCCCTAACCAGGGAGAGACTGGTGCAAATAAGGGAAGAAACCACAGGAGCTATGGGCTGGAAGCATAAAATTACTAAATGGCAACCGCTGTGGGGTCTCAACGAGATTTGTAAACTGGGAAACCAACCACATTGGACTAGGGCAGGTATTAATAAGGTAAGGGATGTGATCGAGAACAATGGGCTAATGTTCCAGACCATAAAGGATGGGTACAGACTGGGCCAGGGCGAAGCGTATACTTACCTGTGATTAACACATGCAGTGACTGCACAGTTTGGGGGTGAGCTTGACCTCCCGGAGCAAAGTCCCTTGGAAATCAATCTCTTCACAGACTAACTGCAGAAGAAAGGGATCGCTACACTGTACCAGGCCATTAATAACTTCACTTCATCCCCATCGACACAGTTGAAATACAAATGGGAGAGTGCAGCAGGAGTGTTTCTCTGTCTGGAGCTATTCGAGGGAGTAACCTTTTGGCTTTCCATTGGCCCGGAGGACGTGCCAACTTGGAAAAACTGTATCCCGAATCGGAGCACAGCAGGAGTGTTTCCTGTGGCCTCTGCATGCCTCTGGACATGGTCACCAGTCCTGGTAAATAACTTCCCTGGAACAGCAGTGAAAATCCCCAGGGGTGTGGCGTTCATTCTCCAGTGAAGACCAGGCAAGCCACAAGGACAGTCGATGGAGGGAGCAGGACTCGGTCAAAAGAGTCGTGCAGAGAACGAGAAGGCAAGCCCACTTGCAATTCATGGCAAGTACCTCCGGACTATGCTCAGTCAATGGGAGTAAAGATACTCAAGTGAAGTTTAGAGAAGTATCCCCTAAGCCCCCCCCCCCCTCCCATACCCCCCAACCCTGCCGTTTTGGTTGCAGGGAGAGCTGGCGTAAAAGAAAAATTTGCTAGACATGGGCACAGGATGGCAAACGGCTTGGGAGATGCAGGTGGGGTTTCATGGGATCAGGGGGGTCGACCCAGGGGTCTTGTAACAGGTCACTGAATGAAGTGGAGTTCAAGGTCGTTGGATTTGCATGACCACGCTCTGACAAACCCCCGTGAAGAAATAAGGATTCCAAGTATGTCCTCGGGGGATAACCTTCCTTTGTGAGGGGGCAATTGGAGCATCATGGCCCCCCTACAGGGGGACTGGTTTGGGAAGGGCCGACTGACGCGGACCTCTTAGCAGGAGCGATCTCCTGTATCGGGGGATGGCACGATTACCAACACCTACGAAGAGGGATTCGGTGCAAGGCAACACTGACCAGGATGAGACCCACTCTAACTGGGTTGCGAGAAAGGAAGCAACATGTAATGTAATGGATGCAATTTAACCCGCCAATATGAGTGGAGCCCCGTTTGAACAGCAATCCGGATTGATTCTGCAACTGGGGATGGAGCCTGATGGGAGTGGATCAGCAGAGAGGCGGTTCGCAGGAAATTCAAACTTAATATTCAAGGATGTATTCAATATAATATCATATTCAAGTATCTGGGGCAGCAGCAACCTCTTTCATTGGAAACGATTAAATGAATATTTCCGATTATGACGAGGAACAAGATGATATTGAGGTACAGACCCCAGCACCTAAGGAAAAAGCAAACGCTCCTGAAGGCCCCATCAAACGAGAAGCCAACTGGATAGGGAAGAGGAGGTAAGCTTAAATAGGCTAGATCTAAACTTGGGGTTTCCAACGCTTGAGGAAAAACGCTTACGAATGAAAAACGCAGTAAGTGTAACTTGCACGATAATGGCAGATGAGAACAAGCAATATGGCCTGATTGTTAAGGCATACAAATGCCTGGCAACTTAAAGAACATAGAAAGAAAGAGAATGATCGGCCAAACAGCAACGTCGCAAGAAACAAAAATAAGATTGCGGGCTGGGCCTACTAAAGGACCGTAAACCAAGGTAAACCTGTTCATATTGGAAAGAATGCTCTCTATGGAGGATGGACTGATACTAAACCATAATAATGTATTAAGGCTTCTCATCTTATACGGATATCGCAGTTGTTGAATTTATAGATGAACACAAACCATATGATCGAGTCTGCTTGCACATACGCTCATCTATAATTTGTAACCTATTACTAGAAGCCGCTGAACATTTACATTCTATAGGTTTCATAATAGTAGAGCCTAATGACGACGTCCTCTGGATTGGGGAAAAAGGATGGGGGGATAGGGAGAGTACAAAGGAGTAGGAGCCCAGAGGTGGTGTCAGCCAAATGTCATCTCAAAAGCATGCGATCGACTGCTTTCCTGACCGGTATGAGGACCTAGCCATGGAAGGCTCAAAAGCAAATGTGGGTAATTGGAACCCATTAAAGATCACATTCAGTACCGCAAATACGTCAAGTTTGTAGAGGAAAGAAAAGCAAAATCAGCCATGGAGAAGGTCGACTGGTTGGCAGGCGCCTTGGCAGCACAAAAAAGGATTTAATGTCAAGAGCCAGCACATGGCGAATGTATTACTATGGGCTCTTGGAATACCAAGGGATATGCTAATTTGTTTAATAATTCCAGTTGTGCGGTTGGTGGTGTTGACATTTTATGCCTATAGGAAACCTGGATGATCAACACACCCATTGTGGATAGTTTTAGCCACTACTACAGCAGGCCTATTAACTATTTTGAAGCATGGAATTGGTTTGAAGGTAGTCAAAGAAAGTAACCTCAATCCATATATTCAAACGTTGGTAATCGAATTGGAGAATTTAAAGAGCGGGGAAAATCATTGGTGATTATCAATTTATATTGAAACTCAACAGCAAGGGAAAAAACAGCGTTGTAGACTGTGACTTCCCTGATAGACTTCAATATTACGTTATCAGAACCATGGATCATGTTGTGTGGTGACCTGAACATAGAGTGCCTGACAATTGATTCGAAAGAATGCATACATGGTTGGTGTGAGAGGCAAGGGAAGAAGGCTAGAGCTACAATTTGAGCTAGTGAAGTACTGGACAGAAACTTTCAAATGTAAAATAGTCACATAATGGGTGACATACTGGGCGCCCCCCTATGGAGTAGAGGATTTCAGAGCTCCACCCTCTATTACTTTTTTTGCCTCACAGAATGCAGCCCAGCTAGTACGATCCTTGGAGGTAATCACAACCTATAACAGTGACCACAATTTAATGAAAATGACATTGTGTCTCCTTATTGAGAGGTGCAGCGACAGGTAGGATACAAAAAGGGAGGTAGAACCAGGCCATAATAGGCTGCGGCTAGAAGCAGAGGATGTTTCACACCTTACGGGAAAGTACCGGTCTGCTTTGCGGATCCTATCGATGACGATGGACTACACACCACTGTTACTATAGTTCACTGAATGTAAAAAAGAGTTCGCGAAACTGCTCTTTAAATTAAAACATACATATAACATATGATATTTTGGCTCAAAAGAAAGAATTACATAGAGACATTAGGAAGACGAGAAAGCTGCCTCCTTGATTAGAGTGGCCTGCAGTAAAAATCAGAGGCTGCAGTATAAAAACTGGGTGATTTCGCACAAGAGCATTATTCTCCAACAGGACGCGGAGTTGATGCTTAGACTTCCGTCTTCTAACAACTCTAGAAGTTTGTGGCAGGTTGTAAATGATGCTGGGAACAATCAGCCAGCACTGGAAAGTAATCCGGTGCCGGAAGATAAGTGGGCTGAACTGTATGGAAGGTCATTTGCAGCTCCTGAAACCTAATAAAGCAGATACACCCTCTAAAGATCCAGAGGAATGGATAATTCTGTTAGATAAAGACGAATTAGTGTCTCCGATTTAAAAGGGCAAGCAGCTCCCCTGCTCCCGGACCTGACGGATTGACAAATTATATGGGAAGCTCCGGAGGAATGGGCTGAATTCTGTACGGTTTTATTCAGTCGAATCTTGAAGGGTAGGGAAGCCCCACTATCCTGGAAATCGACTATACTAGTGCCAATCTTCAAGAGAGGCAATAGGGCGGATACTAAGAACTATTGCTCTTCTGGATGTTTTGGGGAAAAGTATTTGCTGCTATGGTACTGGCAAGATTGCAAGAATGGGTGCAAAGGTCGGAACATTACGACAGTCGACAAACTGGGTTTGTTAAGGAGGTTGTGTGTAGCCTAAATCTTTTCCTGATAAACATATTGATAATACGAGCTATAAAGGAGGGGCCTAGGCTATACCTAGCCTTCATAGACTTGGAGCAGGCCTTTCATAGCATAAATCGAGCACTGTTATGGAGTAAGCTTGAATTGTGAAACTGCCCAAGAGATTTTCTCTTGGCGATTAAGGCCCACTACAGAGAAACATCTGGTGAGATAGAACAAATTGTCGAGAAAGTTCAACACCAACAGAGGTCTAAAGCAGTGTTGCCCTCTGGCCCCTTGCCTTGATCAATTAGTTCATCTCTGATCTGAAAAGTTATGAATCCACCCAATGCATTCCCGCCTTGAATAAATGGTATCCCGGTGGGATGGATGATGTGTGTGGATGATTTGGTCATCCTTGACCAAACTCCTTTTGGACTACAGCGAAAACCGAACCTTTTGCAGGGCTATATAGAACTTAATGGGATTAAAATAAACAAAGCTAAATTGGAGATCCAGGTGTTACAGAAACTAATAGGAAGGAAGAAGTGCTCATGCCAATGGGTAATAGGACCTGAATTAGTGAAATCTGTGGATTTGCTTAGGTACTTGGGAATGGGTGGGTGTAAACTCCAGTGCAAATGACTCCTTATGGTTCACCGATTGAAAAGTAAAAATAAAGAGTTTAGCAGCACAGAGAGCCACGATGCACAAAAAATGTGGACAATGTTCAGTAATCCTGGTTCTAAAGTTCTTCAAGAAGAAGGTAGTCCCAGTTATTTCATATGGGGCGGAGTCATCCATGTGTTGATCATGGGAAATCTGGGGTGTTTTGGAGGCTATTTTTTAGAGGAGAATCTTATGTTTGCCAAATTGTAGGCCAATCTCAATCATAAAATATGAACTGGGTCTCCTCTCAAGCCATGCTGACTTGGAAGTTTCTCGCGTTGTTCTGCAAATTTATCATGGAAGATATTCCTCCTCAATTCGTTGTCTTAAAGGAGAGGAAAGACTGTGCTTATGACGGGCTGCTGACATTTTTGGTAAAACATTGCAGAGAGACTTTAAGAAGCATGGTTACAACTGTTAAAAACGAACCCGAGCGCAGTAAAAGAAAAGTTGTGGTGTAATGATTGGATGGAAAATGAGACTAGGAAAAAGCAGTTTAAATTGTTCACACATTTGAATAATGAAACTACATTTCTGAATGTGCTCCCAAAATACCTGGTCAAATTCCCCTACCCATATAATCGGGGTTTCTTTCTCAGATTTTGAATGAATTTGCTGTTAACGAAAGAGGTTTTGATATCTCGAAAGCAAGAAGGTTTTACAGATGAAGGGTGCAGATTGTGCAAAAACAGGAAGAAGACATTGCAGCACTTAACATTATTCTGTCCAGTGTTGAGAGATTTAAGGACAACCCATTTAGGTGATTTTATATTGGAAAAACTGTGGCGAGGTGCGGATGAATGGTGGAAGCGATGAATGGTGGAAATGTTTGTATTAGCACTGTAATGAAATTATGATTGATGGTAAAAGTTTGAAATAAACTAAATGGCAATAAAATGGAAATGGGAAAGGGATCTCGGGACCCTAGAAAGTGAGAACTCGGTGGAGGCAATGGTGGCTGCAAGAGAGATTAATGTATCCTCACAGATGAGGCTAATGCAGTACGATATATTGTACACTGTGTACTACTTGAGGGACAGGTTGTACAGGATGGGGAGAGTTGAGTGAGTGACATGTTCCTTCAGTGTGATGGATCTACGGGCACCTTTTATCATCTGCTCTGGGAGTGCCGATTGGTCTCTGAATTATGGGACAAAGACCTTGACTACTAGGCAAAGTAGTCCCTAAAGATCCCAAAATGCTACTATTGCATACCAATGGAGAATATGATGAGAACAGATGGGAAGGCAAACTGATCTCAATAGCGCCAATGGTGGTTAAGAGTTTTTTAGCGGTAAAGTGGAGATCTAAAGAAATGCCCAAGTTGGAGATGTGGAAAATAGGCATGGAATATTGTCACAGTATGGAAGAAATAACATACCGAAATAGAGGTTTGCCGGGGAAATATCTGAAAATATGGGGAAAGTGAGATGAAGCCATTGGGGTAATGCGGCGTGCAAGGTCCTCCGCATTACTGCCAATAAAAGACACTCGGGTCGCCAGAAGTACAGGCCTGAAGGTCGGAGGGAGTGGGGTCGAGTTGGTTACAAGAGGGAAGGGTAGTATGGGTCCACAATGTGAACGTTGGTTTTGTTTTTTATCCATGAAAATGTCAAATGATGGTTATGAAAAATAAAGAAATGAGTAGAAAGCTTTGAGACAGGAACTGAGAGATATATATACACAAGTGAGGGTGATGAGATCAAATTGAGAGTGCAAAAAACAGATACAGAAATTAAATCGAGCGATATAAACAATCTTGGAACACTACAGAGTGGCAAGAAATGTGTATTTTTTTTTTTTATTTGATTCACAGATTTACATGGTTTTCCTTATTTTAAACCTTTAATCTGTTGTAGACAAAGTTTCAATTTTTTTGTCTACCACCTTTCTGTAGTTCATCCAACTTTGTTATTCGTTCCGTTGTCTGTGTCACTCCGAAGTCCTTCCAATTTTATAAGTATTAAGATCACCATTCTTACAAGCGCTAAATTGATCTTGACATAGTTTCTAAGTAAATTGCCCAGACATTGCTCACAAGCTTCTCGTAGTCCTATGCAATGGAGTGTGAGATGTTTCAGGGTTTCTTTTTCTCCTTTGAGCTCACACACTCTACATATTGCGTCTCTGCTCATGACTTTCCTCCTTTGTAATATTTCTCCCGTTGGCAAGATGTTCAGTCTAAATCTTAGGAAGAGAGTTTGAAAGTACCAATTCGGGAATAAGGTCAAATAGCTCGGAATCTGGTTCAGTTTTCTCGGTTGTGCCCAGAAATCTTCATAGCCTTTGTATTTGCCGATGGTTTCCTGGGTTTCTATCCAGTCTGCCATGTACAGTTTTTTCTTGGTTTTGTTTGGGTTTATCCACAGATCATCTTCTGATTCGTTTAGGTTCACCAAAATCTCTCGGCACGCTTCTTGCCATTCTGTTAGTGTTGCATTGTTTTTTCTTTTATTGATTTGTTCAGCACTTTGAAACCTCCGGTTGCATTTTCTTCCAAGCATTTTCGATAGAAGGTTAGCGTTTTCCATATCACTATGGTTTTAAGCGAAGTTAATGCCAACTCTCTCCTTATCAACTCTATTGGCACAGATTTGGGAAGTTGAAGCACTTTTCGCCAGAATTTGCCTTCTAGAGTTGACCATGTTTGTGTCGATATGAGTCTTGGTGATTCAACTCCATATGTCAGGGTGGGCACGACTTTCATCCTATAAAAAGTTACCAATGGTGTTAGGGTAAATCTGCAGTATCTTTTCATCAGGATTTTCCCTTGAGACGCTAAGTTGTTTGCTTTTCGTTTTAAACCTTCGATTCTTGGTTTTTCACTTTTGGTATTTATGCAAACTCCCAGGTATGTCAGTGCCTCCACTTCCTAAATTTTTTTACCGTTCAGCAGCCAGCCTGACTTACTCATTTTGTTTTTTCTCCTTCCCGCAGCTTCAGGATCCTCGTTTTTCCTGGATTAATTACCATGCTGTTTGTGTCCACGTAATGTTGCAACGCCGTCAGCTGTCTTTGTAGGCCTATTTGGGTCTGGTCCATAAGGACGATATCATCTGCATATAGTAGTCTCCCTATTGAGGTCCCTGCGATCTTTGGTGGAAAACAGCGTATAAGTTCGAAGGAGTCCTCGATATCCGATGTATACAGGTTATAAAGTTCTGGCGCAAGGCGACACCCTTGTTTTAAACCAGTTCTTATCGGAATTTGATCTGTCAGTGTTCCTGCTTTATCCAACCTGACTCTTACGCTTGTATCTGTGTATAGGTCTTTGATGTTCTCTACCAGTGTCTGCAGGCATTTCCAATTCTCCAGTTTCTCCCACAATTTGGCTCTTTTTGTTGTGTCAAACGCTTTTGACAAATCGATAAAAGCTACATAAATTTCTTGATTTTTGTTCCTTGTAGTTCTTGCTTTCATCAGATTGATCAAAAAAATGTTGAGTCCAGTACCTCTCCCCCTCACAAAACCAGACTGCCAGGGATCTTTTCGTCCGCTATGCTGTGCCCAGGTGGTCAGTGCTTTCAGCAAGGTTGATGCAAAGACCTTCCCCCCGACATCCAGCAGTGTGATTGGTCTGTAGTTATCTGCCGAAGTTCGGAGACCCTTTTTGAAAATTGGCACCACTACCGCTGTCCTCCAGGAGTCCGGAATTTTCTCGGTATTTAGGATGTATTCAAACATGATGTGTAGGAACTTTGCCCATTCACTGGTATTGCACTTTAATTTCTTTAAGATATTTTCAATTGGTCAATACTGATGTCTATTATCGCGTTTTCCATCCTTAACACTGATTTTCGCTTAGATGTTGTGTAAGGCTCTTTTTGTTACTGTGTGTAATATTCACACCATGAAGTGGCACTTATTGGATTTGATAGGCTTGTCTCCTGCGGATGGTCGGCTCCATTAATGGTAGCCCATATTTCTGCAGTATTTTTAGTTCTTATTTTTTCTAACATGCTTTCTGCGTCCCGGTTCAGCATAGTTTTCTTATGTAAGTACGGCCAGTTGCGGTACCTCTGTTTTAACTTGTTTATCGCCTTACTCGATTGACTGTTTGTTTTTTTCGTCTTTAGTCTCCTGATGTTTCTTCTTAATTATTTTTTCCTTTTCCTTATCTGGCTGTCATATAGATGTTGGTGGTTCTTGGTAGGATAATTACTTCCAGGTTTCCCTTTTGTCACAAAGGCTCTGAAGAGTGGTGTGTAATCAATCCTTTGTGTTTCTTGTTCCGTTTCGAGCAGTCGGATCATGACTTTTAGTTTGTTGTTTAACTGTTTGATTTTGTCTGGTCTGATCCTTATTTTCTTTCCTCCTTGGACTGTGACAATATCCTGGTTGTAGACAAAAATGTTGTTGTTACTGATGTTGTTGCATGTCAATTTCATCAGATTGTGGTCACTTTCTGTCGTTGTTGTGACTTCCAAGGTCTGAATATTCTCTGACAGGTTGCTCGAGATGCAGATGTAATCCAGGATTTCTGCTGATTGAGCCCCTTTCCATGTGGGTTTAGGTGGTACATCGCCTTTCACCTGTCCATTAAGAATAACACAATCTCTTGATTGCAACATGTTGTTCCATCTTACTCCTTTTTTCCTTCGCTGTTGCGGTTGTCATCACCTCCTCTATTTGGCTTTTTTTGTTCACGCAGGTACAATTAGATTCCCCCACCAGTATATATAGCGGGTCAGTCCACTTCTCTCTCTGTTCGTATATCAGTTCAGATATTTCCTCCGGTAACCTTTCGCATGCGATGTTAGCTGGGTTCCAGTAAATATTGATCAATATCAATACTCGCGCAGCATCTTTGTCAAGCTGTATCACTATCTGGATAAATGGGGTTGGATTCACTGCCTCCGGCACTTTCCAGTTCAAATTGTTCTTAATGGCTACAAGTAGACCTGACATTGGTCTACCTCTAGGACCTTTTATAGCCGGATTTAGTAGTACCACGTATCCTTCCAGTGCTGGTTCTTGCCGCAACCATATTCCCTGTAAGCACACAACTTTCAGATTCTCCTTGTGTATCTCTACGTTCGTAAAAAGGTGGTTTGAGCCTCTTGTGTTCCAGCTTCCTAGGCTCCACAAACCTGCACTTTTTACTGTTTCATGTTATTGAGTGTTCATTTTGTCATCAATGAAGTTTTTCAACCATTTCCATCTTGCCACTTCATTTTCTTCTTCTTGTCTTTTGTTTCTATTATCTGGGATTCAAATGTGTTGTCTAGTGCTTTTTCCTGCTGTCTCTCTATTTGTCTTAGAGTTCCCGACATTTTTGTCCATTTTATTGGTCTTTCTTGGTGGGTATTTCTACTTTTTCCTGCGTTTTTACAGTTTCCTCGCTTTCCTGCAAATCAAAACCCATTGGTCTTTGTTGGGGTGCTTCTTCAAGGAGCAATTGTCTCACCAGGTTTGATCTTGTATGCAGGATCACCTTATTGGGGCGGGCCTCATCGACGAACTCCACAATTGCTAAGTCGTCCGTATGGATTAGACTTAGTTCTGTAATATGGTGTAAAAGCCTTATTACGTTGGTTCTATTTAGGATTAGCCTGTCATAATGGAGGATTCTTTCCAGGACCAGACCTGATTGCTTTTTAGAGTCTACCGTATAGACTTTATGTGCTTGGCGCGATTGTTCTTTTTCCGCCTCATATGTGTCCGTCTGTTCTTTTTTATCCTCTATCGCCATTTGGTTGTTATGTCTGTTCTCTCCCACCTTGTTCCGATTTGTGAACGCCCTGCCCTGGGTTGTCACTGTGCTTTGTGTATGGTATTAAATACAGGGGATAGTAGAATGTTTTGGGCCATGTTTAATAGTCGGAAGTAGGAAAGAGAACCAGAATTAGCCTGTTGTATAAATGAAGAGACTTGAAGTACATTTCTAAAGACGACGAAATTGTATGCTGAAAAACAATCAAAATTGAAAGCAGAAATTGTGCTAAAATTTGAACAAGATAAAAAGTACTATAAGTGGTCTGAAACAGTCCCACGCCCTAGGCCCCAGACAGGTTATATCACATGTGGTCCTAAAGGCGAACCCTATTCTGTGATCCGACATCTTGATCACCCTGTTTGAAAAAATCATAATTTTGAGTTATGTTCTCGATTCCTGGCGTGTAGCTCACCTTACCCCCAGTTTATAAGAAGGGCAAAAGAGAGGAGAGGACCCAGAGAATTACAGGCTTTTGTCTGATAGATGGACCTAGTCAAATCTTTGCTACATGCGTCCTAATCGCATAATGAGTTGTTTTCAAACAGGTTTTAGAAAAGGTCTCTACATCGCTATCAATATTCTACACTTACTACTTTAAGCAGGCAAGAGTCAAGGAGGCGCGCCCCCTATTCGTTCTATCGGCTTCTCAGCCATGTTTGATGCGTAAGACAGAACAACATTTTGGCTGAAATTAAAAGAATTGGGGATGCCTAGTAATTTATTATATCCTTGCCAACTGCTGTACCACAATGTGGCTCGAATTAAATTTTATTGTACAGGAGCTCTTTATGGCACAGTCCCGATCAGTGGGGGGTCAGACAAGGGTGTGTACTGGTCCCCCTCCTGTTTGATTTAATTGTTTGACATTGTGCTGGCACTAAAGGGAACTAATAACATTCCCCCTAGATTGGGCCTAACTAAGGTTGGATGGCATTGGTATGCCGATGATATTGTAGTATTCGAGTGAGTCAGAGTGCCAAAGCCATCCTGGACATCACATAAAGTAATGGGTTAAGAGTAAACCTGGCAGAGACCAAATGTATGTGCTTTGGAAAAACTGTGACCAGGAAATGCGCTTTGACTATTGAAGGAACAATAGATAGTTGAGACCTATTGCTATTTGTGATATGGGCTAGAGACAAAAAAAGGTGAGGAGTGTACAAAGGCTATGTCAATGATGCTTGCGATTAAGGAGTTTGTGAGAAGTATTGCGGGGTATAGCCTCATTGGGATCATTTGTGTATATATAGACAGAAATTAGTGGCACATATCCTACATGCATTTAAGACTTCATATAGTGATTTGGAAACTTAAGCTAATAGAGTAGAGGGATTGGTCTGAAGGAAAAGTTTGGGGCTGACAAACGCCCCTCCTGTAGAGGACATAATATTGGAGCTGTGTTTAATCTCTTTAGCTACCTTTTAGCTACCTTGATAAAAATCTAGATGCAATCTTCATATTGAAATCATATGTGCACAGGAGGGATCTTTACTGTGGGAATTGAGGACCGCGATTAAGCATAAGACATGTAACACGTTAGTGGAATTTAAAGAAATGAATGAGAATTTTTTTTTTCGAGTGTCGCACACAAAGTTTTAAAGTATGTGCTGAAAAATGGGACTTGGCCAATAGCTGTGAATATATGACTAAAATGAAATCCCTCTCTGCATTTGCTAGAATGTTCTTTCCGTGTAAGAAACCTCAAATATGTCTTCCAGTTCCTTTCACCTACCTTGAGAAGAATATTGATGTTAATGAAGCTCAACAAACTTGAAATGCTGGCTAATGGAGGGTTGTGCAGTGGTATAGCAGGGGATAAACTTAAGTGTAGGTTGTGTAAGGATAAAAGTCAAATTGAGATGATCTGACATGTAACTACACTATGCCCTGCTTTGTGGAGCATCCAAGTACGATATTTCAGAAATCAGGTTGTTATTGTGCATTTGTATAACGCTTTATATACCATTGGTATGATCGCAAAGCGTTGTGGGTTGAACGCCCTCGGGGACCGTAGTCCAGGTCAGTGGAGAAAGTAGGGTAGTAAATAGTGCTTGGGTGCACTCAGTATGTGTTCAGCCAGTGCGGTTTACGTGGTGTGTAGATGTATTCTAATGCTAGGCGTGGTGCGGTCGTTGTGTGAGGTCAGTAGAATGTGTGCAGCAAGGCCGTTGACCCCAGAGTTTGCATTGTGGTGGAGCTTGTGTCTGAGATTGTTTGCAGCAAGGCCAATTTTTTCCATGGTTTAAAGCTGCGTTCTAAAGACTGTTGAGGTGTTCATGGAGGTGAGTAGGTATGTGTGCAGCTAGGCTGAAATTGATCGGGGGGGGGTATAGCTGCATTCTGTTTGTTCGTGTAGAGGAGAGAGCGAGTATATCGCTATGTGTGAATGTCTATGCGGATTGGCGGGAGACCCCTATTTCAGATTACCTTCCCGTGCCCACCGAGCTGACAATATCTATTCTAGAGGTTTGGAGCATTGATTCTCCGAGAGAGATTCTGAGTCTAGTGCAGAGTTTGTTCTGATTACCGGACTTGAGTTTCTTTCATCTGTGTTGTTGCCCTATTCCTAATCTTTATTGGGTTAATGGAATTGCAGGTCTATGGTCGTCCCTGTGTCTCGTTGAGTCTGCCATTGTTTATTGGAAGATACCTTCTCGTTGTATAGTTACATCCGGTTCTGTTCTATCAGACTTAAGAGTCCTAGCTAGATTCAATGACTGGTGTTCAGTGGACCCAGGGAACCTGACGGCGACCCTCTAAGGATGTGTC
The DNA here is from genome assembly GCF_040938575.1 of Ambystoma mexicanum. Lineage (NCBI taxonomy): Eukaryota > Metazoa > Chordata > Amphibia > Caudata > Ambystomatidae > Ambystoma > Ambystoma mexicanum. Next base: position 954,339,189 of record NC_090923.1, on the reverse strand, counting down.
CTTACTGCACACGATACCCGTAGCCGGGTCTCTACCCTATACCAACTGATCCAGACCCGCTCAAACACCCCCTCCGCCCCCTCCCTACAAGACACGAGACAACTGGGCGTCAGACCTCCAAATCGTGATTAGCAATGACCTCTGGAGGGATGTGTTCCCAGATGCCTAGGGTGTCGTGTAATTCACGGCTTTGTTTGATACAACTAAGTGTTGCACCGATACCACTACAGACCAAGCCAACTGCTTATTCTCAGGGGAGAGGGCTGGGTCATGCCCGTGCTGTAGATCCCCCAAATGCTGGATACCTTCATATGATTTGGGACTGCCCTATGTTAACCCCTCTTTTGGAAAGATGTATGTACAATTTTATCTGAGATGTGTGAGCCTGTTGAACCTGCTCCCATGCTGTGCCTCTTCCATATCCATGACACCTCCGATCCCTGCTTCAAGTAAATTTGTGAAACTATGATTGATGCTGGCAAACGTTGTATTCTCCTGCAATGGACAAATACACAAGCCACCAAAAAGGATCATTGGCTGAATGACGTGGTGTGGGTGAATGATGGGGAGGAGCAGTGGACCCGGATGCAACCACTCAACTCCCGGCCTAAGGACATATGGGCTCCACTGAGACTATACTTGTTACGGACTACGCCTGAGCCGGGCGATTTCCCCCGGCACCCCTTCCCCTGTAACCCCTCATGCCCCCCCACGTTACCTCCCCTACTGTTGCTAATATGTTGTTATAATGTGGCAAGTGCTTCCAAGTGTGCTAATAAAGAGTTAAAATTAAAAAAAAGATAGTCTCTAGTCACACTCTGTATGAGTTCTTGTAAATCTTTCACCAGGTCTTTGGGCTTTTACTTCTGTTTAGGGGTTGTACTCCAGGAACCCCTGTTTGCACTTTGCTTTATCCTTTTGATTCAGACTAGCAGGTCTTGGAGGTTTCTGTAACAAACTTTCTTATGAGTGGTATGGTGTCTTGGCAATTAATGTCCACGCCCCCCTTATTTGCTGGGGTTGTTTTTTATATATCTTCTCTTATCGATGTCTCTGGACTTTACGTCATAGACTTCTCTTTCTGATGGGTCCCGTTCTGTTTTTCAAGCCGTGGAATACTGTCCCTCTTGCAAGGATGTTTGTCGCAAGATATTAATTATCTCTATCAGATTCAATTGGGGTTAGGTTGTACACATTATTACATTTCACCTCCATCAACTGTAAATTCATTACTTCGTCAATTTCGCTGGGACAAGTTTCTACTGTTTAATAACAATTCCCCAGTGGCCTCCCATTCTCCCCGTTAACTCTGGTGTTAAAGGAAAACCTCTGTTGGGCCTGCACTCACTCTGGTGGTTCTCATTCGTTCTGCCTCTGTTTGTTTCCATCGGATGCCGCTCTCCCATTGTCAGTGTGGGTAAGCTGCTTATTTGATGAATTTTCAGCCTGATTGTTTCAGCGTCATTGGACAGGCATAATGCCCACCACGAAGAAGTCGTGGTCACACCACCACCAGGATGGGTATCCCCATTCCTCTCGTCTCTTGCTGTAGGCAAATGGTCTCCAGCCGTTGTGGCTGTCGGAACAATTCTGAAAGACGCAGGCTCGAGGCTTTCCTCTGACTCCTCTCTTGGGTGCTAAGCGTTCAGGGGGCATCCCCTGCTTGCGTATGCGGCTCTTCCTCACCTTAGCGTGTCCTCTTTTTTCAGTTTACTCATCCTAGTTGAGTGGATGTCTCTCTTTGAAGAGACATAACCCTTTTCCTGGTAGGAACAATGTATTTAAGCTTTGCCTTCAGCCAAGTGTCTGGATGTTATATTGTTCAGGTCAGACAGTCCCATGCATGCTACTATCGGGAATGGCTTAGGGAGTTCCTCAATGGAACGGGAGACCTTGTCCCCTAAGGTGGCGTCTCTCGCAGCAAGGTCCTGCCTGCCCAAACCCCAAGGCAGGGCCTTGCGAAGCGGGTTCACCTCTAGCCTCAAAGGTGAGGCTACTCCTTTGGGAGAAGGGGCACATTCCCTCTGTCACAGGACCCTGGATGGTCTTAAATTAGAGGGGTGGTGTCAGTGTCGTCTATGGGCTTATATCATTTTCAGATTCAGGTTAATTACGGATTCCCGCCTCCATCGCCTCCAAAATCAGCAACAAATCATTGCCCCTGCCTCGGTACCACCCCCATTTTATTAGTGTTATTGCCTTTTTTTAACAACTTGCAAAGCATTTGATTAATTGTCTGCGGTGGCAACATTTTTTGCTGTTAGAGTATTCGACAGTTAAATCTTCACCAGTCCCTGCCTAGCTACATCAGTCTCCTGTTTCTCAGAGGGTCAAATTCATAGACCTGTCGTTGTTCATAAGGGTTTATAGAGGATAGGCCCCTCTTTCATTGGTAATGGATTCTAATGATATGAATCGAGTTGAGTTGTCTTCTCAGGATCTATGCATGTTTCCAGCATGGGGATGTACAGTTGATGATTTTGCAGCAATACCTTTACAAAACCCCTGTCAATTCTCCCATCTTTCGCTAACTATTTAAAACCTAATTCTGAAATTAGTCCAACCTTTCTCTGGTTTTGGCTAGACCACTTATTCTGAGGGCAAAAGCACATTTATTGGCATTGAAGAGCTTTAAAGAGCAGTTTAGTTTATTTGTAACGTGCACCGAAACCCTGAGGTAACTGGGTGCAAGAACCTAAGCAGAGTTTCAGAAATGCAATGATTTACAAGCAAATAAAACAAATTTACAGAATATTTGCAAATAAACAAGGGAGTGCGGACGAACGGTGGTTACAATGTGGTCGGGATTGGAGCAGAGAAAACGTACGTTTAATTCTGTAAGGAGGACTCTAAGGTTGCAGTTTAGGCAATGCTAGGGTGAGGGATTTAGCCGTTCACCGAGGATTATTACTTAGCTGGATAGAGAGCCGTTAGTGTTTTTTGTTGAAGAGCCAACTTTTTTACTTTGGCTCTAAAGGTCCAGAAAGATGGTTCCATTCTGATGGTAGGCGGGAGGGCTTCACAGGATTTAGGTGCTAGAACCGGGAAGCTCTCTCCTCTAGCTCTTTAGCTCTTTTTAATTTAAATCTTGGGATAGTGAGGCAGTGTGAATACGGAGTTCTGGACTGTCTTGTAGATTGGTGCTTGGAGAATCTTTCTGAAAGGTATTTAACGTAACATAACACAACTGAATGGGTGATGGCTATTGTTGAGGAATGCCTTGTCTCTTACCTTGATGAGTACTCTGCAGCAGCACTGAGCCTTCTGCATCTGTCCTGTAGTCTTCGACATTGGTTAACCACAGGATCCTCCTTTGCTGCCTCTGACTTGATGGGAATTTCATGTCCTACCTGGAATGAATTGGTAAGGATTTGAGAAACATGAACTGTTTAGGAGTTATTACCTTATGGTGCTCCTAAACTATCCAAAAATGAGAGGGTTTTCAATTATAAACTCCTACAGAGGCAACGTTATCCTTTAGTAAGGCAATGCCATTTATGTTGCCACTTAACTCTGAGCACATCTTAGTGCACAAGAGCCTCCTGTTTAACAGGGAAGGTATCGGAAAACAATTTGTAAAACCTGTTAGCTACTGTTAAGACCTGAAGCCTTAGTGTGACGTGCTTAGAGTCTTTTTGGTAATGATTTTTGGTTTCATCAATTGATATGGTAACACCAATAGCATAGATCTACATTCAACCATCCTCTGACTGGTTTATTGAAGATATGGTGAGTCATTTCTTTTTTCACACCACCTTTTTCTGAAGTGTTTGCCTTGACATTGCCCAAGGATTCCATTGAAGGGCAAGATTACATAAAAATAGGCTCTTCTATCATGATTTGATATGTTATGAAAGTTAGCTTCTAGAACCCATGTAACAAACTGAATAGTCTGTAGGTATGGTACATTGTTTTATAGCTGAACAACAAAATATAGTGTTTGCAAGAGATGGACCATAGAAAATGACTATCACATTTAAATATGCTCCCGTTCACCCACGGCATGTCAGCTCTTACACATTTTTAGTTCTGAAAAAGGACTCCTCACGCTTCCACCATTGTAGATTTGTGCAATGTTATTGAATTGCTTCATGGAGAATGGCATGCTTGAGGGCTGCAAAATTAGTGATTTTAAATTTTTACAATCTGCATTCATTTTCTTTAATAGAAGGCACTGCGTGCTTGAGTGGAAGGAATTTGCAATAAGGGCATATTGTCATCTAGTTTGTTCACAGAACAGATTTCTAAGGCAACCAACAAGACTCTTTATTGAAGATCCCAAAAGTTGGTATCGCCACCTTCCTTCTGCGCTCAGAACACACCTTCCTACAAATGGAACAAAAGCACTGAGTTAACACATTTTTAATGGTACCTCTGAATTTGTTTAATATTGAAAACCTAATAAAATTGTACTGGGCATTTCTTTTATAGATCTGCTCTTGTGATGTGGTAACTGGAATAGACCGGAAACACCGACATGGAGCCTTTTGCAGTCCTTCAGGTCCAGAGTTGGAGGCTGGTGCAGCTTGAGAGCTCGGCCTTCTGCATGACACTGTTCAGTGTTACTTTTACAGCACAACCAGAGTACAGTCTCACTGCACAGGCAGATGGAGCCACCTAACGCTTTCTGCTGTCCATTCCCTACAGCTACAGAGTTAGAAGCTGTGGCAGCAGTAAGCTACCTGCAGCGCCCACTGCCTCACCTATTGCGAGTGATGGGTGGGCCACTCTGGTCGTTATATCCACAGGTTGTGGGATATGGAGAATTGATTGTAGAATGGTGGTTGGGTGTTGAGGACCTAACTTATATTGGCTTGGGCTGAGGTTTCTGTCGGAGGTAGGCAGGCCTCTAGGGAAGATTTTGAAGTGCAGGTATTTTTTGTAGCAGAAAGGGGTAAATCCCATTACCAAGAAGAGTATTGTTTAGGTTTGTAAAAATCTATTTCAATCTCTAAAACGGTTATATTTTTTAAATCGTACTAATCTGTACACAGTAATTCTTGGACAGTAAAAGGTGTATTTTTACTTTCATGTTCCTCTATAAATCAGGCATTTAAATGAAAGCCCTTGCTGTGGCATCCATCTGCTGCTGCTAATGTGAAAATATCCAGGAGTGTGGGAGAAAGATGGCAGTAGCCTCTGCTGCGTCTGTTACCTTTTTTTTTTATTTTGTATTGGGAATACTTGCCTGTTTTGAGAGTAAAAGTGGCTGGTATGCAGTACATCTTTAGAGCTGGAAAGAACAACCTCATGGTGGCTCCGGGTTGGGGAGGGGGGGCTATAGGGGGGGGTTGTTTGCAGGCAAGAGAGGATTTGCACATGTAAGCGTAACAGTTTGATTGTGGGCAAGAGTGTGGTAGGATACATGGGATGTCTTTTACTTACACGAGTGGGTGCAGGTTCGTAGGAGAACGGAACCTCCCTGCTGCGATTACGCTCACTTGATACAAAGGTCTCGCATCCAACACTATTTAGCTTCACGTTAAATGTTTTTATGGCGGTAGCTATATCAAAATGCATTTTTTAAATATTTGGTTAGTCTACCAAAAGCATGCCTTTTTTAAAGCATTCGAATAGTCCTGTACTCCTACGTCCCGTTCCCTTTCCGCCATACTTGTGGGATATTCCGTCCTTTAGGGTGGGACTCGAGCACTTTTGGTAGCATCCCAAAACATTGTAATTTTTTATTTTTCCGTGGGGCCAACAAGCATACGGCTCTAGCTACGCCTTTCTGAGCCCAGCGCATCGCCCCCCCCTGCCCTATTCTCTGCACGGTTGGCATCGGATGTGCTTAGCAACAACAGTTTTTTTTTTTTCTTTTTTTTCCCTTCACCCTGTTTTTGTCCTTCAATTTGTTTTCCTGCCTCCTGTCCATGCTAGTTTTCTTTTCCTTCCCTTACGTCGGAGCATAAGGGCTTCACACTGTGTATCTCCTATGGATGTCAATATGTAGCGGCAGACCCTCACAACCTTTGCCTCCAAGGTGGATGCTTTTGTTGCTATTTCCTTTCGGTTTGGGCACTCGAAAGATTTGTCTGGTGGGAGGAGGGCTTTCATGCCATTCCTCTTGTCCACCTAAGGGAATTCATCGATGAGAAAAACTGCCCGGTGAGTACCCTTCTTTTCAGAGCACCCCATCAAGGTGACACTTTCCCCGGGTCCTCCCGGCCCACTCTGGGACTAAACTGGATACCAGGATCGCCTGAGGTTCCCTTCAAAGGGGCTAAATGTTGTAACTGGCCATCTCCCAGATTAATCTTCGCACTGAATCTGTTGGTTGTCTCCATGAGCATCAGTCTGGCTTCAGAGCAGCCAGAAGCACGGAAACTGCTCTCCTGAACATCTGTAAAGACCTGCTCTCTAACCTTGATTCTAATCTCCCCTCTGTCCTCTTACTCAATCCCTCTTCTTCCTTTGACACGGTCAACCATGCCATCCTGTTCAATAGTCTTCGATAACCTGGGTATCACTGATCAGGCACTGACCTGGCTGACCCCTTTCCTCTCTGACCCTCCCAGGTCCAACCTGGGTCCTTTCCGTTCCTCTATCTCACTCTTTACCTGTGGTGTTCCACAGTGGTCTAACCTCTCTCCCTGGCTGTTCAACCAATACCTGGCACCTCTCACCCACCACATTGCCGCTCTCTGCTCCAACTTTCAGTGCTATGCGCATGACACTCAGCTCATTTTCAGGCTCCCCTCGGCCACCTCTTCTTCTCTCATCTCTGACTGTCTGCTATCCAGGAGTGGTGTGCCGTAAGCGATCTCTGCCTTAATGTCAGTAAGACAGAGATTCTCTTCATTGCCACACCTGCACCCTCCTTTCCTGTCACTCTCTGGCCAGCATCCCCAGGCCATTTTCCTACTCCCACCTGTGAGGCTAAGAACCTCTGGGTCATCTTCGACTCCACACTCTCCTTTTCTCGGCACATCTCTGTCTCTAAGAAGTCAAACTACCAACTACACCTCCTCAGAGGTATTCTTCCTTTCCTCTCCTTCACCCAGAAGCTCATTCTCTAGAGCTCTGGTTCTCTCTAGGCTGGACTACGGCAGCAGCCTCTTTCTAAATCTGTCTGTTTCTACTCTCCGCCCTCTGCAACTCATCCAGAACAGGACTGCAAGACTTGTCCTTGGCCTCAATCACAGGGATTGTATCTCTCCAGCACTGAAATCCCTACATTGGCTCCCAGTCGCTGCAAGGATTAAGTTCAAGACACCCTGCATTGTCCACAAGGCCTTCTGGGGCCTGGGTCCTCAATACCTCAAACTCTCGCTTCGTAAATACCTTCCTGCTCAAGCTCTTTGCTCCTCCACCTCCAACTCCCTCAGTGTCAGTCGCTTCTCCAAGCAACGAGTTGGTGGTAGATCTTTGTTCGGCTAGGGCCTCCCTCTGGAACAGCCTCCCTGCCTCTCTGAAACGTGAGGAGAACATCCCCGATTCCGGAAGCACCTCAAAACCTTCCTCTTTGCGTCTGCCTTCTCTCTTCCTCTCCCCTGCTGATTTCCTGTCTCATACTGCACTGGTCACCTGGCTACCCTCTGATTTCAGGCCCAGGACCCTACCCGCGCAGTTGCACATCCGCACTGCCCCCGGCAACCCTTGCACTTGGGTCTGTATCTGTAACCATGCAGTCCCTCTACCTTCACTTTTGGACACCTGCTGTCTGCACATACCCTTGCACCAGCTGGCCACACTTCTTGTTACTGTTTTGATCCCATGTACAGCACTGTCACCCTCCCCTTTCCCCTGGCACTTTTCCCCTCCCTCTTCCCCTGCACTTGCACAATTTCAATGTCGCTTGGCCTAGTAAGAACGTTGTCTCTGTCCTCCCTTTGTGCCCCCTTCCTTGCCTTATCGCGCCTTAAAAAACTTGTGTACAGGCGCGTTACAAATGCCATATCATATCGGCCAAAGTCCACATCTACCAGCTCAGCCGAGGATCCCTTAAGGGCTAAGGAATCATCAAAAGCTCCTAAAATAACAGCCAAATTTACCATGGCCTCTGACAAATCTGTGACACACATTGCCACAGAGTCTAAAAATGCAGCTACTCAAGTGTTGATATTTGCCATTTTGTCTGCGCCTTCGGCTGCGTCAAGTACTGATGCCAGGCCCAAGTCTTTGCCACCTGCATCTTTGGGGGACGAGAACCTTACAGTCCAAAAGTGGATTTGACTCTGCATACAAGAATGCCATTGACCATCTCTGTTCCTCCTACCTTGGCACCGTTATACTATGTGGAGTTGTGGTTGGGCGGGCCCCTCTTGGCAGCCAGTGTCAAATGAATCATGGAGGCAGAATCTGTTTGGCAGACTTATAACGACTCCACAGTCAAGACGATCCTTAGAGAATACATTTTTCATCCATTTCTACTTTTAGGACCTCTTTCAGCAAGTTTTCCCCATGCCCCCGTAACCCCCAAGGCCAGTGGAAGTACTACCTCCACAAGCACCGGTGGAATGACCTCCTGAGCCAAAGGAACCCGACACTGCACCAAAAGCTGCTTGTTTGGCGCCTCCTGCTGAAAGCCTCGCTGATAAGGGTGTGGCGCATGAGGAAGAGGAGGAGCCTCCTTCATCAATCAGGGTGTTTCATGACTGGGTAATTGATCTGCTGTTTTATTTATAAATCCCAACACCAGAACCCCATACATCAGATGTGGGTTTCGTCAGACATTTACTCTGAAACTACAGGATGGTTCAGGCCTTTTCCTTCAGAAGAATATCTTGGCTGAAACCAGAAAAGTGTGGGGAAAAACTGCACACGGGCCAAAACATATACAAAAAAAATATTCGCTACAGGCTTCAAGTGTCTGAGAAAATTCTTCTAACCACATGCCCCCTTGCTTCTACAGTGGTGGCAGCGGATGTTCTTCACTGAAAGTCCTGGACATCTTCCTCTTCTGAGTCAAAGGAGGACAATATTTTAGAGGGCGTTGGGAAGAAAATGTTTGCATACAGAAGAGGTCCTGGCAGGGGCCAGCCTAAAGCTGTGGCAGGAGCTCTTGTAGTTCGAATAGTTCCCCAGGAAAAACAAGACAATTTCACCAGTCTATCAGATGCCAGTGCCCTGGCTCAAGATTTATTAGATGCTGCAGCCCATCACATGGGTACTTTGGCGTGTGGCATTATAATTGGAGTTGACCAAGTTTACAAAGGAAGTTCAAGAGAAGGTTTTGGAAGGTAGAGCCCTTTTCCACAGCTCTGCCGATGATGAGCTTGCTGAAACTAAGGCGAGTACTTTGACAGCAAAATCGCTGTTCCTCACAAAAGCACTGGCAGCAAAAGCTTCCCTAAAATTCTATACCCAAAAGTCTTGACTTTTCGTTCTTGATCCTTGGCAGGTTTCAGGACCGGAAGTCTCTGCAATCAGCCCGCTCTCCTAGCTGCCCTTGTCTCAAGCAGCACAGAACGAGTGGTCAGGGGTTTTTCTCCAACTCATCCGCATACACCTCGGGCCAACACATTCTCTTTGGATAAAATCCCCAAATGTTGGTTCTGCATGGCCCCATGTGACTCCGGTAGGGGGACGCATTGCTGTACATCTGGAGGCTTGGCAGACAAAGTATCCTTGGGTCTTGTATGGGTTTCCCTCTCTCGACAGTTCCCCCTTCACACCCTCCTCTAACACAAACAGAATCTCCTCCTCTCGGAAGTTCAGAAACTGTCCATCCAGCGGAAGTGGGCGGTGCTTCTACTTCCACATTTGTACAGTGCCGAAATCTAACCAGGCTGCCCTGTGCACTGTTTTAGACCTGTCTAGATTCAATCTCCACATTCCCCAGGAAAGATTAAAGATAATCACGCCTGCACAGATCTGTTTCTCTGGTAAAAGACGATTGGCTCAGTGTAGTTGATCTTCAGGACACGCACCTTTACATCCTAATATGATCCAGCACCGCAAATAACTTTTTTTTTCCAGTTGGGAGCAAAGATTTCCAGTACCAAGTCCTTCCCTTTTGGACTGAGCATGGCGCCAATAGTCTTTACGAAAATGATGGTGTTAATAGCAGCATTTCTCGGGCTTAGAAGAGTCCGGGCCTCATTACGAGTCACCCGGTATGGAAATAGCGGTGAAGGTAAACCCTCCGCCACTGTTGTTTCCATACCGGGTGATCTCGAGTCCTGCAGGTGGGAGGTGTCCTTCCTGACAGGTCTGACCTGGCTTGTTTAACACCACCCACCTGCAGGCGGATGTGGAAACACCGGCACCATCACGAGATTGTGCCGGTGTTTCCACTTCCCCATTTCCATTGAGTCCTATCGGACTCAATGGGGATTTACCAAATTCCGTCTCCGGAATTCCCGGGTCACTGGGGTCGTAATGGCCTGGTAATTCCAGGAATCACGGAGGTGGAATGGTAATAAGAGTCCGGCGGTAACCTGCCGGAATTTCAGGCACAGTTACCGCCAGACACGTAATGAGGCCCCATGTCTATTCCTATTTGGACGACTGGCTCCTCAGATATTACTGTCTCCAGAAAGCAGCTTCCCAACTGCATATATTACTACAGCTTCTGTTCAACCTGGGGTTATCGGTAAACTGGAGGGAGACTTCCATGATGCTTTCAAGATCTGATTTTCTTAGGTCTCCATGGCAACACAATGATGACCAAGGTTTTTCTAACAGAAGAAAGGTTAAGGGATCTTATACAAACACGTACCCATTTTCTAAATTCCACTTGCATGTCGGCATGGTGGTTTCATAGGCTTCTGGGCTTCATAGCCTCCTGTGTCTTAGATTTTCCCCTAGCAAGGTTAAAAATGAGACGCACACAGTTGGTCCGGGGACAGACATGGTTGCTGCGGCAGATCCAGACTCTCAATGGATTCTAGTGACCCTGGAGATGATACCTGACCTCAAGTGGTGGTTGGATTACTCCAACCTCTTAGAACGGGCCCCCTTTTCGGAGCCGTCCTCGACGGATTCCTCTCTACTGGGGAGCTAATACATGGCTCTGCTTCTGTCACTGGTGTCTAAACGAAAAGATCGCCCCTATCAGTCATCGGTGAATAGTGTCCTTTCCATCATCTCAGACCTTGCATTGACTGGTATTCATATCTGTCGGCTTTCGGTGCATGCCTGAACACTGATTCTCCAGCATGGGGTCTGGCATGGGTTCACATGCTCATCAATATTCCCCGTCGTCAGGCTGGGAATCCTCAAAGAAAAAATCAGTATGTTTCGTTTCTGAACTGTCTTTCTTAGTAGTAACCAATCACTGGTCTCTGGGTCATACTGCTCCCAGCCAATGACTGCCCTCTCCCTAAGCCCCTCCCCTGGCAGCCATCCTCAGATTTTTACCACACGTTCAAGTGTCAAGTTCTTGTGCTATAGTTCTCAAGCTTTTACTGTGTTTTTTGCGATTTTTCAAGGGGTTTTATCTCATTTTTTCAGTCAGTCGAGCCTCAAGCTCCACCGTTTCTACTACCGATCAACGGGGACCCGTTTCGGATTTCTCTACACCCCTCAAGGGTGAAGTTCTCGTCGAGTTACGCTTTTGGAGGATTCCAGAAGACCTTGAGGCCTACCTCATGGACATGGCCCAGGACAAAGGAAACTCGACGCCCGGATCCAAGCTGTTCAGGAACTGCCCTGGATGCGGATTGCAGAATGTTTTCAAGGAGGACGAACATTCTAGATGCCTCTACTGCCTGCATGAAGACAAAACGCACGTGGAGAAGGACTGTGCGTTTTGTCAGAACGGACCATGAGGGATTGGCATACCCGCCTCACCAACTGACTGGAAGGAGGGGAGAAGAAGAGGTCCGAGCGGTCTTCTAAGTCATTTGAAGGCGCTCCGGCGACAGGGGCCCAACAGAAGGCTAAGCACAGCGAGTCCACGGGCACTGGGAGCGCCGAACGGTCAGGCTCCTCGGCTGCCAGGCAGGGCGCGCTTTCACCGATGCCATCAACCACGAGCCAGCACTCTGGCTCGGGAAGGAGAAAGTCAGAGATCCCGGGTAATCTTCTGGAGAAGCCCCGGTCGATCCCGGCGGAAACAGCCGAGGGGGAGCGAGGCGGTGACAATCCCCCCCCCCCAAGGTGAAGGCCTCAAACCCGCCTAAAGTTGTAAAGGCCTTGATTCAACCGGCTAAGGCCTCTATCGAGGGAGTCGTGGCGGCCCTGGTGATGCCTGTGGAGGCTACCCCAGTGGAGGCGACCTCGGGGCCCAGAGTCTCCCTGCCACCGTGGAGGGAATCTTATCAGCCCATCGATAAGACCCCCGTGAGAACCCCGGTGGAAAAAGACGGGGGCGGTGGCTATCACGGACACAGATTCAGCCTCTGACAAGGAGCTGGCTGGGGTCGTGAAGGTCCTCAACAAGAAGTTCGAGGAAGTCCGGTCCCTCGGGAGGGATCCCGATGAAGCGGACGAAGGGAGCGAGGGTGGCGCTGATGATGTTCCCGTGGAGGCAGAGGATTCCACTCCCCAACCGTCGCAGCCGGTACCCGAGCCCCAGGACAACTCGGGAGCCATCTTGATGGCGATCCAGGCCTTATGTACGGAGATGAGGACCAGGTTGCCTGTACCCCCGACGGAAGATCCAGCAGAACCTGGCCCATCGGGGAGCCCTCCAAACAAGCGGAGAAGAGTTCACCCCCCCCCTGCCCTTCCAGCCTGCACAGCCCTCGCAGCCTTCATCCCCTTCCCCCTGATCTCAGGGAGGACACGGGAACGGAGACGGCCACGACAGGGACAGGTGGCAACGACGGGACAGACTTTCCATCGCCACCACTTCCTCGGGCCTCCCCGCCCTACATGATTGGCTCTTTCCGCGCCATGATTGCCAGGGCATCCGAGCTCTTCTTGCTCTGCCCCGAAGAACAGAAGAAGTAAGGTTTCCTTCATCAACGACGTGAGGCCAAAAGGAAGACAGTCCTCTCGGTCCCGTTACTAGATGACATCTGGGACGAGGGGCTATCGCTCCTGAAGAACCCGTCCACGACTCCTGCCAAGAGACCGGTACGAGAAGAAGTACCGGGTCCCTGATTCCACCCCTCTGTGCCTTAGGGCTCAGCCGACCCCCGGATTCGGTCGTCTCGGCGGCGGCCAAGAAGGCGGCAGGGGCAACGGCTTAGTCTTCCACCTCCCCCCCCCCCCCAGACGGCGAGGGGAAGAAACTGGACGCCATGGGGCGACGGGTCAACTAGTCTGCAGCGACGACGATTAAAACGGCCAACGCCTTAGCGATTGTGGCCCGTTACGACAGGGAGCTTTGGTTTAGAATAGCTCCTCTGCTGGACTTCCTCCTGGATGACAAGAGGGCGGAGGCCCTTGAGTTCCTGCAGGAGGGCGAGGTGGCATCAGACCACCCCATAACGGTGGCCACAGACATTGCAGACACTGGTTTCCGCCAGTTGGGCAACAGTGTTTGTCTTAGACGGCATGGTTGGCTCAAGGCAACGAATTTCCGTCAGGATGTGCAAACTAGAGTTTTGAACATGCCCTTCAACGGGAATAACCTCTTTGGGAAGACAGTGGACGAATCGCTGCAGGCCATCAAGACCGACACAGAGACGGCCCGGGCCTTGGAAGTTTTGCAGCAGCAACGGCTGCCATTTCGGAACTCCGGAGGCAAGGAAGGTGCCTCCAAAGGATTTGGCGGCGGCTCCTCTACGTACCGCCAGGCCGCCCGTTCCTCGTCGCAAGAGGCCTACAGAGGACGCGGCAAGCCGGGAGGATTCCGTCGTCGCCAGGGAGGCCAAGGCAGCAAAGCTGCTGCCAAACAGGACTGAACCGGCCGTAGCGTCGGGTCCCCACCTGAGCACCCCGGTGGAGGCCCGCTGACGAAGTTAGTCAGCGTGTGGGAGTCCATCTCTACCGACCGTTGGGTGCTGGACGCCCTGGCCCGCGGTTACACTCTCGAATTCCTAAAGAAGTGGCCCCCGTATCCCTCCTGTGGCCAGGAAGGAAAACCACGCCCCCCAGTTGCTGTTGGAAGTAAAGGCGATGCTGAAGAAAGGAGCCATCGAGCTCGTCCCAAAGAGGCTCCGGGGCTCCGGAGTGTACTCACGATACCTCCGCGTCAGAAAGAAGACAGGCGGGTGGCGACCCATCCTGAACCTGCATCGGTTAAACAAATACATCAAGGCCCAGAAGTTTGGGATGGTCACCCTCAAGCACATGCTAGGACAGCTGGAGGAAGGCGACTTCCTATCGTCGTTGGACTTGGAGGATGCTTACTTTCACATCCCCATTCTAAAAAGAAACACAGGGCGGCGCTACCAATTCAAGGCCCTTCCATTCGGATTGAAGTCGGCGCCCAGGGTATTCACCAAGTGCCTAGCACCGGTGGCGGTGCGGCTGCGCCTGCAGGGGATCCACGTTTACCCCTACCTGGATGATTGGCTCATCCGAGCACGGACAAGAGAGCTCGCCGTCGAGAACACAGCGAAGACCGTCCAACTGCTCACGGATCTGGGTTTCTCCATCAACTTCTCGAAATCCCACCTGGTTCTGGCACAGGTCGCATTGTTTCTGGGAGCCAAGCTCGATACCGTGGCGCGATTGGCCTCTCCGTCGGAGGAAAGAACGAAGGCCATCCTGGGCAAGGTGCAGCGCCTGCTGGCCACAGACGTGGCCAGGGTGAGGTCCATCAAGTCCCTTCTCGGTATGATGTCCTCATGCATCTACCTGGTGCGCCTGTGCAGGCTGCGGATGCGTCCTCTACAAGAGTTCGACGCCCGTTGGATGCAAGCGGCAGGCAGCTTCGAGGACAAGATCCCGCTCAACGAGGCCTTCCGCCAAGCAATTCGGTGGTGGGGCACCCGTGTGCATCTGGCGGCGGACACTGACTTTCAGATCGGGCACATCAGGAGACGGTGATGATGGATGCCTCCCTGGAGGGATGGGGAGCGCACACCGGACATCTCCATGCAAGAGGCCTTTGGCTCCCGGAGGAGAGGGCACTCCACATCAACGTCCTGGAGCTTTGAGCTGTGTTCTGGGCCCTCGGGTCATTCCTCCCGTCCCTCAAGGGCAAGGTGGTGAGGATTTTCACCGACAACAGCATCACGATGTTATACATCCGGAAGCAGGGAGGCACCAGATCCCCAGCCCTATCCAAGGAGGCCCAGGATCTGTGGCACTGGGCCGTCGCCCAGGGGATGTTTCTGGTTCCTTTCCATCTGGCAGGAATAAAGAACACCATCACAGACTCACTCAGCAGGGAGCTGCACTCGTGCCACGAGTGGGTACTACGTCAGGATCAAGTGGAACGACTTTCAACGATGGGCAATCCCCAGATCGATCTGGTCGCAACAGCGACAAACTCCAAGTGCCAGAGGTTCGCCAGCAGGTTTCCCCAGCGAGGAGCATGGGCGATGCTTTCTCGTTCCCCTGGGACGGCCTGTTACTGTATGCGTTCCCCCCGTTGCTGTTGCTGCTGCGACTCATCAGCCAACTCAAGAAGTCCCGGTGCAGGATGATCCTCGTTGCACCAGAGTGGCCGAGGCAGATCTGGTTCCCGGACCTTCTGGACTTGTCAGCGTCCTCCCCCCCTCCAGTCAAGCTGCTGACGGACGTGGACCTTCTCTCCAGAGGAGGCGTCCTCCTTCATCACGACCCGGGGTCGTTGAACTTGCAGGCCTGGCTCCTGCAGCACTAGAGTTGGGAGGGTACGATATCCCGGCGGACTGCAAGGAGGTGCTTGCGAAGGCCAGGGCGTCCTCAACTCTCAAGTGCTATGGACACAAATGGAAGAGGTTCTCTGTCTGGTGCCGTGCACAGAAGATTAACCCTCTGTGAATTACGGCCCCTCAAGTGCTGCCGTACCTGCTGTCGCTGGCCAAGGCTGGGCTAGCTCATGCCTCCAAGATACATTTGGTGGCGATCTCGCGCTACACCAAAACTACGGGACGATCATCTCTGTGGTCTCTCCGCCTGGTGAAAGAGTTTATGAAGGGACTGTTCCGTTCATTCCCGCCAGTGAAGGCTCCGGCCCTAGCGTGGGGGCTCAACGTGGTGCTGACCAGGCTCATGGGGCCACCATTCGAGCCTCTGCATTTGGCGCCGTTGAAGTTCCTGTTGTGGAAAACAGCGTTTCTCGTGGCCATCACCTTTGCACGATGAGTGGGAGAGATCCAGGCCATATCCTGCAAGCCTCCATACTTTACTTTTCACGAAACGAGGGTGGTACTGAGGACGCACCCCTCCTTCATGCACAAGGTGGCGTCGGACTTCCATCTCAACGAGCCCTTGGTGTTGCCAGTTTTCTTCCCGTCGTCTTCGTCGCCAGCCGAGAGGACTTTGCATTCGCTGGATGCAGCTATACCGCTGAAGTTGTGGACCCCACGAAGAGTTTTCGGAAGATGTCACAGCTGTTTGTGAACTTTGAACCTGTGAACCAAGGGAAGGCTCTCTCGAAGGCTTCCATTTCCAGATGGCTCTCCGGCTGCATCATGCACTGTCACCGGTTGGCAAACCGACCACTGCCCGGCCGTCCGAGAGCCCATTCGACCAGAGCGATCGCTGCTACCACGGCGTTCTTGTCTGGTGTGCCCCTGCTGGACATCTGCAGGGCTGCTACGTGGAGGTCGACGCAAACCTTCATGAGATTCTACTGCGTCAACCAGTATTCCAGGGAGGAGTCCAGAGTCGGCCAAGCAGTGCTGTGCAACCTGTTCACCTGATGGTGGGCCTGGTGAGGAGGTAATAGTTGCTTAATGTTGAGTTTATGGAATGCTTAATGTTGAGCCTTGCCACCTCCCGTGGTTGTGCATGTGTGTACTGCTATGTATTCTTATATTCAATGAGCAAGTGAATCCATGCCAGACCCCATGCTGGAGAAGGAACAAGTTGCTTACCTGTAACTGTTGTTTTCCAGCATGGGTCTGGCATGGATTCACATGCGAACCCTCCCACCTAACCCTCTGCGGCTCTTCACTTGGTCCTACTGCCACTTTAAGTGCTACCAAATCTGAGGATGGCTGCCAGGGGAGGGGCTTAGGGAGAGGGCAGTCATTGGCTGGGAGCAGTATGACCCAGAGACCAGCGATTGGTTACTACTAAGAAAGACAGTTCAGAAACTAAACTGATATTGATTTTTTTCTTTACTGAGGATTCCCAGCCTGACGACGGGGAATATTCATGAGCATGTGAATCCATGACAGACCAATGGTGGAGAACAGTTACAGGTAAGTAACTTGTTCCTTCTTCGTTCACCCTTACAAACCCAGTGATAAAATGACATTTCGAGGGTCTGCTACACCTTTTTCCTCCCGTCAACCCTCCTTGGCCAAAATGGGACTTCAATGTGGTGCTCAAAGCGCTTTGTCATAAGTCTTCAAACCAATGGCAATTGTGGATCTCAAATTCCTCACCTTCAAGGTTGCCATCACTTCAGCTAGAAGAATTGGCAACGGCAGGCGCTATGCATTGAAGAACCCTTTTTCCTTCCATAGGGATAAAGTGGTGCTTCGCACACATCCTTCTTTCCTTCCCAAGATCATTTTGGAGTTCCACATTGATCAATCATCACCTTACCAGTGGTTTTTTCCAGACCCTTCTTCATACGCAGAATGGGTCCTACACAACCATGACGTGAGGCGAGCTCCTAAATTCGATCTTGATGGGACCTGGGACAAAGGAGTGCACAACGTCTTCCCATCTTTTCATAACATTCGGGAATGCCAAAAATGACCACAGGCTTCCAAGGCTACTGTTGGGGAGAATTCTCCTTCTGGGGCTAATTTCCCTCACCTAGTGAGTCCCCCAGCAGCTTTGCTGGATTTCTGGAGTTTATTTTTTCCACCTGGTAAGAGTGTACATCCTTTCTCCACTCTTACATGTGTTTTGGCCTATGTGTTGTTACTCATTGTGTGATCTTGGGCACTGGAGCACACCACTCCAAGTGCCCCTGTTTTTGTAGGGGGTTACACAGCACCTTTAGTGTAGTAACCCAGGGTTGTCTTTTAGACTTCCCTCTGACTCCATTTCCCTGGTGCTGACTACTGTCTCCGAGAGAAAGGTAAAGTTGCCATTTACTTTATATAGTCATTTTTACCACAGACCCAGTACACCCCATCTTACATGGAGTACTGGAAGGGGCTAATCTGTACCCCTTTTCTGTCTGTACCTCCCTGAGCATTGTTTTGCTCTTTTAACATTTAGACTTGGCTGGTGGCAGTGGTATCTACCCTAACTTTTCTACCGCGATTATATCAGATAAACGTGGTACTGTTCTAGGCTATTATATTAGCCTCGAACATAAACCCCCTTGACTAAATCGTCTTTCTTTTGGCTCCGGTTGGGTTTATTCATCATTTCTTTTTGTTAAAGTCCTTCTTCTGTTTTACATTGCGCGGCAAACTAGGTTCGCCTTCTTTGTTCACCGTCTTTTGGTGGGCTTCTGCAGAGAAGCCCTCCTCAAGGCACCTGGGTGTCTAGGTGGGCTGAATGTGAGGGAGGGGTGTAGTCCTAGGAAACCCAAGTCTCACTTTGCCATGATTGGCTGAGGTGGTTGTCCCGGCTGGACAACCCCCCATGCTGCGTGATTGACAGCCAGGCTGTGTGAATGGGGGTTTTTGTGCATAAAATGCAGGTCTCTTGGGCTAGAAGTCAGTCGCCTCTGGAACTACAAGGAATCGAAGAGAAGTGGAGAGAACGACGACGACTGCTGCTACTACCCCGTCCCGGTGAAGCCCTGCTGCATTCCTAAGCTATCTTCCCTTCGACGACTAAGAGAAGATCCAGCCCAGAGTCTTCTTCCCTTGAGCCTGGCGGGGATAACCAGCTCATCTTCAGCCAGAGATCTCCGCCGTGGTCGAAATGGCTACATACTGCTGTAGTGGTCCGGATAGCCACCTGCTGAGCCTCTCCTGTTTTTAAGGAGCACACCTTTGCGTTGTCGCTGCTGTCGGCTTCATCCCTGTGTGGTGCAGACCCCCTTCAGACGTTGTCCTTCAAAACGAAGCTCCAGGAATCGTGGGTCTGCGGGAAACAAATAGGAACAACTGCCAGGGCACCAGCAGCATCGTGCGAATAGGGTACTGTGTTCTACTCGAAACTGGGGGCATCCCTTTTCTTCACCCTCAAGGCTCGTCCCTTCCCTCCTTATAACCTTTGCTTCCGAACATTGACCATATTCAAGTACTTTTTGGCTACATGGAATCGTCAACTGTCTAACGGTGTGATCTTCGGCACAGGCCTCCGGTGTCATCTAAACCTGGCTCAGACCCTTTGACTTTTGAACTCCTGTCTGAGTGTTTCTCGATACTGTCTGCCTAACCTAAATATTGCCTGTGATTTTTGCCCCCAACTCTCTGGGTATCTCAGGTGCTAAGTGTGTTTTTGCCCCGGTAGCATTTCATGTCACGGATACGCGTTTATTTAGTAGACCAAACTGTCAAAAAGTGATCGGAGCCGTATCCGCGGTATCGTGTTTTGTTCATAACACCGGTTCATTCAAACACAGGGTACTTACCTTGAGACTTACTGTACAAAGTGAATTGGTTAGTTGTAGTATATTTAACGTGTGGTTTTGTTTAAAGTTTAATAGAGGTGTTGTGTTTATAACTGATGGTTTAAAAATAAATATACTTATATTTTTTACCTGAAACCTTGAGTCGGTGTTTGCTTGAGTCAAAGTAATTGTGGTCCCTTTGTGTAATGTCTGCTACTGCTCATATACTCTTGAGATAAGCCTGGCTGCGCTGCTACTGCTACCACTATAACTTAGTAGTACAGGCTTGTACCAAAGGTAAAACTTGTATTGCCACCTGTGGTCTTAATCAGGTGTAGTGGTCCCTAATGGCACTGCACAGGATTCTGCCTAACAGCTACAATCTCCCGCTGGATAGCTTCCTGCATCACAGAAGCCTACACAGTACAATGCCTGCAGGCTCCCAAGGGCATCCACACTCTGTGATTCTAGCTTTTCCTAAATGTCCTAAACTTTCAGTGTGACAGTTACTGTGGAAACGCCCCCTCCGATACACATTGCCATGCACCCGACATTACCAATATGTTGTACCTTTCTTGGCGTTCTTCCCCCTTGCTGTGTACAGATGCCTGTAGCATATAGAGAACACCAAGGGAGCAGGCGGGAAGAGAGAAGACTAACACACACCATTCTTCAGCCATTTTACCTCTTCCTCAAAGTGCTTTTAATTCGCTGTTGGCTTTAATTTACTGCTGGCTTTTTATCAGTCTTTAAAGGTTACCCTCAATGTGCTATGCGGGCACAGATAGTGAAAAGGTTCTGTGGGGGGAAAATGATAATGTACAACTGCATCAAGATTCTGTTACAAAGCACTTTTTAAAAAGGCTTTTTAGACGAGATGCCGGTGACTGAAATGGCAGCTCTTTGTAAGATTAAACAGGCTGCACCTTTGAGTTGCTCAAAGGTGCAAATCTCTGTTCATGGCCCATAAACTGGGAAGGGGGCCTTGGGCCACTCTCATTACTACCTTTTTTTCTCTTCCCTTGATTGAACATGCAAGCACATACCTATGTGTCTCTTTTCTATTTTTTTAAAACAAATTTATATTGAACATTTTTACAATACAAGCCAGAAAATCTCAACTAACCTCTGCAAAAATCACTCTTTCCACCCCCCCTCCCTGCACTCCACCCCTCCCTGCATGAAAACTACCAGGCCCGAGGGGGCATTAGGAACAAACACATCGACCTTTTGGATCAAGTGTTTAAGGTAACCTGACAAGGTGGGTTCAGCCAGTAGAAGAAATGTGAGTGGCAGAGACTACTCACAAACAAAGGAATGGAGTCCACAGGGGGGGGGGGGGCATCAAAGCCTCAGTGCACTACGATCCTTGTGCAAGAGAACCACGGTCCAGTCGAGCAAAAAACGATTCCATTCTGTCATGGGCCATTGCTGTTTCTCATATGTGAAGATCGCCCACAATTTGGTAATCCACTCTGATTTGGACGGCGCTGCATCTCTGGGCCAAGGCAAGCCTCCCGGCTCTCAACATAGCCTGCACCACCTTGGGGAAATTACTCCAATCCGATTCTGGGGAGGGGACGCCGAGGAGAAGTTCAAGGGGGCGTAGTGCAGGCGAGATGCCCACAATTTCCTTGATCCTGCTCAAGAGCTCAGACCAATAAATCTGGATAGACTGGCATTCCCACCACAGGTGGTACCAGGTTCCACGCTGGCCACACTTTCTATGACAGAGGGGATATCCCTGCAAACATTTAGATGGGGGAGAGATGCCAAGCGTGGAGGATCTTAAAGCTGTGATCCATAGCCGAGGCATACAAAGAGCCTGAGAAAAGAACCCCATATGCTCCTACGTCCCGTCCCCTTTCCTCCATACTTATGGGACATCTCTCCGTCCTGTGGGATGGGACCGGAGCACTTTGTAAAAAACATCCAAATATTTTGCGAAAATTTGTCCTTCCTCTCTTTCTTGCGCAGGGCCCGGCACGTGGCCGCAACCCCACCCACCTTGGCTCTGCATCGCCCATCAGTCCTTTTCTCCGCTCGTTCGGGACTGGACTCACTTGCATCCGCGGAAGATTTTCTTCCCTTTTTCTTCTCTGGCTCTCGCTAGCAATCGTGTACTAGTCTAAGTCGTTCAAACTAGACTTTCCTGATTGTTCATCGTGTCACCAACGCTTTGCAAGGGCGGATCCCCATCCTCTTTGTTTAGTGTTTGGGTCCGGATCACAGTTGGGACTCCTGTTTTTACTGTGATTCCATTTCGGTCCGGGCACTTCAACGTCAGTTGGAGCGGTGGGAGGAGTTGTTCCGGCGAACTCCTCCTTCGCATTTTCAAGCATTTATCGACGAAAAGAAACGCCCGGTAAGTTCTTTACTTTTCAGAGCACTCCGGCAGGGAGACACCTTTCCGGATTCTCCCCGAGCCGGGAGCGGCGTTCATCGCTCTGTCACCAGAGATTGCCCTGAGGTGCCCGTTGGGCCTAATAGTTGTACCAGAGTTTTCTCTGAGGGTCTCCGTAAGGGGCCTATGGATACCAGAGTACGCTCAGAGGCCCCTCCTGTGGGGGCTGATTGTAGACCCAGTTCTGAGTCGTGGGGTACCGGAGCTTGCTCTGAGGCCTCTTTATCGGCTTCCCTCAAAAATAATACTGGGGTTCGCCCCGAGGCCTCAGTGGGGCTTGGTGTTACCGAACGGATGTTCGAGGCCCGCGCTAGTAAGGCTGTTACTGGACCTGGGTCCGAGGTCTCTCGTACAGAGGCTAAAGCTACCAACATTTCTGAGAGGCCTGGCAAGGTCTTGTCAGTGAAGGTGGTTTGTCACCGTTCCTGCTCTTGCGGCGATGCCAGATCTGTTGAGGGGGCAAAAAAGGAAAGTTCTTCTTTTACTGGCAGTGCCGAGGTCCTTCCTGGGAAGGCTAATTTAGCGATTGGTATGTCGCAGAAACATTCCAGGCCTCCTAGTACCGGCTCTGCCGAGGTTCCTTATGTTAAGGCTAAAGTAAGACCCCTGATCTACCGACGGGAACCCCTGCCTCACTCCCTCACGTGCCGCAGTTCCCCTCAGGTGATAAAATGGCGGCCATTCCCACCACAACAACAGCGGCCATTTTGGGCGCTACCCCTACAACTACGCCATCATCCTCAGGTGTAGGGCTTGGCGCTGTGGGTGAACATAGGGTTCCTTGTGCACATCCTTATCGGCCAGTCTATTATTGGAACGCTCAGATGCCCCTTCCGCACAATGTTTCGTTGCCTGTGGGGTCGGCATCTTTGATTTATGTGGATACGTCGGGTAATGGGACGGTGTGGCACCCTTCCCCGTTACGTCCCTGGAATTATCCTCCTTATGAGAGGCCCCCTCTGGTTCCAAAACATTCCCCGCAGGACACCTTTTTCAGCAAATTTCAGACGCTCATGCGTACCGACCCCATGACGGAATATTTCCAAGGGCTTTTTAGGGAGATATGTCTGCCCGCGCCTCTGGCTCCACCCGTTCCTCCGGTGGTCCCGCCGGAGCCTCCCTTACCTACGGTGCCTTCCCCGACTCTTCCGCCTTTGCCCCCATTGTCCCCCATGGACAAGGCAGCGCCCGACATGGCTCAGCAGGATCCTGACATGTCGGATGACACGCAGGACGATCAGGACAACGGGATTTGCCCCGCTCTATTAGAGCTTTCCATGACCGGGTACTGGACATGTGTTTCTTGGATGTTCCGGTGCCCGAGGCACCCGCTCCGCAGGAGGGCGTGCTTTCTGGGGCGTACACCCTGTCTCCTTTGGAGCGTACCGGCCTGTTCTTGCAGAAGGACGGTCTGGCCGAGGTCCATAGGGTTTGGGAAAAGCCACACACTGGACTTTTCGTCAATAAGAAAATTGACGCGCGATACAGGCTGCATTCTTCGGAAGAGGTGGCTTTGTCGTCTTGTCCGCCCCCCTCCTCCACGGTGGTGGCTGCGGCTACCTTACAGTCCAGGCCTGCAGCATCCTCTTCCACAACGGCTACTCCAGTTCTGGGAAAGGAGGACAAGTTTCTTGACTCCCTTGGGAGGAAGATTTTCGCTAACTCGGCCTTGCAGCTCCGGCAGGCCAAAGCCGAACTGGTGTTAGCGGGGGCTAATATGCGGATGTGGAAAGGTCTGTCGGAGTTTGAGGAGTTCATTCCGGTTGGAAAGCTGGAGGATTTTAAGGCGGGCTTATCTGACGCCAGGGTCTTGGCCCAGGATGATCTGGAGGCTGCGGCTCACCACGTAGACACCTCGGCTTGGGGTCTTATGCTGGGGGTTGATACCTCACGACAGGCGTGGCTACATGCCACCAAGTTTTCGAAGGAAGTACAGGACAATGTGTTGGACCTTCCGTTTGACGGTAAGGAGCTGTTTCATTCTACAACGGATGTAGAGCTGACCAAGACGAAGGATAGCACGCAGACAGCTAAGTCCTTGTCAGTCCTGGTAAAAAAAACCTTTAAAGCCCAGAGACCGCTGTCGCAAAGTCAGCCCTCCTCTGGTTTCAGGGGCTTCCTTGACCGGAAATCTCATAGTGGATACCCCTTTGGGGAATAACCGGCGGAGGCAACAACGGACTCGGTTTTTCTCCCGCTCCTCAGCCTCCTCCTGAGGTTCAGGTGGCAAAAAAACTGAACAACCTACAAAATGAGGGTTCTCCGCGCTCACACGAGACCCCGGTCGGATGACGCATTGCGTCTCATTGGGAGGCGTGGCAGACCATCACCGAAGACAGATGGGTCTTGTCAGTTGCTCGCACGGGCTTCCGCTTACCCCTACCCCACCCTTCAACCCTCCTTTTCAGCTGTCGGGATCGCCCTCCCTGAATGCCGAGGTGCATAAGCTTCTGGACCTCAGAGCGGTGCTGTCATGATGCCTACCCCCGCAGCACCAGGCCAGGCCCAGCACCCCGGGAGCAGGCATCATGCCCCCGGGTAAAAGCCCAGTGGCCCCTTATAGGGGCTCTTTGGACTCTGTCCTGGCGCCGTTGGCGCCAGGCTCATGTTGGACATCAGTCCTGGCGCCATAGGCGCCAGGCTCATAAAGGAAGGTGTTTTGTGCACTTACCTGATGCAGACCATGCTGCAAAATTCAGGCCTCCCTGAGACCTGAAAGGGACTATTTTTTTCATTGGGACTATTTTGCCACTCGGGCGTGGCCAGGGAAGGATACTTACCTGGAACTACTTTGGGGGCTATTTAAGCCACGCCTAGACAGTAGCTCACGCTTCGCGTTGTTCTGCACCCAAGCAGCTGAACGCTCACCGTGTCTGCTCCTGCATCTGGTCTCCAGCCACGCCCGCCTCGATCCTGGAACACCTGTAAGGAAAGAAGAGAAGAGAGAGGTGAAAACCAAGAATTTTATCAAACTTCTTACCTGCATCCGGAACCTTCACGCCAGCGTTCCCGAGAAAAGACTTTCATTTAAAAGCACCGAGTTGCTTGCTGCAGCGCAGCGCTTCACTCACCTGTCCTCGGGAGTTCTTCTGGCTCCACCGCGACTGTCTGCACCGGTCGCCACTTCTCTGCGCCTAGGGGAGAGAAGAAGAGACAAAAGGTGAGCAGAAGGAACATATGAGGAAAGCCTAATTTTTCCGCCATAACACTTACCGGTCTTCTGTTGGTGGACCATTCCTCATTTCGGGTTGGCGCCGCTTCGTTGGCAGGTACCGCACTCCGGCCCCTATGGGGAAAGGACAAAAGACATTACTGGAGGAATATAAAGACATTAAGCGGGATCGCCCCCATCGCTAACTCACCTGAGTTTACCATCGGCAATTCAATCACTCAACGCATCGTCTTCATTCTGCACATGAAATAAAGGACAGATCACAGGTTAGGAAGGCAACATAAAAGGAGGCTCTACACTTGAACTTTTGCAATCTTCATACTTGCAGCGTTCCGCTCGGAAAAGTCAAGTGGATTTTGCCAGCGCCATTCTGAAAACCAGTGAAGTAACTGGACAAACATGCGCCCCTGCAACAGAAGCAGGATGGAGAGTTCATCCTTTCAAACCATAAGGTGAGCTTAAACCGGGGATTTCGGAGGAAGTTAGAGAAGAACGAAGGGGGGAAGGGGAGAGCAAGCACACTATTTTGTAGACTGTTAATCCCCTTTCTCATCTGCAGAAGGATATTCCTACGGGCCAGACAAGCAAGCTTTGAGGGTCCTGTTCAGTAGGTGTTGCGAGTTCTGCGCATCACGCTCGAAGAGGCCTCAGCAACCCAGACTAGACCAGCGCCTCTGTGGGAGTCAGGTGAGCGTTACAGGTGGAAACCGTTCCTCTCGGGGAAATAGGGGAGGACTTCTACTCCCGGCTGTTTACGGTGCCCAAACCCAACAAGGATGGCCTGCGCACCATCCTAGACCTTTCCCAGTTCAATCTTTTCCTACCCCAAGAGAAATTCAAGATGATCACGCCCAGCCAGATATGGTCTTCCTTGCAGATGGGTGATTGGCTCAGCGTGGTGGATCTTCAGGATGCGTACATGCATATTCTGATTTGGAATCCACACAGGAGATCTCTGTTTCTCTTTGGGAGAGGAGCACTTCCAGTTTCGAGTGCTTCCTTTTGGCCTCAGCTCGGCGCCTTGTTTTTTCACGAAGATGATGTTGGTGATTGCGGCCTATCTTCGTCTGCAGGGTATCCAGGTGTATCCGTATTTGGACGACTGGCTCTTACGCAGTCCTTGCCCGTTGAGAGCCGCACGCAATCTTCAGTCTCTCCTACAGCTCCTGTTCGATCTTGGGGTGTCAGTGAACTGGCGGAAATCTTCCATGACGGTCTCGCAGGACTTGAGTTTCCTGGGTTTTCGCAGGAACACGATCGACTGCAGAGTGTACCTGACCGGGGACAGAATGGCGGATCTGTTAGCCACGTGTCAGAAGTTTGCGCAGTCGGAGAGCATGTCTGCCTGGTGGTTCCAGATGCTTCTGGGCCTCATGGCCTCATGCGTGTTGGCTCTTCCTCTTCCTCTTCCTCCTCTCAAGAGGAGTTCTTGGCGTCAGGCAGTGGATCCGGACTCTAAATTGATAATGATTCCGGCTTCCATGAGAGTGGACCTGGAGTGGTGGTCGTCTCTCAGCAACCTGTCGGTGGGTGCGAGGTTTCAGGACCCAGCCCCTACGGTGACGGTCATGACGGACTCCTTCCTTCTGGGGTGAGGTGCGACGTTGGATCTTCTTCAGGTCTCGGATCTTTGGTCGCCTCAGGACAAGCTCCTCCACATAAATCATCTGGAGCTTCTGGCGATCTTCCTAGCGCTCAGGGCGTTCAAACCGATCATTGCCAACAAGGTGGTCCGTATACGCACGGACAATGGGGTGTTGATGTATTACATCAACAAACGAGGGGGAACCAAGTCTCCCCCTCTCGTGGACCTGTCCATCCAGATTTGGGAATGGGCTGTTCTTCATGGTGTTTGGTTGCTTGCAGTGCACATCCCGGGCCAGCTGAATGTCACAGCGGATGCCCTCAGCCAGTGGACAATGGTCAGCTACGAGTGGGAGTTAAAGATGGAGGTCCTCTCATGGATTTTCCTGCGTTGGGGCACACCGGAGGTGGACCTCTTCGCAACGGTGGTAAACAAGAAGCTTCCTCAGTATGCCTCCAGAGGGGGGCTGGGAGCCTCCTCTGGGGGATGCTCTCGAGATTCCATGGCACATGAGAGCTTACGCTTTCCCGCCTCTGCCTCTAGTTCACTGAGTAGTTTGCAAATTGAAGAACTCTGTGAACTGTTCTCTCCTACTCATAGCCCCATGGTGGCCGGCCAGGTTTTGGTTCTCAGAACTTCAACACCTGTCGGTGTATCCACCGATCAGGCTTCAGGTGACCCCAGACCACCTTCACTAGGGGGAACAGCAGCTGTGGCACCCCTCCCCACAATCGCTCAGCTTGGCGGCATGGTGCCTGAGTTAAAGTCTTTAGAACATCTTAACTTGTCTGCGGATAACATGCGTATTATCCAGGCAGCCAGGAAACCCTCGACTAGGTCCCAGTACAGAAGCAAATGGCTCAGGTTCTGTCATTGGTGTTTAAGCAAGCAGTTGGACCCAAGGGGGGCTACAATTGACACGGTACTGTCCTTTGTATTCTTCTTAGCAGAGTGGGGTTTCCACGTTCTGTCATGCAGAATTTACCTTTCAGCGGTTTCCGCTTACCTTTCTACGGACCAATGCTCTTACTCTGTGTAACCCAGTGGTTAAGAGGCATTTTGCAGGCTTGACACGCCTCTATCCTCCAATTCGTAGTCCACACCCGACGTGGGATCTAAATGTGGTCCTGACGGCGTTGTGCCATAAACCTTTTGAACCAATGGCCACGGTGGACCTCAAGTACCTATCCTGGAAAGTGTCCTTTTTGGTCCCCGTTATGTCAGCAAGGCGGGTGAGTGAGCTCCAGGCCTTGTCGGTGGAGCATCCCTTCTTGGTCTTTCACAAGGATAAGGTGGTCCTACGGACAAATCCTACTTTCCTGCCGAAGGTGGTATCCGAGTTCCATCTGAATCAGTCTATCTCCCTGCCAGTCTTTTTTCCGAACCCTGCCTCAGAGGCAGAAAGGGTTCTGCATTGTCTCGATGTCAGAAGGGCTCTTAAGTTCTATCTGGACAGAACATCCGAGCTTAGGAATTCTTCTCAACTGTTTGTGACCTTTGGTAACCCAAAAGATAAGCAGGCATCTAAGGCGACTATTTCTCAGTGGATCACCACCTGCATTACGGAGTCTTTCACCGTCCAAGGGCTGAAGCCTCCTAAAGGTATTCATGCACACCTGGTGCGGGGTAAGGCAGCCGCGGTTGCCTTTCAGAAATATGTCCCCTGGGAGACCATCGCTAGGGCAGCTACTTGGGCCTCCCCATCTGCTTTTTGTAAGCATTATTTTCTAGACATGAGCTCAAGAGCTGATGCTCAGTTTGGTCAGGCTGTGCTGAAGAACCTTTTTCAGTAAGGAGTATTTCAATCCACCCATAGTTCCTGTAAGGAGTGCTTGGGAATCTCCCATAAGTATGGAGGAAAGGGGACGGGATGTAGGAGTATAGCCAGGTTACTCACCGTAGTGACCACCTTACTCCTAGTCCAT
This sequence comes from Ambystoma mexicanum, assembly GCF_040938575.1. Taxonomy (NCBI): domain Eukaryota; kingdom Metazoa; phylum Chordata; class Amphibia; order Caudata; family Ambystomatidae; genus Ambystoma; species Ambystoma mexicanum. Next base: position 954,310,698 of record NC_090923.1, on the reverse strand, counting down.
AGTCCTCTTTCCTCCATACGCCCGCCCGCCGTCCCCTCTAATAAGGTTCCTCTGTTATTGCTAATAGGTCTTAGACCTGGGGATAGAAAAGGACTGATGGGCGATGCGCAGGCGGAGCCAAGGTGGGCAGGGTTGCGGCCGCATGCCGGCCCCCGCGCAAGCAAGAGAGGAAGGACACATTTTTGCAAAATTTTTGGATGCTTTTTACAAAGTGCTCCGGTCCCGTCCCACAGGACGGAGAGATGTCCCATAAGTATGGACTAGGAGTAAGGTGGTCACTGCAGTGAGTGACTCTGGCCCAGGTCGACTCCTCCAACTCCATCCCCAGCTTTTTCTCCCAGAACTGTTTGAAACCCTGCCTGCCTTCTAGCTTTGCCATAATCAGGACCCTGTAGATCTTGGACAATGACCCCTTCCTTGAAGGGGATTCCACAAATATTTTCTCGAGGGGGCGAGCAAGGTCCTCGCACCATTCGGGATCGTTCAGGATACCTTTCACCCGCAGGTATTCAAAGATCAAAATTGGGGTCTCCCCCCATGGCTTCTGCTAGTTTATCATATTCAATAAAGGCTTCCTGATGACATTTTTTTCTAATTTTACTTCATCTTTAGAGGACTACTGAATCTGCTGTGAGGTGTAGTTTAGAAATTATAAATATCAAAGAAGTAGTCTTCTATGCACGTATGGCAGAACTGCTAGTTTCCATGGCCAACTTAGTTCTGTCACTGATGTTTGTTTGCCATCATTGAGCTTCCATGGAAGTACCATGATAAATCTTTCGTTCTACTGTCGAAGCACTCAAAAGGAGGGCCTGCCATGTACTGTGCTTGATGTAGTGATTAAAATTCACAAGACAGCTTGTCTTTTATGGCCACGATCTATTAAGTCTATAGCTGTTTTTGTGGTAACGACATTGCACATACATACTGTTAATTCTCTGAGACATGCAAGGAAGAGAAGTTGTTTGGAGTCTAGCTTTACTAAACCACAACTGGACTCCTCCCCATGTGTTTAGCACTACACACATCTATTAATGTACTATATACTAACTGTAATTGAAGTAGGGCTTTCTTAATAGATTAGTAGCAGAATAACAATGTAAAATGAGCGGAGTTCATAGAAAACCCAGGCTGAATATCGTGTTTAATTTGAAGGTCTCCTTCATAGGAAGGTCTTGATACCTATATTATATTTGAAGTTTTACAGGCCAATATTTAGTGCAACCACTTTGAATTCCAGAGAAGGGTCCATGCTGCGCCAAGGCATTTACATCTAATCACAGTGCTTGTAGGCTAATTCCTAGGTAAAAGTTTAGTCACCTGATTTTACCAATGTATGGGCGGGGCCTAGAGGGAGGGATTCGCACAGTCGAATAGATTCACATTTATATAGTGCACCTAATGCTGTATCCCTCCAGCTTCTATGGGCTGTAATAAAATGTCACCCAACAGTACTTGCATCCTCTGTATCCAAGGGATGGAGGGCAGAGTTGACCCTTGGTGGGATACAAACGTTGCTGCAGGTTGCGCACAGAGCTATAAAGCAAGCATTTATCCCACTGATTGATCCAATGAGTTTGCCATTTGTTAGGCCAATTATGTGGCTGGAGCAGTACTAGTGGTCATTATTTCAAATTCAGAGGACTTCTTCGAGCAACTTATGTTCATTGTGAATTTTAAAGCTCATTTATTGTTAATGTATACCATGCCTACTTCAGTACAGTTGCCTAGTCCTATTATTTAGTCAGTAACATTTCAAAGCAACCTTGATGGGAATTACATGCCACATTGAAGTTGGGCTCCCTACCCTCTATTATGGCTCGTTTTGCTTGTTAAAGCACGTTGGAACAAGGAACAGGACATACAAAGGGTTTGGTTTAAAATGTCAACTATTACATGCCCCACTTAACAGTTTGCCAGGTTGGGCAGTGTCAGCCATTGCCCATTGTAGTTTCCATTGCAGAGTTTAAACTTCCTTTGTCACTGATACGATCCTCCATTTCCACAACAATGTATAGCTTCCACTGCTCCTACTGCCTGGCAGTGCATGCCTCCTACCAGAAGAGGATGTCAAGTCTTTAGTCATTAGAAAGTAGGGGCAAAGGGAGGTATTTAAGGATGGTGAAAGGCTCTTTGGCGGTTTCCGGGCAGCATGGCTGTTTCTATCATTTTGCTCTTACCTGGTGAGAGGAGGAACACAGCCACAGTCCGCACTGCCGTTCCAGAAAATCTGCCTCATTCCCAATGGTGTGCGTAGAGCAGATTCCTATGCGTGCAGATGGCAACCTGCCTCTAACAGTCATGGCTGTTAAGAGTGGAGTCAGCAGCACAAATGCTCTTAAGGAGGCGCAGTTGAGAAATTGGCTTACCCGATCTCTTGTGGAAGGAGAGGGGCAGAAAGGGGAGTCAAATGAAGTGTTCAGTTTTTTTTTAGGGCACTTGCCTTCCATGGATTTGGTGTCTGTTCCTTCTACATTTCTTTTGGTTGCTGGCTAGTAAAGGAGGCGACTCTTACGATGTAATTCATGGATTTTTTGCGCTGAAAAAAAAAAACGGGATTTGTGCGCCATTCTGCCCGCAAATCCCCGTTTAACAAATGGGGATTTGCGGGCAGAATGGCGCACAAATCCCGTTTTTTTTTTTCAGCGCAAAAAATCCATGAATTACCCTGTAAATCTAAACATGTCTTTTATATGCTGCCAGACTTGGCGTAATGTCCTTCGTTTTTCCTGAAACAGGCATAGTTAACACATCAAACACTAACCCAGTTTAATTTATTTCCTTTTAGCAAAACCATTTGCCACCAAAGTTAAACAGATGCGCCTGCACCGTGAGGACTTCGAGATCCTTAAAGTGATTGGGCGAGGGGCCTTTGGAGAGGTAAGTGGCGCATCCTATTGACCAGATTATTAAACTATGCTCTGCTGAATGACTTTTGAATAACAAGTTTGGGGTCGTCTTCCTTTTGAGAAGTCAAAAGCTGAAGGATTTTAATTTAAAATCAACATTATCTTCGATGTTTGCATATGGAAATGTATATTCAATTTTAAGACATGTATTGTAATTCTACCCCAATGCCTCTTTGGAGTGCTGTTGCTAGTGAACACAGGGCAGTAACCTCAAACAGATTCACATAAGAGCAAGGTATAATGTAGTTGTCAAGGTGGTGGCGGCTCGCTCTCTTGATTGACCAAATTGCATAATTTCCGACAAAAGTCTTTCTCCAGTTTCATTGCTACAGAAATGAGCAGTACTCCAAAACAGGCTAAGAACTAGTATAAAGTATGCATTTACGCAGCACCTTGCGTGAACAATAAAGAAGAAAGCAAGAGTGAAAGGATCACATGAACACAAGTGGAAGGAAACTTGGCACAGAACTGGTGTGTGGCTGTTGGTAATTTGTTTATTGGAGCAGTGTAAATGTTTCCCACAAATATGCAGGAGCGAATACACATAGTGAGGTAGCTGAGACCAAACAGTAGGGCTATGGGGGGTTACCCCCACCTGAGAGAACATTTTTTTTTATTTTTTATAATGGGTTAGAATTGCGCATTTTCCAGCGTACATTCTGTGAAAAAGTGGCCAAAAAATCCTGTTTGCAATCGATTTTTAAAAACATTTTCTTTTATAGTAACGCAAAAAAAATGAAACGGTTGCAAGTCACCAACAGTGCACAGGAACGTTTTCCAACATATTTTCCTATATGCCATTATAATAACATTTTCGTTGTGGCTGTGTCCATCCTTTTTCATGCTGGCTGCACCAATATATGCCAGTATATCCATATAAGAAAATACTGCTCTTGTTTGTATTGTACATAACACCAGTGCTGCCCTAAGAAAACATGTCCATGCTGCCTTTGTCAAACTATGCTAGTGCCCCATGTAAAAAAACATAATCACGTTGCCTTTGCCAATAAAAATGCCATGCTACAATAAGAAAACAGGTCCGGTCAGGCTGCACCAATTTAGGACATTATGGCCACGCAAGAACCTGATGGCAGAGAAAAATGCCATTTAAAATAGGAAATCCTGTTTAGAAAGGCTGCATCAATATAGGGCAGTCTAGCCAAGTAATAACCCTTTACATGTTTTCTTTACCATTGATGCCCGGTAAAAAATGCAATGCTGCTGTAAGAAAACAGCAACAGACTGGCTTCCGCAAAGTAGGCCAGTCTAGACAATGACACTTAAGTTTGCTTTACCCTAGATGCCCAGTAAAACATTTCTTTAAAATGAACCTGTTCCATAATACATGAAACAAAATGAACCTAAAGAGAGAGTCGTTTTTTTATATCCACCTCATACATTCTATTACATAGATTAAAAGAAAGTATACATGTGCCAATTAGTCATATGTCTAATCTCTACGTGCACAGAACACTGTGACCCAAAAGGGATTCCTCTTTAAACCTACGTTTTAGGTAGTAATAAGCAAAGCTCCACTAGAAGGGTCAAAATCACCTAGTAGGAATGGTTTAATGTCTGGGTGATCTTTGCACTTCTAGAAAACCTTTAAATACCATAATTCGAGAAGTGCATTGTTAGCAGGAAATTGCATTGTTGCTGTCCTGGGCATGTACTGTCACCATAAAATGCTTCTTTGCAGCTTGAAGTTTTAATAAGGTGATACTTGCTTTTATCCTCAGATTTGTTACCCAAAAGCAATTTTTTGTAGAAGTTGTCTTTTCTGTTTTAAAATGATGGATTGCATGAATGGATGGTTTTGTAATCCACGCCTACAACAAGGCGTGGCCCCATGCCTTCCAAGTAACAAATGAGCTTGCACATGAGTTCTGGATTTTTGGTAACCAGAAGGGTGCCAGTTCTTGTGTCTTCTGCGTCAACATGTCCATGGAGGGGATAGTGGGGGAGCCCAGCCATCCAGTCTTTAAAGACCAGTTTCATCCAAAGGCATTCCCTGCTTAACCCAGGAACCCATGAACCCGCACATTAAGTCTTGCAGACAAAGACTACGTTTGATGCACGCATCCAAGCAGAGGCGAGAGGGCTCCTATGATAACCTTCTTGCCCGCTGCTTTGTTTTATGAGGGATTACATGTCGGAGTGGCTCCGATTTCACAGTCAACAAGTAGCTGAACTCTCCAGGTGACTTGATACCAAATGGGGCAGTTGTGTTGATCAACAAAATGTGTTTCAGTTTTAGATGTGTTGAAAACAATTCTGTATAGTTGAAATACATTTGGTTTCTAAATGCTGCTAAGTGGTTATCACAAAGCCTTATCAGGGTGTCGCAGGCGGGCCATGCAGGATCATGGGATCACAAGTGTTGTGGGGGGAGGTCCGTGGGCACATAGGCTGTCCTCCGTGCTGGGGGCATCCAGCATCATCTTCAGTTACTGTTGCGGGCTGTCTCACAGGCAGACGAGCCAACCCAAGGGTTGCTGGGGGTACCCAGCAGACACCTACAGTTGCTGTGGTCAAACAGCTGGACATCAGTTGCCGGGGGCTCACGGGCTCGCAACTGGGCTGTGGTCACACAGCTTGACAGTGGCCTCGGGGCTCCCAGGTTACACATGCTGGTCTGGGTGCACCCAGATCAGTGGTGACCACAGTACCGTGGTCACACAGCGTCAGCCTGAAGGCCAGGGTAGCAGGACCATGTTCACACGGCATCAGCCTGCAGGCCGAACAAATGAGAACCAAGACAGAAGTGCTTTTCAGAGGCCGAGGCTCCTTTTAATGACAGTTGTGCAGATGGGCCTCTCATTACCTTAACCCAAAGCAGGCCCACCTCTTAAGAAGCGAGTGCACGTTTATCCGTAAAGCAAGTTTATTGTACAATCGTCCAGGGAGGGGCTAGATGACGCTGCAGACTCAAACTAACCCGAATCTCTCTGAACCACACAAATTGACACATTATATACATTTTTGCAACAGTTAAAACACTCCCATATGTTTTATTACAATCCACCCCCACATTTGATTGGACAAAACCTATACAAAAGAAATACAATCTTTTTCCAATTCTCCCATTCTCATTGGTTGCAGTTATCTTAACTACCAAAATCTGCTCATGTGTACAGCACACCCTCTTAAGATTTTTCCATTGTAGGTCGTGACACATAGTTACACATTCACATGCAAACATAATTGATTGCAACTCCCAGCTGGCCTCAGACCTTTTAACCCTAAATGTAATTGCACATGGTTTGCACGAATACTTCAAGCTACATGAGAAGGAGAATTAACAGCTTCCCTTTGAACTGACGATAATCATCTCACCCACCCCAATTTAGTGGCGTTGCGTCACTTCACCACATGTTTGTCAAAAGCAAATGGCCGGATCCCTCTACAAGCTCCCATGAACTTAAAAAAGATGACATCTGCCTTCTGCGAAACTACCAGGCCATAAAAATCCTGGCCGGTTTGTTAGCTGACCATCTCCTAAGGTCATAGTTACTCATTTCCTCTCCTGTGGCCCTGCAAATAGTTTTTCCCAATTGCTCAATTCACCTCGCAAACTCCTGACTGCAGTTAAATCCATTTATAAAAAAAGCCTACTAAATGTACATTTATAAATTCCCTGTGTATGTATATCAGTGTGCATGTATGTTTAATGACTACCGTCTCTTCTTTAGAGCGTTTTCTTCATGACCACAACAACGAAACAAACCACATATAGCCTCGCACAACAGCACATGACCAGTACCAACCGAAAATTCACACCTACAGTCAGCGGACGGTGTAAACCGAACTGAAGCTGCCAACAGCACATCACAGCTCTTGTGCTTTTCCCCCGCCCAGCCCTGCTAACTTACCTTACCCTCTCGCTTTTTAGATCTGCCAGAGTGCCAGGGGACCCCTCAGGTGGTGATAGTGCATGGTATAAATATCCTTTAACATAACAAGTCCCCATCCTCGCATATACATTAAACTCCTCATGGCCCAGCTTCTAGGCACTTAGTAGCACACCATATCTGGATCATCTTTATATTTCATTTGGCTATTTTGCCATTTATTTTGCTACACGTGAGGAAATCTAATATGTATCAACTTGAACACAAAGTAACACTTGAAGTTACGCATCCCATTCACTTTTAACTACACTGGATACAGATAAATTGCAACATTGTGCCAATTTTGCCACACCCCCAGTCACAAATATAGCGCGCACAATGTGAACCCCTCTTCATCATTGAGACCTTTACTGGCCACCCCAACACAGTCAGTCATGACACATGTTCTTAAAGGGATAACACCACAACACAGTCCAAGGCCTGGGCTGGTGGGCGTTCGAATCACAGCCACATACTACTGGGCCTTTCACCATGCCTCCCACCTCGGCTCTAAATCCCCAGATCACAATCACCTACATCCATAATGTTCTCTCCTTTGTCTGTGTTAGGTCTGAATAAGGCAGACCGATTCTGCAGTGACTGGCACTAATCTAAATGCAGAGGGGGAATCCGTTGGAACACCTCCTCCCTCGCCTTTCGGTCCAGTTTCCTCATTTCTTTTCTCAGTACAGCGACTTGCTTTCTCTGTTCCCCACATGCCTCCCATGCAGACAGCAGCAGCTCCATCCAAGCACAGTACACATTCAATTTCTATTGGCTTGACTGACGGACCCTGCTTCAGATTGGCCCAAGTCTGCTGCCAGTCATGAAGGGGCCACAATGTTGCCAAGTCTACGCAGCTTCCTCAGTCAGCGTGTCCTGTCAGACACCCCGGTGGTCTGGAAGAGCAAAGCCCTGTGCACAACAACGAAAAATAGTTAAAGTTGGACGCAGGCTGCACAGTCCCAGTACAGTTGCTTGCCATAGTTTTTCAGAACCACAGCTCCGAGAATCCCCTTGTCGGCAGTCAGGAAAATCCAGGCCGGAACTCAACTGCAGCCATTCAAGCAGACTGTGAAGCTGCACCATGTCCCAACAAAGGCCAACACCTGAGCAGAGCAGAAGTATCACAAGCAATGCAGAACATGGAATCTCCAGCCCACAGCATGACAGAGAAACGCCAGGCTGTTTGTAAAACCATGCTGGGAAAGGGGCAGGGGTGTAGGATTATTTTTTTTTTAAAACCTCCCAGCTATGTAGCCCTCCTCCTGGGGAAAAGGCAGTCACTGATTTAGTGCAGAGGATCAGCTGAGCGCTGCAATCAATGGGGGTGGGGGCGGGGTGTGTAACAGTCACTGCATACAAATCCCTGCACTATAAAAGCAGACGGCAGCGTCGGAGTGTGGATTGTACGGGGGAGGTTGCAGGTGGAGTTGGAGCGGACCAAGTGTTGAAGGGAAGAGAAGAGCAGAACGGAGTGTTGGAGAGGAATTTGAAAAGGTGAGGTATTTGAGAGAAAGTGGTATCAGTGGTGTGTAGTGAAGTACGTGGGGAGGTGGGAGGAAGATTGAATAGTGGGGAGATAGGGTAGTGATTGTAGTAGCTAGTGTTCAAGGAGGTGTGTTTGGAGAGAGTGAGGCTAGTAGAGAGGGGTGTAAGGAACAGGGTGTATTATAAAAGTGGGAGAGGGGTGAGAGTAGTGAAAGTGGGTGTAGTGAAGTGTTAAGAATGGCATTATATCCCCCAGTTTCATGAATAGAAGAGCCGTGGAAATCGTAGTGGTGGGACAGTGGTAGAAGAGACCTTGGCCGTGGTTGTTAGTGATAGTAATAATACAGGATGTAGTTGTGATGGGAGTAGAGCCGGAAGACTTGTAATAGTGTGGAGGGGAGAGAGTGATTAGGAGAAAAGTTACTGATATCAAAGACTTGTGGGAAGAGAAGGTAGGCAGAGTTGGTACGACCGAGGAGAGTAGGGGGAAGAGCAGAGTCGCAAAGAGAACACCATCCTCTAGAACGATCATCTGTGGTAGTGTAGACGTAGATAGGAAGTCCCTGAGGGAGATGGACAGCGTTTCAGGGACTCCCGTTTAGAGCCAGTTGGCAAACCAAAAACCAACAGTAGGGGTTAACAGTGCTGTAGAAACTAACCGGGGCTACTGACGCCTGGGCTAGGGAAGAAATCCGGGGGAGTTGAGAGAGGCGCAGCCATAGTGCCACCTTCTCAAACCCCTTATCCAGCCGGTATGTCCCATGTTGCAACCAATGCCTGTCTGTTCTGCAATCCTACTGGAGGTTTAAAGAAACACACCATAGCTCTACGGTGTGCTATAATAATACAAAACCCTTGAAGTAGGAACAAGGCTCTGTGGTTCATTCAGGCCACATGACACAATTTACAGAGGCATTTTATGGCAATTGGTATTAAAAGCAGGCTTTGGATAAAAATAGAAAAGTGGCCTCATTTTGATCTTCGTGGTGACTGCATCAAAACTGAAGTTTGAGTATATCTTTGAAGATGCTAGTGTTAAATGCTCCTATGTACTGCCCCCTTTGCTCCATACTTCTGGGACATTCCGTCCATCGGGACGGCACCGGAGCATTTTTTAAGCATCAAAAAATAACTTTTGTCCTTTTTATTTTTACGTAGAGCCACCGCATGTGACTGTAGCCCTGCCTTCCTGATCTCCGTTGTGCGCATCGCCCTTCAGTCCTTTTCTCAGCGCGGTCGGGGTCAGAAGCACTTGCATCTTAGGGAATTTTTTTTATTTGTTCCCGTGTCCTTCATATTCCTACTCCGGTTCTATGGTCTTCTTTCTTCCGTCTATGCCGGAGCATCTGGGATTCGTGTCCTGTTCGTGCGAACGTCATTTTGCAAGGGCGGATGCCTATTTTATCTGTCTGGATTGCTTGGGCCTGGAACACCGGGGTGGACTCTTGCTTCTACTGCTACTCCCTCTCCGTCTGTGCACTCGTGGGAGGAGGTGTTCCAACGGATTCTCCCTCTGCATTTACAGCAATTCATCGAAGAAAAAATGAAGCGTCCGGTAAGCGCCTTCCTTTTTAGGGCACCCCGGCCAGGGGACTCCTTCCTGGGGTCTTCTGGTTCCGGGAGAGGCCCCAGTGGCTCTGGTACCAGGGCTCTCTCTGAGGTGTCCCGAAAGTGATCTAATCTGGACTCCAGAGTTTGCTGCGAGGTCCCCTGTAAGGGGTCTGTCAGGACCGGATCGTCATCTGAGGTTCCCCATCTGGGGGCTAAAGCTAGGCCCAGCATTTCTGGGGCTTTTTTCTCCGGGGTAGTTCCCAAGGTTTCCAAGTCTGAAACTAAACGTACCGAGACTAGTCTCGGTTTCCTGTTCAGCGACTAAAGGCACCGGGGTTACCCCGAGGACCCCCGACTAGGGGCTATAGTTAAAACCGGCAGAATTGAGAGCTCCCCTCCGAGGGCTCTGGCTTCGGGTGGTGACCCTAAGCCTTCCCACACACAATCCGGTGGTCGAACCTATCCTGCTGAGGGGCAAAGAAGGAAGACAAAAGCCTCAAGTCTGTCTTGAAGTACCACCCCTGCTGAGGTTCCCTCACTGAGGGCTAATTCTGCAGCAGACTCTAAGGGGTCTAAAAAGCGCTCTAGATCTGGTAGCACCGGCTCTGCCGAGGTTCCCGGTCACAAGGCTAAACTGGAATGAAAGTCCCCTGATACTCCTGCGGTGACAATGGCCTCATTGACACCTGTGACGTAGTTCACCTCAGGCAGTAACACAATGGCGGCCCAACCCACGCAGTCTGAGGCAGCCATTTTGACTACCCACTGACACAAACGTCCTCAAGGTTTGGTTCTGAGGAGCCTGTTTTTGAGGCCAAGCAGCCTTTTCCACGTAATGTGGACAATAGGAATCCGTTCCACCCTCCAATGGATTGGCGTGTTTGTTTTCCACTGCGACAGTCTTGCTCCCTCCTACGTCGGCACCCTTAGTTTATGTGGCTCCAGCTGGTGGAGGGCCATCCTGGCAGCCCACCTTTCTGCAATCATGGGGGTATGCCCCTTCAGAACAGCTTCTACCCACTCCTGTGCCTAGACCGTCCTCCGATGATGTGTTTTTGGCAAATCCCAGGCCCTTATGCACTCTGACCCGATGAAGGCACACTTTAAGGATCTATTCAAAGAATTGTATCTTAAGCCTCTCGAGCTGCAACCTGCTCTGGCTACTCAGCAGGTTCTGGTAGTGCCACCCCCTCCTCTTCGGGTGGGGCTCCTTCCTCCATTGCCTCCACTTTCATCTACACTTAAGACTCCCATTGCGCAGTTGGTTCTGCCCACAGGCTCTAAGGTGCCACGTGCTGCGGATCAAGTTTCTGTTCCCGCTGCATTGGATGATAATGCAGACCAGGTGTTACGCTCACCTGGACCCCACAGGGGTATCGATCGGACCCGAACAGCTGCGGTCTCCGTCAACGTGATGCGTAGTGCAGAGATGACTGTCTGGACTGGCCCGCCTAGTCTTGTCTGCTGGACCCGAAGAAGTATTTTCCTGCAAGTGGAGACAGGGATTAGCCACCTGTGGGTTTTAGTGATGGCCTCCAAACTGTTCTCGCTCTCCCCCACTAATCACCTCCGATATCCCCTTAGTAACCTCACCTTATGTTTGTAAAAGATGAGCTCTCCATCCTGCGTGTCTTGCAGGGGTGCGTAGATACCAGTTACTTCACTGGTTTGAAGGCGTTGGGAGAGTTCCGGTAAGCATTGACTCTGAAGTCCCAGGCGGGATTGGTAAATATCAAGTTCAGAGTTCAATGTGCCCGATGTTCACTCTTGTCCCCTTCCTCCCTTAAGTTGCAACTGAGTTTGTGAGAAGGTCTCGTAGCTGCTGCTGGCGTTCAGGTAAGAGTCTGTGTTACCCAACACTGTACGGTAACTATTGCATGCGTTAACGTGTTGTTTTTCTCCCTCTTTACAGATGCGGCATATAAAGATATGGAGAATAATACCGCCGGTGGTAAATCAGGTAAGTCTATGGTGGTAAGAGGTATTTGTTGATTCCCTTGGCTCACCTTGTTATTCTTGTGCCCCTAGGTGCCGGAGTGCGGCGAAGAAATGATGGAGACAGTGCCGGATCGAAAGATGCTGTGAGAACTGGTGAGTATGGCGCCGTGCTGGAACTGGCGAAGCGACACGTGCAGGACTGATGTACTTTCCAGGTCGGGAGATGAAATGGATCCGGAATCAGGTGAGGAATTTGAAATAAGTTTGTTTTCTAACCTTGTCCTTTTCTTCCTCTTTATTCTAGGAGCTCCGGATTCGAGGAGGGCGTGGCAGAATACTGGATGCTGGCTGCAGGCACGCGGGCGTGGCAGAAGACTGGATGCTGGCTGCAGGCACGGTGAGAGTCATGCTGCTGGATGCAGAATAACGCAAAGCATGTGCTGCTGTTTGGGCGTGGTTTAAATAGCCTCCAAAGTAGTCCCAGGAAAGAAGTTCCCCAGGACCACACCCGAGTAAAATAGTCCCTGTAGTAAAATAGACCCATCCAGGCCTCACATTGGCTTGGATTTATTTGCAGCATGATCTGCATGAGGTAAGTAAAGTCTATGAGCCTGGCGCCTAGGGCGCCAGGACTGATTTTTATTATGAGCCTGGTGCCTACGGCGCCAGGACTGAACCCAGACAGCCCCTAGCTGGGGCTGCTGAGATTTTTGTAAATGTCTGGATGCCTGCTCCCGGGGCTGATGGGCTTGATCCGGATGCCCGGGGGTAGGCATCATGACACCAGGATAGCAAGGACCCGCCTCGCTCTGTCAGAGCCTTTCATGACCCGGTTGTGGATATGATGGCATTGCTAGATATTCCTATAACCGAGCTTCCAGCTCCACAAGAAGTAGTACTTTCCAGAGCCTTTACTCTTTCGACACAGGAGGGCAAAGGATGTGTTAGCTGAAGCCTGCAAGGTCTGCGGAAAAACCTCATTTCGGGCAGCGCCTGAACAGGAAAATTGACGTTAACTACAAGCTACACTCGTTAGAGGACATACCCATGACTGCATGTCCAGTGCCCTCATTGGTGGTGGCAGCAGCTATGCTCCAGTATAAGCCATCCTCTACGGCAGCTTCTCAAGTCCTTTCCAAAGAGTACAAGCTTCTTGATGCCATTGTGGAAAAAAAGCTGTTTCCAATTCGGCTCCCCAGCTGTGACGGGCGAATACCGAGGCCATCCTGGCAGCAGCAAATCTCAAGCTCTGGAAAGAGCTTGCAGAGTTTCAGGAATGTATCCCTCCTGATGGGCTCGAAGATTTTAAAGACAGCTTGTCTGATGTCAAAGTGCTGGCTCAAGACTTGCTGCAGGCCGCGGCCCATCATGTTGATACTTCCAGCTCGGGGCCTTATGGTTGGAGTAGACCTCTTCCGCCAAGCGTGGCTGCATGCTACGAAATTCTCGTAGGAGGTTCAGGATAAAGTACTTGATTTTCCCTTCGAAGGTAAAGAACCGTTTCACTCTCCACCAATGAGGAACTCACTAAAACAAAGGCAAGCACTTAAATGGCCAAATCTTTGTTGGTCCTTGCAAAAACCCCAGCTAAAGCAGATTATACTAAGAGGTCAGGGACCCAAACGAGGTCCTAATCAGATTTCAGAGGTTCCAGGAGCGCCGTGCTCACCAGGCAGAAGGTCCTTCTGAGGGGCCTCGCTGCAAGCAGCAAAGGCAAGGCGGCCGGTTTTTCCTCTGTCAACAGCCTCCTTCGGCAACAGGTAGTCTCACTGCCGATAAACCATCTAAATTATGTTTTCCATCGGTCTCGCGAGATTCCGGTGGGAGGACGAATATCGTCTCATCTGGAAGTGTGGCAGACCATCAAAGAAGACTGATGGGGTTTGTCCGTTGCCCAGCGGGCTTCCTCTTGCCCCTCCCTCATACCCCACCCTTCGCTTCAGCAGACTGGGTCGCCCTCCCTCAGAGCCCAGGTACAAAAACCTCTGGACCTCAGAGCAGTGGAAAAACAAAAATCAAGGAAAAATAGTACTGCTACTGGCCAGGTCTATTCCCACTGTTTGTCAATGAATGAATGAAACAACTATATCATAGTAATGGGAATCTTGGTATTGTTGGTACTAATGTGTGAAATCTCCAAGTTTATTGCCCATGAGATTGTCCAGAAAGAAGAAGAGGGTTGAACAAGAAAACTCACATACAAACCACGTTTATTCACAACCATTGTTGTATTAAAATTGAAAACATTCAAACATGGAAGAGAAAACATTTATAGACAATTTACATGTAACCAAATTAATCTTAACATAAATAATGAAATAAAAAATCACAGTTTTGCTTCAGTACACAGATCAATTCGAAGTACTGAACATGTGGCATAGCATGAATAAATGGTGAAATCAAAGAGACTATGCTTCATGGGTAGGTATAGAGTACTAACCATACACCGTCCAGGCTTTTTTTAGTGCTTGCTAAATATAAAGTATAGTGCATAGCCCGAAAAGGAGAGGTACACAAATGATTCTAAGGGTAGGTCATGACCCATGCAATGCACATGTGGAAATCAACTTGTATTCAAAGGTAGCTTATATTCAATAAAGCGTCTCATATTGCAGGTGCATAAAGCATCTCATATTACAGGTGCCAACGTGACGGGGGGACCGTAGTCCGATTCTTAGTATCAAGTACAGGCCTGACAATAGGTAGTTCATAGACCCCAAAAGTACTTATTGGTGCAAATGTCCCCCTTGTTATTGCATTACTGTGCCCTTCACTCTATTTAATGTTTTTATATCCGGCTGATGTATTTGGAGTTGGATACTTCTGCAGCCGAAACGTGTACCATATGCAAGCTACCTTTTGAATACAAGTTGATTTCCACATGTGCCATGCATGGGTCATGAGGTACACTTAGAATCATTTGTGTACCTCTCCTTTTCGGGCTATGCACTATACTTTATATTTAGCAAGCACTAAAAAAAGCTCGGACGGTGTATGGTTAGTACTCTATACCTACCCATGCACTGAAGCATAGTCTCTTTGATTTCACCATTTATTTATTCATGCTATGCCACATGTTCAGTACTTCAAATTGATCTGTGTACTGAAGCAAAACTGTGATTTTTGATTTCATTATTTATGTTAAGATTATTTAATTTGGTTGCATGTAAATTCTCTATAAATGTTTTCTCTTCCATGTTTGAATGTTTTCAATTTTAATACAAACCACGTTTATTCACAACCATTGTTGTATGTGAGTTTTCTTGTTCAACCCTTTTCTTCTTTCTGGACAATCTCATGGGCAATAAACTTAGAGATTTCACACATTAGTACCAACACCACGATTCCCATTACTATGATATAGTTGTTTCATTCATTGACAAACAGTGGGAATAGACCTGGCCAGTAGCAGTACTATTTTTCCTTGATTTTTGTATTTCTTATGCCCGAGTCTGCTATGTGTCACGAAGGGCGTACCGAAGCTCCCTGTTTACCTCAGAGCAGTGGAACCTGTTCCCTTGCATGTGCAAGGGGAGGGCTATTACTCCTGTCTGTTTACAGTGCCCACACCCAACCAGGATGGCCTGCGCACTAACCTTGACCTCTCCAACTTCAATCTCTTCCTACCCCAAGAAAAATTAATGATGATCACGCCCAGCCAGGTAAGGTACTCTCTCCGGAAGGGAGATTGGCTCAGTGTAGTAGATCCTCAGGATGCTTGCATGCATATCCTGATCTGGGGGCAATATTGGAAATACCTGCAATTCTCAGTGCGAACGGAACACTTCCAGTATTGAGTGCTGCTGTTTGGTCTCAGCTCAGCACCGCGTGTCTTTACATAGATAATGGCAGTCATTGCAGCATTCCTCATACTGCAGGGGATTCATGTATATCCATATTTGAACGATTAGCTTCTGCATAGTCTTTGCCCCCAAGCTGCAATGGCCAATCTTCAGTCACTCCTCCAGCTCCTGTTCCAACTGGGGCTGTCGGTGAACTGGCGGAAATAGTCTGACGGTTGCTCAAGACCTGATTTTTCTAGGTTTCCGTTGGGATGCTGTCAGTGCCAGAGTGTCCCTAACTCAGGACAGAATTGTGGACCCATCAACCACGTGCCAGATTTCCCTTCAGTCCTCCCTCATGTTGGCCTGGTGGTTCCAGAGACTCCTGAGCCTTATGGCTTCTTGCGTGTCAGCCCTACCTCTTGAAGACTCAAAATGAGGCGCACTCCGCTTGCTCTTCGGAACTGTTGGTCTCAAGCTGTGGACCCCGACTTCAAAATGATTCCGGTTCCATCCTCCATGATGGCGGATCTTCAATGGTGGTCATCCACCAGCAACCTCTCGGTGGGAACCTCCTTCCCGGAGCCCTGCCCACAAGTCAAAGTTACAACAGAATCCTCCCTTCTAGGGTGGGGGACGATGCTACATCACCTCGAGGTGTACGATCTGCGGACGCCCCACTCAGACTGTCCCATATCAATTACCTAGAACTTCTGGCCGTTTTTCTTGTGCTAAAGACTTTTCAGGCCTCATCAACCGTGTGGTTCGAATTTGCACGGACAATTCCGTAGCGATGTTCTACATAAACCAGCAGGGGGGGGGCAACAGGTCCCCTCTTGTGGATCTATCTATCCTGATTTGTAGTTGGGCGATCCAGCACAATGTCTGGTTTCAGTTGGTGCACATTCCAGGTCACATCAATGTTGCGGCAGACTCCCATAGCGGCAAGTTACGAGTGGGAGATGAACAGCGATGTTATTACCAGGATCTTCTAACAATGGGCTGCTCCAGCGGTGTACCTCTTTGCAACCTCAACAAACAGGAAACAACCTCTTTATGCTTCCAGGGACGGTCTCTGTGTGTCTTCCTTGGGGGACGCTCTCAAGATCCCTTGGGACAACATGAAGGCTTATGCCTTCCCGCCTATGCCGTTGATTCATCGCTCGCTCTGGAAACTCAGGAGCACTGCCAACTGCACTCTCCTCTTCATAGCTACATGATGGCCTGCCAGGTTCCGGTTTTCCGAGCTGCAGCACCTGTCAGTATGCAACCTGATCAGGTTGCCACTGATTCCCCACCTTCTCCACCAGAGCAATCGCCAATTGTGGCACCCCTCCCCACAATCCTTCAGCTTGGCAGCCTGGTACCAGAGTTCAGGTCCTTAGCGCAGTTTAACCTTTCAGAGGATAATATGTGCATAATTTAGGCGGCACGTAAGCCTTCTACTGGAACTCAGTACAAAAGGAAATGGCTTTGTTCTTGTCATTGGTGTCTAGCTAAGCAGCTTGATCCTCGACTAGCTTCTATTGATTGTGTCTTGTCTTTTATATCAGTCCTTGTAGCCTCTTGCATCCACGTCTTACCATGCAGGACATACATATCCGCCATTGCGGCTTATCTGTCTACAGACAGTTACTCCTTTTCACTGGCAAACCCAGTAATCGAGCGACACTTCGTGGGTCTTCTTCATCTCTTTTCTCCGGGCAGGCCTCCTCATCCAAAATGGGATCTGAATGTGGTCCTCACGGCTCAGTTCCATGAGCCATTTGAATTTATGGCCACTACCAAGCTCAAGTACTTTACTTGGAAAGCTGCCTTATTGATTGCGGTAACATCCGCAAGAAGAAAGTGAGCTTCAAGCTCTCTGTCGAACATCCGTTCCTAACATTCCACAGGGATAAGGTTGTGCTTTGCGCTTACCCTCCTTTGCTTCCCAAAATTGTCTGAGTTCCACTTAAACCAGTCAATATCCTCACCGGTTTACTTCCCGAACCCAGTCTCCGATGCCGAGAGGGTTTTACACAACCTAGACGTCAGACGAGCTCTGAAGTTTTACGTAAACTGAACAAGCGAACTTAAAAGTTCTTCACAACTCTGTTACGTTTGGTGACCCAAAAGGGAAACTTGCTTGGAAAGCGTCCATCATGTTGCATAGCGTCATTCATCTGAGGCCTACACTATTTGAGGCCTTCAGCCCCCAAAGGACGTTCATGCACATTTTTTCTGTGACCAAGCACCTGGTGTTGCCTTCCAGAAATATGTACCTTGGGAGTCCATAGCCAAAGCTGCTACGTGGACTTCCCCTTCAGCTTTTTGCAGACATTGTCTTGACCTGAGCTCCCGGGCTGATGCCCAGTTTGGTCAAGCAGTTCTTAAAAATATGTTCCAGTAAGGGAAATTTCCATCCTCCCGTTTTCTTTGGTCAGTGCTTGGGAATCTCCCAAAAGTATGGAGGAAAGGGGACAGGACGTAGGAGTATGACAGTTACTCACTGTAGTGACTACCTTACTCCTAGTCCATAGTTGTCTTTCCTCATACGCTCGCCCGCAGTCCCCTCTAATAAGTATCCTCTATTTTGATAAATGGTCCTTCGACTTGGCGATAGAAAAGGACTGTAGGGTGATACACGGGTGGAGCTCATGAAGGCGGGACTACTGTCACGTGCGGAGGCCCTGTGTAAAAATAAAAGGACAAGTTATTTTTTGATGCTTAAAAAGTGCTTCGGTCCTGTCCCGATGGACAGAATGTCCCAAAAGTATGGAGGTAAGGGGACTATGAATTTAGGAGTAAGGTAGTCACTACGGTGGGTAACTTTGTCAAATTACAGGAAGTGTTTTACTCCCATGTCCCACCTGCAAATTCTTTTATGTATCAACATTAACCCCTAATCTAGTCTGGTGCTCATCCATTGTGTTACTTTTGTTAGTTAATGACACAGAAGTAGACTAAGGGTTTAACCTGTATAAAGACTCCACCTCTCGGCCCCCTAGTGACATTGTCTCAGGAGATAAATTCAAAATATTCCACGATACATTGAAATCTGATCTTTTCCTTTCTTGATTTTGGGGAAAATGAAATTTTGCAGGGCCTGTATTTCAACTGTACATTTGATATCAAGATTGCAGTTTATTCAGAGTTAATCTGATTAGCCTGCTCAGTAGCTATTAAATGAGCATTAGCAGTGATATTGGACAAATTATTGGTGTGGGCACTAGATTCTAGCTTTTTATTTAGAGTACAAATCATATCATCAATTTTGGACCAAGGCTTAAAGATTGCTTGTTTCAAGCTTTTTAGGAAGTCCGAGCTATTTGCTGTATTACTTGATAGATTCTCCATATCCCTTTTTAGGCCTTCAATCAATTTTGAATGCCTAAAATCATGCATAGATTGATTTTCTCTTCTTAATTTGCCACATCAGTCGATGAGCTGTATCATTAATAAGGACTGTAATTGCAGAATTTTGGAGTACCGGGCACACAACAGATCCTAATAAAGTTGATGGTACTACTGTGGTGTCCCGAATCTGCCTCTTAACTATAGTTTCTTGACAATTTGTTCAACAAGGCTGTCAGCACCAAGTTACGGCTTGATAATATCAACACTCATCCTTTCATTCCTCACTTCTCAGTTTGCTCAGAAGCCCCTAGAATGTGCAAGTCATTTTGTAGTTCCTCAGCTTTTAGTATTCTTTCTTCCAACTGCTTTAATTTCTTTTAAATGTACCTCAAGGCGTATTTATGGGGTTGCCTCACATTGCCCTGATGAGTAGTTTTAAATTTCTTTCCAATCCCTAAACTTGGATGAGCAGCTGCCTTTCCTTTTACCATGTTTTCTCCTTACATCTCCTTCCCCTGCACTTCTCCCCAATGCACTTGCACGGCCGAATGTCACAAGGCCTAGTAGGACCACGACTGAATATTACTGTTTTTGCCATTTGTTATTTTTTGCATATTCCTTTCCCATTTAGCTGTGTGGTGCTTTGCAGCACAATTCTGTTGTATAAAGCAGCTTGCAAATGCTCAGCAAAATAAAAAAAGTTACTCTGCCTAGTTAAACGCATGCTAAGAATAAATACACGGATACGAAAAGCTACATTAAATGAGATATATAAAATGTTAAAATACAATGTAAAAAATGTAAACATCACTAAAACAGAGTAAGTTCAGTCTTATTAACAGACTTGGAATTCAGAAGAGAAATGTCAGTACCTTTCTTTGATACAGTGCATTTCAGTTTATTGCAAAACCTTTCCTGTGGCAAACAATCCATAATAATTCAATATGAAAACTAAATGCATCCAGTGGTGATGGAGGGATGGGGTAGGGTGGGGAAGCTGTGTGAAAGGCCCTTTCCCGAAGCCCCCCCTTTCCCTCCCTGAATTTCTTTTGTGCGAGGAAGCTAAATCCAGGAGTCTGTTTGTTCCCCTTCAAAGAGGGTGTGAGCAGGTGGTAAGCAGGGGGTGTTGACAATCAAGTCAACCCTTGCCTGTTCTTTAGAAAGTCGTATACATTACAGCCCGCGAGGCAATCAAGTTAATGCTGTAAACAGGAAACCAAAGGTAGAAGGCACTTACCTTACCCTGCCAACAGTGAGTTCCTTTGACCCGCCAATTCTCGAATCTCTAAGCAAGCCAAATGGACCCGGCTCGGTTCTCATCCGACTCAACTCACTGTCTCTCCTGCCCAGACTACCACGACTTCACTTAAGACGTGCTTTACTCAGGAAATCCCTTTTCAATATTGTGCAGGTGTACACTCCAGCTCTGGCGCCTCCCAGGTTACGGCTTGTCCCAGCTTGCAGCCTCTCCTGCCCACCTTTGCCATGACTGCTCTTAAGTCGCGCTTTCCCCTTTCAGTCTTCAACAATTTAGCAGTTGAATCTGAAAAATCGTTCCTGCATGCAACCTCAATATCCAAGAGATAATGTGCTGATTGCCGATTTGCTTAGGTAACCTGATAGCCTTTCTCGTATGCTTGATTCTTTATGGGTGAGCCAAATTATGTCAAGAAGCCATGCTGCTGCCACTTAACACAGGACCTCTGAGGTGCAGGAGCAGTGGGCTAGCCCTCCAAAGGAGCCCATCCACCTAAAGGTAGGCGCCCTGCCTGTTTTTAGCCCCTTGGGAAAAGAAAAGCCCCTCTTCCAAAAAGTGCATCATCTATCCCCATAATTGCACGTGAGCAGCACAAAATCTGTTTAATTTGTAGAAATGAGCGACAAAGCGCATTTCGAGCGTTTTTCGTCAACCTCCATTGGAACACACAAGGTGTTCCTGATTCAACATGGCCGCCGACCTCCTCACTGCTACCACAGCAACCACTTGACCTGCATGAGCGCCCCCATTGGCCCATTCCACCTTTAGAACGCCAATCGCATGCCGACAGGTGAACGCCGGCCCTCACCCGAAGGATCCTCACCATAAGGATCTTTCCTGTCTGGAGCCTGTCCGGAGGCGACCGAGGCCAGGGCCAGGGACCCTGCCCATGCCCAACTAGCCCTGTCTACCCACTTATACTCCGCTAAGCCTGCAGTTCGCCCATACCACCCCATGAAATCGCTAATTAACATGAACTACCACCATTTGAATATTTGCTTCCTAGAATCCCTGGACAGCTGTTACACCACCTCTCTGCCGATAATGTGCACAGAGAAATGTCGGTTTGCTCCTCCTCCACACCATATTATTAAGCCATAGTGCAATTTGCTAATTAGCCCACCACTACCAGAATGTTTACAACGCCTCAATATGCCCTCAAATGCCTGTGAACATTTGTTACCTACTTAGATAGTTATACCCCAGTACACTACCGTATTGCCAATTGCTAGTTCATATGACCTGATCCAGCCTAAACTTACAACTTGGCAGGTATTACAATAATATTTGGTTCATCATCTGTGCCTAGGTTTTTTGAATCGGCCCGGACTGTGCCACCTGTACTCTGTGCCTGCCAATTATTATGAAATCAACAGCTAACGCCTACATATGCTTCCCAAACAGATATAATTGAGTAAGTTAAACACATATTAAGTGAACTATGCCTGGCTCTGCCTGCCCACAGTCTGTATGTGTATATATATATATGTGTATATATATATATGTGTATATATATATATGTGTGTATATATATATATATATAATCATCATCACTTAAGGCCATGCTTGCTGTTAGCAACCCCATTAGCCATGCTGATGCCCTATGTGACCCATAGTCTTCTCTCACCATCAGGACATACTGCCAATACTTACCTAGCCCATATGTGCCTAGCCATTGATTCTCATTTAGCCCATATGTGCCCTGCCATTGATTGTCGCATTTCATTTAGCCCATATGTGCCTAGCCATGGTTCTCATTTAGCCCATATGTGCCTAGCCATGGTTCTCATTTAGCCCATATGTGCCTAGCCATTGATTCTCATTTAGCCCATGTACCTAGCCATTGATTCTCATGTAGCCCATATGTGCATAGCCATTGATTCTCATGTAGCCCATATGTGCCTAGCCATTGATTCTCATGTAGCCCATATGTGCCTAGCCATTGATTCTCATGTAGCCCATATGTGCCTAGCCATTGATTCTCATTTAGCCCATATGTGCCTAGCCATTGATTCTCATCTAGCCCATATGTGCCTAGCCATCTGATAGTTGCACGTAGCTCACATGTGCAGTTGAGCTCCATGTTAATATGTTCAATCACCCACGCTATTTGTGACTTACTACGCCGCCCCTGACCTAAAATGACCCAGTCTGCTGTAATTAGATTAAGCAATTAGGATATACCCACTCTGTATTCAAGTTTTAGTGTTGCCCAAGTACAAGTATATACTTCCCTAATAGACCAAAGGCAAAGTTATGAAGCTCATGGTGTATTGCTATCACCTACCCACTGCTCTTAACCTGCCTAACATCCAACATCCGTCTTCACCTCACTATTAAGAACCTCCAACACAACCCACCCCGTACAGCCACCTCCTTCTGCACCATCATGGAGCAAGCCAACCCCACCAGTGGATCCAGGTCTGGTACTTCTAGCGAGCCCCAGGCAGACCATGCAGCCCACCCACCAGAAATTACAGATTTGGAGCAAGACTCACGAGACTACATGAGCCTTTGACTAGATCCCTCCCTGCCACCAACAAAAGAACTATTACTCAACAATCTAGCGTTACTAATAGCAATACTAAGGCATCTTTAACCACCTCTATCAAAACCAAACAAACCAAAATCTCCACTGCAGACCCTCCGCTCAAAGGCGGACTAATAAATGCCAGATCCCTAACAGCGCATGCCACTGACCTCTGTGAAATCGTACTGTCTAACAAGTTGGACTTCCTCGCCGTTAGAGACCTGGCTGCACGAGGCAGCTCAACCTCCACTATCTCTAGCGATCCCAGATGGCTACACCATCCTGAGACAAGATAAAAATAACATGTGAGGTTGTGCCATTGCCATCATTGCCAAAATCAGCCTAAACATGAGAATAACACACACCCCAGACTCAGTGTTATCAAACTCCCACTTCACAACTCCCAAACCCTGACTATCTACCTTATTTATAGGCCCCCATGCCCAGTGGGTACATTCGAAGAAGTTATTGTCTGTCTACTATCTACTAACCTCAAAACCTCCACACAACTACTCCTTCTTGGAGACTTTAATCTAGGTTTTAATGACCCATCAGACAAACATGCCTTCAACGTGGCTAATACCCTCGCTGAATTAGGACTAACCCAAACAATTGTGGTACCCACCCATAATAGAGGGAGAACTCTCGATTAGTTAGCAGACTACAACTGCTCCGCCTCCATTACCTCCATCTCCCCACAACTATGGATGGACCACTAGCTGGTAACCTACAACTTATCTACCAATAGGCCATTCCCGCCTGCAGCCAATATGGCCCCCTCATGCCCTAGCGGGAACAAAAAAAGTATCACTAAGGATAAAGTAATTCCTGCTATTCTACCTTTCCTAAGCCAACTCGATGAACATCTAGACCCAGAGATGCTCGTTGAAGAGTATAACAAAATTATACTAACCACCCTTGACAATATAGCCCATTTAAAACTTGGACCTAGCAAACCTAAAGCTCTCCGTCAACTTAAAAGAAGATGCGAATCCACCTGGAGACTTACCCCATCAGAAGAACATAAAAACAAACGCATAGAAATCTCCTCACAATACAAGAAGGAAATTATCCTGGCCAAACGCAACTCTTATAATCGCATCTCTACGGCCAACTCAAGTATGAGGGAGCTGTTCTCCATCCTAAAGGAATTAGTCGCCTAGTCCTATTCCAGATATATGTACTAAAGACAAAGCCTGGTGCACAGGGATACAACAAGCACTTGCCAACAAAGTCACTATCCTCCAAAAGAAAATAGCAGCTAAGAAAGCAGCACTTATTCAACTGCCAATACCCAATGCCAACCCACCCTCTATGGAACAAAACACAAGTAACCGATTCAGATTTACAGAAACATCTATCCAGGAGGTGGAGAAAGTCATCCTCTCTCTCAAACCCTCCAATTGCCAAGGTGACTTATAAAAGATGCCACTAGAGAACTGTCTCCCTTCATAGCTAAACTTTAAATGCCTCCTTCACCTCAGGTATCGTGCCATCTAACCTGAAACAATCATGGGTACTGCCGTTGCTAAAAAAACAATCCCTAGACCCCCTCATCCCTACCAACTACCGCCCCATTACTCCAGTCCCCTTCTTGTTAAAAATCCCGGACAAGATTTCATATTCCCAAATACAAAAATTCCTAGAACACTATAAGCTCCTAGGAGCGAGGCAGTCTGGCTTCCGCCCACAGCATGGGACCGAGACTGCTCTCATCGATTTAAAAGCCCAAATTGATGAGCTAAGAGACAAAGGTCAAACAGCCCTCCTCTTACTCTTGGATCTCTCAGCCGCATTCGACCTTGTAGATCAAAAAGTCCTCTGTAACCACCTTAACTCCGCTGCACACTTCTCCAAAGAAGCCATAATTTGGGTTGAATCCTTCCTCAGCGAAAGGACCATGAGAGTGTACTCCCCATTAGATGCAGCGGACCCAATACCCATTTCGTGCGACCTTCCCCAGGGCTCCTGTGTATCCCCGACACTATACAACAAATTTACTAAGCCCCTTTTTGATGATCTGGACCTTCTTGGTATCACCTACACTAACTATGCAGATGATATTCTGATCCTCCTCCCACTTTCAGGGGATTACAATAAGGATTTGCACTTGGTAAATAGGGTGTATCTCAACATCCAGGCATGGATGGCAACAAACGGTCTATGCCTGAATGATGATAAAACAGAGTTAATCATCCTGGGAACACATTCCAATCTCACCAAACTAGGCCAGGATTACTCTGCCTTTGAGATCGATGGTAATACTATTAAGGTAGCCAAGGAAGTGAAGACTCTAGGTTTTCATCTAGATGCCACCCTCTCCCTTAACAAACAGGTGAACTCATCGGCCTCAGCCACATCTTACACATGTAAGCTCATCAGAGCAGGGAAACACTTTATCTCTAATGACAATTGCATGATCTTAGCGAGAGCCCTCATTTTATCTAGACTCGATTACTGCACTGCATTATATATCGGGGCCAACAAATACATCCTACATAGATTACAAACCCTAAAAAATAATGCCTTGAGAGCAGCTCTTGGTATCTCCAGACGATCACATATTTCTAAGATGAGGCGCAGTAACAATTGGCTGTCAACCCAAGACAAAATCCTACTGAAAGTCGCCTCCCTCACACACAAAGCCCCGTACACCAGCTGATGTTTGCCAAAGCTCCCTAGTAGACAGACCTACGACAGACTGCCGACCGGAGACTGGGACCGCCGCAGAATCACAAGAAGCACCCAGACACTGTTGTCCATCACTGCCGTGCTCCCTTTGCCTAAGTAACATTTGATCCAAGGACGCTCTCGCCTGCACTGTAGATTGCTTTGTCCCACCGGAGAAAGTAGAGGCCGCTGAGGAGCATCCGCCGGTGGGTTTCCCGCCACCTGACGACCGTAGAGACGCCAACGATTCGACGCCCTTGCTGGGCCACAGTTCTTCACAATCTCTTTGCCGTCCTGAACTATCGTCACCGAGGTGCCCCGCGCGCCTCTTCCTTGCAGGATGCCAACGCTCCGTCGTCAACGAGCACCGCTAGGAACGAAGCTGCCACCTCACTGTCGTTGTTCAACCCTTTTTTTCCTCGCAGGATCTCGACGATCCGTGGCTCTTTCCTTAAAGGGAGCCGCTCAAGAAGGATCAGTTGACGACCCGACAAACTCTACTATTCCAGGTACATTGGGGTTGTAGAACTATCTTAGAAGGAAATAAGACTTCTAGAACAATATATGGACTGGGCTTGTGATATATCTTTACTTTACAGGTTGCCCAGGTTGGGGGGGGGGATCTCCACACAGAACTGTCTAGTGGGTAGGGGCCAGTATTCTGCCAATTGTTCTAACCAACTGCTTTCCTCCTATGCCTATTGTTGGTTACCTCTATTCATTTATTTGTGTGACATTTAACCAGAGTACAGTTGATGCACTTTAATGGAATCTAATAATACTTGTGGTACCACTTAGAACTGTATATATTTGCCATTGTAGATTAACTAAGCACAGAGTGAGTTATTGTGATTTTGTACATAACCTTGAACTTAATTATATAAAGACTGTGTTTTAACTAATAGTGTGTGGACATTCCTTTGTGGGGGCTTGGGGTCTACACTGTACTTAAGAACCAACCTGCATCACCACCTGAGAAGCTAGGCCTTGATTGCTCGTCCATTGCTACCAACAATAGAGAATCTTGGCTGGGGTCCTCTGTGCCTCTCCTCTACCATATAGAGAGAGGAAGTACAGTACAAACCCCCCCCCCCCTCCAGTCTTTACAAAAACCATCAAATCTAACAAGAATAAAAGACGTTACATCGTGTTTGATCTACATTAGATCTTGAATAAGAAAGGGGATTAAAATTAACAAATTAACGGGAAGTACAAAATAACTATGTAGCATGCATCCTAAGGATCTAATTTCAATGAAGACAGAAAGTTAACGATCGCTATTTGCATGGACACATTACTAGTACACAACAGGGTGGCCCATCTTTGCACAGGATCTAACATTCCCAAGTGGGCGCAATGGTGCGAAAAATACTTTAGGCGCTCACAAATTAATGATGGGCATAATGACAATAGATGTTCTAGAGTTTTGCTTGCCTCTGTGTTTAAACAAAAACGACAGATTCAATTCCCCCGAGATTATTTTCCATCTTAATAGAATCTCGCGGGTGTGCCACAAATTGAAGCAAATTCGTAATATTCCAGAGCGTATTTTCGGTGATGGAAATTTAAGATAAGGTTCCATTGATCCAATACTTTTGTGTTTAAACCTTTGGAAGCTAGCATCTTTATATCGTAGACATTCAGTTCTTGTATTGATCCAATCAATACGATAAAGACCTTGGCTTTGTCAGGGTTGGAGACTAAACATCAATAGTTACCTCAGCTTTTATCAAGATGGAATAGATACCTTTCAACCAACATTTAACAAAGTTGTGACTAGTCATAAACACATAGTTTGACAGATATTTCAGAATGTTATCAGAATTGCACATCGGGCATTTGCGGAATAAGGCACAAATCTTCCAATGATATTGTGCATGTAAAGAGATTAAGCCCAATTCATAGCGTAACCATGGCCCCGGGACACACTGGGGGAGATGGAGCAATGCTTTCCAGTACTTGGCCTCCAGTTTGTCTAGGACTTTGGTGGACCACAATGGTTGAGTTTCTAGACCATATAAGATACAGGGGACTGCTTTTTGCTTCCAATATATTAAAGCTGGTTTGAGGGTGAAATTACCAAAGCGTTGTAATGTGTTATTGGTTTGTGAGATGGCTGTATCCAATTTCGGGATTATAATCTCTTGATAATTATTAGCCAAGGCAGTGCCCTCAAAGATCATTCCCAAATAAATGTAGTTTGAGACTACTGACAATTTATTTTGTGAATCGGTGTATATATTAATAGTTTGTTTTCCTGTCAATTTGCCGGCATGTCGGTGCAACAAGTTCTGCTATCTAGGCTTGGGTGATATTCGTAACTTTTCACTCTACACAACATCGAACATATATACTGCATAGCCTGCCACCCGTTGACCACTTATATCCCTAAAACAAGAACTATACCTGAAATGCATCAGGTCAGCATTGTGTATTGTCTATCTGCCATATCTTCCCTGGGTGTCGACAAGAAATTTGTGATAGCCTCTTCATGGGTCTAGAAAGCTGAACCTGTTCCGGCGAGAGGGTGAGAGACAATGAGGCTAGTGTGGTGGAGTTGTAGTTCCCTTCCGCCCTTTCGTGCCAGAATATGGTGCGCAGAAGTTTACCCATGCAGGCTCACCTGATAGTATGCAAGGGCGAGCTCTCCGTCCTGCTTTCCTTCAGCTGGGGTGCTGCGGATGGACCTAGTTACGTCACTGGTCCTGATTGGGGAGGTCCAGACCGGCTGCGACCGTTCCGTCTTGAAGGTAAGTGTTCTTATGACCTTCGTATTGTCCGTGTCCTTGTAATGACACTTATTGTTCGTAAGGGTAAGTTGTCCTTTCTCCCCCCTGTAGCAATGAAGATGACCCAGGAGCGCGTGATGGCAAAAGGAAGCAGCTCTGGGAGTTTCCACCACTGGTAGGTAAGCTGGTGATTTCTGAGACTGCACCAAGTTCGTAAATTATGCCGCTTTAACGGGTTAACGTTTGTGCCATCGCTCACCTTGTGTCTTTTACTCTCTTTGCAGATGCGGCAGGTTGGCAATGGCTGGAGGCAGGTACCTGGTTCCTGATGGTGGTTGGAGATGTAGGTTTGCGTGGAGACAGCACCCAAAGAAGGTCCTAAGTCGATGGAATGCGGTACAGGTGAGGTTGTTGGGTTGTACCTGTCGAGGACTCCGAGAAGGGTGAGTATGACTGCAGCCGAGCCGGGAGCTGATGGTGAGGCTTCCAGCGACGAAGCGAACACAGGTAAGGGTGCGCTGCGACTGCTGAGTGAAGGTAGATGGCTGCGCTTCCGACTGTGGTGCGATCTCAGGTAAGGTGAGCGCCGCGATTGTAGAGAGGAAGCGAGTGACAAGGCCTCCGGCGATGATGCTTTCCAGGTAAAATGGTCGAGGTGGCTGGAAGTGCGCGCGTTGATTCAGGTAGGTGACGAAGGGCTCCGGAGACTGGGAGCGCACGTGCTGGATCAGGTAAGATTCTTCTGGTCTGCGGTGAGTGTTACGTTGCTGATAGCAATCTAACGCGAAGCGCCAGTGTTCGGGTGGGGCCGGCTTTTATATAGCCTGGCCCCAGCCACTCCCTGTAGGCTCTGCCTTGTGGCCCCACCTAGCTCCTCCTTCAGTCTTCTGCACGTGCCTTCTCAGTGGTAGTCGGGCCCCAGCCTTGCTGCACGTGCCCCTGATATTCTTTGTGCTGAGCACACTTTGAAATGAGCTTGGCGCCAAGACTGGGTCCATTGGGACCTTGTCTGTAGTGGAGGACTAGGCTCTTGCCTAGTGACCATGACAGCTGCTCTCATTGGTGGCAGTACCTGACTGATTTGCATATGGCTGGATCCCTTTTGCAATGGCGCAGACGGGCTAAAAAACAGTGGTGTGGAAAGTTGCGGAGAGCAATGCCTGTGGCTCAGATTAATTCAAAATCTTCCACCCATCACTTATTTGGTTTCATGTGCTAGCAACAAGCCATCTACATATGAACCCAAACCGGACTCCACAGGAAACCTCACATCATACAGATGTTGCTGTAAATAGTGTAGGTAATTCTGTATACCGATGGGGCAAGCCATGTGTACTGAATTCCACAGTACGAAAATGCTAAACCCAATGTCCTGATGTATAGGGATAGGAGAAAGCTTAGCACAGTTCTGTTCAACAGTGTAGATAATTGTGGGATACAGGATAGTATCGTTGGTGGGTTAGGCACCACTGGAAATGCAGGAATTACTACCATATTTACAACCCATAAGTCTTGCATACATCTGTGAATACATTCCTAGTTTCTTGACAAGTAAAACCAGTGTTATTGGGGCTGAACAGTGGCAGTATATATAATGCCTTGTTTCAATAGGGATATTGTCACTTGTGCTTTGAAATCTCCTGATTTTGGTCATAAAGGATACTGGGGAATAGTGGCCACCTCTCGCACTGATTATTTCATCTCAACAGGCTCTGCATTCAGAATACCCACTTCATTGTGCACCGACCATAAGGATTTGGGTACTAGCACAATCAAAACGTATGCATGGGGGGGGGGACTAATTGTTTCCTGAAGGCGCATTGGTTTCTCCTGCCAGACATGTGAAGTGACCAGAGCAGCCTCTGCTTTCTTACTGGGGACACTCAAAAACGCACCATATGGGAACACTAGATAATGCAATTCAATTTACACAACAGGTCTCTCCCTAAAATGTTAATGGGTGCCGATGGACTAAGGAAGGAAACATGCGTTTTAACGATCAGCCTGCAGTTACCAACAATCGGTATAGACGCATGAAGGTTTAAGTTTACCATTTCAGGAGACGGAGGAATGTCTAGGAAGCAGTCGGTCCACATAGCTGACCGGCTGGATACTGTGTGAACTAAACAAGAAATTGCTTGCCAGTCGTCTTCATACTGGACATATGGCCTACCTTGCTATACAGGTAGCATGAAGTACATACTGAAGCCTTCTCTCAGACTATCTCAGTATTGCTCTTCATGACATGGCTGGAATGGTTTATTATGTCTGAACTTTGGAGCATTAAGTTTAGGGAAGGTGCCTTGTCCAGAAGGGAGATTGTTATGCTGTGGTCCATATGGGTACTCATTTGCCCAATTCCCTATGTGCTTGCAAGAATTAAAGGCTATAGGATCTACATATTCCACATGCTGTCCTGCCTTATTCCCACTCGGTGCTCACCGTCCCATCACTCTACGCACAAATCTACCCCATACCTGCTGGGGTGGAGGCAGGACGGACACTCCTGAACCTGCAGATTCTGTAACTGCAGCATCAGAACCTTGTTTTTATTTTTCGCTTTCTTCTTCTCTTGACATGCTACATAATGATTTGCTGGCTGGTTTATTCTGCCACCCGATAAGAATAGCATTAGGCCTCTTCCAAGACTACTGTATAGTGTCTCCTATCCCGGAATCTGTTCGCCATTGAGCCTGTAAGGCAACTCTGTTGAACCTCCTAGATGCAGAATTAACCTCATGAGCTGGTTTATTTCAGCCCAGGCAGCATGGTAACCCTGTGACCTTGAAAGCTATTCCATGAAATGCTGATATACTGTTACGTCCCGTCCCCTTTCCTCCATACTTATGGACATCTCTCCATCCTGTGGGACGGGACCGGAGCACTTTGTAAAAAGCATCCAAATTATTTCCAAAAATGTGTCCTTCCTCTTTCTTGCGCGGGGCCCGGCACGCGGCCGTAACCCCGCCCATCTTGGCTCCGCCCAGCGCATTGCCCATCAGTCATTTTCTCTGCTCGATCGGGGCCGGACGCACTTGCATCCTCAGAAGTTTTTCTTTGCTTTTTCCTCTCTGGCTCTCGCTAATGTTCATTTACTGGTCTGTCTGTCGTTCAAGCTAGACTTTCCTGATTGTTCATCCTGTCAGTCGCTTCGCGAGGGTGGATACCCATCCTCTTTGTTTAGAGTGTTTGGGTCCGGATCACCATTGGGACTCCTGTTTTTACTGTGACTCCCTTTCTGTCCGGGCACTTCAACGTCGGTTAGAGCGGTGGGAGGAGGTGTTCCGACGTACTCCTCCTTCACATTTTCAGGCGTTCATCGAAGAGAAGAAGAAACGCCCGGTAAGTTCTTTACTTTTCAGAGCACCCTGGCCGGGGGTTACCTTTCAGGGTTCCTCTCAGGCCAGGAGGGGCGTTGATCGCTCTGTCACTGGGGTTTGCCCTGAGGTGCCCTTCAGGTCTAATAATTCTACCTGAGTTTTCTCCGAGGGTCTCCGTAAGGGGCCTGTGAATACCGTAGTAGGCTCCGAGGCCCCTCCTGTGGGGGCTGTCTGTAGACCCAGTTCTACTGAGTCGTGGGGTACCGGAGCTCGCTCTGAGGCCTCTGTCGGCTTCCCTCAACGATGAGACCGGGGTTCACCCCGAGGCCTTGGCTGGGCTTGTTGTTACCGAACGGATGTTCGAGGCCCTGCGCAGATAAGGCTTTTACCGGGCCTGGGTCCGAGGTCCCTCGTTCAGATGCTAAAGCTACCAACAGTTCTGAGAGGCCGGTCAAGGCTTTGTCAGTGAAAGCTGTTGCTCACCGTTCCCGCTCTTGTGGTGACACCAGACCTGTTAAGGGGGCAAAGAAGTTTTTACCGGCAGTGCCGAGGACCTTCCTTCGAAGGCTCAGTTGGCGGTTGGTATGGCACAAAAACATTCCAGGCCTCATAGTACCGGCTCTGCCGAGGTTCCTTATGTTAAGGCTAAGATTAAGACCCCTGATCCATCGACGGGGACCCCTGCCTCACTACCTCACGTGCCGCAGTTCCCCTCAGATGAAGACAAAATGGCGCCCATTCCCGCGACTGCCATTTAGGTGCTACCCCTACAAATACGCCATCGGCATCTGGTGTAGGGCTTGGTCCCTTGGGTGAACCTAAGGTGCCTTGTACGCATTCTTAACGGCCGGTTTATGATTGGAGCGCCGAGAAGCCTCTTACGCATAATGTTTTGTTGCCTGCGGAGGCGGCACCTTTGATTTATGTGGATATGTCGGTGGAGGGGCCGGTGTGGCACCCTTCCCCGCTACGTTCTTGGATTTGTCCACCTCATGAGAGGCCTCCTCAGGTTCCGAAACAGTCTCCGTAGGATGCCTTTTTTGGTAATTTTCAAGCGCTTATGCGCATCGACCCCATGAGGGAATATTTCAAAGGGCTTTTCAGGGAGATATGTCCACTTACGCCTTCGGCTCCACCCGTTCCTCCGGTGTTTCCGCCGGGGCTTCCCTTGCCCGTGGTGCCTCCCCCGGCTCTTCCGCCTTTGCCTCCATTGTCACCAGTGGACAAGGCAGTGCCTGACATGGCTCAGCAGTATCTTGACCTGTCAGATGACCCTCAAGGCGATCAGGACAACAAGGATCTTCCCCGCTCTATCAGAGCTTTTCATGACCGGGTACTGGACATGATGAGTTTCTTAGATGTTCTGGTGCCCGAGGCACCCACTCCGCAGGAGGGTGTGCTTTCTGGGGCGTTCACCCTGTCTTCCTTGGAGCGTACCGGCCTGTTCCTGCAGAAGGATGTTCTGGCCGAGGTCCGAAGAGTCTGGGAAAAGCCATACGCGGGACTTTTTGTCAATAAGAAGATTGACGTGAGGTACAGGCTACATTCTTCTGAAGAGGTGGCCCTGTCGTCTTGTCCACCTCCCTCCTCCACAGTGGTGGCTGCGGTCACTTTGCAATCCAGACCTGCAGCATCCTCTTCCACAACGGCTACTCAGGTCCTTGGTAAGGAGGACCAGCTCCTTGACTCCCTAGGGAGGAAAATCTTTGCCAACTCGGCCTTGCAGCTCAGGCAGGCCAATGCTGAGTTGATATTAGCGGGAGCTAACATGTGGATGTGGAAAGGTCTGTGGGAGTTTGAGGAGCACATCCCGGTCGAGAAGTTGGAAGACTTCAAGGGTGGCCTATCCGACGCCAGGGTCTTGGCCCAGGATCTCCTGAGGCTGCGGCTCATCACGTAGACACCTCAGCTCGGGGCCTTATGCTGGGCAGGCGTGGCTGCATGCCACTAAATCTTCAAAAGAAGTGCAGGACAAGGGGTTGGACCTCCCGTTCGATGATAAGGAGCTCTTTCATTCTACAACAGATGTAGAGTTCACCAAGACGAAGGATAGCACGCAGACAGCTAAGTCATTGTCTCTCCTGGTGAAGGCTCCTTTCAAAACCCAGAGACCGTTGTCACAAAGTCAACCCTCCTCAGGCTTTAGGGGCTTCCTCGAACGCAAATCTCGCAGAGTGGATACCCCTGCGGGGAATAACCGCCATAGGCAACAACGGACGCGGTTTTTCTCCCGCTCTTCAGCCTCCTCCTCAGGTTCAGGTGGCACCGCCACCGATAAACCTACTAAATGAGGGTTTTCCGTGCTCGGGAGGACACATTACGTCTCATTGGGAGGCGTGGCAGACCATTACAGAAGTCAGATGGGTCTTGTCAGTCGCTTGAGCGGGCTTCCGCTTACCTCTACCCCCTACCCCACCCCGCAACCCTCCTTTTCAGCTGTCGGGCTCGCCCTCCCTCAAAGCCGAGGTTCAGAAACTTCTGGACCTCAGAGCTGTGGAACCCTTTCCCCTCGGGGAGCGAGGGGAGGGCTTCTACTCCCGGCTGTTTAGGGTGCCCAAACCCAACCAGGCTGGCCTGCGCACCTTCCTAGACCTTTCCCAGTTCAATCTTTTCCTACCCCAAGAGAAATTCAAGATGATTACGCCCAGCCAGATTTGCTCCTCCTTGCAGCCGGGCGACTGGCTCAGCGTTGTGGACCTTCAGGACGCGTACATGCATATCCTGATTTGGAACCCACACAGGAGATATCTCCGCTTCTCTTTGGGAGAGGAGCACTTCCAGTTTCGAGTGCTTCCTTTTGGCCTCAGCTCGGCGCTGTGTGTCTTTACGAAGACGTCAGTGATTGCGGCCTATCTTCGTCTCCAGGGTATATATGTGTATCGGTATTTGGACGACTGGCTCTTACACAGCCCTTGTCCGCTAGCAGCAGCGGGCAATCTCCAGTCTCTCCTTCAGCTCCAGTTCCATCTTGGGCTGTAGGTGAACTGGCAGAAATCTTCCATGACGGTCTCGCAGGACCTGCTTTTCCTGGGTTTCCGCTGGAAAACGATCGACTGCAGAATGTACCTGATCTGGGACAGAATGGCGGATCTGTTAGCCACGTGTCAGATGTTTGTGCAGTCGGAGAGCATGTCGGCTTGGTGGTTTCAGAGGCTTCTGGGCCTCATGGCCTCGTGCATGCTGGCTCTTCCTCTTGCTTGTCTCAAGATGAGACGGACCCACATGGCTCTTCGGAGTTCCTGGCGTCAGGCTGTGGACCCGGATTCCAAGCGGATAATGATTCCGGATTCCATGAGTGGACCTGGTGGTCATCTCTCAGCAATCTGTCGGTGGGCGCTGGGTTTCAGGACCCGGCCCCCATGGTGACTATCACGACGGACTCCTCCCTTCTGGAGTGGGGTGCGACGTTAGATCTTTTTCAGGCCTCTGACCTCTGGTCGCCTCAGGACAAGCTCCTGCACGTAAATCAGTTGGAGCTTCTGGCGATCTTTCTGGCGCTCAAGGCGTTCAGACCACTCATTGCCAACAAGGTGGTCCGCATACACACAGACAATGTGGTGTCAATGTATTACATCAACAAACAATGGGAAACAAAGTCCCCCCCACTCCCCTCTTGTGGACCTGTCTATCCAGATATGGGAGTGGGCCGTGCTTCATGGTGTCTGGCTGCTTGCAGTACACATTCCGGGCCCACAATGTCACAGCGGATGCCCTCAGCTGGTGGACAGTGGTCAGCTACGAGTGGGAGTTGAAGGCGGAGGTCCTCTCATGGATTTTCTTGCGTTGGGGCACACCGGAGCTGGACCTCTTCGCGACGGTGGTATACAAGAAGCTTCCTTAGTATGCCTCCAGAAGGGAGCTGGGAGCCTCCTCTCTGGGGGATGCTCTCGAGATTCCATGGCACAACATGAGAGCTTACGCCTTCCCGCCTCTGCCTCTGGTTCACCGGGCAATTTGGAAGTTGAAGAATTCGGTGAACTGTTCCCTTCTGCTCATAGCCCTGTGGTGGCCGGCCAGGTTTTGGTTCTCAGAGCTTCAACACATGTCGATGTATCCGCCGATCAGGTTACCAGTAACTCCTGATCTTCTTCACCAAGGGGAACAGCAGCTGTGGCACACCTCCCCTCAATCGCTCAGCTTGGTGGCATGGTGCCTGAGTTCAAGTCTTTAGAGCATCTGAATTTGTCTACGGATAACATGCGTATTATCCAGGCAGCCAGGAAACCCTCGACCAGATCCCAATACAGGAGTAAATGGCTCAGGTTCTGTCATTGGTGTTTGGAGAAGAAGTTGGATCCAAGGGTGGCCACGATTGACAGGGTGCTGTCCTTCGTGTCCTCCCTAGCAGAGTCAGGGGTTCATGTTCTGTCATGCAAGACTTATCGCTCAGCGGTTTCCGCGTATCTTTCTACAGACCAGTGTTCTTATTCCATGGCTAACCCAGTGGTGAAGAGGCATTGTGCTGGCTTGACACGCCTCTACCCTCCGGTTCGTAATCTGCACCCGCCGTGGGACCTAAATGTGGTCCTGACGGCGCTGTGCCATAATCGCTTTGAACCAATGGCTACTGTGGACCTCAAGTACTTGTCCTTGAAAGTGTCCTTTTTGGTCGCAGTTATGTCAGCAAGGAGAGTGAGTGAGCTCCAGGCATTGTCGGTGGAGCATCCTTTCTTGGTCTGTCACACGGACAAGGTAGTCCTTCGGACTTTCGGAGGGTTCTACACTGTCTTGATGTCCGAAGAGCTCTCAAGTTCTACCTGGACAGGACGTCCGAGCTTAGGAGTTCTCAACTTTTTGTGACCTTCGGTAACCCTCAGGGCAAGCAGACGTC
Source organism: Ambystoma mexicanum (assembly GCF_040938575.1). Classification (NCBI taxonomy): domain Eukaryota; kingdom Metazoa; phylum Chordata; class Amphibia; order Caudata; family Ambystomatidae; genus Ambystoma; species Ambystoma mexicanum. The sequence continues at coordinate 954,274,460 of NC_090923.1, read as the reverse complement.
TAAGGCAACTATTTCTCAGTGGATCGCCGCCTGCATCACGGAGTCTTTCACCGTACAAGGGCTGAAACCTCCTAAGGGTATTCATGCACACCTGGTGCGGGGCAAGGCAGCCGCGGTTGCTTTTCAGAAATATGTCCCCTGGGAGTCCATCGCTAGGGCAGCTACTTGGGCCTCCCCATCTGCTTTCTGTAAGCATTATTGTCTCGACATGAGCTCAAGGGCTGACGCTCAGTTTGGTCAGGCTGTGCTGAAGAACCTGTTTCAGTGAGGGGCATTTCCATCCACCCGTAGTTCCTGTAAGGAGTGCTTGGGAATCTCCCATAAGTATGGAGGAAAGGGGACAGGAAGTAGGAGTATTACTAGGTTACTCACCATACTGACCACCTTGCTCCTAGTCCATAGTCCCCTTTCCTCCATACGCCCGCCCGCCGTCCCCTCTAATAAGGTTCCTCTGTTATTGCTAATCGGTCTTTGACCTGGCGGTAGAAAAGGACTGATGGGCGATGCGTGGGGCGGAGCCAAGATGGGCGGGGATTACGGCCGCGTGCCGGGCCCCCGCGCAAGAAAGGAAGGAGGGAAGGACACATTTTTTTGAAAAAATTTGGATGCTTTTTACAAAGTGCTCTGGTCCTGTCCCACATGACGGAGAGATGTCCATAAGTATGGAGGAAAGGGGACTATGGACTAGGAGTAAGGTGGTCACTACGGTGAGTAACCTGGTTATTCCTCCCTACATTTTATGAAAATCTTCAGCCAGGTTTCTCAAATCACCTAGAGTCCAGGGCACATAGTCACTAATCGATTATCTTCTGTCTACCGCTGTCACTCCAAGGGCTTGCCTGAGAACACCTGTAAAGTCATATTGCCTTGTCCATAATTGGTACCACCCCTTGTCATAGATGTGGTAAAAGGGGAAATGGCAGGTACAGGTGTGAACCTGGGACCTGCTGCCCCCGTTACCTCTGGGCTCAGTGGTTCATGAGTGCTGGCCGGTGGTTGGCGCTGTGGTTGTAGCTGCAGTGCAGCGATTGGAGAAATGGCCAGAAGTGGGCCGGTTGGGACTGCCTGCACTCCCTGATACGCTGGTGTATGTACATTGGTAAATAAATCTATCGGATCTTCTGCAGTTTCCTCATCTTGCTTTTCATCCACTCTGTGGACAGATTAGTGTGATTGCCTGACAATATCCCACCCCTGATTCCTCAGATGTTATATTTGATCCTGTTACTTTTCATTCGAGTCCCTCAATCTCCTTAATTTAGATGGCTTCTGTCTCTCTCTAAGGCCTCATAGAACTATGTGGCATAGGCCGTCCCCATTGCCTCCGATCCACTTTTCCTTTCTTTGTCTCTAATGTGCACTTCAGCGCAGTGTACTGCCACAATTGGAAGTTTCCTTCAAGTGGGAACTGGGTGGGTCTACTCTTCCGCATTAAGTGGTGCCAGATTTTGATTTACTTGTGCATGGCACTTTTATACATAGCATACCTAATCCGTAGGGGAACATTTGGGTGGTACAGGCACCTGGTTTGACTGACCCGTCACCATGACTGTCTCTCATTCAAATCGACATTGCCCCTGTTCCGATCATTGTGACCCAAGTTTCTATGGTGGTCCTGAAAAGTGAGGAAATCAGTAACCAGAGACACCACCAAGTAGTCCTGAAATGTATCTGGACACTCTTTCTGTACACACCTACTCTGACACCTTTTTATGATGGGCAGAATTGTCTCTCGTTACATATTCTTGCCACATAACAAAATCAAAAGGTTACCAGACATTATTGAACTACAAAAAATATACCAGAAGGTCACTCGACCATTACAAAGCCAGATTACCAGACCGAATTACTTGCAAGTAGTTTCCCAAATCGTTGCCAGGCCAAAGTAGATAAACCAGTACCATAATACTGATTAATAGACCAAAATATAAAAACTAGACTAGAACGTTAAAATCAGCGTTGGCATAACCCTGAAAAAAAGTGTTTTTTTGTCAATGTTCCCTCTGCTCCCCAATCTGCCATGTAAGAGTGCTCTTTAGGGTCAGCCTTCTCCCATCACCCCCTTTGGAGATTTTAAGTAGGACTCCTTGCCTCAAGCCTTGCCGCAGTGTTGGGAGGAAGCAGTCTGCAAGTGGTCAGTGCTGCCACATTGCGTGGCAGGCCCGAGTCATGGTGCCAGATGTAGAGTAAACAAGCTCATGAATCAGTGCTGGGGTGATACCTGAGACCACTTTATTCATTAACTTGCAAGGCAAGGAAGCCGCTGCTACGTCAATCGGAAACTAACCGATGTAACCCAACCTGTCCTCCAGACCCATCGCCTTTATTGGTTACTAGCAAAAAGGGATCTGTGATTTTACCAAACCGAAAAGTTAGACCCCCAAAAGTCTGTTTTTTTGTTTATTTTCCGCAAATATATATGTTAATGTTAAAGAACATTTGTACCGTGCACTATCACCACCGGAGTGGTCCCCTGACGCTCTGGCGGCTCTGAAAGTGGGAGCGGGGGTGGTTAGTGGGAGCAAGCTGGAAAAGTGCAAGAGAGCAGTGATGTGCTGTTGGCAGCCTCAGCCCGGTGGGTCCGTTGGCTGGGCCTGGGGTGTTTTCGGTCGATAGTCGTCATGTACTGCTGTGCGAGTCTGTGTTTTTGTTTTGTTGTTGCAACGTAGTGAAGTTTGTGCGGTTTGCTGTGTTGTAGGTTTGTGTTTGGTTTGGAGTATGAGAGTTGTATGTAGAGGGGGGAAATTTATACAATTGGTTAGTTGGCATCTTTAGCCTAACTTTGAGGCGTTCGGGTTCTGTGATCTCCCAAGGTGGGGTTCAGGAGCACCCCTGCATCCTTGTCCTGAACTGAGTTCGAACGCCCTTCGAGATCCCTTTTTTTTTTCTCCCTCCTCCCCCCGACCCTCCCACACAGCCCTACCTGTTTTCGCTCCTCACTTATATGGCTAGTGCATTGGCCAAGTGTCCCCAGCTAAGGTAGTGTGGTGAATGCCAATATCCTGAATAATTACACAACAGTGGTGCCTGGTGGCGACTGAGGGGTGAGTGCGGGTGTTTGGTGGGATTGCGGCGAGTTGTTGATTCTGTCTTCATGGGTGTCGTTGGTGTTCCACTCTGCCCAGCGTCCTTTGTCCAGATGCCGTGGTTCTCCTAATAGCGGGTTGTCCACAGTCGGTTCTGGGAGTTGTCTGTGTCCACTTCTGTTTAGTCATCCTTTTCCTTTCTGTTTCGTTTTCAATTGGAGTCTGGTGTTGAAGAGCCAGGTTTTTAGGGAGACCCTCCCACCCCCACAACCTCCCCACCTTACCCCTATACATTTTGTATTCACTTTATCCCCCCACAAATATAGATGCGGAAAATTGGATGTCGAACTTTTGGGAGTAGGTAATTTTGTACAATACCGCAAAAATTGTCCGTACTTTGCACAAGTTCTGTAGAACGACCTGATCACACTCATCAATTGACAATCTGGGAGCAGACATGGAGGGGGATGTGATAATTGCAGTGCTGCAGCGCAATGGGACCTTCTATGCGCTCTGCACACCTGTCGCCTCACCCTGGCATGGTTCAGTATGTTGTGGTACATTGGGGTGCAGAAATCTCAAACTGTTCATCCTATGGCCTTGAAACAGGTTTTTTATGTTTTGTTGCAGCCGTCAAGATGGTAAAAATGGGCTTTGTCCTGGCTAGGGCCACATTGATTTTTTGCGCGTTGTGATGCAAATATCTCAGAACTGTGCATCCTAGTGCCTTGAAACATGGTTTTCAAGGCCCCATACAGGCCTTGAAATCCTGTTCCTAGTGTCCAGAAGCTTTAAAAAAGCTCTGCCCGGTTCTTGTAGGACCACCTTGATGTTTTGCAGCTTCCAGGCAACCGTCTCATGTAAGCAGGGGCTGAAATCCAGGGAGTAGGGTGGGGAGCCCACATGTAATGTAGCAAGTGACATCCAGAGCGTCCTAACAGGTAACTGTGCAAAATTTGGTGCAGATAGGTGTAATGTTGTGGGATTGTATGAGGAACCAACAAACTGATTTTCTGTTTTTTTTTTTTTTTACACACACACACTTATACACACACACTTATACACACACTTATACACACACACACACACACATACATACATACACACATACATACACACACCTAGCCACTGGACCGATTGAAAACCAAAGAACACTGTGGAACCCATGACTAGGCCTTGTGACCATTGCATCCCACCAATGCAAGGAGTCTTCATTAGTACTTAGCCCTTCCTTTGTGTCCCCTTTCAGGTACCATGTCATATGACGACTTCCTGTCCTTTGATTCATGCTGAGGTGTAGGCACTCCTCCCACCGTGACATCTGCTCCTTTATGAGCAGTCCATTGTTCATACCAGTCCTTACTGGTCAGAGCCATCACATGGACTAAACAACCCTGCTTCTAATTGGTGCTGAGCAGCACTTTCCAATCCGATCATTGCCCAGAGTTGTTTCCAGCCAAGCTTGGAGCATGCTCAAAGCTAAACCTTTAATTGCATCGCCCTCGCAAAGTCTGCTGAGAAAATACAAATTGCTAAAGTTTTACTAACGTGATGCAGGTGGGGGGTGGCCTAAATTAAATTCTCATTTGCTTGTATTACTTATAGTTCACTTAGTCATTTTTCTTCATTTAATTTGTAAACCCCCCACTAACCACCCCCTGATCCCCCCCAAACACTGATTTGGTATGTCTTATCAAAGTTGGGTCTTTGAGTAAGAGGGGTAAAGCAATAATGATATAGATACTTGCAGCAAGTCAACATTGCGTTGATAAGAGTTTGTCATCAGTTCTTCCTTCACGCCATATCTGCTTTCTGACTGTCCACTTTTGCGCTCCTACTTTTATTAGACTGCAGAAAGTGCACGTAGTGGACATGGTCAAGACTCCCAGTGTGAAATTGCTAAGCGAAACGTGCACAAACCCGTTTTATGTCTTAAATTTCACCTTCCAAAGTATGGATTGTGATAGAAGGGCTTGTCAGTATAATGGTGGTTACAAGTAAGAAAAAATAATGTTGGTGTATTCTAACTTTGTGGCATACCCTTGGGTATGCGACAGAACTTTCACTATTTATGGATCGGTATCAAAGAGTATTAATCTTACGGTGAGTTTAAAAACGCATGAAAATGAAATGTGAGTGGAATTAGCCACAAATGCCACAGCTGCACATGCACCAATCCCAAAAATGACCATCTATACCACACTGATAATCCCTAATTATGGTGAAAATAGTATGTGGTTGTCTGCATCCTTGAGAGTGGTCTTTATTGGGTAATAAAGCACTGTATAAAATGACACTGCCTTATTAGACCAAGTTCGTTTTCTGGAGCAAAATGCATGCTTTTGGTTCAATTTGCATACCCACAATCCACTGCTCAGTGACTGAGAAATGGAGGTGTACTCCATTGGTTGGCTACTGGGTGATGCTTTGGCTTGTTAGCTGAAAACACCTATTCTAATATATGTTGGGCTGTAGTTTTTACCTTTTGAGGTGATAAGACCAGAGGCCAACCATGCCAACAATGGCCTGCTACCCAAGGTAAGGGCCAGAGTGAAATGAAGGTTCGTTAATGCGGGCAGCGGAGCGGTTACCGACCTGGTCTGCCCTCCACCAAAGGTAGACTTAGCACAGTTTGGCTTTAGGCCTATGTGTAGCTCTGAACTTATCATATCGGTTTTAGACCATTTAAGAAGCAAAGCTAGCAAAAATGAAATTGGGCTTTTATTTTGCTGGGTCTGTAGGCAGCATTTGATACCGTAGACCTTCAAACATTGCATTAGAGGATCTATAATATGGGGATTCATGCAACCGTGTTTAAATGGATTACGTCTTTTCTGCACAATCATACCCAGCAGGTACACAGGTCCATTCTTTTCCCCACCTTTTCCATTGGAATGTGGAGTCCCACATGGCTTGATTTTGTCCCCTCTTCTATTTAATCAATATGTACAACATTTAATGGAAGTCCTTTAGCATTCTGGAGTGACTTTTCTTTAACTTTGATGAGGACACTCAGATATTGGTGGACCTTCAAGAGAATGACGATTCACTGTCGGGCAGGATCAGAAACTGTCTGCTGACGGTTAAAACCTGGATGGACATGAACTTCAAATTCAATTCATAAATGAAAATTCTAATGCGTAAACACCATCTTGGTGGCCTAGTATGTTCGGTCAATGGCTTGAGTTCAAGAACCTTGGTATCCTTTCAGACAATGAGTTAACTATGAACTCCCAAGTGGCAGGCATTACACAGTCATGTTACTTTACAATCAAGAAAAAAGAAAGACGTCTCCTACTTATCTTTCCCACACCAGGTGTTGGCAATCGACTCTCTAATTTAATCTAATCTGGATTTCAATAATGCCATCTATTTATGCCTTCCCAACTCTATGATTTTCATGCTACAAAGAGTAAGCGTGTGCCCTATTTTTAAAAAGTCTAACACCCTATGGCATATCCTCTCTCAATGAAACTCGGCACATACGCCTTCTACGCGCTCTTTAAGATTAAGGTCGAATAGAAGATTGACTGTGTCTGGATACAGGAAGATAAGATCAGACGGACGATCCTTCTCGGTCCAGGCAATCAGAATTTGGAACGCCTTACCTTCCGATGTCAGGAGAAAGCCTAATATTCTGCCTTTCTGGAAGAAACTGAAGACCTTTCTTTCTAACCTATTGTAGGTCTGCCTGCTTGGCTGCAGTAACACTCTATGGTCCTATCACGCAGCTTATTTTTACGTATAGCACCCAAAGATATCCTTAGGTGGTTGTTGAGCTAGACAATACTTCCATATTGCCATTAACTACCTTGAGCAACTACACACAAGTGCAAAAGGCTAAGGAAAAATTTAAATGAGAACATACCTTTCTTCAGTCCTACAATGCTGGAGTGTTGACACAAAGTGGATTCCTGTACAAGACGTGGCATGACAGCACTGAAGGAAAGTGTGTTTTAGCTTTTTTTTTTAAATGTCCTTGGCCTTTAGCAACGACATGCGATTACTTGTAGGTGCAAACGGCTGTATAGGGTAGAAGCAGGGAGGCATTTGGCGCAGCAGGGAACTCAGAACACAACTTATACTGTCATAATGGGTCATACCATTTGACCTATGGGTGTGAGGATATGCAAAGGGCTGCAGTTTGCCAAGGTTCTGTTCTTGTTGCTCGTGGTCTACAAGAACACTGCTGAAAGTCTGCGATGCAGAATGGTATACATTTAACAAAATGGTGGCCTCTCACTAGGTCTGTGAACTTATCCGCAAACAACCCAGAAGAGTATCCACGGACCTGAACCTTAAAATAGCCAATCTTGTGGCCAATATGCTTTGGTCCGCAGACTATACTGAATAAACTGGGAGTTTGGAAATTCCCTTTTGCCTACTTTAGGGCATTTTTAAAGCATGTTTTTAGGACCAAAGGCTCACTTCTTCCAAAGGACTGGCCAACATCCGTCCAGTGGTTTGGCTGCAGCTGTAACCAAAAATATGTCTGGTAGCTCAGAAACAGGAGACTGATGACTGGACATATCTGTATGTAGTTCTTGATTGCTCGCCTTAAAGAAAACCTAATCCTCAATTACTATGGTGAAAACCCCAAGCTACAAAACAACAAATGGGTGCTCGTCGGGAAGTCTTACAAAAACATGTCCTCTGTCAAAATGTTATTCTAAACTATTTCCATTAAACCACATATGAAAGAACGGCTCTTCTGTGCATTTTGCTTACCTGATTGTTGCCAGCTGTATCTTGCAAGGGCTTCTTTCTCACACCTGTGAAGACTGCGGGGCTGACTGTGTCAGCACCTGATACTTGGACTCTGTTTGGTGGTTCCTTTGGAGTTCACTGCAAGATGCCAAAGCTGTAAACCGAGAAAGACCACACGCTGAGCCTCCACGTTGGAATTTTATCAGGTATGTCCACTCCCGACCGGTCCACAACTGAAAATCCCAGCACAGTGTGCAGTTTGTAGGGTTGGGGTCACAGGGATCTTTTCTTTAGCTGTAAGAGAATAAGGGAAGATATAACTACTAAAGATCATAACATGAAGCTCCCTCATCCCTTATGTTTAGTACTCGCAGGTGTCAGAATCTGGCAAGGTGGACGGATTTTAGGAGGCCACCCTAGTTACAGTGAACAAGGAACTTTGAGAGGTTAGCCAAAACCCAATCAAGGTAAACGTGGAGCAGTAGTCCAGGCTATTCTCAGGAGAGTTGGGTGGGGGTCAGAGGCCCTCAATGAGTCCCCACAATATAATAGACAATAATTGCATGCACAAAAATACAAATATTTATTCTAGGTCTTTTCACACGTAAAAAAATTAAACTAGCAGGTGATCTTATCGCACAATCCTCAAACATATATGCATTCAACATAGATTCTTAAAATACATTCAAATGACTTGAACAACACTTAAGGGTAAGTAAATTAATACAGTAAGGATGGAACCAAGGCACAAGTGAATTTCCCCATCTTCAGCAGTCCAGTACCTAAGATGAATGGGGCCTTGTGGCCAAAAAGTCACAGAGCCACAATGCTTGTCCCCAGAATGTAGTCTCTGTAGGTTAGTTTGAATTTTCTTGTGTTGGTGATACTTCAAAGAAGATATTCAGCAATGTTACTAGTTAAGTAAGTTTTGTTCTTATCTTTCAGCAATTACTACCCAGGTCTAATGACCCAAAGGCAGTGGAATGGAATGTTAAGATACAAAGGGACTGGTTCCCATTGTTAACCTATGGTGCATGTGAGAGTCGGGGGGGACAAATGCTTTCCGTTTACTTACCCTGACTCTGATTTTACCAGATGACTTGATCTGATTTGGGGGTTTGATATCCAGCTGTTGGTTCCAGTGAGAGGTGGCCAGGTGCGGCAGGTGTATGGATTCTTCCGGTCTGGTCCAGATGCGAGGTGCAATCCTGGTGAACAAGAAATGCAAGATTCACTGATGCAGGCCTCCTCGGGACACTTCACAGGATGGGGGGAAAGGCGAGTTCCAGCAACGGCCACTGCTCACAGATGACGGCAAGCTTCCTTCCAGTCGTGGTTGAAGCTTCCCAAAGACCGGATCCCTGGAGGCTGGTACGCTGAAGTTCACAGGGAAGGCGACTTGTGCCGCAAGCTGGTGACCACCGAAGTTCCGGGTGCAACTGCGGAGTCGAGACTCTTCTGGCGAGGTAGCCCACAAGAGAGCTGGTTAGTCTACTGTGTTGTTCACGGACACTTTTACGAAGGTTCAGGGCTGCTGGATCCTCAAAGTCTTTGAGACTAGTTGGTCCCACTAGTCCAAGGCCTGAAGCACCGCTCAGGGTCCTTGGAGATCAGGTTGTCTTCTTCGGATCTTCAGTTTGCTGTTCTTCTACAAATGATTCTTGGCTCTAACGCGTATTTGAATAAATGGCTGCAGGAGTCCTCCGTATCTAAAATCCAGCCTGATGCACGCCAACACCTACCAATGTTAAGGATCTGCACCATTGAAAACAGCCAGTAGTTGTCCAATCGGGGACAACTATTTCTTTCACTCATGCCACACACCTAGCCACTCTGGCTCCAATTATTTAATTTATTGTGCATTTGTAAGGTGCTTATACAGCAAGAAATTGGGTTTTAAAGCGCCCGCAGGGAAGGAAACATGGGACATGGGCAATAGAATACAATAATGAACCGGATAGAGGTGGTCCTACTAGGCCTTGTGAGCATTCAGATCGTCCAAGTGCAGAGAGAGAGAGAGAGAGAGAAGGGACCGGAAGGGGCGTTCAGGGGGATAGGCGGGAGTTAAGTGTTAGGAAATTCCCCGGAGGGAGAAGTGCCAGGGAGTGAGTTGCAGAGAACTGTAAGTGCTTGGCAGAGGTCACATAGTAAAGTGGTCTTCTGCCGATACGACTACCGCAGCCAATTTCTCCCTGAGGGCCTGTGCCTGGATAACTTCCTTCCTGCAGGATCGAGTGATGAAGGTTTTTTCGGAAACCCTGTGCCAACCCCAGTCTCATCAAGTGCGGTGTCTCACTAGGTTCTTGCATAGCTCCCACACTCTACAACCTCTTCACACAACCTCTATTCAAGATCCTTGACGCACTGGGCATCGCATACACCAACTATGCTGATGACACTCAGGTGCTCATCCCCCTCTCAGGGGACTACCTTGCTGACCTTAACACCCTTAACTCCATCTACTCCACAATCCAAGCTTGGATGGCAGAAAATTGAAACTGAACTCCTGCTAATTGGCTCCTCGTCCACACTTGGTAAATTGGGTGATCAATATCGCTCCTTTACAGTGGATAACATCCCTATTGCTGTAACCAAAAACCATAAAAACGCTGGGCGTCTACATTGAACCTGATCTATCCATGAATAAACAGGTCAACGCAGTAGCCTCCACTTCTGCCTACCACTCTAAACTTCTCACCGCAGCTAGACCATTCCTTTCCCTACCTAATTGCCTCACCATTGCCAGGACAATTATAGGGTGAAGGCTTCGCTAATGTAATGCACTCCTCGCTGGCACCTCCCAAAAGAACCTGACCAAATTACAACCTGTACAGAATAATGCCTTGAGGGCTGCAACTGGCGTCTCCCGACGAGATCACATCTCTGAGGTCCAGAGGAAAGTTCACTGGCTTCCTGTGAAGGAAAGAATTACCTTCAAGACGCTAGCACTGATGCACAAATGTCTTCACGGTCTTGCCCCACCTTATCTAGCTCAAAGAATCTCCCTCCACACCTCTTCCAGTCCTACCAGAGCTGCTTATACCAACAGAATCACTGTCCCTCTCACTTGCAGAGTGCGGTGGGCGGTTCCAGCTTCCCCAACATGGCAGCCACCTACTGGAACTCCCTCCCCGTTCTATTGGGATGATTGACTCCCATGCATCCTTCAGGAAAGCTATCAAAACGAGACTATTTGTCTGACAATGCTTGTGTGCCCTGCACTGTCTATGCACTTTACACTCATGGATGCCTTCTGCTGCTCTGTTAACTGTTAATCCTGTAACTATAACACTTCTCTGTTAATCAGGCAACTGTAACTTCGCTCTCTGTATCACGATTTTTATGCTGAGGCCGCATTCGTGTAACCTTGAATCAAGCCTTCTTAAAGTTGTCTCGTAGCGCCTTGATGCCTGCAGGCTGCAGTGCGCTTTCCAAATTCGAATAAATAAGTTCAGTCCTGTGCGGGAACACAGGCCAGTGGGTGCCCAATGGTAAGTGCTAGGGGAGGGAGCGGCTGAAGGCGATTGGGAGGAAGTCCAGGATTCAGAAGGACACATGGGCCAAGGCCATCAATCTCAGCGACTGAGGGGTTTAGCACAGGCGGGGGAAGTTGCAAGGATGAGGTGCAGAGGAAATTCTTGAGGCACTTCCGGAACTTGAGGAGATCCTGCTCAAGGCTTAGAGGGAGGGGAGGCTGTTCCAGAGGAGGAAGCCAGCTGACCAAAGTGATCGGCCTCCAGCTCGCTGCTTAGAGAAGCTCTTGACATACAGGAATTGGAACCAGAGGAACGTAAAGAGGCCACCGGATTGGCTGGCTTGTTAAAAATGGAGAGTATTTGGTGAGGGCAAGTTGTAGATGGCGTGGTCTCCAGCCCCAGACAGACTTCTGGATGATGCAGAGGGATTTGAATTTGATCCTTGAAGCAACCGGGAGCCACTGGAGAGTTTTTAGGACTTGAGGGATACAGTGCCTGGGCTTGAGGCCAGGGATAAGTCTTGCAGCCCTATTTTGGATAAGCTGGAGGGGGTGGAGAGAGGAAGAGGGTAGATCAAGGAAGAGACTGTTGCAGTACCAGGGCTCTAGAGACATTGATCTTCTGGGGAAAAGCAGGGAAAGGAAGGATTCCTTTGAGGAGGTGGAAGTGGGCCTTGTTGCCAAGGTCTATGATGGGAGGGAGACAGACAGGAGTCGAAGATGGCTCATAGGTTTCTGGCTTCGGATGGAGGGGGGGCCCATAGATGATGGCCAGAGAGAAGGGAGAAAAGTGGGAGCAGGAATCCCAATAGGAAGGATCTCAGTCTTGCTGGCATTGAGGCAGAGATCGTTAGCGGCACACCAGGACTGGATGGCCGAAAGGCAGTCCGGAATGGTAGAGGAAGTAGCAAGAGGGTCAGAGGGAAGTTTGAAGAAGAGTTGGGTGTCATCTGCATAAAACTGGAAGTGGGTGGAGAAAGTGGAAATAAGGTGAGCAAGTGGAGCGAGATAGACTTTAAAGAGCCATGGTGAGAGGTTGGAGCCTGGGGAATGACACAGGTTTAGATAGAAATGGGAGAGGAGAAAGAGCCCAAGATAGCCTGGGAGGGATGGTCAGTGAGGAAGGAGGTCAGCCAGTCGAGTTCCCGCTCTGAGATACCAAGGGTATCCTGGAGCATTTTACTGAGGATGGAGTGGTTGACCGTATCAAATGCAGAGGGGAGATAGAGTAGAATGAGAAGAATTTCGGTTGTTTGACCAAGGTAAAAAGATTTACGGTCTAATTGACTGTAGTCATTTTCGCTGTGAATATGTTTTTACCACGGTTATAAAAAAAAAAACATGCCCCCCCCCAAACTGCCATTACACCCACAAACCCTCCACTACTTACCTTTTCTCTGTCCGCCGCCTCAGCTCTACCCTGCAGCGTCAATTCCATCCCTCTAACGCAGCTCTGATCCTACGCCACAGGGTCACTTTTTCTGTTTTCTTCCTTTTTATTTTTCCGGTCCTCCACCTCCAATGTTGACGAAGCAGGGGACACCCCTGAAGCCGAAAGTACTGAACATGGGGAGCTAGTGACACCCCTGCAACTCCCGCTCTTCATGTATCGGGTCCCAGCGCTGAAATCCTGCAGGAGCGGACGACCGCCCACCCAATCTTCCAAACCAGTCCACCCAACAGTCAAATGTACAACTGCTCGATTGACCAGAGCAGGGCAAAGGGGGAAGTGGAGAAAATAACAAACGGTCAGGATTCCTCTGGCCTCCTTAATTCTTGCAACACTGGATAACCTGCAAATAACACATTTCTCTGGGTAACATCCAAAATTGCACCTGCACTGAAAATATAAATTTCCCTCTCTTTAAACCCACCAATTACCTGACTACCTCTGCTTTAAGCTTAGAGGCTTAATAGGTACTTGGGGGTTCTTGTTTTGCTGCCACCAGTAATCAGTCCCACACTGCTGTGCTCATAGTGACTTCTTCTTAACATCAGGGAGATTACTCTCTAGTAACCAATGTAAATATGTATTCTTATTCACTGTTGTATTTCGGATACTTCCTCTGCTCTCTTTACTGAGTCCTAATGCAGTCTCTAGTTCCCTTCTTAAAATATTCAAAAACCTTTCTTTAACACTACATAGATCTAGTTGCTCTATCTATTTGCTTCTAAATTTAACAGACAGCGACTTTTGAAAGTTCCAAGCTGAATTCTGCACACACGTTGCTTGCCTGCATGCTTCCTCCTGCTGCCTTGATAACTTCTTAATGCATGCTTAGTTACGCTATTTGTCTTCGCTTTAACTCATCTGCATGTTCATTAAACTTTCTTTTACTTCCTTTAATGTTGACTGAATTCACTCACGCGCATACCTTTAAAGTGACTCGCCGGTAGGAAAATGCCTCTGGCACTGCTTTTCCTTCACCGCGCACATAACTTACCCAGCGCGGCTTTTCCCTCAGCCGATTCCTCGCTTCGTCGCCTCGTCCGGCATTATTTACTACCCCACACTGCTAACTGGATCCGCCCGACGCTGCTTCCTCAGCTTCGACCGGCATGCAAGACACGCAGCTACGTGCTTTCCTCTAACGCGAGGAGACTCGCAACGCCCAATGGAAACGAAACGCTCTCCCGTGCTAACCTTCACGCGCAACTTCAGCTGTTGTAACATTCGCTTTTGATGCCGATGCACGCGCGCTAATTAAATGCTGTAGATGGTTAACATATTTACAACTACAAGTACTAAACTAACAATTCATCCTTTACTGTAAGAGGATAATGTTTTAACTTATTTTAAGTAGATAACATATCAACACTGTACATGCTGCTTGCAATCAGTTTCTTTTGTTTTAAAACTTTTCCATTAGAACAAACTTTGATTTTTCTCTGTCACTTATCTGAGGTTAGTCTCTGGATCTTTCTGAAGATTGTCTTTAACGAGGTGTGCTTTTTTTTTTCTCTAGTTTCTTTGGTTTACTCTGGAGCTCTTGAGTGCTGTGACCATTCCTAAGCTGATCTTGATTAAAAACAGTTTAGAACCGCTCCAGAGATTCCAAACGGCATCACAGTAGCAGACACGCCAACATTCGGCAGGCCCTCAGAGGGAGATTGCACCACAGCAATCGGGAGAATGTATTTTTCTCATAGAATCGCATTACTTTAGGTGGGAGACAGTAAAAAAATAACCCGATTTGTCATTTAAAAATCGGGAGTCTCCCGCCTAAATCGAGAGGGTTGGCATGTATGCAGTAGTCACTGGCCAATCGGTGCCGAACAGGAAGTACTCCATCATGAGTTGGGACAATAGTTACTGGCTGATAAGATTAGATTAAAGAAATACCTTTTCAATGCAAATTACCTTCCTTAACCACTACAACCACAATTGGCAATTAAAATTGCCTAACCTGACACCTCCTGTTGCCCAGGCACCTGACATTTTCTGTATTTTCTGCAGCGATCGAATGGTACTGGCCGAAATCGGTCAAATGTACCATTCAATCGTTTTTTCCGATCAATTTGGGTATTTCGGAATGAGAACAGTGGGAGAGTCCAGTGATGCAAGCACTTGTGTTCAGAATAGCAGTTGGATGATCGGAATCCAGATTAATGGTCGTGTAGGCAACCAACCAGCTCAATATGCTCCATGCATGTGGAATGGTACAATACAGTATCTCGCTCGCACGTGCACAATCACACACACATTTTCCCTTTTGCTCGTTCTTTCTCTTGCCCAGGCAAGTGTATGACCGTATAAAGGATTTCCTCACATGGCAAGACAGGATGGTCAAAGACCAAACGAAAATCTCGGTGTGGTCATTTTAGGGCACTAGCCACGTTTAGTAGCCATACGCAGTAAACACAAATGTGCAAACTAGAAAGAACGCAAAAATGGTTAAAAAAATAGATCTGCTTCCAGCTTGTCTTTAGGCTCATATAAAAGTAACCACAAATCTCAGTGAAAAGCTGGGGTGATGCAAAAGTATCCTCATTACACTGCATTGTAAGATGCTCTGTGCAATGTTAAAAAGTTACAAAAATGTAACGGATTAAAAAAAGGGAAACTTGGTTTCCCAGCACTGATAATTTGAAGGATTGATCAGTTTCCACATAACAAATGAGCAAAAGGAAGTGATGTTGAAGCCTTTACTTCCCTTCAAAAAGTCAGAACAGGTTAAAAACCAAAGCAAAATGATTGGGTTTCCATAGATACTATAGAGGAAAAGTTGCCAAGAGAAAACTTTCCCCAACACATGCCGTGGGGGTCATAACGGGAGAAGGGGGTCCCTCTCTCTGATTCAGATTCTCTCCTAACTAGAATACACTTACTTGGTTAATGAAGTGAAGGACTACATCCTCCCTGGTACATGAGGTGACTGAAAATCAGAATGCAGATTTACCCAGAATCGTAGAAGTCTGTTGATCAGACCGAGTCTCCGATCATTGTGGGTCTTATCTGTGTGAACCAGAAGCATTGTTGTTCAGCTTCCGGTTTGCCCCAACATGTCACTGAGCCTGGCGCCGTCAGTAAAGGTGCCATCTTGGGCACAGATGCCAGGCTTTGGGTCATTGATGCCCCCTGGAACCGGGTTACTGGTGAGTGTACCTAACATGTGGTCCCCTTTTAGACCCTACTGGTGACCCGGGTTTCTGTTGATGTGGTGGTGATATTCACAGAGTAAGGCAGGTGCATGTACATTGTATCTGAATTACCATGTCCTGTCTTCAGGTCCATACCCTTCCCATTCAAACAGATAATATAACTTTTTTCTTTGCCACCTGGGAACCACATACTCTTCTTCGCCTTAAATGATCACAGGTGCTAGTCTAGAATTTACTTCACAGGTGGTTTGGTCCAACTTGTAATAAAGACGTATGAAATACTGGATGTATTTTCATGGAGAGGCAGTCTTAGCTTAACAGTCACCTGTTTTATTATTTTCAAGATGGTATGATGGTATGCAGTCCTATGTAACGAGGCTTGAATTTTCTTGAAACACTAGGATCTGGATGTACTTGGTGGATAACCAGAACTTTTGTCCAACCCTACATAAGGGGTCCTTGCTTTGATAAAGGACTGCATACTTCTTTGCTTGGGCCTGACTGTGGAGTAGATTATTCTTGATGCTATGTTTCTGTTGTATGGTTTGAATCCATTCACCTGCTGAGGGAACATTAGTTGGTGTCAAAGGTTCTACAGGAACGACCTTGGGATGTAGCGCTGTGAATCCTTCGAAAAGTAAAACGCCTGTAGCTGAGTGGATGGTGGTGTTATACGTAAATTCCACCAAAGGTAAGAAAAATGCCCATTCCTTTTCTTTTTGGCTACATTAACATTGAAAGTATAGTTAGAGATTTTGATGTACCCTCTGTTTGGCCTTCACTTTGGAGGGGAGGGGGTTATTCTGTGGATAAAATGTAAGTCTACCCCGAAATGTTGTAATGTCTTACAGAATTTGCACAAAAACTGTGGCCTTCGATCTTAAATAATAACAGGTAGCCCATGATATCACAAAATCGTGAAGGAATGATTGCGCGAGCTCTGCTGCAGTGGGTACTTGTTGCATAGGTTCAAAGTGAGCCATTTTTGGGAATGAATCCACTACAGTCCAAATGTTGTTCTATCCCTTGGATACTGGAGAAGATCTATGAGACATCCATACTGATAGAATGTCGAGGACGAGGTGGTATAGGGAGAGGTCTGAGACAACTAGATTTTCATTGCCGGATTTTTGCTCTGGTGCATATTTCACATTGGTTTATGTATTTCTTTACATCCGGGATGACCCGTGTCCACCAAGTGTATCATTGTACCAAGTCTCATGTCTTCTGGTGTCACTAGTGTCCAGCTAAGGGGTTATCATGACAATTTTTCTTGGAGGAATCTTAAAATCTCTTGCATTTTGTACAATTTCTGAGCGGCATCCAGAAATTGAGAGGCCAAGTGGATAAAGAGTATCACTTTTACTCCTACGTCCCGTCCCCTTTCCTCCATACTTGTGGGACATCTCTCCGTCCTGTGGGACGGGACCGGAGCACTTTCTAAAAAGCATCCACATTTTTCCAAAAATGTGTCCTTCCTCTCTTTCCTGCGCGGGGCTCGGCACGCGGCCGTAACCCCGCCAACCTTGGCTCCTCCCCGCGCATCGCCCCTCAGTCCTTTTCTCCGCTCGATCGGGGCGGACGCACTTGCATCCTCGAAGATTTTCTTCCCTGTGTTCCTCTCTGGCTCTCGCTAGCGTTCGTCTTCTAGTCTGTCTGTCTTTTAAATTAGACTTTCCAGACTGTTCTTCGTGTCATCGGCGCTTCGCGAGGGCTGATCCCCATCCTCTTTGTTTAGAGTGTTTGGGTCCGGAACACCGTTGGGACTCCTGTTTTTACTGTGACTCCCTTTCGGTCCGGGCTCTTCAACGTCGGTTGGAATGGTGGGAGGAGGTGTTCCGACGCACTCCTCCATCTCATTTTCAGGCGTTCATCGACGAGAAGAAGAAACGCCCGGTAAGTTCTTTACTTTTCAGAGCACCCCGGCCGGGGGATACCTTTCTCGGTTCCTCTCGAGCCGGGAGGGCCGTTGATTGCTCTGTCACCGGGGTTCGCCCTGAGGTGCCTGTCGGGCCTAATAATTCTACCAGAGTTTTCTCCGAGGGTCTCCGTAAGGGGCCTGTGTACACCGGAGTAACTTTCGAGGCCCCTCCTGTGGGGGCTGTGTGTAGACCCAGTTCTGCTGAGTCACAGGGTACCTGAGCTTGCTCTGAGGCCTCTTTCGGCTTCCCTCAAAAACAAGACTGGGGTGCGCCCCGAGGCCTTGGCTGGGCTTGTTTTTACCGAACGGATGTTTGAGGCCCGTGCCGATAAGGCTATTACCGGGCCTAGGCCCGAGGTCCCTTGTACAGAGACTAAGGCTACCAACAGTTCTGAGGGGCCGGGCAGGGCCCTGTCAGTGAAAGCGGTTTCTCACCGTTCCCGCTATTTTGGTGATACCAGATCTGTTGAAGGGGCAAAGAAGCAAGGTTCTTCTTTTACCGGCAGTGCCGAGGTCCTACCTTTTGAAGGCTCAGTTGGCGTTTGGTACGTCGCAGAAACATTCCAGGCCTCATAGTACCGGCTCTGTCGAGGTTCCTTATGTTAAGGTTAAAATTAAGACCCCTGATCCATCGACGGGGACCCGTGCCTCACCTTCTCACGTGCCGCAGTTCCCCTCAGATGAAGACAAAATGGGGGCCGTTCCCGCCACGACCACGGCGGCCATTTTAGGTACTACCCCTACAACTACGCCATCGGCCTCTGGTGTAGGGTTCGGTCCTTTGGGTCAACCTAAGGTCACTTGTGCGTATCCTTTCCGCCCGTTTATGATTGGAACGCCCGGATGCCTCTTCCGCACAATGTTTCGTTGCCTGCAGGGGCGGCCCCTTTGATTTATGTGGATACGTCGGCGGAGGGCCCGGCGTGGCACCCTTCTCCGTTACGTCCCTGGATTTGTCCACCTCATGAGAGGCCTCCTCAGGTTCCGAAGCAATCTCCTGAGGACGCTTTTTTTGGTAAATTTCAAGCGCTTATGCACACCGACCCCATGAGGGAGTATTTCAAAGGGCTTTTTAAGGAAATTTGTCCACCAGCGCCCCCGGCTCCACCCGTTCCTCTGGTGTTTCCGCCGGCGCCTCCTTTGCCCGTGGTGCCTGCCCCTGCTCTTCCGCCTTTGCCACCGTTGTCCCCAGTGGACAAGGCAGTGCATGACACAGGTTCAGCAGGATCCTGACCTGTCGGATGACCCTCAAGGCGAGCAGGACAACGAGGAACTTCCCCGCTCTGTTAGAGCTTTTCATGACCGGGTACTGGACATGATGAATTTCTTAGATGTCCCGGTTCCCGAGGCACCTGCTCCACATGAGGGCGTGCTTTCTGGGGCGTTCACCCTGTCTCCTTTGGAGCGTACCGACCTTTTCCTGCAGAAGGATGTTTTGGCCGAGGTCCGAAGAGTCTGGGAGAAGCCACACTCGGGACTTTTTGTCAATAAAAAGATTGACGCGAGGTACAGGCCGCACTCTTCGGAGGAAGTGGCCTTGTCGTCTTATCCGCCTCCCTCCTCCACAGTGGTGGCTGCGGCCACGTTGCAGTCCAGACCTGCAGCATCCTCTTCCGCGACGGCTACTCGGGTTTTGGGAAAGGAGGACAAGCTCCTGGACTCCCTAGGGAGGAAAATCTTTGCCAATTCGGCCTTGAAGCTCAGGCAGGCCAATGCCGAATTGATTTTGGCGGGAGCTAACATGCAGATGTGGAAAGGTCTGTCGGAGTTTGAGGAGCACATTCTGGTCGAGAAGTTGGAAGATTTCAGAGGTGGCCTTTCCGATGCCAGGGTCTTGGCCCAGGATCTCCTGGAGGCTGCGGCTCATCACGTAGACACCTCGGCTCGGGGCATGATGCTCGGGGTTGATACCTCGAGGCAAGCGTGGTTGCATGCCACTAAGTTTTCAAAGGAAGTGCAAGACAAAGTATTGGACCTTCCATTCGATGCTAAGGAGCTTTTTCATTCTTCTACTGATGTAGAGCTCACCAAAACCAAGGATAGCACTCAGACTGCTAAATCATTCTGTTCTGGTTAAAGCTCCTTTCAAACCTCAGAGACCGTTCTCGCAGAGTCGGCCTTCTTCTGGTTTCAGGGGCTTCCTCAACCGCAAATCGCGCAGAGTGGATACTCCTGCGGGGAATAACCGCCGTAGACAACGGCGTATGTGGTATTTCTCCCGCTCCTCAGTCTCCTCATCAGGTTCAGGTGGCACCGCCACCGATAAACCTGCCAAATTAGGTTTTTCCGTGCTCGCACGAGACCCCGGTGGGAGGACGCATTGCGTCTCATTGGGAGGCGTGGCAGACCATCACAGAAGACAGATGGGTCTTGTCAGTCGCTCGGGCGGGCTTCCGCTTACCTTTACTCCCTACCTCACCCCTCCTTTTCAGCTGTCGGGCTCACCCTCCCTCAAGGCCGAGGTTCAGAAACTTCGGCTCCTCAGAGCTATGGAACCCGTTCCCCTTGGGGAGCGAGGGGAGGGCTTCTACTCCTGGCTATTTACGGTGCCCAAACACAACCAGGCTGGCCTGCGCACCATCCTAGACCTTTCCCAGTTCAACCTTTCTTTACCCCAAGAGAAATTCAAGATGATCACGCCCGGCCAGATTCGCTCCTCGTTGCAGGCGAGCGATTGGCTCAGCGTGGTGGACCTTCAGGATGCGTACATGCACATCCTGTTTGGGCTCCACACAGGAGGTACCTCCGTTTCTCTTTGGGAGAGGAGCACTTCCAGTTTCGGGTGCTTCCTTTTGGCCTCAGCTCGGCGCGTTGTGTCTTCACGAAGATGATGTCGGTGATTGCGGCCTATCTTCGTCTTCAGGGTATCCATGTGTATCCTTATTTGGACGATTGGCTTTTATGCAGCCCTTGTCCGCTGGCGGTAGCGGGCAACCTCCAGTCTCTCCTTCAGCTCCTGTTTCATCTTGGGCTGTCGGTGAACTGGCGGAAATCCTCCATGACGGTCTCTCAGGACCTGATTTTTCTGGGTTTTCGTTGGAACTCATTTTTCGTCGCCTCAGGACAAGCTCCTGCACATAAATCATTTGGAGCTTCTGGCGATTTTCTTGGCGCTCAGGGCGTTCAGACCGGTCATTGTCAACAAAGTGGTCCGCATAAGAACGGACAATGTGGTGTCAATGTATTACATCAACAAGCAGGGGGGAACGAAGTCTCCCCCCCCCCACCCCCCGCCCTCGTGGACCTGTCCATCCAGATTTGGGAGTGGGCCGTGCTTCATGGTGTCTGGCTGCTTGCAGTGCACATCCTGGGCCAGCTGAATGTCACAGCAGATGCCCTCAGCTGGCGGACAATGGTCCGCTACGAGTGGGAGTTGAAGGCGGAGTTCCTCTCAGGGATTTTCTCGCGCTGGGGCACACCGCAGGTGGACCTCTTTGCGACAGCGGCGAACAAGAAGCTTCCTCTGTATGCCTCCAGAGGGGGGCTGGGAGCCTCCTCTCTGGGGGATGCTCTAGAGATTCCATGGCACAACATGAGAGCTTACGCCTTCCCGCCTCTGCCTCTAGTTCACCGGGCAATTTGGAAGTTGAAGAACTCGGTGAACTGTTCTCTTCTACTGATAGCCCCGTGGTGGCCGGTTTATCCGCCGATCAGGTTACCGGTAACTCCCGATCTTCTCCACCAGGGGGAGCAGCAGCTGTGGCACCCCTCCCACAATCGCTCAGCTTGGCGGCATGGTGCCTGAGTTCAGGTCTTTAGAGCATCTGAATTTGTCTGCGGATAACATGCGTATTATCCAGGCAGCCAGAAAACCCTCGACCAGATCTCAGTACAAGAGTAAATAGCTAAGGTTCTGTCATTAGTGTCTAGAGAAGAAATTGGATCCAAGGGGGGGGGGCCACGGTTGACACGGTGTTGTCCTTCGTGTCCTCCCTAGCAGAGTCAGGGTTCATGTTCTGTCATGCAGGACTTACCTTTCAGCGGTCTCTGCTTATCTTTCTACGGATCAGTGTTCGTATTCTCTGACTAACCCAGTGGTAAAGAGGCATTTCGCTGGTTTAACACGCCTTTACCCTCCAGTTCGTAATCCGCACCCGCCATGGGACCTGAATGTTGTCCTGCCGGCGCTGTGCCATAAACCCTTTGAGCCGATGGCTACTGTGGACCTCAAGTACTTGTCTTGGAAAGTGTCCTTTTTGGTCGCCGTCACATCGGCAAGGAGAGTGAGTGAGCTCCATGCATTGTCGGTGGAGCATCCTTTCTTGGTCTTTCACAAGGACAAGGTAGTCCTTCGAACGAATCCAGCTTTTCTACCGAAGATAGTGACCGAATTCCATTTGAATCAATCGATCTCCCTACTGGTCATTTTTCCGAACCCTGCCTCTGAGGCAGAGAGGGTTCTACACTGTCTTCATGTCCGAAGAGCTCTTAAATTCTACCTGGATAGGACTTCCGAGCTTAGTTCTTCTCAACTTTTTGACTTTCGACAACCCTCAAGGCAAGCAGGCGTCTAAGGCAACTATTTCTAGGTGGATTGCCGCCTGCATCATGGAGTCTTTTACTGTCCAAAAGCTGAAACCTCCTAAAGGTATTCATGCACACCTGGTGCGGGGCAAGGCAGTTGCGGTTGCTTTTCAGAAGTATGTTCCCTGGGAGTCCATCGCTAGGGCAGCTACTTGGGCCTCTCCATCTGCTTTCTGTAAGCATTACTGCCTCGATATGAGTTCTAGAGCTGATGCTCAGTTTGGTCGGGCTGTGCTGAAGAACCTTTTTCAGTAAGGGGTATTTCCATCCACCCGTAGTTCCTGTAAGGAGTGCTTGGGAATCTCCCACAAGTATGGAGGAAAGGGGACGGGAAGTAGGAGTATTACCAGGTTACTCACCGTAGTGACCACCTTACTCCTAGTCCATATTCCCCTTTCCTCCATACGCCCGCCCGCCATCCCCTCTAATAAGGTTCCTCTGTATTGGTAATGGGTCTCTGACCTAGCAAAGAAAAGGACTGAGGGGCGATGCGCGGGGCGGAGCCAAGGTGGGCGGGGTTACGGCCGCGTGCCGGGCCTCGCGCAGGAAAGAGCGGAAGGACAAATCTTTAGAAAATTTTTGATGCGTTTTACAAAGTGCTCCGGTCCCATCCCACCGGACGCAGTGATGTTCCTCAAGCATGGAGGAAAGGGGACTATGGACTAGGAGTAAGGTGGTCACTACGGTGAGTAACCTGGTAATTCTTGTAGTACAACTGCGAGTACCAGTTCTTCCTTTGTCTGGTAGAGAGTATCTGTGAGACAGCGCATCCTCTTTTGTGTTTTGTGTTTCGGATTTCTAAGTGATTGTAAAGTTGAAGCGACTGAAGAAATGCACCCACCTCGATTACCTTTGGTTAGTACTATGGGTCAATATTTTGATGGTCTGAGAATATGGGTACCATGATTTGGGCTCCTTGTAAATTATGTCTCCAATTGAGAAAAGCATCCATGATTGCTAATAACTCTTTGTTGAAAATAGTATTCTTTTCAGACCCTGTAAGCTTACTGGAATGAAACCCCCCAGGGTGTAATTCCTGGGCGGTCTGTTTCTTTTGAGATAATATGGCTCCTAAAGCCTGATTGGAGGAATTGGTTTCAACCACAAAAGGTCACTTCTTGGAAAGAGTAGGACAGGAGCCCAAGAAAAGGCTTGTTTGAGTTCTTGTACGATCTGTAAGGGTGCGTATGGGAAAGACCACTCTGGAAACAGATTGTGTTAAACCCACTGAAATGTATTAACTTATGCGGCTAACAAACTGTGTCTTTCTGTAGGGAGGACAGTCGACCCTTTTTTCTCATCGGCAGTCTTTTGTTAATGAAAGGTTCGTACTAAGATATAGGAAGTCTTATTTGGCCGTTGCTTTAGAATGCAAAGTTCAGGGACCCATTCATTGGAAGGACCCCACTCTCGGAAACAATCCTCCCTTCCATTCAAAAGAGTCAGATGTGGGAATATCGAAGGTTCTCTCTCTTCTTTTTTTTTTTTTTTTTTTTTTTTTTTTTTAAAACCCAGTGCTTTCCTGTTCAACGATCAGTTCTTTTAATGTCCCCAGCAGGCTTTTCTAGTCAGTTCATATTATTCCCTTGGTAAGCGCAGCACTTTACAACTTCTCCTCACCCGAGGGAAGCCTTCCCCTCCTCACCTCCTTGCTTCGTGCTTTGATTCGCTGGAAGCGGCGACAGGGATACCACACTCCTCCTTGCTGTTTAGCTTTGCTTCCTAATCTCCGTGAAACCGACTGTCTCTGGCGACTCTGCCCCTTCGTTAACTGCAGTCCGATGACAGTTGACAGGTGCCGGCCGGCTTGCCGTCTTCTTTACAAGGATTCCGGATCAGCTGTCAGACGGCCCGACTCCACCTTTACACTGGTGGGGCCGGAGTGAGGGCGCGATCAGCGCTCAGCTGTTGGTACGCGCGGATCGCAGCGTACACGGCTGACCTCGGCGTTTGAAGATGGGCTCCGACAAAGCTGCTCCGTTCAGCGGACTTCCCATAACATATAAACGGGCTCAACAGGAACGCTCTAACTTAGTTTCAGGCTAACTGCTCATAAAATTATAAACTCGCTCAGCAGGAGTGCTTTAGCTTCTGGTATTAGTCTTTTCTCTCTAATACGCCCACTCGTAAGTGCCAGCTTCTTCCAGGGAATCTCCTTCTCCCTAGTTTCGCTCTGTCACCTGCCGGCCAAGAACAAAACGAATAATCACAACCTCAAAAGAAAAGCAGTATTATTCAAGAAAAGCACCTCCTAGGCCAGGGGTCCCCAACCTTTTGTGTGCAATGAGCAAAATTGGCATATCAAATTAAATGGTGAGCAACATCAATTTTTCGACGGAACATATCGGCGCACAGTTGGCGGACAAATTGTTTGCAACACAAATTAGAAATGTAACAAAGTTAAAACTGTGTATAGAACATTTAATTTGCAGTACTTAATAGTTATCTAGACCACGTGTTATTCTAGTCAAGGAAATGTGGAAGGCCTTTAACTTAATTTGACGTTTAGTGATTTCCAAGAAATGTTGAGGAGATTGAGTGGTCAGTAGTACATTTTTAGACACATAGGACCAGTTCAGCTGTTCAAAAATAGAGTAGGAGTAAGTAAACATTACCAGGGGTTTCAGGTTCCTGAGCAAAATATTAGTGCAAATGTATGGACAGTAAAAAGGGCCATAAACGGGGCACTGATTTTTCAGATCTACTGAGATTTTGCCTAGGAATTTATGGGATCTTTAATGGCAAATGGTGCATTCCTAAGCATACGAGATCAGCAATACTGTTCCACAGTCATTGATGACTGTATTGTGGATGTTTTTTTTCTTCAGGAATGTTATGAAATGTTACATTTCCTATTGAACAAAGAGTAAACACAATCCTCTGGAGTTCATTTTCCAATGGCCAGAGTAGGCACCACGAAGAAGATATCTGACAGCCAGAGCGGCTGGTTGGCGATGCCTACGCTCGAAAAGGAGGCATTGGAAAGAATTACTAATTCACAAGAAATAAAGATATTCTCTTAAAACTGTTGAACAGTTCAGAGGCCACAAAGGAAAGTGAGAGTTTGTTTGAGTCTTTAGGAGAAACTATCCAGGACAGAGCTATTGGCAAACCATGCCCCCAAGTTTAGGAGCTCCAGGTTATAGAAAGGGATGCACCATGGTTCGATGCAGAATGTAGAATCTCAAAAAGAAAACTGAACCATTATTTAATGAGGGGTGTGTACACTGCTGGTCAGATTTATAGTTTCAAAATGGCATAAAAAATTGCCTTAAGTTAACAATAGCTTAATTGGATTGGAATACAGGGAAAATTGATTATGAAAAATGTGGGCATGCATTTACCGTATCTGCCCATTAACCATGTGCCAGATGGGCACAGTATCAAACGATTACCATTTTTCCACTAGGACACTATGTAATATAAATACAGGTGACACCAAAATGAATGTTGTCGATAAATATGGTGGCATCAAACACAAACCTCACTTGTACAGAAAGTGTGCATGCACATTATTTAATAAATGAAAGTTGGGTATGCATACCACTTCCTTGTCCACTATGCTCATACTAGCTGTACCAAGGAACGGAATAGGCCAATTTTCTCCATGACACAAACATGGTTCAAATAATGTACTCATTAATACATTTATCAGCTGGGCAAAGTAACTGGGGATGACAGGGTTTTAGCAATGAGACTACCATAACTAGTAAGGACATTTACTGTAAAATTATGTGCATGGTGGCACCAAACACAAATCTTGCATGTATAAAAATAAGCCAGCTGGAAACACAGCGGCTCATTGGCCAACATTCTTGCACAGTCCGGGACTCTGTACTGACTACAGTGCTACGGAGGTCTCATCCATTCAGCACCTCCTTCTAGGCCTCCACACAATGGCCCAGAGCAACTGGCGAGCAACAATTTAGGGTGCCGCGAGCAACATGTTGCTCCCGAGCTACACGTTGGGGATCCCTGTCCTAGGCAATACTTCCTCTCTCATAGGACCTCAGACATCTCTTTCTCCAGGGGGACCCTCCCATAGTGACATCATGCCCTGCGTGACATCACAATCCTCTCAGTCCTCTCCGCCTTCCTGGCTGACTGCACTATTACTTAATTGGCTCTGATCTGTAGCTTCTCTCCTTGATTTGTCACACGGTCCCATCAGCTTGAGAATCCCAAACATACTTAACATCTTTTTGAGGAGTCTTGTCAATAGTAATGCTAAATGGGAGTAATTGGATATAAACCTCCGGCAATAATTAACAAATCCCAAGAGCATTTGGAGTTCCTTCACTGTCTGTCATATTGTCCAATTGAGACTGGCTCTGACTTTTTCTTGATACATGTCCATGCCACGTGGAGACAACACGTGCCCCAAAATGAGGACTGTGTCTTGATGGAGCGCACATTTAGTCAGTTTTGCATATAGCGTTGTGGTCAGTCTCTCTAATACTACTTGTACATGCTGAATATCTTGTGAGTAGGATTGCGAATAGACAAAAATGTTGTCAAAATAATTCACGACCAAGTCATCAAGAACATCCTTAAAGAAGTCGCTGAGAAAATATTGAAACACTGTCGGAGCGTTACATAATCCAAAGGGCTGGACCAAGTATTTATAGTGTCCTCCTTGGTTCTGAAGGCAGTTTTCCATTCATCTCCTGGATATATGCATACTAGTTTATACGCCCTACTCCCTTAAGTCGAGTGGTCTATATGTGGTCTCCCTGTACTTCATTAATGAGTATCAGAATGAGGTTAAGGGACACCGATTATTGACTGTGATTTCATTCATCTGCTTATCGTCAGTATGTGGTCTCTGTTCGGTTCAGTCCTTTTCTGGTATAAAAAGAGATTGGAGTTCCTATTGGTTAGGAAGAAGACCTGTGAAAACCCTTGACTAGGTTATTTGTGACACATTTTTCGAACACTAGTTTAGTATATGCATTTATAAAGCGCACCAAACCCTCGGGTATCCAGGCGCATTAGGTTACAGGTGCATTCAAACAGTTAACAAGGGTACAGAAAAATACAAATGGGTACAATAATGGTATATACAATATGTACATGCTGGGCACAAATGCAAATAGGTACAGTAATGGCATATACAGTATGTACATGATGGAAACACATGAGAGCTTTGTCAACTCCTGGGTGAGAAGCCATTTTTTTACTTTCTTTGTGAAACAGAAGAAAGAGGGTTCAGCTCTTAGGTGCGTAGGTAGCGAGTTCCTCAGTTCAGGAGCTAAGATGGGAAAAATGCAGCCCCCTGATTTCTGGAGGTTGAATCTGGGGACTCTGCGGCAGTGCTGATGGGTCGCTCTGGTAGGGCGGTCGGAGAGGTTTTTAGAAAATTTGCAAGTCAGATATTTAGGAGCTGAGTTGATCCAACCAAAGGATAATGGAGGGGTGGGATTACCGGACATGTACACTTCCTACCGAGTGACCCAGCTCGGGGCGATAGTCCTGGATTTGCGAGGAGACGAGCAAAAACAGTGGGTTGCTATTGAAAACCATAGAATGAGACCTGTCTCTTTTGGGGAATGGCTATGGGCTCCAAGGAAATACTTCCCAAACAGTGTAATCAAGCATTTTGCAATGGGATCCTTCCTGCGGCTGTGGTGGAGTAAGGGGGAAATGAAGAGTTACGACCTGGCCATCCCCCATGAGTTGTATTTGGGCCCCACCAATTCGGGATGGTATTAGTGAACCCTAAAGGTTTCAGGACTGGTACGAACCAGGGCTCGAAAGAGTGGGCCAGCTAATTAAGCCGAATGGCTGCATATCCCTGCAGGACTTGGAGGCGGGCTTGCAAATAGGACACATAGATGTGTTTAAATTCCTGCAGCTAAAGGGGTCGCTGACGTCTTCGAAATGGAAGGAGAGCTCATGAGACCTCACCCCACTGAAAAATATCCTAAGTGAATCTGCCCACACAAAAGGTCTCATCACAAGACTATACTCCTTGCTACGAGAGGGAGTAAAATAGAGGGCCTCTGAAAAAGGTGGGAGAAAGACATGGGCCCAATTATGACGGATGCCTAATGGTCCAAAATGTGCAGATCAGCGCACAAAACATCGATCTTCCCAGTACAAACTCCATTGGATAGAACTGTTGCTTGGATGGCAATTCGACCCCATAAGACTTTCAAAAATGTTCGACCAGACAAGCCCCATGTGCTGGAGAGGTTGTGGTGCCCAGGCTGACTGCTGGCACATGTGGTGGGCCTGCGCAAAGTCACAAGTATATTGGAAAGAGGTCCTGGGGTGGATCAGAAAGATTTAAAGGGATCACTGAGACCGGGAGCCCAAGCTGGTCCTATTTGGCCTACAACAACAAGATGACCAATTGGAAAGGGTGCCGCACATGACTCACTTCTTGCTGTTGGCGGCCAGGGCATGTGTCGCAATAACATGGAAGTCAGCTGCTCTGCCGACAGAGGAAACCTGGGCCCGAAAAGTCAAAGACCTGTACGACATGGAAAACCTAACTGCCCTCTTGCATGACATCTCACCTAGCAGGGAAATGGAGTGGGCCCCGTTCCTTGAAGCCTACAAATGATATGATCAATGCCTCCCAGGCACCAATCCCAAATGAACAATGTTGGTTTACTCCTAAAACTGCCTTTTGCTTCTCGTCCGAACATTGGGGTGAGGGGGGTTTTGACGACTGGTTAAAGTTATGCTCTCTGATCATCTGTTTGTATGATTTTGAATTCGGTTAGAAAAGTCTAATAAAGACAAATAAAAAAAAAAATTATATGAAGATATATATATATATATATATCTATCTCACTCGGCCCGCGGTAGCGGGCGTGTAGTTATGGTGAAGTTGCTATACCCATCGAAAGACCACTTTTTCGCTGCCTTTTAACTTCGCTCACCCATTTCCCTGTTCGCTGCGCGGACCGAAGTCTCATTGGCTTGCAGTATGCCATGATGTTGCGAACATTCGATGCGGGGAGGTGGTTGGCTGGAGGGAAACGTGCCGTGCATCAACATTTTTGGGAAACGCCTCCATGGTGCATTGGAGAACAGTGCAGCGCCCAAAGGGAATGTCAAACATAATGTACGGCATGTGGTGGTGGGAAGAAGGGATGGGAAGGGTGGGGGAGAGAGAGAAGTGGTTCATCTGAGATGTGTGATTATTAGGTGGACGAAGACGGTGGTGTGCCTGCAGTATCCGTGCGTACTGCGCCAATTTGCTGGTCTCTGCACAGGCGACTACCATGTATGGTGAATGCAGGCAGCCTTCGTAACGGCACGATAGCTGGTGCGGCAACCTCTCTCCTTGGTGACTGATGGGACCTGATCTGCAGAAGCGGAGTGCATTGTAAAACATATATTACCCCATGTGGTGGTGGGAAGAAGGAATAGAAAGGGTGGGGGAGAAAGAAGTGGGTTATCTGTGATATGTCAATAGGTGGACGAAGACGTTGATGTGCCTGCAGTATCTGTGCGTAAATCGCCAATTCGCGGGTCTCTGCACAGGAAACTACCATGTGTGCTGAATGCATACAGGCTTTGTACTGGCACGATAGCTGGTGCGGAGACCTCTTTCCATGGTGACTGCTCTATTGCAGAAGGGGAGTGCATTCCACATGACATGCACATTGTAAGATAGCGTGTACTCTCGTGTGTTACATGTGGTAAGCCTGTCGCCCATTCGATGCACGGATGGAGGCCTTGCACCGCCAATTATGTGCCGTGGTAGCAATTAGGTTTGACCTTGTTGCCTGCCTTCTGTGTGTGCTTTGTTAGCATTGCATACATTGTTCATTCCACGGGTGTGGTGTTTGGTAGCAGATCCTACAGTGTTTACTCCATGGCTGCAGCTAATGGAGTGAACAGTTCTGCAGTGTGTGCACTGAGTGCAGTGTTGCAATACTGTCCGTATAGAAGAGGGTAGGCTTGAAGTGCATTTTCTATGTGCTTAGATACTGCAGTGTGTGAAGTGGGTGCAATGCCTTTAACTTGTTGTAACCTGCTCTAAGTCTCTGGCGCCCAGTTACCTCCGGGTTTGGCGCGCGGTATAAATAAGAAACTAAACTAATATTTAAATAGTGTGTGCATAGAATTGGATAGGGGGAGACTGCATATTTCATAGGATTGTGTGGTGTCCATTGCGCAGAGTGCTGACTACTGTACTGCATTATGTGGCATTGCGTTTGTGTACTGAATGGAGAGCTGGGAGCAGGGCCACTGTTGCGAAAACAATTTTTGGTTTGGTTGGCAGTAACACCATACTATGTGAATGAAAGTGGGTATGTGTGCCGGAGGGTGTGTTATGTTTGTAGATTCTGCTAACTGTCGCATGCTGCTTGCTTAGCTATGTTACGTTGCAGAGGTTGGGTAGCAGTGGCAGCGGTCCGTGTGTGGAGTGTGGTACTTGGTCACATGTTACCATGCATGGCTGCATTATGTTGTGGTGGGTGTGGGAAAGGCCTAAACTATTGGGTGCATGGCCAAAGGCCGTAGGCCATGCACCCAATAGTCTAGGCCTTGCCCACACCCCTTGCAACAATGCAGTTTAGACTGCATCTGTCAGAGGGTGCTCACCTTTACCAAATGGTTGTGGAGCACATTGTAGACTTAACAGAGCACCAGAAGTCAGCTGACATGCATATATTGTCGGTTTGTTCAGTTGGCAATAACACCATTGTATGTGAATGAAAGCGGGTAGGGGTGCTGGAGGCTGTATTAAGTTTGTAGATTCTGCTAAAAGGTGCATGTTACTATGCATCGCTGTATAACTGTGAGGTTGGTCCCCTTTACAGAATGGTTGTGGGGCACATTTTACTCTTCATAGTGCACCAGAAGTGCGCTCACATGCTTATATTGTTGTTTCCATGGGTGCGGTCATTGTTGGAACATCCTACGGTTTTCGGTGTATGGCTGGAGATTGTGCAGTGAAAGTCCTGCAGTGTCCCCACTGGGTGCAGTGTTGGAACACTGTCAGTTTAGAAGTGAGTAGGGTTCAAGTGAATATTCTATGTGCTTGGATATTTTGGTTTGTGTAGCTTCCTGGGAGCAGGCCCAATGTTGGGAGGATTGTGTGGTTTGGTTGGGAGTGACACAATACTTTATGAAGGGAAGTGGGTAGGGGGTGGCAGAGGCAGTGATATGTCTGTGGAATCTGCTACCCGTTACATGTTTCCATGCATCTTGTGTTATGGTACTGGGGTTGGTTAGAAATGCCACTGGCTATGTTACGTTTGTGGATTGTGGTTTCTGGCCACATGTTTGCATGCATGGCTCCATTACATTGTGCTGGGTGTGGGCAAGCAGTAGACTCTTGTGTGCATGGTCAAAGGTGTGATGGGTGCCGCTCTGGATGAATTTGGATGCTATAATCGTGGATTTATTTCCCAGAACTTTGTACTGAAGGTGCTTTGGAAGCACACACAACATGTGCTCAGAGTGTTCAACGGTAATTATGGAGTGGTGTACAGAAATGATAATGTTGGATGCAGAGTTCTTGGCTGTGATTGCTGCATGCATGCATGAATATTTCACAATACTCAATGAGGGAGTGCTGGAAGAACAACAGTGGAGAGGGGTGAAGGACTGTCCCTGCTTTACTAGGGTGTAGCCTCACTGTAGCTGGGAAGCTCATGTGCCACATCCTGCCACCCTGAGCATGATGGTGGGCATGCAAATGAAACTGTGGGGATTATGGAATCGGGTGTCAAGGTTGTGGTTCACAGGAAGGGGCGGTACTACTTTTTCCCAATACTCTGTGAAATGAGGTTAGTCGAGATGGAGAGACACACAGTGCTGATCGTGGGTGATACTGTTGTACAAGATCTGCACAGGTATGCCGTGCAAAGAGGCGTTGCTGTTCATTTCAGGTTGGAAGGAGTGGACGCTTTGTGGGCCAGTCTCTATGCGTGCAGTTTCGGCTGGATGGTTCGCCTTTGCAGATATGTGACCTCTAACATTACTGTTAAAGTTGCCGTCTTGCATTATGGAGGTCTACATTTGGGTTGGATGTCATGTGGATGTTTGCTACATCATCTGAAAAGTTGCTGAATGCAGTGATGCAGATTTTTCCCACTGAGAAGGTCATTTTCTCAACCATTCCACCAAGGAGAGTATGGGGCCATGCGGTGTAATTTGTCCCCAGCCAGAGCTCGGAAGGTGTCTTAGAAACAGAAGCATGTCTGCATTTATGTGCACTAATGGGATGTTCTCCACCCACTATGAGATCATGAAGTCGCAAAATATGCACTGGTACCATGCAAATGTCATTTCATTGAACGCCATTGGCAATACTATTTTCTTTTACACTGTGCAAGAAGCGTTGACAATAAATCGGTAAAAATTGGAGAAGCAAGCAGACACTCGTAGAAAGAGAAAAAACAAAAAAGGTTGTTTGCAAGCACATAAAAAAAACCTTTTCAGACGGACCACTAAAGACCCAATCCTTTTTGTATGCATGCACTGGATGTACTTGATATACGTTGCTAAGAAACATTGAATGCTGCTTGTCTGGGAAATTTTACGAATTTTGTAGGAGATGGGTAAGTGCGGAAAAAAATGTGTAGCATTGTCGGAAGGCAAGATGAGTTACTGTCTGGATATTAGAATGGCAAATATGGGTAAATTAAAACATTGAAAGCATATTCCATTGTAGTGGCACTAGATCGTAGGTGATGGGAGACATAACAGTACGTCATGTAAGTACGTTGTGGACGTTCAGTGGCAGACAGCCTGCTCAGAGGCACTTATAAAAGAGTTGTAAAAATAGTGTACAGAAAATATTTCTACCTCTACTTTGCGGTGATGGGTGGCCATGTGGATGCAGAAATCTTGGATAGTTTTACAGAATTTTCTACTGCAGGTGCTTTCGATTCACACGGCACTTGCACTCTGCTTGTGTAACGGTACATATGAAGTGTTGTACAGAACTGCCAGTATTACATGCTGCCATCTTCGATGTGATTGGTGGATGCGTGTGTGGCTATTTAACAGTACCCAGTGAGGTAGTGCTGGACAGAAAACAGTGGAAAGGGAAGGACTGGTCCTGCTTTACTGGGGTACGGCCCTCGCAGTACATGGGGGGGGGGGTGGGAGGGCATGGTGGGAGGGGTGGGGGCAGGATGGGGAATGGGGGGGTGGGGGGGAATGGGAGGGCAGGGGGGGAGCGCACGTGCCACAGTCTCCGCTGCTCACCATGCAGGTCAATGGAAATGGGACTCTGGGGATTATCCAATCAGGTACTGAGGGTGTGGTTCACAGGAAGGGGCGGTAATACTATTTTTCATTACTGTGCGTAGTGAGGAGGGCTGACATGGAGAAACGCATTGTATTGATTTTGGGTGATGCCTTTGTGGTAGATCTGCACAAGTATGCCTAGGAAAGGCAGGTTGATGGCGATTTTCGGCTTGGAAGGAGTGGACGCGTTGTGGTACGCTGTCAATGTCTGCAGTTTTATTGTTACTCTTGACTTTTGCAGAGAAGTGGCCAGTTTTGCTACAGGGCATGTGGTCGTCGTGCACTATGGCTGCGGGCATTTGGGTTAAATGACTTGTTCACGTGTGTTCCATCAACTGAAGAGGTTTATGAAGGCAGTGAAGAGGCTTTTTTCCCATTGCTCAGGTGGTTTTCTCTGCCATAACACCAAGAAGAGTATGGGACTATCCTAATGTATGCTGTGCCTAGCCAGAGGCTGGAAGGGGTCTCATCAATAGAAGCATGTGTGATTTATTTATTTATTTTTGTCCGCTCGTGGGATGTTCTTTTGCAACCAAGACAGCATTCATTCTCGAAATGCGGTGTTTCCATGCAAATGGCATTTCTTTGTCCAGCATTGGTGATGCTCTTTTGTTTGCCCATATACAGGAGGCATTGAAAATTTTATTGTAAGAATGTGAGGAGAAGAAAACAGAAAACCCTATAAAAACCGCGCATAAAGGTGTTTCTATAGAAGCATCTACAAAAAAAGGTTCTTTTCAGAGCCACCACTGATGACGAAATCCCCTACCCTGGTTGCAGTTTATTCCCCCACGCCTGCACACAGCACACAAGCCACATCCGGGGCTTTTGAGGATGGCGGGCATGGAAATGGGACTGTGCAGGCTAAGGGATTGCACAATAACATTTCTGGGTGTGGTGTCTAGGCAGAGGAATGTTGTTCAGAACTGATAGTGTTACATGGAGAGCTCTTCACTGTGATTGGTGGATGCGTGTGTGTCTATTTATCAGTACCGAATGAGGGGTTACTGGAAAGAAGATAGTGGAAAGGGAAGAAGGGCTGCTACTGCTTTACTAGGGCGCGGCCCTCGCGGTACTTCTACTGCGCACATGCCACGTACTTCCGCTGTGAGCATGCTGCCCATGGGAATGGGATAGTGGGGATTATCGGTACTGAGGGGGCGCTTCCCAGGAAGGGGGCGTTAATACTTCTCTCCATTATTGTGCATTGTGTTGCCGGGCTGACATGGTTGCCATTACTTGCAAAGGTAATGTAGCATAGCAGAAATTGTTCCAAACTCAGTTACAGCTCACAGCTATGTAGGCTGCTACTCTGTTCTGAAAAGCTTCAAACAGAATGCGGAGCAGGTATGGGGTGTGACCTTTTGTAGGGCTGCTGCAGCAACCTTGCAACCGGCAAAGAAGCTTACATCGGTGACCCAAATATATACATTTGCAATGGCACATTGTCGGGAGTTTGTAAGCGTGCAATTTCCCAAGAACACTTTGTAGATCGCAGAACATTGCACTTTTCCACTGGTCGAGGGTCCGGATCGTGTCCACGCTATAAGGGCTCATGCGCAACGTGGCTGTGGTCCCATGGTGATGTCGTGCGTGTTCTCCATTGGGACGGCTATCCACAGGACGTGTTTTGGGCCGAATATTTTGTGCGGATATGCATAGGGGTCCTATGCACACCGTTTGGCTCTCTGCAGTCATTAATAGTGCGACATGCGTGCACCGACCATTTTGGGACACGCTGGGTGTTTGTAGGGTATAGTAGGTGGGATGTTTGTGTACAGATACCTGTAGAATGTGGGTGGGTGCGCGCCTCAACCTACTTAAAGTTCGTAACAAGTTTCTTTGCATATGCTGGATAGGGGCGTTGTTACCAGGAGATGGAATAAGAGATGCGCATGCGCGTACTTGTACAACGGATAAACGTCTGCTCCCACAACTTGTGTGGTTCACAAGGTGCGGACATGCGGTTCGTATTGGCGTGGTACAGTGCCTCCATTGTGATTGCGTATAGACCGGGCAGGTGCAGTGTCAGTAGGACACCTCCCTTTTCCTTAATTGCTGTAATTCCCACCAGTACTGTGCGCCGTGAGTCATAACAGCATTTTAAAACCAAAGGAAAAGGCACATGTACACTCAGCAACTACTTGCATATCAAAGTTTACTTCCACACATTCATACTTGACATTAGGAAAGGGAGGGGGTAGCAGAAGTGGATACTTATTGTGGGGAATGATGGATTTGCCCAAGTTGGTCGTGAGGGGAGGAAGCGATTGAGCTAGCAGCGTAACGTCTCTATTCACACAGATTTTGATGGGATGGTGGGCTGTGAAATGGGGAAAGGGTGCACGTGTAAGTCAGGCAGTGGTATTTTATTTTTACCATATTATGTGCTTGTACGTCATCTTTTAAGGCGGCAAAATTGTTCACCAATGTCTCCATTTTGCCTTCCCGGCTGTCCAGTTTGCTATTTAGAGTTTCTTTCCTTTCCTGTGCCTGTATGCTGTTGTCGAAAGGGTGCTGCTTGTGCTGCCTTGCTTTCCTTGCTTTCCTTTCTAATATGTTCTCTTAAAGAGAAAAAACATCTTTTAGGTGTATATAAAGCAATAGATATTACATATTTTACGTTTCAGACGGCGGTGCGTACCAATGGGGTTACTATCGTAAGTCATTGCGTCATGAGAGACATTTTCTTCCAGCACTCTTTGCCATTACTGCGTAAAAAAACAAACCTTATGCTTCTCAATTGTTGCATACTGCACCACCTGTGCAATTATCAGACAAGCTTCAGTGTGCTTACTACGTTGTAATGACGATCTGGTCTTAGTACTTTCCAGTCCTTACTCTGCCCGTTCGTTCTTTGTTGACATGTAAAGTAGCAGTGCGGTAAGATTGTTGAAGGCAGACGTCACTTCTCTTGTTGGTGCATTCCGTTATGGTGTACTCCCTACGCCTTTGTGCTGTTTGTTTCATAAGCACACAGTCTGCAGACCTCTATTTTCCTCTGCAGTTCATGCACATGTTGCTGTTTGTATATGTTGCTTGGGTTTGATGAATGGTACCACTACGTAACAAAACCCCTGCCTTCCTGAGCAGGTTGGATGCCACCCGAAGTCCGCAACCAGAGACATAGTCCGCGACTGCTGTGTGCATTAACGTGGTGCCAGCAGTTTCAGTATGCTCTAGAGTACATCTTTACAAACTAAAGGTATCCTGGTAAACAATTATGAAATTCAGTGAAACAATGTTGTTAAAGGGACTTTATGGATAAGTTGCACTAGTAAAAACTTATGCAATTCAATGGAATACGTTGTTACAGGGACGTTATGGTTCCAGGTAAAACGGAAAACACCCAGAAATTCGCCAGTTTTGGTAAGCTAAGCAACCATAACTCGCGCTACCAATGTGCACTGCAAGGACTAACACCCATGACATCAAAGATGACATCACAAATATCATTGATGACATCACATGTGTTTTTAGTTCTCAAAAGAGCCTCCACAAGGGATTGTCCTTGTATTGTTGGCAGAAAACTATCCGAGATCATTGGAAGAACTATCATGACATAAATAGTTCATTAACCAATGCATTTCTATAAACACCATTGCATTACAGAGTTACTTCCAGTACATGCACCACCTCATGTAGAAACGTAGGCATTGTCAGCAGCATGCATCAAAGAGGTGCAATATTCAAAATCTTCCGATGTTGGAAAGTAAAATGCTTTCGTTTCAGATTTGTGTACTGTGAAACATGTAGCAAGTCTCCAAGAATGCCTCACTTACTACATAATTGTACTACTCTACATAAAACATAAAGACCCCACAGCGCATACAAATATGAGCATATACAGGGCAAGTAAAGTAAGCAAAAAAAATAGCCGTACTACCAGAAAGTGTTCATAACCTAACTGATTATCTTCATGCACAGAAATGATTGCTGTATTTCATGCTGCCTTCTTCCTCTATGGATATGTTTCATATGATGTGCCTGAACTCTACTGAAAGTAGTGTAAGAACGTATGAAAAGGGTAAGGTCTCCAAATATAGTACCTTTTAAGTTCCTGACTGTCAGTGAAGAAAACCACCTGGCCTAGATATGTCGGGGAACAAAGAGGTAGGCAGTCATGTGATGTCATCAGTGATGTCCTCAATGACGTTTGTGATGGCATCTTTGATGTCATCTTTGATGTCATGGGTGTTAGTCCTTGCAGTTTACAGTGGTAGCGCGAGTTATGATTGCTTAGCTCACCATAACTGGCGAATTTCTCGATTTTACCTGTAACCATAACGTCCCTGTAACAACGTATTTCCATTGAATTGCATAGGTTTTTACTAGTGCAACTTAACGATAACGTGCCTTTCACAATGTTTTTTTCACTAAATATATATATATATCTATATATATCTCTATCTAGCCATACCGTACTTGAACGCATTGACCCACGGAGACAATTAACTAATGTTGCTTGTAATCATTCTGAGACTACCGCCATGGTGCAAGATAAGATTGCGCCTGCCGCAAGCATTATTATTTCTTCTTCTCAAAATGGAGGTTGGGGAGAAAACAGTATCGAGGAGGCTCTAGTGCCAATTTCCAATGACTGGTGAGATTGTATCTGCCACTTTTGATAAGAATAATTAGGAAGTCCCCATTAACAAATGTCAGGGGGTTGACGTCTACTTCTAATAGCAAGAATCAGGAATACACTGGGAATAGAAAAACGAAGAAAAGCTCCATGGGCAAAAAAATGGGGTTACACAAATTCCCAATTGACAGTTGGCTCAGCTTCACTCTTATCACGAATGTGAAGCGCAGCTATGATATTACAGAAACACAAGCAACCAGCATGTGCAAGATTAAGAGTAAGAATAAAAACTCAATTTGGTCCTCACTGGCTGGAATGGGCATGGAAATAAAAATATATGGAATCATCTTCCTGGGTTTTCTCAAGCTTCTGTAGCAAAGGGCATTCTGAGAACAAGTGTAATTCACCTGAAGCTCCAATCCCATCTATGAATGACACCACTGTTAGAAGATCTGTAGCAACTCTTCTTACTTGGTGTTTTCAGTTGCACGCACCTTTGGAAACTAACACCATGGGACCACACACTTCCATGCTTAAGTAATTCAATGGGCCTGCCCCTGTTGGTAATGAACATTTTGCCAACCATGATGTGGTAGGGGGAAATGAAGGTCTCTTAAGAATATCCTGTCTAGAAAGTCATTAAGACTGCAGAGCCTGTTTTGTTACAGTAATGAATATTGCATAAGTTATCCTGAGTGGGACATGTATGATCATGCTGGGGCTAGAGAACCAAGCTACTCTTCACTGATGATGCCCAATGAGGCCGAAACATGCCTGGGAAGGCTAGTCTCGTGCAGAAGGGATTTGACCCAGTAGTTTGGAATGGACTGCCCCTTTTGGGGTGGGACCAAGCCTGATTTGCATATGGTCTTTCCCCTTTTGTAATGGCTTGGCAGGCTGAAAACAATGGTCGGGAGATTTGCCGATGGTTGATAGATTCCAAACCTTCCAGCCATCACCTTTTGGTTTGGATCTCACTTTGACAAACCCTTGAATACGCAACTTACCCCCTCATTAGCTTGTCTTGGTAGTAAAATTACTGACTGCATTATACATGCATTACAACAGGTAACCCTGCTTGAGTCTTACTCTACCTGTTCACTCTTTGAGATACTGGAGGTTACTTCATCTAGTCTGCAAACCAAAATAATCACCATACTGTTGTGCCTGCTTTACCTGCCAATTCACCTATAGTACTGGCTACTCCTATAAGTAGCAAAACATTAAATACGAAAGATTTATCAGAGTCACGACTAATATATTAAATCAGAATGCACAACTTGCGAAAACGCAAGTGATGTTCAGTCAGCATTAGGGAGTTTCTAGAATACCACCAATGCCATTATTAAGCTATGAAAAGCTATAATTATTTCGAAGATCATGTATGGAACAGACGTTTGGGCTGCCAAACATGTAAAGAAACTTAAGATGCTGAAAAGCCATGGTCTTAAAATCTTGACTAAGCTCCCTCATAGTCTTCCTATTGAATAATTGCATGCAGAATAGGCATGTTCAGTGTGAGCTCTAGCTTGACTCTGCTTCATATAAACTTCTGTTGGAAGCTTCTCCTCTTTGACCCTGACACCTTAATTTCTAAAGTTGTTAATGGCTTTCCAACTAAAATCTCCGGTTTAAAGACACTATTATTTATCGACTGAGAGGCCAGTGGTTGGCATCAGCATTTCTCCTTAGAAGGCTGTAGTACCAATTATATGAAGTTTAAAACTTTGACTAAAAGAGGAATTTGAGAACATAATTTTATCAACTGTCTAAATATGAAGCTCAAAATGGCCTGAACATTAACATCGGTAACAGCAAGATCATGGATTTTCATCCTACTAAACACGAAAGAGTTATTTAAATGGAGCCTTGATGGGATAGCCCTAGAAATTGTCTTTGACCATAAATATCCTGGCATTGTTATTGACCACAAGCTGAGCTGGCAATTTTCTGCAGCAGTTGGGCGCTTTAAGGAAATGTTCCTACCAGCTTGGCAGATAATCTATTGGTACGATTTTTAAGGTATTCCAGTAAAACTCCTTCCATTGGACGGCAAGAGGGAGCCACTGCAGAGAACTGGTGAGTTGGCAGTGTGTGTGAATGCTGACCCCGGGGCGTGCTAGACTCAAAAGCTGTTGCAAAGCAATCATTTTGAATACCGAACAATTGAAAAATCGAAGTAAAATGGATTTACTGAATGCCGAATAGTTAAAGAAAATGAAGCTAAGTCGCAAATAAAGTTCCCTTATAAGGGACTACAAGAGGGGGAGATTATAACAAGTACTAATCACAGCCATGAGGCTGGAATACCATATCAAAACAACCACTTAGAAAAACCCATGACCAGCATTGCCATCAGCCAAGGAGTTGAGAAAACCTTAATAAAGCAACCAAAGTATAAATCTCCTTTTCAGACATATACTTTTGGGAAATATTCTTCTCACATTGCCAAGAGACTGAAATCATACTAAGGCGACAAGGGCAGAGCGCTTCCTTTTGGAGATTTCAACTGGAGGTAGCTTGTAACCTAAATTGCTATCAGTCAATAAGCTGTTTAGAACTCATTGAGACCTTTTGAGAATAATTCTTGTACATTTCGTTTTAAGTTTAGGGAAAACTGGAACACAAAATGTCAAGAGTCAAGAGTTGAGAGACTGTAAGGAAAGAAAGGCAGTTATTGGCCAAACCTCCTTCCAGGGAAGATTGGTGTAGAGCACCTTGGAATCAATATTGCCATCAAGTTTGAAGTTAGTTGTAGGATTTTTCTTCTGGGCAGGCGTGTACACGAGAAAGAGCTTATACTAGTTAGTCCTCGCAGGCGAGCGGACCAGGAAAGAAGATGGTTTGATATCTTTGACAGAAAGATATGTGGAAAGAACCTGGGTTGAATTAAGAGAATGAATGTACTGTATCATTTTTGACAAGCAGCTGCATCACTGAGACAAGTTACTTTTTGCCATCCTGTCAAGTGTTGTATTTCAAGAAGTGTTGAGAAAGATTGAAGTACTATCTTGACAAGAAGTGCTTTCTTTGAAAAAAGTGTTAAATGACAACAGACCAATTTCATTTGGTTTTGAACCTGCTTTGGGGAGAACATCAATCATCCTTTCAAGAGGGATATTGTGAAAGACATTGACTTGTTCCAACTGTCGTGGAAAGAACATTTGTGGTATCTCTGAGAAAGACCGTGTTTGAAAAAGACTTTTCTATCTCTTTGAACAGAGCTTAACTGTAAGCAAATATTCCTGAATTGATCCCAGGGAAGGGAATACAGCCCTGATCACAAGGAGTACTTTTCAAGAACATTTTGAATTTGAATTCTAAAACTGTTTTCTTGAAGCAAGTTAGCCATAATATCCTTGTATAATTGTATGTATAAGAGTGAGGGACAGAGATGGTTTGGTCACTATTTTCTTAAGTTTGTTTGCTGGGCAGGGACCTCTTCATTAGGTTATGGAAGGTGAGGTGCTTATCAAAACATGTCATTTTAAATAAATGACAAACCTTGAGAAAGTGTTACCTTTGTGTTCGTCTCGCATTTCTGACCCCTCACAAAGCTTGGCACCATTACGATTGCTAGGCGACTCCAATTCTATTGGAAATGTTATCACTCTGCTGTTTCCCTTCTTCAAGTTATTTTTTTCGAGGTTGTTTTTTTAAATACAAAGCACTTTTATTTTTTTAATGGAACCTCATCCAATTATTTTAAGAGGGCCCAAATAGTCGTGCACATCCGCAATGGTACAACTTATGAAGTCTAACACCTGTGCATTTTTAATGCATACAGCCTAAAAAATAGAAAGACCAACAATAACAAACAATTCATGCAGACCACCTGAAGGCATGGACTGGAATGGCCGTGTGAACGACGAGCTCGGCTCTCCCCCGCACTAGTGTTGAGCTTGGAACACTTTGCCAGACCCAAACTGAAATGATTTCCCACACCTGTGACCCTGGGGGTGTGCTTGGTGGGGCTGGTGACAGTGGCAACCCTCCTCATTAGTCCTGCAGAGAGGATCTGGGGCTGTGGTGTGCACCTGGAAGAGCGCTGACGCCTGTTGGCGGGTAGGCCCTGTGACTGGGCCTGCAGTGCAGGTTTCTGCTGAGCCCTGTGATTTGCCACTCCCAGCAGTGCAGTCGAGAGAGGGGCATCTGCGGATCCAGTGTCGGTCCCCTCCTGGACATCTGGGCTGTGAAGGGGAAGTTGTGCCACCCCTGGAG
Organism: Ambystoma mexicanum; assembly: GCF_040938575.1. Lineage (NCBI taxonomy): Eukaryota > Metazoa > Chordata > Amphibia > Caudata > Ambystomatidae > Ambystoma > Ambystoma mexicanum. Next base: position 954,232,176 of record NC_090923.1, on the reverse strand, counting down.
GAGTGTCTTTGGGGCCACTTAGAGACCCAGCTGGGCCCCCGGTGAGTGGAGGAGAGCAGAGCGGTGGGGAGGGGGGGTGGGCGTGGCAGTGGGGGTGGCATGATTGAGGACACAGAGTAGAGGGGTGGATGGGATTTTGGATGAGGACAGGGACCATCATACCGTCCCAGAGGATATAGTTAGCCAGTTTACGACGTTCTATGAAACGCTGTATGGGGAAGAGAATGAGGACAGCAGGATTTGGAGGGGTATTTGGAGGCAGCCCTGCTTCCGACACTGATTGCGGAAGAGGTTGAGTCGGTAGATGCCCGGTTTACAGAGGAGGTGTTGGCTGCTATTCGGCAGATGTAAAGGGGTAGAGCTCCTGGGGAAGATGGGTTTACAGTAGGGTTTTATAAAGTTTGCTGGAGTGCTGGTACCCCATTTGTTTAATTTTATTGTTGAGATAGGGAGGGCTTCTTGATCGTTCTGCCAGGCACTGATAGTGGTGTTACTGAAGGAGGGGAGGGACCCCAGACTTTGCAAGTCATACAAACCGATTTCCCTCCTTAATGTGGATTCTAGGCTGTTTGCGAGGGTGCTGGCTTCTCGCTTGGAAGGGTTGATGCCCTGGTTGGTTCATTCCAACCAAGTAGGGTTTATCTCTGTGGGATAAGGAGCCGATATACTGAGAAAGACTTTGCTTTTGATGGATGTGGCGCGAGGGAAGGGTGGGAATCCGTTCCCATCATTGGATGCCGAGAAGGTGTTCAACAAAGTGGACTAGGATTTCCTCTATGGGTTGCTCCGGAAATGGGGTTGGGCAGTCTGTCCTCAATGGGATTAAGGATATGTATGATGAGCCGGGAACAAGGGTGGTGGTTAATGGATGGATAGCGGAAGGGGTGCCCCCTGCATTGGGGGACAAGGCCGGGGGTGGGTCCCCTCTCGCCCCTGTTAGCTTTTTTTCCTGGAGCCGTTAGCGTTGCATCTGCGGAGGGCCCCTGGGTGTCTGGAATAAGGGTGTGTGAGAGAGAATTTAAGTTGGGGCTCTATGACGATGATGTGCTGCCGCACCTGTTCCACCCGCAGGTCTCAGTCCCGGCGGCAATGGAGGTGATGGAGGAATATGAGGCCTTATCTGGTTTCAAGATCAACAGGCAGAAATCTGTTCGGTTTCCCTTTGATGAGGACACTGGGAGAGTGGTTGCGACCCTTTATGAATTGGGGATGGTGGTGGAGTTGGAGGGAATTTAATATGTGGGGGTGAGGATCACTAGAGATCTCAAGGATTTGTATGAGGGGAATTTTCTGCCATTGGTCGACGGGTTACAAAGGGAAAATGGCAGGGCGGAGTGTTTAAACAATCTCTTGGATAGGGAGGCTCAATGCCCTGAAGATGAATCGCCTCTGCGCTTTATTTCAGATGTTTTCCACACGGATGCCACAGGCTTTTTTTATTTTTGTGGCTATACGAGGGAGGACGTTGCGCTTTTCTATGGCAGGGGAGGAAACAGCGAATAGCCAGACAGGTTCTTTATTTACTGACAGAACGAGGCGATGTGGAACTCCCTGATTTGGGACTATATAACAAAGCGGCGCATCAGAGAGTTTTGTTGCCACACCTGAGAGAGGAAGCAGATAAACAATGGGTTTATTTGGAAAACGTTCATTTGCAGCCTGTGATAGATGGGGAGGGATTTTGGATCCCCCAGGAGCGTTTGCCGGGACGGGTGAGGGATCACTCCATAATGGGGGGGTTGTTTGGAGTATTTGCCGGCGGGGCCTTGGGATGTCGGGTGTGACCACATGGCCGTCTCTGCTCAGCCATTTGTGGGCGCCAGTGATACAGGATGACATCTCGTTTCTGACACGATTTCAGACATGGGTAAAGGCAGGGCTAGCCAGAGTGGGACAGCTATGAGTGAAGGGGAGATTAATCTCCCTGCAAGAGCTTGAGGCGGCATTGCACATTGGACTGCTCTCTGTGTTCTCCTACTTGAAATTGAAGGGCGTCCATCTAGCGGATATTGACAGATGTTTGTCTTTAATGAAAAGTGTATTCATGTGCTGTGAGGCATCTTTCTGTGTTTTGTCAAAACTTAATAATTTGGAATTAAAACAAAACAAACAATTCATTATCTTTCCTGTCCATTTTCTCTTCCCTTTTCAAAGAATTAAGAAAGTCTCAAACCGCTATACACTCTGATGTACGATTGACACTTCCACAGATTATCCATGTCTGCCTAGGTTACATTTGGAAACTATTTTCTAAAATAACACAACCTCAATCAAGAGAGTGGGGCAATTTAGCAGCAAATGTCTTGTGGTTTCTATTTCCTTCTGGTTTTTACAGAAGCGTCATAAAGCCGCCTCACTACTGACCACTTTTCTTTGATACAGAACTTCTCGGGTTGGAAGCAAGTTCCATCTAAAACGTGATAAAATGCCCCTATTAAAATGATTAAGGAAAATATTCAAAATGAAGTGCCACAATACCCCCTTTTTTTAAAATAACTTTTTTTATTGATTTAATCATAAAACAAGTAAAAGCTTTACAACAATCCAGTCAATGATCCGTATGATACAAACCCCCCTCCCACCTTTCCGAACCCTATTTCATGCTCCCCATCACTCCCACCGTTTCCCATTGTCATCCTCCCCCGACAGTGTCCTTAGATCCTGGAACCTTATTAACCATTATGATCCCAACATAGTCCCATCCCCACCCTAACGTGGGCCCGTAGATCAATTTAAGTCCAGCCATCGTCCCCAGATTTTGTTGTTTGAGGGCACCCAGTCTCCCTATATACTCTCTGTTCCAGCTCACTGCAGTACTCCATCCCCTCCCTCCATCTGCGTATGGTTGATGCCATTAGGCTGCCCCACCTGGATGCAATGTCTCATTTACCTATCATCAGGCCTGTTTTAATGAGGGATTTTTCTATAGATGTGAATCTGGTATCCCCACAAACGTGCAAAAGTCCTAGTTTGGGGGCAGTCGGGCAATTGGGATCCCAGGGCTCTAGAGATCGATTCCCTTATCGACTGGCAGAAGGGCCGTATGGCCTCGCAAACCCATATTGTGGGCATAAGTCCCAGTCGCCTTCCCGCATCTCGGGTACATCGGGTCAGTCATCCTCCCCATACGGTGTAGCCGGACTCTCGTGTAATATGCCTGGTGTAGCATTTTGTACTCAACCAGGCATAATCTTCACGGGATGCTCGCTTCCCTGAGTGATCTTAGGGCCTTTACCCAGTCCTCTTCTTCCAGTGCCTCCAAATCTGCTTTACCATTTCCCCCACAGTATGAGTATAGGTTTGGAGGAGGAATTTGTTAGGACCTGATACAGCATGGTGATTGCTTTCCCTCTGATTTCCCCCTCCAATAATTTAGCTTCGAAGGGATTGTGTCCTCCGACGTATTCCTTATCTTTGATAGATCATCTCCAGCTTGCTGGCCTTGGAAAAAATTTTCAGTAGAGGGCGCTGCGCGCCGATGTCCCTCGACAGCCTCCGTATCGGCGCCAACGTCATCACGCGTATAAATAGACTTGTGCAGCGTCTGTTGCTCAGTTCTGTTTTTCCGCGCTTCGTGGGGCCTCGGAATATCGTTGCTCAGTTCTTCAGTCAAATATACTTCATTAATCCTTGAATACTGATTCTTACCCGATAGCTTCCTCATCCGAACCGACGACTCCACGGTCCGGCTTCAAAAAATTTCGAGACTGTGGAAAGAAAATGTCATTGACGGATCCTCACAGGATCTGTTTGTGGTGCCTGGGAGTCGAGCACCATTGTTCGGAGTGCAAGGACTGCAAGTCCATGACGGTGAAAGCCTTGAAGAAGCGTAAGGGGAAGCTCGAGAGAGGTAAGGCAGTTAAAACTTCTTCGAAAGTTTCCTCGGCGGAGTCGAGACATTCGTCTCCTCGCCATCACAAAAGACATTCTCCTTCTAGGTCTCGAAGCAGTTCCCATCACTCTTCGAGATATAAGCATTCAAAAAAGAGACGCTGAAGATCCCCTTCCTCGTCTTCTTCTTCCATTTCTCCGCAAAGGGTCTCCTGCCCCACAAAACATAGCTCTCAGGCTGAGTGGGAGGAATTCAGGAAAAAGATGCTTGGCGTCTTCGAGAAAGCGGCCTCGTCTCCCTCGAAGACTGCTGAGGGTGATACCCTGGGTGAAAGACCCGAAAAATCAAAACGCCACGAGTCGCAGCACCCGGCGAAAGAAGCTACTCGAGAGCGTCACGAACCCTCGAGTAAAGGCAAAGTCGCGTCTTTGACGCCGTCGTCGAAAATCCCTTCGACGCATAGATCGGCGTCTTCGATGCCATTATCGAAGGGTTCTTCGATGCACAGGTCAGTTGATTCGACGCAGTCTTCGATGCCGACATCGACGCTGAGAAAGGACAAACCCACGGCCACCCCACAGCCAGTGGCCATACCCAGAGCCTTGATCACGAGAATGTCGTCGACAACCTCGAGTAGAATTCCGATACTCTTGAGTTCCTCGAGGCCTCTACCAACTTTCTCAACGCCTTTTTCGATTGCTTCGAAGCCTTTAACGTCCGCGTCGACGACGTCGATGTTTTCTCAGCCAATTATGACAAATTTGGCCCCTTCTGCTCTGGAAATGGGATTTATACCATTTCCAAGATCTGATCATTCCAGAGCCTTAGCATCTATTTATGAAGAAGGGGAGAATTCGGATCAGGAGAGACCTTTTGAGTTGCAGGGATCTGCAACTCCTGTACCAGAGGAATTTACCTTTGAGGAAAGTAGGTTTAAGGACCTCCAAGAATCCTTACATGAAGCAAGTGGGTTGGACACTTCCCCAGAAGTGGAATTTGCCAAACCAGACCCAGGGGAACATGCCGAAACCCCTTATAGAACCTTGATGGAAAGGATAATAGAGTTTATGGGGTGGTCTACACCCTCACCTTCTTTTCAGCAAGACGACCTCAGACATTTTAGTTAAAGGTCCATAGGAGGATCCTGTGGTGCCATTTCATGCAGCATTACAAAGGAAAATATTGGCAAACTGGGAAACCCCTGAGATTATCCCGGGGGTTAACAAAAAATTATCAGACAAGTATAGGGTGTCTACTGCTGACACTGAATATTTATCCAGACACCCAACTCCGGAGAGTCTGGTTGTGCAGGCAGCAACTTCATAAGTTAGTAAATCGGCTTACCCTACTGTTCCACAGGACAGGGATGACAAGAGATATGACTATGGCCAAAAAAGTCTTTTCTGCATGTAGCATGGCGTTGAAATCCATCAATGCTACTTGTAGGCTCGCAAGGTTCAGCCACACACTTTGGGAGTGTGCTCCATCAACGGCTGACTGCCTCCTGGAGGGAGAAGAAAGGGAAGTGTTTCTAAACATCATTAAGGATGGTAAAGACGCAATGTGCGAATCCCTTCAAACTGGCATCGATTCTGCTGACCGCATCAGCAGGGCCATGGCGGCAAGTACAACAACCAGGAGATTGGCTTGGTTCCGGAAGTCTGGTTTTGCTCCAGATGTGCAAAGCAGACTCTTGAATATGCCATTTGACGGCTCTTCCTTGTTTGGTAAGAAGGCGGATGACAGTTTAAAAAAGCTTCAAACTTCAAAGGCAGCAGCAAAATCCCTGGGAGCTGCAATCCGTCAGACACCATATTGCCCCTCAGGAGCCTCTTTGAAAGGTAAGTCCTTTCGCTTCTATTGCGCATTCGGAAGAGGCAGAGGACAGCCGGTTCAAAGGGGTCAGAAAAAAATTCACCCGAGGTGGACAAAATACAAAAGCTGCCGCAGCAGGTGCCTCTTTACCCTTGGCATCTGCATCAGCCGCCTCCAAACCGCTCTGAGGACTCTCCTCGCAAGACACCAGTAGGGGGCAGGTTAACTCAACATCTGATGGAATGGCAGGCTATTACGTCAGATGCTTGGGCATTGGAGACAGTTGCCAAGGTTACTGTCTGCCTTTTCTACGCATCCCTCAGTCATCCACCGGGAAACAGCTCTCTGAAAGTTCCAGATCCGCTCCTCTTGCAGGAAATTGTAGACCTGCTAGAGAAAGGTGCCATAGAACCGGTACCTGTAGCGGAAAGGAACAAGGGCTGGTACTCCCCCCTACTTGCTCATACCGAAGAAAGACGGAGGACTGAGACCTATCTTGGACTTACGAGAATTGAACACGTTCCTCAGGAAGGACAAGTTCAAGATGGTAACACACTCTCTCAGATCCTTCAGGCCCTCCAGCTCCAGGACTGGCTGGTATCTCTGGACCTCCAGGATGCTTATTTCCATGTGCTAATCCATCTCAAACACAGGAAATACCTGAGGTTTGCAATTGGTGGCTCTCATTATCAATTTCGAGTTCTGCCATTTGGGCTGACCTCCGCCCCAAGGGTCTTCACCAAGCTAATGCAAGTCGGAGGGAAGGGATTCACGTCTACCCCTACCTTGACGATGTGCTGATCAGAGCTGTATCTCCGGAACAAGCTCAGATTCAGCTAGATTATGTCTGCCACTTCCTTCACAAACTGGGCTTCTCCCTCAATTTAAAGAAGTCACAGATGATACCATCACAGAGATTCCAGTTCATTGGAGCGGTCCTGGACACTTCCCTGGGAAAAGCCTCGCCACCAGAGGTGAGGGTGCAAGATATTCTGCAGATGGTCACCAAGTTTCAAAATGCCCAACGTCTCCCACCCTTCAACATTTTGAGGTTGCTAGGCCTCATGGCATCCTGCATCTTCCTTGTGCCAGAGGCTCGCCTGAGAATGAGATCTCTTGAGTGGGCACTGAGAACTCGGTGGTCGCAATTCTCAGGGAGAATGACAGACCTCTTTCAGGTTCCGGACAAGGTGGCTCGAGACCTTCAGTGGTGGGCCTGCCAGAAAAACATCTTGAAGGGGGAACTGTTTTGGCAACCATGACCGGAGATAACAGTAGTCACAGATGCCTCACTCACGGGGTGGGGAGCCAATACCAAAGACTTGACCATCAGCGGTCGTTTGTCTCCATCGGAGTCCAGACTACATATCAACCTGTTAGAGCTGAGAGCAATCAGACTAGCGCTGAAGGCTTTTCTGCCATCTGTACAGGGGAAAAATGTCCTGATAATGACGAACACAGTGGCCATGCACTACCTCAACAAAAGAGGAGGCATAGGATCACTGCCACTGTGCAGAGAGGCAATGCAGCTCTGGTTTTGGGCAATTCAAGAAGGAATCTCTCTATCGGCAGTTCACCTTGCCGGAGAGAAGAACTTGACGGCGGACGCTCTGAGCAGGCAGGGCAGTCTCCCACGAGTGGGAACTAGCTCAGGAAGTCCTTCAGGAGATCTTCGCCCTTTGGGGAACCCCTCAAGTGGATCTGTTCGCCACCAGTACCAACAAGAAGTGCGATCCGTTTTGTTCAAGGGAATTTCCCCCGAGAGGAGCTCTAGGGGATGCGTTCGTAGTGGACTGGGAGTTTCCACTCCTTTACGCGTTTCCACTAGTCCCTGTCATTCCTCAAATGATCAGGAGATTGAGAAGATTCCGGAGGACCATGATCCTAATTGCCCCAGACTGGGCCAGCAGAACGTGGTACCCGGACCTTCTGGACATGTCCATCTGCCCTCCAATTCGTCTTCCACACAAGGAGAATCTTCTCTCACAGAAGGGAGGTCAGGTTCTCCATCCAGACATCAGAACCCTCAACCTTCACGCCTGGCTTCTGAAAGGTTGAAATACAAGGATTGGGACCTCCCTGATGACTTCATGGAGGTGTTGCTTTCGGCCAGAAGGCCAGAAACAAAGTCTTTATACCGCTGCCGTTGGAGCACTTTTTTGCAGCTGGTGTAGAGAAGAGAATATCGACCCCTTTTCATGTGGTACACCAACGGTGTTATCCTTTCTACTCTACTTGGCAAATTCAGGCCTTCAAGTTGGCACTATCGAGGGCTATCTCGCAGCGCTATCGATCTTCAAGCGCACGGCAGAGGAGCCATCGTATTTCAAATTACCCTTAGCAATACAATTTCTAAAGGGATCAACTGTCTACCCTCCAAGACCGTTCCAGGTTCCTTTATGGGACTTAAATTTAGTCTTAAATTTCCTGATGGGTACTCCTTTCGAACCACTCCACTCTTGTTTGCTAAGATTTCTCACCCTTAAAACTGTCTTGTTAGTGGCATTAACATCTGCTAGAAGGGTGAGCGTATTACAAGCTCTAGCTTGTAAACCCCCTCATACAATTTTTCATGAAGACAAAGTTGTCCTACAGGTGAAGCCTAATTTCCTCCCAAAGGTGGTTTCTGAATTCCACATCACTCAGAAAATTACCTTACCTTCATTCTATCCTCCTCCCCATCCGGGGAAAGAGGAAGAAAAGGCTACATAGGCTGGACCCAAGGCGGGCTTTAAGCTTTTACATCAGCAGACTTGCTAGGATTAGGCAAGCAGACCAACTGTTCGTAGGTTACTCAGGGCACAAATTGGGACTACCGATAACAAAACAGACCATTTCCAGATGGATTATTTTGGCCGTTCTGGAATGTTACAAACTAGCAGGGAAAGAGCCTCCTCAAAATCTTAGGGCTCATTCAACCAGGGGTATCGCAGCCTCTTCGGCCCTCCAAAGAGGGGTTCCGGTTCGAGACATATGTGCGGCTGTCACATGGTCGTCCGCACATACATTCACAAGATTTTACAACCTGTATTCCTCCTCTAGTCAAGACGTTTGGCAAAGCCGTATTACATTCTGTTCATTCCTAAAGGGAAACATGGCGTTCTTACTCCCACCTCCAATTACACACCACTGCTATGGGAGTCTATCAAAGATAAGGAATACGTCGGAGGACACAATCCCTTCGAAGAACAAGTTACTTCTTACCTGGTAACGTTCTTTCGATGGGATGTTCCTCCGACGTATTCCTTATCGCCCCTCCCATCCATCCCCGCAGTAATACTTCCCTTGTGGTTGCAGTTTACACTCCTTAAAGGTCAATAACAAATTAATGTAAAACAACTGTTAACGTCAAAGCGGAACTGAGCAACGGACGCTGCGCAAGTCTATTTATACGCGTGATGACGTTGGCGCTGATATGGAGGCTGTCGAGGGACATCGGCTCGAGGGACGTCGACGCGCAGCGCCCTCTACTGTAAAAATTTTCCGAGGCCAGCAATCTGGAGATGATCTATCAAAGATAAGGAATAAATCGGAGGAACATCCCATCGTAAGAACGTTACCAGGTAAGAATTAACTTGTTCTTCTATGCTAGAGCGTTCGGGGCCATCCCAGGTTTCCCTGTGTTCTTGCGCCATGGCATGTTGCAGTCTCATAAATGTATATCCATCTCATTCGGCTAAACCGTAGTTCTCCACCAGGTGTTGGAACAAGGCTAACTGATTCGGAACGAGGACATGTTGCAGTTTCCTAATCCCATGCCTGTACTATCTACTCTGGCCTCCTGTACACCTCTGGTAGGTCCACATTTTCCCACATTGGAGCAGGTAGTGTCCCCTCCCCCCACGTCCCAATTGCCTGAAGTACTGCCCTCCATGTTTCCAGGGCACTGAGTCCAGGCTGTGGCAGTTGATGTCGGTGTAGATTGTCGTATAACACCTGTAGAGGAAGGGTGGGTGCCCATGTCTTCTCTCTAGCTGAACATGCATCAGCTCTTAATCCCCCACAGACCCACTCGTTTGGTGCCACTCAGTGAGAGGCCCAGTAATATTTCTTAGCATCTGGGAACCCCAGCCCACCCTCCCAGACCGACCTAGTCAGTATACTTAGCGTAATCCTCTGAGTGGATCTGCCCCAGATGACTTACCTTTGTACGTTTTCTATAGTGCCAAACACCTTGCTGAGAATTGGTACAAGTGCGTTCTGGAGGAGGACATACCAATGCCTGGGTAGTGACAGCATCTTGAATAAATTTGCCCTACCCATGAACGAAAAACAATTCCCCTTTTATATATTCATGGGACGAAAGGGATGGATATTAATGCAATTGATCTGATCCATGGAGCAGCACCAGTCGGCATTATACATAGCAAATTTGACTTTATCTGGGGTATCCACAAGGTCATTCATACATAGATCAATGTCAGATAGCATTTCCTTGCAGTGCTCTCTTAAAGTAAAAGGAAACAGCGCCCCAGAACTTTCCTTTTCCTCCTCACAAACGTTTGCATAATAATAGAACTAATCCTGGCGGGACGCAATGATTTGACGAAACAAGGCAAGTCATTTCCAACACCAAATAGACCTACATTAAGTACCTCAGGTCTTATTTACTAGGGACCATAGAGTAGTACACTTCCACTAAATCTAGTGAAACAAATACCCAAAGTGAACATTGGCATAATCGAGGTGTAACGGTGTCCAGTCAACTGGTCGAAAAAAAACTGGTCGACTGCAATTTGGTCGACGCAATTTGGTCGAAAACCAAATGGTCGAATTTTTTTATTTTATTTATATATTTATTTTTCGGGTTTTCGTTTAATATAAAAAGGGGTTTTTACAGAAAAAAAAGGGGTTGGGGGGGGGGGGGGACCCCCCCCCAAAAAAAAAAAGGGTTAAAATAAAAAAATAAAAAAATTCGACCATTTGGTTTTCGATCAAATTGGTTCGACCATTTGTCTGGTCGACCAATTTTTTTCGACCAAATGACTGGCAACCAGGTGTAACTACTAGAAAAATCTTTTAGATTTTCACAAGGTTAAATGCTCACGCTATATACATAGCTTTGTGGTGTTTTCTTTTTACTATATGTAAAATCTTGTTAAGAAAACTGTTTGTATCTACATATGAATTGTTTGTATTAAGTCTTTTGGATTGAAAGAACTCGTAGGAATGAATATACGTCGCCATGTATGGAATTTGGATTAGATGAATATATGCAAAAGCATAAGTTGTTAAATGTTGCATATCCTGTCAATGTTTTGCACTAAAAGTAAAAACAAGTTTTGTTGAAATAACTTTGAAAAATTAAAAAATAAGGCGATGGGGATTGATCTACCATCGCTCTGTACTGAAATATAAAACAAGTTGAATCACAATTTATTGGTGATTGGAATTTACTGTTGCTAACAATGCTGGCAATGTGGAGACCTTAAATAATCCAAATCGTAGAAAATTGAATGCACACTACTGTGCTCCTAAACAAACCAGCTAGGACTCCACGTTATACAGTATTTTGACCCCAGGGCCTAGTATTGTGGGTTATCCTTCTAGTTAAATATATCCACTTACTTCACACCTGAAGACATAACGGACCAAGTTCTTAGCTCTTTGCCGCCAGTGGTATGGCATTTGGTACCCACAGCACTCAGATTATAGCCTCCGTTTTGTCTAACCACCCATAAGACCCCCTTGCCCATAGTTCCATGCCATATGTTAGCTCAGGGACTATTTTTCCCCCCTCATAAAAATCAATAGATGGTTTTATGCAAAAGTGTCTGTATTGTCTGTCAATCCTTAGCATTTGGTCTTTTTGAAGAAAAGCAGTGCGGACAGTCAAAGACGAAGGTTGACTCGTAATAGTAAAGCCCAAATGGGTTAAGCTCAACGTGCGAGTCAATGTAGTATTTTCCAAATACTATTGTGGGTGCTGCGCTTGATCCCCTTCGTAAACACCAGGATCCTTGTTTTACCTGGATTCATTATTAAACCATTGCCCTTAGAATAGCTTGCAAAGGCCGATAAAAGGCACTGTAATCCAACACCTGCTATCCAATATTAAGTCATCAGCGTTTGCAAGCCAGGGGATTTTGGTAAAACCACATCTTAGGGATACAAACGCAGCTGTCCCTAAGCACTCCCCAGCATCTGATACATATAAGTTAAAAAGGCAGGGCTCCAAAACGCAGTCCTGCCTTACGCCGGATAGCGTCTCAATCCTACGAGATAAGTGGCCATCCTTATTTAATCGTAGTCCAATACCTGAGGTTTGGTGTAACCTCATTATGAATGAAAGGAGTCCGTCTGGAAGCCCCCACCTGGACAGTTTGGCCCACAGTCTGCCACTGTTGACCCGATCGAATGCTTTAGAGAGATTGATAGAGACGACATAAGTTACACACTCCTTACTAGCCCAACCCATATCTTGAATGGATTTCACCACTAGACCATTAATGTTTGTTGAGTGGTGCTTACGAAAGCCAATTTGGAGTATATTTAATTGTCTGGTCGAGGACACCCATTACTCCCGATGTCTTAACAAGAGGCCCGCGAAGATTTTACTGTCTACATCTAATAATGTAATGGGACGGTAATTCTTGGGATTAGTCCCTGTGTCCCTCTTGAAAATTGGAACCACATGGGGCGTCCTCCACGACTCTGGAAAACAGTCATTCTCCACAATGCTCTTAAATAATATAGTAAGAACAATGGCCCAAGTATACGGATAGTCTTTCAGGATGTTAGTGAGACCATTGGATCCGGGGGCCCTGGAGCACTTACTGTAGCTGATTTTTTTCGCACACCTCCACTAGATCCACCTTTTACGGTCCAGTTCCCCACCTAATCCGTTCCAGTGCTGCTATCCACCTGGGCGTTGTTTCCCCTGGCCTCATAGAGTTCCTCAAAGTATGCCACCCATTGTTTACTTGTTTGGGGAGCAGCTTGGGTGTTGATTAATTCCCAAAAGAATGACTTGTCCTGTTTTACCAGGATCTCTAACATTAATTCTGTATCACTTAGCAATAGCTTTGCATGATGCTGTTTGGTAAAGTTCTTATCTTTGCTTTACTAGTTCACCCAAGTCACGTTTTTCCTCTAGTTTTTTCCATTCCTTTAATAGCTCTTATAGCGCCCTGCATGGCCTTTTTTTCCCAGCAAGTACACGATTATAAGCTTGTTTATGGGGTTTTCTAACCTGCAGGCCTACGTGCCTTTTTTCGATAATGCACTATTGACCAAGGTTTTTATTGAGGAATCTACATTTTCAACACTAGTTTCCACTCATACGTGGAGCGTATAAATGATTCCATAAGCCTATTTAAACGTTTTATGTCTGCTGATGATCAACGGACCCTATTGTTCCCTGCATTTACCCTCAATTCAGTGGGGGTTAACTGAATAATCGTGGTGAAGTATTCACTGAACTCTACTTGTACCATATAATGGTCACATGTTTTATTATCCTCATCACCCTACAACTATTTGACACAGACACACCAACAAAAGCATAATCCAAGGTGGATTGACTCGCCACACGATGCCATTTCGGCTGCCTGCGGAAGTCACCATTTACTATACCATTTATCATCTGAAAGCCAATAGAAGCAATAGCAATACACAACTTCCTGCTTAATAGCTCCTCATGGCCTTGGCCCACCATGTCCTGGGTATCGCACCATAACTCACTTTTCAGATCTGCTTCCACACAGTTGGTGTTTAAATCCCCTGCCAAAATTAAACATCCCTCATTTATTCCACACTGCCAAGCAACCACCTCCTCCGTAATTGTATTAAAAAATAGATCTAATTCTGCAATGCCTCTGTGCCAATATACATTTATTAAAATTATGGGGTTCATCTCATCACTTTTATTAAGCTCTAGTGCTCCAAATGCAAGATTCAATACCTTTTATTTGCAGTTATCCCCTGTTAGGATTAAATTGCCATTAAAGGACCGCCAGGCAGTCTAACCCCATTGCTCAGTCTCGCTTCCTGAATAAAGACCTAATAGCCGTCAAACACTGGTGGTTTGGTTAACCATGTCCCCTGTAAAAACACGCAACTACACTGACCAAGGAGGGACATAGCTTCCACATTGGTCAGGAGATGACCACGCCCACGTGTATTCCTGGAGATCATTTCATTTTCAACTGTTTCTCAGTGCTAAAAAAGCTGTCGAACAGGACCAGAGTTTGTACCTCCCAGTTTCCACAGAGCTTCCACCACCCCTTGCCAATCCTCCTGACTTCCTTTTGCCTGCTCCCTCCCGACTGGCCACATCCTGCGTCCAGAGTGAGGGGTGAGTGGGCACCGCTATATTTTTCACTCTTGAATGAGTTAATCAAACAATATAAAAGAAAAAAGGGTATTTGGTCCTGTCGCCAGGTAGGTCTATTGCAATGATTATTTCGTCCAATGCATTCCTTCTTCAGGGACTGTTTGCAATTTCCTTGTATTTTTGGCTTTGTTCTTAAATTCTTCCTTTTGGAAAAGTGTTTCCAAACTTTATTTTATCTACTCTCACTTAGTTGCCCTGCTGCTGAGAGACAGATCAGAAATAGATCTAGAAATAGATCAGTTAGAACAACCCATTTTATGAGGAGAACACGCAACATTATAGAAAAGAATCCAAAGATAACTAGTTCTTTTCACATCTAAATTATTGTGCGGCTCAATATACACAGGTCTGCAAAAACTGGGCAAAAGAGAGCAATTGTACTCCCTGTGAGGGAATGGATGGTTGGTTCGTTTTTAGAGTGTCTGGTCCAAGTTATAAGTTATTATACGCTCCGAGCATGGACCGGCGAATCAACGACCACGCTGGTTACAGGGATGTTCTGGATGGCCCCAACCTCTGGTTCACTCCTTTCAGTTTCCCTCAAACCATTCTCATCTAGCTCTGTGTCAACAGTCAGACTTTAGATCCGGTGGTGTAGCCTTTTTTACTGTCGCAGGCCGGCTGGCAATTTAATACCTCTGTGATTAAGTTGCTTAAAAATGTACGTGAAGGGACCTTAAATTCTTTACTTTCTTGCATTTCTTGACCGCACCTTTCCTTTGAGGCCACACTTGATGTCCCTTCCAATGTGTTATCCCTGGCAGGGCTGTCACCCTCAATCATCAATCACACCGTAGAACACATCAATCACCCCCTCCCCCCTGGGTCATTTACTACTAAAGGTAGATTCATGCCCCCCACGCCCTCCCACCTCTTTGGGGTCATCAGCTATTATAATTGGGGTGATGTTAACTTAAGACTTTGGTATATGTGGGACATTGTCTCTTAAGTAGGAGATATAAGGGCGAGGGGCATCCGTTCCAATTTTACGCTGATCCCTGACAGTAAAAGGGTGTGGACCTTAACCTTGCCTCGAATGTTGTCGTGGAGTTCCACAAAAGAGCTGAGTACCATATTTAGTGCGGATACTGTTGGGGATGTGAGTCATATACGCTAGTCCACCTCCCTCGAAGTATCCACCTCCCAGGAAGTATGATGAAGAGAGCCTCTAACACGGACACCACTTTCTTCCCAAACTCCAGACCTGTCATCGTCGATTAAGTTTGTCAGCTCAGTACGGGTTCCTACTTCGGAGGAATCACATGTTGGCTGTACCAAGCTAGCCAAACTGCACGCCTCAGCAGAGACTGAAATTACAGATTCAGCAAATTCAATCCTACCAATCCTACGAAGATAGTTTGTGTGAACGATCTATAAAGGCCATTGCACTTATTTGATTTACGGGACAAATTTCAGTACTGTAGCCTGACTTTGGGGAAAAAAAATCAGGGATTTTATGGCCTGCTTTGGGGGACGCCTGGGTCACCACAGAGGAGCAGGGTTTATTTACAAAAATATGCTCATGTCTTATTTTCTGTCCATGTGGCCTTCGGGCGGCTGCATCAATGGCGACACTACCACCCATATCGGCCCTTCCAAGACATGACCATGATCACTGAAGTTATGCTGCAGTTCAGCCATTAGCCTTCAGAGAATTCATCCCAGGGACGGGCACTCCCATTTTCTTGATGCTTGCCTTTTGCCGTTTTTAGTTTCGCTCGGGTTTAGCAGGGTTTGATGCCACGTGGCAGTTTGGCTTCAGAGCCCTAATCACCCAGACATCACTGGGGACAGCGGGTCCACTTAACATGGAAATTGACTCGTATAATGGTCTCTTGTTTCGTGCTCCAGCCACCATGGCTGCAGCTGACTGTGATGATGACCACACTTGTCAAATCGGCTTACACGCAAGTTAATACTGCAGGCCAATATAATGGACACTAGCACCCCTGCATACAAATGATGGGCAAAAAAACCTGCGTGGCCGAGGATGGAAGGGTTTTGGGCAGGGCTTGCTTCAAAAAGTGGCCCCAATCCTACCACCTATCGCCAAGGTAGACCACAGCGATCACCAAGCCCACGGCCCACAGCCCAAGGCTCGTACTTACCCCCCTCTCGCCTTGAATTTTCAGATCCTGGTTAGCGCAGTGCCACAGCCACACCTAACTTGCGTCACTCAAACCCAGGCTGTATGCTGTTTTCTCCCAGCTGTGTTCTGTATTCTGCCAGACCATGAACCACAGAAGGTAAGACTCACACAGGGGGCCTGCCATCACAGCACTGTGGCAGTGGACACTCGCATGGACGCTGACACAGAATAGGAAAAAAAGAGAGAAAAGGACCTCTCAAAGTACCAAGCGTCATCAAGCCACACCTTGGAAACTTACCAACAGCTCAATGAGGCCACTTCGTACAATCGCTCCAGAACAATTATCATTCACATGCCTTATATCTAAAAAATTCTGTGGTATCATATTTTTAGTTAATCAATATGGGGAGCAAATTTACCATGGAATTTTCTTCATTTAACTTTAGTACAATGTAAGATAGCCATCGGCTCTAGTTTAATGGACAAGATATGGAGAAAAATCGGTTTATAGTGATTTTTTCGACAGTCAAAGTTTCTACATACAAAGGTTTCGACACAAAAGCATCGAAAAAAAAGTTTCAAATGTATTTAAAAAAAATGTAATGGGGGGGGGTTCTCCCCAACCCCCCGTTTTCTTTTTAAAACAAACTTTTTTTCCAAAGGGATTGTGTCCTCCGACGTATTCCTTATCTTCAGTAGAGGGCGCTGCGTGTCGACGTCCCTCGAGCCGGTGTCCCTCGACAGCCTCCATCACGGCGCCGACGTCATTGTGCGTATAAATAGACTGGCACAGCGTCCATTGCTCAGTTCCGTTTTTCGGCGCTTCCTGGGCCTCGGAATCGTGTTGCTCAGTTCTTTCTTCAAGAATATTAAATTTATTCTTCGAAGATATCATCTTTATTCGATGGCTTCCTCATCCGAACCGTCGACCCCACGTTCCGGCTTCAAAAAGTGTCGTGATTGTGGGAAGAACATGTCGTTGACGGATCCTCACTGGATCGGTTTGTGGTGCCTGGGATCGCAGCATCACTGTTCGGAATGCGAGGACTGTATGTCCATGACGGTGAAAGCCTTGAAGGAGCGTAAGGGGAAGCTTGAAAGAGGTAACACTCTTAAAACTTCTACTCACTGGAAAGTTTCTTCGGCAGAGTCGAGACATTCGTCTCCTCGCCGTCACAGGAAACATTCCCGATCAAGGTCTCGGAGTGGTTCCCATCAGTCTTAGATATCGAAACACTCTAAGAAGAGGCGTCGTATATCTCCGTCTTCTTCTTCGTCTTCTGTTTCTGCGGAAAGGGTCACCTGCCCCACGAAACACAGCACTCCAGCTAAGTGGGAGGAATTCCGTAAGAAAATGCTTAGTGTCTTCGAGAAAGCGGCCTCGACCCCCTCAGAGATGGCTAAAGGTGATAACCTGGGTGAAAGACCCGAAAAATCAAAACACTCAGAGTCGTTGCACCCGGCGAAAGAAACTACCCGAGAGCATCATGAACCCTCGAGTAAAGGCAGTAAATCTGTGTCGACGGTTTCTTAGACTCATAAATCTGCGTCATCGACGCCTTTGTCAATGGGTCTGTCGACGCATAAATCGGTTGCATCGACACAGTCTTCGACGCCTATGTCGACGCCAATAAAAGACAGACCTACAGCTGTCACTACATCTCAGACAGTAGAGGTGTCGAGGACCTTGACCATTACCTCGAGGATGCCGTCGACAACCTCGACGACTCCAAGTAGGATTCCGATCCTCTTGAGTACTTCGAGGCCTCTTCTAACTTTTTCAACGCCCTTTTCGGGTTTGTCGAAGCCTTTGACTTCCACGTCGACAACTTCGACGTTTTCTCAACCGGTGACAACCAATTTGGCCTCCTCTGCTCTAGAAATGGGTTTTAAACCATACCCTAGGTCTGATTACTTTAGAGCTTTGTCCTCTATATATGAGGAAGGGGAGGATTCCGACCATGAAAGACCTTTTGGTTTACAAAGGACCACAACACCTATACCAGAGGAATTTATCTCTGAAGAGAACAGGTTAAAAGATCTTCAAGGCTCTTAACATGAATCAAGGGGTTAGATACTTCTCCAGAAGTAGAGTTTGCTAAACCAGACCCTGGGGAGCATGCTGAGACCCCTTATAGAGTTCTGATGGCAAGAATAATAGAATTCATGGGGTGGTCTACACCTACACCTTCTTTTCAGCAGGATGACCTTACTGACATATTAGTTAAAGGTCCACAGGAAGATACTGTTGTTCCTTTTCATACTGCTCTGCAAAGAAAGATCTCTGCTAATTGGGAAACTCCTGAAGTTATCCCTGCAGTTAACAAGAAACTGTCTGCCAAATACAGGGTATCTGCTACAGATCCTGAATACTTGAGCAAACGTCCAACTCCAGAGAGTTTGGTTGTACAAGCAGCAACTTCATCAAATAGTAGATCTGCATACCCTACTATTCCACAGGACAGGGACGATAAAAGGTTTGATGCTATGTCAAAAAAAGTCTTTTCGGCATGTAGCATGGCTCTTAAATCTATTAACGCCACTTGCACGCTTGCAAGATTCAGCCATACACTTTGGGAGTGTGCCTCATCTACGGCTCCCAGAAGGAGAGGAAAGGGAAGCATTTTTAAACATCAAAGATGGGAAAGATGCAATGTGCGAGTTCCTTCAAACTGGCATTGATTCTGCTGACAGTATCAGCAGGGCCATGGCGGCAAGTACCACAATCCACGGATTTTCGTGGTTGCGGAAGTCTGGTTTTGCTCCTGATGTACGAGCCAGACTTTTGAACATGCCCTTTGACAGCACTTCTTTATTTGGTAAGAAGGCTGATGACTGCCTGGAGAAGTTACAAACATCCAAGGCAGCAGCGAAATCTCTTGGGGCTGCAATCCGACAGACTCCGAATCGCCCCTCAGGAACCTCCTGGAGGGGTAGGTCCTTTCGCTTTTACTCCGCATTCGGAAAAGGCAGAGGACAGCCAGCTCAAAGGGGCCAGAAACGATTCACCCGTGGTGGACGGCGAAAAGGTACAAAAACCGCAGCAGCAGGTGCCGCTTTACCCTCGGCATCTGCGTCAGCCGCTTTTAAAACCCTCTGAGGTCTCCCCTCAAAAGACACCAGTAGGGGGCAGGTTAACTCAACATCTGGCAGAATGGCAGGCTATTGCGTCAGATGCTTGGGCATTGGAAAAAGTTGCCCAAGGTTACTGCCTGCCCTTCCTACACACCCCTCAGAGTCATCCACCAGGGAACAACTCATTGAAGTTTCCAGACCCGCTCCATATGCAGGAGATTGTAGACCTGCTAAAGAAAGGTGCCATAGAACCGGTACCTGTAGCGGAGAGGAACAAGGGTTGGTATTCTCCCTACTTACTACTATCAAAGGATGGAGAACTGAGACCCATCTTGGACTTGAGGGAATTGAACAAATTCCTCAGGAAAGACAAGTTCAAGATGGTAACCCTTTCTCAGATCCTCCAGGATCCTCAAAATGCCCAACGTCTACCAGCCTTTGACTTTTTGAGGTTGCTAGGCCTCATGGCATCCTGCATCTTCCTAGTGCCAGAGGCTTGCCTGATAATGAGATCCCTCCAATGGGCACTAAGAACCCAATGGTCGCAATTCTCAGGAAGAATGTCAGATCTCCTTCAAGTCCCGGACAGAGTGGCTCGAGACGTTCAGTGGTGGGCCTGTCAGGAGAACATCTTGAAAGGAGAACACTTTTGGCAACCATGGCTGGAGATAACAGTAGTCACGGATGCCTCACTAACAGGGTGGGGAGCCCATGCCAACGACTTGACCATCAGCGGTCGTTGGTTTCCATCGGAGTCCAGACTACACATCAACCTGTTGGAGCTGAGAGCAATCAGACTAGCGCTGAAGGCTTTTCTGCCATCTGTACAGGGAAAGAATGTCCTAATAATGACGGACAACACAGTGGCCATGCACTACCTCAACAAAAGAGGAGGCGTAGGATCACTGCCACGGTGCAGAGAGGCAATGCAGCTCTGGTTTTGGGCAATTCAAGAAGGAATCTCTCTATCAACAGTTCACTTAGCCGGAGAGAAGAACTTGACAGCGGATGTTCTGGCAGGCAGAGCACAATTTCCCATGAGTGGGAGCTAACTCAGGAAGTCCTTCAAGAGATCTTTGCCCTTTGGGGAACCCCTCAAGTGGATCTGTTCACCACCAGTATCAACAGGAAGTGCGATCAGTTTTGTTCAAGGGAATTTCCCCCGAGAGTAGCTCTAAGGGGCGCGTTCGTAGTAGACTGGGAGTTTCCACTTCTATACGCGTTTCCTCCAGTCCCTGTCATTCCTCAGATGATCAGGAGGATGAGAAGATTCCGGAAGACTATGATCCTAATTGCCCCGGATTGGGCCAGGAGAACATGGTACCCGGACCTTCTGGACATGTCCATCTGCCCTCCGATTCTTCTTCCGCAAAGAGGATCTTCTCTCGCAGAAAGGTTAGGTTCTCCATCCAGACATCAGAACCCTCAACCTTAACGCTTGGTTTCTGAAAGGTTGAGGTACAAGGATTGGGACCTCCTGGATGACATCATGGAGGTGTTGCTGTCAGCTAGAAGGCCAGCAACCAAAGACTTTATACCGCTGCCGTTGGAACAGATTTTGCAACTGGTGTAGAGAAAAGAATATTGAACCCTTTTCATACAGTACACCAATGGTGTTATCTTTTTTGCTCTATTTGGCGAATTAAGGTCTTCGAGTTGGTACGATCAAGGGCTACCTCGCATCGCTGTCAATCTTTAAGCGCACTGCGGAGGAGCCATCATATTTCAAATTACCCCTAGTAATCCAATTTCTGAAAGGGTTAACTAATGTCCATCTCCCAAGGCCGTTCCAAGTTCACTTGTGGGACTTAAATCTAGTTTTAAATTTTCTGATGGGTACTCCTTTTGAACCACTGCATTCTTGTTCATTAAGATTTCTCACCCTTATAGCAGTCTTCCTAGTGGCTCTAACATCGGCCAGAAGAGTGAGCGAATTACAAGCTCTATCTTGCAAACCTCCTCAAACAATTTTTCACAAAGACAAAGTTTATTTTTACAAGTGAAGCCTAATTTCCTCCCAAAGGTGGTCTCTGAGTTCCACATCACTCAGAAAATAACCTTAGCTTCATTTATCCTCCTCCCCATCCAGGGAAAGAGGAAGAGAGGCTACAAATGCTGGATCCAAGGCGTGCCTTGAGTTTTTATATCGACAGACTTGCTAAAATAAGGCAAGCAGACCAACTGTTTGTAGGTTATGCAGGACACAAATTAGGATTGCCAATCACAAAACAAACCCTTTCAAGATGGATTATTTTAGCCATTCTAGAATGCTACAAATTGGCAGGGAAAGAGCCCCCTCAACACCTTAGGACTCATTCAACCAGGGGTATCGCAGCCTCTTCGTCTCTCCAAAGAGGGGTACCGATTCGGGACATATGTACGGCTGCCACATGGTCGTCCGCACATACTTTTACAAAATTCTATAGCCTGGATTCCTCCTCTAGCCAGGAGACAAGATTTGGCAAAGCTGTGTTACATTCTGATTATTCTTAAAGGGGAATATTCCAATTTTACTCCCACCTCCTCTTTCACACCACTGCTATGGGGGTCTATCAAGATCAGGAATACATCTGAGGACACAATCCCTTTGAAGAACAAGTTACTTCCTACCTTGTAATGTTCTTCAGATGGGATGTTCCTCTGACGTATTCCTTATCGCCCCTCCCATCCATCCCTGCAGTAAAACTTCCCTTGTAGTTGCAGCTTACGCTCCTTCAAGGTCAATAACCAATTCATGCACAGCTAATTTCAAGCTTCAAAACGGAACTGAGCAACGGCCACTGCGCGATCTATTCATACGCACGATGACGTCAGCGCCGAGACGGAGGCTGTCGAGGGATACCGGCTCGAGGGACGTCGACACGCAGCACCCTCTACTGAAAATATTTCCGAGGCCAGCAAGCTGGAATGTAATATATCAAGATAAAGAATATGTCGGGGGAACATCCCATCGAAAGAACGTTACAAGGTAAGAAGTAACTTGTTCTTCTATATGAAACAAAAATAAAACCTGTAACATGAAAGGAAATGCATTTAAAAAAATGTTTTCGAAAATTTTGTATTCAAAACCTTTGTATGTAGAAACTATTTTTTCGAAACTATAACTGGATACCACCAAAATCGTATGCATCTTGCGTCCAAGTCATCTAGTGGTTCTTATACTGTGACGGAAGTGGCAACTCAACTGGCATATCTGTCAGATATTTTCTTTTTAATATAGTCATTTGCCAATATTTAAAAGTAAAACTTAATTTGGTTAACTTCTGAGATTGTGAGAGCGTGCTTGAACATTCCAAGAATGGGTCGAGAATATAGACACTGGTGAAAAGGTCCTAGAGACCTCGATGCATCTGTTACTTTACTGTGATAGTTTGCACTAACATGTATAGAGCCTATGGTCCCATTTGAAGTACCTCATGCAAATGTAGAATTCCTTTGGGACTGTTACATGTCTGGCAATGATTTGAATTTGTTCTACCATCTTAATAAGTTTTGGCAATATTTACATTATCTTCATGAATTGATGGGCTACTAGTTTCTACCCTTATATATTGGAGGCTACTGCATTGTGCTATTTTGTTCTTTTAAAGGTTTTTCATATTTGACTTGTTTTTTCCGGCTACTAAAGTGCATTATGGTCTTTGATATGCTGATTGGATTCTATAATGTTGTATGATTATCTATCTGTTTGGATCTGTAAGATAAATAAGTCAAGAATTGCCTATGTTATCAAAATTAAAAAAAATAAGTTTAAAACTTTGACTAAAAGAGTAATTTGCGACTATAACAATGAGAAAGTGTTAGTTGATTTGGCTAACATTCAGCATCTTGTTACACAAAAGATCACCCCATGTTATCTGCTTGAGATTCCAATTATATGGTACGCTGAAATAATCTGCAAATACAGTTTAATATATTGAAGTCCTTGAGCAAGGAAACAGATGAGTAGGTTTAAGAACATGCACACTTTAATTCCACTGTATTAGCGCCACAACCAAACATTTAGTTTTGGACTCTAAAAGCCTTGACAGTATAAGCAGAAAGTATATGCTACCTTATGTCCATATTGAGGTGACATCAGGCCCTAAGAAAGCAATCTAGGATCTTTAAAAAATAATTTGTTATGGGCAGTGATATTCCGATTTATTATCTTATTAAATGTTGGGGGTTTTAGTAAACATGCATTGGATGAACTCTGGTTAATTGTTTTAAGCATATTTGTATTGCATACTTGTTCTTTCATTTTTAATGATTTGGATTGGCTTGATTATCAGTCTAAAAAGTCTTATTTGACTGTGAACCAGGACAGCCGACCCAGCCCTTTAAGATGAGGTAGCAATACTTTGTGATGAATGGGGATGTAGAAGATACTCAAACATCAATAATAAAAACGACTCAGGAAGTTGACAAAGTTTACTGTTTTAATGTCAATTATCTAAAACGGAGTACAACGGACATTAACGGACGTCTCGCAGCATGATCTCAAAGCAAGTTATAAAAATCATCACTCTTATAGCAAAAACTCGTCATTGCTGACGTTAACCTACGTATTTGCTAACATCGTCCTACGTGGCAAACTACAAAAACCTAGTGGCAAATGTGATAGGTTTAGGTTTAGAGGGAACATCGAAGTATACGTTCCATACTAGTCTAAGAAAATGATAGGCTCTTCAACGTCATGTGGGGGCAACTAAACCCTCCCCTCAAACGGGTCACTAAGAATGTCACTAAATACACGACATCCCATTGGTTACACAAACTATAGGGCCCTTAATTACGTGGCCCCCTATAATTGGTTGTCACTCTTACATCCGTCAGTACTTTTCCACCTACGTTAGCAGTAGGAAGTCTGGACTTCCAGGTACTGGTGAACTGGTCATAACCATAGCTTCCGACCAATTAGCATATTATCTATCATCTCCTCCGTGGTCTGCACGTCAATTAAGGCTTTGAACTTGGCCTTGGAAATGTTCCTTGCTCTGGAGAAAACGAGGGAGTGGAGGCACGCTCTGTCTCTTTGCGTAGACGTGGTTCATCATGTTTGACCAGCTTCATCCACCCACGTGACTAAAACCACAAATTTGAGCTCTGGTGCATTTAAAATACTGTTATTTAATGAACCTCTGACATCTTCCCTGTTTTTGTTCATGTCTTCTGAACAGGAGTTTCATTCTTTCACACAATTGTAACTACTGTCTGATCCTCCCAGCCCAACACGACCTTGGCTTCTTGGGGCTGGTCCAGCCTCGCCCTTCTGAGATTCATTTCTGTAATTCAATTGCTTTTCAACTGCAACACACTGGAAAGGGCCTTCCTTCTCTGGTCCAGCTCTGCTATAACACGTAGTGGAATCATCCATTCTTTACTTACTCCTATATATGTATACGTTGGCGCATGCCGCAATCTATTCACTACATAGCTAGCCTCAAGAATATTTCGTCTGCTTGCGTTTCTTTGCATCTGTACATGTATAAAATAACTTGATATCTTCGTTTCTTTAGCATAAGCCTCTTCATCTCGAGCCCGAAATGTCACTTATCTTTGATACTTTCTTAATGGCTTATAGAATATCTACAGTCTCTTAACTCTGTATTTCTTCTATGTACGTCAGCCTTACTTCGTCTGACGTCACTAATCTGCTCTTTTGTTCATTTGCCCTGTTTCTTCTGGGATTTCATTCAAATGGCCATCATATTGTTGTGTATGCAGGTATTTTTTTTCAACGGGAACCTTGCTTCTAGGATTCTCCTTGGTATCAGTATTTTCACTGGTACTGCATGTATTTCGCACTCTGGTTCCCAATATATAGGCAATATGGGCAAGATGCTTGAGGTGGGGGTACTTGGCTCCTTCTATATAACCGTATTATACTACATTTTGAGAAAAGAGAGACTAAGACCTAGTTTAGTTTAAGTCCCAATTCCCCTTTTTAACTTTGGTGGAGGCTAGTTATCTGACTCCCATCCCCATAATGTTTTCAATGTTTCTTACAGATCCCTTCTGTGTATACATGCCAAATGAAAATTCTGAAAAGAAAACAAAAGAGCACATATTTCCTCGAATTGGTATACCACAAAGTCCTCCTAAAAGTATTCCAAACATTATCCCTCCTCCTGAGATCTAGTTTCAATAGCTAGATAGGTCGAAATGTCCAAAGACAATAACCGTTTACTTTTTATGGCTCGGATGTCATTCCAGGCTCTAGCCTCAGATAGGCTTTGGGCCAGTTCAGCCCTGAGCTACATTTACCCTTTCTTATCCCTTACTCTAGGGGTTCTCTTCTCCCAGCCGTGGGTGGGCTATAAACCTGATCTGTCCGCTTCTGTGATAGTCTTTCACCCCTTGTGGGTTCTTTCTGTTCTCTGGGCCCAAGTGAGCTTGGCTCCCTCAGCCTGGGTTAGTTTGCTTTTCTTAGCCGCCAGTGGCCTCTTGGCTTGTTCAGCCTGGTCCAGCAGACTTATTCTATCCCCTCACAGGGTTTTACCTTTCTCAGCCCTGGGTAGGCTCTTGGCCGATTCAGCCTTGTTCAGTGGATTTGTGTTACTCCCTTGCAGAGTTTTGCTTTTCTCAGCCCTCAGTGGGCCCTCTGCTTGTTCAGACTTGTTCCCAGTTAGCCGCAACACCCTCCATCCAATTTCCTCTTTCAGCCACGTAGCTTCACTCTTGTGCCGGGAATTGTGGTTGCCATCAGGATCCGCAGCTTTGCTTCTTCGGTTTGTGCGAGTGCTTCGGTGGTTCCTCGGTCACCCTTCTGGTACAGCAATGTTTGAGTCGCGACACTGGTTCCTCAGGTGATGTTGTGCTTCCTGCTCCAGCAGCCCCGGCGTTCTTGGATGGGGTGAGGGGCGCATTCATCGAAGCTGCTGCCTTGTTCACCCAGTACTTAGTCCCTGTGCACCACATCTGCATCGCGGTTGTTCTTCCTCGGTCAGAGGTTCCACCTCAGTCTTCCGTAATTTGGTTCAGGCTGGCATTCTGGACTTCCTTTCCTTCTTCCGGGTGTTCTCCCTTTGATTTGCTCTTCTGCTGGGTTTAATCAAGAGCAGGGAGCGAGCAGAGGTCAGTCACCCCTCCGCAGCGAGCGAGCAGGAGCCCCTCCTCAGCCCCTCCCAACAGGAGCAGCCACAACAGCCTAGCCGCACCTGCACATCCTGATGACCGGAGGACTGAAGTCCGCCAATTCCAACACCAGAAACTGTTGCCCTGACCAACACCAGAAACTGTTGCCCTGACCACCTTTGCAGCGCACGTTGAGCGATCAGCTAATTATCTCGTTCGCAGGTAAGCTACAGCGTAGCCGATGCTTGTAGCGTGTGATCAGCTGTTCAGCATTTATTGAATTCATGTGCCCGATCATAAAATGGCTGACTGTATTTTCGGCATGAAAACGAGGCTGCATTAAGCAACCTTGTCTTCTTAGTTACCCACGAAGATGAGGCCTGTTCTGTGCCTGTTACGCGCATGTAGTGCGGCGTGGCTTACCCCTTTTTCGCCTCCACCGGGATAAACTGACTCAAGTCTCTCTACGCTTATATCACATCTGCCCACGTGAGTGGAATGCAAACTCCTTCAATGTTAGACGTAAGCATCTGTCGGTAACTTGGTAACTACATGATTCTTGCGAAATGTTTCACTATTCCACCCGTCCTTGCCCTAGCCAGGTCATACCGTGACTATCTATCTCCCGTAGCGAGCACCAAGTAATGAAATGATTCATATCACATTGCCTGCAGATCTAAACCGCCTCATTTTGAGTTCATATATACTGACTACCCAACTGTGATTAGTCGCCTGTCTGCCCTACTGACTCGTGCACTATTCATGTTTTAGGCTGCACTTGACTAGACCTATAGTTGATGTCTTTACCTAGAATACAGTCAGCCCACTCATAAACTCTGCCAAAATAAGACTAATCCAATAGTGTACTATTTGCGTAACCTTACCATTGATCCAATCTGCATTATTACGATCCCATATACCATTGCAAATGTTAGACTACCCCACTTTATCAACTGTTCTAGCTTCCATAGTGTTTACCACCACTGTTTGAACTAGCCTAGGCCTTGTGTACTGCCATTCTTATGTGTACCACCGCTATTTTTGAACTAGCCCAGTCCATTGTGTACTGCCATTCTCATGTGTACCACCACTATTTTTGAACTAGCCTAATCCTTTGTGTACTGCCATGCTCGTGTGTACCGCCACTATTTGAAGTAGCCTAGGATTGCTCCTCTAGCTCTACACCTACAGACCCCTGCATCTAAAGGTGCCTAACACACGCCCACTGCGTACATGGCAGCCCTCTGCAGATCCACACTAATCTTAGCTTCGATACTTCCTCTACTTTATAACGATTCCTTATCCCACTTTCCTTTCAAAGATCTCCCACCACTACTATCTCTTCCACCCCTCACACTCACCATGACCTTTGCCCATGATGCCCACAATCGGGCACTCATGCTCAGCCAGCCACTCAGCCCACTAGAATGGATTTGACGATTTGCTGCACCTCCCACACCGTGGAACCCACGCCCAGTGAAGGACAGAAAGCTGAGACTTGGCTCCCTGTTCTTACACCACAGGACACCTAACAAAAAACTCCCCTGGTCACCCTTATACTAACCAGCCCGATGCACATCTTGGACAACACCCAAAAAAACCATATCCGCATAGTGGAACACCCTCTGATTAGAGGCCTTCTCGTCATTGCTAGGTCGCTGGTCGCCCATGCGCTTGACATTGTAGACCTTATCTCCGCTAACAACCTTAACATTCTGGCTATTACTGAAACTTGGCTGCAGCAGGCCCAGCTCTGTCCCTCACCATCCCTAAGGGTTACTCAATATTAAGGAACGACAGGGACTCAGGTAAAGGAAGAGGAGTAGCCTTTATCGGCAAAACATCCCTTGGCCTTAGAGCGACCCCCTTCGTCCAGCTTCCGGTCCGCCGAACTTCTCAGTTAAGTTCCAACTCTCTGCAGAACAAACTATCCTTATGCACCTCATTTATAGACCACCGGGCCTCATCTCCTCATTCGAGGAAGACCTATCCGACCTCCTGACTACTAATACTAAAACTGGTTCTCAAATCATCCTACTTGGAGATTTGAACTTGGGCCACGGCGATACTAATGACGTCCACGTGCTATCCCTGGAAAATACCATCTCCCAACTAGGGTTCAAGCGCAGGGTCACAGCCTCCACACATAAAGGCAGAACCTTGGATTGGTTGGCGGATCACAACTGCTCCACCTCCATCCTTAAAAATGAAAAAGTTGCCTGGTCAGACCACCACGTCCTCTCCTTCACCATCCAAGGGAATTAGCAGTCGAACACCTTACCGGCTACTATCCCACAAACCCACTCCAGAAATAACCGAAACATCACTTTGCAAAGCCTACGCCCTCTAATCTACAATATCCTTGCCCCTGCAAACTATGCCAACCTAGATGCGAATAAACTTGCTGACCTCTATAATAAAACACTTGAATCAGCAGTAGATATCATCGCTCCTATTAAACTTACTGAAGCTAAAACGGCAGCCCACTTGAAAAAATGGTTCACTCCCGAGCTTAAAATCCTTCAGAATGCCAAACGAGCGGTGGAAGCCCCTTGGAGAAAAATGCCTAGCCCGGCCAACAAAACTCTCTTCACGGTAGCGGCCAACACCTACAAAACCTCTATCCTCAGGGCCAAAATAGAGACCTATGACAACAGAATTGACTATGCCAAATCAAGAACAAAAGAGCTCTTCACTATCCTCGGGGAACTCGAGTCCCCCTCCGCACCTACAGAAACCTGCGTGAAAGTTGCAGACGGGTGTGAGAGAAACCAAAAAGCCTTGGCAGGCACAATTGCCATGCTACAATCTAGAATCGAACAGAAAAAGACTAGCCTAGCCAAAAAAGCAAACTCCACTAGCTCCCACTTCTAAAACTCCAACCTGCCCTCCCTTCTCATTCGCTGCTGTCACAACGGAAGACGTGGAAACCATCATCAAAGGCCTCAAGCCTTCAAGATGCCAAGGGGACTCCAGCCCAGCCTCGATCATTCAGGAAGGTGCCAACGATCTGGCCACTTTCATAACCGCCCTAATCAACGCTTCCTTCAAAATGAGCTCAGTCCCTAGTAGCCTCAAGGAGGCTTGGGTCATGCCCCTTCTTAAAAAACTAAAAAAAAAACTAGACCCCAACAACCCCACTAATTATAGGCCAATCATCACTGTCCCCTGCATCCTAAGGGTCTTAGAGTGGCCTACTTGCAAATCCAGAAGCACCTGGAAGAGAACAATCTTTTGGGCAATCTGGCTTCAGGCCAAGGCACGGAACAGAGACAGCCCTTCTGGACTTAAAAATTCAGATGGATGAGGCAAAGGACAAGGGCAATCTAGCCATTCTCCTGCTGCTTGACCTTTCGGCAGCCTTCAACCTCATTGACCACAAGATCCTCACGGAACATCTGATGGCGTCAGCGGCATTCTCCAGTCGGGCGACCGCCTCGGTCCAATCATTCGTAGCCAACCGAACCACCCGGGTCTTCTCGCCGGGGGCTTCAGCCCACCCCATCCTTTGTGGCGCCGACCTTATACAATATCTTCACAAAGCTATTGTTCGACTGCCTTGATAACCTGGGTGTCGCATACACAAACTATGCCGACGATACCCAGGTCCTCAACACCTTGCTATGAAGAGGACTCCACACGGATTAACAACCTCTACCTTGAGATCCAAGCCTGGATGGCAGAATATGGCTTATGCCTCAACAACGAGAAAACTGAGCTTCTCGTCGGCTCCCAACCACGGCTAAATAAACTAGACCCCTGCTACACCTCTATCAACATAGATGATACCCTAATCACAGTGGCCAAAGAAATTAAAACCCTAGGGGTTTATTTGGATTCCACACTCTCGCTTAAAAGATAAGTAAACGCCACAGCCTCCTCCACGGCCTACACTAAAACTCATCAATGCCTGCAAAGCCTTCCTCTTGCCTTCCAGCTGCATTACACTAGCCGGAGCGCTAGTGCTCTCAAAAACAGACTATTGCAAAACTCTCTTCCTTGGCACTTCAGAGCGCAATTTGAACAAACTGCAGGTGCTTCAAACCAATGCCCTCAGAGCGGCTCTGAGTATCTCGCTGCACGCACACATCTCCAGCTTCAGACACGATGCCCATTGGCTCCCTGTATGAGTCAGAATCACCCTTGGATCACTCATCATTGTCCACAAATGCCTCTTTAACGACGCCCCCAAGTACCTGGCAGATAAGTTCACCAAACGCACTTCAGCCAGACCAACTAGAACATTGTATTCTCATTGCCTATCCATCCCCAAATTCTCCCTAAAAAAGCAGGCGGCTCCAGCTTCCCGGTCCTAGCGACCAAACAATGGAACGCTATACCTATGAACCTTAGAGCAGAACCATCCTTTTGGACGTTCAAAGCAAAAACGAAGTCTTGACTCGCCAACAAGAATCCTCCCATTGTCTGATTATACTAACCAATGTCCCACTACTGTATTTTTTTTCCTGTGTTTGCCACTTGACCACCATGTAACCCGGTCATTTGCACTTACTATTATTATTATTGTATGTCTTTAATCTGTTGTAACCGGCTTCTAAGTCGCTGGCACCCAGTTAACTCGGGGTTCGGCGCGCGGTAAAAATAAAGAAACTTAACTAAAAAAATAAAAATAAACCCAGTCATCTACCTTGGAGGAGCCCCGGCTATTAATGAAAGGATCACTGCCCATATACTCAATGAAGGCATAAGTCTGGTAGGGAGGTGGGGTTGAACCCTGACTTTGGTATTCCTTTTCACCAGGGGGGGGGGTGGTCCCCGAGTGGGATCCAGTTTACCCTGACCCCTAGGGAGGTTTTTTGCATATCTGGCTCGCCTACATAGTCCCAAACGCGGGTATCTCCCCGTTGGGCGGAAGGGACAAATTCCCTGGATTCATCACACTATGGATGGTTGAATTAATTAATGGGAACATCTAGGTTTTGGGACACCTCTTGATGAAATGACCAACTTTCCCATATGTTTCCAAATGACATTTGTTTTTAACAAAGCGTATAAGCCACCAAAAACGTGCTCATCCAATGGGGAGCCCTCTTAATTATACAAGACAATGGCCAGCCCTATAACATTTCATATGTATAATTTATGTATATGTTTAATTACCCTTCCAAATGCTAGTTGGTGGCTTGGCTGAAGATTTTACCAAACTGAAAATTGGTTATTTATTTTTCACATGTCCATTTCTGCTGTCCCCTACAGGAGCATGTCAGTGGGCCAGATGATGTAACAGATGTTTCGCTGAGGCACTTGTGTGTACAAATGAGACATACATAAGTTTGCAATATTCCTTCTGCTCCTCATATGTTCCAGAACATCCATTATCTGTGTCTTTAAGGCCCTACCTTTACTCGTCTGTAGGCTTGGAGAAACTAACCCAATATGAGACGAGTAGGTTTTCTGGTTCTGCATAGCCTAAGGAATATACAAATTGCTGGCACACCTGTTGCTACTCTCCGAGCCCTTCCACAGTAGTTTGGCCATTGCATAATGTTGTAGAAGGTTGCTACAATAATGAACAGGTTGGTTTGTGGGGGTGCCCTCTAACCCAAGAGCTTTTCCGTGGTTCATGAAGACACAATTCAAACAGAAATGACACTGAAATGTAATCCCCTTTCTCTCCAAAGTTTGCAAATAGACATGTCGGGGCTTGCAGACAGAATAGCTTTAGACCACCACTAAATAGCCTTGCGAGGTTCTGCTGTGACGAGTAGGAGCTAGTCGATGCGGGGGCCTTCCATCTAGTAGAGTAGAAGTTGGTGCAGAATAGCATAGCACAGTTAAATTCCCTGTGGTATCCTAGCCCAGGGTTTGAGGAGTTCCCACCTGTGGGGTTTTTCTTCCAGAAGTGCAAGAGGGTGAGGGATTCACAATGACGACTAAGTGGGCATCAAACACCTATATGATCAGTTTTCTACTTAGTGCCTGCCTTCATGCGTAGGGCATTGGATGGGAATGATAGGGGCACGGGAAGACATCTATTTACCGTCTGATGCAGGCTTTGCATCTGAGAGACTGTGTAAAGCTGTAAAATAGGTGAATTTGTGGGGATGTTTGGAGGTGCAGTTTCAGATTTCCAAGTTGTGGCAGCATGGATGAGTCGTTTAGAACCAAAAGCGAAAATGGGTTGCAGTGTGTAGCTCTGAAGACAAGACCGACATCTTGTCCCTGTTCCTCCATAACTTAGGGAATTCAGTTCCAAGGGAACAGAATCAGAGCCTTGCCCCTCCAGTTATTTTGTCCACACTGGTGGGACTGGAGTTATTTTTAGTTACTTTTTCCTCCTTATTGTTTTTTTCTACGTTTGTTGCCTTCCTCGCTTGTACTTTAGCTTGGGGAATCTGTGATCCATAAACCTATATAGGGTAAAATAATTAAAGTAGACATTAAGGCTGCCCATGCACAGGCAATACATTGGATATTTGGGTGGTTTTTTGTCCTTCCTCTTGTCCAATTTTATAAGCAAAAAGTTGTAACCATCATCCTTATGCTTTAATTGATAAATCTGTCTTCATACAATTCATTACATAGACATCAAACAATTCTAGCATATGACATCCAGGAAGAAAATTTCACACAACAGTATAGAAATATAAAAATTACCCAGTATTTGTTTCTAATAAATTTGAAAGGTTCATTTACTCAAATCAATTTGTATGCCCGGTCAAATAATTTAAGTGTAAACATTTCATACATCAGCAAAAATATTAAAATTGAAGTTTATGAAACATTTAAGTTTAATGAGCTCAGTCGCAATTCGTATGCCTGATCAGATAATTCCTTCGAGTTCAAGCTCGGTGTACAAATCCTGCCACAAAGTATGTCTGTTTCAGTTGACGGCATTGAGTTAAAGCCTTCAAAGCACAAGTAACATGAGGTTTCCAGAATAAGGGCAGTAAATATAAACTTCTCAAGTCTTTAACTCCTGCAAAATAGCAGAAAGTGCATAATTGACTCTGACCCGAGTCACACAGCGGACAGAGTTCTGAGTTTTGTCCTTTCCAGTCACTTGTACATTTTTCAGTCTTGAGAATACCAATTCTAAACTCCATAAATAATGTTTGAGCATAGGCAGGTGTTATTAGATGTAAGTAATTTTCAATTCATGCTTAGCCTGTCTCGCAGCCAGCTTCACCTTCTTTCATACAGTTTTTTTTTTAATGAATTTTTATTGGTTTTTACAACAAACAAAAAAACAACCAACACACCCGACAGTTCGGTTACTAGCATTTTATCCTATGTTTACATATCTTTATTACTGTCTTTTCAAAACATATGAATCATCCCCGCATTCACCTTCCCGCATTTGGGGCATGTCTATATACCTGTATTCCTGAATCTGGAAATTCTCCGGGGGGCCATATATGCCATATGGGTTATGTACAGCTGAATCTGTTGCAGTCTGGCGTTCCTGGACACCTTTTTATGATGCCTCTGTGCCCTTGCCCATTGTCCGTCTTGCATGGGTGCTCCGGCTTCCTCCTCCCAGTCCAGTCTCAGCTGTGTCCCCTCCTTGCCCACTCTAGACATTACCAGTTCGTAGATCTGGGATACCTCATGCCCTCCCTCCGAGATATCGTATATCGTTTCTATTGCTGTATCATGCTGTTCTGCTAGCGATATTTCTGACCACGCTTCCTTCACTCGTTTGACCACTCTGGTGTATGTAATGTATTGCCCCGTGTGTAGCCCGATTTCATTGACTATCGTTTGGAAATCCAAGGCCTTCCCCATTTTGTCATATGTCTCACAGGGTTGCCAAGCCTACTTGCTCCCATTGTCTCCAGATCACCTTTCTTAGCTGCTCATCCACCCCACGTAGCGTCACAAGCGGTGCTTGTGGGGAGCCTGGATTCAGGTTGCCCATAGCTCGGCATGCCTTGTGCCATGCTTCCCAGCCAAGTTGCAGCAATTTCGATCGCCCTTTTAGCTCTGATTTGGGTAGCCATATTAGTTCTTTCAAAAAGTACGGGTCAATTTTGTCTCGTAACAGTTTGGATTCCGCCGTCGTGTCTTCCGACATCCACCTAGCGACATATTGCAGCTGCCCGCCAGGTGGTATATCTCAACGTTCGGCAGGTTTATGCCCCCTTTGTCATGTGTGTTTTGTAATTTCTATTCTGTTTCTGATATTATGCCAAAGGAAACCTCTACAGAGGCCCTGGAGTTTAGTAAAAAAGCGTCTGGGCAACATGTGTGGAATGTTTACGAAAAAATGTAATAGCCTGGGCAAAACCACCATCTTGAACAGAGCGTCTCTCCCCTCCATGGCTAGGGGGAGCTTTGTCCAAAACCCCATACTGTTCTTGATGTTTTCTATTGCTTTTTCTGTATTATATTTGTTTTCATCTTCTATCGTGAGATATATGTTAATCCCCAGGTATCGAAACATTCTGGTCTATTGCTATTTGCAAGGTCGGTAGGTTGTCATGTGGGATTCCTTTGTATCTACCCAAGGGAAACATACATGATTTTTTTGGGGTTCACCGCTATGCCAAAGAGTGTCGCGTATCGCTCCATCACCTCCAGAATGTATTGCAAATTTTCCTCTGGGTACCGCAAGTACAGCCGCATATCGTCCGCATACGGTGATATCAAGTGCGGTCCCTCTTTAGTGTGAATCCCTATTTCGTCATATCATTACCTTAGATAAATCGCTAGAGGTTCAAGTGCCAGGATATAGAGCATCGGGGACCATGGGCAGCCTTGTCTAGTGCCTCTGCTGAGTTGCCATTTCTCTGAGATGATCGCTCCTGTCTTGACTGTAGCCATAGGGGAACTTTACACCAATTTCACCCACCTGAAATACCCAGGCCCGTCCCATATTCCTTTAAAGCCGCTATCAGCCAAGGCCACCTTAGACTCTAAGGCCTTCACCGCGTCGAACGATACTATTGCGATTTCGCTTGGGTTGCCTTCCACCTGTTCTATTATGTGGTGGAGCCTTCAGTGGTTATCGGATATATTTCTGCCTGGGACATATCCAGTCTGGTCGGGGTGTATGAGTTTGTTTATTACCCGTTTAAGTCTATTTGCCATCACAGCTGTAAGAATTTTACTATCCTGCTTTAGCATGGATAGCGGTCTGTATGACCCACAGTCTGTACTTGGCTTATTGGGTTTGAGGAGCAGAATAATTTTCGCCTCTCTCAAGGATTCTGGCAAGCTCCCCCTTTCGAAGGACTCATTTAGCATTGCTAGTAGCGCGTGGAGCACTTCCTGTCTATACGTTTTGTAGAATTCGCTAGGGAGCCTGTC
The DNA here is from genome assembly GCF_040938575.1 of Ambystoma mexicanum. NCBI lineage: Eukaryota > Metazoa > Chordata > Amphibia > Caudata > Ambystomatidae > Ambystoma > Ambystoma mexicanum. The sequence goes on along the minus strand of NC_090923.1, from coordinate 954,196,698 downwards.
TGCCCCAGGGGCTTTACTGGTGGGCAAGTGTTTGATCACTATCTCTAGTTCCTCTATTGTGATTGGGGATTTCAGGTTTTCTCTATCTTCTGTACTCAGTTTTGGTAATCCTATATCCTCTAGCGTCTCACAAATCTCCTGCTCTATCTCCTCTGTATCCTCGTATAGGTGTTGATGGAATTTGAGGAATCCCTTATTTACGCTCTCTTGGGTGTGCCATAGTTTGCCCGTTTCTGCCCTTATTTCTCTGATCGCTGGCCTAGGTGTCTCGTTCTTGTATAACCATGCTAGCAGCCTCCCCGGTTTGTCCCCTCCCGCATGTTGTCTTTCAATGTATTTTATATAATTTAAATTACATAATCTGTCCCAGAGCCTGCTGCTTTCTTTTTGTAATTGATTTATAGTCTCTGCTTCCTTTTGTGAGGTGTTCCCTCTTTTCATGATTGCTTCGATCTTCCTTTCGGTCTCTTGTAATTCCCGCGTTATACCCTCTTGGAGCCCTTTGCACTTGGAGATGGCTGCTCCCCTCACTATTACCTTGAACACCCCCCATAGAGTGCCCTCTGACCACACACTGCCATTGTTGTTTTCAAAATATTTGATTATCTCCTCCATAAGGTCCTCCTGGAATGCGCTATCTTTCAAGGCTTCGGCTCTGAGCCTCCACGTTGGGATTCTGGCCCTGTGGGGCTGGTGTCGCCACGCCAGAATCAAAGGAGTGGTCTGATAGTATTCTTGCTTTATATTCTGAGGTCACGATTTCCCCGGTGAGTTCCGGAATGGCGAACATATAATCTAGTCTCATGTATAGCTTTTGTGGGGCAGCGTAGTGTGAATAGTGTCTATCATTAGGGTGTTGCTGCCTCCACCTGAAAGTCTCCCAGCAGGGCCTGTAAGGTTTTGGCTGCAAGGGTAGGTCTGTATAGTTTCGTGTCTGATCTGTCTATTTTGGGATCTAGCGTGCAGTTGAAGTCCCCTCCCCATATGATCGTGCCTCCCAGATGGGGGCTAATTTTGCTACATAGTGTCTTAAAATAGGCTGTGTCCTGGTTAGGGGCGTATGTTTTAATGATGCACAGCCCTCTGTTTTCTAACATCCCCCTCATCACTACCATCCTCCCGTGCTGCTCCACTGTAGACTGCAACAGCTGAAAGGGAACTTGTGGCGCCACCTAGGTGATTGCTCCCCTGGTATATGCCGAATATGTTGCCCCCATGATGGTTCCTCTCCATTTTTTTTTATCACGTCTGGTTTCTCTTTAGTGAGGTGGGTTTCTTGCAGCAGGGCGATGTCTATCTTTTGCCTTCTCAGGTACATCCTAACCTTATTCCTTTTTATATAGCTATTCAGTCCCCTGACGTTCCAGGTTACTATTCTGAAGTCTCCCATCTTCATCCATCTTCTGACCCATCTCCGTCCTTCCTTGTCTTGCGCTCCCTATATTCTTTTGTGTGGTTTTAAGCTCGTTCTCTAACTATATTCACTGTAAATTTCCCAACTGTCCCCCCTGCCCCCTCCCTCCCAGTCCCCAACCGTTCCCCGCTCCCCATTTTCCAACAGTCACCCTCCCCCTTCCCTCCTCTAACTCCCCCAACCTGTTGCCCAGCTCCATCTCTGGATCTCAGGATACCCTGATTCTAGCCCTCTTCTCGGTACAACATATATTCGGTACTCAGCAGGGGGATACTGCTCTAGCAGTATCCCAACTAAACTACCTGTAGGGGGATGGTAGCGTGTCGCTCAGTGCTGCTTCCGGCCCAGCACTACAAGCGCGTACAGTTACGGATCATATAGCAGCTCTCAATTTCTAGTGCAATCTTCTATATTCCAGTCCCAATGTCATTGTGCAAGCTTTTACTTATCTCTCTTGTATTTCCCTGTTGCGTCTGCATTGTCATAACAAGGCTCCGGCTCACTTTTCATTCGTTTCCTACTTTTGGCTTTCCGCTCCCGTCCGGCAATTCCTCGAGTCCAGCCAAGCGGTCACATCCTCGGGTGACTCGAAGAATAGCGCTTTGTTCCCGTGGAGCACTTTCATTTTCGCTGGATATAGTAGCATGTATCTGTAGCCTGCTTCACGCAACCTTCTTTTCACTGCAACGTAGTTCATGCATTGTCTTTGCACTCTGAGAGTGTAGTCCGGATATGCAGTGATAGAGGCTGATGCCCTGTTTATGGTCCCCCCTTTACGTAAGTGCTCTAGGACCTTCTCCCTGTCTTTGTAGTTCAGGATCTTGGCAATGATAGGTCGTGGTGGTCTTCTGGACAGGGCCCGGTGCGCGCTCTCGACTGCGAATCCATCGCTCAGAGCACCACCCGGTATCTCCTGCAGCAGCATGTTCTCCACATAGCTCGTTGGATCAGATCCTTCCTCTCCTTCTGGAAGCCCTACGATGCGTACATTGTTCCTTCGGGCTCGCCCTTCCGCCTCCTTAGCTCTCTCCTCTAGGTTGCGCATCTGCTGTTGTAGCAAATGGATGTCACTCTTGTTAGTCGTGCTTGTACTTGTGTTGGTTTTCACTTCCTTTTCAAGGGTTCCTGTGCACTCTGCCAGCGTCCGTACATCTAGTCACAGCAAATTGACGTCTATGCTCACTGCATCTATTTTTGATTCCAGTGCTGCTCTTCGGTCCGAGATAGCGGTGTTGCTCTCCCATGCTTCTTTCAGCTCGGCAATAGCATCCAGTATCTGCTGGTTACTGGGCGCAACCTGTTCATTTTCTCGCGTACCCTGCCCTGTTCCGCTGGCCCAGATATCACCTGTGGAGTTTTGGCAAAGTCCTCCAGGGTGGACTGCTTTCCTTTACTTTTGGGCAGTTTAGATGCCATCTTATTTGTGAAGGGGCTGCAGGTCGAGCGCTGCTATTGAGTAGGGCTTCCTCCTGCCGTTGGGATCCTTTCTTCACTGTGTGGGTAGTGTCCACTACAGTTCGTCGCCTCTGCTAAACTGGTGGGCTGCTTTACGGCAAGTGTGTCTGTATAGGCGTCCGGTGCGGCAGCCTCTCGCCCGTCCGCCCCTTCTTTTCCGATGCTTGCCTTCCGATTATTGCATTCCACTTCTCCTTGTATTACGAAGTGCGTCTCTCGCCTTCAGTTTGGCTGCACCTTGGTATTGGGGAGAATGATGCGACAGCGGGCATTTCATTGTAAGATCTCTTTGTTTGGGAGATCAGCCATTTTGGTTTCGTCGGCTGTAAGCCTTTGTTCCTTAGAAGCCCGGATTCATGCATATTTCTTACTTACTGTGCTCTCGCTTCTCATGTAGTGTGCTGTGTGCTTTCACACACATCTGCTTTCCAAGTCGAAGATTACAGGCACCTTTTGACTCATTTATCGATCGGATCAGTCTCGGATCGGCAGGAGCCTCACAGAGTGCACGTCTACTCCATGGCTCGCTTAGCCACGCCCCCTCTTTCATACAGTTAGATACATTCTCAGGGTTCTTCCAAATGGCACTCTGACCCAGTCCATTCATTTTGAGTCTTACCTGTTTCACCCATGGCAATAAACACCTTCCTGGGTAACGAAGAAGACTAGCGATTGCCTCCTGATAACTTCCTAGCTCTGGAGGCACCCAAAGTCTTATCCGTTAAAATACTGGTTTCCAGACTATCTGTGAAACAATTGACTCATGACATTCTTGAAGTATGGGGCTGAAGTGGCATTATGTATGTCAAGATCCATTTGGAACTTATTGGAGGGAACATTTTGGAAGCAAGTCTTGGCCATTCCAGAATGTGTACCAATTCAACTCCTATAGTATGCATTAGGACGTTTATCATTACACATCATTATTGACTGGAACGCCCCTTACTTTATATAGAAAATCTCTCCGGGCAGATTCAACCTCCTTGCTCTTCATGTTACTAGCAGCATTATCCATTAAGGATGTTGGGGTGGTAGGAACATTTGAGAAAGAGTGTATTGCTCTTCTGGTTAATGCAGGTTTGAGCCTGAATTTATTATTGCAGAATCCGACTAGAGTAAAATATAAACTGTGGATGGCAGATTGGGTAAAAGTCCACCAGGAATGTATGACACATGATGTTTAAATCTAGCAACGGCAAGGTTAAGCCTTTTAATATCTTAGAAAAAATGTCCTGATGCAAAGTTCAGAAATACATTCTTTTTAAAAAATATTTATTTGTATATACTTCAAAAACATTTACAAATTAGAAGCATCAAAACTTAATTATAAAACATAAGATCAAAAAAAGCAGACAATGCAAATTATTAAAGGTGCAGATTGGTAACACAGCATTTTGCGCATTACAATCGGGGCACTGTACAGTCCTACCAAATCAAACAATCCACTCGTTCACACTTGAAGGCTTGTAAACATAGAGCCAACCGGGTCCCACCAGGTTGTGAGGCAGCAGTTTAAAGTTCAGCTATGAAAATCATCATAGGCAAGATCATTGTAGTAATTATTGAGCAAGTTTCCCAATGCAGAGTCCTTAGCATCGTTAAAACAAGTTTACATTCTTTAAAATTATAAATAATAAAATGTACTAGTCATCAAGTAACCAATTAATATTATGTATTGACTACTGCAGTACAGGGAATCAACTTCATTAATAACTTTCCTTATGCAAGCCTACCGAGGCTAGCCCCATAATAGTCAACGTGTAGCAATTTCGTGATAAAGCACTACAATCTATACAAGGCTAGTTGTACCATTTCACTCTGTGTTGCGGCAAACATTCCAGAATGCATCCAGCTTTATAGACTCATATGGTTGTGCACAAAACCTCCCATTGTGGTCATAATAGATGGACCCAGAGATGGGCACTCAGTAAAAAGATGCTTAACCATCTCCAGCAAATCCCGACTTGCAAATACGCAAGGTCCTATGCTGCAACAGGATATTATGCAGAGCCCCACAGGATACAAACAAAGGTAGTTGGTTTATCCTTGGTCACAGCATAAACCACCGAACAGCAGAACTAGGGCACTGTCTCAAATATCTTTTAGCCGTTAGGTACGAATGTGTGACACTTGGGACATGTGCGTATGAACTCAGTGTGGGGAGGTGCGTATAGTTGTTAGTCCAGTACTATTGCTCCGGTTTACTTTTAAATAGATATTGCAAAGTAACGGAACTGTTACCACGTTTAGTCTGGTGTCCAACCGATGTTCTCGTAGAGTTTGGCAATTAAGTCATTGAATTAGTTTCCTTTGGACGTTGTGCCCAAACCTGTAGGTGACTCCATCAGAGTAAGCAATTGGCATTTCGGCCTGGTGCAACATCCCCTGTTTAGTCAATGCATGGCTCTTCAAAGATACAAGCCCAAGTTCCAATCTAAGGGCCTCAATGGGTGTCTAGGAACCCAATTTTAGTATCCTCTTCCAAAAATACACCTACATTTTATCTAGCCAAAGTAAATCAGACATGGCAAGGGCGTCAAGGCCATATAGTACCATAGGGCACAGGCACTGGCTGTACAAGGTCACGATCCCTTCAAGTGAATAGCCTGCAGTATGGTTGGCGAACTTTCCAATTAGGTGGGTCAGTTGGTTTGCCTTTATGCTTTTAGTCTTTTATATGGGAGTAGGATCTGGAGGTACTCATCTCTAGTCCTAAATAAGGATACTTTCCAACCTTCGCAAGTACACCCAAGCTGGTAAAGTGTGGACATTTCAGCTTCTTGGGTGCAAATACCATAGCCTTAGTTTTGTATAAATTAATATTTAGGTCATTTACCACAGTATACTCTACCAATATGTCGAACATTGCCTTAGCTCCACTATATGTATGATTAAACAGTACTAAATCGTCAACGTACAACAGACAAGGAATGGTCCGCCCCCCAATTCTAGGGCAGCAGCCTGTTACTTGGTTGAAGTGCTGGGGTAGCTCATCCACCCACCGCTGCAAGGCCCGGAATACAAAAATGGCAAAAGTTTTTCCAGTGGAGTCTAGTAGGGATAACAGCTTATAGTTAGCTGGCAATGCACAATCCCTTTTTTTGTAGACCGTAACTAACAGACTGTTCCCATGATGTCGGTATACCCTGAGTAGAACACACTTTATCAAACAGAATTTTTAGGATAGGTGCCCACATCATGGGATTCTGTTTCAGTACTAAGTTTGCCAGGCCATTATGTCCTGGTGCCCTTGAGTTGTTGAGTTTCCCAATCTTACTTTCAATGTCTTCCTCACTGAAGGTCAGGGGCCAGCCCCCAATCAAGAATTGGGGCAGGGAGGGCTACCACAATTCCCTTTGTTGTGGTGGAGCCACTCGCCCTCGTGGATAGGATTGAGAATTTTTACCCTACTATCCCCTTTGGCTTTGCTTAGCAGAAATCAAATGTCTTTAGCGTTACCTTTCCTAAGCACCAAAATCATATTTTGCCAGTGTATGTTCTTTTTATTGAACACTTCCAGCGCTTATGCCAGCCCCTCTAATTATTCTTAATGTGTCTCACACGACTATGCTTCTCCACCCTCGACTCACAGGCCACATGCACAGCTCTAATTTCTCTGCGCATACTACGCTTGGCGTCGCGGATATCCCAGTCACATTACCATTCAAGGCGCCCAGATAATCAGTCTACTCCCCTTAGCGCGTTGACTGTTGCCCCCACCTTTTGTAAGTTCCTGCTGGTCCAACATATACGGTTCCCAGCACAGTTGGGCTGAAGACCTGAACACCCGTGTGTGTCCCCCTGGTTCATTTTTGTATCAGCCAGGTAGTTAGTAAGGGACAACATGTTGTGATCACTATAATCACAGTCACTAACTCCAAGTCCTTGAACAGCCAAGATATATTATCAAGAATAGGCATCCCCAACCACGTAAACCCAGGGGAGTAACCGAACAAGCAGCAAAAAGTGGGGTCACGTGGAATAAGCTGCTAGAAGAATCAAGCAAGGTAAGTTACTCTCAGTGTAAGAGCCCAATGAGGGGATAGGCCAGGTCAAGGATGGTGTAAAATCAAGTTATCTTTATTATTCACCTATTAAATTACATCATACATGGAGCTGAATCCATGGTAAAACACATAAAAACACACAATCAATGTTGAATGTATACAAATAAAGTGCATAATTACCAAATAAACACCCTGCAATACAGGATGGGAGCAAAGTGCACAGTGCAATACAGGATGGGAGCAAAGTGCACAAAAAAAGAGAAACCCTCCATTAGATATGACGGGAAAGAACAGGACAGAAAATGTAAAAGGAAAAGGAATTAGGAAAATGAAAAAGATCCCCTATAGGGTCCTGTTATTGTCCCCAGTTTTTTTTTTTTTTTTTTTTTTTTTTATTGTTACAGTTGATAAATCAACTTTTCAATATAAAATACAGAAATAAAAAGCATTACATATCAATTCAATTCCACCTTGATAACATGACAACATAGATTAAAGCTATCTTGCATGCCTTTCTTTGTTTAAAATGTCTTTTTTTCTCCCTTAGGTATGCAGAGCTTCAGCGCGGCGAACTGGCTTGGTTGAGCCCCGCTGGTAAATGATGGCGCATTAAGAGCACTATGATGCGGTAAGTAAGCGCTATGCGCAGCGTGTTTTTTTCTTCCTTGTAGGTCGCGATGTTCTTCAGCGCGGGTGGAATGTCCGGAGTGGTGCCAGCCGAGAGCCGACCAGCCAGGTAAGCCTTTTGAGCAGTTCGTAATTTGTAAATGTCTCTACTGCTTTCTTTAATTTTGCCTCTATCTTCCTTTTTCAGGTCGTTCTGTCCGGGAGGCGTGCAGATTCGAGGAAGCTGTTCTCAGGAGCTGCGAGTGTTTAAAGATGAAGACTGCTGGTAAAATGCTGCTGCTAATGATGTTCCTTTTGTCTCCTTGCAGGTTCTGCTTCTCCTAAGTTCGAGGGAATAGCTAGACACGGTGAGCGTCACGTTGCAAGCTGCAAAGTAACGCGAAGCGTGTTGTCTTGCTCGGGTGTGGTTTAAATAGCCCCAACAAAATAGTCCAGGTAAAGTAGTCCCTAGGCTGCCACACCCAAAACACTAGACCGCATAGCTTGGTTTTTCTCTATGTAGATGCCTCCATGTTGGCTGACAATACAATAAAGTAGTTCCCAAGCACATTGTTTTTCATGGTGTATGAGCCTGGCGCCATAGGTGCCAGGACTGGCCCCATGAGGGCTTTTGAAGAGAATGCCAGGTTCTAGAGTCCCGAGTCCTGACTCCACCTGGCCAATGGGTTTGCCAGAGGGGGTTTTGGGCGAGGGTCGTGACACAAATGCCGATTACCCCGATTAAAGGGGTACCGGATGGTGCAACATGGCAACCCAAGTTACACAGCCAATCACAATCTGGCCATATGATGGGAACCGGCAGGTGACAAGATTAGTGCCCATAAAACTCAAATGTGCAACACCCTGAATACATCTCGCCATATGGCAACGGATTTAAGTACAGTGCCCTTCCAAAGCATATAAATAACAGTGATACCCTATGTCCCAATCCTTAAGCAATGTAGTTGAATCGAGACAAGAAAGAAATATTTTATAAACAAAGAGGGCAAAGGGAGGGGGGCGCTCGAGAGCCCGACCAAGTTGGCCGCAGGTCTGTGAAGCTCTCCGGCACCCTTGGAAATCCGGTTGTAATCCTGCCGACTTTGTGGCTGCTGCACCCCTCGAGAGCACCGAGCGGTGATTGTTTCCTGCGGTGCGGCTCCTGATCCGTGGCGGAAGGCCCGTGCGAGGAGCGGAGGTCCTGGGGCGGGTGAAGCTGCCACGTGGAGGAGACGTTTGTGGTCCTGTTCGGGATGGAGGAGAAGCACGGCGCCTGGCCCCCTGGCTGCGGGCTGCCGGGGCAGGTCTGGTGGGACGCCCTGTGTACGGAGACGTCAGCACGGTGGAGGCGCTGCAGCCGCCAGAGGACAACAGAGCCGGACACGTGGCTGTGAGCGGCCCCGGAGGAGGCTTGCTTTGGAGGAGCGGACTTGACGAGTGGGGAGGCTGGGAGGGGTTCCCGCCTGCTACAGAGGAGGTACGGGGCTGCTGCCGGGGCCTGCCCCTGGTGGTCTCTGCCGTGGGCTGGCCTGGTGTGTGGCTGCCCTAGAGGGGGGACTATTGAAGCGCAGAGGTGCTGTGGAGGCGGGTCCCTGTGTTGGTGGCGCTGGACGGTGCTCGGTGGACTGCAGCTACGATTCCCCCCTGGGCCCCTTGGAGGCACCTGGCAGGAGTGGGGTGGCGCCGGGGTTCGGGCGGGCCGGCGCTGTCGGCGTATACTGTCCAGCTGGCCCTGGACACATCTGCATATAACTGGCTCGGAGGCCGGAGGGGCTTCGGAGCCCTTTGGAGATTGGAGGTGCTGAGTACACGAGGAATGATCAGCACGGCCTGGTGAGCTTGGTGGTGTTGGATTTGTGTGTTAACCCGCATTTACATACTTGTGATGATTTCTTCGCCCGCGGGCCTCAGCTGTTGGCTATAAATCTCACGCATGTGGTGCTATGGGTGCCTTGCGCCTGTCTCCCCCTTGGGGCGCTGCTGGGATCTCGGCACGGGTGAGGAGTGTACTGTGTGGGACATTGGTGGCGCTGGGGGGGGTGGCGCCGCAGGGGGGGGGATCCATGTGCTGGGAGTACTGGATGGTATGTGTTCTTGTCCTCCCCCTCCCCACTTACGCAAAAGTGGTAAACAGCAGGCCAAGCTGCATTGTGAAGTACCCCCCCCCCCCCAGGCTAAATCTAATGGGGCAATGGTGGATTTTTCAGAGCAGTGTGCCCCAGCTTTAGGAACGGATCCCTCTTATGCACTTCAGGACATTAAGGTTATGTTTGCGCAGTTACAATCCGGGATACAGTCTCTTGATGGGAACCTGGACACGCTGACCTGCAAGGTGGACCACATTCAGGTCGGCTTAGACAAGCGTGGGGAGCGGTTGGACGAGGCAGAGGCATTGATTTCTGGAGTGGAGGATGTTGCAAACTCGGTATCTGGAGCAATGGCTGGGGTGCAGAAACCTCTGAAAGAGCTTGGGGAGAAGCAGGAGGATTTTGAATCGCGGTGAAGGAGGCATAACATTAGGATTGTGGGCCTGGCAGAATCGGTAGACCAGAGGGACATGGAGAGCTTGGTTGAAGGCTTACAGAAGGAGGTGTTGGGCTCGGAGGGGTTCTCCCCAATATGTGTGGTGGAAAGGGCTCCTAGAATCCCTAGTGGCAAGAGGCCGGTTCCGGGAGCCCCTCCAAGGCCGTTTATAGCTCGCCTGTTGAACTATCGAGTCAGGGATACCGTGCTTCGGAAGACTAGGGGAAAAAGGTACCGTCACTTACAAAGGGGATGTCATCAGATTTTTCCCTGACTTTTCGGATAAGGTGCAAGCTACCCGGAAGACTTTTTTGGATGTGAAGAAATGGTTGAGGGACAAAAATATGAAATATGCCATGCTATACCCAGCCAAGCTCCGAGTGGAGCATAAGGGCAAGTCACTCTTCTTTCAAAATCCCGGGGAAGCGGAATCTTTTTTGGATATGTTGCCGGAAGCGCCTGGTCAGCGAGGCAATAATTAGGTCTGATGAGGGGGCGGGAACAAGTCTGGTCTTGGATTATTGGTGCTGGCAAGATATTCGGGTTTGGTTTTGAGGAGGAAGTCGGGAAATCTACAGTAGGGTGCTGGAGGGTCGGGCTGGTAGCTTCCCCCAGCGCAAAAGCTGGTTGACATTATGTTGTGGGTAGTTGAATTGCTGGAGGTTTGGGGTGTCTGGCATAAATGGGGGGCGGTTGTGGGGAGATTTGGGGGGGAGACGGGGAGCTGGGTAGACACCGACAAGTTGGGGGTTGTCGTTGGGGGAGAGGGGTTGGGGGGGGGGGGGAGTTGTTGGAAGGGCGGGGACCAATCAATCGCACGAGACATACAATTCTTTGGTAGGTCAGTTGGTGCATGCACGGTAGGTTTTAAGAAGCTGGACAATGGCGACACTTAAACGTTTGACCTGGAGTGTGCGGGGCCTTAATAGTCCTCCGAAGTGCCGAAAAGTGCTGCAATACTTGAGGCGTCACCAGGTGGAGGTGGCCTTTCTCCAGGAGACCCACCTGACGGCAGAGTCGGAGACCAAGTTTGGTAAATGCTGGGGGTGCCACAGATATTTTTCTTCGTACTCTTCCTTTTCTAGGGGTGTGTGCATATTGGTGCACAGCTCTGTGGGCTTCCGACTGACCAAGTTGCTAAGGGATCAGGAGGGGAGGGCAGTTATAGTCCAGGGGGTTATCCAGGGGAGGCTGTATACGTTTATTTGCTATTATGGCCCTAATCAGGATACGTCCGAATCGCTGAAGTGGGTTCAGCGGCAATTGGTGGATATACCTATGGGGGAGGTACTGTAGGCGGGGGATTTTAACGCGTGCTGGACCCCGCTCGGGACCGGACGGGGCACCATCCGCGCTTAGATAGCAAGAGCTCAGTTAAACTCCGGGGCATGCAAGATGTGTGGCGATTGGCGGATGTTTGGAGAGTGCAGAATCCGGAGGTGAATCAATATATGCATTATTCTGCGCCACACAACTCAGCGGCACGCCTGGATTACTTCTTTGTGTCTGAAAGTCTTTTGGGACAGGTGACCGAAGTGGGGGTTTTGGCTCGCACTCTCTCTCTCTCTGATCATGCTCCGGTTGTTTTGGTTGTCCAGCTTCGGTGGCGGGTTGAGGGGAGGCCGCCGTGGAGATTCAAAAGTGGCGAGCTCATGGATGCAGTTTTTAGGGAGGAGTTGGGGAAGGCTATAGATGGTTATTTTGAGATGAATGAGGGATCGGTTTCATCGGTTGGCATCCTGTGGGAAGGTTTAAGTGCATGATACGGAGGAGGGGGGGGTGTATTGCTAAGGAGGCAGGTATACTGAAAAGGATACGTAAGGTCTTGGCGAGGAAGGAAGGGGAGATACGCGCCCTGCAGGAGGCTGCTCCTGTCCCTTCCAGGTCTCAGCAGGGAGAGATAATGACGCGCCTTCAGGAATTCCGTGTGTTGGCTCAGCGAGAGGTCAAATATCTGTGGGATAGGTCGGCCCCTCGGACGTATGGTGAGGGTCAAGCTCCGGGTAGATCGCTGGCTAAGGCCACACGCTTAAATACCTCGGGAGGCAGAGTGGCGGTAATTACGGATGTGGGGGGGACGAATCGCTTCGAAGATGAGGCGATACTTCGAGAGTTCCACACATTTTACACTCGCCTGTATGAAACCCAGTTTTGTGCCTCGGAGGCGGACATTGACGCATACCTCGACCAGGTGGGCTTGTTTTGGTGCTCGGAGGAACAGAGGGAGTGGTTAAATAGGCTGGTGTCGTTAGATGAGGTGAAGGAGGCCATAAAGTCGTTGCCTAATGGGAAGTCCCCGGGCCCGGATCGGTTTACTTCGGAGTTTTATAAGTGTTTTGCTGACAAATTAGCACCTTTATATACTGCGGGTATACCAGGAGGCGGTGACTGCGGGTCGGCTACCGGAATCTCTCAGGGAAGCTTTGGTAGTGGTGCTTTTGAAACCGGGAAAGCCCGAGGGGGAGTGTTCCTTTTTATCGCCCGATCTCTTTGATCAACTTGGATAATAGGATCTTGGCCAAAATCTTAGCGTCTCGTCTGTCTCCGCTGATGTCCACGTTGGTTCGGGCGGATCAAGCAGGCTTTATCTCTGGGCGGTCGACATTGTTTGGTTTGAGGCGAATGTTCGGGTTGATGGCCGGCCTGCCGAGCGAGGTCTCGGCGGCTGCAGTTTTATTAGATGCCACTAAGGCTTTTGATTCTATTGAATGGCCATTCTTATTTACGGTTCTGAGAAGGCTGGGTCTGGGGGAGTTCTTTCTGGCCTTAGTATCATTATTATATGTGAAGCCGGTCGCAAGGGTGCGTGTCAATGGGCAGATGACCACACTAATCCCGCTTGAAAGGGAAACCGCCAGGGGTGTCCCTCGTCCCCCTTATTGTTTGCTTTAGCGATAGAGCCTTGGGCTGAAAGAGTGAGGGAGTTCCATATTCATAGGGGGATTCAGTTACATACCCACAAAGTGGTGATCTCACTGTACGCAGATGATATGGTCTTGTTTTTGCGTCATCCTGAGGTTAATTTAGACCCGGTCATGTTAGATATTCAGCAATTTGGTGAACTCTCGGGGTTAAGGGTGAATCCAGGAAAGTCAGTGATATTTCCACTGACGGACGAGCTGGCTCGTTTTCAGGGCGGGTGGGGGTTTCAGTGGGATATGCTTAGTACTCGGTACCTGGGAATTACCTTGGCTAGGTCCGAGGGGGAGGTGTTCCGCAGTAACTATGGAGCGGCTCTGCAGCAGGCCAAGGAAGCAATGCAAAGGTGGGCTTCACTCCCACTCAACCTGTTTGGTAGGGTCTTCGTAGTTAAGATGACCATTCTGCCCCGGTTCTTATACGTGTTTCTTAATGTGCCCATTCGGATACCTAAGAAGTTCTTTCAAGACCTCAAGTCGGCAGTGACTAGATTTCTTTTGGCTGGGAAGCGGGCGCGAGTGGCGTGGGATAAGCTAATTGCACCCGTCCATGGGGGGGGGGGTCTGGCCTTGCCCAATTTTGAACTGTATTATGTGGCCCAGGCTAGCTATTTAAGATACTGGTATGGGTTGGCGGCTGAACATAGGCATGTTGAGGTGGAGAGGTCAATTGCATCCCCGGCATTGCTGAGATCAGTCATTCTGACGGCCCAGGCTCGCTCTGGGGTGGTCCGGAATTTGGGTGAGTTAACGTGCAGGGCTTGGTCTCGGCTAGAGCATGCACCGAAGGAGGGGATACTCTATTCACCGGAACTTCCGATTATGTTTATTCCGGGGGTGCCTGTGACTAGTGAAGCAGGTTGTTGCTATGACGAAGCGGGTGGGTCTCACCAAATTTGAGGATTTGTTTCCGGATGGTAAATTTATCACTATTGAGCAGTTGATGGGTAAAGGGGCCCTATCGGCGCTGGATGTATTTCTGTACTATAGGCTCCGGGTGGCGATGCGGCAGCTCTTCCCGGCCTTTCCCGAGCAGCCTCAGTTGGCCAAACTGTTAGGATGGTAAGGGGAGACCTGGATCGGAGGTTGCTCTCAGAGCTTTATGCGACAGTGTCGGAGAGCAAGTCACTATGATGTTGCCAAGGGCGGGGTGGGAAAAGCTGCTAGGCAGGGAGATCTCGGAGGATATATTGTCGTACTGTTGTGGGGGCACGAAAAAAGGGGCTATTAACACTAATTTTAAACTTGTTCATTTTAAATTCCTGCATCAATATTATTACTCTCCGGCTCAACTGCATCGGTATTTCCCTCACAGGTCAGCGACCTGTATTAGGTGTGGGTATGAACCCACGGGCTTTCTCCATGTGGCATGGGAATGTGTATCGCTTGCTCAATTTTGGGAAGGGGTGTTTGATGTGATAGAGCAGGTTGTGGGTCAGCGATGTACTCCGGATCCGGTGATAGGCTTGCTGGGTTACACTGCCCAGGTACCGAAAGGGTTTAGAAAGTTAATAAGCCTTCTACTGATGCTCGCCAAGCGTATGGTTGCTATGGGGTGGGGTAAGAGTGCCGCCCCGACGATTGATCAATGGTCTCAGGACATTATGTATTGCAATGATATGGAACTGCGATGGGGCGTGATGTCTGGGAGGAACGGGGGAGACACTAGAATGTGGGATGCATATACGTCATACCTTTTGAATAGGAGCGGCGGGGAACCAGGCGCCGCACTGCTACAGGGGTCCTCAGATTTATCACTGTCTGACTGAGGGGTCCGGCCGCCGCAAGCCTTGTATTACAGTGGAGTGGCCCTGGATTTTCGGAACATTGGAGAAGAGGGTGGGGTTGCATTGAATTGTTTTCCTCTCCTGATGCTGTGTGGTTTGGGAATTTGCCTCTGCGGGGTGAATACTTCATATTGTCGCATTATGGGGTTTATTTCCTGTGTGCTTTGGACCGACTCGAAATGTGATGAACATTTATGTGCCATGCCGGGAGGGGGGGGAGGGATCGGAGGGTAGGGGTTCGGTTTGAAGTTGCTGTTTATGTGATATGTTAAAGAAAATAACAAAGAGAAGGTACTTGGCCTTCTATTTCTACATAAGACTATTGTGTACAAAGGTGCCCCCCTGGAGACTGAGAACATTGGACATCCTTTGAGTCATATCTTGTACTGCTTTACACTATTCTACTATAAAGCTCTTGGTATGACGATCCTAGGGTGGGGGTGCGGGGTGCGGGAGGTGGGAGTAAGGGATTGTTACTGTTACTGGTGGAAAGTTGAAATGCCAATAAATAAATAAAAAAATAAAAAAGAGGGCAAATGGAACTGGGAGGACAGCAGTTTCCATTCCTGCGTGGCAAAGGAAATAATACTGCAGGCCGCGTGGCATCCAATTTCTCGTCCGCTCTCGATGGAATCTAGGTCAGCCGACGAGTGAGTATCCTGAAGTGCACGGGCGGTCCTCGCTCCCATCCTGTATTGCACTGTGCACTTTGCTCCCATCCTGTATTGCAGGGTGTTTATTTGGTAATTATGCACTTTATTTGTATATATTCAACATTGATTGTGTGTTACCATGGATTCAGCTCTATGTATGATGTAATGTATGATGTAACTGCTCATAGTACTTCTGAAAGATGGCGTTAATGCCCCTGTGTATCATGATCGGGTTCCCTGCCTCATCCTCAATTAGTGTAATCAGGCATTGCTGCTGTTGCCTTCTGAGAAGCCACACCAAGAGTTTCCATGCCTTATCTCCCTCCCCGTGAATCCTAGTTGTGTAATGTGCAAAATCCTGCTTCCTCAGTCATTGCAAGCCTGCTGCTGGTTTACCCTTATCCATAGGAGCACCGCATGGCAACCCTATTGCCATTTCCCACTCCAACTTCCTGATCTGTTCCTCCTGTTTTCAAGGTAGTTGGTAATGTTGAGCGAACCCCATGGGATATGGCCATGCATTTGCCCCGAATTGTTACTTTGAATGCTTCCCACAGTACACCATAATCTTCCACTTCAGCCTTTCTGAGCTCCTCCACATAAGCCCCGTCCGTCGGGCCTCGGCCCGTATCCGCCAAGTGGGGATGGCATTCGTCGTCCTACACCAGGACATCATGGCTTTCAATGGGGTCTGGTCTGATGTCCTAACCATATAGCCAGCGTCCTGGAACTGGGGGGAACTGCTCCCTCCCCACAAACAGATGGTCTATACGGGAATAAGTATTGTGCGGGTGGCAGTAGGAGTAGCTTTTTTCATTGCCATTTTCTTTCCCTCCAGAGGTCTATAAGATCTAAGTCTGCAAGTGTGCGACCCAGGGACTTAGAAGCCAAGGTCTTATTACGTTCCTTCGGATCCAATCAATCTAGTTGAGGTTAGAGCACACAGTGGAAATCGCCTCCCCAAATTTGATCTCTATATCCTACCCTCCCATCATATCAACCACCCCTGGGAAACACGTATCATTATCGACGCGGGGAGCATAGGAAATTATCCAGACAGATCTCCCTCCCCTCCATCTCACACAGCAGAATGAGTCCTCCACTCCTCATCCTGTCTTACTTTGGTAACTTGAAAGGAAACCCTGCTTGCTATCCAGGTTAAAACCCCCCTGGCATTTGAGGAGTAGGTTGTCCTGTATACGACCCCCCCACCCAACAAGCATTCTTCACTTTTTCCAGCTCCATCTTAAGATGCGTTTCCTGGAGGAGTACTATCTGTACCCTCCCACCTCTTCAGAAACCCTAATGCCTCCCTGCGTTTAGCCGGGCAATTGCCAGCCCTCTCACATTCCAGGTAAGGATTGTCACTGACTGTTTGTTTATTTGACCACAACTCCCGCTCCCTTTCTTAACAGCTGGTAACCTCTCGGAACCCAAAACCTTGTATACACGCTGAGCTGGATCCCCCTTACCCCTTCCACCCACCTTCCCCGCCCTTCTCGCCCTACCCCATCCCCAGCCCCCAGCTTCCTCACATAACCCCCATAAAACGGAATAACTCTTAATCCAAAATAACTGCAACTAGTGCACCCCCTACATTCCACTTAGGGGAGGCTGACTGTGTGGTTGTGCTTGAGGCGCACTTCAGGCACCACCCCATAGGGGGGGGGCACAAGGCCACCATGTGCTCTCAGGGGGGGGTTTGTAAATGTAAGAGTGAGGGATCAGTCTCCACGGCTCCCCCGCGCCCATGTTCTTGATATGGTGATGCCTTGCTGCTGCCGATGCAGTCCAGCAACCTCCATGTACTACTGTGTAGTGTGGATTCTTGATCATGGGTTTGCCCCTCAGGATTCTGTTGATGTCTCCTCTGGCCGTTCATCTTCCTTGTGCAACTGAAGAGTCCCATCGTCGGCCACTATAACCTTGCCTGACCCGATCTGGTCATTGGGAGGTGGGGGGGTCGTCTCTTTCGCCTTCGGGGTTCGATCGCGCCCCCACTGTTGTAGTGCTGACTGCGCTGCTTCCTAGAGGCGCTCACTGACCAGTTGCCTTCTGACTCCCACCACTCTCAGGCCTCCTCTGGGGTATTGCAGAACAAATGCTGGTCTCCTTTTATAATTTTAAGCTTTGCCGGATACAGCAGCATGTAGCGGACCTCATGTTCCCTCAAAACTCTGCTGTTGCTGCTACAGCCTTCTCGTGTAGTCTGGGAACACCATGACCGTGGAGCTAGAATGATCTATCGGGCCCCTTCGAGGGGATTGGGTCCTCCGACGTATTCCATATCTATGACATGTAATCACCACAGCTGTGCTGCTTCGGAAACTTTTTCGGCGTCTGCGTCCTGCGTCGATGCGCCGTCGTCGAGGACCTCCTCCGACGTCCGACGTCATCCGATGTGATAAGTAGGACGCACGACGCCCATAGCCTCAGTTCCGTTTTTTCCGCGAACGTGTTGCTTCGTGTTTCTCGGTTTAAACGCCTCGACTCTTTGGAGTTCTGTTCTTCTCGGTTCTTCGAACCTGTTCGTTTGTGAAAATCCTTCAGAAGATGTCTACTTCGTCTTCGACCCTGCGTCCGGGTTTCAAGAAGTGCGGGGAGTGTGGGTCCAAGATGTCGGTGACGGACTCGCACGACGCCTGCCTCTGGTGCCTCGGGGAGGCCCACGACACGGATGACTGTATCGACTGCCAGTCGCTCACGTCCAAAGCCTTACGCGAACGTAAGAAGAAGTTGTCGGTAGGTCGGGTGTCCAAGCCCCGGAAGTCGAAGTCTTCGGGGCTTTCGACGGATGATTCGAGGGGTGACTCTCCGTGTCATCGTCGGAAGTCTCGTGGGTCTCCTTCTAGGAGTCGGTCTCGCCACTCCTCAGCCTCTTCGAGGCATTCTCGGAAGCGCCGACACCGGTCGTCTTCCAGGTCCTCTTCGGAGGGCTCTGCCCGGCACGTCGCTTACCCCTCCAGCCGTGCGACGCCGGAGGAATGGGCTTCCTTCGGGAAGAAGATGCTGGCGATTCTTGAGTCGCAGGGTACTCAGCCGTCCGCGCCCCCGAGTGGGGTCGGTCGTGTGAGGTCGAGAGACACCGCTCGCAGGAGTGGTCGGCACGAGTCACGGGAGAGGTCCCGTTCAGACAAGGGGACTCGTTCTCGACGTACCCGTTCCAGGTCCCGGTCCTCGACGCGTTCGAGACCGTGTGCACCTGTGAGGTCTTCGAAGAAGGCATCGACGTCTGTGGCGTCGAGGGCGTCGACAAGCTTTCTCGAGGCTCTGGCTCCGAGGAAGTCGTCGATGCCGTCGACGCTCAGGTCGTCGAGGGACACGCTCGGGGCTCCGGCCTCGAGGGCTGTGTCGACGCCGCCGATTCTGGAGGCGCTGCATCTGACGTGGACGCCGATTTCCTCGACGTCGACGCCGATCCTCTCGGCGCCGATGCCGGTTCTCTCGACGCTGGCGCCGATTCGCTCGACGCCATCGACGCCTTTCGTGTCGGAGGTACCCCAGGGCACGGGTGGACCCCCTAGGAAGGCTCTGGTTAAGAGCAAGCACTCTCGAGTGCCTTCTTTTCGCCACCTGGACTATATTTCAGAGGCGGATGAGGATTCTGATGGCCTGGTTCCTAGTCAGGTTCCGGATGAAATTGTCTCGGGCCATAGTCAGTTTGACGAGTTGAGACAGTCACTGCATGATGCCAGTGGACTGGACACCTCTCCGGAGGTGGAGTTTTGTAGGCCTGAGCCTGGCTCTCATGCTGATTCCTCGTACCGGCGCCTTATGGCTAGGGTTTCTGAGTACTTGGGATGGTCTGCTCCCCCAGGGGAGTTTGTGCAGGATGATCTGACAGACATCCTTGGTGTTGGTCCCCCAACTGACCCGGTTCTGCCGTTCCATATGGCTTTACAGAGAAGGGTGGCGGCGGCTTGGACTGCTCCGGAGAGTCTCCCGGCGGTGGGCAGATCCTTGTCGCGAAAATACCGTCCAGCCGGTGGCGACCCCTGCTACTTGACCAGGCACCCCACTCCGGAGAGTTTGGTGGTGCAGGCGGCCACGGCCCCGGCGAAGCAGGCGTCGTACCCTACCATCCCTCCCGATAGGGACGACAAACGTTTTGATGGCTGGGCGAAGAAAGTGTTTTCTTCTGGTGGTATGGCGCTTCAGGCGGCCAACTCCATTTGTGCCTTGTCGCGTTTCACGCACACTGTGTGGAACTGTGTTGCGTTAGCGGCTGAACATATTCCCGAAGGGGACGAACGGGATGGTTTCCTTGCTATGGTCCAGGATGGTAAGGATGCCATGTGTGAGTCCGTTCAGTCGGGTTTGGATTTGGCTGAATGCGTCAGTAGGTCCATGGCGGCGAGCACCGTGATACGCAGGTTTGCGTGGTTGCGGAAGTCGGGGTTTGCTCCTGATGTGCAGTCCCAGCTCCTCAACATGCCCTTTGACGGTGAACACCTTTTTGGCAGCAAGGCTGACGAGAGCCTTGAGAGGTTGCAGACCTCAAAAGCTGTAGCGAAGTCGTTGGGCGCTGCAGTTCGCCAACCTCCGCCTTTTCGTCCTAGGGGACAGCAGTGGAGGGGTGGTTCCTTTCGCTATTACTCATCCTTCAGTAAAGCGAGAGGAGCTGGCAGTCAAAGAGGCCAACGCAGGGGTACCAGAGGTGGACGACAGGGTACCCGTGGTGCCAAGGCCGCTCGGGCAGTTGCCTCTTTGCCCTCAGGTAACGCTGCAGCCGCTCCCACTCAGTCGTGAGGCCATGTCCCATGGTTCGCCGGTTGGGGGAAGGCTGGCGCAGCATCTTGTAGAGTGGCAAGCCATTACTTCAGATGTGTGGGTTCTGGAGATCATAACCCACGGCTACTGTCTTCCCTTTCGGCACAGGCCTCGCGACAATCCACCGGGGAACCTCTCTTTGCAGAGTCCGGATCCGCTCCTTGCGCAGGAAATTCAAGCCCTGCTGGAGAAAGGCACCATAGAACTGGTGCCTGTAGCGGAGAGGAACAAGGGATGGTATTCCCCTTATTTTTTGATTTCGAAGAAAGACGGGGGATTGAGACCCATCATGGACTTGCGCGGTTTGAACAAACTCCTCAGGAAGGACAAGTTCAAGATGGTTACTCTCTCTCAAGTCCTCCAGGCCCTTCAGCTTCAGGACTGGTTGGTGTCACTCGACCTCAAGGATGCTTACTTCCATGTGCCGATCCATCCCAAGCACAAGAAGTACCTGAGGTTCGCGGTTGGCGACTCGCACTTTCAGTTTCGGGTCCTGCCGTTCGGATTGACCTCCGCCCCGAGGGTTTTCACCAAGCTCATGGTGGTGGTGGCAGCGCATCTCAGGCAAGGGGGGGATTCACCTCTACCCCTACCTGGACGATTGGTTGATCAGGGGGAGCTCTCCCGAGCAAGTCCTGGATCATCTATCGGTCACCTGTCGCTCCCTTCACAGGCTGGGCTTCTCCCTCAATTTAAAGAAGTCCCATTTGACGCCAACACAGCGGCTCCAGTACATCGGAGCAGTGCTCGACACTTCCCTGGGGCAGTGTTTTCCTCCCCAGGTGAGGGCTCTTCACATTCAGAAGATGGTGCACAAGTTTCAGCATGCCCAGACGCTGCCTGCGTTCGAGTTCTTGAGGTTGCTCGGCCTCATGGCATCCTGCATTCTTCTGGTGCCAGAGGCTCGCCTGCGGATGAGATCTTTGCAGTGGGCACTCAAGACGCAATGGTCGCAGTCCTCCGGCAGGATGTCGGACTCGATTCAGGTGCCGTCCTCGGTTGCCCGGGACCTTCTGTGGTGGGCCGTCGAAGGCAACTTGATGAAGGGGGCTCCATTTTGGCTTCCCTGGCCGGAGGTGACGATCGTGTCGGATGCATCTCTCACGGGATGGGGAGCTCATGCCAACGGGCTGACAGTCAGCGGTCGTTGGTCTCCGTCGGAGTCAAGACTCCATATCAATCTGTTGGAGCTGAGGGCCGTCAGGCTAGCCCTGAAGGCTTTTCTGCCGTCTGTGCGAGGGAAGAATGTCCTGATCCTGACGGACAACACAGTGGCCATGCACTACCTCAACAAAAAGGGGGGGCAGGGTCACTTCCTCTGTGCAGGGAGGCGATGCAGCTCGAGTTCTGGGCCATCCAGCAGGAAGTTTCGATCTCGGCAGTTCATCTGGCCGGAGCCGAAAACGTGACGGCGGACGCTCTGAGCAGGCAGTGCACGATCTCTCACGAGTGGGAGTTGGCTCAGGAGATTCTCCTGGAGATCTTCGCCCTTTGGGGGACCCCTCAAGTGGATCTCTTCGCCGCCAGTGTCAACCGGAAGTGCGAAAGGTTTTGCTCGCGGGAATTTCCTCCAAAAGGAGCCTTAGGAGACGCGTTCGTGGTGGAGTGGTCATTCCCGCTGCTGTACGCGTTTCCTCCAGTCCCCGTCATCCCGCAAGTGCTGCGGAGGTTACGGAAGTTCGGTTCCCGGATGATCCTCATTGCTCCGGCGTGGGCTCGGAGGACGTGGTACCCGGACCTTCTCGACTTGTCCATCTGCCCTCCACGTCGTCTTCCCTACCGAGACGATCTGCTCTCACGGGAGGGGGGTCAGGTTCTCCATCCAGAGGTCAGATCCCTCAACCTTCACGCTTGGCTTCTGAGAGGTTGAGGTATAAGGATTGGGACCTCCCTGAAGACGTGATGGAGGTGTTGCTTTCGGCCCGAAGGCCAGCAACTAAGTCTCTGTACCGTTGCCGTTGGCGTAAGTTCTGCGACTGGTGCAGAGTTCAGAATGTGGATCCTTTTGCATGTGACATCCCCATGGTTCTGTCCTTTTTACTTTCTTTGGCCCACAGGGGCTTGCAAGTGGGTACCATTAAAGGTTACCTGACGGCGCTGTCCATCTTTAAGCGCTTGTCTGAAGAGTGTTCTTACTTTAAAATCCCTTTTATTTCACAGTTTCTGAAAGGGCTCACTAATGTGTTCCCTCCGTCACCTTTCCTGGTGCCTGGTTGGGATTTAAACCTTGTTCTTAGGTTTCTTATGGGTGCTCCGTTTGAGCCTTTACATTCTTGCCCTTTGAGGCTGTTAACTCTGAAAACTGTGTTTTTAGTTGCGGTTACTTCCGCTCGCAGAGTGAGTGAGTTACAGGCACTTTCAGTTAAGCCTCCCTTCACTGTATTTCACAAGGACAGGGTTGTCCTTCGTGTTCGTCCTTCTTTTCTTCCGAAGGTAGTGTCGGAATTTCATTTGGCCCAGAAGGTTGTTCTTCCGGCATTCTATCCTCCTCCGCATCCTGGTAAGGAAGAGGAGAGGCTCCATAGGCTTGATCCTAGGAGAGCTTTAAGCTTTTATGTTTCACGCATGTCCCGGGTCAGAGTGGACGATCAACTCTTTATTGGTTACGCTGGGAAGCGTTTGGGGCAAGCTGTGACGAAACAGACTTTGTCTCGCTGGATTATTTTAGCCATCTCGGAGTGTTACCGTTTGGCGGGTAAGGACCCACCGGCTGGCTTGCGGGCCCATTCCACCAGGGGTGTGGCTGCATCTACTGCACTGCAGAGGGGTGTTCCTATTCGCAACATCTGTGATGCAGCCACCTGGGCTTCAGTGCATACATTTGTACGTCACTATTCCCTCGATTCCATCCCAGGGCAGGATCTGGCCTTTGGCAAGGCGGTCCTTTGCTCTGCTATTTGATTGGCTATTCTAAATTTTGATTCTAAATTCTTTCCCTCCTCCTTGCTCTGGTACTGCTTTGGGAGTCTGTCATAGATATGGAATACGTCGGAGGACCCAATCCCCTCGAAGAACAAGTTACTTTCTTACCTGGTAACGTTCTTTCGATGGGATGGTCCGACGACGTATTCCATATCGCTCCCGCCCTGCCTTCCCCGCTGCAGAATTTCTTTTGCGATTGCAGCTTACGTTCCGCAAGGCTTTGTGTCTGACTGGCAGTTGACTTATGTCACACGTTCTGGGGGAAAAAACTACAACTGAGGCTATGGGCGTCGTGCGTCCTACTTATCACATCGGATGACGTCGGAGGAGGTCCTCGACGACGGCGCATCGACGTCATCGACGCAGACGCCGAAAAAGTTTCCGAAGCAGCACAGCTGTGGTGATTACATGTCATAGATATGGAATACGTCGTCGGACCATCCCATCGAAAGAACGTTACCAGGTAAGAAAGTAACTTGTTCTTCTGGCTGCTTGTAGCAGGACGTCTCTTTAACAGTTATTAAAGATTCTGGCCATGTTCGGTCTGTGGTGGCCTCCCATTATCAGTCTATGTGCTGGCACCCTGTGCGCCCATTCTATGGTGAACCATTGTGACAGGCCCTTGCCGCCCAAGTGCTCCAGCAGCCACTTCTCCAGAAACTACATAGAATCTCCTGCTGCGTTTTTCAGGAGGCCCACTATTCTCACATTATTGCTTCTTGAGCAGTGCTCGGCATCCTCCGTGCGCGCAACCAGAACGTTTGTGGTCTGCATAAGCATGTCGCCTCCTTTTTGAGGGTCTGCTCCCCCCCCCCTCTGTCGCTTTGACTCGCACATCTGTCGCCTTCTACCTCTCTGCTGGATTTTGCATGTCTGCCCTAATAAGATGCAATTCTTCATTTAACGTGCCAATTCAGAGCTCCAGCGCCATTCTGGAGCCCTGCACTGCCTGTAGGACTCCCTTATTTTTTTTCTCCATTCTTGATGCCCAGCCGTCCTGCATCACAGGATGGGGGCGCAGAGGCCCGAGGGGGCGGAGGCTGCGGAACCAGTGTCGTAAACGTATCCATCTTGGGCTGCCTGCCCTTGCCTCCCTTCATCTGGTCTGACCGTCGCTTGTCTCTGGGCAGAGTGCGAAGGTAGTGGGATCTGCCCTGCAGATACTGGTGGCAGCCCACGCTGGGCGTGCTCCACTTTGTACTGCTCCTTTCTCACTTTCTGCACCAGCTCCTGTGGGTCTGGAGATCCTGAGTCCTCTCTGGGGCCAGCTAGGTCATCCCACTATCTGAGCCCCCTCATGCTCTACCCAAGGGCCCTCAGCCATCCAAGTTCTTCAGACCCCCAGTCTACTTAAACAGTGTCCCTGTACAGTCTCCGAATGGCAGTGCACCCTCCCACTTTCACTGTCCTCCTGGATGTTGCCTCCAATACCTTCTCTCCCCTGATAGCTGTTGTGAGGACACCATCACCACCACTTTGGAGGCCCGTCAACAGGCGTCCGCCCTTGTATGCTGCACCACCAGAACCCCCAGATGTCTCCGGACGAGACTGTCCCACCCCCCCGCTGTTCACTGTCTCCTTACTTCTGCCAGATTAAAGCATATGGGGCACTCTGCGAGCCCCCTGACTATTAGGTGCGCCCCCAAGCCCAGGGGACTCGAGCAACTGCTCCAACCCTGCTGCTTCACCGTTCTGTGCCAACATAGTTCGCCTCTTCCTCCTCTTCCTGCTGCTCCCTCTCTCCGTTTTGTGCACACCTGCAGTGCCTTTGCCTCCCTGTGGTGGTTGCAGGGGCAGGGCTCTGATTGCTGGTGCGTTCTAATGTTGGTCTCTGGTACCGGTGGGGAGCGTGATCTGCCTGCTCCCTCGCCGCTGCTATCTGCGGAGGAGCTGCGGAGTCCTGAACTTCCTTCTCTGGGCCACTGGCAGTGTCTTCAACAGCCAGACCCCCGCTGCAGCCACGGCTACGGGCTCCCTGTTGCCTGTTCTCGCAGTGATTGCTGCTTCTTGCCGCCTCACTGCTGTTGGCCAGAGTATGGCGGGCCGCCCGCCCTCGCCGCCTTCGTCTCCTCACCCGAGCCACCGCAGGCTTACTTGTCAGCCAATCAGATAACGGTGGCTATCTTGCAGCGCATCCAGCTGCTCCGGAATCTACTCAAAACAATTACTGTGGAGGAGTAGTGAACTATCATAAGGAGTGGACATTTTGTAAATATTACACTTGCAGTAATTAGATTTTTAAATCAAAGTTTTTCAAAATGTACTTCATAGGTTTTGACTGGGCTATTAATTTGATTTTAAGGGAATTTAATCTAGTTTGTGTTGCAGTATAGGAATTATACAAGTGACAATGTTAAGAAATTAAGTAAGAATGCATTATGCAGGATTTAACTCTTTTAATGTACAATGATACTTTTAATTTCTGTATTGTTTAACGAAAGGTTTGATGTTCAAGCCAACTGCTTAATAAATTAAAAATGAAATCTATAGGGTAAATACGGTTTCTCTTCTCTTGCTTGAGCTACGAGTTGCAGGACATGGTCGGCAGACCCCCACAGCCTGGAGCACTGCTTCGACTGCTGTGATTCACTCTTTGTGCTCTGGTGTCTTCAGAGTTGATGTGAGCCATTTTTCAGCCATCTTCCACCGCAGTTGAGAGTGCATAGACTGTGTGTGATCCTCTTTCCTTCCCGGAGGTCACCAGCCTGGGAAGGCACCCTTGTGGTCCTTCTATTTCAAGGGGCAACCCAGAAGTTCCTTGCTCAGTGTAGTACCCTGGGTGACCACAGAGAGGTTACCCTACCAAGCTAATACTGGTTTAATTCCAAATGCTCCCCATCACAGGGCTAAAGTGCCACCAAATGTCTTCATGGGCCTTGCTCTCTAGTACTATAGGCCCATTGCGTGTGGGGGGGTTCCCCACATAGCTCCTGGGCTAGTGTCCGCTTTACTCCTTCAAGGCCAGGTTCAGACCCAATTTCAGGCACAGGTGAGGTCACAAAGTGCCTGTGACACTGGTAGCTGCATTGACTATTCAGATTGTGGAAACACATTAGCACTGGTTCCCTCAGTGCTTCATTGAACAGGTTCCCTTTTGCCCAAGTATGGAATGGTCTGCCACAATATGGATTTATGTTGCCTCCTGCATTCAACTTGCTGCCCTTCTCTTATTTTCTACAATTCTGCCACCTTAGATGACTTAGCCCTCTTCTGAGGACCGCTTATTAATGAAGTTCCAGCCTCTAAAGCATCCGTCTTCTACAAGGAGCTACTTTAGGGACCTGATAAAGGAGGTGTTGCTTCAAACGCCTTAGCCACAGGCTCCTTCCTATCCATTGCAGTCACTTTGGCTTCAAAGCACACACCTTCTCCCTCGGGGTCCGGTGCTCTTTCCAGCTATTCTCTTCTTCTACTTGCAACTTGGGGTGATCCTCTGCTGCCACCCGCACCCATCCTATGCAATTGATGGTACCTCCCACTGTCTTGGGGCCTTCAGAGTCTACTTTTCCTCTGGCCTCCCTGCCTCCCAATTCCCCTTTGCCAGCTGAAACCCCTCTGGTGAACCCTTCATATGGCCTGTTATTAGGTGATGGTGATTCTCATCTGGGTGATGATGAAGAGGAAATCCCCTCAGTGAAAGGGTTTCCCGACCACATGGCAGAGTTACGGGAGTTCTTGGAGATTACTCTGAGGTGAGTGCCTAACCTCCCGCCCTTATTCCTGCTCCTCAGTGGTAGTGGCCGCTACTCTGTATTCTGAAGTAGAATCTTCCTTGCTTCTGAGCAAGCAGAAGTTGCATGATTGGGTTGGGCAGGTGAACTACCAGAATTCTTCCCTTCACTTCTGTTAGGCAACCTCTGATGCCTTACTGGCTGCAACACCTTTGTGGTGTCAAAATTGGAAGCACTGCAGAGTTGGCAGCGTTCAAGAGGTTTTTGTCCATGGATAAACAGTGTGAGGGTATTTGTCCCTTCTTCAGCTACCCCCTTTGACGCTAGGGAGGTGAGCCCTCTAAGCAAGACCCTCCCTAAAGCTCTGGCCAGTGGGTCCCCACTGGGAGGGACTCCCCTCTTGCATGAGGGACTCTCAATGAGAGAAACACTATCTGCTTATGGGAATCAATATGCCTGCACTGCTGTATCTCCTTCAACAACCAGTGATACAATTCCCATCTCCTTGGCCTTAGGCAATGCTGGATTTCGCATAACCAACAAAGGGAAACGAAAAGCCTCTGAGAGTTGGCGGCAAACTTGGAGATTAAGAACCCAACAAGAGGCAGAGAGAACCTTCCGCAGAGGAGAGCCTATGATGAAGCAACGTCCTGGAGGGACATAGCGCCGCTGGGCCACCGAGCCTGCGGCAGAGTGAGAGAATCGAAGGAGCAGAGACAAGTGCTGAAAGACCAGCAAAGAGCAGTGGTGTAACCACTGCAGGGACTGGGTCGAGAAGACTGTCCCACTTGGTGGCGTGACCACACGGTTCCCGTGGTGGGCTTGGAGCCCACGAGCCAAAGTTGATAACAAGCGCTTCGCGAGGCACAAGTTCACCACTCTGCCTGTGTACGCTGGGATGTGGGCAGACTGTGACACAGACGCTGAGAGACAAGGGAGCAAAAGCAGGGGAAGACGCACCGATGAAACGCCAAACCCCGGTAACCAGCCCAACGCTGAAGAAGATAGCAGAGCGGTCCAGGGAAGGGGGGGCAACTGGAAACAAATGAAGTAACTGTGAATGTGGGTTACAGGACCCCTAAAAACACCAAGTGTGAACATTGGCAAGAGCCACAAGCGTTGCAAAGTACAAGGATTCACATAGACCTGGGGGGCTCTATAAGACACTGGGAAAGTAATGAATAGAATCTGGATTATTCAACATTTTACAGGAGAAACCACAAGAAAAGCACACAAGGAATGGGGGAAAGGATATAAGAAGGATCCCTATGTGTAAAGATGTTGAGACTTTAAATGTATATCACAAATTACAGAATCTCGTATCCAAGGAGGATTAAGGAACGTGCTTTATTGACTTTAAATAAAACCTTAATTCCTTGGAACTAAGAACACTACCCTGAGAAGAAGCCCACTGAGTTCGACCAAGGAACGTCTTAAACAGAAGAGCAGTTCTCTGGTCTTTAGGTTATTTTTCTATAGTGTTGGGGCCAGATAGAATTAGGTTTGGGACAAAGGACATATTTTTGGTTTCTTTGGATGAATGACGAGCACCAGTAGTTTAGTTTCTTAGGCAGGGAAAATCCCATTGGCGAAAGGGATAGATATGCCTTTTCTTATTTGATTTAATAAAGAACCCTTTGAAAATATCCTCAGTGCGTCTGACTCCTTCTGGTTTACCAAAATATGAACAGTTAGTCTGGGATCTCTAAGGCCAAACAGGTGGAGCTGGACATAATGGAGTCAACTGTGCACCAGATTGATGAAGCTCCTTGAGTTATGCTTTTGGATGCTGATCCTTGGCATAACCCCTGCATGAGGGTCACAAATGTAATTGCAACTTATATGCGGAAAACAAATCCTCAGCCTCCTCTTAGAGGGGCAGTCAACTTATTTCCTTACACAAAAGGTCAGGAATCAACAAAGAAAAAAGCAATAGCCAGTTGACCAGATCCTTGGTCCTGCTCACTCCAAGTGATTTCAACCAGCACAACGGGCCAGTTGCCGATCCTCCAGGCGCTTCAGAAGATTTTAGGACAGGCATTCAAGGCAACCGGATAGATCTCCTAGCACCCACATAAAAAAGTAATAGCGAACAAAGGGATTCTTTCAAGGCTCATCAGATTAGCCCTCCAAGCCAGTTTAAGCAATGAAGCACACTGCTGGACTTTGATATTACGGTTCACTCTACCCCACCAGGACAATCGTAATGGAACCTTGTACCTCAAAGAATAACTGACAACAAAAGTAGAAAGAATAAGGCTTTATCTGGGTCTTACTCATTCCCCTGTAGCAAGTGACCGCAAGAAGGAATTCTCTGCTGCCCTCTTTCTTCTATGAACACCTAATAGTACAGAGACTGGGCTGTGCCTAACCTAGTCCACCCTGTGCCATTCATCGATTGGATAACAATTCTGGATTATCTGCCCACCTTTGTGCCCTCTTTGGAGACACAATGGAGGATATTTTCTGCAGGCTGATCTCACTATCCCCTTTGACAAGGCCAGTACACTGAGAGGAACCCGGCGACAGAGAAAGCTGAAGGTCCACCACTGCACAGCCATGAGAGACCACACACTGCTCCGTTGCCAGCAGGCCAGGCGAAAGGGAGTCTTCTAGGCCATCGCAGTATCACTCAAGGGACCCAGACCACACCTGTGGAAAATCTACCTCGGTGAAGGCAACCTCATACCTTCCTCCTTCCCAATACGAACTAGGGCATTGGACTTTCTGCGATGCCCTTACAATTCTTGAGAAATTGGGTGTGGCTCAGCCCCCATTTTAAACACTGCTCCTGACATACTCGACCTGGGAGGAAAGAGGGAAATATGTTGGTTAGGAATTAATGGCCAACCAGCACAATGAGAAGGGATATTAAAGCAGGAAACTGGAAGCAAGATGTGTGGGATATTCGGATGAGGTCAGCAGTGTAGTTGTAGATGGGCCAAGAGACCAGTAGGGAGAAGGAGCGAGCAGCGGCTTATGGAGGAGATTGTTGGAGCAGGTGAGGTAATGGCTGAGGAGTGAAAGTGGTGCTGCAGTTTGAGTAAGAATGTTTATGCGGTGAGTGAGTAAAAGAGGGTAGTCTAAGGAGTGATTGTGAATTGATTGATTGATACAGAGTGACCAACGTTTTTTGTGTAGTTTGGAGGGTGGACTAGTGGCAGTGGCACGGGAGGGAGCAGCAGTGGTAGGTGCCGTTGCATGGGTGGAGTGGTGGTAGTGACGGGAGAGTTAACACCAAGGTAGGAGGAGTGAAACATTGGATGGACAGAAGGTTGTTGGGGAGGAGACAAGGGAGAGGAAGTAAAAATGGTATGGTGACAGTGGGTGTGAGTGAAATTAGTTGAATCCTACAGAATAGTTACAAGGCACAACGCCAGTCCTAATTAGAACACTAACCTTTGAGAGTTGGGAGAGTTAGAAAGTTCCTGAGGGAGTCATTGAGCCTGCATTTAAGGAATCATAGCTAGTCTAAGCCAGAACTTACATAATGGAGGGGGCAGCAGGTAATTGGTAGCACTAACTGGCTTATTGAGGTGTGTTGCGGCAAAATGAGTGAGTGGGACAGCCCTGGGCTCCACAAAGACCTCAATAAAGACCCTTGAGCTGTCTTTAAGAGACTGACCATTTTATGTGACATGTGACACAAGTGGGCTCATGAGTACCCGATACAGAGGTCACCCATAGCCTAGAGAAGAGAGCTGATAATGGAGGGCTACAGGGGTAGCGAGGTACACCAACCAGGAACTACCACAATAAAATCCTGAGTGAGTCTCTCACACGCTGACTGATTAGGAGTGCATACCCTCGCAAAGTTCTCCATGGGAGAACGCTTATGATGCAGTTCATGTTCGGTCCCCAGAAACGTTATGGTGGAGACGGATCTCCAAGTGGACCTACCCAGGGGACTGCATTAAGTACATTCTCTCTGAACACCAAGACTGGACAAGTACAGCATATGAGCTATTCATGGTGGTCAGCCGCACCCCAGTTATATATGGAGCCCTCTTGGCCAATCTCCTGACCCGATCCAGCTCCTGAAAAGGAGAGGTATTTGAGCACTTCTGTTGTGACACAGTATTGCTGAAGCAGACTTGGAGAGAGGCGATACCTTTTTAAGACTGAGGGTTACCACCAGTGGAATGCAGTCCCCGTTCACAGTACATGTTCGATCCAGGGCAGGAGACCCTGAACATTTCCCAAGAGGACTTGACGCTTGGAAAACCTGGAAGAAACCATGTGGGCACTGGAGAGTCCGCTTACCGTCTCAGAAGAGATTGTAGGTGAACTGGTATGAGCGGGCCAATCTGGCTGCTACAAAGAGGGGAGAGCCCAAAGCCAATGTCAGATGAAAGTGAAGACCAGAGGCTGTACTTGCAGAGTCCTGGCACCCCAAGTGCTAATGGTTGATTGGATGGGGTTGCAGAGGAAAGCAGAAAGCAAGAGGTCCTTTCCAGAAATCCCACCAGGAGAGACAGCGCTTTTGTCATGCTGAGTGGAATCCCACCCAAACCCCCAGGAAGACATGAAGACAAATGTGCACACCCAATCTAGTTGAGGAGGAAAGCGGCCCCTCCCATGAAAAAATAAGTCCGCTGCAGAAAGTCTTTCAGCAGTGGCGCTAGCTAGAGGACCTGGAAAAGCTAACAGATAGAAGTGGGAACACAATAGCGGTGTGGAGGTTTCTGGGCGAGGAGGAAAGGCACTCTTTTGATGATTGGCATCTAGTCTCTGGATAGCTGGAAAGCGACACGACCCAGAAATAAATCCACATCCCCGAAGGAGATTGTGGGAAGGCCTGCCAAGGGGCACTCTCGGCACTCAACTGTACACCCAGGAAGGCCTCACGGATTTAGGGGTTCCGGATACCCTTTAGAGCCCACCGAATTGGGGTTTTGGGCCCTGTTTGACTCTGGCAGCATTAATAACCGGAATTAATATCTTCCCCTTAACCATTAGAAGAGACAAGCACAGCTACATACTGTATTCATAGGGATTGGGTGGCATACCAAACTAAAAGTGTCCATATCCACGTGGGGAACAACGCCTGAAGCACACATGTCCCAGAAGACTAATACTAGGAAGCTCATTTCCCAGATTTCGATAGTGGATGTCCCTCTCCCAACATAAGGAAGGCTGTGGAACAGCCTCCATGTACCTGGGGGCATATCTTGTACCACTGCCTCATAACACAAGATCTCGGGGTCTGCCACCACAAATTTATTTGGATCCATAAACACCTTTGGTGGTATGGGTATGTACAATGGGGAAAACCTATCAACAATTTCACCTCCCCATACTAGTACACAGCCTCGGTGCCAAAGCTCTCTTGGACTCGGGAAGCAAAAGGACTGCCATCAGGCCACCCTTGTGGCAACTCAAGACCTCCAAGAAAACTCACTGCTTCCCTTAATATGCTTACATTGAGATGCTGACTTATGCCCACAAACGATCTATAACCTCAACATCTTGGGGAGAAAAATGGCAATGCCCATGATTGTGCTAATGGGACTCTCAAAGAGGTTCTTCTTGGTACCCATGTTCCCCTATTCAACCTTTGTCTCAGGCAGGCTCAAGAAGCAACAAAATGTCTTCCTTGGTGTGGGGGGTGGAAATTAGTGAGTTAGCAGCCAGGGACTGGAGAACGACGGGAAGGAAATGGTGTAGATACGTGATGAGAACAATACACTGGCCTTGCCAAGTGGCAAATGGGCGAGTAGAGGGAGATGCATGGAGACAGTCAGAGCTAACCCCAACTGAATCTGTTGAGAAGACCCCAATCACGCCTCCACGCCCATGTGAGTATGTGTCTTTGCAGACCATTTTCTCCAGCCTTATTTTTTGATTTTAACATATTCACATGACGTATTTATGAAGAATTACTCATTAATGTATCGTATAAAAAACGATTAGATGCAAACCTGTTACAACCACTGTTTCCCTTTACAACGTCATCAATTATTTATACAGACGCGAGTACAAGTTAAGTTCATGTAATCTTTCATGCTCATGCAGTCTCTTCTTGATCAGAGTTTTGCACATAAGGCTTTTATCTATGCTAGACGTCTGCAGTTGCATAACCGAAAGGCTATGTTTGCTAGGGCAGTCCTTCATGGTGGTTTGTCATCTGATGGATGCATTATAGTGATTGGGTCAATACGTTCCAGGCCAATATACCCTCACTAATACCTGTTATTCTGTTTACTTCCATACCACGCTTTGGTTTTCGGCTAGTTTTGTTGATTTATGCCGTGCACTGCTACCACCCAGGGGTAGTCTCCAGACGCTTCCATTTCTCCATGTCATCGCATCATTTGGCGATCTTAGGATCATCAGGTTTTTTCCATGCCAGTTCAATCCTGCGCTTGGTTAGGATGCACACCGAGTTCGGAAATTTTGTTTTATATTTATATTTTTTCTCCTTCCGTCTAGCCCTAGTAAGCATGTCTCGGTTGACCATACAAAATGAGTGATCCTAACCTCAATAATCTACTGCTTCCCTGAATATTTGTAGAACATGGCATGTTTAGACTTCATGCATTATCTGCTTTATCACGATTGCATCTAATGTAACTTACTAATTTAGTGGCAGAAAATGTTGACATAGGAGTCGTATATGTTTTGGTAGTAAGTTTAATTGTATGACCCTTTCACATTTTCCATCCTCCGAACTTATTCTGAGGTCCTGTTCCCACTCATTCTTGACTTCAAGTGCTGCCCTATGCGTCAGTTTAGGGAATTTTCTGTATTTGTGTCACTAACTTTTTCCCCTCCACTATCTGATTTAGCATAGTTAACATTTCGCTGTAGTTAGGTTCTATAGGCAGAATACTTACTGGCTTTTTGTGTCAGGGATACATAGGCCAGTAAGTATCTGATTTTAAGTTCTTCAAATAGAATCAGAATTTAGTATTACAGTGTACGGCCAAGTTGAACATTAGGGGGATATTCTGGGACTATTGAGCATAAAGCCCAGCCATTCTCACCAATCTGATCTATAATTTCAGACCCAGGATCAAGAAAATTGGATGGTGTAGAATTTGCTTAAGATCTAGCCAAAGGGTTTCTTTCATCACAAAAAATCGATAGACTTTTGATTTAGGTAGATTTCTAGATTGTATTCATCAGAGAGCCACTGTGCCACAAATTGGACTTGCGTTGCTAAGTATGACAGTTCAAAGTCTGCTATATGTGTACCACCTTCTTCATATGACCTGCATATAGAGTATTTAGGGATATATTCTGTCTCTTATGCCCCCATAGCAGTTCTGATATCTTGGCATTTCGTATGGGACATTCACAAAGAAATATAGCAGACTGGGATTGAATTAATCTTTATTTCGAAGCGGAAAGCTCCATAAAAAGACAACCTAAAAAAGACTATAAAAATATAAAAATTGAAAATGCATTGAATTATAAAAAGCACAGTACAATAAAAATCCATAAAATGTACATTAGAAAGTCATTTTAGCAAATTGCCCGCAAGCAGCTGTATTGTAGCTTCTAAACACATATACACAGCCACTGCTTCTTCTCTAAATGGAAGAAAGAGTATAAGTCTCGTTGCCTCTCAAGACAACCTACAATTTGACTTCCTTAAGACTGGTATTGAAAATGTTAGCATAGGCAGACTCGGTAGAATAATTGAATAATCATTTTGGTTAATGCTGCACAACCCATCAATGAGAGGGATTGCTTCTTCCAAAATCCAATTAAATAAGTATTGTTGTTAAGGGCTCTTGTCGAGTTATGTTCAAATGGGTCTCCAGTGTTGTGGAAAATTGTAATTCCTCGATATTTGAAAGAGGTCACTGCCCATCTTCTTGCTACTCTAGGCAGCGACTCTTCATCTTGGTTGGCTAGAGCTTCTGCGGAACAAACATTACTTTTTACCATTTTAATAGCTATACCTGACAAAGTAGCATAATTGTTCAACACCTATAAGATACATTGGAGGTTAGTGTCAGGCTTACCAATATACAAAAGTATTTCATCTGCAAACATTGAGATTGTGTGTCTGTTTTCAAAAATCATGATTCCAGCACCCTCAAACTCTGTCAATGGCTCTAGTGCAAGAACAAACTGCATAGGAGACAGCGTGCATCCCCCTCTTGTGCCCTTCTTTATTTCCCAGCAGTCGAATTATTGTTTTCTGTTCTCACTTTTGTACTCGGTTTGGTGTGTATATCAATCAAACTCATCTTAGTAACCCTTCGCCTATCCCGAACTCATGCAAGGTTGCATACATCCATTCCCATCCGACCAACTCAAATTCTTTGATGGGATCTAGCGAGGTCGCTGCATAATGCTCACTCTTTGATGCCGTTCTCTCCATCACATATTGTAATCTCTGAAAATGTAATGTGTTCCACATAGTAATAAATCCTGCCTGATCTTGATATATTATTGATTCACCTCTGCTAGTCTTTTCGCTAGCAGTCCACAAAGTGCCTTATCACGAGTTCGGCAGTAATTCCGCTGGGCAGAATTACCTTTACCGCGATGTCGTCTGGCGGAATTACCGACAATTTAGGAGTGCATTGGCACGCGCACCAACCATCAGTGGTAACAGTAAATCCGCTTGGCTGAATTACTGCAGAAAAATTATCAGCTGTAAATCCACCAATATCTGATGTATTTACTGCTTCTGCCGTGAATCAATGGAATTACCGAACTGTAATTCCGTCGACTGAATTAATGCCAAACGCACAGTCATGATGCAAATGGGAAGTTCAGCGACGGCCATTTTTACAAACTCAATCCACTCAAATTCGCGATTTTAGAACTGCCATCCGACCATGGAAGTAAGCCACAAATGTCTGGAGGAAAATGCAAAGCCAATGTGTCAGAATTGCGGCTTCGGAAAGCCAGAATTCACTGAGCAAGAGCTCACTTTGCTCGCTGAGTAGGTGGTTACCTATTCTGAGGAGCTGTATGGGGCCCAAAACACAGACCTCCCATCAGCGCCAAAACGCCATCTGAAGCGAGATCTGGGTCAGGGTGGCAGCCGTAGGGAATGTCCCACGACATTGCGATCACATTGGGAAGAGGTGGGACGACTAAGCCAGGAGCTGCACCCTCATCGAACCACTGTTGAGTCACCAGCTACTGGAGGAGGAGTCACCAGCTACTGGAGGAGGAGTCACCAGCTACTGGAGGAGGAGTCACCAGCCACTGGAGGAGGTACAGTGGTAGCTGCTGCAGCTCACACCTCCTGAGAGGAGACTGTGAGCACCATCCCTCCACATGGCGGGCTTGGATGGTGTTGGATCGGCAGAGGTGGGAGCTGCCATCCCGGAAGACCCCGATGAGTACATGAGTGAATCATAGGCCAATTTCATGCCAATATAATAACCTACAAAATTGCAGTCATCCAACAGGAAATTGACCAGCCAATTCATGCGCAACATATGAAACGCCACAGGACTGTGCACCGAAATGCATGGCAGATGTGAAACCCCCCAAAATACCCACCATCAGGCAGGAGGCCCCTCATGTAGGACATACACAACAAACATGAGCTCACACCCTACAACATTTGAACAAGGGGGTATTGAAGCAATGTTTCCTGTCTCCAAACAGGCACACAAGACAGCCAGGACCCCAGGGAAGGCCCCAGAAGACCTGGCCCACTTGCTCCTGGAAGTGGCAAGAAGATATCGGGACATTCTGCACGGGCTAAGTTTCAGAATTCAGGAAGGCAATTGGGCATGAGGAGACTTCAGGACCCCTCAGTACCTGCGCACTGCTGCAGCCACCTTTTGGGGGCACAGGCACACCTGCCCCCCCTCCGTTCCAGCCACCTTCCACTATTGTTGTCAACAGTGTCTGGGGTGCAAATCACCCACCCAACAGAAGACACTAGTGAGGCTGTCAAGCAGGCCACTGCACAGGACACAGCCACCCGACCTACCGACCTAGCTGCACTTGTGACAGCCAACACTGAGGCCACCTCTACAGCTGCACCAGTGAGCCATCTGACAATTGACTCATCTCCCCTGCCCAGCATCTCGCCACAACAGTCCCTCCCCCTTATCCGCACGCTGTGCCCTGCATTGAAGTCAACCACCAGAGACGGAATTCCTTTGAGGAGAACGAGGTACATGGGGAACAGGCCTCTGCTTCAGAGGAAAGCCACCACCATGAATCTCCAAGGCCAGTCCCCCAAACGCGCTCAATGTCATCTGGGAGAGGCTCTCTAATTGAGCAGTGCCTGGAGAGAATGGCCCAGGAACAACTGGGCCACTCCCAGGCGATGCAGGACGTGGTAAACAGTGCCTCCAGGATGGTGGCCACTGCCCTGGACCTTCTGTGTCAGTGTTCTGCAGATAGCACAGCAAGCATGAAGCTCATGATCCAAAGCGTTCGGGAGTTGGCAGAGCATATGTTAACCACGAATAAGAACATTGAATTGAAATGAGGAACCTTTTCAGTGGACACTGGGTATGGCGCATGAATGCAAGAGGTGTAACGTTAACTAATTATACGAATAAGAACAAATCACAAGCCATACCCCTCGCTCTGCAGCACATCCGGCGTGTTGAACCAACCAGTTCGGTCAGCCAGCCCAGCAGCGGGATCTGTGGCGAGCGCCCCTCCAAGGCGCTCGCAGCGACACATCACGTTTCGAAGCACCCCATCCCAAATAGATGGGAGATAGTGGACATGTTCATATGACTGGCTGCAGTTTACGAGGGTGTGGGGAGGGAATGGTGTTGGGCATGAGGGTGTGGGGAGGGAATAGGTTTGGGCATGAGGGTGTGGGGAGGGAATAGGTTTGGGCATGAGGGTGTGTGGGAGGGGATGGTGTTGGGGATGAGGGTGTGTACATATAGAATAAATCACTGAGTACAGTCAATGTATCCAGTGTTTATTTAATTGAAGTGATGTATGTGCATTCAGTGAATGGTTGCAGTACTGAGCGGTGCATACGTGTGGAATCAAAAATAGTTTTCCATCATTACATCCTAGCGGACAATGCATCCTTCTATATATATATATATATATATCTGAGGCAGAGGGATTTAGTCCTCATCTGGAGGCATTTGAAGGTTCTGCCGTATGCACATATTGTGCAGAATTGCATAAATTGTGATGTTTTCCCCAACTTTAGCAGGAGGCTGTCTGGTGGAGGCACCTGGCTTACCTTTAGCAGTGCAAATGTGCCCACAATGCATGTGCTGCTCCTCTTTTGTGCCAGTATTGAACATGACCGTTTGTCAAAGTACATGTTTATTGTCCTATTGTGCTGGTGGCCTTGGTGTGCTCATCTGTGCTTGTAGATGACGCACCGTACATCAGTTGGGGTGGAGGGGCATTGGCTTTCAATGGGCACTTGCAGTAATTCAGTGTCTAGCATCATTGTTCATGTGTTTTGGTCTGTTTGGACATCACCCCTGAAGGTGACATTATGGGGATGGTGCTAGGTTATTTACTGCCCTATAACCCTGCATTTACAGAGAATGGTTTCTTTCATTTGACAGGGGCCTTAATTGATGCGAATAATCATGTTCCTGCTTTCATGCATACAAAGATAGCCTGTAGAGTTTCCTCGGGTCGCTATGTGGCCTGCAGAAAGTGGGGAATAGGCCATGGCCGAGTCAATGCATTCTTGACTAGGATTTATCAGACTTTTCTTCTCCTTCCTGTCTCCATGTGCGCCTCTGTGCGGAATCGTTGTCAGATTGACTAATTAACCAAGAACCAGATATGCTGTAAATTGGTAGGGTGCTGTTCCACAGAACCATGACGTTGTGGGTGGCACCTGGAAATTGTGCGCAACAGTGGCTCAAGATGAGATCTGCATCGCATGTCACCTGAATGTTCATGGAATAATACTGTTTCTGGTTCCAATATTCTGGTTCCACTGCTTGAGGGGCACTAATGTCACGTGTGCAATCAAGTGCTGCTATTATATTGGGGAACAGGGCAACGGCGTAGAAATGCGCCTTTTCACCGTCCACCTGAGCCTGGATGGTGGGTAGAGATGTGCTGATGTGCATGCCTCATGAACACATCCAAAACTTGCTCCAGCATTTATGAGAAAGTTGTCTGGGACATCCCATGCAATGTTCCGACAAT
Source organism: Ambystoma mexicanum (assembly GCF_040938575.1). Lineage (NCBI taxonomy): Eukaryota > Metazoa > Chordata > Amphibia > Caudata > Ambystomatidae > Ambystoma > Ambystoma mexicanum. The sequence continues at coordinate 954,157,891 of NC_090923.1, read as the reverse complement.
GTGCTGGAATTCACCCGTGGGAAAGAAGTCTAAGACGGGACACCAGCTTTACAGGGTTGGGGAGGCGATCTGATGGTGCTCTGGAGAACAGCCTCAATCAGTTTTAGCAGGTCTGATATGGTGTGCTGGTCTAAGCAATAGTGTGAATTTTTTTTATTTTGTTTATGGTTTACTAAGAAACCTTTAAAACGCAAATCAATTAAAACATGTACATTTCCACACTTCGGTAATGTTACCACACCAGTCAAAAAGCAATAAAAATATTGATTTCGCACAGTACACCAAATCTATTAAAACAGGGCAATCTTCCGTCTAGGGTGCCCTATAGGCATGCTAAAATCAAATAAATCCTATGATCATGATAAAACCCTACTATCCCTCCTCCAGCCTACTTCTGCAGGAGTCTGTCCTAATACATTCTGGTTTCACCATCACCGTCTTGTGGCCAATGCTGGATTTGACTTTTGTGGACTTCATTGATTCATGGTGCGTCACCCTTTCTCATGGTTGCCCTGAATCATGCTGTTCCCATCTTCATCTTGTATCCAGGATTGCAACATTGTGTTACTACTGTCTTCTGCGATTGTATTTGCCCTCCACTCTTGCTTCTTTACTCTTTTTTTTTCTGCTTACTCTGTTCTCTCCTCCTCTCCCTTTTCCTATCTACTCCTCTCCTCCCCTTTCTTCTATGCACTTTATCAGAATTGTCCCTAGACATAGTACGATAGCAACCTAGTCTGTCTCCCCATCCCGCCCCTTAATCCCCACCACCCCTCCAGCACTATCTGAAATGTCATCAGGCCTAGTATGATAGTCGCTTGTTTTGTGCCTCCCCCCTGCGCCCCTCTTCCTCCCTTTTTGTTTTCTCCGGCTCTACCAGAAATGTCATCAGGCCTAGTACGATGGTCACCTGTCTGTTTCCATTTCCTTCCCACTCTCCCCCTCCCTTCCTTTTCTATGTCTTAGCTCTTGCACTATCTGGAATGTCGAGTACGATAGTTGATTTCACATCCTTACTGTTCATGGCCTGTAAGAATGTCATTGTATTGTCCCTTGTTCCCACCCTGGCCTTGAAGCACTTTGAAACCCATTGTGTATAGGCGCTATATAAATAAACTATCATATATAAATACAGCAAATTCTCAGGATACAGTACTTTTCCCCATTACCAACAGAAGACTTATTATTGATAAGCCTTCATATATGGAAATGCAGCATAATGTCAAACAAGCATACATTATCTCAGTGAGGAACAAATCACTATTGGTAGGCATTCACATTAAATCTAAGGTCACATCAGGTAAGATAAGGCAACATTATTCCTAAAAACCTAAGGACCTGTTAATCTTTCATACATGAGGAAAAGACCAATCTGTTGTTCCTGGACCATAAAAAGATTTCAGGATTTATTAAAAGATGCTACCGCCAGACCCTCGGACATATTCTGAATGGAGATGCACCTGGACCAGATATAATTATCACCCCCCCCCCTCATTCCCCACTTTACAAACTTCTCCAAATAGGTCCATCTGTTTGCCTGTAATGCTGGACAGTACACTAACAAATGCTTCGTTTCTGTTCCCCCTGTCTTCGCACAATAACGACACCAGGGGTTTGCCAAACCTACCATCTTCCTCCTATAGAGGACCTCTCATTGGCAGGATATTCCAGGGTAATTCGAGGAGTAAATTGCGGTAATATCGGTTCAGGAATTGGGTAAGTAAAAATTATGTTGTCCCACGCCTTTCGTGGATCAACTGTAAATGACTTAATGACGGATATGTGTGGAATTTCTCTGTTATGATCCAATCCCTTTGGTATAGCAATTGTTTTACTTTATCAGGGTTGGTAATCGGGGTCATCCTGTCTGCACCCACGTCCAGCAGCAACTTGTCACGGGTATCCTGAATAGTAGCCATATATTTGCTGGGGGATTGCCCATTGCACATATGGGGATAAGCCTACCAAAGTCTACATAGTGTGTTCTTTAAAGGCGAATCATGCTTCTAAACAGTGTCATCATTCGCCATGCAACCCGGACCTGCAACGAGGCCAAACCAAGTTCAAACTTGCCACCATTGGAATGTTGTATGGGTCCTTAAGGTCTTTCTTCCACATCCTACCCTCCAGGGTTTCCCTGAAATTTAGCAATTCCTTGTAATGGAATTTATTATTTTGGGTACTATTTTCCCCTCATAGAAGGAGATTGCAGATTTAATAGAGAAACAGGCAAGTTTATGATCACGCTTCATCAACTGATTAGCTAATTGAAGTGCTTTCTGTATTAGAAAGACACGTAACCCACAATTCGATGGTTGCGCCATTAGTGGTAAACCCATGTATAGAACCTTTGAAGCGATTTCTATGGGAACTCTACCCATACTCCATCCCCGATTTTTCTTTCTCCTACCTCTTCAAAATACCATAAGACCCTTCCTAGGGTTTACAGTTAGTCCATTCATAAGAGCATACTCAGCAAATTTATTAACCAGTCTCTGCAGACCTACCCTGGTGCGAACTAGTAGCAGGAAATTGTCAGCATAAGCTAACCATGGGATGTGTAGATTCCCCAATTTTGGCGTCACCAAGCGTACCTCCTGCAGAATCTCCCCAATGTCTGACACACACATTAAAAAGACAGGCGGCTAAAGAGCAACCCTGTTTTAGACCTATGTCCTAATCCACCTGGATAAATTGCCCTCAAGATTAAGCCGGACACAGATTCCTGCATTTTCATAGAGAGCCATGATCAAATTCATCAGGCCGCCTGGTATACCCCATTTTGTTAATCTAGCCCAAATTTGTCCACAAATCAATCCAATGCTGTGGACAAATTTATTGACGCTACATATATCTCAGCTCCAGGGCTATCCCAGGCGGATTCCTGCAAAGCCCTCATTACCAACCCATTCAGATTTGTTGAATGTCCTACTCTAAATCCTGTCTGAAGTTTATTAAGGCAATGAGAGCTAACCATCCATTCATTCACGTGTTTTAACAGAATAGACATGAATATCTTACAGTCTGCATCTATTAAAGATATTGGTTGGTAATTTCTAGCTTGGTCTCTTTTGCCTTGTTTAAAAATGGGTACTACATAAGCCGTTTGCCAACTCCCTGGTATAACACCAGCCTTAACAATACTCTTGTAGAGGGCTGTAAGTACCTGTGCCCAGGCAGCCTGGTTCGCTTTTAGAGGTAATTAGTCAACTCATTGGATCCCGCCGCCCGCGAGGTCTTTGCAGTTTTGATTAGTTTCAATACATCCTCAGAATTGACATTCACTTCCCAACATTCCGTCTCCTTGACATTCAGATCTCTCTGGCTCTCTAGTTCAGTTAGTGTCTGAGCCCCATACAAGTCAGAGAAAAAACTGACCCATTGGGCTTCAGAGACCGCATTCAACTGGTCGACTATAGCCGGAAAATCCTGATGGTCAATTAATTCCCAGAAGGCCTTAATATCTCGTTTCACTACAGTACACAGCAGCAATTATGCATCCTAGTTGCCTTTCTGGAACAGTAGTTTTTGTATCTTTTTGGCTTTTTTAGATCTAGAATTTTTCTCTAGTTGGTCATATCCAGAACAGCATAATGATCTTAGTGTCTGATTTAGATGTGTTTTTCTCTTTGGCTAAATGTTTGTCAAAAATTTCTGTTTATTTACAGATGCACCAAACCTCAAATACGGCAAAGCCCTATTAACCCCTTAACTGCCAAGGACGAGATATCTCGTCCTTGACATTACCTCCGTAGTGCCAAGGACGACATAGCTCTTCCTTTTTGGCACCTTGTTTTCTGTGATCCCTGCTAAGCAGGGATCACACAACTGTAATCCAACCCCCGGGCTATGTGAGGGGGAGGTCCCCCCTCCCTGCCAGGGGAATGGATTACCTTCAGTTTCACGTCGGCATGAAACAAACTAAATTCACTGCGGCAGCCATTTTGGGCTGCCGCAGTGAAGAGAGAAGGTAAGCGCCCTTCTCTCTCTGCCTCGATCTCCGGCTGTATTTCAAGCCGGAGATCGAGGCAGGTATCGTTGGAAAAGGGAGATTCTCCCCTTTCCAACGATACCTTGTGTGACAGCATTGCTGCTCCCGGATCGGGCGCAGGCCGCTCAATGCGGGGGCAGCAATACCCACTAGACGCCAGGGATCTGTTAGAGGCGGGGGGACGGGGGGTAGCTTATTAGGTAAGCGCCCCCCTTCGCCCCAAAGCATGGGGCCACATGTATGGAGACCCCTGGGGGCGGATGGGTGACCATCTGCCCCCAGGGGTGGGGGGGCAAAAATCAATCCGGGGGCAGCAATGCCACTAGACACGAGGGATGTCTTTTGAAAGTGGAGGGGGGGCTGCTTACTAGGTAAGCGGCCCCCTCCCCCACCGAGGCCCCAAAGCATGGGGCCACATGTATGGAGACCCCTGGGGGCGGATGGGTGACCATCTGCACCCAGGGGTGGGGGGCAAACAAATAGATATCATGGCTGGTGTTGGGAGTGCACCTCCGAGACTGGACAACCAGGGAATTTTTTTTATATGGAATGGGGTTGTCCCCCCCCCCTCACAAAATGGACTTGGGGTCATGTCATGCAGCCCTCCCTGGGAGCAGTTATCTGCTCTTAGGAAGGGGCATGTAACCCCAGGGAGGGCTGCATGAGAACCCCCCCTCCTGCATTTGGTGTGGGGGGTGTGGGTCAACCCCCAGTACATTAGAAAACTACCTGGCGGTGTAGGGTGACCTTCACCCCCCCCCTTAAAGGGCAGCCTGCCATTTTGAATTATTTTTTTTTACTAAACTTGCCATGGTGTGCCCAAACCTTACTGCCCTACCCACTGGGGGGCCTGTCCCACAATCTTTGGGGGCCCTTATCCCCCCCTCACACCCACACCAATGTACCCCTCTGCGCCAAGGGGAGTTGGGTTACCAAAGGAAAAAAGTGAAAATGGTGGAACGCATGGGGGAGAGGGGGGAGGGGGTGTGGGGCACCCCAAAGGGATGGAGAATTTTCTAATGACCCCCCCCACCCGCAATGGAGTGGGTGTCATGTCATGCAGCCCTCCTTGGGCCCAGATATCTGCTCCTAGGAAGGAACGCCTGAGCCCAGGGAGGGAGTGCAGGACAGCCCCCCCATGTGCCCCCAGGGAGGGCTACATGAGATGCGCCACCCCTCCAATTGGGGTGGGGGTGGAGAGGTGCACCCCCCCTTCACATTAGAAAATTCCCTGGCGGTGTAGGGTGCCCCTCAGCCCCCTCTAAAAGGCAGCCTGCCATTTTAATTTTTTTTCTTTGTTTACCAAACTTGCCTTGGCTCAGAGGGGCACATTGGTGTGCCAATCTGGCCCGGGGTGCCCAAACCTTACTGCCCCACCCACTGGGGGCCTATCCCACAATTTTTGGGGGCCCTCTCCATCCCACCCCAAATGGAGGGGGGCTGTACCTCATGTAGCCGTTTGTAGGAGGCCCAGGGAGGCCTGCATGAGGTGCCCCTGCCACCCATATGGGGTGAGGGGGGAGAGGGCCCCCAGTGGGTGGGGCAGTAAGGTTTGGGCACCCTGGGGCCAGATTGGCACACCAATATGCCCCTCTGAGCCAAGGGGAGTTGGGTTACCAAAGGAAAAAATAGAAAATGGTGGAATGCATTTTAGGGGGGGGCTGTGGGGCACCCCAAAGGGACAGGGAATTTTCTAATGGGGCGGGGCGGTGACCCCCTCGCCCCCCCCACCCACAATGGAGTGGGTGCCATGTCATGCAGCCCTCCCTGGGCCCAGATATCTGCTCCTAGGAAGTGACGCCTGAGCCCAGGGAGAGTGCAGGACAGCCCAAAAGAGGACACACGTGGGAATGCAGAGATCTGACTTTCACGGCCCAGAATTTATTACCCAGAACCCCAGACAAAGTGAACATTGTGTTTTTTCCCCACCAAATATCACACTTTGCCGGGGATTGTGGCTAATAAAAACTGGGGCAATTTGCGCAGAATGTGCTGTGCTGAAAGGCTTGGGGTTACCAGTGGGTTACCCTTTTCCTTTTGCGCCCCGGTAGGTGCAACCACACATGTGAAGTACCGTTTTCATCGGGACACCTGTGGGAACCTGTTGGCGACGCGTTTCTGTGAGTGGACAGAGGTGAACCTCTCTGAAATTGCCTGGAAATAAGACAATTCTCAGACATTTCGCTCTGGCCACCCACCAAAACACACCGCCAACAACACATGGCCCACCTTCCCGCGTCCCCACTCATGTCCCGATGAAAACGGTACCACAAATGTGTGGGTGCACCTACCTGGGGCTCAAAAGGAAAAGGGTAACCTTTCGGCACAGCACATTTTGTTCATGTGGGCAAACTACAGATTTGGGCCTAGGGTGTCGAAGCCAGCAAGGAATACAGGGAACCCCATGCATTTCCCAAAAGAGGAGACCCGTGGGAATACACAGAGGTCGGACTTGCGCAAATTGGCCCAGAATCTACTACCTAGAACCTAGAACCCCCGGCAAAGTCCAAATTTGGGGGTAAAAAACACAATGTTTAGACATTTCACTCTGCTCACCCACCGAAACACGCCGCCAACAACAGATGTTATACCTGCCCGCATTCCCACAGGTGTCCCGACGAAAACGGTACCTCACGTGTGGGTGTACTTACCGGGGCACAAAAGGAAAAAGGCTACACCACTTGTAACCCCCAAAGGGTTTGGGGAGACAACCTACAGATTTGGGCCTAGGGTGTCCAAGCCACCAAGGAAAACCGGGAACCCCATGCGTTTCCGAAAAGAGGACACCCGTGGGAATCAGCAGAGGTATGACTTGCGCAAATCGGCCCAGAATTTATTACCAAGAAACCATGGCAAACCCCGAAAATGTGGCGAAAAAAACACAATTCCCGCACATTTCACTCGGCTCACCCACCGAAACACGCCGCCTACGCAGTGGGGCACACGGGGCGACCAGATGAGCTGGCAGAAAATCCTTCAAGAATACCGCTATCGGAGGCCACCAGGGGGCGCACAGGCAATGGCTGCCTGATCGCATCGCTCCCGCCGGATCCGGTCTGCCAGAGGGTATTGAGCCCCCCCCTGAGACCCCCCCGGAGCCCCACCTGCGTTTTCCGGCCGGCTGACCCCCCGGGCACCCCCGCAGCGAAAGAACGGAGTCGGCAGACCCCGGGGGGCCCGAGATCGAGTCCCGCGTGAGCTAGGAAGGCGAGATACGCGGCCCGCCCCGCCGCAGAACCAGCAGGGCAGCGCAGCCTTCCGGCGTTTCTCCGGACGACACGCGGCGAGGGGCGGGCGGAGTCCAAGCCAGCCCCGACTGGAGCCGGTGACCAGCGCTGGGAACGAGGAGCGGAGAAGGGACAACGCGGTCCCAGAGCGAACCCCCGTCGGGGTGCACCGGAGTCCCTCTCACGCCTTCAGGCCCGGCCGCAGCGGAGGACGGGCCCCTCCTCCCCCGTCGAGGCCGTGGATCCGCGGGCGGCGGGAGCGGGCCCCCAGGGGGAGTCCGTGGATTCGAGCCGGGGATCGAAGGTGAGGGGGCGCGCTCGAGCACCGGCCCCCCTCCTGCCTCAAGCACTACCCGGGTGAGTGGCCCCCGCTGAGGGACGGTGGGGCGAGTGCCCGCCCGGAAGGATCCCCCCCCACTGGGGGGATCAGTCCTAAGTGCAAGGGGGACAGGGGGACAGGAGCTGCAACCCCCCCGTCGAGGGCCCCAAGGATCGGGTCCCGCGGGGGCGGCCACTTCCACGACCCCCCCCCCCCCCCCCCCCGGGAAAAAAAAAAAATTTCAAAAAAAAAAGCAAGGGCGGGCCCCGGCTGGCCACAGTGACCTCGATATAGGGTGTGAGGCCCCCGCCGGGAGCCGGTGGGGCGTGTGCCCGCCCTCAGTGAGGTGAAGCTTTCTCCCCGGTGCGGGGCCCATCTCACGGAAGCGCCTGCGGCCCGTGCCGAGGAGGCCTCCCCTCCCCCCCCCCCGAAGGGGGTGCAAAAGGCGGACCCCCTGCCCTCGGGTCATACACCGGATGAGTTGGAGAGAGACTTTGCAGGGGTACCGCTTTCAGGAAGCCAATAGGGGCAACAACGGTTTGGGCCTCAAAAGAACCTTGGCCCAGCCGGAGGATGCGGCCCCCCCCCGTCAGCTATAGAGAGGGGCTTCGCCTCGATCCTACAAGAAATCAGGGACATGCGCTCTGACATAGCCCAGAAACTCGAGAAAATGGACCAGAGGGTGGAAAAGGTCGAGGACAGACTACTCCAGGTTGAGTCCAATCAATCCTCATCAGTGACCCAAGACATACAATTTAAGGTGAGGCTGGAGGCCCTGGAAAAAAGAGAAGAGGAGAGAGCCCGACAGATGGACGATTTTGAGAATAGGGAGAGAAGGAATAACCTCAGAATCTTCGGGGTGCCGGAGTTGGAAGGAGAGACAGAGAGGGACGTCATCAGAGCAGTGCGGGACATCATCACCCTCCTATTCGCCGAAGAGATGACCACAGAACCTACGTTCGACAGGGTGCATAGGGTGGGGGGCAGACCGGGGGGCCCCCGGTCGATACTGGTCCGGTTCCACTACTATTCGGAAAAAACGAAGGTGCTGGAGGAAGCCAGGAAGGCCAGAAATATCACCTACAACAATGCCCAGGTCTCAATATTCCAAGACCTTTCCGCCTACACGCTAGCCAAGCGGAGAATGTGCCGCCCGCTCACGCAGTTACTCAAGGAGAAGGGAGTGCGATACAGATGGGGCTACCCCTTCTCCCTGACTTTTGAATACATGGGCCAAAGAACTACCCTGGTCACGGAAGAGGACATCCGGGGAGCCCTGCTGGAATATGCGACGGACACGAATGACCGGAGGGGCCCGTCGGGGCCGGAGAGGGCAGGACCTAGTGGACCCGGCCCGTCGGGGGAAAGGAGGAGGCGAACCGGCGCACGAAAGTTCAGAAAAATGAATACGCCATCACCGGCTAAAGACGGGGAGGGGAGGGACCCGGATGACTAGGAAAGGGATCGCTGCACACAGGTTGGGACAGCACAGTTCGGTGCAGGTGGTTGTACCGATTACTACGCCCCGACGAACAGCAAGTATATGGGATGTATTAAAGGGGTGGGGCCCTGGGGGGCCCGGGGGGCTCAGGAGGAACAGCTTCCAAAATGATCGGCCCGGCCAGGGGAGCGGGCTGGTGGTTCGGCCAAAAGCCAGATATGGCGGGACAATTTGGCTGGACGCCGGGGAGGGGGGAGGGGGTCAACGCGGGAGTTGGGGGGTTTCAGTTTGGGGGGGGTCCGGGGGGCAGTTGGGGAATAGTTACAGGCCCTCCGGAAGGGGTGGGGAGGGGGGGGGTGCAAAGGATTCAACCATGGGAGTATCCAAACAAGGGTGGTGTAGGTGAGCCGACACGGAGAGTGAAGCCGCTAGATGACGGCTGAGGGTCTGCCGGCCCTGGGGGTGGGCACTCTCAATGTACGGGGCCTGAACACCCCCACGAAGAGGTCCCTGGTCTCTAGAGAATTCAGAAGGGCTGGTCTTGATATCCTCTTCCTGCAAGAGACTCACTGGGCAAGAGGGAAGGAACCCACGATGAGGGGGGGAGGTATAGGAGAGGTGTTCTGTGCGTCCCACAGGGCCAAGAAGAGGGGGGTGGCCATCCTACTGGGGAGAAACGTGGGCTTTGTAAAAGAGGAAATAGTGAAGGACCCGGAAGGCCGATACCTGCTGGTGCGAGGATCCCTGCAGGGCTCCCCGCTCACCTTGGCGGGGATTTACGGTCCAAATGAGAGCCAGGCCCAGTTTTGGGAGCGAGTGGCGGAGAAACTCAAGCTCTTTGTCCGGGGGGGGGGTTGGTGGTGGGAGGCGATTTCAACATGGTAATCGACCCCGACTCAGACAGAAGGCGTGTTGGCCCTCAGCTCTCCAGGCCCACGGATGTCCACATGGCCCGGTCCTTCCGGAAGGTTAACACAGAGCTGGGCTTGGTGGACACACTCCCCTCCCCCGGAACGGGTACACCTTCCTACACATATTGTTCGTCCACCCACTCGTCCTTTTCTAGAATTGACTACATCCTGGTGGACGAGTCCCTGCACCCATACGTCTCGGGCCACAAGGTCGACCCCGTCCCATGGTCGGACCACGACCTGGTTCGAACCACCATTGCAAGAGGCTGGCTAAGCGACCGCAGAGGGAGATGGAGATGTAACGATTCCCTGCTGAGGGATGAGGTCCGTGCCCAAGAGGTGCTAGAGGCTATTACGGAATTCTTTGAATTTAATGACAATGGCGAGGTGGGCCCACACACCCTATGGGACGCCTTCAAGGCCACATTAAGGGGCTTTCTCATCAAAATGAGCGCTCAGGCCAAAAGAGGGAGGGAAGCCCAGGAGAAAGCCCTGAGGGGGAAAATTGCCCAACTCCAACCGGTGGGGCCCCGAGCGGCCCCCTCGGATCAAGGTCGGCTCGAATCGCTAACCGATTATCGGCTCCAGCTGCGAGACCTCCTTCTACACAAAACGGAGCGGAGCCTCCAACTGGTCAAGCAGAAGTATTACGAAAAGGGGGACAAAGCGGACAGAATCCTAGCCTGGAAACTGAGGGAGGTCCAGAGGGAAAGAATGGTAAAGGCAGTGAGGAGCGAGGAGGGGACCACGGGCTATGACACTCCCCACATAGGAGAGGCCTTCCGGAGATATTATGAAAAACTCTATACCTCGGAATATGACGGGCGGGACGAGGAGATAGAGGGGTTTCTCAACTCGGTCCGGATACCGGCCCTGTCCGGGGAGATGGCCGAGGGACTGGAGGGGCAGGTGACCGAGGAGGAGGTGGGTAACGCTATTAGTGGGATGAAGGCGGGGACCTCCCCCGGGAAAGATGGCTTCACAGTGTCCTTCTATAAACGGTACCGCTCTACTCTGGCCCCACACTTAGTAAAAGTTTTCAATGCAGTATTAGAGGGGGGGACCCTCCCGGACTCCATGATGGAGGCCATAATTGTCGTCCTTCCCAAGGAAGGTAAAGACCCCACTGAATGTTCCTCATATCGCCCTATATCCCTACTAAACATCGATGTCAAGGTCCTTGCCAAAATCATTGGGAAACGGATGGAGAAGATTCTGCCGGCACTGATCCATGGGGACCAGGTGGGGTTTGTAAGGGGCAGGCAGGGCTCGGACAACATCCGTAAAACTATAAACTTGATCCACCACGCCCAGAACTCCGACCTTGACGCGAGCCTCCTCTCTCTGGACTCGGAGAAAGCGTTCGACCGGGTCGAATGGCGATATATGGAGCTACTCCTCCAGAGAATGGGATTCGGTGCACACATCAGGGGTTGGGTGACGGCTCTTTATAGAGCTCCGAAGGCCAGGGTACAAGTGAATGGCAGGCTGTCTGACCCCTTCTTCCTCTCACGGGGCACGAGACAGGGTTGTCCACTGTCCCCCCTATTGTATATCCTTACGATGGAACCCCTGGCCATAGCGGTGAGGTCGCACCCGGGGATCAGAGGGATAATGAGGGGGGAGGTGGAATTCAAGCTCTCCCTGTTCGCCGATGACATCCTGGCGTACCTGGTGGACCCCGGCACCTCCCTTCCCCCCCTCCTGTCCCTGGTGAACGCATTTGGGCACTTCTCTGGGCTAAAGATTAACGCTTCCAAATCGGTCCTTCTCCCCATGCGGGTAAACGACCCGGCTCTGGACCCCGTGGGAATATTTCATGGGATCACAGTGGGCAGGGTTTCCATACGCTACCTGGGAGTCCTCCTCACCAGAGACTTATCCCAATTGTCCCCCGCTAACTATGAACCGGCCCTGGCTAGCATTACTAGGGACCTCAGGAGGTGGAGCTCTATGATCTTGTCTTGGTACGGCCGCATGACGGCAGTAAAGATGAACGTGCTACCGCGCCTACTGTATCTCTTTACCTCTCTCCCATCCAACATTCCCGACCACCTCATGAGGACACTACAGAAGGCGGTCCGAGAGTTTATCTGGCAGGGTAGGACCCCGAGGACTGCGAGGACGGTCTTGACCCTGCCGAGGGAGGAGGGGGGGTTCGGCTTGCCTGACTTCCAGCTCTATTTCCGAGCCGCCCAGTTGCGAGTCCTCCTGGAGCACATGAGGGAGGGGATGGGCACCTACTGGTCTTACCTGGAGGACATGGACGCTCACCCCCTCAAGGTACGTGATCTTCTCTGGGCGCCACACAGTTTCATCCCGAACAGATTGAAATCCCATCCCACCTTGGGCGTCCTTTGGGCAGTCTGGAGGGAGGGCCCCCAGACAGCGCACCTGACGACGTGGCCATCCCCAATGTCCTCTCTCTGGGGACACCCGTTCAGATTAGGAAACAGGGGTTTTTCCAAGGCACAGGCATGGTCTGATTCGGGTCTGGAATGGGTGGGACAGCTATTCCGGGAGGGGGAATTCCTGCCCTATGAGGACCTAAGGGACGCCATTGGGCGGGGGTCTCTTTCCGTGTTTGAGTATCTACGCTTGAAGGGAATCCTCGGCGACCAATCATGGGGAGAGAACTTGAGGAGGCAGTTGACCCCCTTTGAGAAGTTCCTTGATATGGCGACCTCTAGAAAGGGAGCCGTCTCCGGAATGTATAGAATCCTCAACACTGTGAATTTGGTAGAACGGAGGGGCTTTCGCTCATATTGGAACGATCTCGCAGGAGAGGTGATTTCGGAAGACGCTTGGGCAAGGATCTTCAAAATTGCTTTTCACGGTAATTTGTACACGGCAGATATGGAACATAACTTTAAGATTCTGCAGGGATGGCACAGGGACCCTGTGAAACTGTCTAAAATGTTTACGGCGGTGTCCCCCGACTGCCCGAGGGGCTGCGGCCAGAGGGGCTCACGAGGCCACATGTGGTGGCACTGCCCGAAGGTGCAGGCATACTGGGCAGAGGTGAGGGGCTGGATGGCTGAGGTCACAGAGGAACTGCTTCCCCAGGACCCCCTGACGGTGCTGTTGGGCCTCCCGCCAGAGACCTCGGACCTCTACAGGTACCCCAGAATGTGGGAAACTATGCTACGGGCGGGGAGAGTGGCATTGGCACAGAATTGGAAGAGCCCGGAGACCCCGTCCAAGGCTGACTGGCTAAAGAAATTGAAAAACTTGTTTCTAATGGACAAACTAACGGCCATGGTGAACAATGATTCTGGGTCATTCCTTGAAAACTGGCAGGGGGTAAGGGAGGCCTGGGGATGGGATGTGCACTGAAGCCTGAGGGGGGGCCGAGCGGGGCTCGGGGGGACTAAGCCGAAAGACTGTACCAAAAAGTACCAGGGACCTTATGGACGGAATGGGCGCCCACGGCCCGGGGACATTCGGCCGGCCATCGGCCACCAAAAAACGCTGACGCTCACACTCACTACCAAGTAATGGACGCAAAAGAAAAGTCCAAATCTCCCTATGTCATGGTTCGAGTTGGTAAAACGAGGGGTGGGGGGAGGGGGGTTTGAAGGGGGGGGCGGGAGGGTGGGTGGGGGGGGGAGTTTGCTGGGCAAGTGCATCGTGAACGATTGGTGATTACATATGTAGCCTGCTTGTTATATTCTTTAAAATGCCAATAAAACCAAAGTTTAAAAAAAAAAAAAAAAAAAAAAAAAGAATACCGCTATCAGGAGGTAAGAAGCAATAACAGCGGCCTGGACCGAGATAGTGGAATGGCCCAGTCCGAGGCCTCGTTGCAGTCCACCACAGCAATGGAAAAGGGCTTTGCCTCAGTCCTGCAAGAAATTAGGGACATGTGATCGGACATTGCCCAAAAATTGGAAAAAATGGACCAAAGGGTGGACAAGGTCGAGGACAGACTGTTATAGCTAGAAAGCAACCAATCGTCATCATCGACCCAAGAGGTCCAAACAGGCATGAGGCTGTCGGCCCTGGAGAGGAGGCACGAGGAAAGGGCCAGGCAAATGGATGATTTTGAAAACTGGGAAAGGAGGAATAACCTCAGATTTTTTGGGGTCCCTGAGACGGAGGGAGAAACGGAGAGAGATATAGTCAGGGTGGTGAGAGAAATTATCACCCACCTTTTTGAGGATGAAATAACAGAACCAGCGTTCGACCGGGTGCACAGAGCTGGGGGAAGAGCGAGGGGCCCCCGTCTATTTTGGTCCGGTTCCATTACTATTTGTCTGGATGCCGGGGAGGGGGGGGAAAGGGAAAAGTTGGGGTTGTTAAATTTGGGGTTGGGAACGGGGGGCAGTTGGGGAAAAGTTTAAGGCCCACCCACGGGGGTGGGGGGATGCGGGAGGGGGAGTAAGAGGGAGCAGAGTAAAAGACGAGAGCTGGAAGGGAATGGTGCTGTGAGGATGCTGACCGAGCGAAAAGGAAACCTAGATAATGGCTGAAAGTCTGCCTGCCCTGGGAGTGGGTTCCTTAACGTGCGGGGTCTGAACACCCCTACCAAAAGATCCTTGGTCTGTAGAGAATTTAGAAGGGCTAAACTGGACTTACTCTTTCTACAAGAGACACACTGGGCACGGGGGGGGGGAACCAAAAATGCAGGAGGGGGGGGGAATTGGAGAGGTATTCGCACAAGACAAAAAAAGGGGGTGGCCATTTTAATGGCAAGGGACGTGGGCTTTGACAAGGAGGTCATGCTGAAGGATCCGGAGGACCGATATTTGCTTGTGAGGGGTACCCTACAGGGCTCCCCACTAATTCTTGCTGTGGTGTACAGCCCAAATGAAGGCCAAGCACAATTCTGGGAAGAAATGAGGGACAGGCTAAAGTTATTTGTTCAAGGCGTGGTGGTGGGGGGCGGGATTTTAACATGGTCCTGGACCCAGCCACTGATAGGAAACGTTTGGGATCTCAGATTACTAGGGCTGCGGACGAAGCCATGGCACGAAATCTCCAGAAGGTTAACGCGGAACTGAGTCTGGTGGACACAATCCCGAGCCCCAGGACCGGAGATCCCTCATTCACATACTACTACGCAATCCATGAATCGTATTCTAGAATAGATTACATCCTAGTTGATGAGCTCCTGCGCCCGCAAGTCACTGGCCACAGGGTCGACCCTGTCCCCTGGTCCGACCATGATCTGGTCCGTGTCACCATAGCGGAGGGATGGGGTGGTGACCATAGAGGGCGTTGGAAATGTAATGATTCCCTGTTGAAGGATGACGTCCTGGCACAGGAGGTTTTAGATGCCATAGTGGAATATTTTGATCTAAACGACAAGGGTGAGGTTGGCACGCAAATACTGTGGGACACCTTCAAGGCGACCATACGAGGAGTCCTCATAAAAATGGGAGCCCAGAAAAAAAGGAAGAGGGAAGCCCAGGAGAGGTCTCGGAGAGAAAATAGCCCAACACCAGCCGGGGGGACCCCCAGATGAGCCTCTAGAGCGGGAGCGGGTGGCCTCCCTGGAAGACTACAGGCTCCAGTTGAAAGACCTCCTGCTACATAAAACAGAGAGGAGTCTACAGCTGGTAAAGCAAAAATATTATGATAAAGGGGACAGAGCGGATAGGATTTTAGCCGGGAAGCTGAGGGAGGTCCAGAGAAGTAGAATGGTGAAGGTGGTGAGAAATGAACGGGGGTCGATGGGTTATGATACCCCACACATAGGAGGGACCTTCCATCGATACTATGAAAAGTTATATTCTACTGAATATGAAGGGGATGATGCCCATATAGAGGTTTTTTTAACGCCATCCATGTTCCAGCCCTGACGAAGGAAATGGCGGTTGGTATGGAGGGACCTGTGACAGAGGATGAGGTAGAGCAAGTGATCAGTGGGATGAAAGTGGGGACGTCCCCTGGAGAGGATGTCTTCACCGTGTATTTTTACAAAAAGGTTCCGCTCCGCCCTAGCCCCGCACTTGGTGAGGGTGTTTAATGCGGTACTAGAAGGGGAATCTTGCAAGAAACCATGATGGGGGCTATAATAGTGGTGTTGCCCAAGGAAGGTAAAGACCCGACAGGAATGCTCCTCCTACCGGCCAATATCGCTTCTTAACATAGATGTAAAGATTATAGCCAAGGTGGTGGGGAAGTGGATGGAAGAGATAATGCCAAGGCTGGTCCACGGGGATCAGGTGGCCTTCATAAGGGGAAGTCAAGGTTTGGATAATATCCGAAAGACGATAGATCTGATCCACTATGCCCAAGAATCAGACCTTGAGGCGAGCTTGCCTTCTTTAGACTCGGAGAAAGCTTTCAACAGGGTCGAATGGAGATATATGGAACTCCTTCAAAAAATGGGTTTCGGGGTACACATCAGGAACTGGGTGACCGCATTATATAGAGCCCCAACGGCAAAGGTATAAATGAATGGAGTGTTATCAGAATCCTTCTCCCTTTCGCGGGGAACAAGGCAGGGATGCCCACTCTCCCCTTTGATATACGTCCTCACGATGGAACCCCTTGCTATAGCGGTGAGAGCCCATCCGGATATCAAAGGGATTAGAAGAGGTGATGTGGAGTTCAAGCTCTCCCTGTTCGCAGATGGCATCCTGGCATACCTGGTGGAGCCTAGCTCCTCGCTCCCCCCTCTCCTGTCCTTGATGACCACCTTTGGGCAATTTTCGGGGTTGAAAGTTAACACGTCAAAGTCAGTAATACTCCCCATGAGGGCTTGGGTCCCGAGGCTGGATCCCCTGGACAGGTACAAGGGGATTGTAGTAGGGAAATACTCCATTCGCTACCTGGGCGTTCTCCTCACCAGGGACCTCTCAAAGCTAGCCCCAACCAACTATGGCCCCGCAATGATAGGGATTACATCGGATCTGAGGAGATGGGGTGGGATGATCCTGTCTTGGTATGGTCGCATGACGGCGGTAAAAATGAATATCCTGCTGAGGCTGATGTACCTCTTTACAGCACTCCCAACAAGTGTCCCCGACCACTCCTTTAGGGAAATACAGAAAGCAGTGCGAGAGTTTATATGGCAGGGGAAAACCCTGAGGATCGGGAGGGCTACTCTAACTCTACCCAGGGAGGAGGGGGGTTTTGGGTTACCAGATTTTCTTCTCTATTACCGTGCCGCCCAGTTACATGTCCTTCTGGAACACATGAAAGAGGGGATGGGAACCTACTGGACCTACCTGGAAGATATGGATGCCCACCCTCTAAAGGTACGTGACCTCCTGTGGATTCCATGCAAGCTCATCCCGCGTAGGTTGAAAGCCCATCCAACCTTGAGAGTACTCTGGGTGATTTGGAAAGAGGGGCCTCCGACTGCCCACCTCACTTCATTGCCCTCCCCGATTACCTCACTATGGGGTCACCCTCTCAAACTTGGTAGTAGGGGGTTCTGGAACGCCCTATCCTGGTCGGACATGGGAAGGGAATGGGCGGAGCAGATGTTTAGAGAGGGCGAGTTCCTCTCGTATGAAGAAATGAGGGAGGCCCTTGGGCAGGGGTGAATCTCCATTTTGGAAAACCTTCGACTGAAGGGCATTCTCCGGGATCAGTCATGGGGTCAAAAACTGAGGAGACAGTGGACTCCCTTTGAAAAACTACTGGACACAGCGACAACAAGAAATGGGACAGTGTCCAAGATGTACAAAATACTGAACACTGAACACCAACAACTTAGCGGAGAGGAGGGGATTCCGCACATTCTGGAGTGAGTTAGCAGGGGAGACCCTCTCGGAGGACGCATGTTCAAGGATATTCAAAATAGTGTTCCACGGGAACTTATTTACATTAGATATGGAGCATAATTTTAAAATCCTGTAGGGGTGGCATAGGGACCCATTGAAACTGTCAAAGATGTTCCCAGGGGTGTCACCCAGAAGCCCAAGGGGATGTGGCCAGGTGGGGACGAGGGGCCACATGTGGTGGTACTGCCCAAAGGTCCAGAAGTTTTGGGAGAATGTAAGGGGTTGGATCGCAGAGGTTTCTGAAGAATTACTCCCACAAAATCCACTGACGATGCTGTTGGGCCTCCCCCCGGAGGAAGCGGAAATACACAGGTACCCAAGAATGTGGGAAACAATGTTGAGGGCGGGTAGGGTGGCCCTGGCGCAGAAATGGAAGAGCCCGGTGACACCTTCCAAGGACGATTGGCTGAAAAAATTGAAGAACATGTTCCTCATGGACAAATTGACTTCCATGGTTAACAATGATTCTGGTACATTCCAAGCGAATTGGTACTGTGTGCGACAGTTATGGGGATGGGTGGTTCATTGACACCAAGGGATGCTCCTGTACAGGAAGGGTTGGAAGGGGAATGTGAGGTATCTAATGTAAAGTGGGCGACCTACGGCCCGGGGTACAGCAGATGCAACAAAGCCGATGAAGATGTCAATAAACAATTCAGCTCCCAAGCACCGGGAAAAAGAGGACTTTATGGAAGCTCCCACAGTTAAAGTTTTGAATGGACAATCTAATTGGGGGGAGGGAGGGAGTTGGGGTGGCGGGATGGGGGGAGGAAGGGGTTGGGCTCAAGGGTCAGATGAACGTGTTAAATCTGTATCTATAATGGGCCCGATTGTTGTATTAAGAAAATGCAAATAAAACCAACGGTTTAAAAAAAAAAAAAAGGCCTTGGCACTGGGGGGAAAAACCCATGGCACTTAAAGGGTTAAACAAATCACCTAAGAAATTGTTAAATTCCGTCGGGGTGAAGACCTATAGTTTCCATTCCATAGTAGTATCCTTTATCGTTTTAATAATTTCCCCATTAAAGGCCTCTATTTTTCTTGTAGTCCATCTTATCCCTTTACCTTGACCAATAGTTCTCAAATTAGTCAGATCTCCTTCAGTTGACTTATTAATAAACAGGGAATATTCTACTTTAAGTTCACTGTGATCACTCCACAGATTAGGCACAATCGTAACCCCGGAATTAAGCTTAAACAACAAGGTATCCACATAAATGTAATCTATTGTCGACGAGCGAGCTCCTCGTTGCCAGCCAAGTAAGGTTAGAAGATTTTATTGCATCAAGTTCTACATTTAGGCACACAAGACCTATAGACTCCAACGTAAGAGTCCACATGTTACCCCACTTTATCTTATCACCTCCTGTTAGGTAGTATTCTCATTCTATGGCTAATTTCCCTTACCTATAGAGTCCCCCAGCAGCTTTGCTGGAATTGAAGGGTTTGTTTCTTTTCTCCTGCTAAGAGTGAGACTCTTTTTCCCACTCTTAGACATTTTTGCTATGTGTGTTCTAGGCTATTTTTGTGTTTAATGTCTATAGGATTTTCTCTACCCAATAGGAACGATCTTTATTCAGATGTGCTACACAGCACCCTCCGTGCAGTGACACGGGTGTTGTAGCGACCCCCAAACATAGACTCCATACCCTGGGGCTCACTACTGTCTCCCAGGGCATGTAAAGTCCCAAATGACTTTACTAGTCCATTTTTATGAACTTAATCAGAACAACCCATCTTACTATGGAGGTACTGGAAGGGGTTAATAGTTTTTCCCCTATGTTCATTTTCGAGAGGGTACCGTCCAGTCCCTCTCTCTAAAGTTTCTGGCTGATGGCAGTGGTTACTACTGTAAATATTCGACTGCAAATATTTCCCTGTGGGATTTTCCCATTGTTCGAGGCTACCACATTTCTGACAGCCTCTAACATACTGCTGGTTTATTTTTATATTAACTTTACTCCGGTAGGTTTTATTTGCCAGAACTTTAATAGAAATTCTTTCTCGTGTCTTTCTCTAAACTCCTAACCCAGGTTGGGGATCCTTTGTTTGTCCATTTGGCGGGCTTCTGCCAAGAAGCCCTTCTTTCGGCACCACTGTGGGAGGGGGAGTAGGACCCCTGGACAGGGTTACCTCAGCAACGCATGTCGCACTCTATCCTGATAGGCTGGAGGGTCTCCTGCCAAGGATGACCACTGCACTATGTGAGTGACAGCTAGGCTGTATGAATGGCGCTCTTTTTGCATAAAAGCAGGGTCCTGAGGACTGGAAGAGCAAGACGTCGCCATTGGAACTAAGAAGCTGAAGAGGAGAGAAGCCAAAGACATCTGCAACGATTGAACCACCGGTGAAGCCCTGCTGCAGCGTCTCACCACTTTTCTCCACACGACGAGAGAAGATCTTCACCTGTAAGAGCCTTCTTCCCTTGAGCTGGTGGGGCCAACCAATCGCCTTCCTGGACGTGCCTTGGTCGAATCGCCAGTACCCTGTACTCGGAGGCCGGATAGCCAGACACCAGTCCACCCGGACCGTGATTTAAAGGAGCGTACCTGTTATTCGTCGGGCAGCACCGCTGCTGGTTTCATCCCTGGGTAGTGCAGTAACTCGAACCTTCCTCCATGACGAGAGCCTCTCTTCCTCTGCTGGATCCCCCGAACTGCAGGAACTACCAGGAACAAACGCCACCGCAGGAGCCACTTGTTCATTTTAAAGGTACATTGTTCCGCCAAGGCCGCCATTTCTTCGCGGTAGACCTAAAGGTGTTTTAAATCCTTTACCTACCTGTTGGGTTGGCCGCCCCTCTCTCTTAACATTGTCTTTCACCTTCTGCATCCACCTTTTCAAAATCGTTAATCAAAGACTTGACTGCAGCTACAAGAACATTTTGCTCCTGGGTCCTTGCCCTGTACCACTGACTCTGGCACAGGCCTTTTGACTCTGGCTAAATTTGTTAGAACTGCCTTCTTTAGATTGCTTCTCAACTAGAACTGTGTTGGTGCACCTACTTCTTATAACCACCTTTTTCTACCTCTTTTTCAAACTTTTGAAGTGCCATTTTGCTCAGTTTTCATTTAAGTATTTTCTATACTAATGCACTGTCTTGCTTAAATTGGTTCACAAGCTTATGGGAAGTGTTGCTAGGGTGTGTAAGAAGATATTTCTGTATAACTTGTGCTTTCCCTCCCTTGTGAGAAATTGCTAGAGTATCCCTTGTGGGTGGTTTTCACTGTGCCGTTGTGCTCAATTTTCACTCTAGTTCACTTGGTCTACAATTTAACTAGGGAGTGTGTATATTTTTCTTTGACTTATTTTTAACTTGCTTGATGACTGTGGTAAATGTGTTTTACTAGAAGTGTATAACATAAATATATATCTACTTTTTAATACAAAGCTTAGGTCAGTGTTTCCTTGTGCCATAGTACTGTAGGCCTATTGTGTAAATACTGAATACTAGTCATCTCCCTCTTGAGATAAGTCTGACTGCTCAGCCACAGCTACCAACTAAATCTTTGTGGTACAGACTGATACCAAAGGGGATTTATTGCTCTCACCTGTAGTCCTAATCTTCTGTAGTGCTCCCTAAGGGAACTGCACAGGATTCTGCCTGATACCACCTCTACTCCCACCTGGCATTGCCTCACCCAGATCATAGTAGGGATCATTGTGTGCAGTTCTACAATCTGAGTTATGATCATCTGCCATTTGGGGAAGCACAATGCCAGTCCCGCGCTAATATTGTAGTTTTCAAGGAATACCTTCAAATTAGCCATTACATTATGCCAGTAAACATTAATAAGGAGTATTACAACTAATCCATCCAAAGAAGAGGCCTTAACTTCAAAAATACCTAATGGGAGGTTCGGAACTACTTTCACCAATAGACCAAGGGTACCATTAATCGCTATCATAAGACCCACCGACGGTTTACATCCCTTATTGTGTTTAGCTAATTGAGAGTAGACCTTATAGACGTCTATAGAAAGATTAGCTAAACGCCACGTCTCTCGTAAAAACATAATGCTATTTTCTGATGGGTTTTCAGGATATCCCTCATGACTGTTCATAAGATAAAATATGTGTACATTTAGAACCATTGTTTGCAAATGTATCTCATGAATATTAATTGGGGGTTTCCTGAAATCCCAGCATGTTTCAGGCCTTTGAAGCCTGGAGTTGGACAACCCTGGTCTACACGATGCGCAGCAGTGTGGGTCCTTCTCCTGTTTCAAGATGGGTACAATTATAGCTGCTGTCATACTCTGTGGCAGTTCACCTCTTTTGTACGCATATTGATATGTTTTCAATAGTTTGGGTACCCATAATGTGTCCATACGTTTATAAAATAAAAGAAATCGGATGATGGGTCATCTCGGCCCGGTAAGTTACCAGCCAGTGAATTACCAGTATGCCGATTCGCTTTTACCCCATGGAGTCCCATGTAGTTCCTGTTTCTGTTCTGTTAAAGGTGCATCTAGTATTTCTGCTTGTTCATTTGTCAACGTAGGCAAGTTAATGTGTTGCGTGTACATCTTATATCATCCGTCTGGATGTGTTCCTTAGTATTAAATTATATTTATGCAATACTAAAAATGATTTATCTCAGATGAAGTCCTCCACATTTCATCACACTCTTCGTCAATGACAAAATCATCGGTTTGGGATTTTCTCTTTGAAGAAGCCACAAAGTAGATTTCTCCACTTGTATTTCCTTCATCATGGAGTTTTTCAGTATGTACCTCATATTTATATTTGCCTAGTCTATCCGATGCTTCTGTACATGGTTGTCTTCATTTAATTAGCTTCACTTTATCCGTCCTTTGCCTGTAAGTTTTTCTACAGTCTTCGTTTCTTTTCTAATATTTGTTAGTTCACTCATTAATGTTTTATTGCCCACCACGGAAATGGCCTCTCTCCCCGTGATAACAATCTTGACAGTTTCCCATAATAACCTATACTCCTTCACATGTTCATACTGCCTGCACTGCTCCTCTGCTCTTCTGTGGTCCTAATGGCGCTGACAGCTCCCTTACAGTCCCATGGTGTCTGCTCTCCTGCTTGCCTGCTACGAACCGGCCTCCTCGACTCCTTGATCCTGCTTTTGTGGGCCGTGCTCATCCTGCCTGCACACTTGTGAACTGCACACCTGCCTGCTCCTTCTTCACTCCACCTCTTCCTCCTTCACTCCTTGGTCTTCCTGGCGTTGGCAGTTCCCACACTGTCCCATTGTGACTACTCTCCTGCTCGGCTGCTACCTGTGATCTCCTCACCTGCCGGCACATCTCATCACTCCACCACTTCCTCCCGCTCTATCCCTCTGCTCGCCTACCGTGAACTGGCCTCCACGCCCCATTGACATCCTGGTGCATTCAGTTCCCGCACAGCCCCACTGTCTGGTCTCCTGCCCGCCTGCTACGATCTGCCTTCCTCGCCTCCTTGTCCTTCTAGAGTGGCTGCACCCATCCTGCCGGCTCACCAGTGAACTGCACATCTATACTCCTTTCCCCTATCCCTCTCCCCCTTTTTGGTTCTGCTAGTGTGGGCTGTTCTCATCTTGCCTGCACCCCAGTGATCTGCCCACCTGCATACCTGTATCCAGTTCCCCTCTCCTCCCCTATTGCTATCCTATTCACCTCCTGTGATTTGCCTCATCTATCCCCGCTATTCAGAACCCTTCTTGTGCTCCTGAACTGCTGCATTATCTTTTGACCCTTTTTGCCTCCCACACCAGTACCCTTACTTTTCCTCCTGACACATTACTCCTCCCCCTCTCTTGTTATGAGCATCGCTGATCTCCATTCTCCTTTCCTACCTCTCCCCCTGTTCTCTTCCCCCTCTTTACACCCTTACTTCTGCCCCTTTCTCCTCTCCCTCTCCTTTATCCTCATGTCCACTCCTACGTTCAACCTCTTCCCCTCTCCACACCGCTCCTCTTCAACCCTCCCCAGTCGTCCCAACCTTATCTATCCTCCTATTGTTGAACCCTCCAGCCTCATCAACATTGCCCTCTGGAACGCAAGATCCGTTTGCAACAAGACTGCTGCTGTTCTGGACATGTTTTTGTGACTTAACTTCAATTGCTCTGTATTACCGAAACTTGGCTACCTCTTCACAACTCTACTGTATCTGCTTCCCTCACTACCTCCTCTTCCTCCTTCTCTCATGTCTCCTGACCCTCTGGTCGTGGTGGTGGCATCGGTCTCCTCCATCACCCTAATTGTCTTTTCTCCCCATCTACTACGCCCCTTCCCACCTTCCCTGCCTTTGAATACCTGTACAAATATTTCACGTCTCCTCATGCTATTTCCTTTCTAATTATCTATAGATAATCCCCCTCTCTTCCTTCTAGGATGATCTTGACCACCTTCTCTCTCTCATCTCCCCCTCTCCACTTACTGTACTTTGTGACTTTAACCTACACCTCCCCTCTTCAACCATCTCCTCTTTTTTCCATTCTTGACTCCTACCTCCTCTCTCCCCTCCCTTCTTCTCCCACTCACTCCTCTGGCTCCACTCTTGATCTAATATGTATCTCTTCCTTCTCCTCCTCCCCAGTTTCTACCCTCCCCAACTATCTTTCTGACCATGCTCTACTTTCCTTCTCTATTTTTCCCCCCCTCCCTCTTCCCTCTCCCCCCTCTTCCTCAATTTCCTTCTCTAGACGGGATCTCCGTAACTTTAACACTTCTCTCTTCCTTGACTCTTGCTCTTCCTCCCCCCCTCTCTCTGACTTCTCTCTCAGCTGATGAAGCTTTATCCTCTGTCCTCCTTTATCTCTTCTACTCTCGATCAACTTCACCCCTCTTCCTCCTTCCGCTCAACCCGTAAACCCTCTCAACCCTGGCTATCTCCTTATCTTCTGTCTATGCGTCACCTCCTCTGTCGCCTTGAGCGATGCTGGCTCAAATTCTGCTCTCCTTCTAATCAATCCTCCTATTTCTCCTACCATTCTCTGACTCTTGCCTTAGCCTTGCTAAATGTACCTACTATTCTAACCTTCTCCAATCCCAAGCCTCCCATCCTCGTCGTATCTTTCAGACATTCTCGTCTTCTTCCCCTCCTTCTCCTGACCGCTCTGCTTATTCTCCCCTCTTCCTTTCTGATTTTGCTGACTTTCTCTTCTAAAATATTCTCTTTGCCAAAACATTCTTTCCTCCCCTTCTTACTCCTCTCCTCCCCCTTCAATCTCCTCCCCTTCCTCTTGCCTGTCTGACTTCTCTCCTGTCACTCCTTCCGAAATCTCCCTCATCCTGTCCAAAACTCACCCTACTGCTGCCCCCTGTGATCCCCTCCCCACCCCGCTTATCCCTAAAATCTACCCTCGCCTCCTTCCCTACCTTACCTCTTTCTTCAATATCTGCCTCTCCACTACCACCTTCCCTTCCGCTTTCAAACATGCTACTATCATTCCTATTTTGAAGAAACCCTTTGCTATCCCCCTCCTTGCTTCCAACTCCGCCCTATCTCAATTCTACCATTCCTCTCTAAGCTTCTCTAACGATTAGTCTACTCTCAAATCTCTACCTTTGTTACCAATCTCTCTTCTCCTCCCCTCTCAATCTGGTTTCCGCCCTAAGCACTCTACTGAAACTGCCTTCACCTATGTTCTCAACAACTTACTGCTCACTACTCTAAGCAATCCTCTGTTCTTGTCCTCCTTGACCTCTCTGCAGCCTTTGATACCGTTGATCACCCCTTACTTCTTAACACTATTTCTTCCTTTGGTATCAGTGGCTCTGTCATCAACTGGCTCTCCTCCTACCTTTCCAACTGCTCTCTTGCTGTCTCCTGGGGTGGTCTTACCTCTTCCACTCTCCCTTTGGACTTCGGTGTTCCCCAAGGCTATATGCTTGGCCCTTTCCTTTTCTCACTCTACACTTCTCTTCTCGCCCCCATTATCTACTCTTTTGGCATTTCTCATCATTTCTATGCAGATGACAACCAGCTATTTCTTCCCTTCTCCTCTTTCACCCCCGAAATCCACCAAAAGATTTCTTCCTGTCTTACTGCTATTAAAAACTGGATGTCTTCCCACTTTCTTTCCCTCAACTCTGACAAAACTGAAGTCTTATTCTTCCCCTCCAACACTCTCCCTCCCACTTCTCCCCCTCCTTTTATCCTCTTTCCTCCTACTAACGTCCCTATCTCTGCTTCTGCTCGGAACCTTGGCCTCCACTTTGACTCTACCCTCTTCCTTTCCCTCATATTTCTCTTACCTCTCGCGCCTGCCGCTTTCACCTATTCAATGTTCGCAAAATCCGCTCCTCCCTCACCTTCCATGCTACTAAACTCCTAATATCTTCCCTCATTTTCTCCCGACTTTTCTACTGTTCCTCTCCTCTTTGGTCTCCCTGCCTCTCACCTTGCTCCCCTCAAATTCCTTTACCACTCTATCCGTACCCTCTGTCGTCTTTCACCTCTTGATTCCATTTCCTCCTCCCTTTCTGTTCTTGGCTGGCTTCCCTTTCACTCCCAACTTAAATTTAACTTTCTCTGCCTAGTTTTTAAATCTCTTCATGGGCTAGCTCCCCCCCCCTACCTTTCCTCTCTCCTTTCTTTCTACTCTCCTTCTCGCTCCCTCAGATCCGCTGATCTCTTCCTACTCACAGTACCTCCTTCCCCTTGTGCTTCATCTCGTTTCCATTCCTTTCAGCTTCTAGCCCCCATCACTGGAACTCCCCTACCTCTCTCCATCCGTTCCATTTCCTCTTACCCCTCTTTCTGTGCCTCCTTGAAATCTTTTTCTTCACCCCCCGCCCTAACTTCTCTTTCTCATATTTTATCCCTCCTTTATCTCTATCCTACTTCCCTTCACTTTCTTTCTCCTACCTCCTTCCCTCCTCCTGTTATCTCTTTATTCTCCCCCCCCCTCTGACCTCCCTTTCTACTTCCCTTTCTTCTTCGTCTTATCCATTCCTCCTTTAGAACTGGTCAATTGATATACATACTGTTTTTGATGGTTTGTTTCATGTCTTTGTAACTTTATGCTTATTGTTTACTATGTATTCTTGTTGTATTAAGCGCTTTGGCGTAAAGCTCTATATAAACCTAATAAATACAAATACGTTCTTAATTATTCTCAAACAAGTATTCAAATTTCTTCTCCTGTCTCTCAAAAGGCAGGTCCGTTTGTTTCAGAGTTCGTATTGCGGACATTTTTGTAGCCAGCGGTGCACGGTCTGATATTGACCTCCCTTTATAACATGTGTTGGTAAATACAAGCGAGTGTACCACCCCAGTAAATAATTAATGCATGTGTAATATGTATACTTTTTCAGTTTTGTTATTTTCTCTCCATGTCTTCCATTATTATTAGGGACTTTGCTGCTGGGTATGGCTGGGTGTATCTGAGGAAAAGACCAATGCTAGTCTTTTCTTTTAGTTTGTCAGTGAATGTCTTGTGCAGAGGCACTACTGGAGGGTTTGCACCCTACCGAAAGTATTCCACTTTTGTTTGAGAGATTAACACTTTGATTTACACCCACTAGCAGTGCCCACTCGGGTTTTTTTTATTTAATCTAATTTTGTGATCTGTTGTGCAATTAAAATCTCCACCCCAAGCCCATAGTGCTCTCTGAACAGGGTAACCATCTTGTATAATGAATGGAAGAACTGGTTTGCATCATAGTTTGGTGCATAGGTGTTCTCGATGCATATCCCTTTTCTTTCAATATGTCCACAAACAAACACTCTTCTCACATTCTCTTCATGTTTCCCCAAGTATAATGCCCCCCTGCCAAGTTTCCCAGTTTCATGTGTCACCGCCAGGCAGTCCTGGCTTTTGTTTCCAATTGCATGCTGGAACTTGTAGTTTTGTTTTTCCCATTGCAAGAGTGGGCATACAAGACCCAGCATGCAGTGCGGGGGGGAAAAACAGGACTGGTTCAAAGATTCTGTATGGAACAGTGAAAGTTATGTATGGCCCTGCCATGCGGGCATCTCAGTGCGCCCCGGCGTTGTCCCTGTCCCTCTCAGAGGGAAAAGCTCTATTGTACCATGACCAGAGCTCCAGAATAGCAGAGGGTGCTGTCCCCTCCCTTGGGCACCTGCATCGCACATTGGTCCACAATCCCCTTGCCCAGCAGAGTTCCCGGTGGAGTTCCCCATCCCTCCCTGGAGGGTAAAACACGATTGTTACCTGGCCAGAGCTCCAGGACGGAAAAGGGTTCTGCCCCTTCCTTGGACACCTGCCTCGCACATGGGTTGAACGCCCCCCTTCCCAGCGGAAGTCTCTGGATGTCCTGGGGGCCTGCCATTCCTTTGCCAGGGAGGGTACATGTGCTCTGGACCCAGCCATCTGGTAGTTGGCCATGGGACGGAATGAATGAATGAATGGATGGATGGATGGATGGATGGATGGACCACATGGCAGTGATGTTCTGGAAGTCCGAATAGGTGCCAATTTGACATTTTCCTCCAGTTTGGTCTATAAGGAGGCGAGAGACTTTTGCCCAGATCTCCCCCTCTGTCACCCGGGGTACACCAATTACAAGAAAGCTTAGTCACCTTCCCCGGATTACTGTAGACAGTGTGTATGGGTCCCGTCTGTGCTTGACTTGGTTCTCGCTGCCCCACCCCGGCTCCCTGTCGAAACCCCCTTACCCCCACCAACCTGTCCAGGGCCACACAATGTCCCAGCACAGCTTGGCCTGCTGGGGTTGCCATGCCGGGCCCATGGTGAAGAAGAAAAAAAACTCTGCCTTTAGTCACGCAGATGGCAGGGCTGCCTGCCTGTGTGTCTCCCTGCGATCCATGTGATCAATTTGGCGCACTTGGTCTGTCTAGGGTTTGACTGGTTGGCCAGCCTTGGCCTTTGCCTCAAGCAATTAGCTTCCCACCCGCCTTGGGACAGTGTCGACTCAAGGGTGTGCCCCCTCTGGGAGGGCCTCCTTAAGTGGATGGCTTTCCTCTCTGAGCATAGCGAAGACCTAGCAGTCAGATCAGAGTGGACAAGGCCAGGTGGTGCTAGCCCCGGTGGGCCCTGTAAGCCATGCTGTTGCCCCTTCCACTCAAGCGCATTTCGGCAGCAGTACAAAGCAACCATTCCATGGGGTGCCAACACCCCTTGTCATCACACCGGTGGTGGCATGTGGCAAAACCCCTCCTGCTTTAAATTGTGCCAGGGCCCAGTCTCTCCCCTTCCACCCCTGCCATGGTGGAGCAGGCTGGGCTGCTGATGCCTGTGTGGTTGTCCTGTCCACCTACCCCCCAAGTGATGGGGAATGCTCGGATGCTTGGGTCAGGCAGACCACAGAGGGTGTGAATGATGCTTGGGTCAGGCAGACCACAGAAGGTGTGAAGGCTGTCCTGAGATGGGCGTGGCCCACCCCCCATTGCCACCATCCAGCAGGTGTGGCTACCTGGTAGCAACTGCTTGTCTCAAAGATTAAACCATGCATGTGTAAGTACACCTGGCCAGTACAGTGAAACTGCAAAGGGCTCATTAAATCAGTTAGGGTTGCTTTGATAACACCATCTATCACTTGGACACCTGTGGGAATTCTAGAGCTAATACATGACGAAGAGCACTGACTTCCCAGGATGCGTGCATTTATCAGACCAATCCCAATCTGTTTACCCTGGCCGCTATGTTGACTCTAACCTCTGGCCGATACGTCCCTGTGATGGCAACGATACATCCAGATGGCTGCCCTATCAACTTTCGATGGTACTTTGTGTCGACCATGGGTAATAGGGAATCGGGGTTCGGTTCCGAAGAGGGAGCCTGAGAAACGGCTACAACATCCAAGGAAGGCAGCAGGTGTGCAAATTACCCATTCCTGACTCAGGGGTAGTGACAAAAAATAACAATACTAAGGCCGTTTAATTGGAAGGAGTACACTTTAAATCCTTTGACGAGGATCAATTGGAGGGCAAGTCTGGTGCCAGCAGCTGTGGTAATTCCAGCTCCAATACTATATATTAAAGTTGCTGCAGTTAAAAGGTTGGTAGTCTGGTATGGTATGCTTTATTTGTAAAGCGCCTGTACACAAGGCAAGTGTTTCAAAGCGCTCGAGGAGGGGGGGAACAGGGGAGGAAAAAAGTCACTCAGAGCCCTTGAGTTTCTGAACAATAACCAGTCTGCCCAGGTAGAGTAAGTGCATATAAAATAATTAACAGTGTAAATAACAAATAGATCTGATGACGATTCTGCAGTTTTTCCAAGAGCATAGAGGTGACACCATGCAGAAGGGGAGACCGGGAGGAAAAGAAGATAGACTATCTTCAAGGCATGGTACGTTCAGATCGTGCACAGACTGTACAGGGGAGGGCAGTGGGGAGGACAGTGAATGGGGGGGTATCCAGATGTTCCCAGTTGGTCAGAAACTGGGTAAGTGCTGAGAGATGTCATTCTCAATGGGTAATTGACGGAGTGCAGTAGCAATGAGGCAAGTGCAGTCCCTGAGGCAAGTGCTTGAGGACTGGCGAGGGTGCCGGGGAGCTGAGACTCTGAGGTGCTCCCGGCGGCCAGTCTGCATGCTGTGTGGAAAAGGAGGAAGAGCAGGATAGAGCGGAGAGGGATGTTAGCTGGGTAGAGGGAGAGAGAAGAAGAGTAGAAGAGGAATGTCTTAAGGAGGTTTCGGAACTTGAGGAGATCAGGCTCAAGACGGAGGGCGGCAGGAAGGGTATACCAAAGGGGAGGCCCCTGCTGAGGATAAAGATCTCCCTCCAAATCTCTGCTTAGAGAACCGGCTCACTCGCAGAAGGTTCGAGGTAGTTGAGCAGAGGGCTTGGGAGGGACAGTATTTAGGAAGGCATCAGTGAAGATAGGTGGGTCCCAGGCCCCAGAAAGCCTTGTGGATAATGCAGAGGGTCTTGAACTTGATCCTTGCAGCCACAGGGAGCCGGTGGAGGGATTTCATAGTAGAGAGAAAGAACCCAAGTTCCACCTGGGATCTGGGCGGTCGGACAGGAAGGAGGTTAACCAATCCAGAGCCTGACCAGTGAGTCACATGGTTTCACTGAGACGTGCGATCAGGATGTTGTGGTTTACCATGTCAAAGGCAGAGGAGAGGTCAAGAAGAATGAGGACAGAGGGAGTGTTTGTGTCAAGATTTGAGAGCAGGTCTTCACGGGTGTTCAGAAGAGCAGTTTCCGTGCCTCTGGATGCTGTTAAACCAGACTGATGGTCGTGGAGGCAACCAGCAGATTCAGTGTGGCGGGTGAGCTGAGAGATAGCTAGCTTCTCCAGGAGTTTGCCCTGGAAAGGGGTGATAGAGATGGGGTGGTAGTTTGCCCGAATGGGGGTGTCGGCAGAGGATTTCTTAAGCAGAGGGTGCACAAGGGAGTGCATGAGAAGTTGGGAAAACTCCAGTGGCAAAAGATAGATTGCAGAGGTCAGCCAAGGCTGGAGCGAAAGAGTCAATGTTGTCCTTAATGGTTTTGGAGGGGCAGGGGTCCACATGTTTGAACGAGGCCTTCATAGACCGGATTTGTCTGACAACCTCATCAGGTGTGATGGGAGTGAGAGAAGAGAGAAGTGGTGGAGGGGCCAAGGGAGGCTCCATGTGTGTTGGTGGATGATGTGGAAGTGACAGAGGAAAGGATGTCATGGGGTTTTGCGGTGAAGTATGCAGCTAGGGCCGAGCAAAGGTCCTGGTTGGGTGTGACAGAAGAGGATGCTGCTGCAGGATTGGTTAGTTCCTTACAGATTTTGAAAGGTTTGGCCGTGTTTGATGCCGCAGCGATGCAGGCTTCAATAAAGACCCTTTTCTTGGTGCGGATGCAGTCTCGATATTGCCTTTGAAGGAGGCGGCAGGCCAGTTTGTCAGAGGGTCCACCTGACTCATTTCATTTCCGTTCAGCTGCCCTACACTTGCGCTTAAGGGTAGCCAGATCGGAGTCTTACCAAGAGTTGCACTTTTTGGAAGGCTTCTGTCGGACCCTCATGACGGGGGCAAGAATGTCAAGGGTGTTGGAGATAGATTGAAGTTAGCGAGGGCTGTGTCGGGGTGTGGGTCAGCCGCAGGAGTAGGAGGCGGAGAGTAGGTGGAGGCAAAGGCCTCTGTCACTCTTTTCATGGGTCTGTTGACTTTGAATCTGAGTGGCCGTGCCGGGTGTACCGATGCAAAAGGAGAGGAGAGCTGTAAGTGTGAAGGGTGGTCTGTCCAAGAGAGGGAGGTAGCGAGAGGGATGTCGGTAGAGATGAGAGCATCCAAAGTGTGGCCAGCTATGTGCGTGGAACCAGAAAGCAAGATCGAGAGGGTGATGGAATCTCATAGGTTGCGGAAAGGTCATGCGGAGTCAGTCCATATGGATGTTGAGGTCACCCAACAGGAGGAGTTGAGAGGAGGCCAGGTTAGCCCATTCCGAGAGGAAGAGAGTGGATTGCCCTGGTGGCCGATAGAAGTTGGCCTTAAGGAGGGAAGATTGAGGAGAGTCGGAGCCTGCAGACTAGGCTTTCAAAAAAGGAGTAGGCCTGAGTGGGGATGATGGACTCGAGTATCCATTCTGGGAAGATCCATGCCTCTCCCCCTCCTAACCCCTTGGGCCTGATCTTGTATCCTTCAGTGTGAGGAGTGTGTCAAAACTCGTCACAGAGCTGTCCTTGAACCATGTCTCTGTGATGGTGAGCACATCAAGATCCATGCGTTCAAGGAGGTTGCAGATGTCGGACGAGTGTTGGACAGCGGAGCGAGAGTTTAGCGTGGCAATATGGAGCTGCTTGCCATCATTGAGGGTCTTCCATGGGGGGGGTGCAGGGGATGGTGGGCCCCCCAGGGTGGCAACAGAGCCAGAGGACTATTGGAGGATGGCGGAGGAGCCAAGGCCGACAGGGGAGCCGGGACAGTAACACTAGGCCAGGGAGCCTGTGCAGAGGCAGTGGAAGGCACAGTAGGCAAGGGAGCCTGTGCAGAGGCGGAGTAAGGCACAGTAGGCAAGGGAGCCTGTGCAGAGGCGGAGGAAGGCACAGTAGGCAAGGGAGCCTGTGCAGAGGCGGAGGAAGGCACAGTAGGCAAGGGAGCCTGTGCAGAGGCGGAGGAAGGCACAGTAGGCAAGGGAGCCTGTGCAGAGGCAGAGGAAGGCACAGTAGGCAAGGGAGCCTGTGCAGAGGCGGAGGAAGGCACAGTAGGCAAGGGAGCCTGTGCAGAGGAGGAGGAAGTCACAGTAGGCAAGGGAGCCTGCGCAGAGGAGGAGGAGGAGGAGGAGGAAGGCACAGCGGGCAAGTGAGACTGTTCAGGGGGAGAGGTAAGGTTTGAGAGGCGAAGCCTGTCGAAGAGAAGTTTGGGTTGAGGACCCTGAACTGTGATGGTTCTATTCAGGGGACATGTATGATGACCCTGGAAATGGTGAAGAGGTCGAGGAGGACCTCCCAGAGGGTGCCACCATTAATGGGGGAAGAGGCGATGGCAGAGAGAAAGGCGACCATGTATCGGGCCCATAGGTCGGGCGAGGGAACGACAAAGAGGATACCTGTGAGAGTCTTTCTGGCGGAAGCCGTGACATAGGTTTCTGCAATAGGAAGGTCTGGGTTGGAGCCCTTTATGTCCTCCTTAAGTTTCTTCCGGCCAGATTTTGTGATAGGCGAGGGATAGGAAATAGAGAAGCAGTTGAAGAAGATAGGGGAGATAGTGACATGGCTAGCTGCAATGGTGAGGACACTTACCAGGCTGACTCACTGAGACACAAGAAGGGTGGGGGGGGAGCACAGTGTCGGGGAAACAGAGTGTAGGGGACAGAGGATGCCAAAGGGGGAGGGGAGGGTTCAGACGAATAAGCACATTGCTCTGCAGCAAGGGAGCACAGTTAAGAGATTTTCAGGCAAACAGGCCATTTCTAAGTAGAAAGGGGGCACAGCTAAATATGATTTTCAAACAAACAGCACGATTTTAAAGGACACAGGAAGGGCAGCACAGCAATCAATAGATGTTCGAGGGAGTCAGTGTGAGGGCAGAACAGTCACCATGGAGCAAGGGACATTTTCAGAATTGAAGACTTGGAAGGCAGAGAATAGAAGGCAGAACTCACTTGATGGATCGGGTCATGAAGAAACAGTCCGGAGGAGTGTTGAGTGTGAATATTTGTTTTAAAAACATAATAAATGATGATGGCAGGAAGTTGGGTACCGGAGCACGGCCAGGCACTGATAGGAACGGACAGGAGCCTTAGGAGTGGGGTCTGGGGAGGCGGGCCGTCATTCGCCTGCCAGCAAATCTGATTGGGCCTCTGCCTCTTGAAAGGCCCAATCAGTGGTGTCTAAGGAGCAGCTCAGCCCCTGCACCCCTGGCTAAAACAAGGCAGCCATGATTGAAAGGAGGCCAACTGCAGCCTGAGGCTGCGTGCCAGCACTCGTGACCAAAAATGCAAAACAATAAATAAAAATAGTTATAATTTTAAAAAGTTCGAACTTGGGATCGAGCTGGCGGTCCGCCACAAGGCCAGATACCGCCTGTCCCAGACCATGTCTCTCTGCACCAGCTTGCTTCTCTTTACTGAGTATCCTGGGGGTCTAAAGCATTCACTTGGAAAAAAAATAGTGGGGTGAAAGCAGGCTGGTTGCCTGAATACTTCAGCTAGGAATAATGGAATAGGACTCCAGTTCTATTTTGTTGGTTTTCGGAACTGGGGTCATGATTAAGATGGGCAGCAACAGGCATCCATATTGTGATGCTAGAGGTGAAATTCTTGGACCGGCGCAAGATGAACCAAAGCAAAAATTTGGCAAGTATATTTTCATTAATCAAGAATGAAAGTTGGAAGTTTGAAGACCATCTGGTACCTTTGTAGTCCTGACTATAAACGATGCCGACTAGCTGAGCAGCTTCTGGGAAACCCGTCTATGGGTTCCGGGTGAGAGTGGGGGTTGGGAGGCGGGGGGTGTAGTATGGTTGCAAAGCTGAAACTTAAAGGAATTGACGGAAGGGCCCTGACGGAAGGAATCGCCAGGAGTGGAGCCTGTGGCTTAATTTGACTCAACACGGGAAGCCTCACGGGAAGCCCGGACATGGAAAGGCTTGACAGATTGATAGCTGTTTCTTGATTGTGTGGGTGGTGATGCATGGCCATTCTTACTTGTGGAGTGATTTGTCTGGTTAATTACGATAACGAAAGGGGCGTGGCTACATGGCCACGTAGGAGGTGGTGTTTCCCGAGAGCTCTCGCAGAGCCGTCCATTATCCTGGAAATAAAGTGCATTTAAAGCTTGCAGGGGAAGCCTCATGCGACACTAATGGACGTATGATTGCATCGGGCATGCAGAGTATGCAACCTTACGGAGACCCGAGAAGCTGGAAGCTGACTGTGTACAATTTAAGTCCGGGGACCCTTCGTTGCGGGACCCCAAGATAGCGGCTTAAAGACAAAGGAAGTCTGGGGCAGAGCGAAGCGATCGGTAAGCCTTCACCCAGCTGGTTGTGTTGGACCGCAAGGAGGCAAACAACTGAGTCGGAGCCCTGCGCAGCGCTGCCGCGTGCGAGAGCCCCCGTGCAAGCCGCAGATAGGGCAGGCGAAACGAAACAAAGAAACGAGGCGCCCACGCCGGAGCTCCCCGTAATGGAAGATGCGAAAGGGCGAGCCTCAGGAGAGCGCAGGCCGAGCTGTCAGCACAGCGGATACATGTATATGGTATCTGAGAGATTAAAGCAGATACAACTATATATTACACATAGGGCGTATGTGACGCCCCAGAGGATGTCTAGGTTTGCAAATACAGGACGGCAGGCATGCCCTAAATGTGATGAGGAGAATGCGAGTATGGTACACATGTTTTGGGCATGCCCGGTTATTGAGCGCTTCTGGAGCGAAGTGGCACAAAAACTAGCGGAGAAAGGGGTTAAGATCGTGGTGGATACAGTATGGGCCTGTTTGTTGGGGGAGTTCCCTAGATCGCAGAAACTCAAGCATGTGAGTAAACTGAAAGACCTAGCATACATGCTTGTAAAGAGGAGAATAGCTATGGGGTGGAAGACATGCCACAAACCAAGGGTTGAGGTGTGGTGGAAAGATTTGCAGAAATGGGCGGAGGCAGAAACCATGGTGTGGCAGGAAGCTAACAGGGCAGGGGGGGGAGGAGGAGACAGAATACCTGATGGCTTGGAAATTATTAATAGCAGAGATGTTTGGGTCAATACAAGACCCGACAGAACCCATGGAAGGGGAGACCCTACCACGAGATGCAGGAATGGAATGTGGACAGTAATAGGCTCGGAATGGGGGGTGGGATAGGGGGAGCAGTGTGCAGAATTACGTAATGTACAATTGATTGTTGATAAATGCACTGCATGTTTGGTTTGTATTGTTTGTTTGGAAACCAATAAAAAATGTTCACAAAAAAAATGTATATGGTATCCGAAGCGCTCGCATAAACTGGGAAGGCTGCAGGCTTTGGGAACACAGACGAGATAAGAGGTGCGAGATTGACGGCGGTCGGAAAGGAGACACCGCGCGGTGCTGAGTGAGGGGCAGAATGGATACATTGGACGCTCCACAAGAGGATACTGTAACAAGCGAAGAGAGGTCCCGGACAGCGCGAGCTGAAGCAGTGAAACTGACAAATGCGAGGAGGTAGGCTGATCGCGTACGCAACGCAGCCCATCGTCAATATATTGGGAACCTCACCATGCTGCCTGCACAATAACACGCAAGCGAAATTGGAATGAACGAACAGTTGTAGGCGCACTGGAAGAGGAGCGGGATACGCTCACAGGGTATAAACACACTGGGATTGCAAGGGAGGGCATCAACACAACAACCTGGGCTGCAGGACTACATAGTGCCGGTGTAGAGAAGTTAACCCCCTGGGAATCCTGATTCGCTCCAGAAACTGACAAATGTGATGAGGCGGGCTGATCATGGACGCAAAGCAGCCCATTGTCAGTAGCTTGGGAACCTTGCCATACTGCCTGCACAATAAAACGTGGGCGAAATATAACTGAACAAACAGCTATAGGCGCATTGGCAGAGGAGCGGGATACGCTCATAAGGTCTAAACACACAAGGATTGCATCGCAGGACACCAGACGCTGGGCAGTAGGACCACATTGTGCCTGTGTAGAGAAGTTAACCCTTTGGGGATCCTAATCCACTCCGGAGATGGACAAATGTGAGGAGGCAGGCTGGGCACGAACGCAACGCAGAAGCGGATCACAATACGTGGCACGCAAATAGCCACGAAAAAGAGCCGGAGCAACAGGCAGCCACGACGACACGAGTGAGCTGGGCCCTGACATTTTGGGCGACTTGGCACACCTAAAAAGAGAACCGTACGTGGTTGGCCCACTTGTCCCTGAGGCACTAAAATGTCCAACAAGCCCCTTAGACAAAAAAGCAAACAGCCCACACTGGACGATTTTGCTAAAACACCACCAGGCGCAGAAGAGGCCAGGAAGAAAGACAAGACCCCCAAAGGGGGCTCAGACGCAATGGGCAACAAGGATGTTCTGGTGGCGATAGCAGACCTAAAATTGGCCTGGGAGACTAAACTGGGCCTGGCAATAAATGAACTGAAAGCTGCACTGGAGCTGAAAGTCGGAGAAGTGCAGGAGGATGTAATGCTGCTCGGGCAAGACGTAAGGTCACTGGCTGAGCGCACGGGGAACCTGGCAAAAGAGGTGGCCCCGAACACGGCGGCCTGTGCGGCCCATAAATCGGAACTTCATGCCCTAGTGCAACGTGTAGGCAACCTAGAAAACAGGGCGGAGCTGGCAGAGGGGGCCGCGCTTGGAGAAACAATAGTCACATTGCCAGAAGGGGCTGAGGGTACGAACCCCACGGAATACATTGAGTCCATGCTATTGCAGGAGATACCTGGAGGAACCCTGTCCCAGGGATTCGCGGTAGAGAGAGTGCACAGGGCTCTGACGAGGAAGCCGCCACCAGGAAACCCCCCTTGGCCAGTGATTGCTAAGATCCTAAACTATCGGGACCGAGAAAGGATCCTCGAACACTTTCGGAATGGTGGCACGATTCAAAGGGGGGCAGCGAACATAATGGCATACCCGGATTACACCCTGCAGGTACAGCGCAGCCGCATGAACTTTGGGTCTGTGAAAAGATTGCGGGAAGCAGGCCATAAATACATGTTGCTCTACCCAGCAAAATTAAAAGTATTCCACAAGAGCAGAACCTGGTTTTTTGACACCCCAGAGGATGCCATAGGATGGTTGGACACGCAGAACTGCCCCCAAGAACCGGATGTCCAGGAAGATGAAGGCGGAGATAAATAATATGCGTCTGGAGCGCCCTATGTGCTGCAGCTTATGACAAATGGGACTTGAGTATAGCATTGCATATAACTGGTGGGGAAGTAGGCTTGGAGACAGTTATAGGTACGATCCAGTGGTACTATAAACTTTTATATCAGTATGAGACTTACATGGAGCATGACCTCACACCCCCATAACTAGAAGCTTAGTTAGGTCACTGGTAGCCCGGTGACACCCTACTGGATTCTGGGCCTGCGATTTGTAGGCAGAACCAAACGCGGGAGGGCCTGAGATCCAGGGATGGAGCTGGGCATTTGTTGGGTTTGGGGTCGAGGTTGGGGGGGAGGGTACGGAGGGGTGTGCAGTGGTTTGTTGTAGTTGGGGAGGGTGTTAAGTTGGGGTGCGAGCCTACACCCCGAGAAAAACGATATGAACCATGGGAGACCTTAAGATAGTTACTTGGAATGTTAGGGGGCTCAACAGCTATCTGAAAAGAAACAAGGTTATGCTGTACCTGCGCAGGCAGAAAGTGGACATAGCCTTGTTACAAGAAGCACACCTAACGAAGGAAAAACTGGAAGTGCTACGGAAGAAGTGGAAAGGGACGGTAGTAGGGGCAGCATACTCAGCCTATGCAAGAGGGGTAATTACATGGGTGGCCCCACATGTCCCGTTCCAGCTGTTGCTTTCGGCAGCGGAGTCGGACGGCCGGATGGTGGTCATGAAAGGGCTGGTGGAAAATAGAGAGATATGTATTGTAAATTGTTATGCCCCGAACCAGGCCATGGCAGCATACTTTAGGACCCTGTATGGTAAACTCAGTGGTAGTGTGGGGGGAGGCTGTGCTGTGGGGGGGTGATTTGAATTGTGTTGAACCCCCAAAATAGACAGATCGGACACTAAGGTAGACAGACCAACTCCGGCTGCGAAGTCATTGCAGTCACTATTGGCAGACTTTGGGCTAGACGATGCATGGAGGGCACGCCATCCACAGGATAGACAATATTCACACTAGCCGGCCCCTCAAGGCCTATATACTAGACTAGACTGTGTTTGTGTCACATGAACTAATGACTGAAATAACGAACGCAGAATATAAAGCGAGTGTCCTCTCGGACCTCTCGCCACTGATGTTAGTGTGGCAATACCGACCCCCGAGGGGAAAGATACCCACATGGCGCCTGCGTGCTCAGGCGCTGAAAGACAACGTATTTAGGGAAGATCTGCGAGAGGAAATAATAAGTTATTTTGAGATAAACACTGGCAGTGTTAAGACGGCGGCCACACTCTGGGAAGCCTTCAAGGTGGCGGTGAGGGGGATTGTCATAGCCAAGTCTAGGGGACTGCAGAATGCGATCCTGACTGAATTGCAGCAAGCTGAAAAGGAACTAGAAAGGGTGTCGGAAAGGGGTAGTAATACCAAGGAAGACATGGAGAGGGTCCTTGGCCTGCAACAGAAATGTGCAGTATACTGGGAACGATTGTGCAACCTCAACTATAAAAAGTATGTAGAGAGACAGCACGCAGGAGGGGACAAACCGGGGAGAGTCCTAGCATGGCTATATAAAAACAAGACCCCTATGCCCCCAATTAGAACAATAGTGAGAGAAGATGGGAGCATAACCGATACACAAGAAGGGGTTAATCAGGAATTTGCAGAGTATTTTAGGTGCCTGTATGGGGAAGAGGCAGGAAGCAGCAGTGAAGAGATAAGAGACACATTGGAAGATATCGGACTACCCCAGATCAGTGCAGAGGAGAGGGAGGAACTAGATGCCCCGATCACCCTAGAGGAATTGAAGAGGTAGTGCGGCAACTGCCCACGTGTAAAACCCCGGGAACTGATGGCCTCCCAAGCTAATTCTATAAAGCATATAAAACTGAGGTACTCCCCCCCCCCCCCCCCCCCCCTTGCTACTGGAGATGCTTAATGAAGCATATGAAGCTGGCAATTACCGGACTACTACGGGAAGCAGTCATTATATCGCTTCCCAAACCCAATAAGCCAGGTAGCGACTGTGGCTCTTATAGGCCCTTGTCGATGTTAAATCAAGACAGCACAATTCTGACAGCGGTTTTGGCGAATAGACTGAAGGTCATTAATAAGCTAATACACCCAGACCAAACAGGATATGTCCCGAATAGAAGCATCACAAATAACCTGAGGCGACTCCACCGAGTTATTGAACATGCCAACGGAGATACAGGCGAGATGGCGATAGTATCAATAGATGTGATCAAGGCATTTGACTCGGTCAAATGGCCCTGGTAACTGCGGTCCTAGCCAATTATGGTATGGGACCAGGATATCTCCAATGGGTCAAATTGCTATACAGTGCACCGCTTGCTAGAGTGAAGACGGGCTGTGGTTTCTGACAGATGGCAACTCAGTAGAGGTACCAGGCAGGGCTGCCCATGGTCCCCATGCTGTATATCCTGGCCTTAGAACCCCTGGTGATTTATTTAAGGCAGCAATATGATGCGATGGGTATTGTCGTTGGGGAAACGCTGCATCTAATCTCTTTGTATGCAGATGATGTTACTATATTTGCGCTACCCAGAAGAGAACCTCCAATATATATTAGAAGTGATGAAGAGGTTTGCAAAATTATCAGGCATAGCAGTGAGCCCAAGTAAGTTCTGCATGTTCCCGTTGGGCAGGTATAGTGGGCTCCCTTAAGAGCATTTGCCAGTTCTACGGATACCGTGGGAGGTTAACACATTCAGATATCTGGGGGTAGATATATATCACATGGTAGAAGCTGACCATAAACATAACATAGAGAGAGCAGTCAAGAAATTGGAAAGTAGCATGAAGTTTTGGGTGAAGCTCCCCCTGGCAATGATGGGACGAGGGGCGATGCTCAAGATGGTGGCGCTGCCCACATTGTTGCACTTCTTCGCGAACATCCCATTCTAAATACCCAGGCAATGTTTTGTTAGGCTGAGTGGCATATGCTAGGAATTCTTATGGTACAGGATGAGGAACAGGGTAGCCCTGTGGAAATTACAAAATCCATACGAGAAAGGAGGCATTAAATTACCAAACTGGGAAGTTTACTACGTAGCGAGCCAACTACAATACGTAGCTAAATGGCTCTCAGATGAGCCTACCCTAGAACACAGGCTGTTTCAGACAGACTGCGCCCCATACTTTCTACAAGAGATGATATGGTTACCTAAATTGAAGTTGGAAGGCCGCCCGAGGATGATGAGCCTCGGTTGGGGGATGTGGCGGAGAGCGTGCCGGTTAATGGAAAAGCCATCTCTGTGCTCCCCACAGATCCCATTGGTCACAGTGGTGGGAAGAGAAAAGCAACTAAGGTTAATGATTAGGAAGCCTTGGGAACAGGTGGGGATAGCAACGATGGTGGGGGATGTTTGGCGGGGGGGGGGAGATACTGAATTTCGGGGAGCTGGTGGAACTAATGGGGCTGCATGTAGGGCAATATATGACGTATCATGGGGTGGTGCAACAAATTAAAGATACCTGCTCTGAAGTGGTGTTGGCGGAGGATCCGGATGCAGCTATAGATACGCTATATGACATAGCAGAAGGGGGAGATGAAACATCTAGATTGTATGAGATGATAATGTCCCAAGCGGGCAAGGAGGTGGTGCAAATCAGACTGGACTGGGAAGAAGTAGTAGGGGCCCTGATGAGTAGTGGGATGTAGGAAAGAGCACAAGGATCTCATAAAGTATTGAGAAATGCTAGGCTACAGCAGATACAATTGTACATAACTCACAGGGCATACCTGACGCCTCATAAGATAGCCAAATTTTAAAACGCTGGACGTCAAGTGTGCCCTAAATGTAATGAAGAAAATGCGGGAATGGTGCATATGTTTTGGGCGTGCTCATTGATAGAGAGATATTGGGGAGAAATAGCGCAAAAAAATGGAAGACAAAGGGATCCATATGAAGGAGGATACAGCATGGGCTTGCTTGATAGGTTTCTCCATACCACGTAAGCTTAAACATGTAAGCAAACTTAAAGACCTAGCATATGTCCTAGCAAAGAGAAGGATTGCGATGGGTTGGAAGGCATGTCATAGACTGAAAATGGAAACATGGTGGAAAGATCTGCAGAAGTGGGCGGAGGCAGAAACTGTGATATGGCAGGAAGCGTGTACAGGGGAGATGGAAGAAGCCGGAACCCCATTGGGCTGGAGG
The DNA here is from genome assembly GCF_040938575.1 of Ambystoma mexicanum. NCBI lineage: Eukaryota > Metazoa > Chordata > Amphibia > Caudata > Ambystomatidae > Ambystoma > Ambystoma mexicanum. The sequence goes on along the minus strand of NC_090923.1, from coordinate 954,115,946 downwards.
CAATTGATTGCTGAATTATTCGGGTCTTCGCATGATGGACCAAGTGGTAGAGACCCACTGAGTTCTGTCGAAGAGGAATCCCTACCGCAAGAGGGAGAGACTGGAAATAAAGGGGAGTAGGCTGGGGAGGGGGGAGGGAAGGGGAGATACAGTGAGCTTCACTATAGCAATGCAAGTTTATTTGTGATTGACATTATGCATCCACTGTAAGTTTGGTTTGAGTTGTGGTTTTTTGAATAAAATCAATAATTTTTTTTTTTTAAATTACGATAACGAATGAGACTCCTCCATGTTAACTACCTATGCGACGCCCAGCGGTCGGTGTTCAACTTCTTAGGACAAGTGGCATTCAGCCACACTAGATTGAGCAGTAACAGGTCTGTGATGCCCTTAGATGTTCGGGGCTGCCCGTGTGCTACACTGAACAGATCAACGTTTGTCTACCCTTCGCCGACAGGTGCAGGTAACCCACTGAAGCCTTTTTGTAATGGGTATTTCGGATTGCAATTATTTCCCATGAGCGCGGAATTCCCAGTAAGCGCAGGTCATAAGCTTGTCTTGATTAGGTCCCTTCCCTTTGTACACATCAACCATCGCTACTACCAATTCGATGGTTTGGAGGTGGGGGGGTCCTTTGGTTAGCTCCACCGGGTTTGGCAAAGACCCTGGTGGAGCGCCGAGAAGACAATCAAACTCTGCTATTTAGAGTAAGTGTCGTAACAACGTTTCCGTAGGTGAACCTGCAGAAGGATCATGAACAGTGGAGCAGGAGAAACACTGACACACGCTCCGTCTCTGACCCACGTTCGCAGGGTTGGCTTAACCAGCAAGGAGAAAGATATAACAGAGAGCTCTCTCACCCATGCCCCACTGTTGGGCAGGAGGGCCTTGATGGGGCCCCAGTTGGCAGGGAAGTCCTGAGTGGGGCGGCCGGGAGCTGAGGAAAAGCTTGCTGCTTTGGAAGGGCGTGTCCCCAGGTGGATGAAGCCTAGCATGCCGGGTGAGCTCTGAGCCAATGTGCAGCTGGGACTACTCGATGGGTGGGCGTCTTGGTCTGGCCGCCCACTACCATGGGTGAGAGATGGCCAGGTTTGCCGGTGCAGTAGGTGAGCCTCCCTTGTCTCCAGGTACCTAGAGCTTGGTCCCATGTGCCCTCCCTGATGACCTGCCGCCTCCATCCTTCCTCTCACCCCTCTAATGTTGGGTGGGGGATGAGTGGCTGCTGTGTGTTCAGGTGGTCCGGCAGTTGAGCAGCCTGCCTCTGTTGCCATGGGAAGCCTCCCATGCTGCCATAGATGGCGAGGGCTTCCCGGGCTGAGCGCCTGGAACCCTTTTTTTCTGTTTAAACCCTGAATGATCTTGGCTGACTTCCAAGTGGGGAAAAGTAGACTTGGCCAATGGGCCTTCTCACACGCAGGCGGTACGGGTAGCGCTGCCTCCCCTCCACCACACCCTCACCCTCTCCTTCACCAGCAGGTTGGGCCAACATCTGAAAGTTGCCAGTGACTCTTGGCGGTGGATCGCTTGCGCGCCGATCAACGGACCTAGCTGCGAGAGTTATTGTAAATTGCAGGACACATTGATCATCAACACTTCGAACTCACATTGTGGCCCTGGTTTCCTCCCAATGCTATGCCTGTCTGATGGTTGCTTGAACCTCAATCTCCTAGAGGCGTGGCTGCCGCTATCACAGGGACCCCCTTTCTCTTAGTCCCCCTAAAGTCAGAACCCTAATCAGCACTGTCGCAGGATCCCTGGTCCGGGCGCAGAGGCTTGTTGCCAGCCCGTCCTGTCCTCCCAGTTTCCCACCTCGTGGGGTCGGGATGGACAGACGTCTGGAGTGCTCCGGTGGGGGTGGCGGTGCCTTAAAACCTGACGCACCTCCCCACCTCAGGTCAGCTGTCTGTGGTGTCCCATGGCTGCCTGCGCCTGACGGCCCTGGAGCCCACGCAGGCTTTGGTGCAGATCGGGACAGCACAACTCCCACCCCCCCCTTCCCAAACAGCTCTAGACCTGAGGCCAGCCGCACGAGCTTCGGCTCTCCGAGTACGACCTTGGATCAGATATGGCGACCCACAACATTTAAGCCTATTACTAAGCGGATGAAAATAAACTAACCAGGATTCCCTCAATAACAGCGAGTGAAGAGGGAAGAGCTCAGCACTGAATCCCTGCCGGTCGTGGGAAATATGGCACACAGAAGACACTCCCCTGTGTCCCTTAGGGACCCAGGTCCTTCTTATCGAGGCTCACCCCACAGACGGTGTTAGGCCGGTAGCGGGCCCTGGTGTGCAGGGATCGGGTCTTCTCAGAGTCGGGTTGCTTGGGAATATAGCCCAAAGTAGATGGCAAACTCTAAGGCTAAATACGGGTGAAAGACCGATGGCAAACAAGTACCGTAAGTGAAAGTTGAAAAGAAGTTTCAAGAGGGTGCGAAATAGTTGCGAGTTCAACGGGCGGGGTCTGTTCAGAGGATTCAACATGACTGGCAGGTCGGTCGCTCAGAACAGCAGATCCCCCTCGTTGGAACGCTGCCTGGGCATACCCGGCGACTGCAGGTCGCATCTCTTCTGTGGTGGTGCAACATGACCGGCGCTGGGTCCTCTAGGAAGGCCCAGGGGGTCATGTGGCTCTCCAACCCGTAGAGTATTGCAGCCCCCTGGCAGTTTCGCTGTGGCCTCTGGGCCAAGGGAGATTTACTGCTGCGGCTTCCTCCGGCAACCCTTCTCGGGGGTCACCGTGGCAGCAACAGGGGACGGGTCCCCCTGCTCTCAGTGCAACTGACTGGGGTGGACTGTCCTCATTGTGCCTGACTGAGTTGCGCTGCCGGTCTGGAGATCCACGAAGGGTGCCAGGGGTCTGCAGTGATGTTGGTTACCCACCTGACCCACCTTGAAACACGGGCCAAGGAGTTGAACACATGTGCGAGTCAGAGGGCTGAACAAAACCCTGTGGTGCAATTAACCGGCCCAGCCCGTCGCGCTCGCTCTATTGGGGAGGTGAAGAGTGACATTAAAGTCCTTGCTGTCATTTGTACATTGGTACTGGCACCCTTATCGCCCCACATGGATGCTTTGATTACCTCATTTAATATCTGCTCCTCTGCTCATTTTTTGCATTGCCTTGACTTGAAGCCCTCTGATTGCCCCTCTTGTCTCACTTGGTGATTTTCCTAGGTCTATAGTCCTCTATGCTTCTATCATCACAGCCTAGTCTTCTAAGCATTCGTTTTTGTTTGGCAGCCAACAAGCTCCTTCTCAAACCTCTTCCTCGAAACAAGGGGAGGTGTGCCGTCAACACACCTATATCCTCTTGTCCATTATAATTCTATCTACGCTGTTTTCAGCATATCACATAAACTATATAATGAATCTCTTACCTAGGTCTGTGCTCTACTCGGCAGGCCACTATCAGCCCTCTACCAATAGATCTTAGCTGCCAGCTCTTCTAAATAAAGTCCAAAATATAATATCATGTTACTATTTGATGCATCATACCATTACTCTCTACCATCTAATCTAAATGTATATTAAAAACAAACAAAAAAGAGAAAATGGGACATAAAAAGGACAGTACAGATAAAAAGTAAAACTTAAAAGACAAAATGGGGAAAATGGAGAACGCTATACCAGTTTTTACATTTCAGTGCCAGGGGTTTGGGGATGGGGATCTGGAAAAAACAGGATTACTATCAAATAACAAAACACGGTTACTAGCCTGGTCTTCCATCGTCCTTCCGTCATTAACTGGTGCCAAAGGATCTTCTGCAAACTGGAACGGATACAATATCATAGTGGCTTTGCCAGTCTGGTGTAGTTATTTTGGGAATTGCGCAAACTCCTCCATTATGCCTCTGGTTGCACAAATGTAAGGTAATGCACTTCATAGGTGAGGTGGCTACCTCACTTGGACGTGCTCTGAAAATGTGATGTAAAGTGTTGGCTGTAAAGGGAAGAAGCATCTTACCCTCATATGCCCAATACTATACATTAACCTTGAGCAAAGCGTTCAGCATCTCTCATCACCCCTATGTATGATGGTCAATTATTGTATCATGTCCTGCCTCACAAGTGTCACCAAACCCATCTGTCACTTTCTGATCCGATTTCATTTTCCCTTCCCCTCATCCTATATACCTTTTGCAATTTGCTCTGACCCATGTTCACTCAGCAGTTCCTTCGCCTATCAAACCTTCCAAAACCCACCCCTTTCTTACCACATCCTCTCTTGTACACTCTACACATCCTTTGCATTGTTCCCTTTTGCCAATGTCCCATAGCAACTGCTAACCAGGGGCCCACATCAAGAGAAAATAAGGTGTCTATGTACGCCACAGTGGTGACCTGCAGAGCGGTCGCTTTCCACTCCCCCCCCCCCCCCCCTCCATCTCCCCCCCTCCGTCTGTTGGCTCTCAGTAGATCATATTGGTGCAGCTACATCCTGGGACAACAAATTATTTAATAATGAAACGATCCACTATTTCCCAAAACCTTTACTCTATCACTTTAGAGTTGACACTCCTAAATTTTAAGGCCATTCATGTAGTATGCATGAATTCAAAAAACTATCTGCTGCTTCTGCTCTGGCAGAGTCAGGATATCTCTTCTTGGCCTTCTCAGTGTGCCATATCTCCTCTTGTCGGTGCGTTGTGGCAGAATTCCTACAACTCTTTTGCTCGCTCGCTCCTTCTCAATCGTGCCTCCCGCTCCCTTTCGTTCGCTCCTCGGACTGACCCTGTAGTGGGCTGCAGCAGGCAGTCGGTGTGTGTAGAACCTAGACATATTGGCCTTTTAGAAGCCAGGTGTTGCATCCGGGAAATCTCCCAATAAACCATATTTGGTATACGTAATGCAGAATGCATGACCATCAACCTGTCAATTTCACACAGTTTGACTCTCTAATCGTTGATTCAGTCTCACAGCTCTAATACTCTGGCAAACAATCTCCCACTTTTTTCTTTCTCATTGTAGTAGCTATACTGAAATGCAATCTTTCTTTTCAACAGGTGGCAGTGGTGAAGCTCAAGAGTACAGAGAAGGTGTTTGCCATGAAGATCCTACACAAATGGGAGATGCTAAAAAGAGCAGAGGTAACCTGGAGCGTTACCCCTAATAAAGAATAGTTGATCAAGTGAATGACATACTCGGAATGCCTGGCTGTGTGAGAATATTGATTACATTTCCCGCCAACTATAAAACTATTGCATTTGGATGTGTTTTGGTTCCAAAAAAGTAGTAGGCTGGTTCATTGTTTGAAGTTTGCTAAAATAATAAGATTATTTTTCAACATTACATATTTTACAGGTTAATTTGGTCACAATATTCTATGCATGTAAAGGACCCATTGATTCCAGTAATGATCGGGTGACCATTTTGTTTGATCTCATATGATATCAGCAAGCCTATACAGAATGCACATCCAACTCATTGACTCATTGGGACCAGGGGAAGTGAACTGTGGGATCAATTTCTGAAATTTTATTTTCGGGGTTTGGTTTTCCACAACCTTTGCAGGAGGAGTGCATGGGAGGTTGGACATCCACCTGTGCACTATAGTTTTACTGTAATATTTCAGGGGGACAACATATGGCTTCCTTTCACACTCCCCTTATCCAAAGCTATTCAATTGTTAATCCACAGCAGGGATTTCACTATACTAAACTTCACCAAACTGGGATCTGCTTTTCTGGTTGTCCAACCTGTTAAACTTTTCACAACTTAAAATCACTTTGGATGCATGTAGAAGAAATGAGAGAAAAATGCTACCATCTGACATCGGGCCTGCTGACAGGGCAGTTTAAGCAGTGAAGAGCTAGTCTGCAAGCACTTGCATCTTTTTTTACCAGTATGCAGTACAACTGTAAACAGTCATTTAGACAGGTACAACCCAGAAGAGTCCAACCGCAATATTAGAACACATTTTATTTAACCCAAATGTGCTTCTCTTTGGGCCAAAACTCAAGTTGTCAGGTCAGCCTTTATTCAACAGTTCCACTAGTTCAAGGGTCTGCTTCCAAATTTCACAAGACCTGTGGGTACCTCGCTGGCACTGTGTGATTCTCTTTCTAAATGTGCTCTGGCATGTTGCCTCTTGGTGGTGGGATATGGCCTCCACTGATCCCACCTGTAGGTATTTCGGTTGTTGCTGTGTCTGCCATGAGTGGTTGGAGCAACTGGACTGGGTCTTCTACTTGCATACAGAGCCAACCAGGTTTGCAGACCCCAGTTTCCACAGAAGATGTATAGAGGGTGTTATCGCCTTCGTCCTCTAGGTTACTGATTTCTACCCCCTGAGCCTTCTCTGAACTCCTCTGGTCCTGGCCATCCTTGCTGCTGCACCAAATGCTCATTCCGTATTGTTTTGGGCAATGTTTGCTCTTATTTTCTTTCCTGCACTTATCACTGGGTTCTTCCTCTGGCTTCCCAACCTCCTCCTGTTTACCTCCTGCCTTGTCCTGAGGTTTCTTCCCTTCCACCTCCTCCTTGTTTCCTTTTACCACTTTTAGACACATTGTGATACCCCCCACCACTTCCTGTTCTTTCTCCAACCATATTTTGATGTCCCCCCCCCAACCCCTGTCTTCTGTCTGCGGCGCTCCCTTCTGGCTGACTCAAACCTCCTCCCCCTTTCTTCATGAATTGCCATCTTGCTCCAGACTGCAACAACAGTCATCTGGGTATGCTCACCCCACCATACTGGGATGTTTTAATTTATAATGCATCAGGTCTTCCCGTTGGGCCTGCCTGGACAATAGCGTTCTGCAGGTGTGGATCATGAATGATCTGCTAATGTGACTGGGTGCTTGGGAGCGGCCTGCTTCCCACAAGTGCAGCGCATATCTGATCTTGTAATCGAAGTGGCGCCAGGACCAGGGCTTTAAGAAGCCGGTCCACAAACCTAGATTGTCTACACATACATGCGCGAAGGGCAGTGGAGCCACATTTGCAGCTGGATGTGCGGTAAACATTTTCAGTGTTTCAAAGCTCTGATGCTTTCTAATGAGAGCAAGGTCCCCAGCTTGCTGATTCTAAGATGGGGATGGGATGCAATACTATGCGTGAGGTTGCAGCTGACATGGTGCTTAAAGGGGCTGTAGCACCTTTCCACAGAATCTGGCAGACCCCTGCCTCGTGACAGGGATTAAGTGGGGGTGACAGGAGATCCTCCCCATACAACCCTTGGGCCATCATCCACTAGCTTGGGGAGCTTACCAGGCCCCTTGGCCACACCACTAGAAGTACCCAAAAGACCAGGGACTTTGTCACAACATTGACTTACATGTCACTGTTGTTCAGGGGAAGAGTCTTGACTAGAATGCTGTCGGTGGCAGGTTTTTTATGTTTTGATAATCCTAAATGAATATAGACTACCTATGTCAAACTAGTAAAGATTAAGTCATGTAAGGTGATCAAAGTTCTTCTCACTGCAGAGATTATCCTATGAGGTTTACTGTTCAAATGTCTCTCCGGATTAGGTACATTGAGCTGCTTCCCTTTCAGAGGTTGTTGGGTTCTTATAAGGTAAAGTCGACAGTTGTTGTAATATTATTTCTTATTATATTCTTCTACAGACTGCTTGCTTTCGGGAGGAACGGGATGTATTGGTGAAAGGAGATAGTCAGTGGATTACCACACTTCACTACGCCTTCCAGGATGACCACTATCTGGTAAGGCACAGCTGCCCTCGTATGGCAGAGAAGAACCTATTCCATTGGTGTAAGTTGAAAAGCAGACACTGAAAATAATGGCGAGGATGGTTTGTCTGTTTAAAATATTACACTGAAAGCAGTCATCTTTTGTGTCCACAAAGAAAACCACAAAGATAAAACCTATTAGATATGTATGAGCTAATTTACGGGATGCTCTGTTGCAACATAAATGTTTTGGTGACCATTTTGTGTATACAATCAAAAGCTTTAATACTGTCTCATCCTATTTAATAAAATACCCATCAAGACATTTTAGGCTGCAAATCCTAAAATTTAGATTAAACCTGGTGCCAACACAAGAAATATTGGGATGCCAAAACAATTTCCCTCGGGAACAGAGACTTTGTCGCCACTGTCACAGACAAATAGAGACTTTAAAGCACTTGTGTATGCAGTGCCCTAGCCTGTGGACTTTGCGTATTCTCTTGCTGAACTTTATGCCCACAGAGCAAGATCTGTGGTGGAGGATCATAAACTGTAATGAACTGTCTGGCTATATGTACACTGGAGTTTTTAAAGGCCTGTGCAGTGGTTTAAAGAATTGGTTTTAGAATGTTGAGGATAGTCTGTAGGATGTGATTTTATTTCCTGTGTAATTAACTGTGGGGTTAATGAAATGTTATATTTTTAAATTGTTAGTGTTGATCTGTTAAAAGTACAATTTGTACTGTATGGTACAATACAATAATAATAATCTTTTGTGTCCATCAGTGACCCAAACTCAGGAGTCCTCTTCCTTGGTCAGTATCTCTGACTAGTATTCCCTTCTCTGGTCCTTTTCAGTGACCTATCCTCAGCAGTGTAGTTCCCCTCGTCTGTGTAAGTCGCCTATTGTGAACAGTGCCCCCTTCTGCCCTTAACTGGTGACCTATTCTGGACATGGTACTCCACTTGCTTTCCCCTGTCCATGGTCAATGCTGAGTTGGTTTCCTCTTCATGACTATTTGAGATGCTCATGAGTGTTGTGCAGATGTACGCAACTCTGCACCTGTCTTGCTTCCTTCGCAAGCAACAGTGCACATAGCCCTGTCTTCACATGATCCAGTTTTCCAAATTACTTACCTGGTGGGGTAGTGTATACCACTCTCACAGTATCTACAGCAGCATGCAGATGTTGCATGCTTACTACTTGAGAATTTTTTGATTAGGTCTGCCTGCATTTTGCATACTCTGCCCGATGGTGGCCTCAAATTTGTGCTCAGTGAAATGTAGTCTCAACTTGCGACCAATGGAAGCATGCCACATGCTGTGCTTTACGGTTATCTGTGATGTGATGCTTGTTGCAACCTATTTTATCCCCCTGCAGTACCTAGTGATGGATTATTATGTTGGTGGTGACCTCCTTACCCTCTTAAGCAAGTTTGAAGATCGGCTGCCTGAGGACATGGCCCGTTTCTACCTGGCAGAGATGGTTTTGGCGATTCACTCCATCCATGAACTTAACTACGTGCACAGGTATGTCTGTGATTTTGCTAGTGTGACTGTATTCATTACATATGGTGAACACCTTTAAGGAATATACTTTATTTTGTACTTCCAGGTGAAAATTGAGGCTTGAGCATGGATTGCTTCACCAAAGACTAGGCTGTAAACTGATTCTCAACATTGCTAGCTTAGTAGTATACTTGCCATTTGGATTCACAGTGCTTGCTTTCGAACAGCAAACCCAGTTAGATGCATTTTCTTTCATTTTCTTTTTTTAGTCCTCATTCACTTGTTTCACTGCAACATTTCTTATGCTTCTCTTCTCTGGATGCAAAAATCTACTTTCAAATACCAAAGGACCTGCTGAGGTTTGGTTTCCTCGATTTGATCTCCCAAAGCTGCGTTGCCTGGGAATCTTGTTGTAGTCACATGGCCAAAACCCCCCTTTTCACTTTTGTCTGACAATAACGGTCACCCCGCATGGTGTTTCCCTTCATCAAAGGCAATGTCAGAGTTGGGGAATTTCAGACAAAAGAAATGTAATCATGGCACTTTATTACTTGGCAAAGGCTTAGACCAATGTCATCCATGTTATATAAAAGATTGTCAACATTTCTTTGAATTCTTGGAAGAATCTCGTCTCTCATGCCGTAACTATTGAGGCCATTTATAATAAAAACCATTGCAACATCATAGTGGCAAATGTGTACCTTCTATATGTGTGGTGTCTGTTGTGTTTAGTAGAGGTAATTATCTAACTTCTTCCTCCTCTTCTGCCTCTCTGGAAAACGAGAAAAAGTCCATTGTTTGCCGAGGTGAAACCTACATATTGGAATGCCTGGTTTGAAAAGTTTCTTTTCCCCATAGTCTGTAGCAGTAAGACTTTTCTGCACTGCCAGTGCCTCTTCCAAAACGGGTGCCCACATGGAACAGAGTTGTAATCCCTCATGCAGTGCGGCTCTAGTTGAACAGGTTGCCAATCTGCCATTGTGTGGGTTCCTTTGTCATCAGTGTAGCGGGTAGAGGTCATCCTAGTGTTTGTAGGTTCACTGTGATCCTAAACTAGGAGCACTAGTTCTAAATTCTTCTGATGGAAATCCTGGATCCTGCTGACATTTCTACATTGATTTCATGTTTATGCCCATTTGAGACTCATTTTGCTTTGAGGTATGGGTTCTTGATATATAGGCCACCACCAAGGTTTTGGTGGGATTCTTTAGATGTGAATATGCCTCTTCCAAAAGGTTCACTGAAGCTCTGATCACCTTCACAAACCCTGACATTCCTACAGAGATTGGCAGAGCCTATTGGTACCCAGTCCCCATTCCTGAAAGCAATGATCAAGAATTGCAAAGATGCTCTTATGTGACCACCGATCCTGGAAAGGTTGCAGATGGTAAAGCCTAAAAGTTAGTGAAGTTCCTGCCGGTCTACTCACCTCATCAACCCATTGCATAACATTTATACAGAAGGGACCAATAGGAGCCTGATGGTAACAGGCAGGAATCGCACAAATAATGACAAATCAACTCTGCGAAACAGATCTGAAATTGGGAAAGCCTATGGGTATCTGATTCTCCTGTCAGGAATTTTCATTTTGCCTGCGCAACAGTCCGACACCATGGCATCTGGACTACATCATGAGTGGACACTCGATGGCAATCGATGGGACAAGATAGTGTAAAATATAGAGGTGCACTTTCTAAAGCCCAAGTAGTTGACATATTTATGGTGGGACTTCAGAGCTTGAGAAGTGCATTTTCTGGGACTTGTTCATTTAGATATTTTTGTTATGCTTCAAAACTTAGAAATCGAATATGTTGTCATTTCCATGCATTTCTGTATTTATAGCTGTCATTTCTGCATCCATATCTGCCTTGCACCAAGGAGGAATAGTCTGCCCTGATGTCCAGGCTACTTTTTTTGGATGTTGACTGCAGTTCATGCACATCTTAAAATATTATGCCCAGCAGGGGGTTGGAGCATTGCTTTCAGTAGCTTGCAATAAGGTCATGGGAGTTTGTAAAGGCTAGCTGCGAGAAATGTCTTAAACCCACCTCTCTTTAAATAAGAGGTTCCAGACAGAGGATATACTTGCCTATTGTTTGCAGGGCACTCTTTTGCTTTACACCAGGTATTTTCACCAAATGCAAGCCTAGCACATTGGAAGCAAAGCCCCTCTGTCCATTGTATTAGCCAATTCTACCTTGCCTTTGTTTCTTTCCAAAAGGGACAGGACTATGCATGACTATCAGTGCGATCCAAACATGAACATTAATAAAGTAGATTGGAGGAAATCATCCAAACCTTTAGCACAAGAACTTCTACTTTTGCCGTGCCAGATTTGGATTTGAATCCACACCAACAGTCGCATGGAATCCCTGTATATATCACCATCAAAACTCTAACAGTGTGTGTGTTGCTTTACTCAACTTATTAGAAGCAGGTCACACCTAAGCCATATGCTCTTGTTGGGGCTTAAGTCTGCCCATTTCCTTTTCACTTTATTTATTTTTCTCTCTTCCCCGTAGGAAAATTTTCAGCACTTCTAGCAAATGTGTCCAAGAATGGGATCCCTCCCCACAGGAAGCACTGGGGTTTTACTCTAGATCCTAAACTGTGGAGCAATACACCAGCAGCAGCTATATGGTATTGTGATTGTACCCATTCAATCAGCTTTGACCTTGGATTAATTAATAATGTTAACCATTTTGCAAACCCTGTCAACTCTGTAGTAAGTGACACAAGGCCAGAAAGGACGGGAACCCATCTCAGCTGGGGGGGTGGGAGGCCTACCACTGAGCAATCCAGAGCCAGTCCCACCCCCTCATGTGGACAATGGCAGCAGACAGCACCCCCCCACATCAATTACTGCTTCATTTCCCCCATTGAGCCAGTATGTTGGTCTGAAGACCATTGTCTCCAGCTTTGCATCATGTCTTGCATACTAGCCAGGGTCTTTTTAGTTTCCAGAAACCGAAGGATAAGCAAGAAAATCGGTATCACTGCCCCACATGCGTACAAGAGGGGAAAAGCCACAAAAAAGAACCACAGCCTCACAGAAACACAACTGCAGCAGTGTACTGCCAGGAGAGACAGCAGCTGCAACCGCGCACAGGCCGAGGGAAAACCCACATCGTGGAACTGTCAGTCTGCAGACGAGCTTGTGCAACCAGTCATCAGTCCACTTGACCACCAGGGACTTAAAGGTGAAACGGAACCATCCTCCCTCGGACTTAACTGGATACCCCACAGGAACGGTCCCCGAGAACACAGACTTGGACTTCTTACGCTGCCAACTTTGGTACACAGCGTGCATGCACGAGTAAGTGGGCAGAGCTTTAGCCCCCCTTTGTGTTCTTCTGAGTCAGATTGGCTGGAGAAAGCTGTCCAATCCTCACCTCGAGGGGGGGTAGGAGGGGCAGGAAGTAGGACGCATGGGTTTTTCAGGTGAGATCAGGGATGGAGGATGACCAAGAGACCAGCAGGAGGTCAGACGGGCAGCTTCTGGAGGAGTTTTGTGGAGTATGTGAAGTACTGGCTTAACAGTGCAAGTGGCTCTGCAGTGTGAGTGTGTGTTTGTGTGGTACGTGAGCAGATACGTTAGTGTAAGAAGTTAATGTGAATTGAATGATACAGGGTGAAAGGGTTTGAGTAGTGTGGAGGAGGGGGGGGGAGTAGTGTGGCGGGAGGTGGTGAAGGAGTGACAGGAGGAGGAGATGTAACATCAAAGGGTGGAGGCAAATGTGAGGGGTCAGAAATGGGAAATGGACACAAGGTTGCTGTATTCTTGGTTAAATAATTTTTTATTAAATAAAAATGGGTTTGGAAAACGCCTCTCTAGCCCTATTCTAAAGAGGAACTTCCCTACCTAGAAACTAAAACTAAGGATCCGTCTGTGTCAGGATGTCCGTAACTGAAAAGCCTTCCTTGTGCCCAAAACCACCTATCCTGACCCCCATACTATAAACAAAACTGCAGAGAGTCCAAGGAAATGTCTTTAACTTGATGTTGGAGAAAGTGTTCAAAACCAAAAGTATAAGAATAGCGCCAATGAAAATGTTCTCCAAGGTAAAGACCCTTGGATCCAGAGGGTGGTTCCCTGCCCGGATTCTTAAACAGGATGGTAAAAATGTCTGTTTAGCCAACAGTTCCTTTGCGTCTTCTCAAGAGTCACAAAGTTATGTTTAAGCAAATAGTTCTGTAACAGTCTTTCTGTAGAGGTTCTTGTAACTCCGCAGATGACCTGGTATACTCCCCTGCCAGGAATCTTTATACAATTTTCAGCTGCCTGGTGTACCCCCTGCTAGGACTTTTCTTTAGGGGTTTCAGATCACCTGGTGTACTCTCCTGCCAGGAATCTTGATACAACTTCAACTGCCTGGTATACTCGCCTGCCAGGACTTCTTATGTGTTTCACTGTTCCTCGATATACCACAATAGCATATACCATGTGGTGCTTGGTACATCTATCTGTGTTAATATTTGCTCCAACGTATTTGCTCAAGACCTCTCCCCCACATTGGCTTCTCATGCATCTGTATTTGATTGGGGTTTGCCTTCATACTTTGCCTTGTCTGCATTCAAACATTCTTCTTATTGGGTGTTGACTTTGTACTTTACCTTCATTGCATTCAAACAAACCTTGCTTTTGTATATTTTCTGCATTAGCACTCTTGTACCATTCAATCACCTTTTTAAAAAAAAAATTATAAAACTATTTATTGGTTTTTCCACCAACCGATAAAAACGTTCAAACCTTTGTAACCACAGGTCAAATAATATTCTGTTCAAAGCACGTGTCCCTCTCGTCCCCACACTCTTCCCCTGCCCCATCTTTCCTCCCACCATTCCATTCCCAAAATCTGACATTCCCCACATTCCTACATCCCTCTTCCCCAAGATCCCTTACATTCACTCCTCGTCCACAAGAGCCTATCCCATCTCCAACCATTCCACCCAAATCTTTTGAAATTTCTGGGGGGCATCCCCTTTCTCTGTATACCCATTTCTCAAGCTATGCTTAATAGTCAATTTCCTTCAGTCGCCGGAAACTAGGATGTGTGGGGGGTACCCCATTCCTTTGCCAGCCTCTTTTCATCCAGTGTCAAAGCCGTCCGGAGCAGTGATTTTTCTCTGGCACTAAAGCCTTATTTCACCCCGACACGTTCAGCAAGATCAGTTTGGCACAATCGGGGATCACTTCCCCCACCAACCCTTCCATTTTCCCTCTCACTTTATCCCAGAAGGACATTACCATGGGGTGCTCCCAGCCCATGTGAAATAAAGATCCCTTTCCCCCCTTGCACTTCAAACATAGGGAGGGGTTGGGGGGTGTCATCTGGCCGGCCCATTTGATGCAAGTAGTCCCTACTGTAATAGAATGTGCAACACCTTGTACTGTATTAGGCGTACCATTACTGTAATACTCTCCTCCCTTGGCGATCCAAGAACCTCCATCCAGTCTTCTTCCTCCATACTTCCCAGGTTACCTTCCCAAGAATCTCGCAATTTTGTTAGAGGTTTAGTATTAAAGCTGTTTAACATCTGATACAATTGCCCGATTCCCTTTAACTTGATTTCACCTTCCATTAGGTTAGCCTCTAGAGGCGACCTGTCTGGTAGGTCCAATGTTTCCCTTCCCTCCCGGGACAGTGCGTGATGCAACCGAATGGATGTGTACCTATCCCTTTCTATCAGACCATAGCCTTCTTGCAACTGCCGAAAGGACGCAAGTTGGTTTTGTTAGACTATATGTGCTACCCGTGTGATACCTTTTTCGTGCCACTTCCGTTGTAGGCCTAATTTCAGGACTTCTGGCAAGTCTGCATTGCACCATAGGTGCCTCCATGGTTACTATCCCTCCTTTAAGGCCGCTCTCCTGACCTCTAGCACACTGACCCAAGCACCAGGGAGCCCATGTTCTACCCTACCTCCATAGCTCACCTGTAGGGGTGGGTTAGCACCCATCCTGCCTAATTCCCAAGCTGTGTGGTCTACTGCCCCCCTCCAATAACCACTAATTGATCACTAGTAATTGAGATGCCCAGTAATAATGTTGCACATTTGGGGCTCCCAATCCTCCATTCCACACCGACCTGCACAGCAGCAACATTGCTATTCTTCGGCCCTCACCTCCCCATATAATCTCCCTTTGAAGCCCCTCGATCCTAAAAACCCTGGAGAGAACCCATATAGGGGCATTTTGGGAACATATAGCAGCCTCTGCAACTCCATCATTTTGAACAGATTTGCTCACCCTGCCAAGGACAGTGGGAGCATTGTCAAGTGTTTCGCATCATTCTGTAGCCTGTCTAGTACTGGGTCCAGATTGTTCTTACGGTATTGCACGCTCTCTACTCCCACTTTAATGCCCAAGTATTTAAAGTAGGACCGTTCTGTCACAAGGGGGCATCTCTCTGGACTTGCTTCATACCCCCTCATTAACCAGCAACATAATCGATTTCTCCCAGTTAATTCTGAGCCCACTGACCTCCCCGAAATCCCGTTCGATCTCTCACTCTAGGTCTGGTAACTTTGGGATCCCTCATAGATAAGAATGTCCTCTCTATACGAGATGCAGTCTTCTCCCCGGCCCCCAGGCTTCTCGAACCCCTTGCACCCTGGGATATGATTGTATTTGCGGCGCCAAGTGCTCCATGGCCAGCAGGAAAAGCAGTGGCGACAGCGGGCAGCCCTGTCTTGTCCCCCCGTTGAAGCGGCAAGCTACCTGAAATCCATCCATTCACTTTAACCCTTGCTGCTGGGTCTTTATACAACAATTTGACCCACCCCACGAATCTGGGCCCAAACCTGAATTTGTCCACTACCGCCCATAAGTATTCTCACCCCAGTGGAGTCCAATTCTTTTTCTGCATCTATCGCCATGACCGTGTGTAGACCCTTTGGACTGAGGTTGCATCCAGCGCATTGCACAGGCAACTGATATTCATTCTGGTTGCCCTAAAGCCGCATTGATCCGGGTGTATTAGTTCTCCCATCAGTGGTAACATTTTATTGGCTGGAGCTTTCACTAGAACCTTTGCTTTCCCATTTCTCAGCGAATTGGGTGGTATGCGCCACATTGATCCGCTGGTCTACCTTATTTATGTATCACTACCACCATGGCCTGATGGAGGCCCACTGGCAACATTGCCTCCTCCAAACCCCCCAGGAACATCTGCCAGCCCTTGCCCCACTAGCCTCCAAAACTCAGCTGGGAATCTGTTCAGCCCCAGCGATTTGCCCACCTGTAGCTGCGACATAGCCGCTTGGATCTCCTCCAGGGTAGGATCAAGCTCCAACCTTTCTCTCTGTTCCTGGCTCAGTCTGGTCAAGGTTGTTTCTTCTATGGATTACAAAATCCTTGCTCTTATCTCCGGATGCGGCCTTCCATTGAGCCCCTGATAAGTTTTCGAACGCTTCTGCTATCTCCTTGTCTTCTCTCGCTATGTGTCCTCCCGGCTACCTGATTTCCCTCACCCACCTTGCTTCTTCATCTTGTTTGTCTAGCCATGCCAATAAAGGGCCCCATTTTCTCCAGTATCCAATATTCTCACCTGCTTGGCCCAGTATGCTGCCCGTGCCTCCTGACGTGTTCACCGTTCTGTAGTGACCCATCGCTTTAGATAGTTCCCTCCCACTCTGTGTGTGAACTAATGTGCTTGGCCTCAGCCTGTTCCACCTCTCTTCGGAGCTGGTCCCCCTGTTAAAAAAATATTCCTCTGATTCCACTTGAACTGCGTCCACAATCTTCACTTCTTTCAAGTAAAACACGTTGATGCCACCCTCCACTCTGCACCCTACCTTTTATCTGAACCTTCATTGGGGAGTGGTCCGATACCCCTCTCTGGAGATACTGTGCCCGAGACCGCCCTGATGGCCAATTCGCCAGGCAGAAACATGTATTCGAATGGATTGTCTCCTCCAACGTATTCCACATCTTTGACCTGTAATGTCCACAGCTGTGCTGCTAAGGATATTTTTCAGCAGAGGGCGTCCTGCGTCGGGGTCGATGTCCCACGAGGGCCTCAGTTGAGGGTGATGTCACCGGATGTTATAAATAGGACGCACGGAGCCCGTAGCCTCAGTTCTGTTTTTTCCGCAAACGTGTTTGCTTCGAGAACTCCTCTGACTCCGTGATCTGGGTTTAAGACATGCCAGGACTGGAAGTCCAAAATGTCGATAACGGACCTGCACGGCATCTGCTTGTGGTGTCTGGGTGAAAGTCATGATACCGATGACTGCTCTAAGTGCCAGTCGTTGACTGCCAAGGCCTTGCGGGAGCGTAAGGGGAAGTTACAGGTAGGTTGGGTTTCTAAACCTCAAAAGTCTCAAAAAACGACGGGTATTTCCACCGACGATTCGAGGGTTGACTCTTCGTCAGGAGTCGTCCCGGGCATCCCGATCCCGGAGTGGATCTCGCCACTCGTCCTCGTCTCTGCACTCCCGGAAGCGGTGCACCGGTCGCCTTCCTCATCGGATGATGGCTCTGCGAGGAAAGTGGCTTGTCCCACTAAATCCTCGACTCCTGAGGAATGGGAGGCATTCAGGGAGCAAATGCTGGCGATTTTTCAATCCCAGGGCACAGTTCGGTCTGTGCCTTCGTAAGAAGACAGCAGGGAACAGTCTCGGTCCGATGCTCGTGTGCCTTCGGGCTTGGGCACTCGGCGCGATAAACATCGGGAACCGTCGAGGTCCTGTTCGGACAAGGCTCCGGTGGATTGCCAGAGACGTGCCAGATCCAGGTCTCGGTCTTCGTCCCCAGCGAAAACCGCAGAAATCTGGAAAGGGCTCGAGGTTGGCATCTAAACAGCCGGCGCCATGTCAGAGTGCGGCTGTCGGAGCTTTGCCTTTGATCCATTCCTCTGAGCCTTCAGCGCCATTGTCGACGCTGAAGCGGTCGGCGCCTTCGGGGCAGTTTGGCTGGAATTTGCCAGTGGAGGCCCCTGGTACTGTGGATCCTCAGAGAAAGGCTTTATCCAGGACCGTGAGGCCTGTTGTGGACTCCAGGGCCGCTCCTGTCCCTAGGAAGGAGTTTTCATTCTCTGCATGATATTTATGAGGATGAGGAGCAGATATGGAGTTTGAGCCTGTTAAAACTCATGAGGCTCCTGACATGGTCTTTTCTGAAGACAGTCAGTTGGATGAGTTGCGTCAGTGGTTGCATGAAGCCAGTGGCCTTGACACATCTCCTGAGGTGGAGTTTGGTAAGCCAGAGCCTGGGGCTCATGCTGAATCTTCCTATAGGTTGATGTCTAGAGTTAGAGTATCTCGGGTGGTCCGGTCCTCCGGTTGCATTTGATCAGGATGACCTGACTGATATTTTGGATCAGGGTCTGTCCACTGACCCAGTGTTGCCTTTTCATTTGGCATTGCAAAATAGGGTGGCATCTACTTGGCAGAACCCAGAGGCTCTTCCGGCGGTCAACAAGTCGTTAACGAAGAAATACCACCCATCCAGTAGTGACCCCAGCTACCTATCCACTCACCCCACTCCCGAGAGTTTGGTGGTCCAGGCGGCTACAGCCACCTCGAGGCAGGCGGTGTACCCTACCATCCCTCCTAATGGGGACGACAAACTCTTCGATGGTTGGGCACGCAAGGTATTTTCTGCTGGGAGTATGGCACTGAAGTCACCCAACTCCACTTGTGCCTTGGCAAGGTTTTCACACTCACTGTGGAATTGTCTCTCTGGAGGCTGAGCATATCCCCGAGGGGGAAGAAAGGGCTGGGTTCCTTGCTCTTGTGCAGGATTGCAAAGATGCCATGTGTGAATCCCTTCAGTCTGGGTTGGACACGGCTGATGGTGTTAGCCGATCCATGGCTGCGAGCACCGTGATGCGCAGGTTTGCGTGGTTGCGGAAGTCTGGTTTTGCTTCTGAACATGCCCTTTGATGGCTCTCATTTGTTTGGCAGCAAGGCTGACGAGAGCCTTGAGAGGTTGCAGACCTCCAAAGCTGCTGCTAAATCTTTGGGCGCAGCTGTGCATCAACCTCTGCCTTTTAGTCCTAGGGGACAACACTGGAGGAGGGTACCTTTCGTTATTACTCCTCTTTTGGTAGAACAAGAGGAGCCGCTAATCAAAGGGGCCACCGAAAAGGTACCCGTGGTGGACGGGGAAATAGAGGTGCCAAAGCCGCTCAGGCAGCTGCCTCTTTGCCTTCAGGCGCTGCCACAGCCGCTCCAAAATAGCTATGAAGCCATGTTCCATTGTTCGCCGGTTGGGGGCAGACTGTCTCAGCATCTCGAAGAATGGTGAGCTATTACTTAGGATGCGTGGGTTCTGGATACAATGGCCCACGGCTACTGCCTTCCCTTCCTAAAGCAGCCTCACGACAATCCACAGGGTAATCTCTTTGAAGCTTCCAGATCCGATCCATGTGCAGGAAGTATTGACCCTGCTGGAGAAGAGCGCTATAGAACTGGTGCCTGTGGCAGAGTGGAACAATGGATGGTATTCCCCCATATTTTTTGATTCCAAAGAAAGACTGGGGACTGAGACCCATCTTGGACTTGCGTTGGTTGAACAAGTTCCTCTGGAAGGACAAGTTCAAGATGGTCACTCTTTCTCAGGTCCTTCAGGCCCTTCGACTTCAGGATTGGTTGGTGTCTCTGGACCTACAGGATGCTTATTTTCATGTGCCGATTCATCCAAAGCACAGTAAATACCTGAGGTTTGCGGCTGGCAACTCACACTTTCAGTTTCGGTTCCTCCCATTCGGATTGACTTCCGCCCAAGGGTCTTCACCAAGCTAATGGTGGTGTTGTCACCATATCTCAGGCGAGTGGGGTGGGAGGACGGGGGTTCACGTCTACCCCTACCTGGACGACTGGTTCATCCGAGCGCGTTCTCCTAAAACAAGCTTTGGATCATCTCGGCCTCACCTGCCGCTCCCTTCACAAGCTGGGCTTCTCCCTCAATTTCAATAAGTCGCATATGACCCCTTCCCAACAGCTCCAGTACATCAAGGCTGTGTTGGGCACGTCCTTGGCGAAGTGCTCCCCTCCAAGGTGAGGGCTCATCACATTGTACAGATGGTCAAAACATTTCAATGTCCCCAGAGTCTTTTCCGGCTTTCGATTTCTTAAGGTTGCTAGGCCTCATGGCATCCTGCATTTTTCTGGTGCCAGAGGCCAGACTGAGGATGAGATTCCTTCAATGGGTTCTCAAGATGCAGTGGTCGCAATTCTCAGACAAGATGTCGGATCCCGTTCCGATTCCACTCTCGGTCTTGCAGGATCTTCTGTGGTGGGCCAGTGAAGAGAATCTGATGAAGGAGCAGCCGTTTTGGCAACCGTGGCCGGAGGTGACGGTGGTGATGGACGCTTCTCTCACAGGATGGGGGAGCTCATGCCAAAGCGCTGACTGCCAGTGGTTGTTGGTCTCCGTCGGAGTCCAAACTCCACATCAACCTGTTGGAGCTGAGGGCCTGTGAGTGAATTGCAGGCACTTTCATCTAAGCCACCCTTTACTGTGTTCCACAAGGATAGGGTTGTACTGGGGGTCCGTCCGTCCTTCCTACCCAAGGTAGTGTCTGGTTTCAACTGAGCCAGAAAGTGGTGCTTCCTGCTTTCTATCCTCCCCCTCATCCTTGCAAGGAAGAGGAGAGACTCCATAGGTTGGACCCTAGGATAGCTTTGAGATTTTATATCTCTAGGATGTCTAGGGTCCGAGTGGACGACCAGCTATTTGTGGGGTACACTGGACACCGATTGGGCCAGGCTGTTACCAAACGGACCTTGTCCAGGTGGATTATCCTCACCATTACTGAATACTACAGATTGGCGGGCAAGGACCCTCCTGAGGGATTGCGAGCTCACTCCACTAAGGGCGTGGCTACATCCACAGCCCTGCATAAAAAATATTTGTGATGCAGCAATGTGGTCTTTCATCCACACCTTTTTTCAGACATTACTCCCTGGATACACTCCATGGTCAGGATTTGGCCTTTGGTAAAGCTGTGCTTTAGTCTGCCATCTGATTGGGTATTCTAAATTCTTCACCCTCCTCCATCACTGATACTGCTTTGGTAGTCTGTCTAAGATGTGGAGTACGGTGGAGGACACAATCCATGTTACTTACAACTGGTAACGTTCTTTCGACTGGATGGTCCTCCCAACGTATTCCACATCACCCTCCCAGCCTGCCCCTCGGAAGAATTTCCTATGTTATTGCGGCTTGCGTTCCTGCAAGGCTATGTGCAGTCAAGCAGGCGTTCTGTACGAGCATGTCACACGTTATGGAGGAAAAAACATAAACTGAGGCTATGGGCGCCGTGCGTCCTAGTTAATACACCCTTGAGGGACTTCGACCCGACGCAGGATGCCCTCTGCCGAAAGATTTCTGAAGCAGCACAGCTGTGGACATTACATGTCAAAGATGTGGAATATACGTTGGAGGAGCATCCAGTCGAAAGAACGTTACCAGTTGGTAAGTAACTTGTTCATCTATCCGTGATAGGGCTGAGTGTGCGTTCCAATAAAAAGAGAAGCCCTTCTCAACTGGGTGTTGGTCCCGCCATATATCTCTCAGACCTGCAGCCTCCATAAATGTTCTAAGTTTGGTGTAGGAAAGACCCCACCCCTTGGTACTGTAACCAGTCCACTACGGCTTCACTGTTTTGTTGAAGTCCCCACCCCCTACCAGTGTGCTGTCCCCCTCACCCGTAGTTTGCTAACCGGGTTAGAACTTTCTCCAGCGTATCCCCCTGAAGCACCGGAGCCGTGTACGCGCAGATGAGGCATATCGAGTCTTGCAATTCCAGAGCATATGGGGATTTGGGTTGGCTCCCGCCCCCCCCCCCATCCTCTCCCGCACTCCCAGAACTGGAACAATAAATTGATATTGACCTGTATGAACCCCCCTACAGTCCTCCCCTCCCAAATCGAAGCATCTGTCGCCCCAGAACAAAAAATAAGACTTTGATCATCCCATACCGCCATCGATCCAGAACTTGGTCTCTGATCGAGTTTTACCCTATTTCCAGTATGTGGAGGGTATGCGGGCAGAGGCCTTTTCTGTAGTCCTAGTTCAGAAAGGCCATCACTTCCTCCCAGTCCGTTGCAAACTTCGCTTGAGTTCCATGTAATGTGTAGGACATCCACTCTAGTGCTGTGAAATTCCAGATTTTAAAGTACCCATCATACACCGTTGGTGGGTCCTTAGCCTTCCATGTCTGCGCTATGGCCAAGAGTGCCGAGAGTGACAGGATCACCTATGCTTTCTTGATAGGTTTTACCCATTCGTTCCACCCTGGTGCGTGCAGGCCTAGTATCCCCTCCCTGGGCCCTCTATGGGAATATGTTCGAAAAATCATGTGCCGGTGTTGATCTATTTGATTCCAAAAGGTTTGCAGTTTACTGCATCCCCGCCAGATGTGGAGCCAGTCCCCAAACCCGCCACAGTCCCGCCAGCACATCCCTGTCGAATTGGGGTAAATCTTTTTCAGTTTTGAAGTGGAGTAGTGCCACTGCGTCATTAACTTGTACCAACATTCCCTGATCTGTATTGCTTGGGTGAGTTTTGGGATGTTGTGCCAGATTCCCTCCGAATCTTCCTCCGTGATGGGTTCCCCAAGTGTCTCCTCCCATGCCCTCATGTATTTGGTACATGTAGTGGTTGTGGTGCGTTTTGCATCAAGGCTTATTTTGTAGATGTTAGATCTGAGGCGTTTGTCCCCTGAGTCTGTTGTAAGAAATCTTTCGAATGGGGTTAGGGATCTGGTTGCCCCCGCCCTTGTCTGGGGATCCATTAGCCAGTGGCGCAGTTGAAGGTATTGTATTCCGTCTGTTTCTGCTAAGCCCAGTTCCTCCTTGCACTTAGGGAATGAGTTTGTCTGGGCCTTGGAACATATTTGGTATAGCCCGCATCCTTCCATTTCCTAAACGTGCCCTTGGGAATCCCTGGAGAGAATTGGGGGGTTACCCCAAATCGGCTTACACGTAGAAGGGAAGGTGGTGAATTGTTTTGCCCATGCTAACCAGTCTCAGTGTTGCTCTACTAATGTGGTGATGTCTGATTTGTGCATATTGTGCGTTCAGAGGTCTTTGTGTAACCATAGGACTTCCCCCAGTGGGGCACCCACTACTGCCTGATCCATCTGTTGCCATATCTTCCCGGAATCCCTGGATAGCCAGTCTTTAATTAGTAAAGTTCGAAGATCAGGCATGCCTAGCCCTCCATTCTTGGTCGCCAGCTAAAGTGTTTTCATCGCTACCTCTTCCATATATGCTCTAATGTGTTTATATATGGCGGGGAAAAACGATTCCGGCACCGCGATGGGGAGTGCTTGGAAGAGGTATAATAACTTAGGAAGGACCATCATTTTGATGATGTTGATTCTGCCTATCCAGGAAGTAGACAAAGGCCACCAGGAGTGGAATTGTTTTATAAGTTGTTCTATCTGAGGGGGGTAGTTGGCGTTGTAAAGGCCCCTGATAGATGGCGTTAGGTGGACTCCCAATACCTTGAGACTTGTGTGCATCCATCTAAATTGGGGGGATTGTTGGGCCTGCGTTAATTTGTCCCCCTTCAGTGTCAGGTTCAAAATCTGTGATTTGGCCAGGATCACCTTCAGCCCTGCCACTTTCCCGAATCTCTGAATCTCTTTGAACTGCCGGCAGCCATGTTTCTGGCGTCCCCAAAGTGAGGAGCATGTAGTCGGCATACGCCGAAACTTTTTACTCCACCCTTCCGAATGGTGTGCCCCAAATGTCGTTATTCAGGCGAATAGTAGCTAAGAAAGGTTCCAGATGGAGTGCAAAAAGAAGGGGCGACAGGGGGCACCACTGTTTGGTACCTGCTTGATAGTTTTATCTGAGGTGATAGATCCCAGTTTACCAGAATACGAGCCGACTGGTTGCAGTAATTGGCTCTGACCATGGCCATGAACTTCGGACCCAGGCCCTGTTTTCACATTGTGTTGAATAGAAAGGAATGCTCCACCCTGTCAAACGTTTTTTCAGCGTCCAAAGAGGAGGACCGCAGGGGTTCCTCTATTCTGAATTTTTTCCAGGATGTTGCAGACCCTCCTGATAATGTTGTGCGTTTGTCTAATAAACCTGGATTGGTCAGGGTGGATTAGTTGTGGTAATAGGCCCTCAAGTCTGCTTGCCAGAAATCTAGTATAGATTTCAGCATGAATGTTTATTAGTGCAATCGGCCTGTATAATAAGCCACATTGCGTGGGGTCTTTCTGGCTTGGGTAATAAGAGGATTTTTGCTTCCTCCGTAGTGGGGGTAATTTTTCCCACGGCGGCGAAAGTGTTAAACGGCGTCACCAGCCTGAGGGCTTGGATATGCTGGTAGGTTTTGTAAAACCCTGGGCGGTACCCGTCTGGTCCGTGAGCTCTTCCCAGGGGGAGGTGTTTGATCGCTCGGAGGACTTCCTCTTGAGTGAAATCCACCTCCAGGGCCATGCTGTCTGCGTTTGGTATTTGGGGGAAGGGTAATCTGCCTAAGTTAGTGCATTTGGTCTTCCTCGCCTGGATAGTCGGACCTATATAGGTTCTCGTAGAAAGTGGCAAATTGGGCTGCAATATCGAGGGTGGTGTGAACCTTCTCGCCTTGTGGGGAGGTAATCACTTTAATCGTATGGGCAGCAGACTCCTGCTTGAGCTGTCTAGTCAGCAGCCTGTCCGCTTTGTTGGCATTTACGTAATGTTTTAGTTTTACGTAGAGTTCTTGTGGGATTGCGTGTCATCCTCTGCATAATGTCCTGTAGGTCTTTTTCTAATTGGGTCTTGACGGCGTGCTTCTGGTTCTGGTAGCGAGCATGCAAGGCAAGGAGTTCCCCTCTGAGAGTATGTTATGATAGTTTATTTATATAGCGCCTATACACAATGTTTCAAATCGCTTCAAGGCAAGAAAGGGAACAAGGGAAAATATGACATTCTTACAGGCCATGAACAGTAAGGATGTGAAATTAACCATCCTACTCGGCCTGACAACATTTCATATAGTGCAAGAGCTAAGACATAGATGAGGAAGGGAGGGGGAGAGTGGGAAGGAAATGGAACGGACAGGCGACTACCGTGCTAGGCCTGATGACATTTCTGGTAAAGCTGGAGAAAAACAAAAGGCGAGAGAGGGGTGCAGAGAGGGAGGGGAGGAACAAAACAAGCGACTATCGTACTAGGCCGGACAACATTTCAGATAGTGCTGGGGGAGGGGGGAATAGTAAGGAGAGAGGGGAGGAGCCAGATGGGGTTGCTATCATACTAGGTCCAGGGACAGTTCTGATAGAGTAAGTGCATAGAAGAAATTAAGGGGAGGAGCGGAGGAGATGGGGGTAGGGGGGGGAGGGAGAGGAGGAGAAGAAAGAGTGGAGAAGCGATGGCGGAGAGCGAATACAATTGCAGAAGTCAGTAACACACAATGTTGTAAGCTAGGATACAAGATGAAGATGGGAACCGCGTGATTCAGGGCCACCATGAGTACAAGATGCAAAGGAAGTCCAGCATGAGAGTTGAGAAAGGGTGATGCACCGTGAATCAAGGAAGTGCATAAAAAGTCAAATCCAGCATTGGCCACAAGATGGTGATGGTGAAACCAGATTGTATCAAGAAAGGGGGTGAGGGGGAGCAGGGTACAAGAATCGAGCAAAACAGGCAACACCTGTGTGCGAGAAGGGGGTCGGGGGGCATAAGGGAGCATCACGGGGGGGGGTCAGGGGGGTTGGGGATGGCCTGTGGAGACCGAGGGAGTAAACTCATGTTGGTGCATGCTTAACTGCTGTCTGAGAAGGGGTTTGGGCCTTGGATCCTTCTGGTCCGAACAGGAATTTCCCTTTTCTTTGTTTGCCCTTCGCTTCGGACGCCAGGGGGAGAGACGCCCTTGATCTAAGAGTTAAGAGCAGGAATGAAGAGGCAGGGTGGGTGGTGCTTAGGCCAGATGACCTAGATCCACTTGCACCTGCTCCCCATCTGCAAAGGAAGAGAGGCTGGAGGGCTCCCTGAATAGGGAAGAAGAGCGGCAAGCAGGAAGGCACCAGGTGGGCGAGGCTTGCTAATTGCTGAAAGGAGCAGCAAGGCGCCAGGTGGGCGAGGCTTGCTAAGTGGTGAAAAAGAGCAGCTAGCAGGAAGGCACCAGGTGGGCGGGGCTTAGGCCAAGTGACCCAGATCCACTTGCATCTGCTCCCCATCTGCAAAGGAAAAGAGGCTGGAGGGCTCCTTAAGTAGGGAAAAAGAGCGGCAAGCAGGAAGGCACCAGGTGACCTAGATCCACTTGCAACTGCTCCCCTTCTGCCTAGCCTCAAAGGCATCCCAAATTGTTGCTTCCGCTACCCCCGACTCCCCATTTAATTCAAAGTATTCCCTGATCTTTGCTTCTATATCGGCTCGTAAAGCCATGTGGGACAGGGCTAATCTTGGGAACATCCATCGCCATAGGCCCTGCCGTGGAGAATGACTTTTTATTGATACGGTTATTGGAGCGTGATCTGACAGGGTGATGGGAAGCGTAGGTATGGTTTGGGTCCTGCCTAATAGAGTGGTAGATCCCCAGGTATAATCGGTTTGGGAAATGGTTTGGTGGACGTGGGAGTAAAAAGTAAACCCTGGGTCGGCCCCTTGCGGTTCAACCCACAGGTCCAGACGTGCTAGGTGTTCCATCTTCTGCAGGAGGGCCGGTGTCAGTGGTGCTTGTGCGTGCCGTGAAGTGATGCTTCTATCCCTTTAGGGGTCCAACACTAAATTAAAATCCGCCGATAAAATAATCTCCCCTTGTGCAAAGCCCTCAAGAGCCGATAGGACAGTCCAAAGGAATCCGTCTTGCCCAGAGTTCGGGGTGTAAACCGTGACCAGTGTTGGTGTCGAGTTATCCACTACCAGTGTGACAAATGCATATCTGCCTTCCCTGTCTGCTTTGGTGACCACAATTTGGGCAGAGAGTCATGTTCTGATTCCTACTAGCACCCCCTGACTTTAGACTCTGCATTTGCCTGGGCGATGTTGCAGAACCTTCCCAGTTTGCATCTGCTTTTCCTGATGTGCCTTTCTTGCAGTGTGATGTCTGGTGAGTGTTGCATTAGGAATCTTTCAAAATGTTTCCGCTTTACTGGGGTGTTTAGCCCCCGTATGTTCGAGAGGCGTTTAATCATATCTGCGGCTGGGTTCTTGTGTGTATGTGGTGATTTCCCTGGATCAGCGTGCCCTCAAGCTCTACCCCAACTTCTGCCTTATCGACCCCCCCAACAGGTCCAACTCACCCCTCCTCCCCTCCCCCCTGCCCTGTGGTGGGTCTGTGTGCCTATGCTGGCCCCCCCTCATCATGAGCGGGGACGAGACCCACCTGGATTCCCAGGGCCTTCCTGTGGAGTGTCCTATACCCCCGATGAGATTCCAAGAGCGGCACGTGCGCCCCCGTCCTCAGGTGGAGGTAATTATATGCACTTGCATGATCTTTGCGTTGGTGAAATGTCTTGTAAGATCTGGGCCCCTTGGAGGGGGCCTGTTGTGGCCCCATGGCACCTATGACCATTCCCAGGGTCTTGGGTGTCAGGATCGCCTTGACGACCGCCTCCTATCCGTCGTGTTCTCCTCTTCCTCCATGTTAAGAAGCCGTAGTCGTCGTCGTAGCGACGTGACCCTGTCCTGTTTGCCCTCCCAATGGAATAGCAGCCCCGAAGGGGAAGGTCCAGCAATCTCTTATTTGCTGTTCTTGGAGGACCCTGAGGATTGGTTCCCTTTATTTCCTTTTGAGGGGGGTGGCATGGGCAAGGTCCTGATACAAATGGACCTCTGCCCCATTGTAGTGAATTGGTTCCGCCGACCTGGCCGCCCTTGGGATTGTTTCCTTCTACGGAAATCTAGCCAATGCTGCTACTACATCTTGCGGCCTTGAGCCTGGTACTTGTCCCTTTGGGCGATTCTGTGGACCCTGTTGATTGGGATATCGCCTGGGTGGTA
The DNA here is from genome assembly GCF_040938575.1 of Ambystoma mexicanum. NCBI lineage: Eukaryota > Metazoa > Chordata > Amphibia > Caudata > Ambystomatidae > Ambystoma > Ambystoma mexicanum. The sequence goes on along the minus strand of NC_090923.1, from coordinate 954,087,904 downwards.
GGTTTCTAGGAGATTTGAATAGTCGGGTAATCGTTTTTTCTCAGGTCCTGGCCCGATACCGACTCCGGCAGATTTTTTTTTTTCTGATATTTGATCTGCGCAAGCGATTCCCCAGGTCCTCGCACTGTTGCTCGATGTCTTCCAGGGCTATGTCAATTTTTTGGGTGTCCTCCACTACCTCTTGCAGGCCTCTCTCCGTTGGGTTGGTGCGATGCCCCAGCTCTGTAATGTCCCGCCTCAGTTCTGTGATGGATTGTTTCATTTCCCCCATGAAGGTTGTGAATTGGGCTTGGAACGCAAGGGTCATTTTATTTGAGATTTCCTGAAAGAAGGATTCCATTTCCGCTTTGGTGGCTGAGTTCGATGAGGGAGCCGTGTGCAGGCCCTCCGCCCGTGTTTGTGGTTGGTCTTGTGGGATCGAAGGAGGGTCCTCTTCTGTTTCTCTGGACCAACGGTGCTGCAGTGTACCCTCTTTGGGGGTGTTGGCGGGAGGTTTTTTGTGTCCAGACATCTTGCCTCTACTTCCTGACATTTTGAGCAGGTGTCCGTGCTTCTTGGGCTGTGTCAGGTCCCTGGGTTTCAGAAGGCCTTAGGTTAGGGCGTATTATTTGCCAATAGTGTTGTAGCTGCTAGGGAAGGTTTAATGGTTGAAATTTCATTTTCTTAACCTAATCATATCAGCCAGCTAATTTTGCCCTAGCTCAAGGTGGAGTACTTCCTGTCCAGCAGTAATTGGTCAAGGACTATTGTGATGCAGTTTGGAACCTCAGGAGAGGTTCTAAACTGCCTTTCATTCATGATCTGTTCAGGTGTGGTCACAGCGCTCAATGCTCCTGATAAGCAAGTAACCAAAAAAAGAGAAATCATATATCCATGAACAAGTCAATCAGAAAGAGCCAGAGAAGTTATTGTTCAGATAAGTGACTGAAGTTTTTCTAAAGAAATCAAAAATTCTAGAAAGTATTTTTCAATTCAATTTTACTTAGATGTTGTGTGTACAAAGTTATTGAAGTTAATACAGGAAAAGCAAATACTGAATTTCCTACAACCTGTGTTATTCAATTTTCAAGTAAAAGTAAGTTGAGGATATAACAGAAAATTACTGTAAATGCCAAGTTGGAATGTTCTCTATGTGCGCGCCAGCCTAGAAGCAATTTGTATTCAAGTCGGAGTGCGTGGGTGTTTAGGAAGCAGAGTTTGTATTGCAATTGCAAGCGCGGTGATTTCGGGCCGTGTTGAAGGAACGACGGGCTCCCGCGGCCAACGAAGGAGGGCCCCTCGGCGGGGGCCCCCCCTTAGTGCCGACTGCCTCACGCGGCACGGCGGCAAGAGGAGTCGGGAGGGGAAGGGGGGGTGGAGGGGGTGGTTGACGTCATCTCCCGCGCGCCCATTGGCGCCATAAATACACCTGGACAAGGGTCGCGGGGTCTCTCTTTGCCGGCTCCTCACCGACGTTGCTGTTGTCTGTTCCAGTGCGACGAAGGAAGCGGTCCAGGTCGGGTTGTTCCTGCGGTTCCAGTGAAGGAGTTGACCGGTTCCGGGAAGAAGGGTAAGGTAAATGCTTTTACGGGAAGTTTTGCATTAGGTTATGTGGGAAAGGCGGAGGGCATTGCGATGGGTGGAGATCATGGGGATCGGGTCGAGAGGGGGCATTGTTGTGGGACGGTTGGCTTGGGTGCAGGCTTTTTTACCGGGATGGAATTAGGTAGCATAGGGGGTTGCCTTGTACAGGGGCCAAGGGCAGGAGTTGGCGCGCGATGGCCGCCGCGCAGACATGGGCTGTAACACCCGAACACGCAGCATGAGTTTGTGCCCATGTCTGGGATAATTTAAAAGCACTGTTAGCAAAGGCGGAGTTGTAGTACGGCCAGGAGGGGGGATGTGGTGCGAGGAACCATTTTGGTGCCTCGGCTGGTGGCCGTACCGTGTGGGGCCTTCTTTGATGACTGCAATGTAGCCGTTGTGCCACAGATGGCTGTTACCTACGTTAATATGCAGGCACGCTTTGCATTCTGGGATATGTAGTTTTTGTTTAAGCCTCAGGATTGTGGGCCTAGAGCACCCAGCAAGTAATGCTTTTAACTCAAGCCGGTCAAGTGGCACAGCGAGTAGAGCGCTCGCTTGACATCGGTGCAGAGCCTGCTGATGCAGGTTCGAATACCGGCAGGACCAAACTCAGCCTTTCCTCCTTCCGAGGTCGACACCGTGGGTAATGATAAGCAGCGCTCGGATACCCGAGGGTTCGTAGCGCTGTATAAATGCCAAAGAAGGGTCCAGGATTCGGTATGTCCAGATTTGGTTCTAGAGCGGGAGTTCAGTTTCGGGCACGGGAGTAAGCACGATTGCCCTCACCCAAAAAAAAAAAGTGCCGACATTTGAAATTGAGCGGGCGGCCATGGGAAGCTTTATGGAGTTAGCTACACTTAGGGTGAATGGGGGGGGGGGTGGATCGCACGGCAATGCAAGGAGCGGCAGGGTGTTGGGGCGCTTGAATTATTGGGGCAGGCAACCCTATATAAGAGGCGGCAATGCAAAGCGATTGAATTGTACGGGCGACTGCTTCCGTGGCCTGTCGGTATGTTTTCCTCCATGGCATTCGTTCTCAGGTGTGTTTTCCTTGTTCCCTTGGATCTCACCCATTGCTCCTCACCTTTCCCGGGCCCCCCCTTAATGGGCATGGGCAACAAAGGGATGTCGGGAGCTCCGTTGCCTCGTGGGCTATGGCGGAGCACTCACGGGAATTCAGGAAACCCGGCAGAGGGGCCAAACAAGGTATGGGGACATCGAGCAGCTGCTGGAACAGGTGGGGTTTCAGGAAAGCAGTTAAGCACACAGGCGCGGGGGGGGGGGGTTAACAGTGGGATCGCTCAAGGGGGAACAGGGGTGTGGGCAATATTTGAGGTGCGCCGGTTTACAGTTTTTCTGGAAGGTGGTGGTTTTCCTGCTTCGTGGGCGGGGAAGGTGCTTCAGGCGGTTGTCAATTTACTGGTGTTTAAGTGTGGGGAAATGTTTTGTTGTTGGCATCGTTTGGTTTTGCTACACTGGGGATTAACTAATATGTGCAGTTGTGGGGGTTACACGAAGTCAATTGCTTTAATGATTAGCGTTTCGGGGAAGGCGCGTTACAATTGGGGGAAGAAAAAAATAAAAATAAAAAATAAATAAATAATTTAAACTGTTATGAGGTGGAAATGGAGACTAGTGGCATGGCATAGGGTGTGTCTTCATTAAAGTTTATTCCAAGTGCGGGCGGGGGTTAATATTTACGCGCTCCAGGTGAAGGGGTGGGGTTTGCTGGTCTACTATCGGGTGCATTGTGGGCTACACGAGGTTATGAGTCACCCCTTCGTGGGCTGGGTAAGGCGCTTTGCTTTTCATTTATCAGGGTAAACAGTAGCATGTAAAGGGCACCATGGGGCGTCATGGCAAATGGCAGGACAGTATGGGCGCCGGGGCCGTGGTTCATTTCAAGTTAAATGGGATGCAGGATGAGCTGGTGCCGTGCCTCTCAGGGCGTCCGTGTGATGCAGCGGTGTGCAGGAGGTACCAGTGGATGAGGCAGAGAGCACGAGGGACCAGCGAAGCGGCTCACAGGGCCTTAGTGGGATGCAGCGGTGTGCAAGAGGGATCAGTGCAGCACCTCGCAGGGCTGCATGCAGACGGGTGCAGGGGGGGACATGTGCTCAAGGTAGCTTAGTGCCGAGCAAGGTCGGACTGGGCATATAAAGTTGACCCGGGCGCCAATTATAAAGTGGCCCACAGTTGAAAATGCCAAGTCAGTCCTTTTGGGCCTACTGTTTGGGGGTATCCAAGGGGCAGGCATTGATGAAATGTGAAGTAAATTGTGCATGTTAAATAACATTCATTCAGCAAGACTGGTCCAAACTACTAGCCGCATAGTCATTTTGCTCTCTTTAAGTATAAACCCTTCGACCTAGCTACGTCACTGCTTTCTACCTAGGGTGTGGGGAAGGCGTTTTGGCATTCTTTTAAAATTAAATTGTTTAAAGTATGTGAGGGTTTCGCTTTCAAATTGGGGAATGTCATTTGTTTTGGGCTTTCGGGAAGTTGGGACCACGCTGGGGAATGGGGGTTGCAACCTTAAGACGTTGTATGTCCAGTGCTCAAACTTGTGCTTGGATGGGGTACACGAAGGGAAATGCGTCACCCCTCATGGGGTGGGGGAAGGTGTTTTGCATCACGTGCAACAGTAGTACAGCAGTGACAAGGCCCGCCAAGGGGCTACAAGGCAAATGGCAGGACGGTTGTGTGCTGGGGTCCGTTGGTGCGCTTCCAGCCGGAATGTGGGTGGGGGGGTTTGGATACCCAAGGGGCATGGTGGCAGTGGCCACAGCGCCGACCATTAGGATCGTGCTGTTCATATGGATTTGCAAGGCTAAGATTACCAATGTCATATGGTTTAGTGGGTAAAGGAGGGTATTTGCGTCCTGCGGTGTGCTCAAAGTAGGCTTTGTGTTCATTCGGCAATTCCTTTCGTCGGCATTGCAGATCCGATGTACTTAACAGGTACTTAACAGGCACTTAGTCAAAAACGCAGCATGGCAGTTGCACTTAGCAAGGAGAGGTGGAGCGTTGGTCAAAATAAAAAAAAAAAGAGCGTGGCAAGGACGTTCACTGCACAATCTCGCTTTTTCGCTACTTACCGGTGTCCCTTAAGGTTGGGAGTTTTTACAATGTTCACAGGGTTCAAGGAGTAAGATTAACCAACAACAGATACAGGAAGAGAGCGTTTGATTAGAACAATGGGCAACTTGGGTACGCCTACAGATGCCCATGAGAGCGTTAGTGGCGCAAGGTTTTGCATGACTAGCTGTGGTTAAAGCAGAGCATTTTGGGCTGGGTGCAAGGGCAAACCACCCCGCTCGGGGAGGGGCAAGTGATGGAGCGGCACAGGCGCAACCTCCCCCACGGGCTTTAGAAGTGGGATGGCCAACAGCGCGGTTTAAGCTAGGGGGAAGGTGGGGTGCGCAAGTCGGATCCCCCTCTCTCTTGCAGGAGAGAGGTGCTCTGGCAGGCGTGTGGAAGGGGGCAAAGGGAGGGGGCGCTAGGAGGGGCTGAGGACACGCACGGTGACAGGGGGGGTTGCAAGGGAAGAGGGGGTGGGGGAGGGTAGAGCGGACACGGGGAGGGGGGTGGAAGAATGGGACAGGATTCTTAGCATACGGAAAGGATATGACATGGGTAAATCAGTCTATCAAATCAATAGTCATTAAGACATTGCTTAGACAGATACAACAACAGAAGTAATCAAAAGGCTTACAAATGAGGGCCCACAAGGAAGGGGGGGTGGAACGCTATAGACCATTAAGAAAGGCCGTCAGTTGGCCCGAAACGCCCCCTCCCCAACTCTTAGGGGTTTTTGGGGGCCTCCGCTAGGAACGGAACGGTCAAATGAAGGCCTCATTTCGGAACGCTGCTGCCAGGTCAGGGGCCCTCCTGCAAGGGAGTACGGAACAAGCAGCAAACAGGAGGAGCACCAGCAGGGAAGGCTGCAGCACCATTCATCACGCCACCGGTTCTAGCCGGAGGGCCTGCGTGTCTGTTGCGGACGGAATGAATGGGGGTAAAAAGAACAGGTTGGGATTATAACTGGGGATTCGTGCACTAAGGCGACCAGGTGCATGAGGGGGAACTCACTGCGGCCGGTGGCCCGCTGTGAGTCGTGGCGGTGACACCGGTCGCAGCGACCGGTCTCTTGCAGACAAGCCCAGCGGATGTTACCTAGTGTTCCCGTTAGAAAGTACTGGCGGATACCACAAGGGGAACTGCACAGCCATCAGCTTATTAAGAACGGCGCCCAGGAATATTAGACTCAGGGGAGGCCCACGTTAATGGGGAGGGTTAGGGGGCTTGGAAGACCTTTCCAACTCCAAAATTGGGTGGGGGAAATGGGAAGTGCATCGTTGGAAACTGAAAATTGGAAAGCAACAATGAAGTCAGCAAGGGGGGGTGAATTGAAAGTTTGCACTGTAAACGGGGCTCCGGCAAGTACGTTGGTAACTGAGGGGAAGGGGGGCCCCTGGGAGTTGGAGGATGTTAAGGGGGGGGTTCAAGAGAGGGGTGCCCTTCATGATTGGCAGCTTAAGGAGATCAAAAAGAAACTTGGGGGGGGGGAGGGGGGGGGGGCCTTGGAGTGCGGGGGGTAGGGGCCAGGAGGAGCAGGGGGGATAGTTGGGGAGGACCCCTCTTTAGCGAAAAGCAGGGGAAGAGGATGGGGATAAGAATGATGTTGGGCTCTGGGGGATAGGTAGCGCTTGTTGGATGGGGCTCTCTAGAACAGGAGGCCGCGATGGGGGCCGGAGGGGATGGGACAACTAAGGCGGCGGGGAGAGCTAGGGCAGATCGGGGTCTTGGCGGAAGGGGGGAGAGGGGCTCCCTGGCAGGATGGGTTGGAGGAAGACCTGTTTGGGGACAGATAATTTAACAATAATTAATAAGCCAACCCGGGGAAACGGGAAGAGGGAATCCAGGGGTAAGGGAGCAAAAATGGGGAAAAGGAGACCGGAACGCATCCTTTAGAAGGAGCCTAAGCGGAAATAGAGAATGGAAAGAAAGTAAAGCACGGACTAAAATTGCACTTAAATAGCGTTGGGGAAAGAAAAATGAAAAGAAAATTGCAAAACAAAGAAATTGCCAAAGGGTAGAGAGGGATTGCTGAGGAAGGGACTGGGCGCCCGCGTCGGGTCCCCCAAGGACCCGAAGGGGTGGGGGGGGAAAGTTGCTTGCTCTCAGCGCAGAATCCTGAGCGTGAACCGAACACCTGTAAGCTAACTCCTGACTTTGTGTAATAAAGTTTGCTGTGGCAAATTTTTCTCCCACTCATCCTACTGATCTCTGCCTATCCTTTGGGTGGATGGGGGTTGGGCTAATTTGGGAGGAGGGTAGCTGGGCAGGAGTGAGAGTCGGAATGTGGAATGAGAGCTGGGGGGGCATTGGGAGCAACAAGGTCTGCCACTGTGCCACCCCACTGAGGGTGTCGGCGCTAAGGACTTTGCGGCGTGAGGCACGTCTTGAGTATCCGTTACTGCAGAGTTGTGTAAAAGCTACGAATTAACTGTGGGAAGCCGTTCGCCGACTTCAGCGGGAGTGAAGTGAAGGTCGCAGTCTCTCTCATTTCGCGCTTCAGCAGCGGCAAGGCAGAATAAGGTAACGCGAGTACGCACGTTCATGCTTAGTCAGAGTGAAACTGGAAGCGTTCCGACTCTTAAATAGAAGCGCTTGACAAAAAGACAGAAATGTCTGTCGTGTTCACGATTCAGAAGCACAAAGACAAAGCATTAAAGTACGTTATTTGTAAAAGTGAAATACAATACAAGTAAAAAAGGCACAGTAATTGAAAATTCATGTGGCCAGGTTATGACAAAAGGACAAACTGAGCATAGTGTATGGTGAAACCAGCAGGAAAAACTTTTGAGAATAGTGATTCAAGGCAAACAAACATTGTTAAGTTTAAGGGTTATCCAGTGCAAGTTCAACTGCTCAAGACTACAGAAAAAAGGGTTAATAGTACTAAGCAACCTTTTAAACAGTAGAAAGAGTTTTGGAGTCACAGAGCATTCAGCAGTAGAGAGCAGCAGATGAACTTCAAGGGACCAGACCCTTTTAATTGCTACTCGGATATAAACGGAGGCAGTTCGGTAACAAGAGGTTCTGGGGGGGATGTACATACTGAGAAGTGTTAGAAAGTCTTAATATGATGTTAATTCTGATGTATTATTTGCAGGTATCCTGAGATCCAAGGCATTTTGAAGTTGATGAAATCGGAGTACTGTTGTCATGACTGTGCCATTTGTGTGCGAAAACAAAGAATTCCTCAGCATAATTGGGAATCCCTAAGACTGGAGCTGTGCAAATTGCCTTTTTCAGCTCGTCAAAACCTTGCTCCATTTCCTCAGTCCAGACAATTTTTTCCTGAATTGCCTGTGCCTTTTTGAGAGCCTGTAACCAGGTCCTTATATATGAACTATAATCTAATACCTATGCTCTAACATAATTGCATAATCCCAAAAATCTTTGCATGTGCTTTATCGTGTGTGGCTTCGCCGTTTTCAAAATGGCCTCAGCCCTTTTAGGTGTAACTTTCTTTCCTTTATGCGAGATTAACTGCCCTATATATAACACCTATTCTTGGCAATACTGCAATTTCTCCTAGTCCACTTTATATCCTTTCTCTGCTACAATAATCATTAGCTGAACGGAGTCTCATCTGCACTCTTCCTCTGTGCTGCAGACTGAAATGTCCTCCAAGTATTGCAACACAACACTTTGCAAATCAATATTGCTTAAGTCCATCTGCAGGACTCTATTGAAAATCAATGGGGACTCACAGTACCCATGGGGTAATCTTGTGCTTTTTAACTTAGTCTGTCTGAACGTAAATTACCTCAGATCTTGAGAATCTCTATGCAATGGGATTGCGAAAAACACATTTTTCGCGTCAATCACAGTGAAATATTGTGCCTCCACAGGGATACTACATAAAATCGTTGCTGGATTAGGAACTAGAGGGAACTCTGCCTCTACAATCTGATTAATTGGGCGCATATCTTGAATTCAACGTCACAACCCCCCCCCCCCCCGTTAGATTTTTTGATAGGGTACACTGCGGTATTGGATGGTGGCTCTGATGTCACTAAGATGCCTTGGTCCAGCATGGCGGATATCGTCTTAAAAATACCTTCATCTGCCTCTCAAGACATGGGATACTGTCGTTCTTGAGGCAAAATTGCTCCTGGCTTCAGTGTAATCTCGACTTCTCCAACCCCTTTTAATAGGCCTATGTCATAGGGGCCTGTGGTCCATAATGAAACTGGCACTTTCGCCATGTCTTCATCAAAAAATGCAGGATGCTGTTGTACTAACATCATTTGAGGTACCTTGCATCTTATTGTCCTAATCCAATAAGTGATACTCATTTCAAATACTACTTCGTCATCTGATGGGTGTTCTCTAAACATATCCTTGTCAGTGACTTCAGTCAACCTGTAACCCTCTCCAATGGCAATCAATGTGCTCCATGTCCTGCCATCGATATCAACTCACCCAAGCATAGCTAATTCTCCTTGCGCTGTAGCTGCTTGTAATTCTAAGGGAAAGACTTGTCCCCCTCTCTTTATCCATAGGTTTCCTCGGCCTGAATAAAAACTCTTCAGGTATTCTTACAGTTTTGCCCACTAAACCAGGTAGCCATGTTAACAAAATGAGTAACCCATAAAGAAAGACCTCTGGCTCTAATGGTACCTCTTGTATGGCCATTCGCCCTGTTAATGCCATGATAAATTCACTCACATTTAAATAATGCATTCCTGGCGTTGAACACACTATGCCTTCATCAGTAAACTAAATCGTCATGTTTAACTTTGTCATTAAATCTCGACCCAGTATATTAACTGGTATCTGCCTTGAATACAATAATGGCACAGACCTATTGCGTTCTCCTATAGAGACTGGCAATCTCTCAGTGAAAGGAACTCTACTTGTAGCTCCTGTGAAACCTTGAGCATTCATGGCATTTCCAGATAATGTAAATTTCCCATCTCGTATACATGAGCGTGTTGCACCCGTCTCTACCAAAAAAGAGAAAGATTTGCCTCCTATAGTGACGTCAACCCTCTGTTCCTCTTAAGGATTGGGAGTCACAGATAGCACTGAACTCAAGTCACCCAGTGAGCTGTCCTATTGTGGGTATATACTCATTCCCGTGAAAGGATTCCCTCCCTCGGCGGTGACACCCTCTATTTTAGCAGTCATTAACTGTCCTGTGCTTGGGCCCTGCTGTATTTGCATGGGTGCATGCTATGACTGCCCTTGTGGCGGATTCACTGGTGTCTGCTGTGGTTGCAAAGGTTGTTGCAATCGCAGTGCTTGTGCTTCTGGCACTGTCTGATTTTGGGCAAACCTATCCCTACTTTGTTGCTTATTTGCAGGCGGATAAGTGGTTCCCCCCTCTTGAGAACTGCCCATTCTGCACGAACCCTTGGCTCCCACATGTGTGCGCTATGTGCCCTTTCATACCACAAGTCCAACATACAGGAGGAAGCCTCCTAATTTGCCCTCTCTGCATGCCTTGGTTATCATTCTGGGTATCCTTAAACCCACCATGATTATTCTGGAAATGTCCCTGGTTATTCTGTAAGCCTCTTCTGTCGGAAACCTCCCCTACCCTGTGGTACAAATCCATTATTACCTTGATCAAACTGCCTTTGGTTATTCACCTGTGGCATGCCTGCTGCTTGCTGCGATCTGGCCCTTCTCTGCCAGTCAACATCGCCCCTTCTATGGTGTATTTTGAAAATTCTTTCTGCACTAATTTTGCTTCTTCGACTTTCCTAACATCTTTCCTTCCATTTCTCTCCTTCAGCAATTGAAAATAATGCGCAATGGTCCGCTGTATTTCTGACCATGGTTTTGCCTCCATACCTACCATTTTCTTGAGCTGTCTCTGCACTTGATCTGGCAGCCCTTGACATAATATATGGTAGAATACAGGTATAGATTTCCCCCATGGTTCCCGCATTTCCAAACTCCATTCCTCTTGAAAATTTTGAATGTAAACAAGAGGATCGTCCCCTTCCTGCATTTTTCGTGCCATTATAGCTCCCATATCTGACGTATCTGGATATTGCAATTTGACCGCTCTACAGTTATTAAACTGTGCTCCGTCGTGAACAGTGTTCAGCGTGGTAACACTGGCATATCCAGCTCTCGACCAAATGTCGGCTCTCTCCCCAAGGATAGTGGCTAGAAGACCTTTAATGTCTCCTATAGCTAACGTGTTTCCTCCTGTCATTTTCTCTAATTCATGTATCCATTTCCCAGCACCGGAAGTTAAACTCAGGAGTTTATACCTTAAATCATCCTTATCCAACTGTGGCCACGGTATAAACTGTGGTCTGGCTCCTCCCTTCTCTAACAAAGGAAACTGCGAAATCCCAAAATCGCATTCATCCCCCATCGTCTGCCTGCCCATAGCTGGGACAATGGTTCCACACCGCCTTCTTACTGCTAGTGACCTTAGCCTGCTCACATAAAGTGGCGAGTCTCCCCTCTCACCATGGGATTGCCTTTTGGGTCGATCTAGCCATGCCAGAGATTCTGACACCCAAGATTTAGGTAGGTCTAGGTCCAACCATCTTACTTCTGTGTCCATCGGAGAACACTCTTCAGGACCACATGCATCATCCCCCACCTCCCCACGGATGGTTTCTGTGTCCTTGTCTGACATATCCTGTCCCCAACTTGTGACTTCCCTCCTTCTCGTCTCTATTCAGAGTTAGCCTGTCCAAAGACAAAGCTCTATGATTGTACAAACTTCCTTCTTTGCCTTGAGACTGTGTACTTTCAAGTTGATCATTTTTTTCCCTTTACTTTCAGTTCCTTTTTGGTCCTCATCTCGTGAGACAGTATCGATTTTGTCCCCAGTGCTTCTTACATCAAACTGCTCCTTAAGATGGACCTGGCATTGGCTCATGTGTCGGGAAGAATTTCTGTCCACCCATGCTACCACTGGATTAGGCTCCACTAACTTTCTCTGTGATCAATGTCGCGTGCCCTTTGCCTTCTTTCATTCTATTTCTTCGTCAAGCTCTCTTCGTTTCCTTGCTTCTTGTTACCCTTTTCTCTTCCTGTCTTTTCACCTCACCTACGTTTGCCCTACGTATTGCTTCATCTCTGCATCTTTGCATTCTTTTATCTCAATTTCTCCTCTTCCTCTTTTCCTTTCTAGCTTGTCTCGTTCAATTGCCTTCTGTCGATTATCCTACTTTCTTTGCTCCTCTGCCCTTTCATGCTTTCTTAGCTGCTCATCTTGATACAGCTGTTCCCATCTTTGTCTAGCCTTTCTTTTGGCCTCGTCCTCTTTCAATTGTTCCTCTCGTTCTGTCTTTTTGTTTGTCTTGATCTTCCCTTTACCTCACTTCCTCAATTCTCTTCATCAAGTTTGAGCAAAATCTGATCTGATCTGTATAAGCGCTAACTCATCAGCCTTAGCTTTCACTCCTTTCCATCTCTTTATCTCTCGCCCTATGTCTAGGGACATACTTGATTGGTCACTTCTCTCTTTGTCCCGTAGGATTTTAGAGATCACATCCCTTTCTGGAGTCTTTTCTGGGCTCTTGTCGCTGCTATGCGCATGCGACTCATATGCCGGATTGCTGTACCCTATTGCTGCCTTAAGCTCTCTTAATGGGTATACTCCGTTATCCTTCATACTATCGCCTTTTATTTCAGGTGTCGTGGGGGGAGCAGAAGGCTCCTCACCCCCTCTTTGCACTGGTTAAGCATCCAGTCTTCAGGAGGTGGGTCTTCCCTTTCCTCCTGGTACATTTTCCAGAGCTCGAAGCCTCTTTTCTAACTTATCTCCTGTGTATGCTGCGTGCAAGTATGTATGTAAGTCATGCATTGCAAAACTGCTTTTGATAGTGATCCCCCTTGTGGCATGGCATGAACATCTTATCTGCTGTGCCCTTAACCCATTCCGCACTGTACTGCTTCAGCTTGGGTGCGTGTTTTGGCAACTGCTTGCATAGATGTATGAGCAGAGTAATATCCTCCATTTTGACTCGTCGCACTTGACTGTCAATTCTCACCGTTGTGTTTACACTATAAATACGTTTCATAAAATAACACAATATGAGCATGCACCACCGTTGCAGTGCAAAACCTCTTATGCCACATTCTACTTATTCACTTAAACATCATCAATTCAACAAACTAACTAAATTTAAAATCTGTGCTTTCTTTCACGTTTCTTCAATTTTCACTATTTCTTCACCATATATTTTATTCAACATACAATACAGACAGACAAACATTTATCTTATTCCACGCTCTTCGTGGGTGACTATCCTTGCCCCTAGGAAAAGACTCAGATGGAGTGAGTCGTTCCCTTTAGACAATCTTTAATCTTCCATAGCCTATGTCATCCACTTTTGGGACTCTGGATACGAACCCTTCTGATGTCCCTATGAATCAGGATTCTGGGCTTACCCTATAGATCAATCCTTGGCTATACGTCTCAATTGCTTGACGATCCTCATCTCAAGTCAATTACTTAATAACTCGAGGCTCATTGTCTCGAGCTATTCACTTACTAACTTGACGTTCATAGTCTCAAGTAGTTTACCCCAACCCTCCATTACTTATTTCCCCTTAACACTCTCTTCCCATTCATATTTTGCCACCTCACTTAGTTGTCACCATTCGCGTTTTGAACTTCCGACTATTGGGATAGTAGCCTCCTCAACCAGCCGCTTCAGCCTTCAGTCCGCTCAGCTTCCTGTAGAAATCGAGAAGTGATTGAGTTTTAAACCGAGGGGCCCGTCCCACCTGCACTTGCCAGAATTCTTTTAACTAACTGCCGCTATCTACAGGGAGCTTCACGTCCTGTCAGCTAAATGGCGTAAGACGTCTGATATTTCCGGGCCACCAAAGCTTACTAGGTCGACGGTTCTTGAACCATCCTCTGCTACCACGTGAACTGGGGTTTTTGACCTAGCCCTTTAAGATGAGGTAGCAAACTGGTGATGCAGAAGATGCTCAAAGATCAATAATCAGACTCACTCAGGAAGTTGGCAAATCAAAGCTGTTTTATGTGCATTTGTCTAAAACAGGAAGTTACAACGAACATCGACAATTCTCGATCTTCTCGTTCAGCAAGTTTCATAAAGCATGTTATGTAGTAAAAACGTGTAATCAAATAGGTACACAGGATCCTATTTATATGTACCACTTCTTACTCCACCAATAGGAACATAGATTATATTATAAAAGAAGGATAAGATGGTAAACTTTCTCTACTTCCACCCCTCCTTCTCCCCCAACGATTAGACACCTCTGACAGATTCTCCGGCACTACAGATCTTGACAACATAGACTGCGTGCAACATTCCAAATTTCAAAAAACATTTTTGTTTAATACAGAATATTTAAATTAAAACATAAGATACTACCCACACCTAACACAGTGTAAAAAACTACCACTAAAACTTACAAAATCTAAAAAGCTAAATTTCAAATAAACCACTTACAAATGGACACAGACGAAATCACATATCACAGTACATAGAAAAAACCTAAATGTGTCACTAAAACAACATATAATCACAACATGTTTCTGTTCTTTAAAGCCCGTTTCGGGCGAACATTCTTCAGGGGAACCTTTAAAACATCCACTATTCTTCTCAAAACCGTGTTGAATGGGTAGTTTCAGGCAACCAGCCTGCAAAGAAGGGAAACGGAGGAAACTAATCAGATCCCCAGGGGAGGGGGTATTACCAAATGTAAAAGTGGAGTTGACTCAGTCAAGAGAACAATTCCACAAAAAGGTTTAGAAATTAAACCAATTAGATTTACCTTAATGTGGTGAATCTTCAACGCACGTCTGTAAATGACAGGCTAATTTTTCTTCATTGAAAAACCAAGATACTTCAAAAGGCGTCTCAATCCGCCGAAAATATCGTCACACCTAGAAAGGACACATCACACTACCAATGAGCCACAGATCACTACAGGACAACAGTCATGAATTGTTCAGGATATATTAAATAAAAATTACCTTCACGCAAGTGAAGCCACCCACAACTTGGGGCAAGGGGAGGAAATCCCTTGTAATGACAACCAAGTCTGCAGATGATTACAAAAGAGGACGCAGAACCAATCTGTAATATAAGAAGGGCGGTCACCAACCATCTCAAAGAGCATTAAAATGCACCGATACACCACGGCTCCCAAATGTGTAAAAAAAAAGGGGAGAAAAGAAACCATTTCAAGCCCAGCCTAGGTCGTGCATTAGAGCTCATGCTTCCAAACAGTAGTGTCATACACCAGCGGTCTTCACAGCCATTAAATGTGTAAAAACATGCTGAACGTGACCAAGTAGTGAGAGATAGTACACAACACCTCAACGTTCAGTAAGTAAAAAAACTGCGGAAAAGGGATAATAGCCACCAACATCACTAAAAGTAATGTAGCTACTAAAGTTCAAGAACAACATGCTCACCTCTGAATTAGGAGAAACAAACTCCTCGCTAATGACTCGCGGGGTTTGAAAGAAGACCGTGCAGCACCAGCATGTGTTTTCATCAAGTGCAGCAAAACGATCACCACTTCCTAGTAAACACTAAGAAAGGACTATACTTTTCGATTAAATACTAGCCGGCAAGAAAATACAGCGGCCATCTTTTACATGCAATCTTCCTAGTGAACACTAATTAAGGACTACACTCTTCAGTTAGGTACTAGCCGGTAAGAAAAAACGAGCGGCCATCTTTGCATCAAACCACCCAACAACAAAGGGAAGCAGTGTTGAGAAGAAAGTGCACTGGGGGGCACAAAACCATTCAAAAGAAATCGATACAGCATTGCAAAAATCAAGCAACAATATTTTGAAAAAATTGTGATATACCCAGCCACTAATCCTTATATCCATCAGTTGAGGAAGTGGCTGAGGTATATAGACGATATACTCATTGTATGGGATGGTACGAGAGAAGAAGCTGAGTGCTTTATGACCTGGTTGAACCAACAGAATCTTTTTCTGAAATTTACGGGATCCATATGTGACTTTGAGACTCATTTTCTGGATATTACCATCTTTCATGCGAATGGAGTGTTAAAAGTGAAGCCCTACACAAAGACTACTGACAAGAATTCTCTTCTGCACTTTAACAGCCATCATGCTAAGCATTTGAAAAACAACTTACCTTTTGGGCAGTTTTTAAGGTTAAAAAGGAATAGTAGTAGAAAAGAGGATTTCCGTCTAAGTGCGGACGCACTTACTCAGAAACTGTGAAACAAAGGCTATCCACCTAGAGTGATTAAGACTGCTTCAAAAAGAGCATACAATAATAATCGGGAGGCTCTTTTGGAGAAAAATTTGAAAATAAAGAGAAAGATTGGTACTGTTTTTGTTAATACTTTTTCAAATTTATCGTACAAAATTAAATCTATTGTGATAACTTGGAAAAAGGTATACAGAGGAAAAGAAGCCTTGCCCCCTTTGGTGGCCTTTAGAAAAAGTCAAAACCTAAGGAACATTTTGATCAGGAATGATGTAACTGAGAAAAGTACACCACTGGTGAGACAAACCAGGTTATGGGGTTTACCGGAAATAAAAGGGCATTTTCCTTGTGGTAAATGTAGTATGTGTGCCTAAACTAAAGAGATTAGATATATACAAATTTTACCCAATCTGAAATGGGTGTGTAATGAAATGACCAACTGTAACACATCCAATGTTGTGTATTTAATCACATGCCCCTGTGGCCTATATTATGTAGGCAAGACTAACAGACAATGTAAAGTCCGTATGGTGGAACATCGGAGCTGCATCAGAAATCAAGTGATTGCAGCTCCTTTAGTGAAACATCTTCTTGATATGAAACATGGCTGCAATGATTTTACGTGGTTTATTTTGAAAAAGGTGCATGGCCATAGGAAAGCAGAGACAGACCAGAAATTATTGAACCTGGAACAAAAAATTATTTTTAAATTGCAAAGTAATGTTCTGGGGCTCAATGAGAGTATTGATTGGCATCTGGTCAGCCAAACATAAATGTTTTCTGCTATCTGACTATTGTTTGCAATTTTGGCTGTGTTTTGAATTTTCCTTATTTTGTGCCATCTATATTTGCAAAAATTTGCATATGTCTGTTGCTTGATTTTTGCAATGCTGTGTCGATTTCTTTTGAATGGTTTTGTGCCCCCCAGTGCACTTTCTTCTCAACACTGCTTCCCTTTGTTGTTGGGTGGTTTGATGCAAAGATGGCCGCTAGTTTTTTCTTACCGGCTAGTACCTAACTGAAGAGTGTAGTCCTTCCTTAGTGTTCACTAGGAAGATTGCATGTAAAAGATGGCCGCTGTATTTTCTTGCCGCCTAGTATTTAATCGAAAAGTATAGTCCTTTCTTAGTGTTTACTAGGAAGTGGTGAGCGTTTTGCTGCACTTGGTGAAAACACATGCTGGTGCTGGACGGTCTTCTTTCAAACCCCGCGAGTCATTAGCGAGGAGTTTGTTTCTCCTAATTTAGAGGTGAGCATGTTGTTCTTGAACTTTAGTAGCTACATTACTTTTAGTGATGTTGGTGGCTATTATCCCTTTTCCGCAGTTTTTTACTTACTGAACGTTGAGGTGTTGTGTACTATCTCTCACTACTTGGTCACGTTCAGCATGTTTTTACACATTTAATGGCTGTGAAGACCGCTGGTGTATGACAATACTGTTTGGAAGCATGAGCTCTAATGCACGACCTAGGCTGGGCTTGAAATGGTTTCTTTTCTCCCCTTTTTTACACATTTGGGAGCCGTGGTGTATCGGTGCATTTTAATGCTCTTTGAGATGGTTGGTGACCGCCCTTCTTATATTACAGATTGGTTCTGCGTCCTCTTTTGTAATCATCTGCAGACTTGGTTGTCATTACAAGGGATTTCCTCCCCTTGCCCCACATTGTGGGTGGCTTCACTTGCGTGAAGCTAATTTTTATTTAATATATCCTGAACAATTCATGACTGTTGTCCTGTAGTGATCTGTGGCTCATTGGTAGCGTGATGTGTCCTTTCTAGGTGTGACGATATTTTCGGCGGATTGAGACGCCTTTTGAAGTATCCTGGTTTTTCAATGAAGAAAAATTAGCCTATCTGTCATTTACAGACGTGCGTTGAAGATTCACCACATTAAGGTAAATCTAATTGGTTTAATTTCTAAACCTTTTTGTGGAATTGTTCTCTTGACTGAGTCAACTCCACTTTTACATTTGGTAATACCCCCTCCCCTGGGGATCTGATTAGTTTCCTCTGTTTCCCTTCTTTGCAGGCTGGTTGCCTGAAACTACCCATTCAACATGGTGTTGAGAAGAATAGTGGATGTTTTAAAGGTTCCCCTGAAGAATGTTCGCCCGAAAGGGGCTTTAAAGAACAGAAACATGTTGGGATTATATGTTGTTTTAGTGACACATTTAGGTTTTTTCTATGTACTGTGATATGTGATTTCGTCTGTGTCCATTTGTAAGTGGTTTATTTGAAATTTAGCTTTTTAGATTTTGTAGGTTTTAGTGGTAGTTTTGTACACTGTTAGGTGTGGGTAGTATCTTATGTTTTAATTTAAATATTCTGTATTAAACAAAAATGTTTTTTGAAATTTGGAATGTTGCACGCAGTCTGTTGTCAAGACCTGTAGTGCCGGAGAATCTGTCAGAGGCGTCTAATCGTTGGGGGAGAAGGAGAATATGTAGTAAAAACGTGTCATTCTTCGTCATCCTACGTGGCAAACTGCAAAAACCTATTGAAGAAATTGATGGGATTAGAGGCAACACCTAGGTATGCGTTCCATACTTGTCTAAGAGAGTGATAGGGTCTCTAACATCAGGTGGGGCAAATAAGCCCTTCCCTCATACAGGTCACTATGAACGTCATCAAATACACAACGTCCCATTGGTTACACAAACTATAGGTCTCTACTACGTGGCCCTCTATAATTGTTTGGCACCCTTACATCCGTCAGTACCTTTCCACATATGCCAGCAGCACGCAGGCTGGCATCCAGGTGCTGGTGGGTTGGTCTTGACCATAGCTTCCCACCAATTAGCATGTCATCTATCATCACTTCTTGCAGTCTGTACGTCAATTAATGCTTTGAACTTGGCCTTGGAAATGTTCCTTGCTCTGGAGAATACAAGGGAGTATAGCATACTCTGTCTCCTTGCGTTGGTGTAGCTCATCACGATTATCTGTGTTCACCCATCCACGTGACTGAAGTCCATGTTTTAGAGCTCTGGTGCATTTACAATATTATTTAATGAACCCCTGATGTCTTCAATGTTCTCGTGCCCTTCCTATGAGCAGGAGTGTGTTCTTGTCACACTTTTGCAGCTACTGTCTGATCATTCTGGCCCAGAGTGGCCTTGACTTCTTGGGGCTGGTACTGCCTCGCCCTTCTTTGATTCACCGCTGTAATTCAATTGCTTTTCAGCTGCGACACACTACCATCCTTTTTCTGGTCCATCTCTGCTAAAATACATAGTGGAATCGTCCATAGTTCATTCACTTATATATATGTGTATATGTATGTATGTATGTATATATATATATATATATATATATATATATATATATGTGTGTGTGTGTGTGTTCAAAATCTTAAATCTCCGAAAGTTCTTCACCGATTGCTTTGAAATGTTTACACGACGTTACATTCGAATAGGTGCATGTTTTTATATACCTACTATACATAGATATCACACCTGTGACAGGTAAAAACCTGCTTTTTCTGAAAAACAGCGCCATCTGTTGGACGTAAAAGCAACACGCGCTATTTTAAGATTCCGGCTCAAATACGTGCCGAGGAAGCAGCAGAGCGACATGCGGCCAGACTTTAGGATGCACGGTTGCGAGCACGGCTATAGCGTTCTGCAGCTTCAGATCTGCTTCGTTCTCAACAGAATGAACGCGACAGGCTGAGAGTGGCTAAAAGAGAGAAACAGCAGATCAGCGTCCAACACGACTCCATGCTCAGCAATCACACGATTACAATCGCCTTGCATTCCGGTACAACCCAGCTGAGTATTATAATTCGAGCCGGAATGTTCTCATTGGCACCATGACTGAAGTGTGTCCTTATTGCAAGGCCCTGAAATTTTATTCAGAAACGAAAGGAATGTGTTGCGCCGCTGGGAAAATTAAACTGCCTCAACTTGGAGAACTGACACAGCCATTAAAAACTACCCACAAGCATTGTCAAATTAAACATGTTGTAAACGTGCTCTTTCTTTTACATTTAACCAGACTAGGCCACAGCAACGTGTGGCCAGGGACAGCTAGTGTGTGTGTGTGTGTGTGTGTGTGTGTGTGTGTGTGTGTGTGTCTGCGTGAGGCATTCAACATCTCCCATGCTCAACCTGAGCAGAAAATCAGAACTCGTATCCCAAAATGTATAGAAGCGAGTCTCTTTTTATTCAGTTTCAAAAGTATTGGCAGACACATAACAAACCAAAGCAGGACGACATGGTGGAATCCAACAACGCGTTTCGCGCTTCCCTGAGCGCTTGGTCACGTAAGGAGAACGGAGCTTGCAATCTCCATAAGACTGCACGTATAGTCCCTTTACAGTTTCGTCTACCTACAGGTATTCCCTGCATAGACTGCAGCGGTCATATAAGAATGAGTAAGAATCCCGCTATGGCAGTGAAAGCCTCAACGATAACACCCTACTTGTTAAACAATAATCAAAAGGTGCATACCAGTAATTTAAAAAGTAAATAATGAAACCCAAAATGGGCAAACGAGGCAAAACCAGGATAAATAATAATTGGGACACCATCCATTATAAGCCACGGGTAATTGCAGGGAACATCGACGAAACAGAAGGTGTACTCGCAAATGTGCCCAATGGGCTCTCGATACTGTGAGGCCCAGTGCCACACAATTCAACCCATCAGTACAGTCAATTCTACGCCCGATTACATCTGTGCAGGAGAAATTACACAGGGTTGGTAATACGTACAATGCAAAAAAACTACAGAATCCATAATAAATGCATAATGATGGACATTAAAGTAGGTTTGTCCGAAAGTGCTAGTGCAGATGTACTGATGCAATCACAACGCATATGTCAACGAATTTTCTTAAAGTAAATCGGTACAGAAGCAATGCAGACTCATACACGTATATGATCAGTAATAAAGTGCAATCGTAAACAGCTAGCTATAGATGTTCAGTACATATAACCTGAATATAAAGTGCAAATGCAGTACTAATAAACATTCGTAATACAAAAACATTTAAGACATTCAATCCTGATAATCATAAGGTGCTAGTGCAAATATATTCATGCAGTGACAATGCACAATAAAAAGCATTTTCATAAGATAGCAGTACAACTATACTCTTGCAATGGCGGTGCCGATACATTCAAGTATGTTGATGATAAGTGCTAGTGCATTTGTAGGCAATAATATTCCACTCTATAGTGAATCTAGCCTAACGATCACGTGCAAAATTGCATTTGTAAACCATTATCTCCTGACTAAAGTGCATAGCAGCAGCATTACATGTAAAGTGCAAACAGCGCCCAAACTATATGATATGTAGATATGCCAACGAAGTTAGACCTATTTAATAATGCATAAAAGATGATCTGTACCTAGAATGGTGATTCCCACAGAGTAAATCCCAATGAGGGCCAATATGCAGTGGACTTAGTAGACCATGTACAAACTGAATGATAGAAGTTAAGGGGCAAAAATGGGACAATCAACATTAAACTTCATTCTGCAACTAGAATCAAATGACGTTCTCCAAAAGTTTAACGAAACAAACAGCCAAAAATACATGTTTAAATTTTAAAAGGCGACTCCAGGCCTGGAGTATATGCCATAAAGACCAATTGTAGATTGGTAGATGTTACATTTAAGTACAGAGAAATGATGATAGTGGGAGAAGAGGCAAAGTTGTTATATGTAAATGTATGTATCTCCTCGTTTACATTATGACCATTAGGATATTTTGTGTCAAAATCTAAAATGAACCTTGTCTCCAATTGTAACTTTAATGTTCGATCACCACCTCTTTGGTGTATAGGGACATGAGCTACTGCAAATAATGTTAGTAAGTGAAAATCATTCCCATGTCCCTGTTTGAAATGTTTTGCCATAGGATACGTGGGGTCAGAGTTTTTAATGGCTCTGAGATGCTGCAAGATTCTGAGTTTCAATTTACATGCAGTACTCCCAACGTACAATTTCATGCAGTGACATGAAAGAACATGCACAACAAATGCAGTGTCACAATAAATAGAATGTTTGATCTCAAATTTAAGGCCCGTAATCTGGTGCATGAATGATTTCAGGGCCATGACATCTGTTCAGGCCTTGCATTTTGAACACTCGTTAAAGCCTATCAGTAAAACTGACAGCCAATTGGTCACAGAAGAGCTCTTCTCTATGCGAGGTAGATAGCTAGAGACCAGTCTATCCCTTATTGATGGTACTCGCTTATAGGTCAATATAGGATATTTAGGTAAAACAGGTCCAAGATCCTTATCAAGTGTAAGGACATGCCAGTGTGTCTCAATTTTACGCACGTCATGTGAGGCATTATCAAACGTAACAATCAACCAGGGATCATCATGGCTGATATTAGTGTTACTCCTAGTGCCATGCAAGAGTCTATTCCTTGAAAGTCCACGTGCCTTGAGAAAAGCAATTTCAATAGTTCTTTTATCATAACCTTGTTGCAAGAAATCGGCAGCTGCCGAAGCACAGCACCAATCATATTGGGAAGTGTCTGTGAAATTACGGCGAAAGCGAATAAATTCGCCATACGGAATGCTTTTCTTGCAAGGAGGAAGATGGCAACTCGTGGCATGTAAGGGGGGGGCATGTGTTTGAGGTTTTTTTGTACAATGACTTGTGGATGCCCAAAGTATCCAGCATCACTGCAACATCCAAATATACAATTTCTGTACTACTATGACATTCAGTAAACCTCAAGTTCACAGTATTGGTATTGATGCTTTCAACATATATATATATGCATGCCGTAATCTATTCACTATATAGCTAGCCTTAAGAATACTTTGCTTGCGTTTCTTGCATCTGTACACGTGTAAAATGACTAAATGTCTTCATCTTTTCTGTAGCAAAAACATCTTCATCTCGATCCTGAAATGTTGCTTATCGCCGATACTTTCTTAATGCCTATAGAATGTCTATTTTCTCTTGTCTCTGCATCTCTTGGGTGCGTCAGTCTTGCTTTGTGTGACGTCACTAATCTGCTCTTTAGCTCATTTTTCACACTTCTGTGATTTCATTCAAATAGCCATCATGTTGTCGTGTATGCAGCTATGGTTCTCTCAATGGGAACCTTGCCTCCAGGATCCTCCTTGGATGCTGGTATCTTTACTGGCACTGCACATATTTCACATTCTGGTTCCCAGCATATAGGCAACATGGGAGTGATGCTTGAGGTGGGCCTACTTGGCTCCTTCTCTACATAGTCTTTCGCCTTGCCACAGGCTTATAGTTCCTTCTCACATTGGTTGATTGTTCAATTTTCTATGCTCAGTGTTGTTTACATACAGTCGGACATTCAACATATCGGTTTAACTTCAAGTGTTCACTCTTTATTCAATATTATGCGATATTTTTCAAATGGCACTTTTCATTCAGTTTGGTATTCAATATAATGTAGTTTCATTCAAACAGCAATTTCTATTCAGTTCGATATTCAATATAGTTCGTATTTACTTGTATTCATGGACCGTTACTTGCCTGCGGTCGCCTGGGAGTGCTCAGTTCTTCCAGTGTCCTCTGACACTAACCAGCCCTTCGCGGTTTCAGATTTAGCTTGGGCAATGCTTGTTTTTTGACATTTTTGATTTCTTCTTCCGTTTGCCCCTTTCTCTTTTCCATGACCATCAGACATTAACATATACAAAGGTTTTGCTTCATAGGTAAAGAACAATTATCTTGTGAAGTATGTTCCCCTTATAAACGTCACATAATTGGTCAATAAATGGGCTTGCAACTCGGTAATGGTTCGCAGTTACTATTTTCTTCCGAGCAACCAACTTTAATAATGGGTTTTACTTTACTCCAGCTTGCGCTGAAAGCATTCCAGGAGTTCTGGATACAATGAAACTCACTGGTGCTTGCGTTGGGATTTGCAATGGGCGCATAACCTCCTGCACTCCGTCTCCACCTTTGGGGTCTTCAGCCTGCCCCTCCTGACAAGAAGGCGTTCTCGTAACACCCAGGGAGAACAAGCAGGCTTCAGGGATATCACGGAAGTGGCTTCCCAGAGTACTACTTCCTGCCGCACTGACTCTGCATAACAGAGCTCCTGCTCCAGCACCCCTTAATAAACAACAACACCTCAGCTTAGGGTTCAGCGTCTCGGCGGTCTTCTGCAGCACCTTGCCTCGATTATGCCTTCACTGCAACTACTGCCACCAGCTTCTCTGCTGCTCTCGACTTCACAGCTCTTCTTTTCTCTCTTGCTTCACATGGGTCACACCCTTTTATACACGCATGTAGCCTCTTAAAGGGCTGCAGGTGAAAGTCCTTTGTGTGACGTTCGGTATTCCCATTACTGGGACATGCCTGACATTTAAGATGGTGTTTTAGAGTCCTATTCTTCATCCCAGTTCTAGTGGTATTGGACATAGGAAGTGTGTACTACTCCTAGCCCCCTCTTCCTCATTTTAGTACTAGGTAGGGGTGAAAAGAATAGAATGTGTTGGAATTGGCAATGACCCATATAGGCTGAGGGAGGGGAGTGGAGGGTAGGTTAGTGTTTGGAAAGGGGGGATACCATATCTCTCCTTTTGGCTCCCAATTCCCAAGGACCCTCAACCCATGTGATCCTCAATCGATTTTACACCCCCAGGGTCGGGATCTGTCAGCGACAGCCCTTCCCTGGTTATCTGTGCAGAGGTTCCAAGGGGAGCAAATGCAAGGACGCCCTCAGGTTTCTCACAACGGGGATTAGGGCTCTCCCAAATGCCACCATCCTCTTCTGGGATGGGGACTGACTTTGGTTTCTACCCTGGTAGGCCTCCACCCCAGGCTGAGAGGGGTCTCCATCGCGTCTTGATGAGGGCAGCTTACTGACCTTGTCAACTCCTACTCCAAAGTCCCCTTTACTCCTATGCCCTCTCCCTCATATCCCTAAAGTGTAGGTAATCCTCCTGGGCCACTCAGCAGAACAGGGACTTATGGCGGGGGGTGAGGGAGGCAGCGGTGAGGGGGAAGAATTTGGAGGGGAGAGTCTAGGTTGTGGCCCCACACTCCACATGCAGTCCTCCTCGACTGCAAGTTCTTACAGTTTAAACATGCGTTGATGTGCTTAGGCTCTGGTTACATTCCCACTCGATGGGAACTCCCATATGCATGGAGGAAAGGGGATTTTGGACTAGGAGTAAAGTAGACACTACATTGAGAAGCTTTTTCACTTTGTACCTGGCACTAACTCCTTGAAGGTTTTTTTTTTTTTGCCAACTTATGCAAATCGTCTTCTGCTTTTGCTGAGTTTGGCATCAACTCTTGAACAAAAGCAGCTGCCATGGCTTATTGAACCATCTGTTGGTGTGTTCTAGATAATCTTCTGTTCAGTTATTTATTTTCACCCAATCTCTTTCCAAGGCATACTACTGGAATTTTCTGATCCTAAGTCGCAGAATTGAACCAATTATCATCTTGTTCCCTCAGTGGGTGAGCAACACTTGTCATGTTGGCCCACCTCAGTAGGCATTATTCCACTATGTCGCATGTCTTGAGCCTCGGGGAGGGTGGGGGGGGTTTAAAGTGGCTTGTACATGTAAAGGCTTGTCTTTTCCGTCTAGATATGCCTGAGCTGTGGAATAATCCCCAGGTGTCTCGGGTATAAAGCTCAAGGCAAAAATGTCAATGTATGAAAACATGATAGCTAATGCCATGAAGTTGAAATTTGGAGTGGAATACCTTGAATCCACAGTAGAACTAGGGTTCAAGGTTTATCTGGATACCATTGTCTCGGCAATGGAAAAGTATCTCTCTGATTCAGGCTTGGGTTTTTGCCAATAGCTTGCATACCATTCATTAGCTTCAACGCTTCATTCGGCAACAGTACCGTACCAGCCAGCCTTAAAGAAGCCTTCCCCTCACTTGACCCATCCACTCCATCCAATTACAAGCCAATTACAACAGTCCCCTTCCTACTTACAATCATAGACCGTGCAGCAAACCGGAGGTTCAGCAATTCTTGGAAGACAATGAGATACTAGGGATGCACCAATCCGGATTCTGCCCAGGCCATGGAATGGAATCTGCCCTTCTATGACCTCAAGAATCAGCTTGATGAGATCAGGGACAAAGGAAACTGCGCCCTGCTCCTCCTCCTAGATCTATCTGCAGTTTTCGACTTGGTCAACCATCAAATCCTATGTCAACATCTCACCACTCGCGTTAACTTCTCCCCACAGGCTGTTGCTTGGATTGCGTCCTTTTTGAAAGGCACAGTCATGAGTCTTCTCATACACGACCAATGCCCTACCGAAAGGGTCCTGCATTGCCCCCACCATCTAGTCTACAACATCTTCGCCAGGCCACTTTTCAACATCTTAGACTCCCTCGGCATAGCCTACACCAACTATGCCGATGACACTCAAATTCGGATCCCACTCGCAAGTAATTACACAGGAGACTCAAATACTTTCTCCTATTCAGGCATGGATGGCAGCAAATCACCTCTGCCTAAACGGCGACAAAACAGAAATCCTAATTGTCGGCACACCCAATGCCCGTAAATCGCTCAACACTCAATACACCTCTTTCCAATGTGTGATACTGGTCTCAACCACAGTAAAGACACTGAGTCTAACTTGACGCCTCACTCACCTTATCCAGACAAGTTAGTGCCATTGCCTCCTCGGCAGCCTACACAACCAAAGTTCTCAATGCAGTTAGACCCTTCCTCACAAAAAACTATTGTCTCCCCGTTGCCAGGGTCATCATTGGCTCCAAGTTAGACTATTGTAATGTTCTAGTTACAGGCACCTCCGCAGGAAATATTACATAATTGCAAGTTGTACACAATAACGCCCTAAGAGCAGCCTTGAATATCCCGAAACGAGAACATATCACCAATGCCAGAAGGGAAGCTCACTGGCTGCCCATCCAGGAACTGATCTATTTTAAAACATTGTCCATTGCCCACAAGTGCCTCTCCAACAATGCTCCCCCTTACCTCACACAAAAGATCACTAAAGCCCACTCCAATAGACCCACTAGGACCCCCTACTCAGACAGATTCCTAGCTCCTAAGGTGAGAAGATGCAAATATGGAGGCTCGCGCCTCCCCTACTGCTCCGCAAGACTCTAGAATGACCTCCCCACCCGTCCCTGAGAGCTGTGAAATCCTACTGGGTCTTTCGCAAAGCCCTCAAAACCCAACTCTTCTCCCAACTAACCCACCACCACTATAATCAAGTCAGCCCTTTTCTCAAACATCAACATGCACAATATGACCAGTATGTATGAAATCCCTATGTCTCTAGTAACCAATGTAAAACTCAGTGTAACTCCTTGATTTGTACCTGTAACAGTGCCTCAATGCCTCCGGGTTGTTTGTGCGCTTTATAAATGAAATGAATAAATAAACCAAAGGGTAGCAGGGGGCACAATCGGATCTCTGCCCAATGTATGGATCCCAAACATAAGATATTGTGCACTTTTTACTAAACTGCGCTAAAACCCATCATAGAAGATGCATGTACCTGCAACCTAATTTGAATAATACATGTATTTGTCATGTAACCCCTGCAGTTAGGTATCTAAGAAAATGTTCACTTCCTCATGTGGTTTTCAGAACTGCACGTTTTATCTATAGGGCATGGTTGCTGAGAAACAGGATCCTGAAGAGTGGTCTTGGCATGATGGCCAGTGATAAGTGCCTGAGGTTGCGAGCTTTTGCTCTCCTCCAGGTAAAAGCTTATCTGTTGATGATCTGTGTACTAATATAACTGACACTGCGCAGGTCATACTTTTACTCCTAACCTCGACATTTTTACTCTGAACAACTTCGAACAAATCTATGCCCTGTATGCGGGTAAAACTCTGAGAGCTATGTATGACATGTGGTTGATTTTCACTCACTGATCTGTAATTTAGTTTTTAGTTTGAGATAATTGTTCATTTTATATCAAATTTGTTGCTAATTTGTATTGATGTTTTTATATAGATGATGATGGTTTACTGGAACTTAAAGGCTAAATGCTGAACAAAAGTATGTTTGACTGCGGGGGCGTGGCTTGGCGGCCATGGTGTGAGCCGCTACATCTCGGAGCTCCCGAGTGATCCGTAAATTGATGCGACAAGCTGGCAGAGAAACCAACTGATAATCGCAGAGAAACGCATCATACGACGGCGGAAGATCAGGCGCATACCTAGAGCGAATCCCACTGGAAATCGGACTGGGGAAAGGAGGAAAACAGCCAGAGACAAAACGCTGTGGTGGTAAACAAAATGGCGGGCGCACCCGACTACGCTGGCTGAAGGGCGAGCACCGAGGAGGACCTGGTGAGGCGCCGAAGGACATGGGCAGGCGAATAGCAGTGCGGATCGAGAAGAAAGCAAGCACCCAACTATACCGCAATAGAATTTCACCAACAGCGCTCTCGCAGTGCCCAATTGGTACACAACAGAGCTTTGGCAGCAACGTTTTCTCATGGGCACTGTGGATGCGTGGGACCAGACCGACTCAGCCTGAGTGGGCCCAAGGACAAAGCGCACCGAGAACAAGAGTGCGACTGAGGGTCTGGCGGAAGTGGGCCACCGAAGGCAGGCAGCACGACTGTGACGCTGGTAAGAGACTGGAGTGTGGGACACCTCTGCTCTCCCTCTCCTCCCCCCATAGAGTCTAGAGTATCACCACGCTGCCCGGGTGGGGTAAGCTGCTGTCAAGGGCCAGTCAGAGAGGTGACGAGAGAAGGTCCAGAGCACGGCTCAGGCACGGCCTGGGAGAAACTGAGAAGAGGAGCTGGCATCAATAACACGGATGACCCAGAGAGGCCAGTGGGTCGGAACAGCAACCAGCGTAAACTTCTCTCTGCAGCTGTGAGGAACGAAGGACATGCACGTCCCGCCAGGGCCTCCAAGTTCCAGAGACACTGGTAGGAACGCACGGAGGGAGCACATTGGCACTGGACTGTGAGCTCTCTGCTGTGGGACGCAGATTCCACCTCCAATACCCGGAGCGGTAAGAGGCATGGCAGCACTGGGGCTCCGGGGAATCAACAAGGGTGCATAGAGGGAAGAGAGCAGAGTCACCCGATTTTTAAAAAAAAAAAAAAAAAGAAAAGTGAAACCTCAGCACAATACGGAGAGCAGTCCATAGGCTGCCATACAAAGGGACACCTGCAAGGGCAGATACTCAGCTGGTCCAGCGCAGGAAGGCATCATCCAACAGTGTGCCGCACTGCAACAGCGCTGCAGTCCCGGGGGGGGGTGTGTGTGTGTCTGGCTCAAACAAACAGGGGGGTGCTCAGTAGGCCTGAACTGCCTGCACCACACAGCAGCACCGGTCCACACGGGCTGGGACTTGGACCTCCGACCCAAAGCACCACGGCTCCAGGCCGGAAAAAGTCTCACCCCTGGCACAGATGGGACATGAACAAAGTCAGTGAGAAGGGTGCGAAGCGGCAAGGACTGAGGCCCAAAAGGATTTGAGCGCCTCAAGTGGCCACCATAGAAGGAGAGGCTTATACAGGCGGGCAGTGAGAGAGCACAACGGAACTAACCAACATATCGTACGTGGGAGGCCACAGCCCATTGACCGGACACAAGCAAGCATTCGCCACAAAGAAGGACCTTAACTCACAAGTGCATGGACATGAGGACAGTCGCATGCAACGGAACGCAGATGGTGCAGGATCAGAAGCGGCCCACATCGAAGTGGATAAGAGTGCAACAAAAGTGAAGTAGCAATTGGGCGCATTATCTGGAATAAAAGCCGACACACACTGCGACTCTGCAGCCTCCAGCACCGACAACACAGACAAGGGGGAGCCCCGCAACCTAACAGGGAAGAGACCGCATACCCGTTGAGGTCATTGATACGGGAGGCAAGGGTCCCCGGGCGAAGCGAGCACGAATCCCCAGCAGCAGCCAGGGAGCAGGAGCCAGCCACAGATAACTGCGCAAGAGACGGTCAGTCACCTTCAACGGCACATACGGCATCGGAAGAAGCTGGGGCCCCGACAGACGCACAAGAGCCACCGGGGCTAACATGCCGGACAAACCGAGGCGGCAAGGGGAGACAAACGAGCATGGAGGCATTCGCCCGGAAGAACAAGGAACCCCAGCCTGATGCACCAGAGGCTAGCATGAGCACATTCAGCCCCAGGCAGTCGGGGAGCGGACAGGAGGAGGACCTCATACTGGAAGCCATAGCGATCCTCAAGGCGTCAATAGAGTGCAAGCTGGATGCGGTGATCGTAGATGTGGGGTTCCTCAGGCAGGACACAAGGAACCTGAAGGAGAGGGTGATAGCAGCGGAACAGGTACAAAGCAATACAGCAAACATCACAACCTCCCAATCCCAAATGACCGAGGTGCTAAACCGCATTTGCACATTGGAACATAGAGCAGAAGACACGGAAGGAAGAGCCCAACGCAACAACATGCACATAGTAGGGCTGCCGGAGGGGGAGGAAGGCAGAGACCCCACAGACTATATCGAAAACGTACTGCTCCAAGAAGTGGGGGCAGGGAATTTACCTCAGGGCTTTGTCATGGAAAGAGTGCATAGGGCTCCGATCAGGAAACCCCGCCGGGGGCACCCCCAAGGCCCATGATTGCAAACATCATGAACTTCAAGGATAGGGAGAGGATCTTGGCATTCCCAAGGAACGGAGGGGTGATAACGAGAAATACTGCCAGAATCACCATCTATTCAGACTACATGCCACTAGTGCAGAGGCAACAGGCACAGTTTTGGCCGACCAAGGAGCTCCTTCAGGCCGTCGGCGTACGATTCATGCTACTATACCCTGCCAAACTAAAGGTGATGCACAATGACGGGTCTCACATCTTCGAGACCACGGCTGATGCCCAAGAGTGGATGGACCAGCAAGGGATCCCGCAACGAGGGGGCGAAACGACAGAAATGCACCCTGATGAGGTACTGAGGGAGAGGAAGATGGACAAGCTATGTTAGAGACATGGACCAGCAGTCTGATAAGCAGGAGCACGCACAACCCCGGGGGCAGACAGCCAATTGCCACAAGGAACCCCCCCCGGAGGAACGGAACTTGTGATGCCAGTTTTAAGGCATCCTGCTGCGAGTGCGACCACGGAAAGGAGGGTTGCATGAAGAAAGCGGCGAAGCCTGAGCAGGGGGAGGGTGGCTGGGCCTTTAATAGTTATAGTTAGTGTGTGGTTAGGATGGTTGAGAGAAGGCACGAGTGGAGGACGCACCAAGCAACAGAGCCAAAGCGCAAGTGGCAGACCAACAGAGATATACCCCGATGAAGGCAATCAAGGAGGCACAGTGAGGTGGGGGACCCGCAAGAAATCCGTACAAGCAAGACTCGACATGAAAGGGAAGGGCCGGAACTGCCCCATATGGGGAACACCAGCAAAAGACGGAATGAGAATGCCAGTCGCTGATCACAAACCGACACGTAGGCTGTTGGGAACAGACGGGGCCGCAAGACACAGTAACCAAATGGGCCAAGAAAAAGTCATTATAGCTACCTGGAACGTCAGGGGACTAAATGCTTACGTCAAGAGACTGAGCGTTTAGGCCTGGCTAAACGGGGTGAAAGTACAAATAGCTATGCTGCAAGAAATTCATCTGAAATTCATCTGACGGCCGAAATGCAAACAAAGATTGCCAAGAAATGGGGCAGACAAATGTACAGCTCCACTAACTCGAATTACGCCAGGGGAGTTCTGACATGGATAGCCTCGGGAGTGCCCTTTAAACTGATAAGACGAGAGGGACCCAGAGGGTATATTGATGATTGTACATGGAATGCTGGCGCACAAAGAGGTGTGTCTGAGGAACACATACACTCCTAACCATGATGCAACAGAGTTATTTAGGACAATCGCACCTCGACTAGCCCCATACAGAGAAGCGTCATTCATCTGGGCAGGAGACTTCAACTGCACGCTGAACCCACAGGTGGACAGATCGGACAACAAACCGAGGAAGCCAGCTCCGCCAGGCCAAGGCTTTACAGAAGACTTTAAACCAGCTGGACCTGGAAGACGTCTGGAGAAAGTTGCATGCCAATACCAGGGGATACACACACACACACACACACACACACACACACACACTATAGCGCTTGAAGGCGATCATTCCCCAAAATGCAATTATATACTCATAATAAAAGGACACACCCAACTAGGTAATGAGACCAGGAGAAAGGTTGAGTAAAACGATTTATAAAGATCATGCATGCAGAGGACTCTGCTGCCTCAAGAGCTCTCTGCCAAACAATACAAGGACAGTACATTATAAGCTTTGGAAACATCACTATTGACGTTTCCCTATAGGTACATTAGGTTGCATTGAGATTGGTGGCCAACATTGATACAGTATGGCAGTATATAGGCCGGCTCCACATGATTGGCTGGTGCAGGGCTGTGACTTCGAGCGGCACGTGTTCAGCTGGGCTCATCTGGGCGGTATGTAGGTTGGGTCTTTTCCACAAGGAGAGTTCACTCTATCTAAGCTACATACTGTCTCCTGACATGCAATGAATAATACAGAATATAAACCATGTACTAGAATGTGGGGACACCTATAAATTGTAGACACTTATTTATACATTCCCGCCTCAGGTTTTTGTGGGAATGAAGGGTACTAGGGTCTTGCCCTCCAGGTGCTTATCAGTGGGCTTGATCTAAGATTTGCCATGGCGCCCCAGTGCTTGAGTGAATGGATTGGTAGGTGTTGGTTTTAGGCGGGATATATGGTGACATGAGACCAGTTATATTGGGGGCACTCTAGGGTGGTCAGTAGGGAAGGGTCACACTTCTGTTGCATCAAAGAAACCATGGAGGGGCAAAGGTTTGTGCCAGCGATAACTTCCAGAGGTGGGGGTGAGAGGAGCAGATTTGTGAGAACGGTTGGACCACAAGTGAAATTCACCCACGGTCACGCACAGGGCAATGAGCTCAGAGGAAGTATAAAAGAATGTTCGCAACAATTTGTGCCAGAGCATTCGTGAGAAATGAGCCTGGACGGCACAGACACAGGAGGAGGAGGTGGGGGGGGGGCTATCGGTGTGCGCGATGTGCGGCAAAGGGGAGAGAAGGCTTCTCATGCCTCGGAATGCGGCCTAGTCCAAAAAATAGAGTCTGGAGGTACACCAAATGGAGTTCTAATGTGTCTTGCAGTAGCCCCTCTTCCGCTGTAGCCAGGGAAGTGCAAGGAGGACGTCTCCCCACTATTGCATGAGTATTAAGACTCCTTTGCGCCGAATTTACAGGTGGGGGCAAAACGACCCTTCCTCCCTTACACGCCCCACACGGAACATACACCTGCATAGATTACTTATTTACGGACAGGGAGTCTCTCAGAGAATTTACGGGGATACATATTAAGGCAAGAACACGCCCCGCTGGTAGCAACATGGACATATACATACAGGGAGGCTTCCATACCCACCTGGAGACTGAGGGCGGAGGCACTTATGGATGGGGACTTCCAAGAACACAGAGTGACAATAGGTGACTATTTTGACCACAATGTGGGGAGCGTGGACAGCACTGGAATGGTCTGGGAAGCCTTTAAAGTGGGGGTCATGGGAGTGGCAATAGGGAAGATGGGAGGTCTCAAGGGGACCATTTTGGCTGAGCTGGGGGACATTGGAAGGGAGATGGAAAGGCCAGAGGCACGGGCAGGCATGAATGGTGAAGAACCGTGGGAACTCATCATGTTACAGCTGCAATGTGGTGCCATCTGGGAAAACCAGACTATGGGAAGTCCATACAGAGACTACACGCAGAAGGGGACAAGCCAGAAGGCTCTTGGCCTGGGTCACCAGGCAGGAGAGCAGACATGAACCAATAAACGCAATTAAGGATGTGCAGGGAGAGGAAAGGAGGACCCAAGAAGAGAGAAATTGAGTGTTTTCATTATTCTATGAAATACTACTCCAGGAAACAGGAAGCAGAGGTGGAAGATAGAACCAAAGCCCTGAGGGAGATTAACCTCCCCAAGCTAACGGAAGAGCAGGTGCAGACGTTGGATGCACCCCTCAAGGTAGAGGAGTTGACGGCCGTAATAGCCGACCTCCCAACAGGCAAATCCCCAGGACCTGATGGGCTACCCTGGGAATTTTATAAGACATTCAAAGATAACCTGGCCTCACGGCTGCTAGAGATATATGAAGAGGCGTATGAGCAAGAAAGGTTACTGCAGAGCTTATCAGAATCAATCATAATACCCATACCAAAACCAGGGAAACCACCTCTAGAGTGCGGCTACTATAAACAGATCTCTCTGATCAACCAGGACTCCAAAATCCTGACCGCAGCCCTAGCGAATCGACTCAAGCGAGTCACACCTGCGCTGGTGCACCCAGACAAAACAGGATATGTACCAGAGAGGAACACAACATGGAACCTGCGTAGACTTCACCATGTAGTAGATAGTACGAATCAAGACCGGGGAGAATGCGCGGTTGCATGACTTGACACCAAATCTCGATATATGTAGATGACATGCTCCTCTGTGGGGAACCCGAGGGAAATCCTTGCTCTTTCCCCCCTTCCTCCCCCCCTGGCGGACTTGAGGTGGGCTGTCCCTGACCAGTTGCCGAATCTAGGACTCACATGGACACCTGTCACCTTCCGTTATTTGGGAGTGGACATACACCACAACACCACAGCGGCGCATACAACCAACATACAGGCAGCTCTAGACAAAAGGCAAGCAATTAAGTTCTGAAAGACGCTCCGACTGGAGATGATAGGAAGAGCTGCCTTACTGAAGATGACGGTTCTGCGCCGCCTAGTATATCACTTTACTAACATCCCGTGCAACATTCCTGGGTCCTTCTTTAGACAATTCCACTCAATGACGAGGGAATTCCTGTGGGGTGGGGGGAGGAATAGGATAGCGCTGAATACACTACAGAGGTATTATGAATGGGGTAGGATAAAGCTGCCAGACATTGAACGCTAATACCTGGGGGGACAACTGCAATTTGTGGTAAGATGGCTGGGAGAGGACACATCCATAGACACACTGCTCATTCAGCCAGCAATACAGCACTACTACCTGAAGGAACTCTTATGGGTAGACGACACTCTAGTCAAGCCACTACCTATCATGGTTGAACTGGGCCTAACCGTATGGGGGAGGGCATGGAAAATACAAGGAACACAAGACCCCTACTCGAGACAAATTCCCCTCGCGGGATTAGTTGCAACCCGCACAGTGGCCCTGAAAGCGTACCACGCACAGTGGGAAGATAAGGGAGTAGCCCAGGTAGGAGATCTATGGAAAGATGGACAATGGATAGACTTTCCGACCCTCCTGGAAGAGCAGGATGTACACAGAGGACAATTTCTGTTGTACAACAGTATGGTGCAGAAGATCAAGAAGAGGTGGAGGACATTACCTGAGGAGGGAGCTATCGAGGGGGAGTTGGACGCGTGGTACGATGTGTCGGAGTGAGGACACACGATATCCAGACTCTACGGAAGGCTCCAGGGCAGCAACAATGAGAGGGAGCTGCAGGCAAGGGCTAGATGTGAGGAGGAACTCCACAGAACCTTCACGGAGGAGGAGTGGAGCAGGACACTTCGGTATGCTAAAGTCTCCAGGAATGTGAGATTCAAGCAGATGCAGCTTTACCTCATTCATAGGGCATACCTTACACCCAAGAGAATGTCAAATGTAGGAAAAAGGTAGATCCGTAGCTGCCCAAGCTCTGCGCCGGAAAAGGCGGATATGATGCACAAGTTATGATCCTGCACAGTGTTAATGGACTTCTGGGACAATGTAAATAATAGGGCAGCGGCAGGAGGTAATCCAAATCTAGGCGTGGTTGCCGGAATCTTACCTACTGGGGCTGTTCCCAAGGGGCGGCAAACAGAGGACACATATAGCAAAAATTAAAGATCTAATGTGCATACTGGCGAAGCGCCGCATAGCGATGGCATGGAACACTATTACAGGGCCATCAATAGAAATGGGGTGGGCAGACCTGAAGAAATGGATGATGGCGGAAACATCTGTGTGGACTAAATCGATGCAGAGGGGAGAGGGAGAAAGTGGGGCCAAGTTACTTGCATGGAGCTCCCTCATACAGGACCTGTTCGAAAGCACAGAAGGCCAGGGCACAACAGGCCCCGGTGGGCCTGGACAAAGATTGAACTCCCGGTGGCGAGAGGGGGAGTGCACTCTGTGGAGAGGGAAGCCACAGGCCACGGCCAAGCCAGAGGGGACCTGTTTAAGAGACATAGACAATGGAAGGTTAAAAATTGGGGACAGAGGAGGTGATCGCTAACCTGCGCGCTGAGAAGACAGACTATGCAGAGAGAATCCCAACATGTGGTGGCAGTTGTTGTGTGATGTTTTTTCATGTTTTATGTGTTGGAAATGTATAGAGTTTTTGACTGACCGATTACCCTAATGAGCCGATTCACAGCAGCCCATGAGGGGGTTATATCACTGTATTACCATTTTGGATTCATCAAACTTCTGGGGTACTTCACTGAGATTTTGGAAAATCTTTTGACTTGTTTCTGAAATCCCCAAGCATCAAAGGGGTATGCACATTTCCCAAACTGCTAGCACGATCAGTTAACTGTTTCAATGGAGATTTTAATTGCGCATTCATCGCGTTGTCTTACCTGATTGGGTACGAGATTGGCTTATAGTGTGTGATTGCTCAGTCATGACTTATTATTGTTGCTGCATATGACCTTTTCTTGGCTCTCTTATCTCACACAAGTTTGCTTAAATAAAATCTATCTTCCACTTTGAATTGCCTCCTTTTATCTCCCCGTGTTATGGGTCGCCATTTCCTCAAATATATGTATTTGGTTGGTACATATAGTACGCAGGTGTGCCCCCGATTGGGTGGTGGGGAGGTGTTACTGGGTTCTTTTGAATGACCCCTTCTCATTTTCCTTACACCTAATCCTAGAAATAGTTTTTATTTCATTTATTCATATATATATATATTCATTTATTGGACATTTGTATGGCACCTATACACAAGTGTTTCCAGGCGCTACTAGACACATTGGGGGAGGGGAAAATAAGGAAGAACAACAAAATGGTTATATTGGCCTTGTGGCAATCCTATCTTGCAAGTGCAAGAACAAAGTGGTAAGTGCAGGGGTAGAGGGAGAAGTGCAGGAGTGAGGTGCCCAAGGGAGTGGTGGAGAGAGTGCAAGTGCTAGGGGTTGGGGAACTAGAAGGCAAGTGCTGGGGGAGCCAAGAAGGCAAGTGTCAAGGGGGAAAAAGGTAAGTGTGGAGGGCAGGGTGGAGGTCAGGGTGGACCAGGTTAGGGCTAGA
Organism: Ambystoma mexicanum; assembly: GCF_040938575.1. Lineage (NCBI taxonomy): Eukaryota > Metazoa > Chordata > Amphibia > Caudata > Ambystomatidae > Ambystoma > Ambystoma mexicanum. Next base: position 954,050,867 of record NC_090923.1, on the reverse strand, counting down.
CGGGAGAAGGGGGGCCGTGCTGGGAAGGGATGCTGGGGAGACGGGTATGGGGAGATGGTATGGCCCCTGTATAACTCTGAAGGGGCCAGGCCCCAGTCGCAGCGGCAGAGGGAACGTTAGCATGGGAGGTGGAGGGGGAGGAAGAGGGGAAAGGCTTGAGAAGTTTCTGGAACTTCAGAAGATCCGGCTCAAGTCTGAGGGGGGCAGGGAGGCAGTTCTATGGGCCGAACCAGCCGAGGAAAGGGATCTACCTCCCACTCTGTTTGGAAAAACGTTTGGCCTGCAGAGAGTGGAGCCAGAGGATCGAAGGACTCTGTCAGGGAGGTATTTAGGGAGGGCAAGCTGGATGTAGGGGTGTCCCAGGCCCCAGACAGCTTTGTGGATGATGCAAAGGGTCTTGAATTTAATCCTTGCTGTCACTGGTAGCCAGTGGGGAGATTTTAGGGCTGGAGAGATGCAGTCCCTGGGCTTGAGGTCAAGGATAAGTCTTGCGGTCCTATTCTGGATTAGGTGAAGAGGGCGAAGGGAAAGGGAGGAAAGAGGCCGATTGAGGAAGAGGCTGTTGCAGTAGTCCAGCCTAGAGAGAACCAGGGCTCTGGAGACATTGAGCTTCTGGGGGAAGGTGAGGAAAGGAAGAATTCCCCTGAGGGGGAGCTGGAAGTTGGACTTCTTGGCAAGGTCTGTGATGTGTGGAGAGAAAGAGAGAGAGAGAGAGAGAGAGAGGAGTCAAAGGTGAACCCAAGGTTTTCTACCTCACATGGGTGAAGGGAGGGGACCCAAGGAGGCTGGCCAGAGAGTTGGGGTGGGGGGAGTAAGGGGGAGTAACGAGCAGGCGTCCCAATAAGAATGATCTCAGTCTTACTGCCATTAAGGCAGAGATCATTGGCAGAGCATCATGCCTGAAAAGCAGTCGGGCATTCAGGAATGAGAGGAGCCAGGAGGAGGAGCAGGAGGTAGCGGATGGCAGCTTGAAGGAGAGTTGTGTGTCGTCCGCGTAACACTGGAAATGTGGGGAGAAGGTGGAGATGAAGTGTGCCAGAGGGGCCAAGTAGATGTTGAAGAGCCAATGGCGATAGGATAGAACCCAGAGGGACACCACAGGTAGAGAGTGAGGTGGAGGAGAGAAAAGGACCCATTTCCACTTGGGAGGGTATGTTTGAAAGGAAGGAGGTCAACCACACCAGTGCCCAGTCTGTGATGCCTAGGGTATCATGGAGATGGTTTGAGGATGGAGTGGTTGACTGTCAAAGGCAGAAGACAGATCGAGGAGGATCAGAACAGAGGGAGTGTTGGAGTCCAGGTTAGAGTGTAGGACTTCACGGGTGTTCAGGAGAGCAGTTTCCGTGCCCCTGGCAGGCCCAAAACCGGACTTTGGTCTTGGAAGCAGCCAGTCATTTCAGTGTGGAGTCAGTTGGGGATGACAACTTCTCCATGAGTTTTCCCAAGAAAGGGGTGATGGAGATGGGGCGATAGTTAGCCGGGCAAGAAGGGTCAGCAGATGGCTTTTTTAGGAGAGGGTGCACAAGAGTGTTTGAGGGAAGGAGCCAGTGGCAAATGAGTGGTTTCAGAGATCAGCCAAGGCTGGAGCGAGAGAGGCGATGTCTTTTTTTGGTTCTGTAGGAGCAGGGGAGCACCTATTTAGAGGAGACTTTCATGGAGCGGACAACTCTAGAGATCTCGCCTGGTGCAATTGGAGAGAGTATGGGGGCGGTGGGGTCCAAGGGAGGCGAGAAGTTGGGTGTTTGGGGGGAGCAGATGACGGAGAGGACAGGATGTCTAGAGTTTGGGAGGAATGGAGTGTGGCCAGTGCAGAGCAGGGGACCTGGGAGGTAGGAGGAGAGGAGGAGATTGCGGTAGGGTCGGCAATTTCCTTACAGATTTTAAAGACTTCAGCTGTGTTATTGGTGGCTCCAGAGATGCAGGCTTGGACATGAGCCCTCGTCTTGGAGCAGATATAGAGACGGTACTGCCTTTGGAGTAGGCAGCAGGCCAGTTTGTCAGAGGATGAGCTAGATGCCTGCTATTTCCCCTCTGCAGCTTTGCACTTGCATTTTGGAGCAGCCAAATCGGAGTCATACCAAGAGTTGCATTTGGAGGCAGGCTTCATGCAGATCCTCATGACGGGGGCAAGGATGTCCAGGGTGTTGGAGATGGAGTATAGCTTGAACTGAGCCCTTCTACTGAAGGGTGAGGAGGAGGGATGAAGGAAGAGGCAAATGCAACGACTGACGTACACTTCATCGGTTGAATGACTGAGAAGGAGACTGGCAGTGCAGGCAGGGGTGTCGGGACATGGCAGGTCAAGGTGGGAAGAGAGGAGAGAGTGGTCGGACCTGTAGATTGGGTAGTGCGAAAGGTTAGAGAGAGGGACGCCTGTCGAGATGAGAGCATTCAAGGTGTGTCCGGCAGAGAGGGTTGGGGCCAGAGGGAAGGATAGAGAGGGAAAGAGTGTTGCAGAGAGAAGTGGCAACATCAAGAGAGTCGAGATGGAGGTTGTAGTCCCCAAGGGTTTGGGGTAGGAGGCAAGAAGAGAGGCAAGAAGAGAGGATGACAGGTCAGCCCATTCTGAGAAGAAAAGGGAGGACGGTCCGGGGTGGACTGTAGATGGTAGCGAGAGTAAGAGAGAAAGTAGGTGAGACAGACAGCCGCAGACAAGGCTTTCAAAGGATGAGCAGGTTTCAGTGGGGATGAATGGAGGCTGGGAACCACTCAGGGAAGATCAGAGCCACACCACCACCAGGCCGGGAAATAAACTTCTCCCAACGGGACTTCAGAAACCTGGCCTGAACTCAGGGTTTTGCTCCACTCATGAGCACATCATTTCCATTTACAGGTTGGCAATTATATTTCCACCCCCCTTGTAATTTTCTGAATATGATTTCACTACCATCTCCCACCTTCTACTTGTTATCATGGCCACAAAGCCTTTTGGGCTTGTCTGTTTGTGCCTCACAATTGTTTAAGCTTTTTCCTATGACATCTCCCCAATTATAGCTGTGCATTGCTCTGCCAGTGGCTCATGTACATACGGGGGACCCATGAGAAATGCAATATACTGCCTGCTTTGATAGCAGGATGCTGGTCACCAGCCGTGTGATACTTTGCTCCAAGAATTTCACAACATTGGCTAATTTTTTATTAGAAAGGAAATAGATATTTGCAAATCAATTGTGGTTCCCAGATTAGGGGTGGTCCATGCAGTTCATCTCAACCTCGAACTGGGCTCCCACCTCCCTAGCCCAGACTTTCCTCTTCCCCACAGTGAATAGCAAATATCGGTAGACTCACTTGGTAATGCCCACAGTCTGGATCTATCACTTACCCTAAGGGTGTGTGTAAAGGCCATAGCCTTAACTTACTCTTTCTCATGGATTACTAAGGTACCCACCAGGTTTTCCAGTGGTTGTAGTCTTTTTAATTTTTTGACTGGTTATCTTCACAGAATCTCCTCAATCCCCTGTCTGGTTGGTATATACTGTCTAGTTTCTATCTTTCTGATGTTGAAGGCCTAAAGGCAACCACTGTATCTATATAAACTCCCTCTGGGACTACTTCAGTGTGACCTTCTGTTTTAGGATTAGTTCTAAAAGGTTGTAGGGTTGTGCCTTTCAGACACTCAAGCCACTCTTCTTCTGGGGGGGGGCGCTGTTGCGCTCGAAGAAGATGGGCACTTAATAGTGTGCTATGTTCAGGGAGGCGTTAAACTTGGCGAATCCAGCGTTGGTTCGCAATTACTGGTCGAGGAGATATCAGCGGCTTGCATCTAAGAGGCTGATCTAGCTGTCAACCGAAATCTGCGGTGTGAGCTTGCTCTGTTTCGGAGCTCTGGGCTGCTGCTTCTGGGCAGAGGGGCTGCGGTGGCCCGACCCGGCGGCTGCTTCCAGGAGGGGCGGCGGCTGAGGCCGGGACGCGCAGCCTGTGGTGGGGGAGGGGCCCTCTGCCCATGCATTCTGGGCTCTCCGGCACCGGTCGCTCCAGAGCCCATGCAGCTGGGGGGTGAAGGACACCACCCTGACTGAACTCTGCTGCCGCGGCCCTTCGGGACCTCCCCCTCTGAATCCACCGGAGCCTGGGGCAGCGTCCATCCTACCCGACACGGTGCGGGCCGGCTCTGCTTTGACGCCAGCCGGGGTGGAACTGGTGTGGGGCTCCCGCTCCGGATCTCCCGATGACTGCACACCCGGCGGGGTCCCTCCACCACAGGCCGAGTGAGCGAAGCCTGGACACAACGGTGAGTCCCTGGGGCTGGGGGGGCCCAGAGCTTACCACCAGGTTTAACGTCCCATCCTGGGTTGCCCCCCCCCCCCCCGGGACGCTGCATGCCTTGTGGCGACCTGTCCTTCATTACTGAGTGCCCCATTATGCTGCGGTGCCTGTGGCCTCTCCTGGTCCCGCCCCCCCGGGCACCATATCTCCCGCGGATGCACGGGGGCACGGGTTCTGCAAGCTGGATAGACAAGTGACTTGAGCCATAGGGAGCACCACAACACAGCCATCAGCGGCCAGATACAACTGTAAGTGGTCATCCCACTACCTACACTACGTGGGGGGAACACAATCCACTCAAGCAGCCTTGAAATCCTTACGAACCTCACTCGAACTTGAACTGCTGCATTAGTGAAGGAGCCTATCCTACACCTTCGCCCCAGATATAGTTGGCCTTAACAGTAATCGAGACTGCTCAACTACAGTTCTTCTGTCTCGGGGACCTCGACGGAGTGGCCACCTGGTATAGTATATCACTCTCTCCCTGCGCCCAGGGAGGCGCTCACCATTTCTACGCACGTGAATACCTGCTGCCAGTAGCTTGGGAGGCACTAACTGCACTTTAGCCAGTCTGTCGCATCAACAATCTGGCGTCCTTCTCCCACCTTGACAGCCACTGCCGCTCGGGGGTGCCTCACATGGCACAACTGAGTCCACGGTGTCGCTGGTGCACGGTGTTCCCACCACTCGCGGCTACTCTCTTAATCTCACGCCCTAATTCCGAGCAGTACTGAACTGGTTCTCCCTGGGCATTCCCCCCCCTCTGGACCCTCTGCGTACCTGCACACTCATCATAAGGCTCGGAGACGCAGACTGTCGTACGGGCACGTCGCTGCATAATCTGGGCGCAACGCACCACTAAGAGGCCGGGGTCATTCAGGCCAACCGGGCCCGGTGTGTCCCCTTGCGGCCACGCCTGTTCACCTACTTGGTCACACCTGCGGTCCTCCCTCTATTACGCACGTTTTCCTCAGTTACTGGCTTCTTGGGCCCGCGGGCCTCCAACCAATTCCCACCATGACCGACGGCTCAGGGGAGAAAAAACGGAGGTCTATCAACATGTTTACTAAGACACGGTCTAAACATGCAGAGGGGGGGTCCCTGAGCCCCAGCCCACCACCTCGACTCCCCCTGATGTAATAGACTCATAGACAATGATGGAGTATATCCGCAAAGGGTTCACCACTCTGCACTCCAAGTTGGATGATATGAATGGCTCCATATCTTCGATCAAAGCACACATTGAGAAACCGACAGCCGAGTGGCTGAAATTGAGATGAGGGTTGGCGTTAACGAAGACGACTTGGGCACTCTCTCGAGCGGAGGTCTCCTCATTATCTAGACGTGTACTGGAGGTGTCCAAAAAAAATGAGGACCTCGAATCGCGCTCTAGACGCAATAACCTCTGTATAATTGGGATGCCACAGGACAGCATTAATGAACCCATGGAAGACTACTTAGAGTGCACCTTACTTACACTTCTCGGCTCACCTAGGCTCTCGCCACGGTTCGCAATAGAAAGAGCCCATCGAGCTCTAACGGCAAAACCCAGACCTGGTGCTCCCCCGCACTGCATCAAAGCCAAGGTCCTAAACTTTCGTGATCGAAATGCCCTCCTCAGGGCTGCGAGGGCCAAAGGGGAGCTTACACTAGGGTCCTCTAGGATCCACCTATACCCTGATTTTTCAATTGTAGTTCAACAGGAACGCAAAACCTTCCTGGCAGTTAAGAAAAGACTCTGTGACCTGCAGGTCAAATATTCCATGCTGTATCCTGCCAAGCTGCGAATTGAATACTCTAATCAGGTTTTCTTTTTCACGATCCCGGAGGAGGCCACCAAATTCAGACGTGCACTTCCCTGGTTGAATCCTCATGGCCTGGTCAATCTGACGTTTGTTACATGTCTTAACACCCATCGGGTGGGGGCGTGCCCCAACCGTAGGCGTAGGAGATCCGTCTGTCAACTATGCGCTCATAGGTGTCTCTTGCCTTTTGACGTTTTGTTCTCCCTGACATAAGTTTCTATGTATTTTTCATGTTAATGGTTCCAATGCATTTTACCTATCCTTAATGTGCCCCCAGTCCGGAGAATTGCCACCAGGCCTGTGCACAGGCCCCCAGGCGTCGATGCCATTGGTTTGGATCTGGTTATTGGGTTATGGGGTTGTCATTCCTCGGATTGGGGGAGGGATGCGGGTGGGTTGGGCAGGGTGTTATGTTAAAAAAGGCTTGATGTGCACAAGGAGGGCAGAATGCGAGACAATCCTGGGTTGGCCCTATGTTAAGGGGAGTGTTGCTTGCCTATCCTGGGCTCCAGGCCCTAGGTTGCTATCCTACCGAGGTTCAAAATCTATCCAGTGCCACTACTCGAATGGGTGTCTGACGTGATGATCATGAGCTGAAATGTGCGGGGGCTGGGTAATTATAAGAAAATGAGGCAGTTACAACTACATGCTGAATGCCATGGGGTTAAAGTCCTACTTCTTCAAGAAACGCATGCAGGGGCTGAGCACTGTGAAAAATGTGCCAAGGGATGGGGCCCTCAAAGGTATTATACCAACTATTCTACACAGAGTGGGGGGGTTATGACTCTGATCCACAGAAGCCTCAAATTTACTTGCATATCCTCACACGGACCCACTAGGTAGATATGTACTGCTCCACGGTTTCCTACAAAATAAAAACTGTTGTTGCTGAACATCTATGGTCCCAATTTAGATGACCCCGAATTCTAACTTCACTTAGCCTCTCTCTTAGCCAGCTTCCCTATGGTACCGATACTGTGGGGGGGTGACTTCAACACAATACGAGATGGGTGACCTCGACAGATCGCGCTCCAGACACCACCAACTCTCTAGAGCAGCCTACACCATTCTTTCATCCCTTCCCTGGCTGGCTTTTGTGGATGTATGGAGACTGTTCTACCTCGAGGCCCGAACATACTCCTTTTACTCTTCAGTACAAGACTCACACTCTAGAATCGATAGGTGGTTGAGTCAGATATACTGGTAAGGAACGTCTCACAGCAGTCAATTTTACCCAGAACCCTTTCTGACCAATCGCCTGTAACTATCTCTCTGCTGGGGTGCAGACTACGAAAGAACTCGGGGGTGGAAAATGAAACCAAACTCCCTGCACGACACAGCCTTTGCCTCTGAACTAGAGACAGCCATTGAGGACTTCTTCGAAATCAACACTAACTCGGTCTCCACACAATCCACTCTTTGGGAGACATTCAAAGCATACATCCGGGGTATTGCCATCTCTAAAGAAAGCGGTATTCTGAGAGTGAACCAAGGGGATAGCCGAAAAAGCGAGTCGGCCCTTGCTTCCCCGAGTCTCAGTATGCCCTCCTTCAATCCTCCGAGACCCTAGCGTCCTTGGTGAGGAGCTAAATATGTTATGAGCCCACGCGGAACGCAAGGTGAAATTTCTCAACAATCCCCAGCTTGCAAGAAAATACGGGGAGGGCGAGCGACCAGGCCAGATCTTAGCCAGACTCATTCACCGTGAGTTTGGTTCCCCTAACGTTCCTGCTATTGAGAGAGCCGATGGCACCTTAGCCACCCTCCCTCAGGATATCAACACAGAGTTCCAGCTTTTCTATGAAGCCCTTTATTTAGAAGTTGAGAGTACCCCCTCAGCCGAGATTGACACCTATCTAGACAGCCTTCCCCTGTTGGTCCTCTCATATGAGACTAATAGCTCTCTGGAGATACCGTTTACTTCTGAGGAACTCTCGGAGGCTATCCACTCCCTGTCATCTGTCAAGTCCCCAGGCTCAGACGGCCTCCCAATAGAATTTTACAAACGCTATAAGTCACTCCTAATTCCTCACTTGATGGCCCTGTGGAATGTGGCCTGTAAATTAGGCAGTCTCCCCCTTTCTCTTCGTGAGGCTATAATAACAGTCCTTCTTAAGCCTGGAAAACCCTTTATCCAATGTGGCTTATCGCCCCCCATCGCTAATCAACTGCGATGTTAAAATTTTTGCCAAGTTGCTAGCCTCATGCTTAGCCCCCTTCATGTCACATATCATTCACCCGGATCAGGCTGGATTCATTCCAGGTTGCTCAATCTCCCTGAACCTGAGACGACTATTTAATATCAGTAGAATGAACCCCAGCGTGCAAGCAGTGGCTGGTACGCTAGATATACAAAAAGCTTTCGACTCCGTGTCATGGAAGTACCTTTGGCGGGTCCTTGAAAAATGTAAATTCGGACCTAGGTTCTGTTTTTGGGTTTGACTACTCTACTCCAATCATGTGGCCAGAGTCCGCACCGAGGACAGACGTTCGCCCCCATTCCAAATCTCTAGAGGCACAAGGCAGGGCTGCCCCTTCTCTCCCTTTATCTTTGCAATAGCCATGGAACCGTTTGTGGGTAGGATGCACCAGTGCCATGCACACAGAGGGTTACGAATAGCAGGCCAGGCGGAGATCATCTCCCTATACGCCGATGATGGCCTGCTCTACATCAGGTACCCCTCTACCAACCTAGCCCATATACTGGAAGATGTGGTCCTCTTTGGGCGCATATCTGGACTCAAGGTAAACTGTTGCAAATCAACCCTCTTCCTACTTACTGAATGCACCCTTCCCCCTCCGGATCTTATGGGGTTCACTTGGTCCCAGTCGAACTTTACTTACCTCGGTATACAAGTGACTCGCCATCCTGAGTCATTGTTCGAGGAGAACTATCAGAAGTACCTTGCGAAACTCGCTGAAAAGGCCTCTGGCTGGGCGAGACTTCCAATTTCCCTGGCTGGCCGGATTGGGATTCTAAAGATGTTCGTACTCCCCCAACTATTATATAAATTTATCAACTTACCCCTATGGCCAGGAGATGGCTTTTGTCAAGCGTTCACCCATTCTGTTAACACCTTTCTATGGTGTTCCGGGGCAGTTCGACTAAAACTTGCGACATTGACCACTCCCATGGAGGGTGGAGGATTGAACGCCCCCAACTTTCTCATATACTGGCTGGTAGTGCAGGCCCAATTTGCCTCGTACTGGCTTAACACGCAGGAACCTCCCCCACCCCCCAACATGTCAGACTGGAGAGTATGGCAGTCAGTGACTGTGATGTTCGCTCCTTGATTCTCTCTCCCCTGCTGAACATGTTGGACACACTGGACCCTGTCGTCAGCACATCACTTGCCCTATTGAAAATCTGGAAGCTATTGGATATCCCCCATCCATTCCACGGCGATTTACCACTATAGAACTTCCTCCCAGGGGTCCCGCACGTATCGCCATCCATCATGCACTGGTGGACCCTAACACATTGAGTGGCCAGATCTCCCACCCATCCCCAGACAGAAACCGTCCGCGTGGCTCCAATACTCGTCACTCTGAAATGTTCTGAAAATCAGATGCCCTGATTTCCTCCCGATGACCCAATTGTCGCAGAGCTATGCAGCTTCAACTCCTCTAAGGGAAAGGTATGCAGACTATACACGTTGTTGCAAACTAGAACGATCCCCTCCTTTGATAAATTGAAGCACAAATGGGCAGAGGATTTGGACGTGGAAATGACCGACGAACGCTGGAAACTCGTGTGCACGCACCCATAGTGTCCTTTAACTCCCGGTTCAAGTTGATCCAGTTCAAGGTCCTACACAGGTTCAATCTCACTCCAATTCGGCTACACCACATGTCAAAAGAATACTCTTCCCCTCCCCCCCCGGTGCCCTACGTGCGGAACTGACAGCGCCACATACATACACATGATCTGGTCTTGTCCTAAGCTGGTGCAGTACTGGGAGGAAGTATGTGCTATCGTGGCTGCTATCCTGGACTGTACAATCACCCCATCCCCATTGTTGTCTCTTCCACGACTTCCCTGATCTGGGTCGGCTGGAAGCTGGCTGGCTGGCTTATGTATGCTACTTGCTGTCCGCTGCATCTTACAATGCGGTCTCCGCCCTGGTCCACCCTCACACATGCAATGGCTTAGGGCGGTAATCTGGGCATCAGACACATTCAAGGCCATGGAATATCTGGCTGAAGTTTCACTCTTACATGGCACTCACAGATACAGATTCTGACGCTGCATCCCTGGCTTCCTCTTCTCCCATTCGCACCACAGCTTCAACTCTCGATGTCCCAGATCTCTTCTCTCTAACTGTACGCCCTCACGCTTATAACTGTATGGCCAAGTACAATGTTGTGACCTAACTGTATGAACTACAATTGTCAATGCTTGCCCTGGTTGGGCCTCTGCCTGTACTCTTTTGTGTCATCAAGCTGAATAAGTAAAGGTTTAAAAAAAAAAAAACACTCTGCTTCCTTTCATGCCCTGATGTCCCTCTCCTTCCAGCTACTCTCCTCTCTCCAACTCCATCCTCCACCCTCCACTTCTCTCCTCTTCCCCATGTGTCGTCCTCTGCTGTCCCTCCAATGTATCTCTCTGTACAGCCTACCTCCACCCTCTGATGTTAATCTTTCCTACTCTCGCTCTCCTGCTACTCCCCCCTCTCCACACTACTACTACTCCACCTGACGGTCTACTCAGTCACCTTCTTTCACTCCATTACCTTCCACCCACTCTTTCACTAACCCTCTCGCCCATCTTACATGCACACTCGCAACAGAGTACCACTAGCTCTCACCAACCAGTACCTCACCATTTCTGAAATTGGCCTCTTTTCCACAGTCCTTCCTCCTGGTCTTCCACCTCTTCCTCACCCGGACAACCCACAGCTTCCTGCTACATGTCCCCAGCGTTATCCTTCCGCTCCTTCCATTTGTCTTCTCCCACTGGTTCTATGGGCCAAGATTGCTCTGTCTTCCATGCCCGGGAGGTATTAAGACATCAGAATGCATAAAAAGGAGTATAAGGCCGGCCCCTTTTTTTGCTTTGTGCGTCCATCAAGGCAATGACTACCTGCTTTGGTTGATGATCTTATTTGTGTCTGGACTGCACTACAGTTTAATTATAGGTAGATTTCGAGCATTTCTTGTGTCCATATCCCTGAGCCACTCTGCAGCTAGTTTAAGTCTGTATTAAGGAGTCGTGCTGCAGTTGTTCTGTCTGTGTGAGTTGCTGTTGGCATGCAATTTTCCTTGCCACGAAGGACCACTGCTGCACTGGATATCAGTTATTACCCTGGTATGACTGGAGAATCTGGAGGGTTGTCATGTTGCAGGCAGTCCACCGTGAACTCTGTTAGCTGTATTGGCCTCATTGAGAAGAAACTGGTCAACCTCTTCATGCAGGTGTATGGGTTTGTTACCAGTGGTACTGCCAGTGCACATATAGGCACATAGCCAGGGCACAAGAATTGGGCCCTTCCCAACAGTCACCATTCCGCTCATGGGTAGGAATGGCTCTAGCTTACAAATGTGTAGGCCTCCCACCCCATCCTCCCTTGATAAGGTCCGTCTCGTTGCACCACTCAGGACAAAGCGGGGTCGCCAATTCATAAAATAATCAGTGGTAGCGGAAGTGACACCACACACTGTCGTCTCAGGAATTGGCATTGCATGTCACCCTTGACCTCAATATCGCAGGAAGTGACACCTCCTTTTACTCCCTACACTCCCTGTCCTAATCGCATTTGCCAGTCTTTCACTCACACTGAAAACTTGCTCTAGCTAAACAATGCCTCCTCTGCCACATCCTCCTCTTCAGACCTCACCCAAACAAACCACAACTTAATGTTCTCTGGGGTCTTTTTTATTAACTCCAAAGCACCGCCTTCATAGGATAGGAACTGAAAACAGACTCCCACTAACTGCAACCAACAGAGACTGCTTTGACTGCCCCTCGTCGCCCCTCCTCCCTATTCTCTGGTTAGTTTGCTGTCCCTGGCTAATCTGGCCTGGTCTTACTTATCTGGGAGGTGTTGCATACAAAAAAGCTTTCATATTGTGCTTTAGGCTGAGCTCAATTTCTCTGTGATGGGCTGCTGCTGATCAATAATGGCAATTTGTGTTTGTAATGATGCGCTGGATCACAGAATTGTCTGCACAGATTTCAAGTATTTATTCTATGAAAACTCAAGGGTTTTAATAAAGGGAAATTAAATCCGCAGAAAGTCCTTTTTCTTCTGGGAGTAAAAGAAAACCAACAAAAAAAAAATGCTCAGTCTTTTAAAGTAACTTCCAGTGAAAGGGTGAACTCTCGTGTCCTTCCTTCTCCTAGTCCTCATAAGCCCATCAGGGTTCAGGTGCTCTCCTTTCCGAATCCTCTCGTCTCTGAAATTGCATGGAAAAGAGCACATTAGTCCTTTCTTGGTTTCAGGTTTATAAAGGGGTTGGTGACGGATTACCCAATCAAGTTCAAGAACAGAGAAAAAGTTATAAAAGTTCCCCCAAGCCCCTTCCTTCCTTCCCTCAATTCAGCCCACTGCAATGCCTCGCCTTGCGGCTTCAATGTTAGGGAACCGATGGTCCTTTGCTTTATGGAACGTTCCCTAGGTAAGGCATTTTGGCTTTTAACTTGGTTTTGCAATACAAATGATGGTAGCCCTGGTTGTGTGACATCATTCACGAGGACCGCGTGGGTGGACATGGATTCCTTTTGGCAGAGAGACCGCGGTCTCCGTTTACTGAAACCGGTCGTTCCGAGCCCTCTTCCGCATATCCTGGAAAGGCGTTTATGGCTGGTTGCACTCCGGCCGGAGTAACGTTCGTTTCGGTCTTTTTTTCTGCGTTCCGTTCTGATGGCACTGCAGACTTTTGCTTCGGTGTTGCACACGCCTGACCGATGACCCGCGGGGCTGTAATTGGGACATGGTTAGATTCTGTCCATACTGGTAGTGTCGCTCCCTCCTTCTCACCCATGCGGTAGTCCCGTGGATTGTCACGGCCCCACCATTCACCCTCTGGTGAAACATTTTCTCTATCGTGTTCTCCACAAGTGTGGCCCTTGCATACACCCCCCGAAGAATCGAGCCGTTCAGGCCGATCCAGGCTCCTCGACAGGTAGTCCGGAACAATTTGGAAAGCTGCAGGTTTGTGAACGGTGGTAAACTGGAATGCCTGTAGAGTGAGGAACCATCTTAGGACTCTTTGGTTGGAGTCTTTTTGTATGGGGAGCCATTGGAATGAAGCATGGTCCGTAAATACAATGAACAGTCTACCTTTCAGTGTTACGCTCACCTGGTCTTTGTGGGGACTTTGGGGCACGTTTGCAGCCCTCCCAGGAAGTAGGACCCCCAATCTGCTTTCTCCCACTGCAAATCGGCTGTGGGCTGCTGCGATGAATTGAAACACTGCTCCTGCGTAGATGTGAGAGGACGTAAGTTTGCTTGCCTGTGAGCGAATTCCCTCTCAAACCCTTCCTCCCATAGCGTGGTGACCATACATCGTCCTATTACGGCTCACCTCTAGATTATTAATGGTGAACTCTCGGTCCTGCTACTTCTGGCAGGGGCGCATGTAGAATGAGGACAGAGTTCCTTCACTGGTCCTTTATACGTGGTGTCCAGTCCAGCTGCTACAATTCCACGCCTTTCTGGTAAGTGTCTTTCTGTTATCTCTTTGTCTTGAAGTATTGGTATTGTCTTTTTCACAGCCTGTTGTCAGCTCTGTAATAATGTCCATCTTTCTCCCAAATAGGTGTGATTGCGGTCCAGCAGAGCAACAGAGCCCAAGGTGGCTCCTGATGATGAGCGGAGGATCCCGCGACGGTCCGGCAGCAGGTAAGTGAGCTTTTAAGGACACGCGCAAAGAATTTTCCAAGCGCGACCTTAAACTGCAGGTTCGCAAGTTTAACCTTGCCTTTTGTCTTTTTACAGGTCCCGCCTTCGTGGAAGATGTCGTGCTCCGGAGCCCAGAGCTGAAGTCCCGCATGTCGGAGGATGAAGATGTCGTGCTACGGTGCCAAGAGCTGAAGTTCTGCGTGCTGGAGGATGAAGATGATGTCGTGCCCAGAGCTGAAGACCTGCGTTGCGGAAGATGAAGAATGGATGCCAGGCTCCGCAGTGAAGAATGCAGGTGAAAGCTGACTTCAGGAGGTAACCGTATGGACAGGAGACTGGATTCCCAAGGTTAGTGCTGCTTATCCCTGGCAGCGGGATTAACGCGAAGCGTGCGCCTGGGGGGTTGGACTGGCTTTTATAGCTGAGCTCTTAAGGCCATGCCCACTAGTTCAGTTCTGCTTGCCACAACCTGCAACTCCTTAAAGTTGCACGTGCAGCTTAAGATGGAAAGCCACACCGGGACTGATTACACACCAGTGGAAAGTTGTTGAAAGCACTCCTGCCCATAATAGAAGAGTCTTGCTTATGTTTCTCCATGAACCTGGCTCCAAAAGCGGCAGGACTGAGTCCAACCGGGCCCCCTGTGTATAAACGTCCCAAAGGGACGTGCGTGAACCATGGTGCCCCTTGCTCCCTCCTCCTGTTGGTGCAGCTCCTGTGATCCCTGGCAAGTGGTCATGACAATCGGGTTATACCGTAAAGTCTTGATGGCCTATTTTATTGGCAGGCATTCTTTTTCGATCGTTGAGTACACAGTTTCATGTGGTAAGAGCTTCCGACTTATGAAAGCCACTGGGTGTAACTCCTCTTCACTCCCTTGAGATAAAACAGCCCCCAGACTTGAACCAGAAGCGTCAGTTTGCAAAACAAAAGGTTGCTTGAAGTCAGGACAATGAAGCACCGGTAGGGCAGAAATAATGGCCTTGAGTCGGTTAAAGGCTCCTTTAGCTTCTTCGTCCTGTAGTATGTCACCATTGTAGCTGTTTCTTAGTGCATTTGTTAATGGATTTGCAATAGTAGAAAACGGGGGGTATGAAGCGATGGTAGTAACCAACAAAACCCAAAAAGGCACTAATCTGATTTTTGTTGCTAGGCATGGGTAGTCTCAATATTGCTTCTACTTTATCGAACTGTGGTCGGATGACTCAACCTCCAACCAGGTATCTGCTCTGTTGGGCAGCCAATACGGTTTTGTTAGGGTTTATATGAAGACCGGCTTTTTCTAGTGCAGCTATCACCAATCTTAAATGCTGTAGGTGTTCTTCCCGGTTTTTACTGAAGGCTATAATATCATCTAAGCATGCCAAACTTTGTTCATGTGGGGCCAAGACCTGATTCATTAAGGGCTGAAAGGTTGCAGGCGCCCCTTGAAGGCCGAACGAGAGTACTGTGAACTGATCTAATCCTGATGGAGTGGAGAATGCAGTTTTTACTTTGTCTTCTTGATGGAGGGGGATTTGCCAGTAACCTTTCATAAGGTCTATTGCACTGAGAAATCGGGCCACCCCCAACTTTTCCAACAGTTCATCAATTTGAGGCATTGGATATGCCTGGTACGTGGATATGACGTTTAATTTTATGTAGTCCTTACAAAACCTTGTTGACCCATCCGGTTTCGTGACCAGTACAATAGGTGAGGACCAGTGACTGGTGGAGGGTTCGATGACTCCGAACTGCAATATTTCTTCCACTTCAGCCTGCATGGCGGCTGTTTGGGACTCTGGACGTCTATAGGGGTGCACTCTTACTATTTTTGAGGGGTCGGTGGTTATCGAGTCTTCTACCAGGGTTGTCCTTCCCAGCAAGAATGAAAACACATGTTGTAGCAGGTTGAGAAATTCTTCTAACTCCTTCTTTTCACCTTGGCTGAGTTGATCTCCCCATTGAACTGAATGAAAGGCAGACAGGCTAGGGTCTATCGATAGAGCCTGAACTCTGGGCTGTAAAGGTTCTGGTTCTTTCCATTCTTTAAGGAGGTTAATATGATAATTTTGTCTCTTCTCCTTTTTGTCCGGCTGTTCCACCATATAGTTTACTGGTCCGAGTACTGCTACGATTTTGTAAAGTCCCCTCCACTGGGCTAGCATTTTTTTTTTTTAGGAGAAGGTCACATTGTCGGAGGCGGCTGTGTGAGAAATTGAGAAGCAGCTTCCGGTACACAGTGCGGCTTGACTCTGTGATTCATGGCAATCTGCTGTGGTTCTTTCCTCTAATCTCTTTCGAGGTACCGAAGATCTCGGAGCGGTCGTAGGCTTGCAGACTCGTAGCCCTGTGGGTTCTGAGTGGTTCAGGAGCTCAGGAGCTGCAAGCCAGACGGCTGTGGCAGGTCGAGATACGAGGGGGCCTGCAGCGAGACGCGGAATAGCTGAGCTGTTCCGTGTGTCAAGCTGCTGCCCGGCTGTCGGCTGCCATTGTAGAGTGGAGTGCGTGGTGAAGCCCTCAGCACCTTGGTAAGCGATAAGAGATAGCGGAGTAAGTGTGTCTTATGTGATCGGGTAGCAAGCTCGGATCACTTGTGTTGCTACCGGACGTCGAGGTGCACTAGATGTTCCATTTGTTGAAACTTTCCATTTGGGTGCTGTAGCCTGTCAGGAGACTGCGGGGGGATAATCCCTTCGACCCTGCCAGGCAATTAGACACGCCCACAGCTACTCTACATTTTATTTAAATGAAATACCACAAGGAGGACGGAGAGAAGACAGTGCTGGGAGAGTTTTGGGGAGACTCCATCTTGAAATCTTTTTTGTGTCTGCGAGCAGCGACTGTGGAGCTCCAGCTCTTGGAGCCGCTGATGCGGAATTATTGCTATGTGCTACTACTGGCCAGTCTTTCTTCTTTCCATCTGTGGGCGGTGACTGCGGAGACCTACTCTTTGAGCCGCTCGCGCTGTACTCGCATTACTTGCAACTAGTGTGTGTGCCATCTCTTTAGTTGCTGGCTGAATAAATAAGAGTTGATCAGCACTGTTATTTACATACGTCTGCTACTATAACAGTGCTCTATTGTGCTAATAATCATTAAGCTGCGCAGTAAACTTAAATCTGGGAAGAAAAATGGCAATAATGGTGTCACAAGAAATACTGGTGATGTAAGCACACAGACTGTTGCACCAAAGGAAAACAAGATAACCGATTTTTTTCAAGGCCAAGCTATAGTGGTAGACATTCATGAGGAACCTTCATCTGTGGTGTGGGTGTTAGCAGAAGCGGCTTCAATTTCTGCCGATTTTGACAACAATAACTCACTGCTTAACCTGTGCTACAGTCTTGAGGGTCAGATTGCAAACTTGGAACGCAATAAACCTACGACTGATGCACAGGGGGATGATGAGGGTGGATTGGGGGAAACTGATGACCCTGAAGTAATTGGTGAAAATGCTCCTTTCCACCCCCCTTCCTTCCCTCCCTCCTTCTATACCTCCTCCCACCTTCACTCCCTTCCTTCTAATCCTGATACTCTCCTGTACCCCTCGACTAAGTGGTCTGGCGGACAGCTCTATTGAGTCTAACACTGGCATCAAAGAACAGTCTGTGCTATCGGTGGATGGAACCTCAGCAAACTGCAGCTTTAAGCAAAAAGTTAAGGATATGCAGGCACATAATATTGCCACTAGCTTTGCGCTTAAAATCCTACTGAAACTGTGCCACAATATACTATGCATAGCTGAAAAGAATCCGAATATCCTAAACGGTGTGGTGATGGGTAAAGGTGGGGCTGTCAGTCTAGATAACCATCTGCTCCCATCAGCCACAAGGAGTCTGATAAACAAGATGGCGCAATTCCAGCTACGGTTAACCTGGAATCCACGTTGGTTGAGATTCTGGCAGGCGATGAGTCTGATGTAAATGAAAACTGCCAACTATCGAAAAGAGAGATGTGCAGGAAAAAAAGGGGAATACGGCTGTCAATAGTAAATCTTTGGCGCCTGAGGTGGTTGTGGCAAAGCAAGTTCTTCCCCCCCCTTCTACCTCCCCCACTGCAGAGCTCCCTAAGCGTAATCTGACCAAAAGGGTGAGAAAGAGGTTGGCCAAGAAAGCAAAAAAATTAGCACTTAACTCTGGAAACCTCACTTCCTGGCTGGCCGGATCAACAAACCATAATGATAAGAAACAGGAGAAGGGCAGCTCGGAATCTAGCTTAAGTGATCTGGAATCGGAAGAGATGGATTCCACTAATGATATTAGCATAGTTTCCTCAGAAGCTCCTAATCTTGAATCCAGTAAATGCCAGAAGCAATCTTTCTGGACGCCCTCCAATGATTGAAAAGCTGGGAGTCGACAACCCCTATGAAAGAAATGTGCAACTGCCCAACAAATCTTTTACCATCTCTGCGGGATGGAAAAGATTAAAGAAGCCCATAAACCGAAGTCTACTACTTGAGATCCTCTACTCTCAACTTTCATTGAGATTAGTGAAAAGTAGCGAATTCAAGTTTGTGGAGCCTCTCTCAATGACCTTGACCAAAGTGCACTGCTACTCTGAGGCAGTGGTCTCCCTCATTAGGATGGCGTAATCTGACCTAAAAAAATATGGCTATGAAATTGGCGCTGCCCCTGCCTCTAAGAAGCAGAATGAATCTCGAAATGTGGAATCAGGGCAGGCTCCTAAGGTGAAAAATGCTGCTAATATGGATGCAGCTACTAAAGCACATTGGGAATGGCTGTGCTCCTTCTTGCCTACTATGAATAACCAAGGATGAACAAAATTAGCTATATCTTCTTGGAACACTCGTGGTCATAGCCATCTTTTTAGTAGCAATGTATCCTACCATTTATTGACGGATTCAGAAATAATTTTCTTACAAGAGACATGGCTTCTATTTAAACCAGTCTTTGATGGCTATACCACCTATTTCAGGAAAGCAAAAAGGGGCACTTCAGGCCGGCCATTTAGAGGCTTGGCTATATTGGTCTGCAATAGTATACCCTCCTTGGAACTTAGCTATGTGGATAGCTGTCACTATACATTAGTGGTTGAGATTCGAATAGAGGGGGGAGACTAAAATAACTCTAATAAATATATATGATCCCCCCTGCGGACGACCATACACTGGATATACAGTTGAACATTTTCCAGTGCCTTGCTGAAAATTATGACCATGATGATGAGACTGTTATATTAGGTGGGGATCTGAATGCCTTAAATCTGACAGGTGGAGGATTTTTATTGCTGATGTTGATCTATATATGGCAAATAGTGTTAATAGAGGAAAGCTTGGACTAGAAACAACATGGTCTAATGGACAACAAAAGTCTACCATTGATTATATTCTTCTTAATGCCCCACTCTATGAACATGTCACAATTTACAGTTCAATCAACCTTTTTTAGTGATCACTCTATAGTATCTTGTACATTGATGGTGAAGTTCTCTGGGATGAGGTTGGTAGATAAGGTTGGGTGAAATAGAGGTATTGGGCAATGAAAATAGATTGGGCTTGTCCGACCGGAACTTTAAAAAAGCTAATAGCTGGTGTAAATGCTTGCTGCTTAAAGACATGACTAAGATGACTGCTGACGAGGTCGTAGATTGGATTGCGACCTGCATGCATGATATGATGCCAATGGGATTTAAACAGCTCCCTCCTTGTAAAACCTCTCATGTTGCCCCCTGTGATAAAATAATAAATGCAGAAAAGAAAAAGATGCGTAAAGCGATTAGAGCTATTGGGTATTCTAATTCCCAGCTGAGTTGCTGTGCCCTGGAAAAACAGAAAATAAGGAACAAATATAGGGACTGGCTATCCAGATATAGAGCCTCCATTGATAACATCTGCTGGCAAGCTATGGTTAAAATTCTCTTGACCGGTGATGCGAAAAAACTCTGGGCAAATTTTAGAACATTGTCTGGGAAAAATAATCAAGACTTAGCCTCCTGTATAGAAAGCAAAATTTGGGTTCAACATCTTGAGAAATTTAAGCGTGATTCTTCCGGGCTGGTAAAAAAAAACCTATTGAAAATTTTCTGCTGAAACGTGATGTCATTGACCTAATTAAGAAATTAAAAACATCTCGAGCCCCCGGACCGGATGGTCTATGTAACATTATCATCAATCAGAATCCTGACACCTGGGCAGATACTTTGCTTATTATCTTTCGTAAAATACTGCTCATTATCTTTCGTAAAATACTTGATACAGGTGTCCTACCTAAATCCTGGAATACATCTATTACAATCCCCATCTTTAAGAGTGGTAACCGTAATATGCCTGCAGATTACGGATGTGCCCAGTAAAATATTCTGTACATTAGTTCTTCTTCAAATAAATCTATGGATAGCAAATAATAACATCCTTGATAAAGCCCAAACTGGGTTCCGCAAGGGCTATTCTACGGTTGACAATATTTTACTGGTAAATACATTAGTAGAGCAGGCTCATATTAAATCGGAACAACCCCTTTATATTCTGTATGTTGATTTCTCCTCCGCCTTCGATATGGTTATAAGAAGCCGATTATGGGAGAAATTAGAGGCCATGGGTATGCCGGCTCACTTGTTATACATATGCAGACTGATGTATGAGAATAACACCACCAGAGTAAGATTGAACAATATGGGACTAATGTCTGACCTAATATCTATTAAGCGGGGTGTTCGACAAGGTTGTGCATTGGCGCCAATATTCAATCTATTCATGGCTGACTTCTGCAAGATTTTCATTGAAAAAATGAATGCTTTTCCTAGGATTGCAAACACCAAATTGGGATGGATCTGCTATGCAGACGACATTGTTATTTTTGACACTTATGTCGGGATCTGCAATAGTGCTAGGGCTGTCTGCTGTTACACAGATAAGAATGGTCTTAAAATAAATAGCACTAAAACCCAATTTATGGCCATTGGGACTGGGCGAAGTAATGGGATGACTATTCCTTGTAATATTGGGCTCATCAAAAGAGTTAATGCTTATAAATATCTGGGCTATGAGGTAGTGTCTGCAAAAAGTGGGGCGAAGGACAATGTACAGGAGAACAAGCGGGCTAAGGTACTTTCTACTCTAGGAGTAGTACTGGCATTCTCCCAAAAAACTGCGGGATATAGCCTGAGTGGAATTCGTATCATCTATAGACAGAAATTAGTGTCTGCCTTTCTTTATGGTCTTTAGGCTTCATACTGTGATTGGTCTAAGTGAGCAGAAAAAATTGAAGGGCTGATAGGGCGCATAATAATGCGGCTAAGCAACTATACTCCTATCGAGGCAATTAGGCTGAAGACGGGCCTTATTTCCCTCTCTACCCTGATTGACATGAATAGAGCAAAGCTCTATTTTAAGATTGTTATCTTCACCAGACTCCTTTCTTACGATATTTCGCACACCGCTGGAGACTAGCACCAATGCGGCAACGACTAAATTCAAAACAATGAATGAGGTTTTCTGTACGAAGTTATGCTGGACACCGAGGTGGGAATATGGTGAAGGTGCATTGTTGAGAAATGCAGCCGAGAAGCTAGATTGGGAAAACAGCCACGAAAAAGTTGCCAGTATGAAATCCTTAAGCCACTTTTCCAGGATGCATTTTAACTATAAGGAGCCACAAGAATAGCTAAAGCTCCTTCCATCCTGGATAAAGCGGCGGCTGTTTATGAACATCCGTTTAAACCGTCTTTATGTCTTAGGAGTCAAAGGGGCATGGACTGGAATCCCATCTCACGAAAGAACCTGCAGACTTTGCTGTAATAAGTTAGAAATAGAGACAGCAAGACATGTGCTTACAAATTGTCCAATGATGAAACCCATCTATGCTCATTATTATCTTAAATTTGTAAAAGATCTGGATGATAGAACTCATGAATATTTCTGGTTAAACTGTCTGTCTGGATATAGCCGTAGTAGGTTCATCGCTAGTATGGAAATGTGTAAATAAGCAACTACGTAAATTTGAAAGTCCTGTGAGCCTACTGGAGGAACTAAGTAAAAGCCTATGTTCCTAAATTCTGAATAGGCCCTGTATGCTATGCGTTGAATATAGGATCTACTTATGCGTGTACTGCTCCTTAGGACTCGATTGATGCCTAATGAAATTTTCTTTATTCTCACTACAAATGGACCGTTGTCAGATGCGTTGATCTGTATTGATATTTTATTAAGGATATGCAAATGTGTTTTACTTTGTTCTGTCTTGCCTGGTCTGTTGTCACTCTGTATATAAATCCCACCATGGATACCCAGTTGGGCAAGAGGCGCTGGGCTGTGCTTGTTCTCTCGCACTTTTTACGGTGGGGTCTGTTAGCAATTCACTCCTAAAAGTGGGTTTCTTGTCTTCAGGAATCCAGTCTATAAGGTCTTATGTTTCTCTGCCGTTTTTCTTCTCAATTCTCACCTTGTTTCTACTCTTCCTGTGTTTCTTGTCCCCATCAGGTGTGATTTCAGTTTGTGAAAAGGGAGCACTCTTTATCCATTCTAGATCAGTTACACACTCCTGAAATGTAGGTAGATCCCTAACAGAACAGGGTCCGGTAGGTGGGGCATTACGGCAACCTTTCTTTTTTTTAAAAAAAAGTTTTTTTATTGATTTTAACATAAACAACTAACATAAACCAAACAATAAACAACAATCATAATGGGTCCTATCCCCGTTACCCTCCCCCCTTTCCAAGCTTACTCTACTTCACCATCATCCTTCCCTTCTGCACCCGTCGAGGAGTCGTCTCCTGAGCAGGTCTGGGCAGACCCGAACAGTGTGGCTACCAAATGCCTCCAAGCCATCAATCTCTCCCTTTGCTCATCCCTTTCTGTTAACTGCTTCACTCCACACTGCGGTCTCTGCATCTACCCATTTTTGGAGGTCATACCACCATAATTCCACTCTTGTTCTATTGTTGGCTTTCCAGCCCCTGGCAATTCTGTGCTTGGCCAGTATATAGGCCAGGTCCTTGAGTTTACACAAGTTTCATCTTGCACGGCCTGGGGAAGCCCCCCACTATGCATGCCCAAACCGATTCTACTTCCAGCTTAATCCCCTTGTCGGTCAAGCGATGGGCCACCTCCCCCCAAAATCTTCTTATTTCGGGGCATGCCCAGAAAATATGTATCATTCCAGCATTCACCTCTCCACATTTGGGCCATGTTCGAGTTTCCGCATTCCCAAGCCGTGCAATCCTCTGAGGGGTCATGTGTGCTCTATGGGTAATATATAACTGGATTTGTTGTAACCTCACATTCCTAGACACTTTTTTGTGATGCCTCTGAACTCTCACCCACAACCTATCACTAATAGATTCCCCAACTTCCTCTTCCCAGTCTCCTCAATCGTACCACCTGCTTCCCCACCTTAGACCTTAGGAGTTTGTAATTTCGGGAGACTTCGTGGCCTCCCTCTGATATATCATAAATCGTTTCTGTGGCCGTGTCGGTCTGATGCTCCAGCATTATTTCAGACCATGTATCCTTTACCGCCCTTATCAATCTGGTATAAGTGATCGGTGCAAACCGGTGCCCTCCACCAGGGTGTCAAATTCTACTGCTTTCCCATCTTGCCATATATCTCCTAGTGTTGCTATGCTATTATTTTCCTCAGCTGCTTGTCCCCCATAGTCAGTGCCACTAATGGCATCTGTGGGGAACACAGGGTCGGGATCTCCATGGCCCGGCAGGCACTCTGCCATATTTTCGAACCCATTCCAACATTCTCGTACACTCCTTATATTGTGACCTTGGCAACCATATCCACTCTTTAAGAAAGAATGGGGCACATTCGGCCTTTAGTTAACTAGACTCCGATGTTGGGTCATCTGATAGCCATCTAGCCACACATTGTAATTGACTGGCCAGAAAATAAATCTCAAAGTTGGGTAGTCTAATGCCCCCATGATCATGTGTGTTTTGTAGTTTACACAGTGCTATTCTGTTTCTGGTATTGTGCCATATGAATACCCTGCACATGCTTTGGAGCCTGACAAAGAATCGCTTGGGTATCATGTATGATATATTCCCAAAGAAGTGCAGCAACCTGGGCAGCACCGCCATCTTTAACAGAGCCACCCTCCCCATCATGGTCAGGGGGAGCTTGGCCCAAAACTTCATACTGTGTTCGATATTAGTCATTGACTTCACTGTGGTGTCTGTACTCGGCTTCGGCCGTGTGATACACATCTATCCCCAGGTATCTAAAGGTCTCACCTCCCATTGGATTTGTAGTACCGGCAGCTCCTCTTGTGGTATCCCTTTATATCTGCCCAGGGGAAATATGCATGATTTCTTGGGATTCACTGTTCTGCCAGATAATGTCGCATACCTCTCCATCACTTCCAATATGTATTGTAGATTCTCTTCAGGTTATCTTAAATACAACAGCATATCATCAGCATACATTGATATCAGATGTAGCCCTCCCTTAGTTCTGATCCCCACTTCCCCATATTGTTGCCTTAAGCATATCACCAGGGGTTCCAATGCCAAAATAATCAGCCACGGCCACCTGACAGTCGAAGGCCTTTACTGCATCCAATGTTTGTTTGTTTGTTTATTTGTTTATTTATTTGTATAGCGCACCTTACCCAGGGGCAACAGGGCGCAGGCAAAAGATAATTCGAGGCTTACAATGTTGCAGAAATATACACTTTGAGGTAGTCATAAAAATAATCAGAATTACAGGAATAAAAAATATACAAATCTTCATATATACAGAGTCAATATCTATGCAGGGGTAAATATACAGATATGTACAGGGCTGTTAGAGGCGGGTAAACCTAAAGGAATATTCAGGATTACAGAGTTAATAAGGAATAAGAGGTATACAAGTCTTCAAACATTAAAAGTCAATATCTATACAGGAGGTAAGTGTACAGAAGTGTGCGGGGCTGTTAGAGGCGAAGGCAGAGATACGAACAAGAGTATCGCTATCTATACATAGGTGTAGGAAAGTGCAGCTAGATACAAGGGTTATTGGAGTTAAGGTGACTGATGAGGTGTCTTCTAAAGTGCGAGTATGGTTGGTCAGCTCTTAGGTTGTGAGGCAGAGAGTTCCAGAGCGTGGCAGCTTTCACCGGGAAGCTGTTCCCACCAATGGTGGAGAGTTTGAATCTGGGGATTATCAGACGGTTGGAATTGATAGTTCTTGTTAGTCGGATGGAGGACTTTCTCTTTACCTTGTCCATCAGGTAACTGGGGGCGGCATTGTTGAGGGCTTTATGGGTTAGGGAGGCCAACTTTAGTTTGATTTTGTTGTCTGTAGAGAGCCATTTCTGTTGGCGTCTAGTGGTTGAGATATGATCTCTCTTATTAATGCCGAGGGCAGCTCTCAAGGCATTGTTTTGTAGGATTTGGAGCCTGTGGATAATGGCTTTGTTGGCACCGCTATAGAGGGCATTACAATAATCAAGCCTAGATAGTATGAGTGCTCTTGCCAGGATCAGGCAGCTGTCATTGGATAGGAAAGGTCTACCTGCCCTTATTAATTTGCAAGTGTACGCAGTGGTAGATGCTAGTGAGTTAACCTGTTTAGTGAATGACATAGTGGCATCCAGATAAAAGCCAAGGGTTTTTACTTCCCTGGATACTCTGATGAGATTACCATCTATGTTGAAATCAGCATATTCAAGGCCTAGTTTATTGATATTAGCAGGGGTACCTAAGATGATGAGCTCTGTCTTGTCATCGTTCAAGCATAGACCATGAGATGCCATCCATGCCTGAATGATGAGATATACCCTATTCACCAACTCACTGTCCTTACTGTGATCCCCTGAAAGTGGGAGGAGAATCTGAGTGTCATCAGCATAATTAGTGTAGGTGACACCCAGATGGTCCAGATCGTCGAACAGGGGTTTGGTGAAGATGTTATATAGGGTGGGGGAGACGCAAGAGCCCTGCGGGACTCTGCAAGTGATAGGAGAGGGGTCTGCTGCTGCTGAAGGGGAGAAGACTCTCATAGTTCTCTCACTCAGAAAGGATTCAATCCATTTGATAGCTTCTGGGGAGAAATGAGCAGCTGAGTCAAGGTGTCTGCAGAGGACCTTGTGGTCGACGAGGTCGAAAGCCGCGGAGAGGTCAAGTAAGAGGAGGAGTGCTGTCTTGCCCTTATCCCTCAGGTCATCAATTTGGGTTTTCAGATCGATGAGGGCTGTTTCCGTGCCGTGTAGTGGGCGGAAACCTGATTGTCTGGCGCCTAGTAGCTTATGTAGTTCTAGGTATTTTTGAATCTGGACATAGGCAACTTTGTCCAAGATTTTCAGTAGGAAGGGTACAGTTGTGATGGGTCGGTAGTTGGTGGGGATGAGGGGATCGAGCGTCTGTTTTTTGAGGAGGGGGAGTACCCAAGATTGTTTTAAGTTGGAGGGGATACTGCCTGAGGAGAAGGAGGCGTTTATAAGTTTGGAGATAAAGGGTGACAGGTCTCTGGCTGCGTCCTTTATTATGTGTGCAGGGCAGATATCGCCTTTACAGTTTGATGGTTTAAGAGAGAGGATGATTTTCTCAACCTCAAGGGTGGTGGTTTTAGAGAAGGTGAATGAGTTAGTGTGTATACTTGGTGAGACTTTGGGCGGAGAAGTGGGAGGGTTAGAGAGGTTTAGGGAATCTTTTTTTAGATTAATTTTATTTTGTAAGGTGTTTATTTTATTTGCTAGTGCTTGTTGGATGTCTGTGCACCAGGTCTGGTTCTTGGTACAGGTGTCGGGTGTGGCTATGGGTGACTCAAGTTCCTTTAGTATGGAGAAGAGCTCCTTCATACTTGAGTTGGAGTTGGCAATGCAGATGTTATAGGAATTCCGTTTAGCTAAGCAAATTTCAGCTTTGTATTGACGAGAAATCGTGTCCAGGATGGCTTTCTTTTCACTGGAGGGGCATAATTTCCAATCAGCTTCACATTTGCGCTTTTTTAGACGGAGGACTTTGAGTTCGGGTGTGTACCATTTGTTTAAATGGGTTTTAGGCTTACTGGAGCGAAGTTTGAGTGGGGCAATTTTATCCATGGTAGTTAACATGATTTTATTATATTCGTGAACTAGTGTGTTGGGGTCTAGATTGTCTGGCAATGCGTTTAGGGTTGGAAGGATAGCTGGGATGATTTTTTCTATTGAGATATTTTTCTTATTTCTAGTGAGGCAGGGTGGTGCCAGTGACACAGTTGTGGTAGGTGATCTAGAGGTCAATAGGTTAAATGAGACCAGCGAATGGTCGGTCCAAGGAAGTGGTGTGGTGGCGGAGATGACCGCTGAGCAATTGGCATCAGCAACCCAGTCTAGGGTTCTACCCTTCAGATGGGTGGGTAGGTTAACTTTTTGTGAGAGTCCAAGTGATGAGATCGTATTGGCTATGGTAGAGGCATGTATGTCTGCTGGGTCGTTGAACCCTAGATTAAGGTCCCCTAGTAGCAGTAGTTGTGAAGTGGTTTTCGCATTGTTAGAAATTAGGTTATGTAGATCTTCCTCGAAGGTTCCAAGTGGACCTGGTGGTCTGTAGATCAGGTGGATAGTGAGGGATTGGGTATTGTTTATGGGGAGTTTGGCGGTGAGGGATTCACACGATTGCAGGGTTTGGGTCGGGGCTAGTCTGAGAGCTAAACTTACTTTCGATATGATGGCGATGCCACCGCCCCGGTTACCTACCCGGTCCTGCCTAGATATAGTGTAGCCGTCTGGGATGGCTAGCATTAGAGATGGGCCTGCTGCATTGTGGAGCCACGTTTCAGTTAGAGCAATAAAGTCTAATTTGTCTTTGATAATTAGGTCTGCAATATCAAGGGCATGTGCAACCAGTGATCTGGTATTGAGGAGAGCTCCTTTGTAAGAATGTACATCCGTTTTTGCCGAGAAGTTTGTATGAATGATAGGTTTGGACTTGGTTGTGGGGATAGTGGTGCCTTTGGTAGAACTTTTGGCTGCGCATTTGGAATCAGACAGGAATCTTCGGGGCGGCTCATAAAGTTTGGAGAGTCTGGCGCGAAGTTTGTTGTTTCTTTGGGTGGTAGTGCAAGGGTGGGAGGCAAAAGTTGTAGGACCTGACTTGCAATGATATCTTAGGTAGGAAGGGTCAGGATAGTACCTAGTTGTGTAGGTGAGACTAGTACCTGGCTGGGGAGGGGGGGCTCCTGAGTCGGTATCCTGGATGGGAATGTCTAGGGATGCGGGCGTGGCCATTGCACAGAAGATGAGTAATATGGTTAGCATTTTCTGCAGTACTGCGCTGGCGTTATGTGAGCAGAGTGGGAGTAGCAAAGTGGGTGTTATCTGAAAAAGGTGGCTTTGTAGACGGAATATGCGCAGGAATAGTGGTAGGTGGTAGGCAGTAAATATGCAAAGGGGTAACACCTAACTTCAAATAGCACAATTTGGCAAAAATGCAGTGGGGTAACACCTAGCTTCAAATAGCACAATTTGGCAAAAATGCAGTGGGGTAACACCTAACTTCAAATAGCACAATTTGGCAAAAATGCAGTGGGGTAACACTTAACTTCAAATAGCACAATTTGGCAAAAATGCATTGGGGTAACACCTAACTTCAAATAGCACAATTTGGCAAAAATACATTGGGGTAACACCTAACTTCAAATAGCACAATTTGGCAAAAATGGGGTAACACCTTGCAGTCCTGTGGTACACATGGGTTATGCACTTTGGTTACTATTTCCTGGGGTGTCACGGACGCACATAGTGCTGGAGACAGTAGGTAACTGGGAGTAGTGCAGTGTTGTTGGCCGAAAGTTCCCTGGTATAAGATGGGCATAGGGTATGGCAGAGGGTAGAGTCGGGCATAGGCAGGCACAGAAACAGGTGGCAGGTGGTAACGCTGGCTTACCTGGAGCGGTGAGGGCAGAGTTCCAACTTCTTCTGAGTCTTTTTCCGTTTGTTCTATAATATGATTGAGCCTTCTGAGGTTATCAGATATGTTCCTACGCGGGACATACCCGATCTGATCGGGGTGAATAAGTTTACTAATAACAGGTCTGAGCCTGTTCGCCAACAACGCAGTGAGTACCTTGCTATCTTGGTTAAGCATGGACAGCGGTCTGTATGAGCCGCAATCCATGCTTGGCTTGTTGGGCTTAAGGAGCGGGACAATAACCGCTTCCCTCCGAGATTCCGGCAGTACCCCTTTCTCTAAAGCCTCATTTAGCATTGCCAGCAGCGGGGGGGGAGGGAGGAGAGCAGTTCCGTTCTGTACGTTTTATAAAACTTGCTAGAGAGGCCGTCTGCCCCCGGAGCCTTACTGGTGGGTAAGAGCTTGATCACTGCCTCTAGTTCCTCTAAAGTAATTGGGGCCTCTAGTTTCTCTCTCTCCGATGTCTCCAGTTTAGGTAGGCCAATATCTTCTAATGTGTCTATCATATGCCTCTCTGCCAGTGTCCTCGTACAGTTGCTGATAAAACTCTACAAAGCCATTGTTCATCGCCTCTTGAGTATCGAGTGTTTGCCCGTCTTTCCCCCATATTGCTCTAATAGTTTGTCTGGGTGTCTCACTTTTGTATAACCAAGCCAGCAGCCTGACCGGTTTATCCCCTACGGCATGCTGTCTTTCTACATATTTCCTATAGTTCAGGTTGCACAATCTCCCTAGCATTCTTCGCACTCTTGTTGTATTTGTCTTATGGTTCCAATCTCCTCCTGGGAGTGTTCGTCCGTTTGCATAATTTCCTTTAGTTTCTTCTCAGCTTCATGTAAATCTCTTGTGATCCCACCTTGTAGCCCTTTGGATATTGCTGCTCCCCTCACTACTACCGTAAATGCCTCCTATAAAGTGCCAGCCGAATCTACACTGCCAGTATTGTGTTCAAAGTATTCCATCTCTTTTTTCAGATCCTCCCTAAACGCTGCGTCTTTTAAGGCCGTCGGGATCCGTGCTCTGGGTGGCGAGTACTGCCACGCTATAATCGGTGGTGAGTGGTCTGAAAGGAGACTCGACTTGTATTCCGAGCGCACTAGTTCCCCTGACAACTCCGATGTAGCAAACAAATAGTCTAGCTGTGTGCGTAGGTCCTGTGGGGCTGAGTAGTGAGAATATTGTCTGTCCTGTGGGTGGTGCATCCTCCATATATCTGCTAGATGAAACTCTCCCAATAGGGTTTGCAGGGCCTTGGCTGCCGGAGTGGGCTTTACTGTCTTCCTATCCGATTTATCCATTCTGGGATCCAGCGTGCAATTCAAGTCCCCTCCCCATATGACTGCCCCTTCCATGTGTGGGCTGATCTTGCTGTACAGGGTCCTGAAGTAGCCTACTGTATC
Organism: Ambystoma mexicanum; assembly: GCF_040938575.1. NCBI lineage: Eukaryota > Metazoa > Chordata > Amphibia > Caudata > Ambystomatidae > Ambystoma > Ambystoma mexicanum. The sequence goes on along the minus strand of NC_090923.1, from coordinate 954,020,731 downwards.
CTGGTTTGGGGTATGTGTTAAGAATACGCACCTCTCTATTTTCCACCAAGGCCCTTATCGGTACCTTCCTACCATCTGGCTCTATGGTAGACTGTAACAGCTTGAAAGGGACGTGCGGTGCTATCCACGAGATAACACCCCTGGCGTATGCAGAATATGTCACTCCTATGCTGGTAACTCTCCATTTCCTCCCCACTATATCCTGTTTTTCCTTCGTTAGTCGGGTTTCCTGTAGTAGAGCGATGTCAATTTTCTGCCTCTTCAAGTACATCATGACCTTCTCTTTTCCAGTAACTGTTGAGCCCCCTGACATTCCAGGTAGCGATATTCAGGTCTCCCATTTTATCCATACCCAGTCTCGCCTCTACCTCCCCTTGTCCCTCTCTCCCGGCGCAGTGGTATATAGGTATAAGCTTGTTTCCCAACTATTACTTGCCCTTCTATTTACACAACTCCCTCCCCGCCACCCTTCCATTCCCCCAACTGTTTCCCGCTTCCCAAACACCCCAACTTCCTCCCTACCCATCCCCAATTGTTGCCCAGCTCATCCCTGGATCTCAGGCTACCCCGCATCTAGTCCTTTTTCGGCCTCTGCCGGTACTTGGAACTCAGCAGGGGGATACCTTGCTGTCAGTATCCCAACTAAACTACTCAATGGGGTAAGAGCTTGGTTTCTCTGTATCTCCTGCACTTAAGCTACAATGTATTGTGTCCGCCTGTGTCCCCCACCCACCGATGCATGCTTCTCTTCCCAATTACGCTGTGCGCTGTTCTATAATCAAGTCCCAGAGTGTCACATTATTCAGCACCTCGATCTCAGGAGCCGCTGCTTCAAGTGTCTGTTTTACTCCCCATCTGGTCGTCTGTTTCCGCCAGACAGTTCTGTGCATCCAGCCATTCCGCCGCGTCTTCTGGTGTGTCAAAAAACAGGGCCCTGTTATTATGAAGCACCTTCTGTTTTGCTGGGTACATCAGCATGTATTTGTAGACTGCCTCACGCAGTCTCCTCTTTATTGTTCCGTAGTTCAGTCGCCCTCTCTGCACCAGGAATGTATAATCCGGGTAAGCCGTAATGGATGCAGATGCTCTTTGTATTGTGCTCCCTTTCCGGAAGTGTTCCAGGATTTTCTCCCTGTCTCTATAATTCAGTATTTTGGCAATAATCTGCCTCGGGGGAGCTCCTGGCAGTGGCCTCTTTGTCAGGGCTCTGTGAGCTCTTTCCAATATGAATCCCTGAGTGAGGGCCCCCCCTGATTTCTTGCAGCAATATGTTTTCAACATAGTTTGTAGGGTCCGACCCTTCTTCTCTTTCTGGAAGCACCACAATCCGTATGTTAGTTCTTCCTCCGCCCTGTTTTCCAGGTTGCTCACTTATTGTCTCAATGTGTGGACTTCTGCAGCAGTTGACGTGCTGGTGTCTGTGTTTGATTTCACCTCTCGTTCTAGCTCGCTTGTGCGTTCCGCTAGCTTCCTCACATCCTGTCGCAGTAAGTTAACTTCGAATGGATTGTGTCCTCCAATGTATTCCTCATCTTGGATGTATTCCATCCAGCTTTAGCTGCTTCGGAAATGTTTTCTCTTGGCCGAGGGTGCTGTGCATGGAGTCGAAGTCCCTCGAAGGCCTCCGTCGAGGGTGACGTCATCGGGTATACAAATAGCATGCGCGGCGCCTGTTGGCCTCAGTTACATTTTTCAGCAATACGTGTTGCTTCGGAGACTCGGCACGCCTCGTAGTTCTGTGACAAAGTTATTGTGAAGCGATTTTCGAGAATGTCCTTGTCGTCGAGACAGACTAACCCATGTTCGGGGTTCAAAAAGTGTAAATCCTGCAGTTCCACAATGTCCATCACGGATCCGCACCGAGCATGTCTGTGGTGCCTCAGTTAAGGCCATGACATGGAGGCCTGTATGAAGTGTCAGGCAATGACGAGGAAGGCCTTGCGAGAGCGGAAGGGAAAACTGCAGGTAGTTGGAAAACCTGACTGAAAAGCCACTAGTGTCGAGTCGAGGTCCAGTGAAGAGAAATCTCCTCGAAGTGAAAGGTAAAAGCATCGGTCCAGGTCCCGAAGTGGTTCACACCACTCTTCGTCTTCGACGAAAAAGTCCAAAAAAAGATGCCACCGGTCCCCTTCCACCTCGTCCTCGGACGAATCCCTCTAAAAGAATGAAACGCCCCACAAAACATTCTTCCTCCAAAGAATGGGAAGCATTTAGAATTAAAATGGAGGTTTTTGAAAAGGCTAAGCATCGGTCCGCGCCTTCCTCGGAAGCCGGCCGGGAGCATTACCGTTCCAACACTCGCGCGCCCTCGAGCCCGGGTGATCGAAGGAGAAAAGATCGGGAACCCTCCATATTGCTCGAGTCGAACGTTCGAAGTCACTGACGCCGCCCGGAACCCAACACGCCTTCAAAAAGCGCCTCAAAGCCAGCTCCGTCAACGACCACTATTTCGTCAGCGCCATCGACGCCCTTGTCGACGTCGACCGCGAAGCCCTCGGCACCGAATGTTTCAAAGGCTCCAATTCAGCCAGAAGCTGTCAAAATAGCAGCAAAAGAAAAAGCGGCAAAGGCTGTAAAGCCTTGAGTCTCTACTGCTACACCTCTCCCAGAAAAATGTTTTAAACCTCTTCCAAGGAAAGAATATTTTAAATCCTTAACTTCAATTTTTGAAGAACAAGAGAGGTCTGAGGAGGATGTTCCTTTCGGCCTGGGAAATGGCACCCCGAATGTCCCAGAATGCCTGATTTCTGAGGAAAGCAGAATGAGAGATCTGGTGTAAACCTTGCATAATGCAAGTGGAATTGACACTTCACCTGAAACAGATTTTGGCAGGCCAGAACCAGGGGAACATACCAGTCCCTCATACAGGCAGCTAATGACAAAGATGGTCGATTTAGGATTGGCTAGACTCATCCAGGATGATCTGACCGATATATTGGATCATGGTCCCACCGAAGATCTGATTTTACCCTTCCATGTAGCCTTACAAAATAGGGTGGCCAAAAATTGGGAGACCCCGGGCTCTATTCCTCCAGTGAATAAGTCCCTCACTTCAAAATACCACCCTTCCAGTAGCGACCCCGGCTATCTGTCCAAACACCCTACTCCTGAGAGTTTGGTTGTCCAGGCAGCCACAGCTTCAAATAAGGTGGCGTACCCTTCTATCCCTCCGGATAGGGACGCCAAGCGTGTGGATGGTGAGGTGTGCACAGTATTTTCAGCTGGGAGTATGGCGTTAAAATCTGGCAACTCCACATGTACCTTGGCAAAATTTTCGTACATTCTGTTGGAGTGCATTGCAATGGCGGCGGAGCACATACCAGAAGGGGAAGAAAGGGAAGGATTCCTAGCAATTGTTAGAGATGGAAAAGAGGCCATGCAGGAATCCCTTCAGTCTGGATTGGACACTGCAGATAGTGTGAGCAGGTCCATGGCCACTAGCACGGTAATGCGCAGATTTGCGTGGTTGCGAAAGTCGGGTTTCACACCAGACTTGCAAAACCGTCTTTTGAACATGCCCTTTGACGGGTCTCACCTTTTTGGCAACAAGGGTGACTAGATCCTTGAGAGGTTGCAGACCTCAAAAGCGGCTGCCAAATCTTTAGGAGCTGCTATTAGGCAACCTCAGCCTTTTCGTGCATCATGACAATCTTGGAGGGGACAATCCTATCGTTATTACTCCTCATATGGAAAGGCGAGGGGAATGGCCAGTCAAAGAGGCCAGAAAAAAGGCACTCTCGGTGGACGAGGAAAACGTGCAAAGCCAGCCCCAGCTGCAGCCTCTTCACTATCAGCGGCCACAGTAACCGCCACAAAACTGCTTTGAGGACTTGCATCACATGACACCTGTGGGAGGCAGGCTGTCGCAGCATCTGCAAGAATGGCGAGCCATTACTTTAGATGTTTGGGCTCTAGAAATAATAGCCCAAGGTTGTCTTCCTTTTCTAACGCAACCTCAAAGCAATCCGCCAGGGAGACACACTTTGAAGTTTGCAGACCCGCTCCCACAGCAGGAAGTCTTAACCCTGCTGAAGAAAGGTGCTATAGAACCAGTACCTGTAGCGGAAAAGAACAAGGGATGGTGGTACTCATATTTTTTGATTCCCAAAAAGGACAGAGGACTGAGAGCCACCTTGGACTTAAGAAGCTTGAACAAGCTCCTCAGGAAGGACAAGTTCAAGATTGTCCCTCTTTCTCAGATCCTTCAGGCCCTTCAACTTCAGGATTGGTTGGTGTTGTTGGACCTCCAGGATGCTTATTTTCATGTGCCAATCCATTGCAAGCACAGAAACTATCTGAGGTTCGTAGTTGGCAATTTACACTATCCATTTCGGTCCTGGCATTCGGGTTGACCTTTGCCCCGAGGGTCTTCACCAAGTTAATGGTAGTGGTGGCAGCACACCTCAGGAGAGGGGGGGAATTCACATCTACCCCTACCTGGACGATTGGTTGATCAGGGCACGTTCTGCCGAACAAGCCCTGGATCATCTGAAAGTCACCTGCCACTTCCTCCACAGACTGGGCTTCTCCCTTAATTTCAAGAAGTCCCAAATGACACCTTCCCAACAGCTACAGTACATAGGCGCTGTATTAGACACATCCTTGGGAAAGAGCTTGCCTCCCAAGTCGTGGGCTCAAGATATTCTTCAGATGGTTTCCAAATTCCAAAATCTCCAGGCCTACGAATTCTTGAGGTTGCTCGGCCTCATGGCAGCCTGCATTTTCCTAGTGCCAGAAGCCCACCTGAGGATGAGATCCCTTCAAATGGCTCTAAAGACTCAATGGTCCCAGTTTTCAGGTCAAATGACGGATCTCCTTCAAATTCCGATCAAGGTTCGGCAGGATCTTCTGGGGTGGACTTGCACAGGGAACATCCCAAAAGGAAAACATTTTTGGCAACCATGGCCAGTAGTGACGGACGCCTCACTCATGGGGTGGGGAGCTCATGCCAACGATCTGACAGTCGCCGGTCGTTGGTCTCCATCGGAGTCCAAACTAACCATCAACCTTTTAGAGCTGAGAGCAATCAGACTAGCACTGAAGGCTTTTCTGCCATTTGTCAGAGGAAAAAATGCCCTGATAATGACAGACACCACAGTGGCCATGCATTACCTAAACAAAAGAGGAGGTGTAGGGTCACTACCTCTATGCAGAGAGGCAATGCAGCTCTGGTATTGGGCAATTCAAGAAAAAATCTCCTTAACTGCAGTTAATCTAGCCGGAGAGGAGAATATGACGGCGGACGCTCTGAGCAGGCAGAGTACGGTGTCCCACGAGTGGGAACTGGCTCAGGAAGTCCTTCAGGAGATCTTCAACCTTTGGGGAACCCCTCAGGTAGACTTGTTTGCGACCGGAATCAACCGGAAGTGCGAAAAGTATTGCTCAAGGGAATTTCCCCCGGGAGGAGCTGTAGGGGGCGCGTTTGTGGTGGAGTGTACCTTCCTACTGCTATACGCGTTCCCTCCGATTCCCGTCATTCCTCAAGTCATCAGGAGATTGAGACGGTTCGGAAACCGCATGATCCTAATTGCGCCAGATTGGGCCAGCAGAACGTGGTACCCGGACCTTCTAGACATGTTCATCTGCCCTCCGTTACGTCTTCCTCAGAGAGAGGACCTTCTCTCACAAATGGAGGGCCAGGTTCTCCATCCAGAGGTCAGGACTCTCAACCTTCATGCTTGGTATCTGAAAGGCTGAGATACAAGGATCGGGACCTTCCAGATGACATCATGGAGGTGTTGCTTTCGGCAAGAAGGCCAGCAACAAAATCTCTGTACCGCTGCCGTTGGAAGAGGTTTTGCAACTGGTGCAGGGAAAAGAATGTTGATCCTTTTCTGTGTTCTATCCCGGAAGTGTTGTCGTCCTTCTTGTCCCTGGCACATAGAGGCCTCAATGTTGGGACCATTAAAGGTTATCTTGCAGCGCTTTCCATTTTCAAGCGCTCTTCTGAAGAATGTGCCTACTTTTAAACTCCTTTGATGATACAATTATTTTTTTTTTCAAAATATATATTTTATTCAATATTAATCAATAACAGAAACAAAACAGAAAAGGAAGAAAAGAAATCAAACAATAGACAACGGAATTAGCACAGGATTGTGATGACGCAGTTCATTACAGTGGAAGAATGGATATTAAAAGGTGAGATTTAGTATGCAATTCATTCATAGCGATATTCTGATAGGGAGGCAATAGTGGAGGGGGATGTTTCTGAATTGGGCTAAGTTATAGCCTTGCGGAGTTCAGTTCAACCAGCGGACACTGGGCGGCTTCAGTGTGATAATACAATTCTTAAAGGGACTCACCAATGTGTTCTCTCCTTTTTCTTTCCAAGTCCCAGTTTGGGACCTTAATCTGGTTCTAAAGTTTTTAATGTGTGCCCCTTTTGAACCCTTGCATACTTGTTCATTAAGATTACTAACGTTGAAAACTGCTTTCCTGGTTGTTTTAACACCTTCACGAAGAGTGAGCGAATTGCAGGCATTGTCTTCTGGGCCACCCTATACTGTGTTCCACAGGGACAGAGTGGTATTGAGGGTTAAACCCTCATTTTTACCTAAAGTTGTCTGATTTCCATTTAAATCAGAAAATTATTCTGCCCGCGTTCTATCATCCACCTCATCCCAGTAAGGAGGAGGAAAGATTGCACAGGTTGGACCCGAGAAGAGCTCTAAGCTTTTACATTTCTAGGCTTTCCAAGCTTAGAGTGGATAATCAACTTTTCATTGGCTACACTGGAAGGAAATTGGGTCAATCGGTGTCAAAACAAACCATATCACGTTGGATTGTGCTTTGCATTTCAGAATGCTACAGATTGGCAGGCAAAGATCCACCAGAAGGCTTAAGGGCCCATTCTACCAGATGCATAGCCCCTTCGACAGCCCTTCAAAGAGGTGTTCCCATAAAATCTGTTTGTGAAGCAGCAACTTGGTCATCGCTGCACACTTTTTCTAAAATCTCTAGTCTGGATGCTTCCCAGTCTAAAGAGCTTGCTTTTGGTGCTATATTCGGCTATATAATAATATAAAAAATCTACTCCCTCCTCCAGAGAGCTTTCTAGACTGCTTTGGTAGTCTTTCTAAGATGAGGAATACGTTGGAGGACACAATCCATTCGAAGAACAAGTTATTTGCCAACTGGTAACGTTCTTTCGACTGGATGTTCCTCCAACGTATTCCTCATCGCCCTCCCATCCTACCCCTCTGTAGATTTTCTGGGTTATTACCACTTCAACTCTCGCAAGGCTGGCACCTGGCTACCTACACTATCTATACAACAAAGCAAGAGGGGAAAAACGGAACTGAGGCCAACGGGCGCCGTGCGTGCTACTTGTATACCCGATGACGTCCCCCTCGACCGGGGCCTTCGAGTGACTTCGACTCGACATCGACGTACGGCGCCCTCTGCCGAGAGAAAAAATTTCTGAAGTTGCTAAAGCTGGATGGAATACATCTAAAATGAGGAATACGTTGGAGGAACATCCAGTCGAAAGAACATTACCAGCTGCACCGCGTCTATTTTGAATTCCACCGACGTTTTGAGCACAGCCATAGCTGCTCTAAGCTTGGTTTCCACGTTGCTTTTAGGTCCGCAATCGGATCCAGGATCTGTTGGTCGTTTCGTGCTGATGCAGATTCAGTTTGTATGTTTCTCTCTTTATTCCGGAACCCCTCCGCTGCTGGTGGTGTTTACTTGAACTCTTCCATTGTTGGTTGCTTTCCTTTTGTTTTGGTAGCCTAGATGCCATATTGGTGGCCCTAGGTATCTCCATCCCAGGTGGAAGGGGACAATCCGTCCAGTCTCCTTGCTTGTTTGGGCTCACCCACCTTCCAGATCTAGTTGGGTCTATCTGGGGGCAACCGGCTACGCAACGGCCAGCTTGAGGGTCTCGCAGTGCAATAACACCGCCCGCTTTGGTATTGATGTGACTTTGTCTGTCTGGTCGTGCCTTATATTCAAGCTTATTGCTTTTTTTTCTCCTTTTTTTTGTTTTTTTTGTTGTCCCCTTCTGGTCACTGGGTCTGTACTCTGCTCTTTAGGCCCAAACTCAGTCACTGTGCCTCTTGAGGCCTGCCCCACTGTTGCCTTCGTTGTCTATTTGCTCTTCTGTTCATATCTTTATCCTCTCCAAGTGTACTGCTGGGTCGTGTCATGCGCACTCAGATTCCGGCTGCTGGGCCTTGTTTCCCTTGTATTGCGCCTGTTATTATGTATGTCTGGCTGTTGGGGCTGTCTGTCCCCAGGTGGGTATTTCCATTCAGTGTCGCTTCAGTGTCTCTTTTGTTAGCCCTCTGGGGCATGCTGAACAGTCTCAGGCTCTTATGTCTGCCACATGCATGCGTACTGTGTTGTGCTTTGGACCGCTCTTTCAAAGGGATTGTGTCCTCCGACGCATTCCTCATCTTAGATATCTCCTTCCAGCTCTGCTGGCCTCGGAATTTTTTTTTCTAGAGGGCGCTGCGCGTCGACGTCCTCCGAGTCGATGTCCCTCGACAGCCGCCGTATCGACGTCATCCTGCCTATAAAGGCCACGCGCAGCGTCCGTTGCTCAGTTCCGTTTTTCCGCGCTTACTCAGTGCCTCGGAATACCGTTGCTCAGTTCTTGTCAGATTAATCCTATTTTCCTCGAGTTATTCGATCCGTACTCGATGGCTTCCTCGTCGGAACCGACAACTCCTCGATCCGCCTTCAAAAAATGACGAGATTGTGGGAAAAAGATGTCGCTGACTGACCCTCACAGAGTTTGTCTGTGGTGTTTGGGAGCTGAACATCATTGTTCGGATTGCGAGGACTGTATGTCCATGACCGCTAAAGCCCTGAAGGAGCGTAGGGGGAAGCTGGAGAAAGGTAAGACTTTTAAAGCTTCTTCGTCGACGAAGTCGAGACATTCGTCTCCTCGTCACCATTCGCGCTCCAGGTCTCGGAGTGGGTCCCATCACTCCTCGAGATCGAAACACTCGAAGAGGAGACGTCGGAGATCCCCTTCTCCGTCTTCCTCTTCCTCTGTTTCGCCAAAAAGAATCCCTTGCCCCACGAAACATAGTTCCTGGGCTGAATGGGAGGAATTCCGCAAAAATATGATGAGCGTCTTCGAGAAAGCGGCCTCGACCCCCTCGAAGACTGCCGAGAGCGATGCTCTGGTCGAAAGACCCGAAGGTCAAAAACGCCGCGAGTCGCAGTACCCGGCGAAGGAAACCTCTCGAGCGCGTCTCGAACCCTCGAGTAGGACAATGACCTCCAAACCTTCCTCGAAGGTTCCGTCGACGCCGAGGTCGGTGTCTTCGACGCCGTTGTCGAAGGAACCTTCGACACACGGGTCTGTCGACTCGACGCCAGCTTCGACACCGGCGTCGACGCCAAGAAAAGTCACGGTCACGACACACCCAGTGACTATCCCCAGGTCCTCGATGGCGATGGCTTCGAGATTGTCGAGTAGAATCCCAATTCTGTCGAGGTCATCGAAGCCTCCGCTTTTGTTTTCGACGCCACGCTCGAAGCCTTCGGCGTCGACGACATCGACGTTTTCGAGGCCAATAATGACAAGCTCGGCACCCTCTGCCCTGGAAATGGGATTTACTCCCTTTATGAGTTCAGAACAATTGAGAACTATGTCCTCAATTTTGGAAGAGGGTGAATTGTCTGAACAGGAAGACACATTTGAGTTGCAGGGACCTGTAACCCCAATTAGAGAGGAATTTTCCTCTGAAGAACGCAGGTTAAAGGATCTTCATGATTCCTTACATGAGGCAAGTGGGTTAGACACTTCCCCTGAGGTGGAGTTTGCTAGGCCAGACCAGGGGGAGCATGCTGAAACCCCCTATAGAGCCTTAATGGCCAGGATCAGAGTTCATGGGGTGGTCTGCACCTTCACAATCTTTCCAACAAGATGACCTCACGGATATTCTTGACAAAGGCCCACAGGAGGATCCTGTGGTGCCTTTTCATAAAGCTCTTCAGAGGAAGGTCATGACAAACTGGGAAACCCCAGATGTCGTACCAGCAGTAAATAAAAAACTGTCTACTAAGTACAGAGTATCCTCTACAGACCCAGAGTTTTTGTCTAAACACCCATCCCCAGAAAGTCTGGTGGTACAGGCAGCATCCTCTACCGATGTCAAGACGGCTTATCCTACCGTCCCACAGGACAGGGACGATAAAAAATATGATGCTATGGCAAAGAAAGTCTTTTCAGCATGTAGCATGGCGTTAAAATCTGTTAATGCTACTTGCACCCTTGCTAGGTTCAGCCATACACTTTGGGAGTGTGCTTCTACAGCGGCTGACTGCATCCCGGAGGGAGAGGAAAGGGATGCGTTCCTGAATATTATACAGGACGGTAAAGATGCTATGTGTGAATCCCTCCAGACGGGCATTGATTCGGCTGACAGTATCAGCAGAGCAATGGCGGCAAGTACATCAACCAGGAGATTCGCTTGGTTGAGAAAGTCTGGTTTTGCCCCAGATGTGCAAGCCAGGCTCTTGAACATGCCATTCGATGGCGCTTCTTTGTTCGGGAAAAAGGCGGATGACAGTTTAGAAAAACTGCAAACCTCAAAAGCAGCAGCAAAATCCCTAGGAGCTGCAATCCGTCAAACTCCTTTTCGTCCCACAGGAACCTCTGCGAGGGGCAAATCCTTTCGCTTCTACTCCGCATTCGGAAGAGGTAGAGGACGACCTGCTCAAAGGGGACAAAGAAGAACTACCCGAGGTGGACGGGGTAGATATTCAAAAGCCGCAGCAACAGCAGGTGCCTCTTTACCATCGGCATCTGCAACAGCCGCCTCAAAACCACTGTGAGAACTTCCCTCACAGGACACCTGTAGGAGGCAGGTTGACTCAACATCTGACGGTATGGCAGGCTATCACGTCAGATGCTTGGGCATTGGAAACAGTCGGCCAAGGTTACTGCCTGCCTTTCCTAAGTATACCTCAGTCATCCACCGGGGATCAGCTCTCAGAAAGCTCCAGATCCGCTCCTCTTGCAGGAAATTTTGGACCTGCTAGAGAAAGGTGCCATAGAACCGATATCTGTAGCGGAGAGGAACAAGGGCTGGTACTCCCCTTACTTTCTCATTCCAAAGAAAGACGGAGGACTGAGACCCATCTTGGACTTGCGAGAATTGAACAAATTCCTCAGAAAAGACAAATTCAAGATGGTCACTCTTTCTCAGATCCTCCAGGCCCTTCAGTTCCAGGACTGGTTGGTATCTCTGGACCTTCAGGACGCTTATTTCCATGTGCCTATCCATCTCAAACACAGGAAATACCTGAGGTTCGCAATTGGCAACTCTCACTATCAATTTCGAGAGCTGCCATTTGGGCTGACCTCTGCCCCGAGGGTCTTCACCAAGTTAATGTCGGTAGTGGCAGCAAGTCTAAGGAGGGAAGGGATTCACGTCTACCCCTACCTGGACGATTGGTTGATCAGGGCTGTTTCTTCGGAACAAGCTCAGATCCAACTAAATCATGTGTGCCACTCCCTTCACAGACTGGGCTTCTCCCTCAATTTAAAGAAGTCACAAATGATACCATCGCAGAGACTCCAGTTCATAGGAGCGATCCTGGACACTTCCCTGGGAAAAGCCTCGCCACCAGAGGTGAGGGCTCAAGATATTCTACAGATGGTTACCAAGTTTCAACATGCCCAACGTCTCCCAGCCTTCGACTTTTTGAGGTTGCTAGGCCTCATGGCATCCTGCATTTTCCTAGTGCCAGAGGCTCGCCTGAGAATGAGATCCCTCCAGTGGGCACTGAGGACTCAGTGGTCACAATTCTCAGGGAGAACGACAGATCTTCTTCAGGTTCCCGACAGAGTAGCTCGAGACCTTCAGTGGTGGGCCTGTCAGGAGAACATTCTGAAAGGAGAACATTTTTGGCAACCCTGGCCGGAGATAACAGTAGTCACGGATGCCTCATTCACGGGGTGGGGAGCCCACGCCAACGACTTGACCATTAGCGGTCGTTGGTCTCCATCGGAGTCCAGACTACATATCAACCTGTTAGAGCTGAGAGCCATCAGACTTGCGCTGAAGGCGTTCCTGCCAGCTGTACAAGGGAAAAACGTCCTGATAATGACGGACAACACAGTGGCCATGCATTACCTCAACAAAAGAGGAGTCGTAGGATCACTACCCCTGTGCAGAGAGGCGATGCAGCTCTGGTTTTGGGCAATCCAAGAAGGAATCTCTCTATCAGCAGTTCACCTAGCCGGAGAGAAGAACTTGACAGCGGACGCTCTGAGCAGGCAGAGCACAGTCTCCCACGAGTGGGAACTAGCTCAGGAAGTCCTTCAAGAGATCTTCGCCCTTTGGGGAACCCCTCAGGTGGATCTGTTCGCCACCAGCGTCAACAGGAAAATGCGATCTGTTCTGCTCAAGGGAATTTCCCCCGAGAGGAGCTCTGGGAGGCGCGTTCATAGTGGACTGGGAGTTTCAGCTTCTGTATGCGTTCCCACCGGTCCCTGTCATTCCTCAAATGATCAGGAGGTTGAGAAGATTCCGGAGAACCATGATCCTAATTGCCCCGGATTGGGCCAGGAGAACGTGTTACCCGGACCTTCTAGACTTGTCCATCTGCCCTCCAATTCGACTTCCACTCAGAGAGAACCTACTCTCACAGAAGGGAGGTCAGGTTCTCCATCCAGACATCAAAACCCTCAACCTTCACGCTTGGCTTCTGAAAGGTTGAGGTACAAGGATTGGGACCTCCCTGATGATGTTATGGAGGTGTTGCTTTCGGCAAGGAGGCCAGCAACAAAGTCTTTATACCGCTGCCGTTGGAACAGATTTTGTAGCTGGTGTAGAGAACAGAATATCGACCCTTTTTCATGTGGTACACCAATGGTTTTGTCCTTCCTTCTAGATTTGGCGAATTCAGGCCTTCAAGTTGGCACCATCAAGGGCTATCTCGCAGCGCTATCCATCTTTAAGCGCACTGCGGAGGAACCATCCTATTTCAAATTACCCTTGGTAATACAGTTTCTAAAGGGGTTAAACAATGTTTATCCCCCAAGACCATTCCAAGTTCCCCTATGGGATTTAAACTTAGTACTAACTTTCCTGATGGGCACACCTTTCGAACCACTCCATTCTTGTTCGTTAAGATTCCTTACCCTTAAAACTGTTTTATTAATAGCACTTACATCTGCTAGAAGGGTGAGCGAATTACAAGCTCTTTCTTGTAAACCCCCTCATACAATATTTCACAAAGACAAAGTTGTCCTGCAAGTGAAGCCTAATTTCCTCCCAAAGGTGGTTTCGGAATTCCATATCACTCAGAAGATTACCCTACCATCTTTCTATCCTCCTCCTCATCCGGGGAAAGAGGAAGAGAGGTTACACAGGCTAGACCCTAGAAGGGCTTTAAGTTTTTACATCAGTAGACTAGCCAGGATAAGACAGGCAGACCAGCTGTTTGTAGGTTACACAGGTCACAAGCTGGGGTTACCAATAACTAAGCAGACCATTTCCAGATGGATCATTCTAGCCATTCTGGAATGTTATAAACTGGCAGGGAAAGAGCCCCCTCAAAACCTTAGGGCTCATTCGACCAGAGGTATTGCAGCTTCATCGGCCCTCAAAAGAGGTGTGCCGGTTAAAGACATCTGTGCGGTCGCTACATGGTCGTCTGTCCATACCTTTACACAATTTTACAACTTGGATTCCTCCTCCAGTCAAGAGACTAGGTTTGGAAGGGCAATACTGCATTCTATTCATCAATAGAAGACAGCATGAAGTCAGTACTCCCTCCTCCGATAATAGAATACTGCTATGGGAGCCTATCTAAGATGAGGAATAAGTCGGAGGACACAATCCCTTCGAAGAACAAGTTACTTCTTACCTTGTAACGTTCTTTCGACGGGATGTTCCTCCGACGTATTCCTCATCGACCCTCCCATCCATCCCCGCAGTTCTACTTCCCTTGTTGTTGCAGCTTACGCTCCTTCAGGGTGATTAGTCTAGTCCAGAAAGAATTATTGTGGGCTACAAAACGGAACTGAGCAACGGACGCTGCGCGCTGCCTTTATAGGCAGGATGACGTCGACGTCGATAGGGCGGCTGTCGAGGGACATCGACTCGGAGGACGTCGACGCGCAGCGCCCTCTAGAGAAAATTTTTCCGAGGCCAGCAGAGCTGGAAGGAGATATCTAAGATGAGGAATACGTCGGAGGAACATCCCGTCGAAAGAACGTTACAAGGTAAGAAGTAACTTGTTCTTCTACCTTCATCTGCGCTGCCTGTGGCTGCTACCATTCTGTGGGCTCTGTTGTGTGCCTTTTAATGTTTCACTTGGGCTGTGAATTAGTTATGCCATCGGACAGGTGTAAAATATGCTCTAGCCCAGTTGTGCGTGCAGTCTAAGTCTGCCCCTCCATTGTCACACCTTGGGGTCTATTGCCTTATGTTTGCTGTGTTCTTTTACATCGCCGTATTCTTCGTGGCCTCGCGTGTTACGGTGGGTCTGGCGCCGCATGTGCAGCCAGATGTCTCCTCGTCTCACTTGCCGAACCGGGTGGCGGTCTGGTCCATGTGCAGTCCTTGTGTTGTCACCGACTCGGGAGGGTGCCTACCATCTTGTGCGCGCTCCGTGACTACTTAAGAGCGTATTACCGCGTCTGCCGCGGTCTGCCTCCTTCGTGGCTCTTCCACTGCTTGCCCCTTCAGTCTGCTGCTCCGTAGCATGTTCTTGGTGTCTCCCGGCACGTTCCGGGTGCCGGCTCCGTCTGAAGTCCCACAGTCCGTTCTGCCGCCGCTTGCCTCAACTTCACAGAGGCCGCCTAGTTGTCCTCGACCTGATGTGTTGTAGAGCCCCGATCAGCTGTGCCGCACGTTCGGAGTTCGTTTCGTGTGTCCCTTTGTTCTGTATTGGCGGCCATCTTGATTGGGCATTCGTTGGGATCACATTGTATTTCCTCACGGACATCTTCTTTAATGCAGTGCGGTTTGGGATTCCGTGCATTGCATCTGTGCAGCTCTCCTTCACACAGCAGCAGGTCAGTTTGGGTTATATCAATCATACTTCAGTCAGGCGGGTAATCATAGGATCATGTCGGATTCGCGGGAGCTCTGGAGAAACACAACCTCTTACGTGGTGAGTTAGCCACGCCCCGAGGCATTACAGCAACCTTCATCTTAGCACAGACCCCATTCACCTCTATAGCAACATGTTTTTTAGGGTAGGTCGTCGTGTCCCCATGCACACACTTGATGGGTATTCTGTTAGTCCCAACCATCCCCGTCCCACTTATTTCTGGGCGAATTGCTGTCCAGGAGCCCCTGTCTTGGCGTGCCGTCTACTGGCACCTCCACTAAGTATGGTTCTCGTCAGCGACGAAATTCCCATCCTTGGACAAACCCGATTTCCATAGATTCGACCTTTGTCTTTCTGGGACAGAACCTAGCGATGTGTCCCCATTCGCTGCAGTCAAAACACTGTGGCTGACTACTCACAACGGGCCAGTTTGTTCCTCTAGTCTCAGGTCGAAGTGCTTTTATCTCGGTGTTGACTGCTCCCCAGGTGGGTCTAGTTTTTACTGGTTCGTGGGGAGCGGGCCGGACACCACTAGCTTTTTGATAAACTGAGGCTATATCCATTGCCTCAACCAATGACTGTGATGCTGGCACGCCCAGCGTTGCATTGGTGCCCGAAGCGCCTCTATAACTAGTTCTAGCTCTATCTTGAGTCATTTCCGGTACCGTGCTTGTAGCTGGTTTGAGCCATTTTTCTGTCGGGTCGTGCAGTCTGTAGTAGAGCAGTCGGGGAGTTTCTCCTGGACTTAGTTTTGTCTCTCTGTCTCAGACGATAGGCTTCATTGTCTATGCCCATTCTTTCCAGTATGGTCCTTTTGATCTCGGCATAGGATGAGTCGCCATTGGGGTTTTCCGCCTGGTAGGCCCCTTGCATTGTTCCGGTCAATAAGGGGGCTATGAAGTGGCCCATTTCTCCACCGGCCATTGTGAGCTGCGAGCCACCCTCTCAAAGTTTGTGAAGAAATAACTTGGATCTTCCCCTGCTTGGAACCTCTGGCGAACGTTGGTTGGAGCATGTGTCTGCCCTCTAGAGGAAACCATTGCTTCGGTGACCAGTTTCAACACATCTTGGTTGGCCACCTGTATCTGCATGGCTTGTTGTAATGCTTGCCTGTCGCTTTGGGCTTGATGGCTGTGAACGCGAATGAGCTGTTGCAGCTGCTGCTGACCATCCGCTAAGGCCTTAATTATGGCTTGCATTGCGTTGTCAGAATCCCACCGCTGCCAGCAAAATGTGTAATGATGTGCTGTACCACAGAATTGTCTGCACATATTTCAAGTATTTATTATATGAAAACCCAAGGTTTTTAGTAAAGGGAAATCAAATCCGCAGAAAGTCCTTTTTCATCTTGGAGTAAAAGAAAACCAAAAACAAATGCTCAGTCTTTTCAAGTAACTTCCAGTGTAAGGGTGAACTCTCTTGCCCTTCCTTCTCCTAGTCCTCATAAGCCCAGCAGGGTTCAGGTGCTCTTCCTTCCGAATCCTCTCGTCTCTGAAATTGCATGGAATAGAACACAGTCCTTTCTTGATTTCAGGTTTATAAAGGGGTCGGTGACTGATTACCCAATCAGGTTCAAGTACAGAGAAAAAGTTATAAAAGTTCCCCCAAGACCCACCCCTTCCTTTCCTCGATTCAGCCCACTGCAATGCCTCGCGGCTCCGGTGTTAGGGAACTGACGGTGCTTTTGCTTTATGGAACGTTCCCCAGGTACAGCATTTTGGCTTCTAACTTGGTTTTGCAATACAAATGATGGTAGCCCTGGTTGTGTGACCCCATTCACGAAGACCGCGTGGGTGGACATTGATTCATTTTGGCAGAGATCCCTGCAGTCTCTGCTTACTGAAATGGGTCGTTCCCAGCCCTCTTCCGCATGTCCTGGAAAGGCGTTTATGGCTGGTTGCACGCCAGCTGGAATAATGTTCGTTTCAGACTTTTGTTTCTGCGTTCTGCAGACCTTTGCTTCGGTGTTTCACACGCCTAACCGACGACCCGCAGGGCTCTAATTGGGAGATGGTTAGATTCTGTCCATAATGGTAGTGTCTCCCTCCTTCTCACCCACGCGGTAGTCCCGTGGATTGTCCCTGCCCCACCATTCACCCTCTGGTGAAACATGTTCTCTATCGTGCTCTCCACAAGTTTGGCCCTTACAGTGTAGTACAATGTCCCAATTCATGTTAGGGGTGTCTGGCCTGGCTGCTGCAAAGATAGGTTTTCTGTGTTTTTCTGGTTCTCTGTGGGGGCTGCACCAGTGTCATTGCCATGCAGTCCGTGGCTGGTATGTGGTGCGTTGCTTCTACAATAGCCATGTTGGATCTTTGGCTCCTTTTTCTGTTGCTTCCTTTCACCCAGCAGTGCCTGTTCGTCACTTGCAAAGGACTCCTTATCAGTAAGCAGGGCCTCTGGTTCTCTTCCTGCTGACTCTCTACTACCAAGTTATTAGATGGATTAGTGTGGGGTGCTGATAGTTTTTGGTCTTGTGGGTGGTGGTCTCCCGTGTCTGTTTATCTGAAAGAAAGAGAACCCTTGGCCAGCACTTTGGTTCAGAGGCATGGAGTGTGGCAAATTCGTATCAAGGTTCCCCCTTGGTAGACCTCCCACCCCAGGCTAAGAGTGGTACCCATCCACGCTTGATAAGGTCAGGGTACTGAGCTTGTTACACATCACGTGACATTTTTCCCCATTTGGAACCACAAACTGTTGTGGATGTAAAACTTATGCAACGTTATGTTTAGTCAAATACAAATTGTTACTAAAGCAAGAGTGTTTTACTAACCAACCATACTTTAAATCTGGTGTTGCCTTAATGTGCCATTTATGGGTTTGTGATATGACTGGTACCCAGAAACAAAATAGCCCATATGGCCAGTTACAGCGATCTAATAGAAGTTGTAATGATAATAATGATGTGTTATTTATATAGCACCTTTATCCAAAGCGCTTTACAGAGCACATATTTACATACAATATCACCCAACCGAAATTGGTACTCATTTATCGATCTCGGAAGGATAAAAGGCTGAGTTGGCCTTGCCGGGATTCAAACCTGCGACCTGCAGATCACGAAAGCCCTACATTCATAGGTGCTGCCACAATAAGCCAAATATATCCCCTGCGTTCTGTCTTTTATAGCCTTGCATGGCTGGTCTGGTCTAGTCATGGTATGCAAGGTAAAGTCTGCTAAATTGAGCATCTCGTATTAAGCGCCAAGTGCAGAGACCTGGGACTTGGAAATTACATCCAAGAACTGCTAAAACATGTGCACGACAGTCGTCCCTATGTGAAATGTTCATCCTCGTATGTTCCATTGCGGCAACGTAGATAAAATTGGTCCATGCCCGGCATAGGCAGATCAATTGAGTTTGGTGTTAAAGTGGGTCTCAGCCCGGCGGAGGGGGACTCCCGGGTGAATCAAAAATCACCCAAGAAGTTGCACATGAGAATCCTAAGGAGAAAGGGACTTTTGAATGATTGTCGCATCAGGCCCTCTGAAGTAAGAGACTCTGAATGACAGATACTTTGGCACAGAAGGCCCTGATACTGAGATTTGAACTGCATCCTCGTCCTAGAGAAGCCAAAGACTGTGCGAAACTTGAGTGTGCCACCTTGTCCCGTGCTGAAAACGTGGGGAAGGGAAGTCAACGGCTTCAATACACCGACATATCATTTCTTTTTTTTTTTTAATTTTTTTTTATTTTTGACGGCAGAGGTACACAAGGCACACACACAGGGCAACAAATGTATACAGCAGTTACATCGTAGAGCAGCACAACAATTAAGATACAGCAATCACAGCATGTACATCATAGCAGTACCTGAGGAGGAGCAACAGTAGGGCTTCATACAGTGGGGTCAGAGCCTGGCGGGGCAGAGGACAAACCGGACACGGGAGTGTCCTCGCTTAGGTTGTTAAGATAAGTGTTGAATTCACCCCAAATATTCTTGGGGCGAGATTGGGTGGTGAGCGTAGTCAGATAATCTTCCTCACAATTCCGTGACCAGGTGAGTAAACGGAGCCACTTGTGGAAGGTCGGGGGAGAGGGGCATTTCCAACTCTGGAGTATACACTTTTTGGCGATCATACAACTTATGTTTAGAAATTTGGCCAGATGTCTGAAGCCATCAGTTTTCCAGACCCCGAACAGAATAGGGGTGTCATGGTATTCGTTTTATGATGGTACGATAACCTTCTTGCCAAATGACGGTATATCATGGTTATCGCGGTATAGCAGGTGGAGTTAACTAATCTTAACAAATATTTTCTAAAAGGTCATAAATTGACAGATGTATCATCACAAACAAAACCAGGCACCCAGGGCCAGAATTGGGCTTTTCAACATACTTTCCACTGAAATGCCTTGCTTCCACCAAACACAAGTGTGGAGAGGAGTGGAAGTCTGCTGCAACTGGCAAACCAAACTGAATACACACGCACACGCACGCACACACCCCTTTTAGTTTACTTGCAGGCCAAAAGGTGTTCAGTAATCACTGACATGTTACCCTTTGGTATGGCAGCAGGGAATACCCACAGAGATGAGTGAATTTCGCAGTGTGACTTATCATATGTAAATTCAATGATGGAACCAGCGAAATCCCCCATTGCCATATGTTTAGAGAACATTATCCATTATAAATATATAAACCCCAAAGCCGCCACCCCAAAGTAAACCCTTTTCCTTCTTGGCACTGTATCTGTTCTTCCTATTGCTAACATATTGATATTGTGTAAGGCACGTGTGGTTTATGGAATGGCATTAAAAACTGCTCCAACTGAAGACGGCACATCCAACAGTGCAAAACCAAGACTGCGCAGCAATTGCTTACTGCAGCCTTTCCAAATCAGGTTGAAAAGCACACTTAACGGTATTAACGGTATAAACAATGTGACGGTTATTATTGTTCAATTAAGTGGTTCACGGTATCTTTAATGGTATACCGTTACATCCCTAGAACAGAACCGCCAGGGGGTCAGGGTCAACCACGGTTTCAGTTATTGCAGAAAGTGTTTCCAATATGCTTTCCCAAAACCCAGACAGCTCCCTGCAGGCCCAAAACATATGCAAATGGTCAGCTTCCTCCGCACCACACCGAGGGGACAAGGCAGCTGCGGTGCGGATGAACCTCGTGGTCCTACGTGGGGTGTAGTAGAGCCTGTTGAGAAGTTTGTACTGCATGGCGTGGTAGCGGAAGTTGAGGGAGACTTTTTTGGTGTGTAGACACATTTCACCACAGGCAACATCGGATATCTCTAGGCCCAGTTCGTTTGCCCAATCGTACCGCGCTCGGAGAGCTGGGATAGAGGCATTCTCCTGTAGGATCTTATATAGTGAGGAGACGATGCCGCATGCGCCTCCAGAGTTGGCAATGTAAGCAATTGCCGGATTATCCGAGGGCTCATCTGGGAATGAGGGCCATGCAGTACGGAACACTGCCCGTAGTCTATAGTATTGGTGGGTCTCTAAGGCGGATCTGGTGTGACCATGTTTCCATGTTTGGGGGTCGATAAACCTGCCTTCGGGGTAGAAGTCAGACAATGCTTGATATCCCAAGGCCCCCCAGTGTTGGGCTAAGGCAGTGTCATGTGTGGGTTCCAGGCCGGGGAAGTCCCACACCGGGAGCCATTTATAGTAAGGGGAGGATTCCGGTGTTGGATACAGCAGACGTTTCCAGGCATTAATGGTCGCACCGACAGGGTCAGTAGGAGAGTCAGGTGTATAATGATGATGTAGTATAAGGGACATCATGTTGGTGTCGATAGTCGCAAGTCGCTCCAACTTGACATGCGGCCGTGTCAGGGAGCCAGGGTACCAGTGGGTGGCATGTTGGGCCTGGGCTGCGGTCTAGTAGAGTATCAAGTCTGGAGCTGTGAGACCCCCCTGTTTATATGGGAGTGCCATGTCCGTCCACTTCTTGCGCACTGCGTCGGAGTGCCATATGAAATGCGTGCATAGTGTGTGTAGTTTAGTGAAGTATCCCTTCCCGACATATCATTTCTTGAACACTTCTTTTGCATAACATTGTTTCCCACACTATTTGTATTTAGAAGTAAGGATTGGCAATAGGTTTATTAGTATAGGTTCTTTTATTTTGACAAGACACCACTAGGACTGCGTTATTATTATTTGATGGTCGTAGCTTGCACCCATCTTTAGACTTGGGATTAGATAGGCATTTTTTAAACCCAGTTAAAGTTCAATAAACATCCTTGAACTGTGATCACTTGTCTGTCTTACTCTTTATACCATGCTTTCCTTACACTACACCCCTCCCCTTGCCTCTGGTTGCACCCCTTGCCTCTGCCTGCACCCCCGCCCCTTGCATCTGGCTGCACCCCCTCCCCATGCCTCTGGCTGCCCCCCCTATTCTTGTATACACTCCGCACCCTCCCCACAAACACTTACTTTGACTCTCTAATTCCCCCTGAACTTTTCCCTCTTTTTCTCACCTTTTACACAGCCCCCTCTTCTCGCACTACTTAACTGATACCATTCGCTCACTGCACCCTACTTCAATTCTGCAACTAACTCTAGAGCACACTGCTCCTCTATCCTTCCTCTGCCTGGTTTCCCGATCCTCCTCTATTCCTCCTGACCCGACTCTTGCAGCCCACACTGCCTCTCCTGCCATCTCCTTTTATACTGTGGCCCTGCTGCTTCTGTCTCCCACTTCTTCCATTGACTGCTGTGCTCACCTGATTCTAGAAACTAATCGGTACCGGTTTTATTTCCCTGTGTCTCGGTTACACAAGTGAGAGGCTTTAAAAATCCCTGTAAACCCCTCCTTTTTTCCAGTACAGTGTTTGCAGTCTCTGGTGGTATAACAGGCTGCTCCTTCTCCCTTTGGCTTTCCTCTGGTGCAGGTGTGTTTTGTTGCCGAATCTGTTTGGGGAGGGTTTCTGTGTCCCCTGGTCCCCTGCAGTCTCTCCTCCCAGTTAATTTTCTGTTGCCCGACAATTCGCCTAGGATCAGTCTGGGGTTGGCAGGTTGGGTCTTGTGTGTCTCATTGCAGTTTGTCTAAACAATAGTCTCTATCTTGAGCATGTCACTGTGCATACCACTGGTACAAAACTGGAACCTCCACTTGCGCCATGCACAGGAATTCCTAAACTATTGGTGGAGCCTAGTCTCTAGGTGCTGGAATGACGATGTCCAGCTTTCCAGTGTGTTCCACAATATTCGTATTTGGTGGCAGAGCAAGGGCAATCTCAGAAAGGGTGCTCCTTTCACAGAACCCAGCCACAAGGTCAGTGATGCACGGATGGATAGGGTGCCCATCTAGAAAAACATTTATGCGAGAGGCCTTTGCTCCACAAGCGAAAGGAAGATGCACATCAATGCATTTGAGCAAAGCGTGGTGTCATGGGTACAAAAGTCTTTTCTGTTCTAGCTGCAAATGCAGTGAGAATGTTCATAGGCACTACGAATGTTTCAATTAGGAAACGGGGGGGGGGGGGAACGAGGTCACAAGCCCTGTCCACCGAAACGCACAACCTGTGGAAATGGGTAATGGCCCACCACAAGATCTTCCTTTCTCCCCATCACCTACCAGACGTCAGCAACTCTGTTGCTAACTCCCTGAGCAGGGAGATGTGCTTCTGCCACGAATGGGAGTTAATCCAAGACCAGGTGGATTCCATCTTCCGAGTTAGGGGGAAGCTGGACATAGACCCGTTTGCTACTAAACAAAATCGCAAGTGCAATTAGTTTGCCAGCAGGCTCCCTCAGCGGGGAAATCTGGGAGACGTGTTCGTGATACTGTGGGATAACAAATTCCTTTATGCATTGCCTCCACTTCTGCTCATCCTGATGGCCCTACACACAGTCACAGCAGTGATAACTGATCCTAATTGCAAACGCTCGGATGGGGCAGTTTTGATTCTCACAGCTTCTTTCTCTGTCCACAGCACATCCTATCGCACTGCTAGGGAAGGGGGAAAGTCCTGCATCACAACCCAGCGTGCCTCAGTCTCATGGCCTGGCTCCTAAATCCTTAGAATTCTGCCGCAATTAAATTCTTCAGGTCTGCAGGGACCTGTTATCAAGGGTCAGAGACCCCTCCACCACCAAATGCTACAGCATGAAATGTAAAGGATTCCCTGTCTGCTGTCAACAACTAGATTAGTAGTTTCCACTGGCAGCCACAGAACATACTCCCTTAGCTACTTTATCTCACATCTTAAAAGTACCCCCTCTTATAGCACTATGACTCAGGTGCACGTGCTGCACAATTGGAATTGATCTCACCTGCTCAACTCGCAACTAGAAAATTCTGCCTGAGAGAGTTCTGTAAGTTACTTACCTATGTTTTAGATCATAACTCAACCCACACTCTTACCTCCCATATCACTACGCTTACTGTCTTCTCTACACCATCACTCAATTAGAGTGCAGCTATACCCCTCGATCAATTTTGGCCTAGCTGCTCACATACGAGCATAAACACATAAACACCTCATCGTTCTATAAAACGCTTTGCAGCTATAACCCATGACAGACCGGCCTAGCTGCACATATAAGCGTCCTACATGCCCAATGCAGCCTGAATCCAGTCTTGGTGTCCACCCGCCAGACTGCACACATTCAACTGACCTCCATACCAACACACCTAATGCTAGGATGCAGCTACCATCAGGCAATTACATCGGCTGCACACATAACTGGTGCACTCTACGACACCTTATTCTCTCAACTGACCTGGACTACGGTCCCCAAGGGCATTCAACCAACCAGCGCTTTATCATACCAATGATATATAGAGCGCTATATAAATGCCAAATAACATAACCAAAGTTGCTGCTCTTAGCAAAGGGCGGTGTAAGGGTGCAGAAAGATGAGACTGACGCACAAGCCAACTTTTATTCAGTGAAAAGAGAAGGGAAAACCGAAGTATCCCCATTTCTAGCAGGGCGGGGGCGTTTTCTGCCTCAACTAAAAGATCTAAGGTAACTGTTGGATGTCTGTCAACTCAAAATGTCCACCGTCCTGTGTCATGAAAACCTTGCTTTTGACCCTCTCCTTAGAAACTATAATTAAAGTAATATTGTTCTGGCCAATCCCAGCTGCTCTTCCACGACTTCTGTTGCTCCTGGGATGGCTCGACATTTGGCAAGTCCCTCTCTGGTTTTTAACGTCTGTACAGGTATGTTTTATCCTGGAAGGCTAGAATGCTTCTGAGTTACCGAAGTGCTCTTCCTGTATCCGTGCATCCTCTTCGTGTTAATACCGGTCTCCTAGGTATTCTTCTTTGTCTCAGTACTGGAGTCAGTAAATGGTATAAGTGGAGGTTGGCTAAAAGATGGTGAAGGGTTTGGGAAGGTAAGGTTGGGGATGTTGTGCCTTATTTTACCTAGGTGTTCGTCCACCTCTGAGTGGGGGCGGGGGCACTGGTGAAGGTGTCAAGATTCCATCTCTAGGTGGCGATCATCTTGCATTGCCTTTTGGCATACAAAGGCCGATAGACCAATTCATGGATCGTCAAAGTACCCGAGCTTTGTCGTCTATGACGCTCCTGATGCGGATGCTGTTTTCAGACATATGTAGCATGGCAACGTGGAGATCCCTCATATAGCTTCACAAGATTTTACTGTATTGTCAAAGGCAGTGGAGGAATCCAGGTGCAGACAGGCTGTACTACTGAGTCTGTACTCCTGAGGAGTCATTTCCCTCGCCCCTCCCACCCCTATGCCTTTTGGCTGTAATTTACTGCTTTGAAATTATTTCAACAGCTCGTGAATCTCTGAAAGATCCAATACTGGAGAAGAAAAGTTACTCCCCTGCAACTATGGTTCTCTAGCATTGGTATCTTTCATAGATGCACATGCAACTCTCCATGCAACCCGGCATGATGCTCAATACGGCACTTTTCCGTGTGTTACAAGAATCTGAAGATGGCCTCCAGAACAGAGCTGATGGAGACTGCACCTATTGGCTGGAGGGCAAATGGCCCAAAATGATTTTGATACAACACTAAAGAAAGTGGAGTTTTTTGTCTTCTATTGAAACTGCTTTATCAGTGTATTGAGGATTTCTAGCCTGTCGAAGCAGAATATTCAACCGCATGTGAATCTGCAAAAGATAACAATCCTGGAGAACCGTAGTTACAGGTAAATAACTTTTCCCTTTATGGTTAAAAAGGATTCCCACCCACCTTTTTTTCCTAGCCGATGAAAACATTGTAAAGGATGTTTGGAGCCTAGCCTATCTGTATTACAAGATAGGTGAGTCTCCTGTATGCAGATTACAAAAGTGCAGGAGTTTTGTCCATTTACAGGGGCCTTTTTACCCCTTACATTATGTTAAAACCTTGAATTAACAGACTTCATGTTTTGCTCCAGAGGCTGGTGCGAGAAGTGGAGGTGATGGGCAATCCTAGTGTTCGGTAAATTGTGGTGAAGGGGTATCACATTTAATCAGCCCAATAACCAATACAACCATCCAAAGCAAAATGAACTGGTCCTAAAAGGAAGGATAACTTTCTGGAAGCATGACTGGGGAAAATGTGGGAGCAAGAAAGTTGGCATGTGCAAGGTCACCTCCAAAAAACAAGGAAATGCTGCCCCCTCTTTTTGGCCTCCCAACCCCACAAAAGGCCCTAAGCCCAATAAAGCTGCATACTGGGCTATGGGTTTATTCAGAAGGACCCACCCAACTCCCCCGAAACAGATTGTTCTGAAAGGGCATGGTGGGTTGTTGGCTCCAAAACAAATGTTCATTATGCTTCGGAGACCAGGCTCCTAAAGCTTTATGATTTAAAACAATGATGAATTATCTAGAAGTGGTGTGAGGAGAGCGTGCGAGTGTGTAGATGTGTAAGTTGAACATGGGTAGCCATACCCAAACCGATCCAAAAATGGATGTGCTCCGCCATCAATTAGTACAATGTCCTGGTTAAGTACTGTGGAGTGAATGAATTCACCTTATTGTTGATCATTGACGCCGTAACAAGGGATGCCTAAACAAACTGTCAAAGCGCATTATATCACATTAGTTCTTGTTAACAAAGAAAAGACTGAGGAGGGCTATTTCATCACGTGCCTCGGTCAAATGGGAGTCCCGCCCAACAGCAAAGGTTGGAGTAGGTGGGAAAGTATTGTCCCTGGATCGGGAAGAATGAGATGCCCTCGGCTGCATCGTCCTCTTATTTTGGGGTGGGTGAATATTGCTATGCCTATGCTCGGGACCTATGTATCCATATACAAATGTGTTCCTAGAAGTGAGACGGCTTCCTTCAGAGTAGTGTATTTGGTCTGTTTGCCCTCCCATATGAAAGAAAAAAAAAAACAGAACTGCTCAGTGTTAGGTTTTAATGTGAATCTTTTCTGTAGGGTTAACAACGCTAGATCTTTGAAGATTTGAAGATAGTAAAGCAGACAAAACCTTTTCCTTGGTACCGTTCCAGTTGAACTTGATAATTGTCGCAGGCTTTGGCTCTGGGCCCATCCAAAATAGGTCTTACTATATGGATCCAATCTATCATGATTCCTTCCTTTATGTCAGGGGAAAATTGATTCAAATGTTCACAAGAGACACATTTCAATGGATTGCATTCTCTGGAAGATTCCTCCTCCGATAGCCATTCCAGCGTCTGAGGAATCTGCGGGAGAAGAATCCATAAAAGGAACATTATTGGTTAGTAATTTCTCCTTTCAGGGCAGTTCTGTCAATCAAGCCCCACACTGTCAATTTCTCTCGCAGATGTCTGTTTTCGAAATCTTCAACAGAGGTGATCAACAGCTCTTCTTGAGTCAGCTGATTCTTTCGCAGGTATCTCACATTTTTAACTCCCGATTGAGCGTTCTCCATCCTCTGAGCACACATTGAATTGCTTCATATCTTCAGTCACCTACGCCATAATCTAGCGAATATGTACCGTTGGCAATTGAGTTTTGTTCGGAAGATTGTTAGTCTATCACAGCGGCAGTGAAGGAGATCATGCTTGGACAAGAAGGTACTAAGAGGCAGCTTACACGCCTTCAGCACTATACAATGTGCTCTTGGCCTTGGTTCAGGAAGGGTTTGTATTGAGCCTGTTTTTGGAGGGTAGGACTAAAAAGATGTAATGGTTTGAAAATGTGCGTGATGACATTTAGACGTGACCCCGCCATCTTACTCTGGTAGCCGGTATCCATGTGAATCAGCAATCGTGCAGGGGAGTGCTCCTCTTAGTGTTAACCCTTTTCAAAGTCTGATAGCAAAGGAACTCGCTACGACACCTCAGCCCCTTATTGTGGAACCAGTGCAGAGGAATATCTTGTTTGATGCAGTTGTAGGGATGCTATTGCAGCTTTCTACAGCCCAAATCTGAAAACAGTTGGGGGTGTGGGGATTGCTCCCCTGCACCTCTGCTGTTCAAATGGATATTTGTGTACTATGTTGTCTAGTAATGGTATGTTGGGGCTGAATCTGATCTGCTGTACCACTGGGCAAAGAGATCCGCATATCAGGCTCTCATCCAGAAGATGTGTGGGAAACATCCTGTGGTTTCAGGGACCTCTAGAATCCTCCAGGAGCCTAACTTTGTCGCTGGGTATGAAATTCAGCGCATGTTGCTATGGGTTGCCCTCAATTCGCTCCCAGAGCAAGCACATCAAGATTTGCCCCTTATTCCGGCAGGCTTGTTGCAGGTATTCCTTTTTAAGTTTAGCACACCTCCATGCTGCCCAAAACCACTTGGATCTGCAGGGCTACGTCACCATTTACTCCCCCATTCCCCACAAGTCAGCTGCCACTTCCCCATCAGAATGTTCTCGTCCTACAACCCCTCATTGGGTCCTCCCAGGTGCTGGTGTGACACTGGTCAGGCCCACCTGAAGCCCCAGCCAGGTTGCATAAATGCTGTATAAACAGGAGGTCTTCGGGGAGGGGAGGGAAGGGGTAAGGTGCCAGAGTACTGTTTCGGGCATCTTGGGTGTCGCCAGTCAAGCATACTTGGCCCCCTTGCACACTTGTTCCTATTAAAGTGTATTGGACGACATGAGCTCTATACAGACAGGAGCCTGCCACTCCATCCCCCCCTAGTTTGAGTTTAACTATTCATTATCTTTCACGAAGGATTAAATATCATAGCATAGCACACTTCTTGCAAGTTTAACATAGCATCATCTAACTCTTGTCCCGTTTTTAGTTGACGCTCAGGTATGATCTTATATTCCTTTCAAAGAAGATGGATTTTTTTAGTGATGAAGTTGCGTCACAGGGACAAACTTCAGAGGGATGGAAATAGGATGTACATACATGTGTACATCCATGATGGAGATTGTGGAAAAAAGGGTTGTGTATATTTACATCTGCGTATCATGACTTGGCAGAGTACCAAAGGTGGAGGTTGGTCATAATGCAGTTGCAACTCAGACTTTCCAGGCTATTAAGGTCTGCTTATGAAAGCTGCATACATTTTTACAAGATCAGTGAGCTGTACTGGTGACTCAGAAATGACATTCTGAGCTGGACACTTCTTTTGGATGGGCTCAGTCTGATATTACAGTGCTGAAGTCACCGTTAACTGCTGGACTTCTGGCTGACTCTGGGGACCTATAAAAAGGTACATTTTCTAATTGAGCTCAGTCTGTCATGGCCATCAAGTAATTCTAGAATTGAGGCAAATTCCTGGTCAACGTAATGGCTAAGATTGTTTGGTTTGTGTAGATTTATTAGTGTTTGTCCTGGCTTATAATTTGCAACTTGGGTATTTATATAAGCCCCAACACCAAAAGGCTGTTATATTCTGGTGAAAGATCTTGGTCTTGTCTATAGGGTGATCATTGGTTTCTAGGTTCATGGACCATTGACATCAATCCATTGATCCACCAGTATTCGCACTGGACGATAGTCCTAGGGAGAATTTCAAGATCAAGGAAAATGAACTCAACTTGTTTCTAGCTTTTGGCGCTGCTTGTGTGGTTTTTAGCCATGCAATTTGATGGAGAGAAACATGTCTATTTCACATGGAATTGACTAGATAAGGAGACACTCAACAAGAGGAAGCCAACAGCTTTGCAGTGTGACCCAAGGAGGCTGCATTTTGGGTGGCCACCTGGGTCCCTGCACCTCTCACCTTGGTCCAAGTAGAAGAGCCCCTTCCAAACCCCATGGCTCCATTTTGCCTCAAAGCTGGCTGTAAAACAATCAGACATCAGTGACGATTCGCCATGTATAATCACTTCTCCGCAAGGGGGCGGGGTGGCCCTTTCCCATGATGCTAGGGAGGTGCATACAATACCCAATAGTCACCCTATGGGTAGTTTAATGCGGGAGGACCTCATGGAGAGGGACTCCCCCTCTGGGGAAAAGGACAACCACTTTGGATACAATCAATTGTACAACATCACATTTCCACATTACTTAGACCCCACAGATGAGTGGCTGAGGGAGTCTGTGATGGGTCCTGCATTGGCAGGACCGACCCCAGCGGGAAGCAGGCGAGGCAGTGGCATGACCTCCCAGAGGAGGTGGACCCAGAATGGTGCCGAGACTGCAAGGAGCCACAAGATGTAGAGCAGCTGCCAAATCAGTAACTAGAAAGACTGCTGCAGGAAGACAGAGAGCCCGGCACTGTGCATGCAAGTCCCAGAAGGTAATGGGAAGCATGAGTGACACATTAGGGATGTGGAAGGAGTAGAGGGGTCTCCAATATGCCTTAAACTTACCCGGCATGAAATAGAGGGCCTTCAAAGGTCAGGGGACCCAAAGCAAGGCAAAGAGTGCATCTGAGGGAAATCTTCCACATACCAGAGGCAGAGATATGCCCAAAGGACTCCAGAGAAGGGTCTGGCACCCTGAAATAAGTAAAACAAGCATTGGAGGAAACCATCCACCAACTAACAAAGAACTGTCTCGCAGCCTACCATCACTGAAGCACGCATCCCAGGAAATCGTCCTGGCAGAGATGGACTTGGGACATTGCTGATATGGTGGAGTAGTGCCAGGATAGCACCCAAGATGAAAAAGTACTCTCAAACACCGGGAGAAGGGAGTCATTCTGCTGGTGAGAAAACGGAATCCTTTCAAATACACTGAAGAGGTACCAGGGGAAGGTAGTTGTTCCCCTTAGCTTTGTTGTGAACTATATTGGAGAGTGCAAACCAGCGCCAGGAGAAGGAAGCCATAGTCCTGGTCCAGAAGGTTGGCTGTGCAAAGTGCTGGAACTACAAGCCAGGCAAACGGATTCTTTCACCCTGGCATTCGTTTACAAGACCTTTTGGGAACACCACCCATATACCAGAAGGTAGTCATTCTCTTGGGGAAGGAACTTTCTGTTGGAATAGATTATGCTTTAATTGTAGTGTAAAGGATAGCATTAGGTTGTGACACAGGATGGTGGACTTTCATTTGGACAGACATTCTGACATATCCTTTATTATCAGTTTGAGGCAGGAAAACCCCTCTTGGAGATAGGGCTTGTGATGGTTCTATTTCTAACAATAAAGGTTTATAGCAATAAAGATGCCACCCTTGTGTCAGCGTCATTCTTGGACACCCTTACACATCCCAATTTTGAGTTGGTTGACCTGTGGTACCCCGTGTCAGGCTTTTGAACCAACCGCCTGAGATAATTTCCTCAGACTACTTTACGTTCTTCAATCTACCAAAAATGTCTTAACAAAACTTGATTTGTCAGGCTTCATGTTAGTCTGTATTGCTAACATATCACAAGGTTTCACACATGAGCATGTTGCAAACGTGCCAATATGCCTCTTTTTTCAGAGGATGATTTTCAAGTCTTTGCCTCAGGCTTGTATTCCTGGATTTAAAATGGGAAAATACTTGACTACAATTTCAGAATACGAAGGAAAATCCACAATGGACTTCATTCAAATGGACACTCAAACCTTAAATCAATACAATAGGAGCTAATCAGTTAAGGTGCATGTCATTTACCCAGGTCCTCCAAGGTGGTTGAGTGGCCACCCGTTCCTTGGATTCACACCTCAGTTAGCCGCATGTGCAAAATCACTTGGATTCATTATTGACTGCAATCTTTCAGTCGGGCAACATCAACAAAAAGCCCAAAATGCTGGGTGTTAACACGTAATCCCCCAATGGATAAAACACTTTTTCCCACCTGAGGAATTCAGAACCACTACCTAGGCATTGATCATCCTGCACCTCAAAGAAGGGAATGCCCTCCTCACTGGTGTCTCAGCCACACACCCTTCAACACACCACTGCATGCCTCATATCAAGGACTACGAAATTTGACCATCTTCTGCATGCGAAGAGAATGACATTGGCTCCCTATCCCAACCAGGATACTCTTGAAAACTGCCTGCAACATGTATAAGGCATCTACTGCCTGACAACGGGAATATCTAACCCCAAAATGTGCAGACTCTAGTGGGATGTGCTCCTATCTATCTATGCGCTTATACAGGAAGTAAATACTGTTTCAAAGCCCCCACAGGGCACGAAAGAGGGGACAAGGGGATGTGAAAAACAATTGAAATACATACAAATATTAAATGGTGTGGGGGATGAATCCACTATGCCTTGTGAGTGTTCAGAAAGTGCAAGTACAGAAGGAAGGGGGAATGGGGTAGGTGCTGTGGTGCTTATGAGTGAACAACACGTGAAGTGCAATATAAGGTAAGAGCGAGCCTCCAGGGTGGAGGGTGAGCCGAGGCAAGTGCTGACGATAGACAGAATATGGGGGCGATTCGGTGTGGGAGGTCAGGGCCCCAAGGATGCATAAGGGCCCTGAATACCAATCAAGCAACATTGAGATTAGCAGAGGAGAGTATGGGGGGAGGGAGGAGGTAAAGAGGAAAGTCTTGAGGAGCTTCCGGAATCTAACAAAGTACTGCTGAAGAGGGAGGGTGGAGGCTGTTCCAAAGAAGGGAGCCAGCTGAGGAAAGTGATCGACCTCCTGCCCACTGTTTAGCAAAACGCTTTACACGCCGAGTTGGTGCCAGAGGAGTGCAGGGGCCTAGAGGGGGGATATTTAGTAAGAGAGAGTTGCAGATAGTGTGGTCCCCGGCCGCAGACAGCCTTGTGGATGATAGAGGGATTTGAATTTAATCCGTGAAGCAACCGGGAGCCAGTGAAGACTTTTTAGGGCAGGAGAGATGCGGTCTCTGGGCTTGAGGCCAAGGATACATCTTGCTGCCCTATAGGATCCAGACCATTGCAAAGCGCAAGACTAACCTTGAACGCAGTGCCAGATAACCGGCTTTCCCATGCTATGCCCCAGTCTACTTAGTCATTATTTTATTGTGGCACATTTACAGTTCTCATACATACATACATACATAAGTGATATGGATAAATAGAAATGGAACCTTGAAAATAACTTAATTAGGTTAAAATCGCTATGGAGCAGAGTAAGGCATTATTCTTGATAATGCTGCAAGCTTAAAATGTAAAATGGCAACCGACATGTTAAATACTGCAAAATACCTTGAATGTAAAATGCTGAATAGCAGCCAACAATTAATATTTTGTGATGCTTCAAATCATGTACAAATCAGGCATTTGGTATACAGTTTGGTCTCGTGTGTTCAAGATACGTAGTGCAGAAAGAGAGAAAAGGGCATACAGATACAGAGTTATAAGTACCGTCCGTATTAATACTGAACGTGTCTTTCCCTGTATATCTGACAAACTAGCTTTAGAATAATAGTCTGGACGAGATGCTAGGTTTCAATTAACCTGCAGTGGTGGCATTAGTTTGTTTCCTATTTTCCATGCCCTGCTTATGTAACTGCAC
Source organism: Ambystoma mexicanum (assembly GCF_040938575.1). Taxonomy (NCBI): domain Eukaryota; kingdom Metazoa; phylum Chordata; class Amphibia; order Caudata; family Ambystomatidae; genus Ambystoma; species Ambystoma mexicanum. Next base: position 953,988,001 of record NC_090923.1, on the reverse strand, counting down.
AGGACAATGGTTTCTTTCACCTCTGAGCAGGCTAGTAGGAAAATAAGGGCCGGTCTATGCCTTATCCAACTTGCTCTACAGATGCATAGTAGCCCAGTTTTCGTGATATCTGAATAGATGGTGCAGAGAATAATAAAATGTGCGATGCTCTCTAAAGCACTACAAGCACAACATGTACTTGCTCCTTTTTTCAATTTATGTTTTCAACCTGCCAATGCGAGAACATTTAGCTTTGCTCTAGTAAGTCCTATTCTGTGGATTTTTCACAAATATTATATTGCCGGGCACTTCCCTCAGAGGGGCTCAAGACAAATAGTCTAATCCGGGAACTTGCAGCGGATTCTTCTTCCCAAATATCCGCAAAAAATACTGAGGGTCAAAGTCTGTTTTGCTAGCCTGATTAGTAGCATTTGGTTTGTAAAGAAGGCTACCAGGCCCAATTTATGTAAAATCAATCTTAACATATCCAAGCCAGCCGACTTTACTCCAATTTGTGACTGACAATAAGTTTGTAACCAGGGTCTTCGTTATATTTTCCCTGTTGCTCAACGATACAGTATCAAAAAATATGTTCTGGTCAATTAGAAATTGGTATACAGATTGAAAAGGAGGGGGGGAGGGCTAGTACACATACTTGCCCGCACCTCCTTTCCCACCCCGATTTCTTCACCTAGTTCGACTCTGGTTCCAAAGCAAACTCTTGCCCTATAGTGACGGAGGAGACAGACGGTTGAGAGAAGGAAGCAAGAGTGAGCCGTTGCTAGTGGGGCTCAACTTATGAACCTCTTATATTCCTTTTAACATAAGTTTAGTAAGTAAAGCCCTGTTGTTATGAGCCTACCTTTTCCTGTGGCATCCATTTATTATATTACAAGTGGCAACGAGGATGTTTCTGTGAGCCCCACTGTGCCAGCTGAGACATTGATCGGCTCTACGATAGAGGTGAGAGTCACCCTTCCCCCTCCCCTTGGTCACAGTGTGAGTGAATGCCCCCCCTCCCCTTGGTCACAGCACGAGTGAATGCCCAACTCCCCTTAGTCGCCAGTGTGAGTGTATGCCCCCCACCCTCTCCCCCTGGTCACAGCACGAATGAATGCCCCCCCTCCCCCTAGTCATAGCGTGAGTGAATGCCCCTCCCCCTGGTCACAGCGTGAGTGAATGCCCCCCACCCCCTCCCCTCGGTCGCCATTGTGAGTGAATGCCCCCACCCTCTCCGCTGCCGCCGTACGTCTCAAATTCCCCCTGTATGTCTTAACCCCCATCCCACCACTCCTCTCCCCTCTTCATGTCCCCACTCTCCACCCCCACCTGCCCATGTTTGTCCCCTTCCCCCTTCACCAACCCCCTAGTCGTTCCTTCCTTTCTCCCTTCTCCTCCCACCCCAGTAAGTGTGTGTAGTTGCCCGCCATTCCGTGAGATATGCTCTAGGCTAGTGCCTGTTGATTTAAACCTATGTAATAGTATGCACTTCTCACCATCCAATAAGGGACTGACCCCATGCTATTCTATGTATGTAACCAACCACGCACCTAGCTGTAGCTTCTCTCCTATGTATCTGTGCCGGTCACCACGCACTTGCCCAGTGAACATGACCACGCATTCATGAGATGCTGCAGCCATTCAACCCTTAGGTAGCACTAATGTATGCATACTATTCTTGACCCCGCAACTGTTTGTAGCTGCCGCCGTGTAAGATGTGGCTGGCACCATATACTTGCCAACCAATCTATGTAATCACTGTTATGCTATTAACTGTAATTGTTTGAAGCTATCATCTATCTATGTATGTATGCCTTCTAACTGCACTTATGTAACTAAGCAAGCATTCTTAACAGCGCCACGATGCTCGAGGGCAGTGGGCGCTTTACAAATTCAAATAAATAAATAAGGCGCTGCATTACTGAACGACGGCGCTGCGTCAAGATTCCCATTAATTGTGTGCCGAAGTGTGGGGAAGACTTGATAATTGAAAGTTTGTTCCCCATTAACCGCCACGTTAATAAAGTAGAGTTGGTTAAATACAACAAAGTCTCCCCGTTACACCATGGGCTCTGTGGACTGATGTGCTCCACACACTCGCGCTCAGTAAAAAAAGAAAAACTGAGGTTTGATATTTTCTTGCTTAGTAACAATGTAGGATGTCCTTGCCGGTCAAGATGCGGGAGAACCTACTGTAAACCTCGACGATTGGTTTAATATGTATGGGAGTAAAGAGAACTGTGCCAGAGCTTCCCATTCTTCTTGTGGAAAAGGTGCAGAAGGAAGGCTGTGTATCATTGGTCTTAGCAGGCCACGTGGAGCGCAAGAGCAGCGTGATGAGCCTGTTAATGGAATGAGGTGACGGAGGAGATGGACGGTTGGGAGAAGGAAGCGAGGGAGAGCCGTTGCCAGTGGGGCTCAATTTACGAACCTCTTATATTCTCTTTAACTAAGTTAAGTAAATAAATCCCTGTTATGAGCCTACCTTTTCCTGTCGCATCCATTTATTATATTACATCATAGTGAAGTGCAGAAAATGAAAAAAGAGGCCTGGGTACACCCATCTCGCCCAGTGTTTGCCACAGACATTTCCTGTCTAGGTGGTCAAATGCAGCACTCGGGTCCATAAAGACCACGTAGACAGGAAGGCCCAACATGCGTACATATTTAGCCAGGATCAGATATAAGCAAAGACCCTGAAGGATTGTCCCAGTGCCTGGCCTAAAGGTGAGCTTGGTGTCTTGTTCTCCTGTACCATTTCTTTCAGTATCTTTAAGAAGATTTCTGCATACAGTTTGGGTGAGCCATCTAATAAGGTTACAGGTCAATAGGCACGTGGGTCCTTTTTCTTGCCCTGTTTAAAAAAATTGCAACAATGATCCTAGTTCTCCAGCTTGTTAGGGTGTTCGCTGAAATTAGTGTGTTTAATAAATTGCACTAGTACCCATAGGTACCCATAGATCTGATTGACTAAGGAAGATGTCATTTGGAACGCCGTTGATACCTGGTGATTTATATGCCCTTTGCCTAGAGATCACGTAGGCCACCGATGCTACAGAAATTTGGTGAAGATTCCACAGATCCCCTGTCCTCTTCCTGAAATCTATCTTTGTGTATAGCTCTGAATAGAGAACCTGAAAACGGGCAATCCAGCCCTGTGCAGTTCTCTGCGTCATCTCCGATTCTCGAGCCCAGTGAAATGGAGTTCCTTGAAACGATTTTCCAAAACTCTCTACTATTCCTTTTTTTCTGCTGCTTTGCACAAGACAACCCACTTTTCATTTGCAATTTTCCCTCTTCTTTTCAAAAACTCAAGTTTACAAATTTCTAATCAATCCTGTGTCTGGATGACAATTTTTTAAAGGTGATATGAGCTTTCTTCTTATCCTTACAGACTGGGGAGAGCCAGGACCTTTTTATTATTTTTTATTTATTTATTTTCTTGCCGTCGAACTCTGTGCCAGTGCGTTTAGGTCTGGAAATATTTCCGCAGGTGCTAATTATTTGGGAAAACGTATTGGTTATTGCCTCCGGTTTAGAGCACAGGTTTAAACAGATCAGTATCTCAATTTTAGAGGCAGTGTTGACCTTCTGTGGAAAAAACGGGAGAATTAACTGACTGTGTATCCCCTCCATCCCAGGTCCATATCAGCAGGAGTGGATTGTGATCACTTTCGCATCTCTCGTACCTCAGTTACCAATGTAGGCCCACCAAGAGACCAGAATCTGTACATAATCAATGATGCTCCTGTATTTCCCATTATTGAGTGTAGTCTCCTGACAAAGGTGTGTTCTCCCATGTATTGCCCTGAAGCCCGTTTCAAGCAATATCTCCCACAAAATCAAGGCATTATCTGTATTAGAGGTTGGATTAGGGTAGGCACGAAGCCATTTCCTCTACATTGACTTGCAGCGGTTCCTAGTTGGAGATTGAAATCACCACCAACTATTATAGGGTAGGTGGCTTTAACACCAAGTCCCTTTTTTCAGGATATACTTATGGGTCACTTAGGACCTGCTGCTCCTAGGTATATACTACCCTTGTAGTATAAGATATCCAAGTTACTATATTTTGTAACCTCCCCTTTCACCGGCCTGTTGGTTCCACAATACATATATGCTGATCCTTACTTGCTAGTTAGGCTTGTGCTATATAAACCGAAATGCATAAAAAAAATGCAAATAGATGCAAAAAGGAAGAACTTTGTGGGAACAAATTATTGGGCAAATAATTGATCTGTAGTGCTAGGCACAGTTGTGCAAGATAACAAGTTTAAATGTGCTCATAGGACTATAAACATTTAAGGAGATGTTCCAAATTCTTCAGGTCTGCTTATGCTGGGGAATTACCTGTTCTATGTGAAAAGGTATGCTTATGCAGGGAGAACTTTGAGACATTACGCGGCCTGTCAGGAGTTATTCCGTATAGTAAAATATCACATCTCAATCTGCTGCTTGACAGTTGCAAAGAAAAAGATTTAGAAAGAAAGTTCTAGGAAAGTGGGCCACTTTCATAATTTGCAGCTCCACTTTCACACTACAGTAAATTCCTCAGCTTGGTCCAGCAATAACGAAAGCCAGTAGTCTCAGATATTCAATGTAAGAGCGGAGTCCTCCATTTTGTTAATATCTTTCTACTGTTTGTCCTCTTTAGAGATATCAAGCCGGATAATGTTCTCATCGATATGAACGGACACATCAGACTTGCTGACTTTGGGTCTTGCTTGATGCTGCGACCTGATGGGACGGTAAGTGCAATTTGGGAAGTATGCAAGCCATGTACTGACTCTTGTTGGCTCAGGGGATCCTGAATGAGGGTATCGGAGAGGCGTAGCAAAGATATATAGGAAACAAACACATTCCATGGGAATCATTTTAGACACACAGGTGATTTCTGAGGCTGACTATGTAAAAAACTATGGTTCTGGAGGCTTGTATCTGAGGTGGGTTTCTGAGGTTGATGGATGCTGCCTTTCATGGAGGCTCGGGGTAATTCTGGCTAGAAATATGGACATTGTAGTGTGCTTGGTTTGCGGACTTATCTCTGGTAGGATTTCAAATGCGTATCTGAAAGTTGTTGGTATTTCTGATTCACCTGCAAGTATCTCAGGCTGGGAGTTTAGGCTTACTATACCAGAAGCGGTTTAAGGGAGCGGATTGTGTTCAGCAGTATCTAATTTTGGGTGGCTCATGGTACTCTAGCAAGGTCTTGAGCTTGAAGTTTTAGTTTGGTTTAGTTTCATTTATTTGCTTATATAGCGCACACAACCCAAGGGTATCTAGGCACTTTTGCTTATATATACAATTGTTACATGACAGTACTATTATTACAAGAACACAGGGTGTCTGCTTCGAAGGTACCTCAATGGCAGCTTCTTCTGTCTAGTGATACCTTGAACTGTTTTGGGGGGCTAAAGGTATCTGGCATATTTTCTATTTCTGATACCATTTCGGTCTACAGTTGTGAGGGCTGGTGCATTCCCAGGTTGGATGTCTGAAAGTGTCTCAGAGTGGGTTACCAGTGATGATCATTTTCTCATTCCAAGTTTGCTGTAGTTGTCACTTAATGTGATGCTTACCTTTAAAAGCCCCAGAGGGCCTTCCTCATATGCTATTCACCAACTCACAATCCATGTATTCTCACTGGTTATGGCAAAGAAAACCTCCATGAATCACTTGTTGTAGCAAAGTCCACCAGTCAAGGCCATTGTTTCAATAAATGCAGTGTACATATGTTGGGTCAAAGTTATTTTTGACTCTTCCCTTTGCAACTTTCAGTCACCTTGACTTTTTGCTGGCTTTTTGGGTTGGACTGTCGTTTTGCTGTCAGAGGGACTGCTACTGAAACCTTTCTGCAGCTCCTGTGTGGTGTGCACCCCTTTGTAATACATATGGCTGAAGGGACAGGGGTGATACCTGAGCACTTTATTTTGTCGCTGAGTGTTTCCTTACACTGAATCTGTTAGGGAGAGCATTGGTGCAGCTGCATGTTTTAATTTTTACCAGATCATCCTGTAACCTCTTTACCATGTTGGTAGCCAGTGCCCATCTATGGTAGCAATTGTGCTTCTTGATCAAGCCAGTAGCCTGGCCTTATCAAGGGGGGGGGGGGCGGGAACTCCTCTGTCAGGGTGTGGGAGCTAGTCCTACCCCAGAGGTTGACAGTGGCAGTTGAAAGGTCCCAATTCATACGACACCCCATCCCCTCGTGTCCCAACCTGTTTCTGTGCAGACCAGATTTTGCTAAAGCTATACCTTTGTTGCAAAATACTTAGACAATCAACACAAGAGTCCAGTATGGTACAGAGCAGAGAGTGCTTTGGACGAGTGCCACAAAGCAGCAAAAGGGAAGCTTCAACCAGGTCACCGGCAGCACGTGTCCAGTTGCCGATGATTGACGTTCTCCAGAGCAGAAGAGAAAAGAGAGACCTTCCCCCTCCCCCCATCCCCTACAAAGCCTACATGTGGTAGCAGGAGCAACTTTGCAGTGCAGCCAGTTGTTTTCAGCATTAGACGCAGCCACTTCTGGTTCCCTAAACCACCAGGGATGTGTGGAAACAAAACCTCTTACCCTGGACTTTCCGACAGGGCAACCTGATGGTGCCACTAACATGAATAGAAACAATGGACTTCCTTGGCCGCCGTTGCCTTTCTGTCACATTCTGTGTGATGAAGTGGGTGGGGTTTAGCCCGTTATTTCTGAATTGATATGGAACTTCACCGCCCTGGAAGAGGAAGACCAGGTCGGAATGGCTGAAGTGTGGGTTATTCGGTTGAGATCAGAGGTGGAGGAGGTGGAAGACAAATGGACCCGCAGGAGAGAGGGGAGGAAGGAGAAGCAGTGTGTGGAGGCATTTTCTGGAGAAGGTGAGGTATTGGCTACTGAGTGAAATAGGCCTGCAGTTTGAGTGTGCCTGTCTGTTTGGCAAGTGTGGTGAGTATAGTTGGTGTAAGGAGTAATAATGAAATTAGTGGCACTCTGTGGAAGGAGGGTGGGTGAGTAGTAGTAGGTGGTAGAAAGGAGTAATAGTGGTTTGGCAGGAGGAGTAATATCAAACGGTGGAGACAAGACCTAGGAGGCGTGAGAACATTGAAGGGACAGGAGATTGGAGGGAGGCATGAGGTGGAAGTGTAGGAAAGGGAAAGAGTGGGCATATTTGGTAGTCTGAATGAAGCAAGTATTTGTTCGGCACTATCCAATCCCGGTAGAACACTAACCACTGGTTAGAGTAGGGACAGCTAGGAACTCCGAGGGGAGCCTTAGTAAAGAAATGGCAGTTCAGCCTTTAGGTCCTCCCCGCTAGCACACAGCAGATTTCAGACAGTAGAGGTGAACCTTCAATATGCACAAAACATGGAGTCAGGGATTCCCGGATTAGGAGTGGAGGTTTGATTTCAGACGAGAGACAGCCGGTCCTAGGTTCCACAAAGACTTCAATAACAACCCTGCAAACACTCTGAGACTTGAACTGATGCTTTTGCCATCTGTGATAGCTAAAAACAAGTCTTAAAAATCTTTCACCTTAGCCATTTTGTTTCGTGGTCTTTATTTGTGGGTGAACCACAAGGAAAGGCTGACATTACTGATCTGCCTATTTAGGCTCTTTCAGAATCTACCCAAGCACACACCCTTTGTTTTTGACTTCCAATTCGGACTGGCTAATAGTCTCCCAATCTACATCCCTGAGTGAATATTTGTGAAAGTGTTATTTATCTGGCCCACTCTGATTAGCTAGTGTGGAGATACTGAGCCCCATTTTGCAGAACCTGCTTGGTATCTCATCCTTGTAGACGAGATGGAAGATGAAAGATGCTATCCTCCAAATTTTTCATAAGCTCTGTTCCTCTGTCCAGGGGCATCCTATCCCTGGCTCTTCCTTCCTCTGATCTGGGAGGTACAGCTGAATCATCCTTCGTTCCAGTCAAGTGTGCCTCGTGTAAAGCTTTGGTGACTAGAACAGATGTTTGTGCCTAGATGCTGTAATGAAACAGATGGCTTGTGCTGCTGTTCCACAAATCTTCGTGTTTCACAATGGGAGGTTTGGACTTGCAAAACTGCACCTTTGTGGGACCATCCTGTTGCCTGTACTGAGTCATGTGTGCCCTCCTAAGCGCCCCCTACTTGCTGGGTTCACTTTATGTTCCTTGGTTGCTGTTGCTGTGCCCTCCTTTTCGGGGGTCAGTCATCTGCATAGGGTCCTTCTGAGGGATCCTGTTGCCTTGGCTCAAATACCTACTGAGACTTCGCTCATAGCAACTTGTGACCCCAACCACTGCCTCCCCAAAACCCAACCTTAACTTTTTTTTTTTTTTAAATATATTTTTATTTTATCTCAACCAAACAACATTACAACGAAACATAAATAAAACACTTCAAACAACAAAACCAAACGAACAAAAAGTAAGGCACTGCAATCCCCATCCCTCCCCCCTATGAGCCTGTAGAGTGTTCGCCATCAGTGTCCGTTCCGTGCGGTGGGGCCTCATCGCTCTCAAGTCCAGCCGAGGCCGATCCCGCACAAAACAGCTCAGCTAACAACAACTTCCATGCCATGAGAGAGCCTATTTCTTCCCCATCGCCTGCCATACTGCCATCTTGCCACACTGTCGTTTCAGCATCCGCCCATTTTTGGAGATCCCGCCACCAGACCTCCACTCGCGGCTTGTGACATTTCTTCCACTCCATGGCTATCCTACGTTTGGCAAGCACATAGGCCAGATCTTTAAGTTTATCCACATGTCGAAGCTTACGCGCCCTGGGATACCCTCCCAGCAGACAAGCCCACGCCGAATCCACCTTAAGTGTGATACCCCTTCCTGCCAGCCTCTGCGCCACTTCACCCCAGTAAGTTGCAATCACTGGGCACGCCCAGAACATATGTATCATGTCCGCATTCTCTTCGTTACACTTGGGGCACGCCTGGCGCCCACTACCTAGGAATTTGGAAATTCTAAGGGGGGTCATATATGCCCTGTGCGTAATATAGAGCTGTATCTGCTTGAACCTGGCGTTCCTCGATACCTTTTTATGGTACCCCAGGGCGCGCTCCCACATCCCATCCGACATCGGGGCCCCCGCCTCTGCATCCCACTCCAGTCTCAGGTGCCCTAAATCCTTCCCAACCTTTGTCATCAACATCTCGTACAACCTAGAGACCTCGTGTCCGCCCTCTGATGCGTCATACATCGTCTCCAGCGTGGCATCCGGTTCATCGGCCAAAGTAGTTTCGGGCCACGTGCTCCGGACCTCCCGGACCACCCTGTGATATGTTACATATTGACCCCTGTGTAGTCCCGACCCTACCTCCAGTTCATCGAACTCCATCAGGGTCCCCTCCTGCCAGATGTCGCCCATTGTAATCAATCCCACTGACTCCCAATACGTCCGGATAATAGTTCTCAGCTGCCCGTCCTCCTTTGCCAGGGCGATCAGAGGGAACTGCGACATACACGGCGCGGGGTCACCCATCATCCGACAGGCACGACGCCATATGTTCCTGCCAAGGGCCAGCATCTTAGGACGCTCTCTCATCCATGAGCCAGTCACCCAAATCACCTCCCGCAGATAGAAGGGGGAACAGTCTTCCCCTAGCAGCCTATGTTCGGGGGTCTCTTCATCTGAAAGCCACCTGGCCACATATTGCAGTTGCGCCGCGATATAATAGGCCTCAAAGTTCGGCAGCTTCACGCCACCTTTCTCGTAAGAGTTCTGCAATTTCCATAATGCGACCCTGTTGCGCGTGCCGTGCCACAGGAAATTCCTACACGCGCTATGCAACCTGGCGAAAAACCTCCTAGGTATCATATACGGGATGTTATTAAAGTAATGCAGGAGCCTGGGCAACACCACCATTTTAAGCATGGCTCCGCGACCCATCATTGCTAAAGGCAATCTTTCCCAGAACCTCATGCACCTCTCAATCTTTCCCACAGCTAGTTCAGTATTATACTTGTGTTCTTCCTCAGTCGTGTGATACACGTCAATGCCCAAGTACCGGAAGGAGCTCGTTGCCCACGGAATCCGCAGCACCGGCAACCTCTCCGCCGGTATCCCCACATAACTGCCCAGCGGGAATAATACGGATTTCTGAGGGTTAACCGCTATGCCGGACAACCAGGCATACCTCTCCAATACCTCCAAGATATACTGCAAGTTCTCTTCCGGGTGTTTCAGGTATAACAGCATATCGTCTGCATACAGGGATATAAGATGGCACTCTCCTCCCACCTCTATGCCCACCGGATCATACTGCTGCCGGAGGTAAACTGCTAAGGGTTCGAGGGCCAGTATGTACAACATTGGGGACCAAGGACATCCCTGCCTGGTACCTCTGCCTAACTGCCATCTGTCTGACACTACTGCACCCGTACGGACCCTAGCCAGAGGCGCACTATATAATAGCTCGGCCCACCTCATGTAGCATGGTCCCAGTCCGAACTGCCCCAAAGCCGCCAGGAGCCATGGCCATCGGACGGAGTCGAACGCTTTAACCGCGTCCAGCGCCACTATTGCCATTTCGCTGTCATCGCTGCCCCCCTTTTCCACCACCCTGTGAAGGCGCCTGTGATTGTGGGTAATATTCCTGTTCGGGACATAGCCCGTCTGGTCAGGATGGATCAGCTTGCCTATTACCCTCCGCATTCTGGCCGCCAGGACCGCTGTCAGGATCTTGCTGTCCTGGTTCAACATCGACAGGGGCCGGTAGGAGCCACAGTCGTGCCCCGGTTTGTTTGGTTTGGGGAGCGGTACTATAATCGCCTCCCTGAGCAATTCTGGTAGCCGCCCCACCTCGAACGCTTCGTTAAACATCTCCAGCATGGGCGGGAGCACCTCCTCCCCATACGCTTTATAAAATTCACTGGGGAACCCGTCTGCACCTGGGGCCTTACAAGTGGGCAGCTGCCGCACAATCTCCTGCAGCTCATCCAGAGTGATCTTAGCATCCATTTCCTCTCGCTCTTCGTCACTTATCTTGGGCAGGCCTATGTCTTCAAGTACTACCTCTATATCCTCCCGGCTTCCCCCCTCTCGATCCTCATATAATGCTTGATAATATTCTGCGAATGCTCCATTCACCCCTTCCTGGGTGTTCTGCTCCACTCCCTTTTCAGTGATAACTGATCGGATCGGGGATCTTGGGGTCTCGCTCTTATACAGCCAAGCAAGAAGTCTGCCCGTCTTGTCTCCCCCGGCATGCAACCTCTCAATGTACTTCCTGTAATTCAGGTTACAAAGCCTGTCCCAATGTTCTGCGCACCTCTGTTGCAGTTTAATGACCTCCTCCATGTCCGTCCCCCCCTCCCCCAGCTCTCTCTCCAACTCAGTCTCGGCTCTACGCAGATCTGCCAGGACTCCTCCCATTAATCCTTTGGATTTAGCAATGGCAACCCCCCTCATTACAACCTTAAAGGCCTCCCACAAAGTACCAGCCGACTTGACGCTGCCTGTGTTCGTTTCAAAATAATCAACAATCTCCTCCCTCACTTCTTCTCTGAAGACTGGATCCCTGAGCGCTTCCGCCCTGAGGCGCCATGTTGGAATACGCGCACGTGGGGGACAAAGCTGCCAACGCATGACCAGGGGCGAGTGGTCCGAAAGGACTCTCGCCCTGTAGTCTATCTGGTCACACTCCACGACAATGTCCGGAGTGGCGAAAAAGTAATCCAGCCTTGTGTGTAACTGGTGCGGGGCCGAGTAATGTGAATATTGCCTCACGCCAGGGTGTCTCGTCCTCCACACGTCTGCCAGGCCAAGGTCTACCAGCAGCGCCTGCAGTACCCTAGCCGCCGGGCTGGGCCTGTCCAGCCTGTCGTCTGACCTGTCCTCCTTGGGGTCTAGTACACAATTAAAGTCCCCTCCCCAAATCGCAGGACCCCCCATCCCCTCACCCAGTCTAGTGGTCAGTGTCCTGAAGTATGTCGCCGTGTCACGGTTGGGGGCATAGGTATTTATAACACACACTACTTTATTTTCCACAAGCCCCCTTACCATGACCAGCCTCCCATCAGACTCCACAACCTCCCCAAGTAGCTTAAACGGGACATGTGGTGCAACCCAAATCAGCACACCTCTAGCATAGGCAGAATATGTGGATCCAACTACAGTCCCTCTCCACTTTCTCCCCACCAGTTCCAGCTTATCCCGTGTCAGATGTGTCTCCTGTAACAGGGCGATGTCTATCCTTTGTCTTTTTAGGTACAACATGACCTTGTTACGCTTAAGGTAACTGTTAAGACCTCTAACGTTCCACGTTAGTATCCTAAGGTCCCCCATGACGCAACAGTAGCTCCCATCCCTCTCCCAGGACCCCTCGCCTCCCTCCTACCGCAAGGGCCCCCATCCCCAGTTTCTCCCCCAGGCTCATATAAAAACTGACCCGCCCCACCCCCCTAACCCCCTTAACCCAACCAACTGCCCAGCTCCATCCCTGGATCTCAGGCATCCCTGTGTTCGGTTCTCTCTGGAACCCAAGTAGAGAACCCGACAGGGTGTCACCCCACACACAGTGACTAAACTAAACTCAAACTGGGGTACAAAGACCAGCCCCCGGAGGCTCCCCTCCCGCACTTCCGTATCCGCGCACACGGACCATGTTTCAAAGTCCTAACGCATACACTACCAAACAGAGTCATACCGACTATATTCCAGTCCCAATGTTCATAGCCCAACCGGGCCCGCAGCATCACTTATCTCTTCCCGTTCCATCCGCCGTCCGCTCATCTGGCTCCTGAGGACAGTTTTGTGCATCGAGCCATTCCATGGCCTCCTCCGGAGTGTCAAAGAACAGCATCTTAGTCTTGAAGAAAACCTTCAATCTGGCCGGGTAAAGCAACATATACTTGTACCCTGCTGCCCGCAATCGCCTCTTGACCGCCCCAAAGTTCATGCGACTGCGCTGCACTTGCAAGGTGTAATCGGGGTAAGCAGTAATGGTCGCCTCTCCTCGCCGTATGGTGCCCCCCTTACGAAAGTGCTCAAGGATCCTTTCCCGATCCCGATAATTGAGGATCTTGGCGATCACAGGCCTAGGTGGGTTCCCCGGCGGTGGTCTTCTACTCAAGGCCCTGTGCGCCCTCTCCACCGCAAACCCCTGCGACAGGGCTCCCCCAGTGATCTCCTGCAGCAGCAAGTTCTCAATAAACTCCGTGGGATTCTGGCCCTCAGCCCCCTCCGGCAGGCCCACGATGCGAACGTTGTTTCTCCGGGCACGTCCTTCCGCCTCTTCAGCCCTACTTTCCAAGTTGCCCACCCGCTGCACCAGGGCATGGATATCGCGCTTATGTGCAGTGCAGTCCGCCACAGTAGGGCCCATCTCCTTTTCCAAAGTTTCCGCGCGCTCAGCCAGGGCCCGCACATCCTGCCTCAGGAGGTTCACGTCCTCCTGCACCGCCCCAACCTGTAGTTCCAACGCGGTTTTCAATTCGGCCACAGCAAGTTGGAGCCTGGTCTCCCACGTCGCCTTCAGATCCGCGATCGCAGCGAGAACCTCCTGGTTCGCACCACCGGCGGCCATCTCCTTGGTCTGAGCCTTATCCTTGCTCCTGGCACCCTCCAGGCCGGGCGACGTCTTGGCGTATTCGTCGAGCGTGGGCTGTTTATTCTTCGCCCTCAGAGGCTTGTTCGACATATCTCCAGTCAGGAGCGTCCCTCCGGTCGCGCTCCGGTCCAAGCCAGGGAGGCACTGTGCCCATACACCACGACTCTGTTGAGAGTCTCAGCTCGCCCAGCAGTCTCAGGCACCGCTGTTGTCCGGCGCTCCCCCCAGATGGGCAGGGTCGCGCTGCCCCCTTCGTACCGCTGAGAGGGCGCACGTATGTTGTGGTCCCAATCTACCGCTCCTTTGTCCCCTCGTCAAGCGGCGGCGGCCATTTTGTCATCCCTCGAGGTCTGGCCGCCAGTGCTTCATTCGGCTCTTAAGTATCCGTGCGCACTACGAACCCATATAAAAATGTGTCCTCGCGTGCAGCCGGACTTCATGTACACAGTCTTCCAATTTTCGCCAAATCACAGCAGTCCTTGCGCGGTATCAGTCGGATTATGTACGGATCAGCGGGAGCTCCCGTTCAGGCACGTCCTTTCACATGGCTACCAAGCCACGCCCCACCCAACCTTAACTTTGCACCTGCGATTCCTGAGCTGTTTCTGCACCAACCGTCAAATTGGGTCACTGTCCCTCAGTTTTCTGACCCTGTAATTTAGTATAGTAAATTACAAATTATCACCCTTAAAGCCCTTTTAATGTGATAAATACTAAACTGATCTTTAATCTTTTTCCTGCTGGCTGTAAAGTTGATTTTGATCTGTTAGGAAAACTGCAATGTTCTTTTAAGTAATCTTTTGATTTCTACTACTGATCTGCCATATTCTTTTGTATGTAAATTACTGCTCTTCACTCTAAGCCTTGTAAATGAGATAATTTTGTACTGTTAGTATCATCAATTGTTCTAGGGACTGTCGAAGTGTTGTGGCGCTCTCTCTCTATATACACCCCCTTTTACGTTTTTTATTTTACTTGTATCTCACCTAAGTACATATGTGTAATCTTCTAGTATATATTGTCTGCTGTAGAAAGAAGGGTGAACTATCTAGTGGGCTCCAAAGTGGTCTAACACGGGTAACCTTTCACAAGGAATCGAATGGTGTAGTTTAACGCTGCTAAAGCGGCCCCCCTGAAGGAGAAAATCAAAACAAATGCTTATTTTGCATAATTTAAAGTTGCTGAGATGTCACCTCTGGTGGAGGAAATTTGAACTGATTGCTTAGAACTCAACAATAGCTATTTAGCTTAACTAATGACCCTAACAAAAGCTAGAAACTTGTTTAACAAACAACCATGTGCTAAAAATTAGTACAAGTAATTCGGGAAAATTAGTGCAAGATGATCCAGGAAAGAAGTACACATCCCCAGCGACGACAAAACTGTAATTCAATCATCGTGCCACCTAAAACGCCATCTACTTTTGGAAAGTCCTCTGGTGCTCTGTGTAAAGAGGCAGCCAGGGAAGCAGGGACAATTGAATGACGCCACCAAAGACCTTAAGCACAAGCAAGCAGAAGACAGCAAGACACACCAGAACCGAGAATAGCCCGAAACCAGCTGGTGCAGTCATCTCATGCTGGGTGTAAAGGAGCAGCCAGGCCAGCAGTGAACAACCATATGAAAAATGTGATTACTTTGTAGCCTGGGCAACACCGGGTTTATCTGCTAGTTGTAACTATACCTTACATACTTTACATCTACTAAAGTGTATACCTTTCACTTTGTATACTGTGTGGACAGTCCTTTTTGTGTGCTTATGTGCTGTTAACCTGTTCTTTTTGACCACTTTGCTACCCTCCTAAGTGGAATGAGGATGCTCTTAACATGTTTGCAAGATGATTCCAGTCTAACTTGATGGTAAGCCTCCCTACCACTACAGACCGAAGCACCCTAACAATGTCAGATTGACATTACTAAATAGTTTCAGAAGAGACATTTCTAAGAAGGAAAATAGCTTTTTCTTTACTTCACAGGTGCACAATTGAAAGCGGTGTGTTACCAATGTGTGCTGTGGTGTCAGATATGCAAGTCCTGGGTAATAGTACCCTGTGATAATGTTATCAGTGCCAAAGGTAGAATTTTAAGGCTCGGACAGATCTTTTGAAGCACCAGTTTCTGCGCTGTAGCAATGCATTGCTTCGTCTTTAGTTAGCAGGATCAGTCTATGGACTTTGGCGTCGCAGTAGATGATCATCGAGGTTATGTGCAGAGGAGGCCAGTGCTAGTCTGCACACATTGAAATTATGCAGGCCTTAGATTCAGTATTTGGATGGCAAGTCTAGGACAGCTTCCCAACTCCAGTTGCAGGTTGTTGGAACTTTGCCAGGCAAACTGTGGTGTTAGTACAGCCTTTAGCTGGAGCCGTAAGTGGCTTTAGTTTACAGTTGGTTGCAAAAGCTCACCTGAGCCGATTCTTTTCACACTCCAATCTTCTGTATGAGGGGAGTGAGACCAAGAAGGCCGGGTTGATTGGGCTACTAATGGATGTGAGCCAGAGTGTGATTGGAGATGACGTCAAACGAGCCCAGTCCTCTGAGAGCTGTAGCAGACTACATTGCCAATCAGCCCACCAGCTGGGGAGAAAGTGGTGTGCTTGCCTTGCACTTAAGGTACAGGATTGTGTGCATGCACCAGGGGTCCCAAAGAGAGATGGTAACTTTCCTCCCAGGGTATCACAGCCTGTCATTCGACCACCAGTTAACATGACATCTCATTCACGAACAAAGTGTGCCATGGACCAGAACAACAAACCTTCCAAGATATGAAGACCAGAGCCACCAAACTCAATTCAGTGGTGCTGCAGATGCTTATAAAATCTTGTTTTAAGTCTAACTTTAATAGAAGCCATTACTCCATAAACCAATCGCTTTCCTCAACCAATATTCCAACATTGAGAGGAATAGCAAATCCCTAGAGAGAATACAAGAGCCCATGGGGGAAGAACCAATCGATTAGCCTTAGAAAATACTCCACAGCCTCATGGTTATAGAGGCTGGGAAAAATCATTGTCTTGGGCCTGGAAGATGCATATGTACCTGCTGATGCTCTTGAGGGAAGGCTGCTGGAGAGAGAACTCTTGAAGGACTGTTGCCTAGAGGAAGGCGGTACAAGCCTGTGGGAGTGAGACACCAAAGGTCTGGAAGAGAAAGTTTGACCAGAAAAGGCCCTTCAAATCCCTTGGGGAATTGGAAAGCCAGAGACAATGATAGTCTAAGTGACTCCTAAGGACGACTGGGACCTATGACAGGATGGCCAGAGAATTGCAGCTGCATGAAAAGATGCCTGAATGAGGAGGGGGGAAAAACATGTAAAAGTGGAAATGCCCATTAAAGCCATCCATCAGAATCCTAAAATCCAAGGTACAGGAGAGGGGCCTTTTGTGAATCCTGAGTCCTAAGGTCCAGAAGGAACATACTCTGAATCCCAGGAAACCTAAGCTCTAGGATAGACTAGAAATGAAACCTGATCAACCCAAGGGATGAAGTCTGGGATAAGTCCTGTGACGAATCGAGTGTATTAGGACCGCCTCCCCCTTTGAGGCTAGGAAGGTGAACCCTCTCATGAACTACCCCCCTGACCCCCGAAGGGTCTAGGCAAGTGGGACCTCACTCAGAGAGACTTCCCCCTTATGAGGGTCAAGGACTCCCGTTCCTGTGAGGAACTCCCTACGCCACACACCATAGCAACATATATGGGACTACCTGCTGTAAAGAATGTGATCCCTATATATTTGGCTGAAGGCAATGCTGAAACAAAGCAATCTGGAAAAGGAAAAGATGTCTTTTTAAGGAGAAATTTACATTTAATGGAGACAAGTGGAGTACCTAGAGAGAGTCGTACACAGGGGAAGTACCCAGACTGGATCACGCCTGGAATAGGTGGAGCAGAGACGAGCCGTGGAGCCTGCAACTTTCGAGGAAGTGAAGAACGTCGGCATGAGACGCTGGAGGCCTGGCGCATACAACAGCGGGGAGATCATTGTGAAGTTGGAAACCGGAATCCTGTACCAGGTGGCGGTGTGACCATGACCCGGTTGTGGTGGCCAGGACGCCTGGCGAAGCACACAGAGACCATCACAGTGGGGAGTGCGAGCAGCTCGCTATCACCAGCACCTGTATATGGCAGCAGCCAGAAGGGAAGCCGAGAATGAGGTGCCAGATACCGAAGAGACTTTCCGAGCGAGTTCCGAGCCCCGCAAAGTTCCCCTGGTTATATGTAGGGACCGGGGAGAACGAGAAAAGCGGGAGGCCGTCAGGGCCAGATTATATAAAGAGAAACTCGTCCCAGTCATAGGAACGAGATAGTCACTAACAAACTGTTTAACTGGAAGTGTGGAAAACAGATACAGAGAATAACAAGCAACCCTGTATAGGAAATAGTTAAAGACTGGAAACCGATATCATACTTGCAGTCTCGGAAACAGTTGACGTCCCTCAACGGTTTACATTTTTGGGTCTGGCAGTGACTTCGACGATGGTATTAATAGCACACACTGCTCCCGTTGCCTCTGTTTTGTTTTTCCACATGCGCAGCGTGCTCAGTGGTTTGACTCGCCTCAACGATTCTATCTACCCAATTCTTTTAATTCTCTTGAATACTTAAAAATGTCTACTACGAAGACGGGTTTTAGGAGATGTGCGGACTAAGATGTCGATCACAAATCCGCACAGGGTTTCTCTGGTGCCTCAGTAAGGCGCATGAAATAGAGTGCAGCTCCTGTCGGTAAATGACCAACAAGGCCTTGAAAGAGAGGCCAAAGCTGGCCCTAGGTCGGTCGGTTTCAAAATCTGTCCTCTACTCCTTCGACAAAATCTTCTGAAGGCAGAATTTCAGCAGGCAACAAATCACCTGAAAGGCCTTAGGAATTCTCCAAATGCTCAAAGCGGTCGAGGTCTAGGAGCGATTTGTGTCATTCTTCGTCAAAGAAGAGACACCATTGTTCTTTGTCTTCCGACCTACATGCCCAAAATCCAGAGTCGGAAGGCCTCGAAGATGGCTACTCGAGTAGCATTGACCGTGTCGACCACAGACGGTGGCATCAAAGTCAAAGGCTTCAGTCACTTCATTAGCGAAGGACTCAACGTTGGTCATAGACGTCCAAGCCATTGATGTCGACCTTGGATCCAACTTCAGATTTTAAACCATAATCGAAGAAAGACTTTCAAGTCTTTTGGATCCTTCTTTGAGGAAGATGAGCTTGTACCTTTCAGGTTCAAACGTTTTGGCACGCCTAATGTTCCTCAACAGTTGATTTTTGATCACTCTTGTTTAGAGGGCTTGGCTACCTGCTTTAAGGAAGCTAGTGGGTTGGACGCAAATTTGCTGCACCTGACCTAACTGCTCATGCAAATGCGGCATAGAGAACAGTTATGAACAGGCTCACTGAATATTTGGGTTGGGGGTGTCCTGTAAAGGACATAGTTCAGGATAGCCTCACAGGCTTTCTTGATGAGGCCCTCCAAAAGAACCTGTGCTGCCTTTTCATTCATCTCTCAAGAACACAGTCTTGGAGAACTGGCTAAAGCTGGACGCCACTCCTGCTGTGAATAAGGAGTTGGTGAGGAAATGGACCATCATCCATTGAACCAGACTTTCTCTCCAAGCAACCGACTCTTGAAAGTGTGGCAGTAGAGGCAGCTACCTCCACTTCAAAGGTAGCTGCTTGCCCATCCATTCCACCTGATAGAGATGACGAAAATGCGATATGTTAGCCAAATGGGTGTTCTCTGCGGAGAGCATGGCCCTCGGGGGAATTAATGCGGCTTGCGCCTTGGCAAACTACACATTCACTCTGTGGAATATAATTTCCCAAGTAGCAGATAACATACCCGAGGTAGAGATGAGGGTTGGTTTTATTAACATCATTATTGATGGCAAGGAGGCAGCATGCCAATCACTCCAGTCAGGGCGTGATTCATCGGACTGCATTGGTCATTCTTTGGGATCAAGTGCAGTCATCGGGAGGTTTGTGTCAGGTCTGTTTTCACAAGATGTCCTCAGGAGCTGTTGGGGAGGAGCTAGCCCCTTGGCTAGCGCCTTCCTGCACCCTCCCCCCCCCAAAGGCTTTACAATTAGGCAAGACTTCTCAAAGCACTATAGCACTGAGAAAGCTTTTTTCAAACATAGACATTGGTGGCCACTAAATGAAAATAGTTAGTATTTAAATATAAGGTGCAAATAACTATTTAGCTGAATACATTTGTAAAAATGTTTAATTGTAGTTAGTTTTTCTCGGAGCACGGTAAAGAGCTCTGCCAAAAGGAATGCAGCATGTGCTAAAAATAGACTAAAGGCATTGCGTGGTGCCCGGCTAGCTCTGGCAGAGCACACGAAGTGGCTGAACAGCGGTTTCCTGTCCATCAAAAACCCATGCAGACTTAAGACGCAATGCACGACATACAGAGTACTATGAAAAACAAGATTTTAAGGAGAATTACTGGACCAGTTAAAATGAGTATATTGAGTGAAGTGTGGAGAGTATGGCGGGAAGGTGTTTATATATAAATGTTTATAATACATCAAAATATGATATACAGGAGGTACAATGTATTCCTGCACAGGCAGCAGTATGCAAAGTAGTTTGTTCTAAATGGAAACCCGGCCATGCAAGAAGGAAGACTGCAGCATCCCTTGTAAGGGAGGAAGGACAGTTTTGGATGAGCTATGCCAGTATCCAGTAACCAAGTTGAATAGTATATAAGGCGCCTGCTTGGCATCAGTCTGGAGGAGCCGGCCACGGAAGGAGGACAGAATGCCGGTCGGGGAGCAGAGTCCTTTGCCCCACCCCATCAATTTTTTCTGTAAAGATTAAGTTTGTTATCCTTGCAAGATAGACTCTTGGCCTTCGTTCCCTAGAGGGGTGAACTATTAATCTGG
Organism: Ambystoma mexicanum; assembly: GCF_040938575.1. Classification (NCBI taxonomy): domain Eukaryota; kingdom Metazoa; phylum Chordata; class Amphibia; order Caudata; family Ambystomatidae; genus Ambystoma; species Ambystoma mexicanum. The sequence goes on along the minus strand of NC_090923.1, from coordinate 953,967,605 downwards.
TGTGAGCGTGATTAGGAGTACCTGTATATTTAAGGGGGTACCCCTGTAAGTTGGGGTACCTTTCAGTGGGGACCCTGACGTGATCTTAGTTTCTTTACCCCTGTACTTTGCGAAGCCCCAGGCCAGTCAGCCACGCCCAACTATAGTGACCGGTCCCCTAAATCAAAAGACATGTGTTTCCTGAGCGGTTTTAGTAGAAGCCATTTAAAAGAAATCCTCTCTGCTCACTGAAGCAGGGTGTGGCTCTAGAGAGGCCAGCATGACGACTTCGTAACTGGGGAAAACTCAAGTGAAGCAGTGATAACAACATGGGAACATGTATGCATGATATGAATGATAGTATGGTGATGTGAATGATAGTATGGTGATGTGGCTGATGTACGAGATCAGTGGAATAGATGGAGTAGGACTTTTGGTGATGTATTATGGAATAGGACTTTTTTGGTGATCAGAAATAGGTTGGCTAAGGATTCGGTTGGCTAAGGATTCGGTTGGCTAAGGATTCGGTTGGCTAAGGATTCGGTTGGCTAAGGATTCGGTTGGCTAAGGATTCGGTTGGCTAAGGATTCGGTTGGCTAAGGATTCGGTTGGCTAAGGATTTCAGATGTGTTTAGGAGTAGATTGGATAAGAGGTGGGTTATGTATTGAAATTGTCACGTATTTCTGTTTTTCTACTTTTTATAATAGAAAAGGGAACCTCAGAGTATGAAAGACTGAGATGAAAGGGAGCCCCAGCTTTTAAGGACTGGGAGGTAAGGGATCCTCATCCATAACAGGTTGAGAAGGTAGTACCACACATTATTCTTTTATGATGATAGAAGCAATAGGTGGTATTTTTTTTTTTTTTTTTAAACCGTTGTTTTATTAGTTCGATCAACAAACTTTTACAACATTTATAAAAATATAAATTCTTTTCATATTACATAAAATATTTCATTTTTTCATTTTTTAACAATTAGACAAAGTTAATCTGCAAACTCTCGTGTATACAATATGTTAGGAAAGTTTTTAAGAACAGTTTTCATATATAACAGGACAAACTGAATATACTAATATCTTCTTGAAACTTTCAACACAATTTTACGATATTTTGAGTAGATTTTGCTAGTGTGGTGGGGAGGGTTGCAGTCATGTTTAAGTTTTCGTATACAGAGCGTAACATTCAAAAAATTGCTAGGGATTACAGTATTAGAGGAATGCAAGTACACATTTTCTTGCATTACAAGTTCCCCTGGGGCTTACTCATTCGAAACCTCGTCTCAAGAGCGGTATTTATAATCGTTAGGAATCTACATAGAGCTAGTATAAAACTCGTTCGCGTTCCCCACATCGAGGCCAACCAAAGCCATTCCCTGTTGTCCTCAGTTGGTACACCATTAGGTGTAATAGTTCGTGTACGCGTTGTTTCAAAATGAGGGCACAGTGTAACTAGATGTTTTAGTGTTTCCTTAGCTGAGCAATCATTGCAGAACCTACATCCGGCATCTGCAATAGCCTTCCAATACGGACTCCATCCACAAATTCGTTCTAGGGTGAGACATTGATTCAATTTAAAACGAAGATATATTTCTCTGGCTTTATTGCAGGGAAACTGAATTAAATAGGGTTTGTGCGGTCTTCTAGTGGAACAGAAACGAGCCGCTTCCTTGTAACTCTTTAGTGATTCAATTTCCATTACTGTTCTACACCAGTCATTTTCTATGAGACGATGTTTCACATATCCCTGTCGGAATTCTAAGTCAGCTGGTAAAAGTGCAATTCCATCGAGTATCTGCACCATTTGAGCATAGTAGATTGTAAAAGAGGAGCATTCCGGCGCTATCATTAACTGTCCCAGATCCTCATATAAGCAATTAGAAGGAGGATATAACATTCTGGCAAAGTTAGCTAATAAACGCCAATTACGACGTGCAGATAATGCAGTGATACCAAGTTCCTGCCTTAATAGGCTATTCGGTGTCGATTTGGCCAATCTTAAGGCTCCCTTCCACATACATCCTTGTATTTGATCAAGATGGCTGTTGATGTCCACTAAACACATATCTAAAGCATAAAGGATGATAGATTCCACTTTTAGGATATAAAATTGGAGTAATGGTAGCAGGGAGAATTTGCAAAACTTTAGATATACCAGCCGCATCTGTGTGGCGAGAGGTGCCGCTTTTTTGTGTAGTACATCGCACCACATAGCGATAGAATTGCAATCAGAAATAGTATAGCCAAGGTATCGGATCTCCGGCACAGTGGCTAAAGGAAAGCTGTCAATCTTCCAATTGCGTGTGAGATTCTTTCGCTTGTGGTTTCTGAACACTACTATATTTGACTTTTCCACATTGCATTTCAGATTGTGATTCGTGCAATAGGATGCGAATAGATCTAATTTAATTTGCATCCCTTTAGGCGTGCGATCAAATAATACGATGTCATCAGCAAAGGCTAGCCATTGTACTTTAAGATGGCCGAGCCTTGCCGGATACGAGATCAAAGAGTTCCAGATGTCGTTTATGCCACATATATAAAGGTTGAATAGTGTAGCAGCTAGGTTGCAACCTTGTTTCACGCCAACAGCGATGTTTATTGGGTGGGTAGTGGCACCTTCGCTATTTACTCTTACCAAATAAGTGGTGTTTGTATGAAGTTTCGCTATTAGTTGTATTATATACTCAGGTATATTCATTACAACCATTTTTTTCCATAAGAGTGCACGAATAACTGAGTCAAACGCAGAGGTGAGATCTATAGATGCCATATATAGTGGGCCAGAGTCCTTAATCTTGTGCTTAGCTAAAAGATGGGCCATGATTGTAGCATTTAATGGAGTACCCATTCTTGCTCGAAATCCAATTTGGTACTTGGAAAGAATCTTGAGATCACTGATAACCGTCTCGAGTTCCCTTAAAAGCAGGATCGCAAACACTTTAGCAGCGGTATCAATTAGAGCTATCGGTCGGAAGTTGGAAGGCTGAGATCTTGCTCCTTTTTTATATATTGGAACAATAATGGAGGCTAGCCAAGACTGGGGAGTCTCTAGAGATGTCAACATATTATAAAAGAAGGTCTTGAGTATTTCAGCCCACATGTCAGGATCGCGTTTTAAGACACAAGCTGGAATCCCGTCAGGGCCTGCAGCTTTTGAAAATTTAAGCGTACTTATCGTTGCTGCAATGGCGGTGGTGTCCCATGGAAGAAAAGAAGGATGGGCTAAGCACGACCATTTGTATTCGATCTCTACAAAAGGCAGAGGGAGAGCAAATTTCTCTTCAAAGTAGGCTCGCCAAACCTGTGGAGAAATCGATAGGGATTGATCAACCATAAGGGCTGAGGTTCCCACCCTCAGTAAAGCCCAAGTGGATCGTCTATCCCTATGGCATAATGTACTGAACATTTTCTGATTGTCCTGATTGTGAAGAAAACGTTTATGATCTCTGCACTTGTTCCGATATCTGTTCACTATGCGTTTTTTTTCTATCAAGTACTCAGACCATGAGGAAGCCACTCTCGCGATCTGTCGCAGTGCTAGCCGCATAACTCTTCTAGCCTCACGAATGAAGCCAGAAGGGTCAGCGGTTAACCTTGAGTTATCCCGATGGGCACATGCCCGTAAGGACTGTAAAACGTCCGATGTTATTCTAAATAAATCCACCCTCCCTTGAGTAGGCAACTTCCAATTTTCCCCGATGTTACAAGCAAGATTCAAACGTGCAGAGATCATTTCATTAGCCCTGTCACAAAGTTTCGTAGCCCATCGAAGAGACAGGCCAGGCCGATCCCCTTCTATAAACCCTTGCTGATGATCAATAGATAGATGCACTATATCCATTTGAATCTTCAAATGGATAATGCAGTGGTCCCCATACCCAGGTTCATGAATTGTAGCATTGGCGGAGTGTAAACCTCGGGAAGTGACAAAGTAATCAATACAAGTCGCTTTATCTGCTCTTCTCCATGTGTGGAAATCGCCCTGAGTGCAGAAGGGGACAATATCAAGTTCCCAAGATTTTAGATATTCTTGCCATAACTTGCCTCGCTGCCATGTTGGATGCGTACCCTGCAGATCTGCAGATTTAGAGCTGAAATTCATGCAATAGGCGTTGAAGTCCCCTCCCAGTACAATATCACAGGTTGGATGCAGGGTGAGGATGTCATCAAGTAACTTGTCAAACTCTTTAAACACATCTCTTAGAGTAAGCAGTACTGGATTATGATATAAAGTTATCAACAGGAGAGGGTTTGAGTGAGAGCCTTTAAACATGATTAGTACAGCCATTATTGCTTTTGCATTGAGTACATCTAAGACCATGACATCTAAGTTGGTGGTTATGCATATAGCCAGGCCTCCATGTGGTCGTCCACCTGCGCCACGTTTGGCTTTTAATTGAAAAACAGTGTAGCCAGGCAATATAAGTTCGTGAGTACACATGGTTTCCTGGCATAACATGATGTCAAAGGCGATTTTCACACGAGGATTACAAAACCATGCCTTTAAGTTGGTAAAGCCACATGAATTCCAAGAGAGAATAGATAGGGGAACAGGTTACTTAATGAGGTATGTTATTCATGGCTGGGTTTCGGATGTTTTGTAAGGCGGTCAGCCAGGACCAATCTTTACTGGTGTTAGATAAATTTACCAGTTGCGCAATTACATCTGTGCCTTCCATTCTGGGCAAGTCACTGATAATCAACTTCGGCGGTGGAATGGGAGGAGGGGGAAGGGGCATTTCATTAAAAGATATAGCATCGTCAATTGAGTCAAACGGGTAGAGCATTAGTCCAATAAAACGAAACTCCTCTGTATATTGCAATAATAGGTTGGTGATAATCGCTGTTTGGACCTTGCACACCATACGATGATTTTGAGTTGGTGGCAGTGTTATCCATTCAATATCGGTCGTGTGCAAGGTGCGGAGCCCCGGAATGCGATTGAATGCTTGCATCAGGGCTGAGCGATTAAGTCGCTTTATACCATTTTTAAATGATATAATCTCCCATCCTATAATAGTGGTGGACTGTTTTGGTAATTCTCCCGTTTGCAAAACAGGGTCCCTAGACTGGCCTGGAGATGCTTCCTGCTGGTTTTGTTGCTGGGCTTCTCCCTTCGTGCCCTGAGTGATGGAAGGTCTGCTCAAGCTCTCCCGGACATTGCCAGGATGCATGGGCTGTTGCCGTTCCATGACTGGTTCACTTGTGCCAGTAGCCGTGTGTAAGTCACATTCCGTAACGTTGTTACTGGGTGGAGGAGCATCAGCCCTACTTTTCTGTGTGGTTTTATTTTCGATGGTTTTGAAAAAGTTTGGTAATTGGGACTGGGCCAAAACAAGGCCGGGTCCCTCATTAGGGGAATGTGGCGGCTGTAAGGGACATTTTTTTAGATTTTTATTAGGAGTCGTTGCATCCGAATTCAAGTCATTTACAGCATTTTTCAATAATGGAGGTTTGGATATATCCTTTTCCACAGTTGTACTTTCATTTTTGCCTTTCTTTTTTCCATTTGCTTTAACTTGGGGGATCGGTTCATCATGTACAGGTTTGGACAGTTTTAGCCGATCTACTTTCCTTTTTAAAGCACGGAAAAATAGTCTTTTTTCCTTTCTTGATGCAAAGGAATGTTTAGCCTGGGGCGGAGAGGATTCCTCATCTGCAGTTGGCATGTTTTCAAGCACGATTGGAGGATTCTCAAGTGACGGATCAGACTGAGAGGTAGTAGCAAATAGTTGGATTAATGCTGAGGGGCTATCCGGATAAAACTCTTGCCCTGTCTCAATCGTGGACGAAGAATGCCCCACATTTGCTGCTTCTTGGCTGGGTTGGAGGAAGAATAGCAGCTGATCTAGTTTTTCTGCCTGTGCTGCCACCTCTCTACATAGTTGGGCGTGGGTGAGGATTTTGCAAGTGTTGTCGGGTTTGGGGGCAGTCAACGTTTGAGCAAATGATTGGGGGAATGCGTAGTTAACTAGGGAGGGTTTCACAGTGTGAAGTTCTTTGCCAGGGGCATCTAAGTCATCTGTTTGAGTAGTCACTGATGTTGTGAGGGAGATTTTTCGGGACGTCATTTCTTGACGGTCCACCCCCTGTCTAAGTGAATCTGCAAATATGAAGCCCTCTAGTTTATTGATTTTCGTTAGAATATCTATGAGTGTTGATTTGCAGTCCCTCAATTCATAATGTGTGTATTCGTGGCCACGATCTAACAGGTTAAGTATCCTTGTTAAGACCGGGTAGGATGCTTCAAGAGATTGCATATCCCCTGAAGGTTCCAGCATGTCAAAGCCCAGCGGATGATTTATATCTTTTTTAGAGGGGAGGTGCCCTATATTGGTATCACATTTATTGATGTCAGGCGAAAGCTGGGTAGGGGGCATTGGCCATGCGCTGGCTATCGGAGAGTTGGAGGTCGCAGGTGCATTGGCTGCTGATGCTGTGGAGATATTGAAATTCGCCATGTGTAGCTCGTCATTACAGTGTATGTGGACATCAGCCCTTTCATAGCCCGTGTGGGTAACTGGGGTAGACGGCCCAAGGGATAATCTGACACGTTTCTCCAGAGCAGCGAGCACCACCGGCGCCAATATGGAAGTGTCCGAGGGGGATAAGGGCATGTCATCAGTTGTTGATTCTGTTTGGACAGAGCCGGTGTCCATCCGCATACTCATAAAGCTTTTGCGAGGGGCTTTAAGATTTGGGCCACTACAAGATGGTACAAGCTCAGGTGTAAAAGAGGTAGTTGCCCCCATTGGTAAGGGATGGGCACGTGCATAGGAAGAAGCCATCTCATGTTTTAGTAAATCATGATCAGTTATTGGTGCCCAAAATGCTGGTGCTTCCGCATCCTTATTTAGTACCGTTTCGGTATTTTTTACAGGGTCTTTAGACATAACCATTTTTTTATTTTTCTGAGTTTTTTTTTTAGGGTTTTTGCAGGGAGACGATTCCAGGGGGCGCCCACTACGGAGACTTGAAACCATTGAACCCACACATACAGAGTAAAAAATTATGTGAAGTAATACCTGTCCTCACTTTTGTCCAGGCTCCCAGCCTTACTGCCTAACAGCCCAACAGCCACTTGGAGCCCACTTCGATGCGCACGCGCGATGCGCGTGTGCGAGGGCTATATGGAGTAGCCGAGGCTGCAGGGGCGGGCAGATAGGCGGAGTCAGGCAGAGAGTGACTGCAGTAACAGGGACACAAAGAAAGGACAAAACAGACCGTTAGAAAGTGGGGCAGAAAAATGTTCGTAATAGGTGAAACATAGAGAAATGGCTGCAGAAAAGCCGCACCGGCGCTTGTGGCAGAAGACACTCTAGCACGTTTATGAAAAGAGTTAGTCAATGTTCATTTACTTGTAGGTCTGGCCAATACTACGTTTCGCTTGCAGTGGTCCTTCCTCTTGCGCACGGCGCGTGTAAGCAGGACGAGAAACAATCGCAGAGCAGTTCCACGGGTTGTTGAAGTGGAGGAATAAGTCCGGGCAGCCCAACAGCCACTTGGAGCCCACTTCGATGCGCACGCGCGATGCGCGTGTGCGAGGGCTATATGGAGTAGCCGAGGCTGCAGGGGCGGGCAGATAGGCGGAGTCAGGCAGAGAGTGATAGAAACTGGGCACAAAAACTAGGAACCAGGAACAAGGGACCAGTCAAGACAGGAACGCTGCAACAATGACCAGGTAGGTGGTATTACAAAGGATATAAAGAAAAACAGTAGTGGCTCGGTATAAGGAATGGGCCTGGATTTTAGTCTATCATTTTTTATATATTTTCTCTTGCTGTCTTTTGTGGTAAAAAAGGAAGGAAGGTGGATGTGTGTGTGATCAAAGTGAAAATGTGCGGTGTGCGAAGCAGTGTGTCTTGTGAAGGAGTGAAGGGAGACCGCTGCTAAAATTCACCTCGATTTGCTATACCGACCTGCAGTCTGCTTTCGACTTTCACAGAACTTTCGACTTTTCTACAAAATCACTGCGCAGGCACGGAGCGCGGCACAGTGTGCGAAGCAGTGTGTCTTGTGTCGGGAGCCGGGTCGGCAAGGCTCTGCCCATTCGGAACTGAGAGTAGTGTACACCACTGCTACTCCCTTTATTCATCGCACTCCGCCTTTCAACCTGTCCGCCAATATGGCGCCACTCTCCCCCAGTGAAGATGACATCAGCCGGCTGTTACGAAGCAGCAAACCACAGCAGGATCAACAGGATCTCTTTGAAGCGAGCGATAGAGCTCGCAAAACTGAAAAAGGCCCTCTGACGAGCCCTGTAAGCCCTGCTACTGTCTCCAGCCCCTCCCCCGTGACCACCTCCTCGGCCCGGTCCCCGAAAACACGGCTGCAACCCGAGGGGCCAGGTGTGTCAAAGGACACAAAACTGGCACATCCAGAGTCAAGGGAGGTGGCGGAGACTATTTTACCTGCTGCCAGCACAAACGATTCAACCAGTTCATCTTCAAGATCCGTGCGGATGACAGCACCCGGCCCGATTACCGTTTCGACGAGCGATTCCTCGCCAGAGACTGTCGGAGGACGGTCGCAGGAGGGATCTATTCGGCCGGGCGAGGTGATCCAGAGTCATCCGTGCACAAATCTGCATTCAAGTTCACAGCCTCACTCTTTGGTTCGCCTTTGCTTGCCACCTCGGGCGGCCACAATGCACTTCCAGGAAGACCAGGATGACCCTACGGATGACGACGTGCCACAAGACAAGAGGCAAAAACAATAACCAAAGTACATCAAGTATAGCTCAAATTCACTGCAGTAGATTGCAACCTACAGGCCAGCCAAAGCGGGCACAACATCGGAGGTTGAAAGCCGTCCCGCAGAAAAGCAGCGCCAATGATTCTTGGGACACTGAAAGTGAGGACCAAGTGTTCTCCCCTAATGGGCAGACAGAAGAGGCTTTGGTGGTCAAAGTGAGTTACGTGGCAAGTTCCACGCATCACGACCCGGAACTTGATCGTATAGAGCTGACCGCGGCTGCCTCCGGCCTGACCCCGCACACTGCGAATTTAAATCTGGACCCTGGCTACCCCTCTGACCCAAGCGAAGTCCATTAGAGGGACCCAGAGTCTCTAGGTGTCCCCTCAAAGAAAATAATTTAAGCACCCAAGATCCTGTTTACCAATGGAAATCTTAATCCGAAATCAACATCGGGAAAGCTGCCTCTAAAGAAACAGAGGAAAGTTACCCTCAAACCCCAGGGGGGGGCCAAAAAGGCGGCCTAGCACCGTCGACTTCATCTTTGAAAGAATACTTTCTAAAACGGCATAAAAGAAAATTAGGTCAAGAGCCTGAGCTGTCGGACGCAGAAATCTTGGAGGCTATCCAAGATCACTCACCACTGACTAAAGCGCGTAAAACTAACTCAAATTCTCGAGGGCGCAACACAAGCCCCAAATCGCCCCCACAATTAAGCCTAACTCTGGCACCAAGACCAGAGCCAGAAAGACCATCGCCTCCAATTGTCTTTCATTCTGAATCAATACCGACTTACCACACGGAAATAGGAGTCAGCCCCGCCAACAGGGAATCTCCAAAAGGCGGCCCGAATATGAACCTGAGGTCTACTGCAGTTCCTGTAAAATCTCTTGTTACTGCAGGCAGAGACAAACCCAGCCAAGACCACCGATTCAGCCACAAGGCAGACCACTATGCATGGACCCGACCACATATACAAGGGAATTCGAGCAGAACGCTGGAGGAAATCCCACACATCAGTCAAGAACATACTTCTGCCTTAGAAAGGAGGATTTCCGAGAGATTTACGCTGTTCCAAAGTGATAGGGGTTCAAACACTCCTCTCAAAACTAGACGGCTTAGTGAAACTCCAATCACATCGGAAAAGGACTCGCCTTCAAAAATAAAACAGACTTACTGTCTACCATGTTAGCGCTTACGATGGCTCTAAATCCCTTCGGAAAGCTATATGAATCAATTCATGAAGCTCTTAAAGACAACACAACAGTGATAAGTGAAATGAAGGAAAAACTGATTTTTATTGAGGGGTACCTAACTGCCACTGAAAGGAACTTGAACAATGTACGCCTAAAATTGGAAGAAAAAATAGACAAGTTGACCTACGATTTTAAGAACGGAGGCAAATCTCATCAAACCAGTACAGTGGCTGTGATCAAAGGCACGCAGTCCACACAGACCGAGAAGATCAAAGATTTGTCCCCAATATTTTCAAAAACGTCATCAAAGCCAGCCGTACAGCTCCATACCCCGGCTACGGCATCTACGGCCGCAGGGAGCGGTAAGCAGCACAAAAATTGCAATCTACTTACTACAAAAACTCCATCAAAGCCAGGCTTACAACTTGCTCCCCTGGTTACTGCATCTATGGCCCCAGGGAGCATCAAGCAGAACAAAAATGGCAATCTACCTAACATGCTCATACGGACCCATGAAAACCTACCAGAAACCTCAGTGCCATCAGGCTCCAATCGAGGGGGGGACATCTCGCTGAACCAGCGGGCTAAAAATAAACTCCAAATGCCATGCAATCAGGCCAAGGCAGGATCTTCAATCATACTGACAACAAATGAGGACCCAGAATCGTCCTTAGACCTGCTGAACACTTCACAGCACTCAGATGCCGTGGAAGTAAACTCGTCATCTTCGCCTAAGCTAGAGGTACCACTAAAGCTCACACAAAAAACTCTTACAACAGAAGTGGCGCTCCACCCTCAAGTGGTAAATAAGCGCAAGGTTGAGGATCTCGTAGATCACAATCAATGCCCCCGCTCCAACTCTCAAAGTGCTGCACTAGAGGCACTAAGAAACTTAAAGAAAAAAACATCAATCCAAGAACCTTCGCGAGCGAGACATACAAGACCGGAGAGAAAGTACAGATATGGCAGTCCACGACTTCAATCTCACAAAGAGGCAAAAAGACCCTCGGAGGCCAACTTAATGAAGGAAAAAAAATTGGCAGGGAAGTTACTCTTCAAATTGGAGCAAACCTCGGCAAAGGACAGTTATTTGGTCCTGAACCGAAGAACAGTCCTAAACATACTGGGGAAAGTAGATAAGCTTCGTCACCTAAGAACTGATGACCTGATACTTGTTGAACCGTATCACCTTGAGCATAGAGCTAAAGCATATCTACATGTAAGAAGCAAGGCTATAAGTGACCTCTCCCCGGAAGTAATAAAAGACCTGCATCGTCTGGGGTTAAAATTACATCAGTTACAGAAGCCTGAGCCGGTCCCATCAAACCAGGATGGGGACCCAAGAGAACTTTCGAGCCATCGCCGAGAGCAGTACAGAGAAAGGGACCTGTTAAAGGACCCCAGAAGGACCTATCCTTCAAGTAGTAAGGATTGGGAGTGGCAGACCCCCCACGCCGCTTGCGCAAAGAATTGGACAGATGAAAATCACAAAACACCAAAAACTCAAATCACATGTGGAAAGCGTACAAAAGGAGTACCACACGGAAATAAAGGGGTCCCTGTCAAGGACGGAATTGAATGAATCAGCTGCGTTAAAACCTTGGAGATGCATAGCCGACACTTTCTCTCGTAACCATAAGAAATAGCAACAAATGCAAGGCCCCACTATTACGAAGACGCAGCCAACCGGACCCCTGAACCACCTAAGCAAGAGTACCCTGGATATGGCATCTTGGAACACTAGAGGCCACCGCCATTTAACCACACCCAGCGATGTAAATCTGAGCTCATTTGAGCTGATATGTCTCCAAGAAACATGGCTCCTGGAAAAACCGTTCATGGACGGATTCACAATTGAAGTTTTGCTGGCATCTTAAATCCATTCTGGGCCGTCCTTCAGGAGGCCTACTGACGGCAATTCGTCTGGGTTCTGGGATTACACTAGGGGAAATTCGCAGAAGGATATGGCATGTTAACCACGCTGACCTCATGGTTCCATCAAGATCGAGTACGAGACTCTTGGATAAATTCCAAATTGGCAATAATCAACTTATATTGGAACCCGGACAAAACAACTATCAAACAATTCTGCATCCTGGTGGCCACTACAATTGATGATCTAAACGTCGACGGAGAAGTCCCAAACATTATAATATGTGGGGACCTGAATGCTAAATGCGGAGAAAGATCTGGTGACGGCAAAGGCCCTACGATCACCTCGCGGATGGATGAAAGAGGGCGTGCCTGGTCTAATCTAATGAAGGCGAGAAAGTTCCACAATGTGTTGTCTCTCCAAGAGAAGAAAACCCAAATTCCAACATGGAGAGGCTAGGTCGGCCACCACCCTCGATTACATCTTCATCACGGAAGGTCTGATTCCGCACTTCACTGACTTTGTAATCGTAAAAACAACTGAAAGTGACCATAACCTCCTTCAGATGTCGTGGGGAGGGGACGCTCCAATAAGACTACTCTACACACAGGACATTGAGTCAAACTTAAAGCAAAATCGACTCCGCCTAACATCTGATAATGTCCGTTCTTTCAAGGACAACCTAACCACAAAATTCGAGCAAGTAAACAAAGGCATGCCAGAAGCTCGACCAGAGTATGTGACTCTGCTGGCCCCTCACAAAGTGAGCTTCACAGGCAAAAACAACAATCGGCCAACGCACATACATGTGTTCAACTTGGAGGTGGCGGCCAAACGGCAAAAAGTGAACAAATTAAAAAAACTGGCATCGGGGGGGCGCTGTTGAGCGCCGAACAAGATGGCCGCCTGAGGCGAGAGCTCCGTGGCTGGCAGATCACTCTATCCTGATTTTAGGCATTTACAATCTACTACTTGAATCAGACTGCTACGATTCGTGAGCTGCGGGACCAGGGACCAACTGGCCCAAATCCCGAAGAAAATCGGCGCCGGTAACCCTGGGATCGGGAACTGCTGCGACCATCCCCCATCACCCGCGTGTCTGCGCGCCGAGATCCGACGCCCGAGGAGGGTCAGTCGGCCCAAGCCCTTGGAACTGTGCCGCCCCGCCTCTCCTGCGGAGGCCTGTGAGACGATCGAACACCTCAGCGTCGACGACCCAGAGTGAACCACATGATTGCCTGGGCCATGCGGCGCCGACGCTGAACACCGCAGATATTAGTACTATAACCGCTCGTCCGCGGACCTGCCCCCAGGCTGGGCGGCTCCTTCCCGGGCCCTCATTGACTCCTACATCGGCCTCCATCCTGCACGACCCCCTCGCTGGGCTCTCCCCTCCCCCCCTCCAGCGTGATATCGGAACCCGGGGTAGAGCTGCGACACACCAACGGATGCCGGGTGCTGCGCTCCCCTGTTGGCCTGGACTAGACTGCTGGACCCGTGGCGGCCGCAAGGTACGTGGGGGCTGGGGTGGCTGCCACCCCTGGTGGTCTTGAGGCAGAGATAAGGTCAGATTAATACGTTGATACCGACCACCCGCGCTCGATGGAGGACGCCCTGTTATCGGCCTGCTCCCGCCGTGCGCCTCACTGTGGTCCGACCCCGCTTCTCCTCTTCCCAGGGCGCCTGACTTCGGACTACCCTACCAGCCCTTGCTGCGGAGGCCTGGTCCTTCTAGGGGCTATACTTTGCTGACACCATCGGCTCTTCCTCCCCGGAGTCGCATCACTACCACAATGACAAAAGGGACTGGGAAAAAACAGAGCTCCATCAACATGTTCGCGAAGACTGCGGTCGGCCCTGCTGAGGAGGTCTCTGCACAGGCCCCTGTGATTAACTCAACCCCTGCTACCTCAGAATCCCAGAACATGATGGACTTTATCCGTGAAGGTTTTACCACGCTCCACTCGAAGTTAGATGATATGAACGGCACTATCTCCTCTATTAAGGCCCATATTGAGAGGACTGACATTCGAGTGTTGGAGGTGGAGACCAGAGTGAGCTCCGCCGAGGACAGCCTGGGAGCGCTACGTTCAGAGGTCACGGCGCTATCCAACCGCGTCCTGGAAGTGGAAAAAAAAATGAGGATTTGGAGTCTCGCTCGAGGCGTAACAACTTCCGTATCATTGGGGTCTCTGAGAGTGGCATTACAGAACCGATGGAAGACTTTATAGAACACACATTGCTGTCGCTTCTGGATTCACCAAAGCTCTCTCCACAGTTTGCCATAGAGCGGGCACACCGGGCCCTGACGACTAAACCCAAGCCAGGAGCTCCTCCACGACCCATTATAGCGCGTGTCCTTAACTTTCGAGACCGTGATGCCCTCCTTAGAGCCGCAAGACTCAAAGGCGAACTTCTATTGGATGGAGCAAGGATACACTTATACCCTGACTTCTTGGTGGCCGTCCAACGGGAGCGCAAAACTTTCCTGGCAGTGAAGAGAAGACTCAGAGACCACGGAGTCAAGTACTCCATGTTATACCCCGCTAAGCTTCGGGTGGAACACAACAATCGGGTGTCATTTTTCACGATTCCGGAGGAGGCTTCCAGGTTTATTGACAACCACTTCCCGGGTTGACCTCTATCCCCAGCTATTCCTCTACAGCCACTCAGTTGGCCCGTTGGGGTGCGCCGATACCGGCTCTCCCCCCGATGCCAAGAATATACCACACTTGTACCTTTCAACGATTATTGGTTGGATTACGCTACATGATTGTGCCAAGTTAAACTGTGCCGAATATAGTTATCAAGTCACGTCCGAAGCCTTATTGCGGGCACCATGTTCTTGCTGGATCTGCCACAGGCCCGGGGCGGCGTCATCAGTCCGGCCCACAGGCCCCCAGGCGTTGATGCCACTGGTTTGGATTTGATTCAGGGGTTTTGGGTTTGTCATTCCTCTATTTGGGGGAGGGATGTGGGTGGGTGGGTTGGGATGGGTGTTTTGTTATAAAAAAGTTTGGCTTTGGCAGAGAGGGTGGATCACAAGGTAATGCTGTGCTCTTGAGGCTACAGGGCTGCTACATCGGCTCACTGGACATTATCACCCTGCCGATATGAGCGTCGCCGCTCCACCGACGGAGGTCCATCTAACCTTCATGAGTTGGAATGTGAGGGGGCTTGGCAACTTTAGAAAAATGACACATACAGCTGCACGCGGAACGCCATGGAACCAAGATTCTCTTCTTACAGGAGACGCATGCACGCTCTGAACATTGTTTAAGATTTGCCAGAACCTGGGGCCCCCAGAGATACTTCACCAACTTCTCTACTCAAAGTCGTGGGGTTATGACTATTATTCATAAGAGTCTTAAATTCACACTCCTCATCACAAATAGACCCCCAGGGTAGATATGTATTACTCCATGCTACACTCCAGAATAGGGAGGTGATATTGCTGAACATCTATGGTCCCAACATAGATGACCCGGAGTTTTTCACACACCTCACATCCCTTCTCGATGGATTCCCTTTGGTTCCTATTCTCTGGGGGGGGGACTTTAACACCATTTTTGATACAGACCTTGGCAGATCTGGGTCCAGGCCCTGCCGGCTCTCCAGGGCGGCCTATGCTGCACTGTCGTCCTTCCCCTGCCTTGCAGTCGTGGACGCATGGAGACTACTCTACCCTGATTCCCGTGTTTACTCCTTTTACTCTTCAGTTCATGACTCTTATTCCCGAATCGATAGGTGGGTAATCTCCGACGTGTTGGTCAAAAATATAGTACAACTAACGATTCCCCCTAGGACCCTATCGGACCACTCCCCGGTGACCATCACCATGTGCTGGGGGCTAGACGGTGACCGCACCAGACGCTGGAGGATGAAGCCCCACTCTCTCCTTGATCCTCTGTTCAGATCGGTGCTCGAGGTAGCCATTGATGAGTTTTTTTAAATAAACAAGGGCTCGGTGTCCTCGCAGGCCACCCTATGGGAGGCCTTTAAAGCATATATTAGGGGCATAGCACTGTCTAAAGAGAGCGGCATACTCAGGACAATCCGAAGGGATATCGCTGCCAGTGAAGCCAAACTATCGGCCCTGGAGGCCCAGTGCTCACGGTCTTCAACCCCTGCGACCCTTGCAGCCATAGGGGCGGAACTAGACGTTTTTCCGTCTCTAGCGGATCGTGAACAAAAATTCCTAGATAACCCCGGCCTGGTGAGGAGATACGGTGAGGGCGAACGCCCGGGCCGCCTCCTGGCTAGACTCGTACGCCATGAGCTTGGTCCTCCACATATACCTGGAATTGCTCGTCCAGATGGCTCCTTAGCTATTACATCGCAGGCCATCAACTCGGAGTTCCTCGCTTTCTACGAAGCCCTGTACTCCGAGTCGGATGAGGCCACGGAGGCAGAGGTGGATTCGTATCTTGTGGCTCTCCCTCTAACAGTCCTTTCTCCCGAGACCGCTGGCTCCCTCGATTCTCCACTCACCCCTGAAGAGTTTACGGAGGCTATAGACTCTCTCGCTTCGGGGAAGGCTCCCGGATCCGACGGCATCCCGGTCGAATTCTATAAAGCCTATAAGACTCTCTTACTCCCTCATTTAATAGCTCTCTGGGAGGAATCGGTGGAAGCAGGCATACTCCCCCTATCACTCCGCGAAGCCACAATTACGGTACTGCTCAAGCCTGGTAAACCTGCTACCCAGTGCAGCTCATATCGCCCGCTTTCCCTCATTAACTGTGACACGAAAATCTTCGCCAAAATGTTAGCGACCAGACTTGCTCCTTGTATGCCATCTATTATACACCCGGACCAGGCAGGATTCATCCCGGGTCGCTCCACCGCTCTAAACCTTAGAAGGCTCTTTAATATAATTAGCAGGATCAGCCCCGGTGTGCAGGCGGTTGCCGCGACCCTCGACATGCAGAAGGCGTTTGATTCAGTCTCTTGGAGATACCTCTGGCGGGTGCTCGAACAATGCAGATTCGGGCCGGTTTTTTGCTCCTGGGTCAAGGTACTTTACTCTGGGCCCGTTGCCAGTGTCCGCACGGAGGACAGATGCTCTCCAATATTCAATATTTCCAGAGGAACAAGACAAGGCTGCCCGTTCTCTCCCCTGATTTTCGCTTTGGCGATAGAACCTTTCGCCGACATGCTTCGACAACGACACTCGCACAGGGGGCTTTGCTCGGCGGGCCAAGCCGATATCGTATCCCTCTACGCAGATGATGCACTCCTCTTCGTGTGGTCCCCCTCCACTAATCTACCCTCGATACTGAAAGATGTCATCTACTTCGGATACATCTCAGGCCTCAAGGTGAACTGCGCAAAATCTACGCTCTTTCCACTCACGGAATGCACCCTTCTCCCCCCCCCCCCCCGACACCATGGGGTTTGCATGGGCACAATCGAAGATCACTTACCTGGGGATTGAAATAACACGTCAGTCCGAGGCGACCCTTGAGGAGAACTATCATAACTACCTAGCGCACCCGACTAAGACTCAGGCGTGGAGTAAATTGCCGATCTCCCTGGCAGGCAGAATAGGGCTATTAAAAATGATAGTGTTGCCACAACTACTATACAGGTTCACAAACGTCTCCCTGTGGCCGGGCGAGGGTTTCTTCCACGCATTGTCACGCAACATCAACTCTTTTCTATGGCACTCGGGCGCGGTCAGGCTCAAGCTCGGGACCTTGTCTGCCCCGATGGCCGACGGTGGCTTTGGGGACCCCGATTTTCTTAAATACTGGTTGGTCTCTCAAATCCAATACACGTCCTACTGGCACGGGACACACTAAATCCGGTGGCGTGTACCTCCCTGGCGTTAACGAAAACGTGGAAATTACTAGACACCCCTCATCCTTTTCATGGCAACCTCCCACTGTGGAACTTTCTCCCCGGGATCCCGCAGGTCCCTCCGTCGACTGTGCGTAGATGGGCTGAAGCGGGATACGAGTTGCTCCGCGATGTATTCGAGCAGGGTAACTTTGTTGAGTGGCCCGACCAACCGCTGCCCTTGAGGGGAGGCCCGAGTGCATGGCTTCAGTATTCAGCCTTACGTAAAACTCTGAAAAAAACCTAACCCATGTTCCCAGCAATGCCACCGGACGATCCCGCCATTGAGGAACTGACCTCCCCCATGCTTACCTGAGGGAAAATATCTAGGCTATACGCAATGATCCAATCCAGATCCATTCCGAAATTCACTGGGCTCAGGCGGGCGTGGGAGGAGGACCTTGGGGAGCAGGTGACTGACGACCGCTGGGCTCACATGTGTGCCCCCATACACCAGGTATCATTCAATTCTCGGTTCAAATTGATCCAACTAAAGGTGTTACATAGGTTTCATTATACCCCGAGCAGGTTGCATCGTATGCTTAGCGATCATTCCCCAAGATGCCCCAGATGTGGACAGGATGGCGCCGACTATATACATATGATCTGGGCCTGCCCCCGACTCTCCCAATACTGGGAGACGGTGTTCACAACCGTCTCCGCTGTGCTCTATCAGCGTATAGACCCCTCCCCAATGAAGGCTCTATTCCATGACTTCCCTGGGCTCCCCCGGAATTCCAAGAAACTGGCCGGCCTTTGCATGCTCCTTGCGGTGCGAGCCATTCTGCTTTGTTGGCTTCGCCCTGCACCCCCCACACATACACAATGGCTCAGAGCTCTCACATGGGCCTCAGACACTGAGGAAGCGTGGTCCTACCTACAACCAGCTCACTCGAGGCCCAGGGATGTCTGGGTCCGGTTCCGCTCCTATATGTCGGAGTTAAGTGTGACGCCGGATACAACTTCCCCAACTACCACACCCACTCGCACAGGTGGTCTAACCTGAACTGAGGGTTCTCCTATACTGCGCTCGCTAATGTATGTGTCGTTGATGGAAAATGTTCAAACTAAACGCTCTGACTGTATGCCTATACTGTTTTAAATGTACCTACCTTGGATTTACCTTGTGTATTGCACGCTTGTGTTTAGCTGCCAAGCTGTTTAATAAAAAAAAGTTAAAAAAAAAAAAAACTGGCATCGAAGAGCAGAATCCTCTGAAGCCTGGTCTACGTACCACTTCAAATACAAGCTCTATAAATTCTGGCTAAAACTACAGAGGCAGAAGCTGTACCAAAAGATGCCGAAGCTATGCTCCACACCTGGGCTTCAAGAAATACACAAGACTTTTGGTCGCTGCTAAAGACTATAAATGGACAGAAGGTAACTCCGCTCTCAAACTCTGTTCCAGTGCAAAAGTGGATCTTGCACTTTACAGAGCTTTATCGACCGCCTCTAATTTCATCTCCATCGCAATTTAAGCCGACTAATGCCACATGGATCCACTTGTCGCACATTGAAGACATTCTGGAAGTCATCAAGAATTGAAAATCATCCATGTCCCCAGGGCCCCAGGCCCCGACGGGTTGACTAACCTAGATCTTAAGAAATACCCGCAAGCCTGGGCACGAGCGATTGATGAGCTATTCATCCACTGCCAAAAGACTAAACAAATTCCGAAAACTTGGACAGAGGCAGACCTGGTGCCAATTTTCAAAAAGGGAGGCAGAGACAGCCCGGTAAACTACAGACCTATAGTTTTACTTGACATCATTGGAAAAATCTTTGCATCCCTGCTGCTATGCTACTTTAAAGGCTGGCCCTCCACCTCCCCGGCAGCCGATACCTTCCAAACTGGCTTCCAAAAGGGCGCCGGTACATCGATAAATCTGCTAATTCTGAACATCATTAAAGCAAAGGTGAAGAGTGGAGCGCCTAAGGTACACATGGCAATAGTGGACCTTTCTCAGGCTTTTGACACAGTGGACCGTCAAAAATTGTGGTCCAAGTTAACTTCTTGGAATTGTCCAGGCTTGATTCTCGACCCAATAATGGCTCTTCATTCATCAACCTCGCTCCGAGTACGTCTAAATCAGCAAGGGACTCTTTCAGATCAAATTCACACGGAGCGCGGTGTAAAACAGGGCTGTCCTCTGGCTCCAGCCCTGTTTATTGCCTTTATTGGTGACTTTCAAGAATCTGAAAAAATGGTAAGATCCTTTCCGCCAAAAGTGTCGAGACTGTGGTACGCAGACGACCTGATCCTGATGGATCAGACAGCTAAAGGCAACTTACAAATCTGTCAACATACATGGAAAGTAACAATCTCCAAATCAACAAAACCAAGACAAAAATGTTATTCTCTAAAATACCCAAGAAGAGTCAGGCCTGTCCATCAGACAACACACTTAACGAAAGTTCCCTTCAAAACTCCTTGTGGTCAAAGATGAGAAACCTGACAGCACAAACTCGTGCAATGGATAGAAAATTTCGAAAGTTTTCATAGTCTTCGGCTCTATAGTTTTATAAATCAAAATTAGTCCCTACGATAACATACGGAATGGCGGCCAATCTAATCCTAGCCGAGGAGTTCTGGACTAAGCTAAGATTCCTGTGGAAATCGGTGCTAGGCTTACCAAAAGCAGCCCCAATGCCAGCAATTCGACGCGATCTTGGTTTACCATCCCTAGCCTCCGTGGTAATGCAAAGTGCCATACTTCTCTATAGGAAAATTCTTATGCCAAATCCCCTTCCCATCTACCTGGTTGTGGCCGCTGAAATCAGCAAAGGATCTTGTAAACCTCTAGTCGAGTGGGTCAAGAAAATCCAAGCTAAATTGGAAGAAGTTAACTGTAACGAAGACCTGCTCATTTCCAACCCTGGACGAGTCGAGATCAAACTCAGCCAACCAGATTGGATAAACACAAATGAGAGAATTCTACACTACAAATCTTTAAAACATCTCCCACCAAGCCACAATCAAGTAAAGGCGCCTTTGAGGTACTGCGAAAAATTCCAGAAAGATCTGAGGAAAGTCTACATGCGCGCCAATTTAAACTTACTTCATACCAGGGAAGTCTTGGCATCCGGAGCGCTCTCGTCAGTAACAAACTGCCGCTTGTGCGGAGTGTCAGATCAAGTAGAGACAGTATGCCATCTCCTTACATTGTGTCCAGCATTAATGCGGGAAAGACAGGCATACTTGGCACCACTCATTACACAGCCGTCTGTTCTAGATGAAGGAAACGTATGGTTCCGGCTGATTGCAGGTGACTCCACCAGATGGTCGAGAATGGCAGCAGAATTTCTGGAATTGGCACTTAAAAGAGCCAGCGCACCTCATGTTTCTTCCAACACGGCGCCTGACGACTAGTTTCCTCGGCTTCTAGGATCGAAGTTCGTACCAGAAGCTTTAGAAGCTCTTTTTGTTGAACCAGAGTGGTGTCCTGAGTAGCCTTTACATGACAAACAGTTTGACACAGATATTTTGTAAAAAAACAATTGTTTAATAAACAAAAACAAAAAAACAAAAACAAAAAAAAGTGGAAAATGTATGAAATCAAAGTGGAGAAAGTATAAGGGGGGGTGGGGAAAATTGGGTTGGTCTGTGTTTTTGTGTAAAAAGATGAAGCATTCAATAGGGCCTAGGTGACGTATTGGGGACGTGAACAACATTATGCAGGAAGAAACTCTAATAAAACACATGCATAGGGTACTGCCACTGTATTGTGACAGAATAAATAAACAATGGATAGTAGAAACCAAGGAAGGCGGGACATCTTGCTCCTGGCCAGACCCGGGCTCCCATAACAGAAACATGCTAGAAGAAATGTCCATCTTTGGAGCAGTAAAATATAAAGCGAACAAGTCCCAAAATAAAAAGAAAAGAGATTCTAGATCTCTGGCAAGTATTTGAGGATATGGAAGATCAGGGAGGTGAAAGAGATCCAATGTAAGGGGATATACCCCGTAACGCCTAAACCTGCAGTAGGGTATGCAAACCCAGTTTATAAGCCTCCAGTGGTAGAGCGAGTGTTAACAGGATTTCTTTTTTTTTGCATTTAAGTTGTACATGACAATTCTTTTTTTTAGCCAAAAAACAAACAAAAATAAGAAAAGAGCACATAAAAAATAACTACTAAAAATCATCAAAATCCAAATAGATTGATAATGCACTATCATCTACCGCTTTTATGCCAAATCAGTTCATCGCACTCTTGCCTACGATGTTGCGACTTCCAGACTTTTTGTTCCATTCTTTCTTGAGGATCACAACTTTATCGAGTCACACCCTGTTTCTGCATATAGTCTGTCTCTTTACTGGTCCTTAAAATAGAGGTTCTAAACATGTTATTGCATCACATGAGTGATTTTATTTCCTGCAATCAGAGTTGACCAACAATCCTCCATGTCTTGTTTTTGAAAGTCAGTAAATAAATGGTGGAAGGTGTACATCTCTCAACAAGAGCAGGACAAGAAATGGTCCAGTGCTTCAAGGTTTTAATCTTCAAGGTTTTAATCTCTAAGGGATTTTTGCATGGCGGCAGGAATTACTCGGAGAGCTTTCAAATGAATCGCACTTGATTTGTTGGTTGCAAATTAAGTCGTGTGCGCAGGATTTGGTCTCTTAAACTTTTGACAAGGGATTGCTTCAGGTAGCCACAAGTAGTATCCAATTGACGAGACTCTCCAGAGATATGTTTGACAGATTGGAATTGCCCTGCAGACTCCAGAGTTTGAATCCAGTCGAATGTTCGTAATTTCTTTTTACATTGCGTGGGATTGGCGATTAGCTCTTCTAAAGAACTTTCAATTTCTTCCAACTCCTGACGCATGTTTTCCCTCCATTGTTGTAGCACCACAATCTGGGATGCTATAGTTTACTTGCGCAACATTTCCAAGATCTCAGGATGTGGGGTGCAAAACATTTCAGACTCTTCCATACGACAGTTGACTTCAGCAGTGACAAACCCAGCTCTCGTCTTATTTGCATTGTCACAGATTGAGGCAGCCCAAGAATTCTTTTCCAAAAGAAGCTTTCTAGTGAAATCCACATTTTTTTCGGAATATATGGCATTGCGTCGGCTCCATAAGGGAGCGTAGGAACTACTTTGGAGCGGTAAAATAGGAGTACACGTAGAATATAGAACCGTCCATATATCTGATTTACCGCAATGGCCTGGCCAGACAAGGCTGTGGCTGTCGCTTTTAGGCGACTCACCATAGGCATTTCGGATGTGGTGTCACTCAGCCACACACCTAGGTACTTGAATGTTACTTTTTGTTTTTTAAACATTTTTTATTTTATTTTTTTCCATCAAGACACCAGGAGAGGGCATTTTGCCTTCTATTTGAATTGCCAAACGTCAGAATGTTGGTCTTTGTCTTGTTTATTTCCAGATTGTTGCCACTAGTGTTTGCAAGCTGTTTAACTGTACTTGCAGACCTACTGGCATCTGGTCTAATAAGACAATGTCGTCTGCATAAAGTAGTCGAGGTAAGGAAGCTCCTCCAAAAGCTTGAGGAAAAGTTCTTATGCCGGAGTTGTCGTGCTTTAGGTCAGCAAGAAAAAAATTGAATAAGCTCGAGGCCACGGGGCAGCCTTGTTTGACTCCCCGTGCTGCAGCTTTTTCCTTAGAGAGCAACCCTTTCTTATTCAATTGGACACACAATCAAGTGTTGATGCATGGCAATTATTGATTCAAGAATAGAAGGTGGACATTTCTTTGCTTTCAATTTGTTCCACAAAGTTTGCCGATCAATTTGAACGAAAGCTTGTACCAAATAGATGAGCGCCATGAAAACTTTGGCTTTTTTACTTTGAGCTCCACTTTTCAACGTGTTGATAATTCGAATGTTGGCTGATGTTCCCACGCCTCTAACGAATCCAGTTTGGAGAGGGTCATTAACGCCTGATGTCACGGACCATGTACGAAAATGATTTAAGATGATTGCACCGTAGATCTTGCCTATGACATCTAAAAGCGCGATAGTTTCTACATCGTCCCTGTCCCCCTTTTTAAAAATGGGGACAATAATCACCTTTTTCCATGATTGAGGTATTTGATGTCTTGTAAATATTCGCATTAACAAGATATATATGAAGGCCACCCACTCTTTCGAATTTTCCTTTAACATGAGATTAGTGAGACCATCTGGTCCTAGTGCTTGGGAGTTATTTAGTCGATTGTTTTGATAACAGATATCATCTTGGTTGGTGGGCATGTTGGTGGGCATGACCCATTGCTCCAAACCTTTGTTCGACGCGTCCATTTCCATACAAGATTCCGGTGCCATGTATACTTTCTCAAAGTGCTGCATCCATCTCGCTTCACCAATTGGATTTGATTGAATTTCCATTGGTTGCACTTTGACTGATTTAATTAAAGTCCAGAAGTTCTTGGTGTTCTTTCTTACCAAGATCTTCAACATGGCTTCAGAGTCAGCTCGATGTATTGCACGTTTCATGGACCGCAACCAAGATCTGAATTTCTTTTTTCCAGCTCGAACATTTTGAAGGACCTCTGTGGATCTTGATTTTTTTTGCCTCTAGTTTCCGGATTTATTTTACTGGTTTACTAGCTCTTGATTGTAGGTACGCAAATGTGGACTTGAAAACCCTTGTCTATTTAGTGTATTGCGGCGGTGTGGTTCTAACAGCGGATTATAATCCACCATCAACCTTTCGTATTCAAGAGATGTTTCACATTTTTTGATGGTATTTTGTTAGTTTCAACCTCCGACCATCATTGCTCACTTGTGGT
Organism: Ambystoma mexicanum; assembly: GCF_040938575.1. Taxonomy (NCBI): domain Eukaryota; kingdom Metazoa; phylum Chordata; class Amphibia; order Caudata; family Ambystomatidae; genus Ambystoma; species Ambystoma mexicanum. The sequence continues at coordinate 953,943,261 of NC_090923.1, read as the reverse complement.
GTCAGCTGACATGTTTTCGCGAGCTTTATTCGTGGATCCTGACCATTCCATGCAAAATAAATGGTCACTTTCTTTTGTTTTTATTATCTTGAATGAGGTTATTAGTGGCAAAAAGAGTTGAGACAAGAACATAGTAAATTATAGAAGAGAAACCCATCCCTTCCCATGTTATTTGCGGAGGCTTGCCTTGTTTTAAATTCCCATTTAACATGACCATTTCTTTATTTGCCATCAAGTTGTTCCACAATGTTGCTCTAGATGCTCTAGCAAGATTGTGGCCTGTGTTTTGAGATGCCACGTTATTGATTATACACTCGGTGTTTAGGTCTCCACTGACGATTACATAGCCAGTCTTCTGATTTATAGAAGCATCATCGATTAACTCTGCAATGTGGTCTAGGAACTTGTCATTTGATACTAGAACTGTGTTCCAGGATACATTTATCAGTACTACTTTTACTGCAATCTCACTTGTTTGGGGATTCATATTTGTTTCCCATTCAATTACAATTTCCTGTGACAAAGTACTTTTTGATACAGCTTGTTTTAAGGTCAAGTGACTACCTGATTTTATTGCAGTCAGTAGTCCTAATGATGGACGTCCTTGTTTTTCCCCCTTAACCGCTTCACTTATTGATCTCAAAGCCGCCTAGATATTGTTAGTACAAAGCCACTAATCTTGGAGATAAAGCACGTCAAAATCACTTAAGTTGATGTCATTATTTTTCGTGAGAAGAATGTCCACGTGTATTCCATGAAGCTAATTTTAGATGTTAAGACCTTACATTTATTGTATCTGATGTTCGAGTTGCAGGCAGCGGCAGATTTCTGGGTTGCTACAGTTCCTTCTGTATTGTTAATGTTCTTGACAACCACGACCACTCTTGCAGTTAAATGGGTGCTCATCAAATTGATGTTACGAGTAGAGGAGGTTGTTTGAAATATTACATTTAAGTTCTGTAGTGGGCCTGTTGGAACTTGCCCGACCTGCAACGGATCTAGATATTTCATTGTTCCAGAATCCTCTTTATCTTCTCTATTTTGACCACTTCTTATACCGTGAAGCAGCTTGGTATCGGTTCATGTTAGACTTTCGTCTGGCATTACTTGACCATCCCTCAAGGGTGTGACCGTGGTCAAGTCAAATCCCAACATTTGGAAATTTTCAGTGGCAACAATGAGCATGGTTTTGTGAAGTCAATTGCCGCAGGTTAGGAATGTGATGAAAGAGTTTGAATACTGCTTCTCTGTTCAGTATTAAGGCACTCTCCGTGTCTAATATTTGTTCTAATTTGAATGTTCGCAAATCAACATTCCGTAACAAGGATTTTTAATCTTTTTTATTGCTGGTCGACCTCTTAGTTATATTGTGTGCTTGTAGATCATGTTGATTATGAATCGGCAGCTGAGATGTAATTCCATTTGGTTTCACCACTCCATGCAGTGCCTTTTGTAAATCATCTGTATTTAAATGAAATTTATCTGATTTATGATCCCAATTATCATTCTGATTTCTTGGACCCAAGGACCCGATATGTGGATCAGTTGTAGATGACCCAGTGTGATTTGATTTAACACTTGAAGGCACAACTTGTATTTCTGGAGTTATTGTTTGGTCACTTAATCTCTAATCGTTCTCGTTGATCACAGATTAAACTATATTATTTTTTTTTCCCACATAGTAAGAAAAGGAGACAAAAGTGCCTGAGACAACTCAGATCTTGAATACGGAATTCCATCTTCTTGAACCCTCATTGGATCCTGCAAGTCTCAGACTTCGTATAAGTTACTAGTAGAGTGATCCACTGAGTATGTTGAAAGATTCAGTAATACTTGTGTTGATCGACTCATTTACCTTTTGACAGTCATTAATGATCGCTGTAGATCGTTGGTTTTCGTTAACACAAGTTCAGGTATCTTATTTTTTGTCTATTTCATTGTTAACATTCTTGGCGCCGGTCTGGGCGTTTCTCCTTTTGCTTTCGTTAGAGCCAACTCAAGGACCAAGGTTTTGTTGAGTTGAATGATCTTTAGTTTTTCTTTACTTTCTGTGACATTTCAGACCGTTGGACTTTTTTTTCTTCAAAGATTGAAAAGGGCACATTTTGCACTTCTGCTGAGTCGCCAATGGTAACTTCAATAAACTTCACTACGTTATCAGGTATGATGCACGCATCAGTCCTTTTAGTTGGATTACGAGTTGGCGCAACATTGTCAAAAGCCGAGCAGACATCACTTTTATTCATGGACTCTGTGGTTAAATCTACTTCTGGTGTAACCGTGGTTGTTTGCGACCCTCTTGAACAAGATGGATATTTAGATAAATAATTTCTTTGATTTGTTTGCGCCTGGTGGCTGGAGATGTCTTGAACATGAGTTGTTGCGTATCCCTCTAAAAAAACTAGTTTAGAGTGCATCATTGCTTGTATTGTAGTGTGGTCCTTCAAGGTATCATTCAAGCTCTCATATAATTTCATGAATGGTGTTATAGCTATCGTGATGGTTGACATCAAGGCCAGTAGATCTGGTTTGTGTTTTTTGGTGTCTTGACACCTCTCACTCTGAGTAGTTGACTGGTCCAGAGTGCCACTAGAAAACTTCAATACTGGATTGTAAACTGTGTTCAGTTGACCGTGCTGGATGTGTATGTTCGTTTACCACTCCTCGTATTTCTTCATAATTGCATTAGTTAGCCTTGTGCAAGCAGGTATTGTTCGTTGCTTCGCTTAGAGCTGATTGAATGTCACTCATTGTGACTTTATGTGAAGTGTCTTCCTCTCCTCGTGGCATCATAGAATGAACAACTTCTCTGAGACTTCTGAATTCTTTCAGGGCGACGTCTTCCGCCAAACATGCAGATTTATTTTTAGATTGTCAAGTGCTTGCATCACATGGTCAACTCTCACTTTACTTCTGTGCCTCAAATCATCCCTCATGATTTTTGTTATGATTGTATTTAGAAGATTCAAAGTCACTTGCGGTGTTATCGATTTGTGAAGGACTCTGGTGGCAGCTACATTTTTTGCAGTTTGGTTTTGAAACACAAAGTTCTCTTTATTGATAGATTTGTTTATTTCAGGATGTATTTGAGTATTTTTTCCTGCCACTGCAACACTTTCAAGGCTTTCTAGAATTTTAGCATCAGATAAGTCTGTTGAAGCTGCTGCACGTGCTAGATGACTTCTTTTGAAGGGATTGCAGCTTGAGCGGATAATCCCTGGACCCTGACCCCTCACGTGCACGCTTTTATAGATTCTAGAATTGCCACCTCGTTTCGATGAATCTTTTGAATTAAAATACAAGAAATGTTTTGGGGGAACAAGCTGTGGAGATTGACTATTTAAAACGAAGTCTGAGTCGGGCAACATGCTAGCAGTCACTGTTTACCCGTGTTTGATTAATGTTAAGCTCCTGGTTATTCACAGCCATGTTTTCTAACGTTCCACCCACTAAACCCTTGTTCAGGTTTTCCAAGGAAACTTCACAAGTAGTAGTCATTTTGATTTCTTGGCTTGTTGTGCATCATGGCTTGTACCACGACTTCCTTGTGGCACACCAAGCTATCAACTGTTAGAATCATAGACGGGATGGATGGATGAATGATGAGAGAGACAACTAAGAACACCCAATTCCCCTTCAGCATTCCAGCCTATCTCTTCGGAGCTGCTCTGTGACGCGTGTAATACAGCTGTCTAGGCTGCTCTCAGGGCGCTTACAACATCGGCGGAACTCTGTACGGGTAGGAGCACTCCGCTCAGTGTTTTGGCTGTGCTCACTTACGTACCTTGTGCGTGATTTAGTTCAGTTTCGTCTCCTGAGACGTAGGTGTTCGTACGTTTGCATTAGACAAGAACTGCTGTTGTGTGAAAGGGGAGGCAGCAAGTGCAACATTTAAAACTGAGGATTTGCGAGCCGACTTACCCGATGTCGCTGGGCCAGACATAGTGTTCCATAAACAGGTCCGTTAATGACACAGCTACTGAAGTGTCGGCCCCCAGTAATCTGACAATATCCCTGTCCTTTTTACTTTTTGAAATCTGCAGAGTTCTTCCTTCCTCCATGAGTCCACCGTCCGCCGGTGCACCAGGCACTCGTCACACTCCGCTCCGCTTAGGAAGGTGTTTTTGATGCAGGCATTAGCAGGAGGCGGGTCTGGTTCCGGTGCAATGCTGGTGGAAAGACTGGATACACTGACTCCAGATGAAAGAAAAACAGGATTATCAGGATTAACTAGGGGGGGGGGCCTCGAGCTTTTGCACCTCCATATATAACCCATACACAAACACTGATATGCCTGTAGCATTGGTGTACAACCAGATATAAACAATGAGTTAAGAGCATTGTGGGAAAGGCTGGTCAGGTTACAAGAACCTGAAGCAGTGTCACCAGAAATAAGGGTACCAGTTCTGAAAATAGGGGATTGGAAGTAACGAGATTTTTGTTTAGATTCAACCCTGGGGCAATAAGAAATGTTTGTGTTGAAAAAGATGATGGGCAGAGGGTATGGACGGTCCTGGGACAAGAAGTAGAACAAGCAAGGGAAAATGGAGGGAGAAGGTCAAGGTATTAATTAATGCAGTGCACAATGGGTAAAATGAGGACCCAGTTCGGTTTATTTTTCAGTTACAGGCAATGGGGAGTGTTGACGGTACCATTTTTCCTATTTTATCCTAAAGAGGGGATTACCAAAAGAGGTCCAGAAGGCACTAGATAAAATTGTGGGAATTGAAGCCAAAGGGTGGGCAGAGATACAAAGTATAATAGTAAAAGTATTTTTTTTTAAATTGGTTTTCTTTAATCTTTTTTTCATTTTGTTTTTGATTTTTCAATTTTTTGAAGGTCCAGAACCCGGTCGGCACTGGTGGAAAAAGGGCCTCTCTCTCTGTCTGTCTCTCTGTTCTCTGTCTCTGTCTCTGTCTTTGTTCTCTCTCTCTGTCTCTCTTTGTTCTCTCTCTCTTGTTCTCTCTCGTTCTTTCTCTCTTTCTCTTTTTTCTCTTCCAGGAATAAGCAAAGATGACTTACCAACCTCTGTTATGTAGAGATAATGATAATAAAGATGTTTATTCTAGAAATGTAGTAGTATAAATGTGTGTGACACTGGTCGTGGTAGTTGGAGTGGATGGAAGCATGTCTGTTATATGGGTGGCCATATAAAGGGGGGGGATTGGACAGGTGGAAATAATGCGAATATGTCTATAAAAAATACAAAATGGCTCACTTTTTGCTGGCCACCTCTACAAGTTTTCTTAGCCGAATGAAACAGGAAGTACGTATGATGTATGATTTATATAAGGGGTTGGGCTTTGACACTATTTCTGACATCCAGCATTTAGAAACATTGAATAGCTGGTACTCTGATATGCACATTGCAGCAAGGAATGTAATCAATGAAAGCCGTTACGTGTGTGCATTTATCCCAGACGCATCAGGTGCTCCTAAGGTTTTAGTTGCACATCCAGTCACAATCACAGAGGCACAATGCCTGGTACATTCCAGGCACAGTGTGTGCAGTTGAGGAGCATTAATCTAGACGCAGTGTTATGCAATGGCAACACAATACCGCCAGTATTCGGCTGCTGAACCCCAAAGTTTCCCTAAGATGTTACGCTCTCAACCAGGTTTTAAATGGTTGAGCCCAGAACACCCCCAAGGGGATGTGGATAAAATAACAAACCACTCAGATTCCAGGCCTTGACTCAGGAGGATATGTGCATGGGCCGAGAAACCATTACTGGTTGGCTTATACATCCTAAATACCTTTTCCCCTTTACTTAATTCCCTTGTGATTCACTAACTTTAACTGAACTATCCAGAGGAATTTTGTAGTTATAACTTGTGTCTTAACAGTTGTCTAGATCATTCCTAAAAGTTAAGGTTTCCAAAAGTTGGTTTCTTTGCATCAATCAGCCTTCAAGGGTAGTTAGTCTTTGTTGCTCGCATATGCTTCTGCATAACTCTGCTTCTTCAATTCCTGAATCTCTGCTTTTGTTTTCAAGAATTAATAAGAGTAACTATTTTCTGGTTGCATTCCTAATAACGTGCTAACCTTGCATCCAGAAAAATGTAAAAAGTTAGAAAACAGTGACTTTTTTTTTTACTGCTAGTTTGCAGTAACAGCACACCCTCTAGATGGCACTGACGCAGTGCTAGTCAATGTCACATTTGCTCACTTGCGCTGCGTGGAAACAGTTATATTTACACATAGACTTCTATTAGGCATGTATGAGTACACTGCATAAATGTGTGTATTTGGGAATGTTTATCAAAAAGAATTTGATGGATCCAAGACATTTAAAGTATAATGGATACAAAAAGTTCAAATTTGCATCTCACATGGAAGTTCGATTTGCGGCATGCTATACACTAGCTCCTGGTTCTCCGGACGTAGCTGTCCACTGAGGTGATACCGTATACCCAGGAGCTGGTTTTAATTCCTCCTCATGAAATCTTAATTTCAACCCCCGTGTCATGGACTAGGCTTATAACAGGGAGTGGCATTTCGTTTGGAGCTACTCAGGCTAGTGATTTCTCTTGCATGGTTTCTGGTATCGCATGTTGGGTTTCACTGATGGATGGTATCTCTTGCTGAGTTTTTCCGGCAGGCGGCATTCCATTTTGGGTTACTGGTTTCTGATATTCTTTTCAGCTGTGTTTGAGGAACAGTTGATATCTTGGCGGATTCCCAGGTGCTGGTGGCATCTCTGCAAAGGTTTCTGGGTTGATATGTCATTCCGGTATTCTTTGGCTGATGCTAGCTTAAGGGTAGCTTTCCTGTGCTGTGGCTGATGGTATCCCAGTCTATTTTTGTAGGGTTGGTGATAGTTTGGGCTGAGACTCAGGGTTTTCGGGTGACTTAACTGTGGTTTTCTGACGCTGCGTGTATGTTGGGCATTCTTAGTTGCTGAAACCAGTCATATTTCTGGCTTCTGTGGTTTCTGGTATTAAGGGTTTTGGGATACGACCGTGGGCTGGATATCAGTAACTTGTTATATCCCAGCCTGTCGTGGCTACTGTGGCTGGCATCCTCTCCGGCTGGGCCATGATTTTAGAATGCTGAAATCTCTGCTGTGAAAGCTATGTTTTGGGGGGGTGGGGGGGGGTTCACATTCTCGAAACAAATCAAATCTTAGAGAAACATTTTATGATTAGATGCTAACGGTCTGCATGGCCATCCATTTTGCTTTCAATTTATTTTATTAACCCTTTCCTTGAAATTGATACTCTTAGCTTTTGGTGATTGCACTTAAGAACTGCATAAATAAAGACTGAGATGATAACTGTCTTCCCTATTAAAGGTTGAGTCTTCAGTGGCTGTGGGAACGCCAGACTACATCTCCCCAGAAATCCTGCAGGCCATGGAGGATGGCAAGGGCAAATACGGAACGGAATGCGACTGGTGGTCCCTGGGCGTTTGCATGTATGAGCTGCTCTTTGGGGAGACACCTTTCTATGCCGAGTCCCTGGTGGAGACGTATGGCAAAATCATGAACCATGAGGTAAGTGTCTTTAGTTCTGTAATGCAACTTACAAAAACTGCATATATGTTCTCCTTTAGTCCAGAGTGGTAATTAATGCCTTGCTGTGGTATCACTTCCCTTGGCCTTGATATGGCCAAAAAGGCCTCTCGTACACCTTGGGTACTCTTCTTTTATCCAAAGAAAGCTCTCAAGAATGCACATGGGAGAATGAAATAAAACCGCTCGCAGCATGTACATCACAAAGAAACTGGATTTCGCTCTGGTTAAGGAAATCTAGTATTTGGAAGAGTGGTCCCATTAATCTAAGTAGTTAAACATATATGATCCACAAATGCTCGTAATTGTTAAAGGCCATCATTCACACAACAAATTAATAAAGTGTCAATTTATTTTAAGCAAGATCATTGTCCTTGATTTGATATGCCATTTATAATGCGCCTGTACACAAGTGTTTCTAGGCGCGACAAGACAAGGAGGGGGAAACGGATGGAGGACAAAACAAACCTCTTACTTGGCCTTGTGTCATTCAGATCACACAAGTGCAGTGAAGTGGAAGGGAGAAGTGCCAGGGTGTCCGGGGGCGGGGCATGGGTGGCGGGCGAAGTGCAGGTAACTCAATAAGTGCAGCCAGAGAGTGGCTCATTAGTGCAGAGAGAAGGGACTGTAGAGTTGCAGATTCAGACAATTAGTGCTGGGGGAGCCCAGAGGCAGTGCTAGGGCAACTGGACATGCAGGAGCCTGGGCCCAAGTTCAGAGGGCAGTCGGGACATCAGCAGGGGAGAGGAAGAGAGAAAGCAGAAGCGAAAAGGAAGGTCTTGAGTTGCTTCTGGAACCAGAGGTGGTTCTGCTCAAGTTTGAGAGGGGCTGTTCCAGAGGGAAGCCCCAGCTGAAGAGAGATATCTGTCCCCAACTCCTTGCTGCTTGGAAAAGCATCTGACCCTCATAGTTGGAAGTGGATGAGCGGAGAGCTTGAGAAGGAGGAAGGTCGGTCCCAGGCCCCAGAGAGCCTTGTGGACGATGCAAAGGGTTTTGAACCTGATCCTTGCCGCCACTGGGAGCCAGTGCAAAAATTTCAGAGCTGGAGAGATACGATCCCTGGGCTTGAGGCCAAGGATTTGCAGTCCTGTTCTGTATAAGTTGGAGATGTGAGTATAGAAGGAGAGTGTAGAGTCTAAGATAACACCAAGGTTCTTAGCCTTACAGGTAGGAGCAGGATGAGGGCACAGAGTGGGCGTCCAGAGAGAGGAAAGGAGGGAGCTGGTGTTTCTGATGAGGAGGATCTCCGTCTTACTGGCATTAAGGCGGAGATCATTAGGGGCACACTATTCCCGAATTGCGGCCAGACAGTCTGGTATGAGAGAAGGGGAGGAGGTGGCTGAGGGGAGCCTGAAAGAGAGCTGGGTGTCATCCGCATAACACTGAAGTTTGGAGCAGACAGTAGCGATGCAGTGTGCAAGAGGTGCCAGGTAGTAGTTGAAAAGCCAGGGAGAAAGGTTAGACCCCTGGGGAACACCACAAGTAGAGTCTTGGTGCAGTCTTCAAAATCAATTCTGGCACGTCACAAAACATTCAGCATTTGTAATAAGTAAATGCATATATTCAACCACTTCATCCATTCACATCACATATAATGCCATCCAGGCAGAGCTAACTAAGGTCTGCATATCTTTCGACCGAATTATTAACCGATCTCAAAACGGTACTTCTCCAAATATTGAGGGCATCCTCCTGGCTCCTTTTTGTATGTACCATAGCAAAAAACGGGAACAAATTGCAACACTTATTCAAATCATTACTGTTGAAATACAGATAATTAATCCGGACTACTACAATCGGTACCCAATCCTGATCTTTTGACAAGTTTGTCTTGTACTGAACTACATCAGAAACTACTGCATTACATTTCTTAGTGTACACTATAGCAACTGGTGTAAACGTCCTTCCATCCCATAAGGAATGCATACACAATTGAGACATCTCCTCCTTACCAGGAAACTACATTCATCTCTCTATATTTCAACAGGACATCCTCGTTAGTCTCAGATGAATGGTTCCCACTCATCCCAAGACCTTGCAAAATCACTTTGTTGAGGAAGTCCTTCGTAAACCTGGATTCTGAAACCAATGACTATACCATCAGACCTCTCACCGCAGTTAGCCCCTGACATGTCACTCATCCATAATCATTACTCTCCCTGTTTCAGTACTTGAATTCAGCATGTTGCTGTGCTGTAGGAAGGGTTCTCCCCAATGTTTTGGTCAGAGTTAAGTTGTCAACATTACCTTATTAATTCCATATGATTGTTGCCTATGTTCAGTTTAACTTAAATGTTCTGATCCAACTACCTTATCTGCCCATCCAGGGTACACACGGATCTTGTGTTTGGCTGCTTTTGAAAAAAAAAATGTAATTGATTCAGTTTTTCAGTCGTAACCCCAATGTGCCGCCTTTAAGCATAAAGGGAAGTGGTCAAAGGCAACAGCATAAAGGCATACTGTTATATAACATTCCCACAGAATTCAATTACATGTCCTCACATTAAGGGCATGCTAACACAATGCTTCTGGCTAAGCTTTCATGTCTTGCTTGTAAAATTTTGACCTTGCAAGATATGTAATGTGTATTTATATAATGCACGAAGAAAAGGTGGCTATACTTGGTTGGGGAATTATTTGAATGTATGACTAATGGTACATCTTGTCTGCCTTCAGATTCCTAATATATGTGAATACTGGGTACTAAAAACAGGGAATTCCTTCGAAAGCAAAGCAGAAATTAAGCCTGTTTGGTGACGCAGCTGCCTCAGAGGGCAGGTCACACCTCACACCCTTTGTCCTTATGTATGCATATGCTTCATTCCCTTCTCTAGTACCAGCCAAACACTTAATTGTAGAGCTGAATTCTTATTTTACACACTTGGCAGTTGAAATTGTGTTTCAGAGTTATTAATGTTGATGACTTCTTCGCCGTCCTGAAGACTTTGCTTATACTTTTTTGGAGGTTTATACCTCACACATTTTGGCTTCAAACAATACCTGAGCTTCCCTGTTCAGTTTTCAGTGACAGGCCCACACAAACTGTCTGTAGTACCTCAGACATGTGACAGTCACAATGAAAACCTCCCATCCAGTGCCCAATCTGCCTGAGAGTAGAGTTGACAGGACCAGCCCTGAACAATTCCCAAACCCCCTGAGAGAGCAACTAACGAGAGACTAACAGGACTCTGAGAAGCTGGGTGTTCTAGACTACATCGCCCAAGATGCATCAGGTGTCCCAAGCAGATTTCAGTGTCTCTTTCAGGGATTCAAGGAAATCTACCCTATCGGGAAACACTAGCACATCCACTGAGACCCCATAGCCGACAGGTTCCGGTTCCTTGAAGGAAAAACCCTAATTGGGGCAACCCTCTCCCCCAGAAGCAGCATTTATGATGGGGAAACTGTTTTCTCTCTCCCTTGCAGATGCAACATTGAAGAGAAATACTTTGCTCGCCTTTCCAAATGGAAAAACGAGTTTGAACAAGTAGAAACTTTTTTTAGGTTTTCCTGTCACTTGTGATGGCAGATGTGAGGGGTCAGAAATGAGAGGCGGACACAAAGGTATAGTTTTCTCAGTTTCAGACATGTTTATTAAACAGAAATGGGTTGGATGAACGCCTCTCTATTCCTATCCTAAGAGTTTCCCTGCCTAGGAAACTAAAACCGAAGCCAAAACATTCTAATCTGGCCCTCGAATTAACAACTAAAAGTGTAAGGAAATGTCTCTGAATTAAGAGTTGGCAAAAAAGTGTTCATAATCAAAAGTGAATGAGTAAATCCAGCAGAAAAGTATTTTCCATGGAGATACCCTTGGATCCAGAGGGCTGGTTCTCTTCCTCTGAATTTTTAGGCAGAATGGCAAGAGTCTCTTTCAAATAATTTTTTTAATGTTCAAGTAGTATGGCAAAAGTCTCTTTCAAACAACAGTTTCCCTGGCTCTTTAAATTAGGTTCAGACAGTTTTTGTATAAACAAGGCATTCCATAACATTGAACTTTTTTCTTGGTTTCTTTGTACTGGATTCATAAAAGGATTTTATAATATTCAGCTCCTCCTTGGTTTCTTTATATGGGAGTTACAAGAGTTTATATTCAGATGAGAGATTCCATTCAAGGGTTTATTTAACTTCTGTATTTTGGTGGATTACCTGATGTGCGTCTTCATCAGGAATCCTCTTGTGAGCTCTTTAGATTTCCTGGTGTACTTCCTTGCCAGGTATCTTGTCCCAAAAATGTTTGTATTCAACTTCACAGCTTCAAACACTTGATGCCTCTACTCACCAATACCTCCACCATGGGCGTTCTAGATGTCCTGGTTTTCTTCTCTGCCAGGTATTTTGCAACATGGGCTCTTCAGACCCCCTGGTGTACTACCCTGCCAGTTATCTTTCCACAGTTTTAAAGTTCTTAGTTGATTTCAAAGTGCCTGGTCTGTTTGGCGGCTAGGGTTTCCTTTTTACATCTTTGGCTGATCTCCTGGTATACTCCCCTGCCAAGTATCCTTTTGAGTTCTTCAGATATTTTGGTGTACTCTCCTTCCAGATATCTCCCCAAAATTTTAAAGGTTGCATTCAATTCCAAAATGCCTGGTATATTTGGTTGCCAGGACTTTCTTTATGACCTTCTTGGCTCCCCTGGTATACTCGCCTGCCAGGTGTCTTGCCACAATGGCTTACAATTTTCTATACTTTTGGTGGATTGCCTGGTATACTTTCCTGCCATTAATCCTTCTCTGGGGTCTTGCAGATCTCCTGGTACACTTCACTGCCAGGTATCCTATCCCCTGCCCCCCAAATGTCAGCTGCCTGGTGTACTTCTTTCACCAGGACTTATTTTCAATGTCACTATCCTTTAAGTATGCCGAAGTTGTATCACTTCGCTGTGTTTCTATTTGCTTGCTTATGGTAATACTTGTTCCAACCTGTTCCACCTTGACATCTCGTACATGGGGACTTCAAGTTTTGTTGTTGCACTTTATCTGGTCTGTATTCAAATCTTCTTACTTCATTTACTTGTGTACCTGCCTGTCGGTACGCCCTACGGTCCTCAATTCCTCTGTGCAGACTCAACTGTACTTTGCAGCATTCCCGACCAGTGGCATCTCTACGAGGAAGCTTATTCTCTGGGATGGCCTCTGTTGTACTGCAGACCTTCCTCCAGCGTTTCTTTCAGCTCCACGCTCTCCCGACAGCTTCTCACCATGACCTGGACTCGAATGTTGGTTTTGGTCATGGCTGCATCTACGAGAGCTCCTCTCCTGCTCCCGGTACTCCGGTCCGCCAAAGGTGCCCGCTGCGTCTCTCCTTCTCGCCACGCCGGTATGTGATTCTCGCGTTTTGCGAACTGCTGAGTAGATGTGACTGTTTTTTGGACTTTTTTCAGCACAGTCCGCTCCCATTGTGCTTTCTCTTGGAGTGCGGTTGCCATTTTTATGGCATTTCTAAAATAAGCGTGTTTACGAGTTGTATTTGGAAAAACACCAGCGCCAGGGGATGTTGTGCGTGTGAGGTGTATGTTGGAGGTAGGAAGACTATTTTGACTAGAATGGCAGGGTGCCATCAGAAGTTAGGATGTCATAGGGTGTGCACCAGTATGGGGGGTGAAGATCCCCCCTGAACCCAAAAGTGGGGTTTGCACCAGTGAGCCGCACAACAGCATTATGAATACCAGAAAAGGGGTATGCTCCTACAAGGAAGAGGAGAGCCCCCTGAGCCCAGAAGAAACGCATCTTAGCTCGCAAAAAGACTGTTCAAGAATCATGACCGCGCTTCTACAGAAAACCAGTTTCTTAGGCTTCTGTGGCCAACTGGAGAGTCTCTTGTTTACTGCACCTAACCGATTCTGAAGATAGATTGCCTTTTGCTGTGGGGATTTGTACACATGCTATGAGCGAATAGCGCACGTCTGTGGCATTTTGAGAACTCATGCCTCTAGTTTTAATCTGCAGAGTTGAAATTTGTCCTATAACCCACACATTTCTAAGCATTATTCCCAGGGCTCCAGCCCCACATCTGGGCAAATGTTCCTCCATGAGTATTTTTGCTAAATTGAGTGTCTGACACCCTCTTACAAGTTCACTTCTGGGTGCTTTCAAATCAATCCCAATAACCTATATATTAACGTCCTAGGAATAAGTCACTTGTCAGTCTCAGAGATTGAATTGATATTTTATTTCTATCGCGCTCGTACACCAGTGTTTCAGAGCGCGACAAGGCAAGGGAGGGGAATGGGGGAGAACAAAACAACGATCTTACTAGGCCAAGTGACATTGTGAACGTGCAAGTGCATGGGAGAGGGGAAAAGTGCATGGAAGGGGAGAGAAGTGGCAAGTGCAGAGAAGTGGCAAGAGATGGGCAAGCAGGCCCAGTTTACTTGCAAGAAAGCAGAACAGCAGTTCACCCCACAACCCAAGCCAGCCAAGCTCAGCCCTCTAACTCACCTACCCATATACCTCCCCAGTGGCTCCACCCTGTCAAACATTATGTAACCTCTGGTGGTTTATTCCAAAGAACAATAACTTTCTTTTAGAAACGGAATGAGTCAGTTATTGCTCTTCACTGCCCTCCGCTCATCATGTGTCCTTGTTCTTCCAAATCCTGTTACACGTTTTCAACTGTGTTCGGCTCGGAGGAATGGCATTGGTCCACCACCCCTTGATAAAATTTCACCTGGGAAGAGGTCCATTGGCCATGCCGGTTGCAACCGGCCTAATCCAAAGATGGCAGCCAAGTGGCAATTATCCAGTTACCTCAGCTGGCTTAAAAATGCTGCAGGGGTTTCTACTGAGTATGCATCTTAATGGGGTGGCAGAGCCAGTGTTGGCAAAGCCATTAGTCCTGGGATTTCCCTCAAGCCCGGTCCGCTGAGATTTAAATGAAAAAAGTAGAAATGAGGCATCATAAATAGAGGCCCTAAGTGACCCCCCACTTCTAGCTTATTCATTTCACCACCCCGCTACGGGGATGAGATCATTGTTGTCCTATTTATCACACTACCGGGGGCTGTCTCCATAAACAATACCCAACGGTAAGGAGACTTGTACTGGTAGTCCATTTCCTACTCCCTAGGAATGACTCACCCACCAACAACCCTTTGTCTCATCGAGGCACTTGCAGAGTGTGAGAATGTAATCTGGAAGGGAGTGGTTCCGTGAAAGGCACACTGCCTGTGTACCGTCAAAGCCATGTCTGTGCACAGGCTTCTATTTTTCGATGCTTTGCAAGAAATACAACATTTTTGGTACCTGAGGTATGCCTAGCTCAGGCATCTGGAAGAGGGATATTGATTACTAGTACAGGATGTTTAATGTTGCTTTTTATCCTACATGTGTGTTTTGTCCCTTTACATCACATCGACAATTATGACTTCAGATTGGGTGATGTTCAAAAAAAGTTTATTATGTGCAGAAGATGTATTTTGTGGAAAGGCAGTCATTCCAAACTACATTGTATGGGTGGAAAAGCAACCTATTTTTATTTCAGAATATACTGCTTGCATATGAACTGACCAGAAAGTATAAGAGGTAAGAGGTGGTAGAAGAAAAAGAAAAGGGAGGGAAATGCAGCAAAACAAAAAATGAAGTACTTTAAAGAATGTTTTTCCTCAGTGTTTGACAATAATATGAAGTCTGAAGACCCTGTCTTCAGGCTCTGATTTTTAGCTTTTGCTAATCTTCTGTTACTCTAAACCTTTAAAATCTGTTTTTCGTCAGTTTCAAATCATAGTAAATTCACAGCAAGTGCTTAGGTAGAATGTGTGCAGATATAGGATATGGTTTATGGACCATCTATTGACACTAAAATCTAGCCCCAGATTCACCAAATCATTAACCTCTTCATAAATCCCCTACACACCGATCGTCTAACAATAAATATGGTAAGGATCCTAGCATCATGGAACCCACCAAACATATTTCAGAATTGATAGGTCCTAATCCAACCATGCAAGTAGCTAACCAATAAACTAGAAAACATACCTGTTGCTGGACATGCCTGTTTTAAATGTGTTATTGGTCGAAGGCAGCCTTCATATAAGTAAAGGGTTTTAAAATCTTTACACTTTCTAATTTAATCACTTTAATCTGGGGATCAAAATGATAAATTGATGATCACGGG
The DNA here is from genome assembly GCF_040938575.1 of Ambystoma mexicanum. Lineage (NCBI taxonomy): Eukaryota > Metazoa > Chordata > Amphibia > Caudata > Ambystomatidae > Ambystoma > Ambystoma mexicanum. Next base: position 953,927,632 of record NC_090923.1, on the reverse strand, counting down.
CTAGAATCGGCAGCGAATGCTGGAAACCTTAACTTCTACATGGGATGTGAACTATACATTTTTCGCTGTTATTTAGAAGACATTCAAAGCATTGTTTCTTTTCTGGAGATGTCCTTTTGCTCCATTTTACACATTCCCTAACACATAAATAATGTTGCACAGTTACGTGTGTCTGACACAAGTTGTCATGGGGAAGTCAAAAGTAGCATCTTGTAGCTATCGGTGTCAAGCTAACCAGTGGACGCTAAATCATTTTCAGCAATTTCGATCTCCTCAATGTAAATCATGTGAGACACATTGTGCAATAATAACCTCTGTCCCGCTTTGTTCACAGGAGCACCTACAGTTCCCATCTGACATCACAGATGTCTCCAAGAATGCAATGGATCTCATCAGCTGCCTCATCTGTCGGCAAGAGAAGCGTCTTGGCCAGAAAGGTATTGAGGACTTCAAAAAGCACCCCTTCTTTGGGGGCATTGACTGGGACAACATCCGAAGGAGCACCCCCCCATATATCCCAGAGGTCAACAGCCCTGCAGACACCTCCAACTTTGATGTTGGAGACGACTCACTAAAGAACTCTGTAAGTGGTAGACTGCTATTCAATTTTTGCATCTTGTCTAAAATGTTTGATTGTATGAACTCTGATGAATCTGTGCGCTCTCTAATGTAGGGAACCCCAATAAAGTAGGTTGAGCCATCAAAAACAGTCATAAGAATTAGAATACACCTTTTTTAGGGACCTTTTTTTTATGTCCAGCAGAGTTTCACTGTTCATGAACGAACATCGCCATTTATTGGTCTGTTGCAATTGTAGCTGTCTTGTCTCAAGTTGTCCTGGTCTCTGTGAAAGTTGCCCTCAATAGGGCTTACTAAAAACATTTCAGGCAATTGTTCTAGCCATGTTAATATGTACTCGTTTCTGCACAGTCAATTGTTTCTTAACTGGAATATTTTTCATATTTGGTGCCTGTGATTCGGCTTTTTTCAGAAATTGTTTTAAGTGATGTCTCATGTGATTGTTGGATATTTTGACAATTGTTTTGCAACCGCTTCCGTTATGCGTACTCTATTTTTCTGTTGTGATGAGCACCCTCCTGTTTTCTGTCCAGCAGTAAATAAAATGAGAATGTTAGTGTATCCAGTGCATTCTAGCTAGGAGGTTATCAAAACAGCAATCAGACTGTGTACGGTCCAGCAACCTCCCTTTCTGGGCTTACATGGTTTTCATACAGATATGTACACAGGGTCCTCTATGGAAACGGGTGGTCCATGCATCGTACATTTGCAACTGTGTACAATGTTTCAGGTGGATTCAATGTGAACTACATGATTGAAATAATACAACCTACAAGTATTGTTCAGGTTCTCACACCTTGGCGAATAAACTATGCAACAAGCAGCAGACATTTTCAGATGCATATCTGCAGAATTTGCTGTTTTTACTAAGACTACAGTTCTCACACGGCTCAGGCAGTGCCAGTCCGCCTAATGTTGCTAATTCTACCTGCTGAAGCGGGCTCACCTAGCGAGGTGGTGATCTAAAATACACTTGCTTATGCCAAACCTAAACTACATCGGAAGCAGGTAATGTAGAAGCGAGCCGCATCTAGCAGAGTTCTTGGAATATATTTCAGTTAGGACAGAGATGATGGCTAATCCACTTTACCTGGCAGTGCACCTAACCCTTAAATCTAATTGGATTCCACGAGACTGCTCTTCTGGGGGACATAAACTGTCTCTCTGAGTTTATACATTCAAGTAATCCATCCCCATTGATCACGGTGCACGTCTGTGAAAACTCAACCGAAACTCTTCACATGACTTGTTGTTTTAGGGGGGATTGGATTGGCATGCTCTGGTTTGAGTTTTTATTGCGCAACATTTACATGTTGAGGGTTGTGGCAGCAATAGCTGTTAAATCTACAAGACATACTCCTACACCCCGTCCCTTTTCCTCCATCCTGTATGGGCGTCCCTCGCTAGGTATGGGTGTTAGGGAGAATTCTCAGAAATGTGCGAATTCCCCCCACCTTAGAGACCCCCAGCAACTTTGCTGGATTTTGAGGACTTGATTTTTTTTAATCTGGAGAGAGTGGGACCCTTTTTTCCCACTCTCTCGTGTATTTTAATGTGATTTTGAACTATGTTTCTTTTGGTTGTGGAGTCTGACAAACTCCACAAGCGGCATCTTTTACATTGGGTCACCCAGCACCTTCAGTGCAGTGGCCCAGGGAAGTCTTTCAGATTTCCCAAAGGTTTGAATACCTTCCTTTGGTTAAACTACTGTTTCCAAGAGCAGTAAAGTGAAATTGACTTTACTTACATTTGTAACATTCTATACCCAGCACTCACTATCTCACAATTGGGCGCTGGAGGGGTTACCTAGTATCCACTTTGTCTAGCTTCTCATGTATTATTTTTAATGTTACCCTTTTCTCAATGAATGGCTGGTGGCAGTGGTTTTGTTTTAACTACCGTGGTGTGCATTTACCGCGGGCTGCATTTGCAGCTGCAGTATAGCATCCAAGGGTGCCATTTTTGTCAAAATGGCCCGGGTCGTCTTTTTTTTGCCATTTCTTTGTGGAAAGGTCCTTCTTTAGATTTACTCTGTGCGCCAAACCAGGTTTGGTCCCATTGTTCGCTTTGCCTTTGGCGGGATTCACGAGTGAAGCCTGCCTCTGGCTCCAGGTTGTCTCGGGTAGGCAGGAAGTGAGGGAGGTGCCCGAAACTACCTGTGCTTAGTCTCCTAGGAGACCCAAATGCTCTCTGTGGTGACTGGACGGCTGACTGTCCGGCAAGGAAAGCCGCCTTGCTGGGTGACTGACAGCTAGGCTGGAATTATTGGGAGAGAACTGAATAAAAGGCGAGGCTTTTGGCTTGGAAGGCAGAGTCGACCACTGGACGAAGGAACCGAAGAGCTTGAAGAGGACGCCTGCTGCAACTCCTGCACTGTTGGTTTGCCCAGTGAAGCCCTGCTGCAGTGCCGAAACGCCAAGTTTGCATCGACAGAGAAGCCCCTGCAAGGACGAATGCTGCTGGAAACCTTACAGCCAGGGAGAGGAACACCAGATTGTGTGCGTTGCTTTTAAGCTGGCCAAGAACTCCAGGAAGATCCTCCAGACTCCCAGGAAACGGGACTGACCGAGCCTGACCCCCCTCAACAGAGTGCAGGATCCCATAAGCAAGGAAAGTCCATCTCAACAGCCAGGAACTGCAGTGTTGCTATTTTTGGTAGACGCGAAGAGCTGAAACACTGAACAGCCACTGAAAGTGAAGTTTGTTGTGAGTTTTGACTGTCCCAGTGCATTGCAGGAGTCCCCCAACATCCTCCCTATTGTCCCCACAACTGAGGCCCAGGCACATCGAGACCTGCAGAGCTGCACAGGAGTCATCTGCCGCATCATTTTCTTCATTTTAAACGTACTGTACAAAGTCTGAGAGAACTTACCTCTTGCTGTAGAGTTGCTTGCATCTTCTACCACTCACAAGTCTAATCCGCTTGTGGCCCTACATTTGATTTTTTTATTTCAAAGACTTCTGAAACATTGTGCAAAGACTTTTCCATTACCAGAGGTGCTTCACCCAATATAAGACTTTGGTTTAGCCTTTTGTACTGAATGACTTTCTGGAGGAATCCAAATGTATTTGTTGCTTAAGAATATTTGCGGTCTCTTGTATGTTCTAAATAGTGTTTTCCTTTGACTTATTACTATATGATCCTAAATGCAACAGTGATATATTAATGTCCCGAGCACCCTAGCAATTGAAGTCACCTGAGGGGGTAGGTAGTGTCTGTGGGCCATCCCAAAATGGTATCTACTGATTTAGAGATATTAAGAGTGTTTATTTCATGAAGTGCATTTGTGTTACTATTATATTGCTCCCTTCTGAAGAAGTCTTATTCTAACTAACTGATAAATTAATAATTGCTTATTCAAGAAAACTTGAGTGTAAGAGTTTGTTTGAATACTTGTAACTGTAAATCTCTGTGTAACTCCACTACAGCTCACATTGACCCCTCTTGAGATAAGCCTGGCTGCTCAACAAGCTACCAAAACTGTGTAGTGCAAGCTTATACCAAAGGTTGGATTTCCTATACCTGTAGTCAGAGTTGTTTGTAGTGTTCCCAGAGGGTACTGTACAGGGGCGTTGCTAGGGGGGGGCTAAGGGGGCTATAGCCCCTGATCTTTTGGTTGTAGCCCGGGATAGAATCTCAGGAGCTACAGCCAAAAGACTAGCTAGCCCCCAGTCCCAACAGTTCCGACATCAGCGTAGCCCCGGGTTTTTCCAGACCTAGCAACTCCCCTGGTACTGTATACAAACGTTGCCCAACAACGTGGATGGAACCTTTTTCACCAGAAAACCTTTTCTTTCCCTTTAAATTTAGTTGCGTGCTGTGGCGTGGACCCGGGAGCATGCGCTCCCTTGACTCCTCCCACCGGTGCCACACCTCAGTCCTGTTTTCCGAATCGACGGGAGCAGACTGACTTCACCAGCGCTCGTGGTTGAGTCCTTATGGCCCGTACTTCCACGCATTTTATTAACTTTTTATAGACTTACCTATCCTTGAATTTTTACAGGACACCTTCCACGGGTGCCTCACCCGTCCCAGGCGCATATTGGCTGCGGCGGGCTTCAGTGGGTGCCTGTATTCCGACAGTTTGTTTCCCATTTCAGACCTTTATGCCCTCTGCCTCTGGTGCTTTGGGGAAGACCACGGATGGGAAGGCTGCTCGGTGTGCGCCGCACTTACTCCCCGGTCCCTGAAGAATCGGCTGGTGCAGTGGAGGGAGGGGAGCTGTTTGCCAGGTCTCCACCAGACCACATAAAGTACGTCAGAAGGAAAACCAAGAAGGCAAGTATATTATTTTATAAAGCTCCTGCAAGGGCGTCTCCTTGCCAGGGAAATCCACCAGCAGGAGGGGCCAATCAGGCTCTGTTACTGGTGAGAAGGGTACCGAGGCTAAAGTAGCCACCGGCCTAACTGCAGAGGGGATCTAAAAATCCTCCTGTCGCCAAGGAGCCAAGCGGCTTAAACACTGGGACATGTTCCGAGGGGCACTGCTCCGTTACTAGGTCTGAGGGGGAGCCTATACACAGTGCAACAGCCTACTGGGCCCACGCCTGAGATGCAGGGAGGGGCCGGGCCTATGCGTTCAAGCAAACAGGACGAAACCACACCCAGTACAGCCACGGAAGTACGTGGCGCAGCAGTGGACAAAATGGCGTCCCTGTGGGCAAAATGGCATCCAGGCCAGAGGTGTGCCAACCCAGTGAATCCTAAAGGTGTGAAACCAGTGCCAGGGCGAAATGGTCTCTGGTAACTACGCCGCAGGTCACATGTTGCGCCACCTATCCGACCACAGCGGGGCAATTGTGCTACACAGAGGCCTCATACACGCATGACAGACACAGCGGGGGTAGACAGCAAATGTACATGACTCCGCCTACTCAGGTGCCAGTGCAGGAACACGCTCAACCAACTGTGAGGAGAGTTTGTTTGATAAGTTCCTGACGCTCATGTTGTCCCCACAGATGGAAGCATTCTTAAGGGTATCATCTAGGACATGATCCCTCCCATGCTCCCGCAGCAGCCAGTGCCAGTACAACCACATGCCACAAGCAGAAGCGCATCACTTGCTCAGCTTACTCCATCACATGCCACACCCATTGGCACAGCATTGCCTCTGGCTCCAGTGGCCATTACTCTGTTGGCAGCCGGTAGCACACCGCATGTGGACCCTGCCGACCCTCCATACACTGGGGAGCAACAAGACACTGACGAAGAAGAGCAAGATTCCTTCCATGGCAAGAGTATATCACGACCGACTTGCTGGCCTGGTGGAGTACTTGGGCATTCCCCAACCCCAGAGGGAGCAGCCGGAAGAAGGGGTATTGGCGGAGGTCCTCACCATCCGCGCAGATCCTAGATTCACTGCAAAAAGACGTGGGGACCCTGGCTAGAAAGGGATGATCCAGGCCACACTCCACACAACCAATCAACAAAAAGCTTGGTACTAAGTTTAGGCAAGTGGATGATGACTCACTTCTCTTGTCCGTGCACCCTCCGCCTCTGTCATCGCAGCGGCATCCATCTATGTCAAACACCAAGCATTCTCTGCAAACACTTTCACATCAGCGCTTTTGGGCAAGGAAGAGAAGGTCCTAGAGGCATACGGCAAAAAGATGGACTCTAACGTGGGACTTCACCTCAGGCAGGCCATTGCTGACACAATATTGGCCTTGGCGAATCAAAGGCTATGGTGGGAAATCGCCGACTTCCTCCCAAACCTGCCGGGCCCACAAGCAAGCCACATTCAAAGCCGGTTTAGCTGAGGCCAAGATAGTAGCTCAAGACCTGATGGAAGCTGTTAGGCAGAAACCTGTGCAGTTCCCTCTGGGACCACTGCAAAAGATTTAAGACTACAGGTGTTTGGCAGTAAACCCACTTGGTAGCAGTCTGTACCACACAGATTCACTTGGTAGCTGTGGCTGAGCAGTCAGACTTCCCTCAAGAAGAGTTAGGCAGTATACAGAGTATTCACAATAGGTCACAAGAACACAGTAGAACAAGCAAACACTAACCAGAGCTTGGTGTAAAAGAGATAATTATTTATTTAAAACCACATCTAATAAAACACACAGGCACTAATATTAAGCAGTTCAAAAACACGGTCACTAAAAGATATACACTCCCTTAAAAGAATATTAGTCTTAAGTAAAGCCCCACTTATTTTCAGACATCGGTGAGCGCTTAACGCAGATGACACTCTAATTCGGTTTAAAAGGGAGAGAAAGGCAGAGCATAAATTGGAACAGATCCCAACACTTTCAAAAGAACACAGCAAGAGAGGAAGGCAGAATCAAACCGTGAAGTTAGAGTTCAGAAAGCCGGATCCACTTTAAGAGGATCAGAACGAAATGTGTCCAAGGTCACACGGTTGAAAAGTGCACAAAAGTCTCAAAGGTTCAGAAAGAGTTGGACCAAAAGAAAGGGACCAGTTAGATAGTCAAGGCGGCCAGCCCAGTCCAGAAGGTTAAGGGATTATTATTACCTTGTAGCAATCTTTAGAAAGGGAGGCCTGGCGGACACGGTACCTTAAAGTGGTGAGAATACTCCAGCGGGCACAGTTGTTCCTGGCAGCGGATGCAAGTCGGTGCTTCTTCCGGGGGAAGAGAGGATCTCATCGGGGAGGAAGACAGGAGTCTGTTGTACTGCCAGGGAAGAAACCAGCCGCGGAGTTCTCAGTTAAAAGGAGCAGTCCTTTTATTCGGGGTCCAGTGGTAAGTGGCTATCCGGTTGCCGGGGTGCTTGGCACGGGCCATTCGACCACAAGACATCCTGGGATGTGAGGAAAAGAAGGTAAACTGGTTGTGCCCACCAGTCGGGGGAAGAAGACTCTCCAGCCGGGAGATCTTCTCTGTCGTCGGGAAGTGGTGAGTCGGTTCCGCAGGGCTCCACCGGTGGTGTCGTAGCAGGTCGGCTCAGCTTCTCCCTCTTCTGATTCTCAGGTCCTGTGGTGACTTCTGAAGTTCCAGTCCCAAAAGCCCTGCTTTTATGCAGCACACCCCCATTCACTCAGCCTAGCTGTCAATCAAACATGCTAAGTGGTGAGCCGGCCGGCTCACCACTTGGGCCAATCACACAAGAGTGCGACTTGAGTTACCAAGGTAACTCAGTCCAGGGTGCCTAAACCCCCTCCCACACCCCCTGTGGTACCCAGACAGAGTGGCACCACCTTTGGAGGCTTCTGTGGAGAAGCCCGCCAAAAAGTGGAACAAAGGGCTCGACTTGGGTTGGAGTCACAGAAGAGAACACAAACGCCATTTTAGAATCGAGTTCTGGCAAAAAATACCAACCGGCGAATTAATATTAAATAAATAAACCGGCGGTATGTTCTAGGCTATGATAATTAAATAATTAAAGTTGGTAGCCTCGAACAATGGGAAAAACCCATAGAGATATATTTGTGGTCGAATATAAAAAGTAGTATCCACTGCCACCAGCCAAAACTCGATCAGGGGGGGGCGGAGACCTGCCCCCTCGACTAACAGACCCCGGGGCAATCGAATTGCCCCGACCAGTACGTCCACAATATGATGGTTTGTACAGGTTTCTGTTCATAATTTGGGACTAATAAAGCCAATGGTGACTTCACATGCCCTGGGAGACAGTAGTCAGTCCCAGGGTATGGAGTCTATGGTGGGGTGTCACTATGACACCCCTATGTCACTGCACGGAGGGTGCTGTGTAACACACATAGTAAAAACACATAAGTCCCTATGGAGTAAAGGACCCCATAGCCCATAAAACACATTAACAGTCAAAGGAACACCACAAATCATGTCCAAGAGTGGGAGAAAGAGTCTCACTCTTGGCAGGAGAAAAAAACAAACTCCAGAAATCCAGCAAAGCTGCTGGGGGACTCACTAGGTTAGGACATTTAGCCTAAACAGAGAATTCTCCCTAACAGAAGCCGCAGTCGCACACATCGATACGGCAGGTAGAGCCATATGTATAGCAATGGAAATGAGACGGACGGCCTGGTTTAGAGAAACCAAATTCGATCCCGATGCCCAGGAAATAATACTTGATCTCTCATTTGAAGGGGGTGACCCGTTTCACTCCCGCCACAGACGCATCTTTGCTATTCAAAAGAAGAACCAGCCAGGTTTGCGAGTGTCCTAGATATATCCTTTCCTGGATCTGAAGTCTGTCTCCATTTGGCAGCCTCATCGATCATTCCTCAGATTTCTAGTCATGGGACTGCATTTTCAATACAAGGTGCTGCCCTTTGGCCTCATCTCAGCACCAAGGGTCCTTACGAGACTTTTGAACAGGGTGGCTGCTCTGCTTCGGACAGAGGGCCACCATGTATTTCCGTAACTCAGCGGCTGACTACTCAGAGTGGAGTCGCCAGAGCAGGCCTGGAGCACAACTTGCAGGCTCATGAGCACATTATACGACCTGGGGTTCTCAATCAACTTCTAGAAGTCACAACTTCAGCCTACACAAACCCTAGTGGTGGTAGGACTTCTGTGGGACACACAGAGGAAGATGATTTTCCCTGCAAATTTGTCGGCCTCATGGAGCAAAGAGACCGGTGCTCAGACGGCAGCGGTTCCCATACCGGCACACCTGAACCAGGATCTTGGATGGTGGAGGCAGGACACCAACCTCATGGAAGGCAGTCTGTTCAGACAGCCCATCCTGCAATATACGATTACAACAGATTCATCCCTCCAAGGGTGGGGAACCACTCTGGGCAGCCACACAGGTCTCTGGTCAAAGGAGGAACAGCAGAATCATATCCACTGGTTGGAAATTTTGGCCATCTGGCTTGTGCTCATGGTGTTCCTTCCAATGGTCAAAGGCAGTTCTGTCTGTATTAGACAGACAACTCCACTTGCATGTTCTACCTCAACAAACAGGGGGGCACCAGGTCTCCCACTCTGTGCCGGCTTGCCATCAGCATATGGGAATGGGCCATTGCGCAAAGCATATGGCTCTCAGCAGTCCACCTCCCAGGGGAATCGAACATAGAGGTGGATGGACTCTGCAGGCTAGGTTCAGACAATTACGAGTGGCAGTTGAACAAGGTGGTCCTTCTGTGCATTTTCAGCCTGTGGGGGCATCCTCGCATAGACCTGTTCGTGACAGAGCACAACGGGACATGTCAACAGTTTGCCTCCTTTGGGGTCTGGGTCATTGCTCTATGGAGGATGCATTACAGGTCCAGTGGGACGTAATGGGGGCTTATGCATTCCCTCCCACCCCGCTGCTTCACCGGGCCATTGGCAAAATCAGAGAAGCTTCTCAACTGCGACTGATCCTAATAGCGCTGCAGTGGCCGGCCAGGCCCTGGTTCTCGGACCTCCTGCAGATGTCAGAGCAGCCTGCGGTTCCCCTCGCCTTAGGGACGGACCCACTCCTGGTGCAGCAGAGGAGAGAGAGCAGTGGTTCATCCCTCTCCGGAGAGGTTAGCCCTAGCAGCCTGGTCACTGAACAGATAACTCTACAACACCTGCTCTGCTGCACAGTAAGTTGTGATCCATGAACTATTGTTGTCACCCCTCCTTGCTTTACTACTCCCTGGCCATTCCACTGTGTGTTTCATTACTGTACCTTTGCCTGCACTTGTTACTTCTAGGTTCTTCAGTTGTTTACTGTGTCTGGTGGGTTGGGATTCTGCTTTGCACTTTGACACTGTTGTTGGGTTCTACCCTATCATATTATCATATTGACATTGTGGTGTTGTCTATGGTTTTTTTGCATTACGTGCATTGCCTGCATTCCTTACTTCTAGGTTCCTTGTTGTGGTTTGGTTCTGTGGCGATTGTTTTTGACCCTGGTTGTGCTCTTGGTTTTGACATTACTTTGCATTGCCAGCACTCTTCCTTGCTGTGTTTGGTGCTTTGTTGATGGTCCTTGCATACATCTGATTTCTAATTTATTTTTTTATTTAAAAATTGTATATGGTTTACAAAAAGAAAACCTTTACAAACTTCATATTTGTTACATCACAGATCGTGTTAAAATAGTTTCTCAACTAAAAGCTTGACATAGCAACAACATAAAAAAAAACATGGAGACTAAAAACATTTGTTTAGATTTTAACAAATTTATACGTTAAATACTAAGTTCATCATCTTAGTAGAATCAACATTAATGAAAAATCAAAGTAACATAACCTCCATGTAACTTGTCAGTAACATACATAGTTTGTGTAAGGCATTACAGCAAGGATCATATATTAACTCAAGGAAAAAAAAGTACAATTAAATGAACAAAAAAAGGCTTAGATTAGACTCACTAGACCGGTGATGTACACTCATTAGACAGATGAGTGTACATCACCAGATAGAACAGTCCATCATGAAAAAGCCACATAGATTGCGAACATTAATCACTCAAGAAAAACTGATAGCATAGTAGAGTTGAGGTTGTCCTTTCATGTCTATAAAGGAAGGGAACAACGATTAAAGAGTAGATGATGAGAATTGTGCATTGTTCATCACATTGTTCAAGTTTTAATAGAAATCTGCCCAATGCCAATATAAGGCAGGTACTAGTACCTGACATTGCCCTTTCCCAGAATGACTGGTGGGCAATCGGCGTTAATTTTGGATAGTAATCCGCAAGAGATTTAGTCAAGTGATTTAAAAAAATATATATATATAAAACTAAATGCTTTGTTTCTTGCTAGGTGTCATTGTGGCAGAACCGACGAGATCTTTTGTTACGTGCTATAAGGGGGAGTTTGTATTGAACACGTTCCAGTGTCGGAAGTTGGTTCAATTTAAACCTCATATAAACGGTACGAATCTTCGGGCAAGTGTATTTTAATAGGTATAGAGCCCTAGCAGATCTTAGTTCAAAATAAAACATTCTGTATATGTTTCATATGTATGGTTGGAATCAATAGTATGGATCCAATCCATGTCATATAACTTACGTTTTACCCTTGGGAGCCCCAAGAGTAAATCTTCTTGAGATGCATTGATATGGGCAAGGATTCCTTTCATTCGGATGCCAAATGAGACCATAGATGGCACTTTTTGGTCAGTCAAGAGCTCACTGAGGTCATTGTATAGAGCTTTGCGAGATGGAGCTAACAGTTCGGTATATGTTGATTGCTCGCGCCAAGTGTGTCTTACTGACAGCGATAGCTGCCCCAGCTTCTGCCGTATTATACAATTTGGCACCGCTAGGGTAAGCTCCAAAGTCAGTTTCCACAGCTGGCCTTGCACTTTATTTAGGACATCGTCCAAGTTGAAAAGGCATATATCTAGCCCTTAAAGTATAGTGGGCTCCACCTTAAGCAAATAGAAATCCAAGAGTGGAACTAGACATTTTTTTGCATACTTCCTAGAAATTACTTTCATCTGGGAAAGCAAGGGACAAACCTTCCATGCTAGTGCCAGTGACCAGGACTTCAGTGAGTTGGAATCAGCTAATTGATAACCCAAATATCGTGAAGAGTGCACACGTTGAATTGTTTGGCCACAAAGGTTCCATTTGTAGGGTTTTTTGCGCTTTTTGTTAGTAAATATGATTGATTGATTTGAGCGGATTAGCTTGCAAATTATGGCCCAACGCAAAATTATAAAAAACGTTACGTCAGTTGTATGGGTAGGTGCAATTTGTAAATGCAACATATTGAAGGAAAAGGGAATTTGAAATTTCAAGGCAATATAAGTTTGCCATAGTTCAGCAGAAATACAGGAACGCATTGTCAAAGCTTCAGATTGAACAGTACCTCTTAATATAGACCAGATGTTACGAACGTCCCTTTTACATAGGAGAGTGAGTAGTTTCTGATTTTCAGTACAATGTATTTGGTGTTTAATCTGTCTGAGTTCCTAGCGACAAGTTGGATGCGTTGTTTCTGCAGTAAGTAATCCGCAGCCGTAATATGAAGGTGGGTTTAAAGCTTTCATGTCTCGATTTCTTATGGATTTAAGTTTCTGTATTTGGTTATTACAAAGGTTTATAGTGGAGGCGAGCGTTGTTGTTAAATGCAATAGCCAGTTCTTTAAGATGATTTTGTATTATGAGAATTCCATGATTCCCTTGCTGGAGAGCCTTCATCAAGAAGACTTTGATCAAACACACGATAGACGTCTCTTTGCACTAGATATGTGAGCTGTCTGCATACATCGGGGGGCCAATGAACCGAGGTGTTAATTCTGTCCGGCCGGATTGCAATTTAAAGGTGGTGCTTTTATATTTAGTTGCAGTGTGATAGGGGAATGATCGCCTATGGCGGTAACCCCAATCAAAACAGGAGCAGCCTTTGGAAGCAAATTCTCCGAAACAAAGAAACAATCTATTCAGGAGGACACCACACCTCTTTTCCATGTTACCAGAGGAGAATCAGAAAAAAATTTAACAGTGACAATTCCGTAGTTCAAAAAATTGTGCCCATTAATCACCTCTCTTCAAGGAAGGAGAGAAGGAGTCAGAGTATGAAGAGAACAGTTGTGAGCTACTGCAATTTGCATTGAAATCGCCACCAAAGATAATTAAAAAGTGCGGATTAGAAATCATAGCATCCAATATAAGATCCAAAGAGTCACAGAATTCATCAAAGATGTGTTTCAAAGGGTTGAAATAGATGCATATAATCAAAAAAGTTACATCGGGTAAGTACAACAGGGAGTATTCAATTGCCAAGATATCATTTAAAGAGGAGAAAACCTTGGCTTTATGATGGACCTTGTTATTTAGTAAGATGGCAAGTTCTCCCCAGGGTCGGCCCACTAAGCCGTGTATTGCTGGAAGGGAAAAAGGTAGTAAAGCCATCTACACCAATCAGAGGGGTGGTCATAGTTTCCTGAATGATGAATATTGTGGGCAACTCATAACAGAATCCAGACAGTTTTTAAGATTTACATACCAACAACAATTCTACAAGGTAATCGAGAGGACCCCAGAGCTATGGTTTGTTAACCGTTTAGCAATCTCAGATATTGTGGCAAGTAGTGGAGTAAACCACGTAAGGGATGCAGCATTAGCAACCAAGTCTGTGAGCAGAGGTAATAAATCATACTCCTACGTCCCGTCCCCTTTCCTCCATACTTATGGGACATTCCTACGTCCTGTGGGACGGGAACGAAGCACTTTGTAAAAAGCATCACATTTTTAAAAAATGAGTCCGTCCTTTCTTTTTACGCGGGGTACCGCACACGCCCGTAACCCCGCCCAGTGCATCACCCATCAGTCCTTTTCTCCGCACGATCACGACTGGGCGCACTTGCATCTTTGGGAGATTTTTTCCTTCCAGTGTCGTCCTCTCCTGCTCCAGCTTAGTTGTTGCGTAGTAGTCCGTCTATGCTGTTCCGTTTAGATTTTCCAAATCGTTATTTGTGTGAGCGACGCTTCGCTAGGGCAGATCCCCATCCTCTTTGTTTAGAGTGTTTGGGTCCGGACCACCGGTGGGACTCGTGCTTCTACTGCGATTCCCTTTCAGTCCGGGCTCTTCACCGTCTGGAGCAGTGGGAAGAGGTGTTTCACGGCGCTCCTCCTCTGCATTTCAGAGCTTCATCAGCGAGAAGAGACGCCCGGTAAGCTCTTTAGTTTTTGGGGCACCCCGGCCGGGGGACTCCTTCCCAGGGTCTTCCCGGTCCGAGAGGAGCTTCAAGAGCTCCGTTAACGGGGTTTCCCCTGAGGTGCCTTCTAGGCCTAAAAAGTGTACCAGAGTTTTCTCTGAGGGTCTCCTTAAAGGGCCTATCAACACCAGATTACAATCCGAAGCCCCTCCTGTGGGGGCTGTTTGTGGGCCCAGTTCTACTGAGGCAGTGGGTACCAGAGCTTGCTTTGAGGTCTCCTTGTCTGGAGCTTCCCATACAGACACTGGGGTACGTCATGAGGCCTCCGTTGAGGCTTTCTGTACCGAACTAAGGTTTGAGGCCCCTCGTGAGCGAGCCATTACCGGATTCGGGTCCGAGGTGCCTCTGTTTGAGGCTAAGGTGACCGACCGTTCCGAGAGGCCTGTAAAGGTCTTGTTGGTGAGGTGTACTCACCATTTGTTCCTGCTCAGGCGGTGACACCGGTTCTGTCGAGCGGGCACAGAGTGAGGTCTCTGGCCGTAATTGCTCTGTTACCAGGGTGGCCGAGGTCCCTCCGTTGGAGGCTAATTTGGCTGATGGCATGTCTCAGAAACATCCTTGACCACACAGTACCGGCTCTGCCGAGGTTCCTTGTGTCAAGGCTAAAATGAAGATCCCTGACCCGCCTGTGGAGACCCCTGCCTCACTCCCACATGTGTCATAGTTCTCCTCAGGAGCTGACAAAATGTTGGCCGTTCCCGCTAAGACTAAGGCGGCCATTTTGGATTCCTCCCTTACACCTATGCCATCAGCTTTTGGTGCTGGGAGCAGTTTCTTCCTTGCGCGCATCCTTTCCGTCCAGTGTTTGACTGGAACGCTCGGAGGCCTTTACTGCACACCGTCTTGCTCCCTGCGACATCTGCACCCTTGATCTATGTTGATTCTAGTGGAGAAGGACCTTCTTGGCAGCCTTTTCCATTATGCCCTTGGAGCTACTCTGCTCACGAGAGGGCCTCTCTTGCCACGCCTAAACCGTCAGCGAAGGGCGCCTTTTTCGAAAAATTTCAAAGGCTTATGCACTCCGACCCCATGAAGGTTTATTTCCGAGGCTTGTTTTGAGAAATCTGTCCTCCAGTGGCTCCTGCGCCGTTGGTTTCAGCAGTGGCACCGGTGGTTCCGGCAAGCTCCGCCTTTGCCGGCCGGCCTCCAGTTCTTCCTCCCTTGTCTCCAGTGGACAAATCTTCAGCAGGGCCAGATGAGACGCAGCTTGACCCGGGTGTGTCGGATGACGCACAGGGGGGGGAATCGGGACAGCGAGGACCAGCCACGCTCTGTTAGAGCCTTCCATGACCGGGTGCTGGCCATGTCTTCTGGATGTTCCAGGACCCGAGGCACCCGCTCCTCGGGAAGGGGTGCTTTCTGGGGCGTTCACCTTGTCTCCTCTGGAGCGTACCGGCTTGTTCTTCCAGAAGGACGTTTTGGCTGAGGTCCATAAGGTCTGGGAGAAACCACACTCTGGACTGTTTAACAAAAATATTGAGGCTAGTTATAGGTTTCATTCTTCGGAAGAGGTAGCCTTAGCGTCTTGTCCGCCCCCTTCCTCCACGGTGGTGGCTACTGCCACGTTACAATCCAGACCGGCTTCAGCGTCATCCACCACAGCAGCCCAGGTTCTGGCCAAAGAGGACAAGCTTCTTGACTCTTTGGGGAGGAAGATCTTTGCTAATTCAGCCCTGCAGTTGTGTCAAGCGAACGCGGAGCTTGTGTTAGCGGGGGTGAATCTGAAAATGTGGAAAGGTCTGTCGTAGTTTGAGGAATTCATCCCCGCGGATAAACCAGACTATTTTAAAGTGAGTTTGTCAGATGCCACGGTCCTGGCGCAGGGTGTGCTTGAGGCTGCGGCGCATCATGTTGATACCTCGGCTGAGGCCTCATGCCTGGCGTGGACACCTCTCGTCAGGCCTGGCTTCATGCCGCAAAGGTTTCCAAGAGGTGCAGGATAAAGTTCTGGACCTGCCCTTTGATGGCAAAGGGCTTTTTCATTCATCGACAGACGTTGAACTGACCAAGACTAAGGACAGCACTCAGACCGCCAAGTCCCTGTTCGTTTTGGTGAAACTGCCTTTCAGGGCGCAGAGGACTTCTTCACAGCCTCGGCCTTCCTCTGGTTTTCAAAGGTTTTTGGATCAGAAGACTCATAGAGTCGATACTCCAACCGGACACTCCTGTCAGAGTCGGCAACGTGGCCAGTTTTTCTCTCGATCCTCTGCTTCCTCCTCAGGATCTGGTGGTCCCGCCACCGAGAAACCAGCTAAATTAGGGTTTTCTGCGCTCCCCTGAGACCCCGGTCTGAGGGTGCATTGCGTCTCAATGGGAGGCGTGGCAGACCATCACCGAGGACCAGTGGGGTCTTGTCAGTTGCTCGGGCGGCCTTCCGTTTGCCCCTACCGCACCCTCGAATCCTCCATTCCAGCAGTCGGAGACGCCCTCCTTCAGAGCCGAGGTCCAGAAGCTTCTGGATCTCAGGGCGGTGGAACCCGTTCCCCGAGGGGAGCGAGGGGAGGGCTTCTACTCCAGTCTGTTGACGGTGACCAAAATCAACCAGGCTGGCCTGTGCACCATCCTAGACCTTTCCCAGTTCAATCTCTCTCTTCCCCAAGAGAAATTCAAGATGATCACGCCCTGTCTGAAAAAGTCCTCTTTGCAGAAGGGCGACTGGCTCAGCGTGGTAGACCTTCAGGATACTTGTATGCATATCCTTATTTGGAGTCAGCATCGGAAATACCTACAGTGTTCCATGTGGGAGGAAGGAGCATTTCCAGTTTCGTGTGCTCCCTTTTGGCCTAAGCTCAGCACTGCATGTCTTTACGAAGATGTCGGTCATCGCAGCTTATCTTCGGCTACAGGGTATCCATGTGTATCCATATTTGGACGATTGGCTGCTGCTCAGTCCATGTCCGCCGTCGGCCTCTAACAACCTGCAGTCTCTCCTCCAGCTCCTGTTCCACCTTGGGCTGTCGGTGAACTGGCAGAAATCCTCCATGACGGTCTCTCAGGACTTGATTTTCCTGGGTTTTTCGTTGGAAAACGATCGACTGCAGAGTATACCTGACCGGGGACAGAATGGCGGATCTGTTGGCCACGTGTCAGGTGTTTATGTGGTCAGGGGAGCATGTCGGCCTGGTGGTTCCAGAGGCTTCTGGGCCTCATGGCCTTGTGTGTGCAGGCCCTTCCTCTTGCTCGTCTCATGATGAGGACGACGCAGATGGCTTTTCGGAGCTCTTGGTGTCAAGCAGTGGATCCAGACTCTAAAATGATTTTGGTTCCATCCTTCATGAGGACAGACCTGCTGTGGTGGTCTTCTCTCAGCAATCTGTTTGGCGCTGCTTTTCAAGACCCCTGCCCGCTATTAACGGTCACGACGGACTCCTCCCTTCTGGGTTGGGGTGCGACGTTGGATCTTCAAGTGTCCGATCTCTGGTCCCCGCAGGACAGACAGCTTCAAATAAATCACCTGGAGCTCCTGGCGATATTCTTGGCGCTGAAAGGGTTCAAGCCTGCCATTGTCAACTAGGCTTTCCGTGTCCGCATGGACAATGTGGTGCCCATGTTTTATATCAACAAGCAGGGGGGTACCAAGTACCCTCCTCTTGTGTATCTTGCCATTCAGATTTGGGAATGGGCTGTTCAACATGGTATCTGGCTGGTGGCAGTACACATCCCGGGCCAGCTGAATGTTAATGCAGATGCCCTCAGCAGACAAACAATGGTCAGCTACGAGTGGGAACTGAACACGGAGGTCCTCTTACAGATTTTCCGTTGTTGGGGCACTCTGGATGTGGACCTCTTTGCGATGTCGACAAACAGGAAGCTTCCCCTGTATGCCTCCAGAAACGGGCTGGGAGCCTCCTCTCTTGGGGATGCTCTTGAGATTCCCTGGCACAACAAGAGGGCCTACGCTTTTCAGCCTCTGCCTCTGATTCATCAGTCGCTTTGCAAGCTGAGGGGCACAGTGAATTGTTCTCTTCTGTTCATAGCACTGTGGTGGCCGGCCAGGTTTCGGTTTTCGGATCGTGTGGGATTAGTGCAGTGCTTTGTTGTTTATCAAGCACTACAATAGCCTCAATGAGCCATGATGGGCTACTTAGATCTTCGGAGGGGTCCTCCGATGTATACAGTTGATCAATAGCGTTTATTTCCATAGCCTTGCGATGATCATGATAAAGATTTCTTTCGATAACCAGAAATCTAAATACATTGTCAAGCTTAAGGGTGTTGAGCTTTACTGCCTCAAACAGTGGATTTGAAGGCAGCTGGTGGATTCTCCCCCCCCCCCCCCCCTAGTCGGGGTGGCCCCCCAAAGCAGCTGCTTCTGCAAAAGATCTTGCTGTATAGTTTTCATGTTGATCAGGACTCAAAGTTTGTGTAGATTGGGTTGTTGACAAAATATGGGGAGTGGTTTGAGCCTTACCAATTAGTGTGTCAAGAGTCACTCATTTTTCCACTTGAAAATTCGCATTAGCAAGCATATAGCCCTCCAATGTACTAGTTTAGGCAGCCAGATCGCCTATAATGTATTTCACGTTCTCCAGTTCTACATGGGTCCGTTCATGCCCTTTATCAAGAGGATTCAATATCTGTGTAATAACTGGATAATGCGACAGAATTTGATGGAAAAACTTCTCTAGATTAGTGATTTCTTGATTTGGAAAGGGCAAAACGTAGTTGTCGAGGGCTTTATTATTAGTAAGCACTTTTGAGGGTGACGTCAGGGGAGGTTGGGAAGCTTGTAGAGGGGAGAAGAGCATGTGGAAAGTTAGACGTTTTCTGTGGTACCGTATGGTGAGCAATAGTATCACCATGGGTATTGTGTGAAAAGTTATCAATCACTGGGAGGGGCACAAAGATAAGAGGAGCGCCCTACTGATTCTCTACAGGGCTTTGTCCATTCAGCCTGAATGGTAGGAGATAATATGGAAACATCAGAGATACAATGCCCGTAGCGATCGTGCCTTTGCGATGGATGTTTTTCATTTAGTAACAAGTCCCTAAAGACTGTACCGCTTGTACTCGCCGTTGGCGTGTTGAATCCAAGTTGCCCAACCAAAAAAGAATCTTTCTGAGATTGTATTGCAGGTTGTGCATCGGCATACGAAGTCTGGCCAATAGTTGGTTCAACAGCCATTGACTGAAGGCTGTAAGGTACTGTAATGTACAGTGTCAAGGTCCATATTTCTGTCATTGTGAGTGGAAAGGGTAGATAACTGGTGATAAATTAAGTCAGTACCTTCCCCCTCATAAGAAGCATGAACCTGGATTGGAGCAGTCATTCAAATACTAGGATTCAAATGCCTTTCATACATTTCCCACTTCGTAAGCTCCCAACCATTATGATCTTACGAGTGCACACAATTCGTCAAAAATTTGATATTATCAAGTAAATAGTGGTTCTAATAAAAAGCCACTCTCAATTGAGTGCTGTTGCAACAATCAAGCTTAACACTGTGAGAAATAGTGATTTGAAGTCACAATAAGCCATACATAGCCAATAACAAACAAGACACTGTGCATAAATCTCAACTAGGGCCTTTATAGAAAAGGGAAAATGATTATCATAATTTGAAAGGGTAAACCTTATTCCGACCTGCCCGCCGCACTGCCGAACAGCCCAACACTTCGGACACTTACAATGCACTTCTGGATGCGCGTGCACCAGATATTTGTAAGTGGAAGGGGCAGCGGCAGTGGGCCGGACAACAGATGAGCCTACGAGGGAAAAAATGAAAACGGTGTGTTCAGGTAACGGCTCAGGCAGATACCGCACAAGCACAAGTCCCAATGGAGGTGCACATGTACACAGTCCAAAATATTTACATCTGTTTTCATAGGTCTGTTTATTGTTCTGTGCTGTTTCTACTCCCTGTTGTTCCTCCCCTTGTGCCTCCTTACTGTCTTCCCCATGTGCTACCCACAATCCCCTCCTCCTCCTCCTCCTCCTCCTCTTTCCCCCTGCACCTTCTATGGTGCACTCTGTCTAGCCTATCTTAGCTGCTATTCTGTCGACTATCCTATCCCTCTCACTATGTCTGTCAGGAAGAAGCTGCAAAGGGACGTCCTGGTCTCCAACCCAGGGCTCCCTATTGCTGATACCTACAACAGTGCTTCCTCCAGACAGACCCTCACCGACATCCTCTTTGTCGTTCCCTCTCCAGGCCTATGGACCCCTATATGGTTTCTCTTCTCCCATTAATGGTGGCACCTGGTAGGAGGCCCTCCTGGCCCGCTTCCATGCCTCTAAAACCATCATCGTCTACTTAAATGGTTTCGTCTTGGTCCAGGGCCCTCTGGCCAATCGCCTCCTTTTTGATAGACGCTTCCCTTGCCTTATCAACTTCGTTTCTTCTCCTGCTATCCCTACTTGCCCCTCTCTGGCCCCTCTGCCACCTCCTTCCTCTGCCACCTTTCCAGCACCCTCTGCTGCTTCTCTGGCCACCCTGTTGCCTCCTTCCTCAGCTACCTCTCGGGCACTCTTCTCTTCCTCTCAGACTACCCTGCCTTCTCTTCCTTCCTCCTCTGCCCATCCTTGGGCACCTCCAACATTTCTGCAATGGCACACCTATGGCCTGTACCCCTCCATGGAAGACCTTCAAAGGCGGCAACCTGTTCCACATTGCTACTTTCTCTTCCATTGCTCCTTCCCCCTCCTTGTCTTGTCACGCCTAGCAACACTTGTGTACAGGCGTGCTATAAATGACATTTCATATCACCTCAATCAGTCTCGGGACAATCTAGATTTCATACAAAACACCAGAAGCCATGCTACACACAGGCAATACAAGAGCAAATGGACCAGATTCTGCTTCTGGGCAAGAGAGACAGGAGTGGATCCCCCATCATGCACTCTAGACTAGGTGTTCTCATTCTCAGCACATTTAGCTAGGTCAGAGGTCCAGATAGACACATGCCGGACCTATCTGGCAGCCGTAGGCGCCAATAGGTACCCAGACAAAAATGTTTTCTCTGCTTCTGACCCAGTGGTGAAAAGACATCTGGTGGGGTTAACAAGGCTGTACCTGCCTGTCAGGCACATGCACACAGTCTAGGTCCTCAACGAAGTCCTCCACGCCCTAGCGCATAAAACTTTCGAGCTCATGGCAGCTGTAGTCATCCGATTAGTCACAATCAAAACAGCGCTCCTGGTGGGCCTCACCTCAGCACGCAGAATTAGCTAAATTCAGGCATTAGTGGCTGCACAGCATACACTACACTCCATCGAGACAAGGTGGTGCTCTGCACTCATCCTTCCTTTCTCCCCAAGGTGGTCTCATCATTCCACCTCAATGAGGAAATCTTACTTCCCACTTTCTTCCCTATTCCCACAGAAGAGGCAGAGGAAGTGCTACACTGTCTTGACGTCAGGAGAGCATTGAAATTCTACCTGCATAGAACCAAGGATTTCCACAAGTCAAACGCCCGGTTAATTACCTTTGGTGGATCGAAAGCAGACAGACAAGCGTCCAAGGCTTCAATCACCAGATGGATGGTCTTGGCCATTCACGAAGCATGAAGCATATAAGGTGCAGCGCAAAGATTCCGAGGAACATTCACCCTCATGCTTTCAGATCCAAGGCAACAGCGGTCGCTTTCCAAAGACATGGCAAGTGAAAGCTGGCATTCCCCACGTTTACAATGAAATAACAAAATAAGAGACACTAGTGGACACACCCCAGTAAGGAATGAGACCAGGACCAATTGCAAGCGAGGTAAAAGACAAGACTTTGTATAAAGTAAAATGCGGCATGCAGAGGACTCCGGGAGCGCTCTGCCCAAACAGAAAATACACATTATATTACAAAAACACGTCATCTATGACGTGTACTATAGGGGATACACAAAGTAGTGTTCATTGAGCAAAGGGGACTGGACAGTATGTTTTGTGTAGGGATGTTGCTCCAGGATTGGTCAGCTCCGGTTTTGTAACTTCTTGGATCACGCGGGTCAGCTGGGCTCATCTGGGAGGGGTGCAGGGTCAGGCGATGTCAGTGTTGCTGTATTTCATTCTATCTAACTCTTTGCCCTTGTGGCCATAACGCATTTTAGTATTATACATATATTTCACTACACAATACATATATCCTCTAAGCATTTGACCTGAGCCCCCACGAGTGAGGGTACATTGGCCCAGGTGCCTTATCTAACACAGTATTTTAAAAACACGTTAATCAAGCATCTCTTTGGATCTAATGTGGGTGTTTTACTCTTTGTTAGTACAAGAAAGAAATATGGCCACATGGGACTAGTGATATGGGGGTGAACTAGAGTGGCACATGGGCAGGGGGCATGCAACTGTTACATCAAAGAGGTGTGGGGATAGGGGGGCTTGTGGTCTATATTTCTTTAGAAGATGTCTGCTAGTGCAGAGGCAGATTTGTGGAGATGGATGGATTTTCCCTGGACCAGGCTCCAGGCCGGTCACACACAGGGCAATGATGTAAAAGGAAGAGGAGAGATAGTGTTTAGCTCGCTACACTTTACACCCAAGGTTCCGTGAGAACAGGACAGCTGTGGAGACGGCAGACGGGAGGAGGTGTGGGGTTGGCCTGCTGGCTGTGTGCAGAGAACGAAGGAGAGAGGTGCAGGCCTGCTTTCAGCATTTACATGCAGCCTCGTAGAAAATGGTGTCGATAGTTAACACAAAATGGAGTTTTGCAGCTCATAGGCCATGCATAGTTGTCATTCGATGGCTACCTCACACCTTGGCCAGAGGTCCGCTGTCAACTGCGGAATGAGCATATCATGTGCGTCATTAGGAATGAAGGGGGGCCTGGGAGACCCTTCCTCCCTTACACAAGCAATTAGCAGGGTGGCCACATGCCCCATCAGCCTTTTGAAAACATACTGCATGGATGCCAGCGCACAGGCTAAAGTGACCTTTGGCCAGGCTGTGCTGCAAAATCTGTTTGCCTAGACTAAACTACATCACTTCTCCCCAGGGCTTCCATCGGTGGTAATGGCCCATACAGGATGGAGGAAAGGAGACTGAACGTAGGAGTAATTACAAGTTACTCACCGGAGTGACTAATGTACTCCTAGTCCCCTTTCCTTTCCCTTTTAAAAAATAGCATCCATAGGCGGTTTAATACAGCTGACGCATCAAAGGGGACTGGGGTGTGGCGCTGGTGGGTGGGGTCAAGGGAGTGCACCCTCCAGGGCCGCAGCACTGCGCGCATCTAAATTTAAAGGGGGAAAGACCATTATTTTTCTAGTGAAAAGGTTTCACTTCACGTCTCTAGTGAGGAAAGCCAATACAGGATGGAGGAAAGGGGACTATGAATATATTAGTCACTCTGGTGAGTAACTTAATTTCTCTCTGCTCTTTTCATTGCAAAGTGCCCACATACCCAAGTTGTTCTGAATAGAGAAAATTCTATTTCCTTGGGGGGGGGGGGGGGGGGCTGGACGGAGGATGTGCGTAAGCTTGCACCAGAAGCTTTGGATATAAAGGATTCAGTTCTGCTTAAAATATGCTCCTGGAATGAGAACTTCTCGCCTTCATCTAGTACTTCAATAATTCCATTTCGTTACACACTCAAACAGCTGGAATCTTCTGTTTAAGAACGGTTTCCATATTGGGGTAGTTGATCACTTTAGTAACCTGGGCTTTTAATAGAATGAGATGAAGAGAAACATATCTGCTTTGAAGACACTGAAAGCTGGCATGCATCAAATTAAGATGAAGGTTCTCTGTATTACAAAAAACACACTTCTTGTTAATGGCGTTTGCAACAAAGTGAATAATTTTATAATCCCGGTTTGTGGCGGGACTTTTAAATGAAGCTGTCAGCCTCCCCTACAGTAACTTGACCGATTTTGCTCTGACTAAGCTACTCTTCTCCAGACGTTCGCAAACCCAAAGAACCTGGAGTCTAGTCAAATGTATCAATCGTGTCATTTGATACAATCCCCTTTATTTAAATGTAATTTAGGAAAATACATGTTTAAATAATTGCAACCACGTCTATAAATGTATATTTATTAAAAAAGGATGTGAAGGCGATGGCATGAATGAGGGAAGGAAACAAGGAAACCAAGTAGAGGATAGATTACCCTGCTTTGATGAGCCAGTTTAAAAACATATGAAAATAAGTCTCCATAATGGGAATGGCACTAAACGTGAAGTACTGCTCCCTAAACAGCCTTTAGGAAAAATACTAGGCTGGGCTTGGCTTCCAAAGCTGCTGCCTCTGTCTCTCTCTGCCCTAATGTTCATTCTGATGAGTGGTAGGACTGTTTTTCCATTCTCTCCTGGAACACAAGAGGCTATAATCGCTTCTTAAGTAATTCTGAGTTAACCCAGCATTTAATGGGCTAAATATCATGGAGGTCTGGCTGAAAAGCAGTTTGGCTATAGATGGATATGTTTGAATCCAGCTATTCAGGGATCAGGGGGTGATCGTCGATCGGGAGACTTATTGGTAGCAGTAAATAATTTGTTAATATTATGGTTTTATGCCCTGCAGCTTAATAGTAAGGTAGTATTAGCAGTAGTTGTGGCTTGGGACAAGTTAGTTTTATTGATTATTATTATCTACAATCTGCTGGTTCATTGTAAATCATCTCGGGGTAAGAGGAATAGTAGGTGGGATTCTAGCGGTTTGGCAGTGGAGCACAATGCCTTTTAATATGATAGTACTTGAAGATTTCAATGCAAGATTCACGGATGTAGAAAGTAAAAAAAAGGGGGTATTTTGAAGAAGATTCACCCATAAATCTCTTAAAATGTTGTGTTTATCCTCAAAAAAGCAAGGAAGGAACGTTGTCTGAATTTTTACTTGCATGGAAGATGGTATGGCCATGCTGAATGGTAGAATAACAATTGACATTCTGGATTCGAGAACATGGTCTAGTCGCAAACCTCAATATACTTTCGATTGTTAGATTCCTTCTCGCTTTTAGAATGGGTAACGGAAGCTTACTTGAGTGATTATGAATGTTTGTGTTTAAAACTGGCGTTGATATGGAAAGTACAGGGAAAAGGTGCAATATGGGGCACTTCAAAAGTAAATGGTGCAAAGAATCAAATAAAATGGGGAGGATTCAATATTTATACATTTAATATTAAAAGCCAGGTTTTCAACAACTTTTTAAACTTTGGGAAAGATGTTTCATTCATAATATTGGCGGGAAGAGAATTCCAATGTCTGGGAGCCAGGATTTTAAAACTACTACCCCCTGCTTTCTCTTTTGTATCTTGGGATTTCGAGGTATGTGTTCTTGTTGGATCTGAGAGGTCTGGTCTGGTTTCTTTTCGAGATTGTGTTGTTGAGGTATTTGGGTGCTTTATTGGCCAGACATGTATGTGTGATGCTCGGGGATTTGAATATAATTCTGGCTTGGATGGGGAGCCAGTGATGGTCTCTTCTGATGTTGGAGATATATTCACATTTTTTGATGCCTAGGGCAGCTCTGAGGACTTTGTTCTGCATAAGTTGAAGTTTGGCTAGGTTGGATTTGGAGATGCCGAGGAAAAGGATGTTACAGAAATCTAGCTTGGAGAGTATGAGAGCTCTGGCTAATGTACCACAGTTTTTGGCTGAGAGGAATTTGCGACTAAGGGTGATGAGTTTGGAAGTGTAGGAAGTGGATGAGGCTAGTGTGTTTACTTGTTGACAACGTTAGGGTGGCATCTAAGTAAATGCCAAGTGTCTTGACTTGTTTAAGGACAGGGCGTGGTACCATCAATGGTAAATGATTTAAAGGCAGGCTTAAGGGTTTCAATTTTGGTGGCGGAGCCTAATATGTGGATCTCTGGTTTATCGTCGTTAAGACAGAAGCTGTTGTTGGCCATCCAGTTTTGTATTAGGGAGAAGATTTGGTTGACTAATAGCGAGTCTTGTTCGTAATTACCTGAGAGTGGGATGAGAATCTGGGTGTCATCAGCAAGGTTGGTGTAGATGACACCCATAGTGTCCAAGGCTGCGAATAGCAATTTAGTATAGGCATTGTACAGTGTGGGAGATAGGCAAGAGCCTTGCGGAACGCCTGTGAGGACTGGAACAGGGTCTCTGATTCTTTGCCGATGGATACTCTAGAGGTCTTATGTGCCAGGAATGACTTAATCCAGTCAAGTCAGTGGCATTCTTGGCTATGTTGAAATTGTTGGCTAATGTATGAGTTTGTCGTGGTCAACCAGATCAAAGGCTGCTGAGAGGTCCAGCAGCATTAGTAGGCAAAGTTAGCCTGCTTCTTTGGTGGCATCCATTTGGATCTTTAAATCAAGAAGGGCTGTCTCTGTGCTATGGTTGGGGCCGAAGCCTGACTGTCTCCTAGCAGTTGGTATTGTTCCAGGTGGTTTTGAATTGGGGAGTAGGCTATATTGTCAATTTTTAGGAAAAAAGGGACAGTTGTGATGGGTCGGTAGTTGGTAGGTATGGTTGGATCCAAGGTAGTTTTGTTTAGAAGGGGTGTCGCCCAAGCTTTTTTAATGCTAGTGGGAACTGGGTTGGTGTGAAATGAGGCATTGACAAACTCAGCAATGATCGGTGTGAGGGTGGGGGCTCAGAGTTTCACTAGATGGGAAGGGAATTGGTCTTCTTTACAGTTGGAGGCTTTAAGTTTAGTTATGGTGTCTAGTACTTCTTTGTGAGAGACTGGGGTGAATTGAAAAGGGGGGCCAAGAGTGGTGTTGGTTGGGGTTACCACTATGGTGGCTGGATTTTTATCTGCTAGGAGTGTTTTTTTACTGTCGATTTTGTTTTGCAGTAGTAGGATTTTGTATGGTGGTGCACCAGTCTTTACTGGTGTTAGTGGGTGCAGTGGTTTGGCAGGGGTTTTCGAGCTCTCTAAGGATAGTGAACAGTTCTTTACTGTCTGAGGACGCATTGGTGATTTGTAGGTTTAAAGCATTGGCTTTTTGGGTGATTATTGTGGTTTTGTAGGCTTCCGTAAAGGCTAATGCCGATTCTGAGGTGTTATACCCGAGAAGGAGGAGGAGGAGTAGGAGGATACATTTTAGGTCGGATTATGCTTTTTTTTACAATTTTTAAATGCACATGGAGCAAATCATGCAGCAATATATCCCCAGCACTCACAAGCAGAAATGCTCCACCAACACCTGCCTGTGTGCTTCAGCCAGCAGATTGGGAAATGCTGGGCTGAACCCACAAACACAGGAGGCAACTCAGTGCTACGGGCCAGTGCCCAATCAAAACTAGGCAGAGGAACGAGAGCAAGGGCTGCGAGGCAGCTAAGTGTAACACAGTATCCAAATACGTTTTAGGTCAGATTATGACGTTTTTTACAATTCGTATAAATACAATTTACAATATATATGAAAAGGATTGTTGTTATTGTCCATTAAAATATGTCCTAATTGCTCAGCTAGATGCATCGGGGTACATTTTGCATCAGGTTTGCAAAAGAGATTGCAGGATTGGTTTAAGGAATAGTCTGTGCGAAATGTTAAGTGGGATTTAGAAATGGGTAGGCACCGAAATATGCAGCGTTGTTCTGAATTTCTTAAAACAGGCTACATTATGACACAATGCCACTTTGTGACTTTCTTAGATTACAACGCCGCGTTTGATACAAGTCACAGGGACCTGCTATGATGTGAACTCTGTAATAGAAATATTCCTGAGGGTCTCTTAAAAGTGTTAATGCATGAAAAATACCTAGACAAAAGTTAGACTTGATGTATGTGTCTGAAAAAGAGAACATCTATCCTCCAAAATTGGGGTTGTGGCACATTTTGTGGATATCTTATGCGGATTATGTCATTTTGTTGGATAAAACTCCCATGGAACTTTTAACGTAGCTTAGAAGCAGTGAGAAGATATTCCTCTGATAATTCATTGGAATACAAATTTGAAAACGTGAAGATGTTGTTTTTGGATCCCTCGAAGTATAGAAAAAGAAAATGTTTATGGGAACTTGATGGAATCCCCTTATAAGAAGTATGTTTATTTGCAATTACCTATGTGCGCACAGCTATTCCTAAGGAATTTATTTTCTGTATTACAAAATAAGATACACCCAGTTTTGGCTATAATAAAAAGATTTGACAGATAAAATGGTGCATTTTCTTGGGTACCATTGCTGTCGATCATTCAAACGTAATACGGATAATATTCTAGGGTATGGAAATACAGATACACCTGGATTGGGACGCATTAAAGAAATTAACTATTTTTTATGACATTTTTGCGGACTGCCTAAGGGGAACCCGTTCCAAGTTATTAGAAGTGAGCATGCCTTAAGATCTGTATTGGCTTGGGGAAGCATAGGTTGATAACGTACGCCACAACTAAATGAGCATGATGCTTTGAATATATATGGGATTCTGTAACAAAAGTGTTGTAATGTGATTAATACTTTGGTTAAGGATTGTTATGATTTTAAAAAAATGCATTGATGTAGAGGAGTACGTTTTAGAGAATATTGCTATTTTTGTGACACTGTATATGAAATCGATTTATGGGATCATGAGAGTAGTTAAATACAGATAACGGAAAAGCAATCCCATCGAGAATATACAGGTGTTTTTCCGGCTCTTAAAGAAGGTCTGAAGTATTGTATAAAATGTGCTAATAAGTTTAAAGAAAAGCTATAGGTGTGACCCTTAAACCTCTTTTTCTCAGTTAAAAGCATGCCACATCGTGGACCTGAAATTATAGCAGGTGCTTCTAAGACTTGGGCAGCCACATCTGCAGTTAAGCAGTGCTTCTCACCAGAGCGACAAGAAATGGATCTTGCCCTTCTAAATCATAAGAAGAAACACATTGGAGACTTCACAGTCGAGGGCCTGACCAAATGAAATTTGCGTCAGTGACGGCAACATTCTTCACAATCTCATCCAACCCTGTCCCTGAAACATCTAAACCTTCAACTGCAGCGTGTACTGATGAGAGAAAGAGGACCATCTGTAATTTTTGCAACCTCACCATTGTCCCAGTGAGGGCAAAACGGACAATTCAAAAGAAAAGTAACCATTTAACATCTTTGTTAGTTCTTTGGGGCATGAAGGAGGAATACCTACAGAAGCTAGCAGAACCACCCAAAGGGAAACCATCTGAAAAGGGGAGATGCTAAGCTGCCATGGTTAGAAGAGAAACTATATATGGTATAAGGGCAAGACCTAATGTTCAAAGTAAAATTCCATATTCTGTGCAGCCAGATCTCATAGTTGTCTCACCCCCAACCTATCTATCGGTTCATTCAGTGGCAAGTTATTTAACGTGCCTCATCACACTCTTGCCCATGGCAGTTGTCCAGAAGATGTCATTTTCTTGGCATCTGTACCGCTACAAGACACTCCTTATGGGTCAAGGCCATAGCACTCCCGTGCCCCCTCACACCAACCTTCTTGCCATCCTGAACACCTTCTCCAGGTGCAAGAAGGAATTCATCCTCCCTGCTACCTTGTTTCTTGTCCCATTGTAGCGATTAGTACCAATGCCACGCAGCCAAAGGTAACCTCCTTAGTCTTGAGCCCACTATAAACTCTTAAATTGGAGGTTTCTCCAGAATCTGCCAGACTCGAGCTCCTGCAGGGTAGCAGAAACTCCCCAAACTTAACTTGGGTGGTTATAGAGCTGCTACTAGGAACTGGGCTATAATCCTCAGTAGGCTAATCACTGGTCCGACCTCTATGGTCTCTTGCTGTTGCCATCTTCTGAGTTATAGCCCCCAACAGGCTCATAGCATCAATCTTTCATAAATACCTTATGTATCTCAACTTTATTACTCTTTCGCATTACCACCTGCTATTCTCCCAATCTGCTAATCGCTCTGCTAACACAGCAACTCTATGGAAGCTAGCCGTTCCTAATAACCATCAGTGGTGGTGTTGTGTATCGCTTTTCATACTGTGGGTATGGCTCTTGCCCAATAAGCTCAGATTGGTTATTTGATTTACCATTGACCCTGTTTCTTGGTTCCAACTCCTCCCTATGTATTTACCCTCCCTGTTCTAGTGGATTCGTGTGTTGTGTATTCCGCGTAGGTCAAGGTGCACTGGTAATTGACTGTTTTTAAATCAAGGACATGAATGCTCGCCTGGTGTTCTTTTATTAACATCTGCAATTTTTGTGTGAATTGCCCTAGTCAATGAGTTTTAGTATGAATGTTGTGTATTATAATAAAGCCTTGTTTGAAACTGATATTCTTGCGTCAATAGTGATGTTTTTAACATGCACTGGCAGAGAAGTGGGTTCTATGATACGTGTATGTTGGTATACCAGGGACAACCCACCTGCTGCCTAAACAAATACCCTGGTTTCTACCAAAGTTGTCTTTTGTTGCCATCAACTGTACCTGCTGAGATCTTTGTTTTAGCTGTCTGCGTATGCCCTGTTCATTCTCTCATGCTCATGAACGTATAAGTTTCCACTGGCTAATGTCTGCACTCCACTATGGGGTTTTTCTGCCCCAGGTATGTACAGCAACGACTCCCTTTCTACAATCCGGGTCATAGATCAAGACTGAGGAGAGCGGTAGCATCACACAAAGTACTGCCACTTTCACAAATCTTTCTTCATTTTGGTGCTTTAGGTGTCTCGGACCCTTGCTACTGTTCCACTATTGTGGCCCGCACCCTATGTCACATGTAATACAACTCCTGGTGGGTCAGCCTGGGAGGACTTCCCCGATTGGTGACTTCAGGGTCTGTTAAATTGTGGCTGAAGGGAGACTGAATGGGCTCTGAGGCATCCTTCACCCATAATCTGTAATAAGTACTGTAGCCCATGGTTTTGCCACCTGGAGTAGACTAATAAAGAAAAAACATATTTTTCATCAGTGTTGAGACAGAGGAGCTGGCTCTTACTAGGCTTATTTGGCTTAGACTGACATGGTTGGAGTAATGATACATAAAACGGGATGGATTTTCATGTTTTCATGTAGTTTAAGTTTGCATCGTGATGACTCAAGAAATACGACCTGGTACAGGGGTTTTTCAGGACTCTTTGGCTGTCCTCATCTAGAGTGCGCCAATCCACCCTAGCCCAGGCGTCCTTATTTCCCAAGTTAATATATAAAAGTTCTGGTTTATGCTATGGTGGATTACCAAAAGGCCAAAGGTCTTCTCTGTCTAATCTCCCTCAAAGACTTCCTTTACTGACCTCATACTATGCAGTGATTAGTTGTCTAAGGGTGATGGGTTGTGCCTCTCACTTTGCCCAACTGTCTTCTTTCTATTACGCACTTCTAGATCTCTTCTTCTCACTCTGTTTCTCTCTATCTACTCTCCTCGGTCCAACTCCACCAGCCTCTTCTCAATACATCTTCCTCTGTCTAGCCTATGTGCATCCCTTGTCCCCCACCCTTCGATGGGTCTACTCCCTCCTCCTCCACACTACTTCTCCCTCCTCGACACTACTACTTAAACATCCCCCCTTTCACTTGCACAGGCACTTCAGATTAATTACCTATCTCCTAAACCTACTTGACATTCTTTTACGCACATTTTCAGTGCTGTGCCAATTGCACTCACTTACCAAAGCCTCACCTCTTCCAAAAATCACCCCTGTACTCCACTCTACCATCCTTTCTCCTTAAGGTCTCTTTGTCTGCTGCCTCCTCCACCACCTTCTACTCCTCTGACCTCTTCTGAACTTCCAGCTATCTGGGGTTTCTTTTCAGTGGCCAGATTGGGGGTCCCTGGCCAATCTGGTCCCATCTTCCCCGACAGGGAGGTGCTGCAGGCATACATTTGTTCATATAGTGCCTTAAGCTCTGCCCCCTTCTCTGTGCTGGGCTGGCGCGGAACAATGGCAGTTGTACATTTTCCCATTTCACGTTAGGGGGCGGTCTGCCTGCCCTAAGGTAAGTCCAGTATTTGATTGGGCGTAGGGTGGTTATTGTGCCCCCTTGGTGGTCGTCTAGGGGAGCCACCCTGGTCGGTTCCATGTCCCTTTGCCGACGCACATTTTTTCACGCACATTTCTTCAAAGTTATTTTCTTTGAAGAAATTACTTTAAAAACTCATTGAATTTGTGTTAATTGGGGGATAAGGGGTCCCCCAAACATCCCTTTCTCTAAACTATTACCCCAATACCCTCCCCTTTGAGCCCCTTACCCCCCATTTACAGTCATTTCTTCGTCAAAAATTACTTCGAGAAATGTCTGTCGGTTAAACAGCGCAATACCACCCTGGTCTTATCGGCTAGGCTGAGACTGGTGTGCAGCTTTGATAACTGCCACTTAGAAGCAACAGCTCCCACCTCAGTTGCTTCCTCTCCCGTGGTGCTGTTTGTATGCTGTGTGAGAAACCGGAGGGTATTCTCCCAAGCAAACCTCGAGGAGCCCTTATTCGGGTGACCAAAGGAAGCTTGACATGCTCAGATCACAGCCGTGGCGGCGAAAGAGCGAAAGGGAATCACCTGGGTTGGGGAACCTGGCGTTATGCGCGAGAGATTGCCCCAGGTGAGACACAGTATTACACTGGAGAAAGGGTTGAGAAAGACAAGGTCCCCAGAGCTTTTATGGGCTGTATCAACTTGACCTCTTCCATCCGATAAACTTCCTTTTCAAGAATCCATCCTCCCCTACGCCTCTGATGAATCCATTACAATCCACTGTCTTCAGAAACCATCTTTTCCAAAAACCCTGTTTTTCTGTTCCCTATCCGAATACTCCCAATCTTCCTATTTTCTGCACTCCCAACCTGCTCAGGTAAAATACCACAGTTCCCACAATCCCCCTTGTTCATTTAACGCTCTAGCTATTCTTGTTTATCTCGCAAACCATATCAATCCCGTCTGTCACTTTCTGAACTCCCAGTCGAAAGTGACCCACACCTAAAATTCCCACCATGCCCTATGTTCTGTTCAAAATCCCGGTCATTTTCATCCATTTCACAAACCTTACCCATTTCATTCTCAATCTACCAACTGACTCCCTTCTTATAATAGCACTGTTGCCCTATCTTATCCCATATGACATTCCGACACTCCGACCCCTCCCCTTTCCGACATGAATATTGATTTACAACAGACTTTCAATAAGACTGTTTACCTGACATGTCCCGACCCGAGGGACAGGCAAAGTCAGGCAATTAACTCAAATTACACACCTAATGGCTCTTCCTTTGCCCCACAAGGATAAAAGGTGCAGCAGGAGAGCGCAGTACGAGCAAGGCGAGCACGGCAGACAGCACGATGAGACTGTGGCGAGGAGAAAAGTGACCTTGCCCTTTTCATACCATGGCCGCGGAACCTTTGTGGAAGAGAGCCTAAAACTGCAAACAATAGCACGACTGTCTTGCAGCAGAGGTCAACAGTACACGAGGCAAGCTTGCCGATGGGCAGAATCGAGGGAAGCTCCTGCGCCCGTGGTACCGGCCTTGTATCCGGGCTGTGTTGAATGAGAAGCGCAGTGTGGCAAGTTTGATCCAAGTTTGATGAACTGTAAAAAGTGTCAAGGGGAGACCAGCTGCAGAGAGAAAACGGGCACCATGTGGGTGCTAATACAAGAGCCTCTTGTCAATCCCCATCAGAGCAAAACTACGGGTACCAGATGGCTGTTGGAGAGTTGCAGAAAGAGGTCAAAGTGGTCATACAGGAGGTCTAGTAAAATCCCTGTACAACCGAAAGACTTTGATTCAAACCAGTGTGAAAGAAAAGGGACATGAACCCGCCATATGAGAAAATAAGGCGAGTGACTCCTGCAAATACAAGCAAATGTGAAGTTGGCAAGAGTGAGCCCGACCGAGGGATGCTAACGAGAAGGGGGCAAGTCTAAAAGTCCCAGGAAACAGTGGGTTGACGAGAGTAAACCCGCAGGAGGGATGTCCACGAGAACTGGTTTGAAAAGATATTGAGGTTTGTGAGCTAAGGAGAAGCCGTAGTGAACCCAGAGAAGGAATGTTGAAAGTAAAGAAGGGTCAGCGCCCAGAATAGGGGGAGCCAGGGGCGAAACCTTCCCCTGATGTGAAACGATAGCAAGCAATTGAGAAGGGTTAGCACCCAGAAGAGGGCTACCCAGGGGTGAACCCAGTGAACATTGGAAACCAACTTTGATTTGTTAAAGAAACTAAATTTTGGAAGCAGAGAGGCCCTCGAAAGCAAGAAAGCATAGCTATCCGGGGTCTTGATATCATTAAAGAACTGTCTAGGGATTTGCGCCCAGAAGAGTGAAATCCCAGGGGGACAGTCATCACCCAAAGCCCATGGAAAAGAGACTGTGCATTTGTTTTGTTGTTTGAATACGTTGGGTCCTCGAACGCAAGAGACTTTCAAGAAAACGAAACTTAGCCATCGACGGTCGTGAGAGTTGCCATTTGGACTGTTATCTCGTACTGTAGAAGCCTGAGACTGTACTGTGCTCCAAGCTCCCATTTTAACCTGTGTCCAAAATGTGGGGAAGCGAGGCACAGGCTACTTCATACTGACATATTATTTAAGAACGCTTCTTTCTTTTCTTGAGAACTATCCCACACCGCTTTTTGTATTAGTTGTGAGGTTTGGCAATAGGTTTCTTAGTATAGGCCCTTTTTAATTTGACAACGCCACTAGGACAGCCTTATTTTTCATTTGATGATCGAAGCTTGCGCCCTTCTTAGATATAGGTTTAGATTAGGAGTTTTTACAACCTGCATACTGTATTCACTGTTCAATAAACACCCTTGAAATGTGATCACTTGTGTCTGGCTTACTTGTTGCCACCATAAGTTCCTCGCAGTTGCTTGCATAGAATTTCTGTTGGAAAAGCCATGTCTCCATCTCTTTTACCGTTGGCTCTTTTCTTCCCACTTTCAGAAGGCTCTCCATGCAGCACTGATGGTTTTCTGTCTCATGGGTGCTCTTTTCTGAGATCTGTTTCTCTAGAATGAAAAGAAAAAACTGTGCCTTTATTTGCAGTCCTAGGGATGGGATGATGCAGATTGGTACTGCACATAAACTAGCACATGGGAAGGGGACAGGAATTGGGACCCTCTCAACTACCACCTTCCCCTTCTAGGAGAGGACTGGCTCGTAATACCTCCCTGATAGGCCTCCTGCCCAAGACTGAGCGGGATCCCATTCCCCTGGACAAGGTCACACAATAGATTGGATTACTTTTTGTACTGGGTACTGTACTATATATTGAGGCTTTAATAGTTCTTGAAAGTTTCAAATTTGGGATTTTTGTTGGTCTTGTTGCCGGTTTGTAAGCCATTCTTCGCTGTTGGCGCATCCACCATTGAGTGGTATTTCACCCAATCAGTTAATTGTTGCATGCAGTATCAGAAATACTGCTAAAAGTTTTGATGTACTCGTTTCTGTCTGGCCATTGCTTTGAGGGTGTTGGGCTGAAGACTGGTGAGTTGTGATACAGAGGTACCTCTGATGGGTTTTGCAAAATCGGGAGTCAAATTGTGGTCCTATGTCTGAGATTATACCTTCTGGTAGACCATGGTGTTTAACCACTGTTAGAAACATTTGGGCCATTCCAGTCGCAGTAGGGGGATTCCTTTACAAGATTTGACCTGGAGCTTGTTTGTGAGTCTACTACTGTAAAGATGGTATCAAAATCTTTTGTGAGAGGACGATTGGTAAAAATAATTCATACTGACGGTATGTCAAGTTTGTGGTGGCCCTGGGAGAGGTTGCGATAACCCTCCCTGGCCTTATCTGGGTCTCTTGGCCAGAGTGCAGATATAATATCTGGTGATGCATTCTGAGACCTCTCTGGATTGGGTCTTCCACCATGCGTACCTGCCCACTAATTTAAAGGTATTTCTCTGATCATAATGACCCCCCAAGGGACTGTCGTGACACATTTCAATGTGTTCTTTCGTGTAGACCCTTAAGCATTTATCAAAGGTGTGGGGGGCCCTCTCCTGAGAATGAGCATGGGTCAGATACCCTGTTCTATGGGATTAATCCCAGTCAGGAGCATCTACAACCACGTTTTAGCTAACTGCACCCTTCGCAGAGGAGAAATATCCATTTGCATATCAGTCTGGTCCCACCCACAATGGCAGTCCAGCACCAAAATGCTAGGCAATTCTCCTCTGAACTAGAGTACTGTTAACAACACCAGACATGTGTTTCTGCCTTGTTGGGCCTCCTCAGGAATGTGAAGCTGAGCCTCTCTAAGGCACAGCGAGCAAAGGGGTCTACATATGGATTACTCTGGCTAACTGAGGGTGAAACCCCAAGTTTTACAAATTAAACAAGGGAGTGGGGGTCCCTCTACTGAGAACGAATATGGGTCAAATATCCTGTTCTATTGGATTTCTCCCACTGAGGATGGTCTACAACCACATTTTAGCTCACTGCACCGTTCACAGAGAAGAAATATCCATTTGCATATCAGCCGGGTCCCACTAAGCATTTAACTTGACATAAACACTGTCAATAGCAGGATGGCCACCCCTTTGCAGGAAAGAGAGGACCATATTGGAGGTATCGAATAAGCGCACAGTGTCAAGAAATGTGTTGGCTGTGGTAGATATTGACAATACAATCTTCTCTGGTAATCAGAAAGTTAACCCTAGTTCCTTTCTAGGCATATTTTCTCCTTCCTCTTTTTGACTGTATCTTCTTGATAATGTGTCATGCTTGGTGCTGTGGGACCATGGTTTGAAGGTAATAAAAAAACCACAAATCAAATCTGTAAAATAAATGTATCCAGCAGGATTGTGTTGATTGGTACTGCAAGGAGATTTGAAGAAACCTAGCTTCCTATGATCTGTTAATACTGCAATGGGATAATTGGCTCCCTCAAAGTAGTCTCATATTCATCAAAAGGGTCTTTGATGACGCAAAGTTCTTTATGAAAGATTGTACAATTGATTTCAAATGGGGCTAACTTCAAGAATGAAATTCAACCGGATGCAGAGATTTATCGGTGTGGTGCCTCTGGGATAATCCTGGTCGAACAGCCAGATTGGAAGAGTCTTTTTCCACCACTTAAGGCAAGGTAACATCTGGTAATCAACAGGACACTGGCTGTGGTAAAGGTGGTCCTAAAAGATTGAAGTTATAACTGTGTGCGAGTCCCACAGAAATAGAGTATACTTTTCTTTAAGAGCGTGGTTGGAGGGTGAGCCTTCAGTGTGTTGGGCAATAACATTTCTATAACAGATGGCGAAAGCAAGGAATTTCTGGAATTAATTTGTTCTTTAGGGCCGGCCAGTCAAATACCGCTTGAACCTTTCTAGGGTCCTTATTTACTTTTAGACCACACTTATTTTTAGGTCAGTTGTCTGATTGTATTCACAAACATGCCTTACATTGTGGCATGAGAATTCGAATCCCAGTATGTCATCTAGATAAACAACAAAGTGTTACAGAATGGTTCGGAGAACTTAAACGAAATACTAGAACGCTGCAGGGGTATTACATAGCTTGACTGCCATAACTAAATGCTCATAATGGTCCCGATCTCCGGGGTAATTACTTAACAAAGTGTAGGTCCCGTGAAGCTCGAGCTTGGTATTGACGTTTGCCACTTGAACTTAATACATCTAGGTCTAAATGCATTGTAGCAGGCATCCGTTTTCAATGGTAATCACGTTAATCTGCTGTCAATCCACACAGGGTCTTTGTTGGTTCAGCGCAATCTTTCTTGGGGATGAAATAGATGGGGGACCACATAGGTGACGTAGAATGTCTCATAAATCCTTTAGCAAGTTTGTCATTAATGTTCTCCTTACGTACCCTTGTTGCTCTTGAAGTTAAAGCATATGTGTTACCATATGGAATACCTAATAATAACTTAATTTGGCAGTCGTAGGGCTTGGAGGGAGGTGGCTGCATTTTCGGGATCAAATAAGTCTTGAAAATATTGATATTCTACTAGAAGCCCTTTGATGGTGGCTGCTGTTCCCTTCCTCGAGAGGTGCTGTCTCTCTGCCTCTAGCAGCGAGGGAGTTTCTAGGATTGGCTCCAGATGGTAAGAATGTGTACAGTAATCTGATTTGAAACCGACCACCCCTGATACCAATCGATGCAGGGGTTATATCATGCTACCCAGGGCATTCCAAAATGATTAAGTATCGGGCATCAGTTATGTCAAAGGCTAATTTCTCATGATACACCCCACAAGTCCTATGTAATGTCCCTGTTTTTGAGTGATGAGGCCTGAGGTAAGATTCAAACTGCCTGGGGGGCGCTGTTGCACGGCATCGAGAATGGCCGCAGCCTGAGAGCGCTCTGCTGGAGGCTACAGATCCTTCTCCCACCGGAGCTTCTTAACATGCTGCAGACGTTCGGATATTATCCCTAATTGTGGCGGAATAGTCGGGGAACACCTGGACGGCAGCTCGGGGGCTGCGGACGGCTGATTGTGGTAGCTGGCCCCGGGGCCTGGAGCGGTTTCGTCCGCTTGGAGCTGGGGTGCCCCTCCCGCCTCGTGGAGCCCTGTGCCCCGGGGGTCATCGGCGATTGCTGGGGGTGTAGTGGCCGCAGCTTTGGAGCGGGAGACGCTTGGAGCTGGTGCGCGCGCTCTGCAGTGCCTGTGTGTGCCGTCTCGGGACCAGGGGGCGGCTTCGCTGTCTGGCCCGCGTCGCTGGTGCCCCGGCTCAGTGCTGTGGGCTCTCCTGTGACGGACCGTTGCTGGGCTCCTGCTCGGCTGCCTGGAGATCTGGAGGTGGTAGGGGCGAGGGGTCGTGAGCCCCGTGGAGGTGAGTGGAGCTGCCCCCTCCTGCTCGTCACATTTCCCCTTGCGGAGGGGCTGACATCAGCACTTCAGAGTGGCTCCCAGCGGCGAGTGACTTTGGGCACCCCTGTACATTTGGCCGTGGCTTCCTGAGAACTGTTGGGGGGGGGGGGGGGGGGCGGCATTTGAGAACTGGGACAAGTGGCGATTTCTTTGGAACAGTGACACTGTGGGAGTCATGGTGGGGTAACTCCGCTGCCCCCCTGCTTAGATGTGGAGCGAGGTGCCCCCCTTTCCGTGGAAGTTTTTTATTTATTTCCCTTTCTCTCTGCATTTTGGCCTCTGTATCCTTGTGGCTCCCCCGGATTGGACTCATGGTGGGATGGTCTGTGGTCTGATCGTTGGTACCCTCCCCCACCTGTCTTGGCTAAATAATGGTGGTGTGGGGCGCAGCTCGTGATCGATCTTGTGGCTGGGGGGTGGGGGCTTGGATCTCTGCCCTCATCATGTGCACATTCGCCCCTCAAGTCTGGTGAAATCTGGCTCATAAGAATCTCTCCTTGTGCCTGGTGCTGGAACGAGTTGAGCGCGGCCACCATCTGTAGCTCCCTGTACCCCCCCCCTAGAATGGGTAATCCAAAGAAGCAATCCAAGATGGAGCAATTTGCGAAGGCGGACAGATCAATAGCCGGCCAGGAGGAGGAGTCCGGGGATGCACGCATTGACATATCTGCCTTCAATCAAAGCCTACTGGCCCTCAAGGGAAGTACTGACAGCTTGTGAGCGAAAATTGATGCTCTAACCTGTAAGGTAGATGTATCACCGATACAAATTGAGAAACTGTGTGGAAGGATGGCAGAGGTGGAGCAGAGGATTGGCAATGGGGAGGATAAGATCTCCGTTCTCCAAACAGAGGGTGGCATCGTTGCAACAGACCGTTAAGACAATAACGGCAAAGAATGACTACCTCGAAACGTTCCTAGGCGTCAAGGCCATGTTGCGGAAGAAGGGGATCCGCTATGCAATGATGTATCCTGCTAAACTTAGGGTGGTACATGATGGTAGGGTGTCCTTCATTAACCCTGAATTGGCTGAGAGGTTTACCTTGAGCATTCCGGATCCCGCGCCTCCTGCTCCAATGTCCCCTTGACCAGGAGTAGACCGGCGTGGTCATGTGGCGGCTCAATGATGCACGGCCGGTCACGCTTGATGGCCGTGTAAGATATCACTCAGCGATTTGACCGTACCATGGAATTCTGTCCCCCGGTCGGTGATTGAAATGTGACATTTAACCATGGTATTGAGCCTCCAAGCTTTGAGCCGCAGTTGCCGCCAGCTTCCCCCCTAGTCCAGCGGCCACTCAGCTTGGGTTTGTGGGGTTTAGGGTGGTGGGCGGGATGAGGGGGCCAGTAGAATTGGGATTTCTGGCGTGGGAGGGGGGAGGGGTCTGTGGTCTGGTTTGTTATTTTGTTAGTTAGTTGGGTGTTATTGGGGGGAGGGGGATACCCAGGTTACTGTATGCACAGACGGAGAATTAAGCATGGATATATCTGGGGGAATTACTTGTCTTTTAAATGACTTCGACCTGACTTTACACCCGTTAGGGTTCTCTCCTAGTCCCGGGCCTGGTTGTCTTGATCTACTCATATCCAAGGGATCGGAGGGGTGATCTTTCTTTTTGGAGTAGGCAACGCTCTAGGCGCGCCCGTCCAGATTAGATTCTCCCATGGCCGTGCACCGGTCGAAATTTTGGCGACTGCAGCTCCTTTAACCTATACCCATAGAGCCATGACATGAGTTCTCCCTCGGGGCCAGGTTCCCCTGTCACCTTGGACATAACTTTGCTTACATGGAACATTCGGGGCCTCACTAATGCAAAAAGGTGCGATTCATATCTAACTATACAAGGAATCATCAGATTAATGTGTTATGTTTACAATAGACGCACCTGGGGAGAGGTTACAAGCTCCCTGCCCTTTCCGGCTGGGGAATTCATAGGTATGGATCTTACTCTACACACTCCCGGGGTATTGCAACATACATTCATCGCTCCCTGGGATTCAAACTTCACAAGCAGGTGGCGGTCGAGGAGGGACGATTTCTGTTGGTGGCTGGGGAGATTGCGACCCAATCTGTCCTAATTGGAAACATCTATGGCCCTAATTATGACTCTCCCAATTTCATTCCGGCATGCTCGGAGCATCTACGACTGTTCCCGGGTTACGAGATAGTGTGGGCGGGGGATTTTAATGTAGCCCCCTCTTCCACGTGGGACAGGTCGGCATCGACCCAACGGTCAATTCCTCACGCAATGCAAAAATGGCAATCCATTACATGCGATCACTCCTTGTTCGATGTTTGGCGATGGTGTCATCCTAACGCCCGGGTATTTACGTTTCACTCTAGTGTGCACGGGAGTTCGTCCAGGATTGACTATGTGTTTATGTCCCCGGGCCTGGCCCGTGGGGTGGTCAGGGCGGATATTCTCGCGCGTACCCTTTCGGACCATTCCCCAGTCCTTGTGAAACTCAGAGGATCCCCGTTTTATCCCAGGCAACTTCGTTGGAGGTTTCGTGCCCGGGCGTTGGAAGACTTGGTGTTTCAGGAGGGGCCACGCCAGGCCATTATAGAGTTTTTTTTCAATTTAATGCGAAGTCGGTTCCCAGTCAAGGGGTGGTTTGGGAAACTTTTAAGGTGTACCTGCGAGGCTGGTGCATGTCGCAGGAAGGGGGGGGTGCTTAAAAGTATTCGCAAAGCGATTGCACTTAAGGAGAGGGAAATTAGGAATCTGGAACTCCTTCAGGGAAGTGCATATTCTCCAGATCTACAAGCTAATCTTGCGGCGAGGAGGCGGGAGGTCCGGGCTTTGATGGACGGCGAGGAACGGTTCCTGGGTGACCCAGTGGCTGTAGCGAGATACGGGGAGGGAGATCGCCCGAGTAGGACCCTTGCCTGGGCCGTCAGACAGGAGAACCGATTGGAGCCTATATTAGAGGTGGAATCCCAGGGTGGTGCGCTTACCAGGGTTGTGCTAGAGATAAATGAGGTATTTTGCTAATATTATGAGCAGTTGTACACTACCCATGGTTCGGCTGGGCATGACGATATTACCAACTTTCTTGATAGGGCTGCCTTAGGTTGTCTTGATTCTGAGGTGGGTGGGCGTCTTAAAGAACCCCCCTATGCCATGGAATTCCATAGGGTGATGATGTCGCTTCCGAATGTGAAAGCCCCGAGAACGGACGGGATATCAGCTGAGTTATACAAAACATACCCTGATTTGCTTATCCCCCATTTATGTAAAATGTTTGAAGAGGCGGCGTCCTCCGGAGTACTCCCAGAGTCCACGTGGACTGCCCTGGTTACGGTATTACTCAAGCCCAATAAAGATCCTAAACAGTGTTCCTCCTACTGCCCCCTGTCATTGATAAAAACTGACAATAAAATCATCGCCAAATTACTTGCGGATCGGCTTCTCCCGCACATGCCTGCATTAATCCTTCCCGATCAGGCTGGTTTTATTCCTGGGCGATCCACTCAGAATAATCTAAGTAGATCATTTACTATGATGCACAATGTAAATCCGGAGGTCCCAATTGCGGTGGTAGCCTTGGACGCGGAGAAGGCGTTTGATTCTGTGGAATGGCCTTTCCTGTTCGAGGTCCTGCGCCGCTCGGTTATCGGATCCACGTATCTTTGCTGGATATACCTTCTATATTCGGCTCCACGGGCGAGGGTTTATATGAACGGGGTCCAATCCACTCCCATTTATCCAACTCTGGGCACTAGGCAGGGCTGCCCCTTTTCCCCTCTCCTATTTGCCCTGGCTATTGAACCGGTGGCCTGTGTATGAGAGAATTGCACTCTCATCGCGGAGTGACAATTCGGTCACACGTATCTATTATTTCACTTTACGCGGATGATATGCTTTTATATATAAAAAATCCTCGGACAAACTTGCAACCCGTGATGGAGGAGATGGCTGCATTTGGCGCTCTGTCTGGGCTACAGATAAACTGGTCATAGTCGGAGGTGCTTCCGCTCACACCGGGAGTTGCCCCGCAGGATGTCGGTGAGGCCTTTGCTTGGTGTCCACAGGGAATCTGGTATCTGGGTATTAGGGTGTCCACTTCCCCCGCACTTTTGTATCAGGGAAACTATGTTGCCACTCTGCAGCATTTGGAACATCGGTTGGATTCTTGGGTCCGGCTTCCTATTTCCCAGGCAGCCCACATCTCCTTAGCTAAAATGATTGTCTTACCAAAACTTTTGTACGTTTTAAGAACGTCCCGGTATGGCCCCCGGTATCATTCTGGAAACTTAGTCTGTTGACTAGGTTGATCTGGGCGGGGAAACGATCCCGCATCTCCCTGTGCTTAATGTGCAGCTCATATGCCCAGGGGGGTTTTGAGGTTCCCAACCTGTTTCTTTACTACTTAGTGGCACAGATTCAGTACTCGATCTGCTGGTGGTCACCAACTAACAATCTGCGCGCACTCGCAGCTTGAGCGGGCAATTGCTCAAACAGAGGACCTTGGAGGCTTCCTTCGGGCCGCATGTGAGAGCCATTTGAAGATGGAGGTTCAGCCCTTGGAGATCACGCTTAAGGCCCGGGACAGCCTAGTGAAGTGGGTTGGGATGGGTTTGTGGTATTCACCCAGGATGGCCATATATAGGGTCAGTGGGATCCCTCTTACATTTGAGCACATCTTCATTCAGCGTTTCCAGAGTTTACACATTCACACCCTGGGCGATGTGGCACCACAAGGGAAATGTATAACTTGGGAAAATCTTAAGGCGAGAGGCGAGTGTACTCCGCTCACCCAATTGTTATATTTCCGCCTCCGCGAAGTGCTGAAATTGAGATGGCCTGACTTTCCAGATGCCCCAGAGGCTTCCCCAATTTTAGAGTATATTGTGGCCCTGCCTTCTTCTAGAAAAGTGATTTCTTCCCTATATTGTCTGGCTCGAGAGCTTGGGGTTCCTCCTTCATATAAGGTCAAATGGGAAAATAGTATGGCTCGTTCATTGTCTGAGGATCAATGGAAAGGCATACTTGCTCAGTCTAAATCAATTTCTAGTAATAACAGATTTCGCCTGATTCATTTTCAATTTTTGTATCAACTGTATTATTCTCCTCTGTCTTTACATACACTCCGGTGACCGAAGGGGAAACAATTTAAGAGATATAGAGATATCAGTCCCCCGCTGATTTTTACCATGTAGCATGGTCCTGTCCTCATATCCAGATTTTCTGGGGAGCTGTCGCTGAGGTGATGGAGCAGGTGTTAGAGGCCTCGATCCCTTTCACTCTGGAAACGTGGGTGCTGGCGTGGGTAGATCTACATGTAAGCAGCAATAGAAGGCTGTTTGGTATGGCCTCTGTGGTCGCCAAATCTCTGGTGGCACGTACATGGGGGGGTGGGGGGGCTTCTACGGTACCTTCAATACATCAATGGGTGAACTGCATGTCGATGTATGAGTGTAGAGAGACGCAATACAACCAAACGCTCCCCCTTAACAGTAGACCCAAGGACTATTGGCACTCTTTTAGAAGCTACATGGCTTGTGAGTCTAACTCTGAGAGAGCCCTCTCGCCGCAGGACAATGTGGAAGGACCCCAGGACGGGGTTGAGGACTATTGGCTTTACAATGTGTTCAGTGTCGAGGGTAGTCCATTTCAAGTGTCCTAGGAGGAGTTCATGACATTTGGATGCGTTCTGCTGCATCTACAGTTAACCTGGTGGGGGTTTAAGGGGAGGGGGGGGGGTCCCGAGCAGGATGTTGTTGATTGTCTTTTTTTCCTTTTTTTGGAAGTTTGTATTGGCTTTGTCTG
Source organism: Ambystoma mexicanum (assembly GCF_040938575.1). Lineage (NCBI taxonomy): Eukaryota > Metazoa > Chordata > Amphibia > Caudata > Ambystomatidae > Ambystoma > Ambystoma mexicanum. The sequence continues at coordinate 953,883,156 of NC_090923.1, read as the reverse complement.
ATGAGTTGTATGTTGTGCAATTGGGAAAACTAATAAAGAAATATTGAAAGAAAAAAAAAAAATCAAACTGCCTATGGAGTTGAATGCTTTGGTATGTGGGATCCCAGATAAGCCAGCCAGCATGCAGGAACCACACAGGAGTCGGGCAAGTACAAACAGGAAATGTACTTTATTACTTGGATCTCAAGGAGGAAGGTTTCAGGGGAGAGGTAGGGCTAGGCATCCTGCTAGTACTGGTTCCCATCTCAAAGTCCCCACAAACAGTCATCCATGGAATCCCTAGCACTCGCCATTCTACATTCCATCAGGTGTTCTTTAGATAGCTGACCCTCACATAATAAGGGAGGCATTCAAACAGCATACAAACATGCCAGACACTACGAACCTCCCTTCGTAAAGAAACAGAACAACCACCTATACCACATAGTACATGCAACCACTCGGGACCAAACGCTAAAGCCAGTACACTACACAGGTTACATACAAAGTAACTGCCACCCCAGGGCCTCAGACCTGCCACGCCTGAGCACAACTTGCTCCGAACCGAGCGACAACCTGCCTACCCCTAGGCCATAAACATACCCCCCTTCCCCACACACACAAACCCCTCAAAGAAAAACCTAACCTCCTTCTGCCAGAATCTGCCACGTTCCAGCCTCAGATCTGCCACATCTGTGAAAGACCTCGCTCAACAAACCAGAGCAACCAGCTACACCAACCGTAACCTGTCCTGTCCCTAACACAAAAATACATCCTGAGAAAACGCACAACCAAATTAGCGCAAAGCAAACACACCCTACTAAAAGACCAACACAATCACTTCTCCCTAAGAACACATAAAAGAAGGAAGCAAGAAATGCCACTCAGAAGACACACATTAAAACAGACATACTGCATAGAGACAGCACATAGAAAATCCATGTACATGGTTGATTAGTCCAATGTAACGTGGAAAGGAAACTATCTCACCTAGACACAGGTTAGTCACGCTTATATCTCGATGAGACTTCCACATAGACCAAAACTATGCTGGAACTTGGCTTGCAAAACCTAATGTCCAAACCACCTGCACTGCAGTGCTCTAATTCCTACTCCTTGGCGTAAGCTCCCTGACATTAACTGCAAAAACTACCTGCACAACAGTTCACTAATGCCTCCTCCCTGACGTCAGCACCTGCAACACCTACTCACTGCCTGTGCATAAACTACAAAACTGCGCCCGGGAAGGCCTCAACCCTGAGCAGTGGTTTGCTGGGTCACTAGCCAGGTGAAAGAATGTACTCCTACTCTTGCCTGGTAACCAAACTGCATCCCGGGCCCACCACACCCTAACCAGTGGTTTGCTAGGGCACCGGCTAGACAGGAGATATGCAGCACCTACTCCTGCTATACTCAACACCTACACAACCCTGATGTAACTACTCCCTCCAGGACTACTATGATGCACCCACAACTCGCTGGGGCACCATGTCCTACTCTACTACAGGTGCACACAACTGCACTAATACTACAAACATCTCCACAAGCTACAAAACTTCTCTGCTACGACACTGCTAACACTGGTGCTGCACGACTGCACCGCTATGATACACTACCACTGTTGCTACTTAACTGCACCACAACACTCCTCAACAACTACACCATCAGCTCTCCTCGACCGATGATCACATGCATCCATGTCAACATCCACAACATACAACCTACACTAACGAAACTCCACTCCGCCAAATATACCATGCTCACAACTTGCAAAACTCCCATGCAATAGATGGAAACACGCCAGCGCCATGAGTAGATAGTTGTGATCAGGCACTACATGACATATGACACAGCAACATTTGAAACGTGCTCACTAAATGTTAAAAACTTTTCATCCACATGGCAGGCAAAATACCTCAAACCCATCTGGTACATGTGAATAGCATAAAATCAAAACATTTCTAAAGGTGCACTACTACATCCCAAACATACACATATAGTGTATTTCACAATGTACTCCATGAACTTGACTGGCAGTCAAACCTCCTAATAAGGCAATACATGTTGAATGCAGCAATGCTTTAACTCAATTTCAAAGTTACTTTTACTGTCGCTGTACATTCTCTACTGCAGTACCCGATAAGAGACATTTTTCAAAAGAAATGGTGCAACAGTTACCAACTGCCATTATAACAAGCACACAACTTAACTGTCAGATTCAACTCGGCTATCCAAGACAGTGGCGCGCATGAAGAGAACATAAAATAAACACTGCCTTTAAAACTTCCTATGGAAAGTCACGGCGGCAGCGCAGTCTGAAGGACAATGGACCTTAACCGACTCCTTGCAGCATGTCACATGTCATCACAAAGGCGAATGCTCAGAGGTCTGCTTTTCTAAAAACCACTGCCTCGCCGAATGCTCGAGTGCTGCGACAATTACACTATCAAACCTTCCAGGCATTCGATAATGTCATCATTCCCCCAGGGCACACAGATCTGGAATCAGCTCTGCACCTCCAATGGCCGCATGGGATGCAGCCACTAAGATCAGCTGCCTCAGACATCGAAGGGCTCCTGCTCCTCATACTTCCTGCAGCACTTCTCATTTGGCCTCCTGTCATGCCTGGCCACAAGCTCCCTGCTGCACCTCTTGAAAGGCCAATGAGAGCGTCTGGCCTCGCCGCTAGCTTACTGCCGGCTCCAGTACACCTGCCACCTCCTGCTGGAGCACTACTTCAGACCTCAATGATGACACTCCATGTCCCAGATGGCCACTGGACAACAGCTGCTCCTGCAGACTCCAACTCCTCCGCTGCTGCTGCAACTCGTGAAACAGCTTCTGGCCTTCTACTGCACCTTCAGACTCCCTGTTCTGCCACCAGGACTGGCACTCCACTGACACGGCTCATCATTTCAACCTGGGGTCCATTTTAAACACCCTCATCGCCAAAATGTAGCATCTGAGAACCCAGGTAAGCCAGCCAGCCAGGGGTGTTTCTAGGTCTGGAAAAAATTTGGGGCTAGGCCAATGTCAGGACTGTTGGGACTCGGGGCTAGCTAGCCTTTTGGTTGTAGCTCCTGAGCTTTTATCCGGAGCTCAATGGCATAACCTTGTTTTACACAAGTCTGTGTCTGTAAAATATCCAGTGGCTCCACAATCGAGGCAGGCTCTGGTCTCAGTACGGGTTTAGTAATTGTTATGTAGTGTAATACTCGAATATGGGATTTACAGAAGACCTGGGTGTATAGGAAAAAGATGATCAAGGGTGTTTTTTTTCTGTCTTGCGTCGGTCAGGCCACCCCACTTTACTGATGAGACCGGGTTATTTCTGTTTTCTTGGGGCAGTTTTGTACCAAATGTCCGGACAGTCAATAGTAAAACGCAGATAATTGATCCTTCGATGTTCCCCTTCTTTACAGCTTGCTCTTATATCCCCCATCCCCCGAGGGGCTTGGGCTCTGTGGTCGAATTCCCTTGAATTTTCTTAGTGGGGATGCAACCAGGATTTTCAGAGTTCTTAACCTCCACCTCTGCTTAGCCCTTGGCTCTGTTCAGTCGTAAATGAAATGGAAGCTCTTCAAGATTGTTTAGTGCATCTGAGGTCTTCCTTGACGCCCCTGTAATGCACTGTGGCTTGCAAGTGTTCTGTCCATGCTGTATTTACCACTTGATAATTAAACTGGGTAATGTAGGTTATGTGGCCTGTAGACCGCTGTTTAATGTCCAACAATTCATTCTTAAGTGAGGTTTCACAACTGTTAGGTTCAAACGTGTGTTGTGTACCACCTAAGGGTTGATCATAGTGGTTCATGATATGATCATTTATCCACAGTAAATACCATGTCGGGTAATGTCCAAGTTTCATTACAATTAAGGCCATTTTGGTTCTAATAGGTGTTATTACAGACCACCATTTTGACTGTCCAATCTGAGAGGATTTATCCTCATCCCGCTGAGTCCATGGAAAAAGGAGGGGTTACTAGATTGTACGTGATATACTCATAGATGAAGGCCTAGCCGTCCATTTTAACTGTGGATCAGTTCAGGCGAACAGGGGGTACGCTGGGAAAGAAGCTGACACTAGAGAACCTGCAGGTAGAGCAAATATTTCTTCTCACCATATGCCCCAGAAATATTCAGGAAATTGTACAATTTCTCTAAATTAATGACCCAATGCTTGCTACACATTATGAATCTGCCCCAAATGTATTCCACTACCTTGTTGGGGACGGCTAGGCTTTCTGCTCGATAAGTTGTCATCTCAATCTGTAGGGTATTCAAGGACATAGGCATCTAAAATAGGTTGCACCATTTTACCCTCCGGGTCCCAAATGGTCATACAATCTGCTAGTCGCTGTTAATGGATCATCTAGGGCTGTATACGAGGATTTAGGATCACTGTAGAATGAGAATGGAAAGACTACCCATTCAACCCTCTGGACCCCACCCTAGGTATATGATAAGGGAAAGATCAGACGGAAGTTCTTCTGTGATCTAAGTAGAGTGTAGTCATGACTGTGATTTCAGACTTCATAATGGAAGACTAGAAGGAGGCTCAGATGTTGGACAGCAGTCTGGAGATGGGAGCATGAAAACACAAAAGAAAACGGACTGTGGTTAAGGTAGGTTTTCACACCTCTGTAAGCATTACCTCCGCCCTCACTGGCAGTCACCTTCTCCGTCGTTGTTTGAAGCGTGACAGTTGCTGCATTTGCCTCTTCCTTCATCCCTCCTACGCCCCGTTAACTTCACTCTCCTTTTGACTCTGTTCTAGCTGACCTTCACCTCGCTATCTCGAACACCCTGGACATGCTTGCCCCAGTCATGAGGATCCGTAAGAACCCTGCCTCCTAATGAAACTCTTGGTATGATTCCGACTTAGCAGCTTTGAAACACAAGTACAAAGCTGCAGAGAGGAAGTGGCAGGCATCTAGCTCATCCTCTGTAAAACTGGTCTGCCGCCTGCTCAAAAGACAATATCGTCTCATTATCTGCTCCAAGAAGAGGGCTCATGTCCAAGCCTGCATCTCTGGACCCCCCAATATCATGGCTGCATTTTTTTTAAATCTGAAAGGAACTTAACCAATCCTACTGCAGTCTCCTGCTCTCCTCCTCCCTCCCAGGCCATCTGCACTGCACCGGTCGCCCACTTCTCCAAAACTACGGACATTCTGTCCTCTCATCTGCTCCACCCCAAGTCTCCCCCCATACACTTGCCTCTCTGGGCACCTATCTCCCCCCCATACTCTCCTCCACCTCTCCCATTGCACCTGATGAGATCTCTAGAGTTCGCTCTATCAAAGTCTCCTCTAAACGGGTGCTCCCCTGCTTCTCTAGAACCATCAAGGACAACATCGCCTCTTTCGTCCCAGCCTTGGCTGCCCTCTGCAACAATTCCTTTGCCACTGGCTCCTTGCCACAATCCCTTAAGCCCTCTCTTGTGCACCCTCCCCTAAAGAAGGCTTCTGCTGACCATTTTTGAACAGCTAACTATCGCCCTCTCTCTGTCACTCCTTTTTTGGGCAAACTCTTGGAGAAGCTGGTCACCCCCTAACTGACCCTCAACACTGAAATGGCTGGCTGTCTCCATGACCACCCGTACGGTTTCAGGGCATTCAGAGGCACGGAAACTGCTCTCCTAAACACCTGGACGACCTGCTCTCTAACCTGGACTGAAACACTCCCTCCCTGCCAAGCCATTATGAAAGGGGAAAGACCATATGCAAATCAGACTTGGTCCCACCCCAATCAGGGTTGGGGTGGGACCAAGCTTGATGTACACATGGTCTTTCCCCTTCTGTAATGGCTTAGCAGGCAAAGAACGATAGTCTGGAGGGTTGCGCAGAGGAACGCCAGAGTTTAAGATTCATTCTAAATATTTCAGCCATCACTCCTTGTTTTTGCTGTAAAAAAGTAAACCTACATTCAGGGTTACACCTCAGAGGGGCTAATGCAGAGGTATTACTTTGCGAGGCAAACCAGAAATTATGGAGAGAAATCGGGGATTTTCTAAAGCACCCAAACGGCTAAGAAGCAGTTTTCAGGTGCACAACCAAGATCTGAGGAAAGACCTTGTTCATTCAGAGGGTTCAGAGGTTTTCAGGACAGAATAGCCAAGCAACCTGACCATTCGCCGAGTATGCACCGTAGAATACTGCAGCGTACACTAGCCAAAGGGTTTTTCTCGTCGTCCTCCTTATCACAGGCCTCAGATCCTAAAAATCCAATGATGCCGCCGTCCGCGTCCAAAATACCCTGGTTGGGGGCAGATCAGCCCAGCACTTGTCAGTACGGAGTCACCTTTTTAAGGACCTGTGGCTCAGATCAGTCACTTTTGACTCGCACTTTCATCCCCGCGGCCCCTTTCGTCTCCCCTCCTACAAATAGGTTCACCAGCTCTCCTTGGAGAAATAATCAAGCTGGTTCAATATCAGGCAGTGGAAAAAGTCACACAAAAGGAGGGTTTCGGCTACTACAGCGGAGGATCTCACAGTAGCAGTGGACCCGAAGGTAGCAGCATTGGAGACCAAAGAGCAAGAAAGTGTGCGAGCTGGAGCAGGTGAAGCCGAGGCAATGCAAGTGAGAGAAACAAAGAACAGAATGAAAGGTGAATGAGAAGAGGGGAAAATATATAACCAGCGAGCGGTCGCTAGGGGAAGTCGAGGACCAGCGAGGCGACATTCCCCAAGCAGATCCACTTGCGTGGAGACCGCGCTGGCACCAAATAAAACTTTAAAATCCTCTGGGGACCTTGAGCCCATCATCTTGCAGCTGCAGTGTGAATAGTCAATTGAAACTGACATGCCCTGGCGTGGACTGGAGGGTTACCCCGGGAGTCTTGCCCAAGCCCAGCACAGCTCTCAGAAGGAGAAGGCCAGTAAAGGAAAGTGAAAGGCATTATGTGGGAAGGCAGCAATGTCGCAGGAAGCCGTGAAAGCGGTAAACCAACACTGGAGCATTCAGCATAAGCTCCAAGCAGCACCTATAATACTAACAAGTGGCCGGCAAAAATGGCTTACTGCCAACGTGAAGCGAAGCTCCATACCCCTGTTGGAGTGTCTCCAGCATGTCAATGGTGCAGACAGAAACCGAGCATTATAAAGATCCAGCAGGTGATTCAACCCAGTCCACGCCACAATTTAGCCGGTAAGAAGTATTTGCTGGAGACAGGATTGGCAGTACTTGGCCGGAGAGTAGACTAAGTCTGCCACAGACAAGGAAACGTTAATAAAAGAAATACTATAGAAGTAGTTGCTCTCTACTAACTCTGTAAGAGGAAAGACAATGGGGCGTGGATTGTCATCTCTGGCATTACCGTATTCTGTGTAGGGGAAGGAAGCCACCTTCGCTAACAGGAAAAGGGACCAAATTATAAATTAGGGAACTTTATTTTTGGAACACTTTGGACTTTGATTTACCCATTGGAAATGTGTCTTAAAGAACACCCTCCGGCAGTAGGAAAACAGTCAGTCGTCACTTGATTTTTCCCTTCTAGTAGATTCTGTAGCATTTAGAGTGTGAGGGTCAGAATAGGAGTTGGACACAGGACGGTTAACATTATTTTGGACATCCTGACAATTAGTTAGTTTTGTTGAGGCAGGGAAACCCCCTCATAAAGTTGGGGCTACTGAGGCATTTTTCCATCCCCTTTTATTATTTGAATAAAAGTAATTGGACACACTACCAACCTTTGTGTCAGTCTCTTCACTCTGACCCCTCACACTACTCACAAAAAGAACCAGGCTGGCCTGAGAGTAGTCCTGGATCTGTTACCTCAACCTTTCCCTTCCTGTAGAAAAGTTCAAGATGGTGATGCCAGCTCATATATCCAAGGCTCTCTGCAAAGGAGAGTGGATGTGCTTGCTGGACTTGAAGGACGCCTAGCTGCATGTCCCCATTTGGCAACTACACAGGCAAATGCTATGCTTCAGTGATGGGGGTCAACATTGTCAAGTCAAAGTGCTCCCATTTTGACTAAACTCGGCTCCACGAGTTTTCACAAAAATATTTAATACCATAGCTGCAGTTCTCAGAGGGTCACCACATATATATCCCAACCTGGACGACTGACTAATTTGAACCAGTTAGCCACAGAATACGTGTCCTCCAACCACAGGCTGTTGCAAATACTATTAGACCCGGGTTTTTCAATCAACCTAAAGAAGTTTGAGTTGGTACCATCACAGAACTTGGTGTTTCTCGGAATAAGGGGGGGACACAATCTGTCAGTCAAACTTTATTTCGGCTAAAGGTGGGAGAATGTTCTCTACTGTGTTCCCTACTGTGGCGTGATGGAGTAAGGAGACTGACGAGGAATTATCATTTTGGCTGTTGACTTTTATTTAAAAAAAGCAAAGAACCTGTCTCACCCTATTCCTAGAGGGGTTTTCCCTACCTCAATGCAGAATAACTCAGGTACTCGTTAGGATCGAAGACAAGAACCAAAATACTGTCCTCTGTCCAAACCAACTACTCTATCCCAACCACTAAGAAAACACCCCAAAAGGATTCAATTAACTTCTTATCAAAGTCTCTAAGAGGATGTCTTCCTTCTTCCAGTGAAACAATCCAGTCTTGGACTGACTTAACAGCAGTCTCCTGCAACAGGGTCTGATTTACCAAATACACCTACACCTGGAAAATGACTCTCTTCTCCCGTTTTGGAGACTATTCCTGTAAAATTCTCTTTTTCTCCCAAGGATTTGCAAACATCCACACTTCTTATTTCTGGCACCTTAGCAGGACTTTTTGTATCTTGAATATTAGGGAAAATATTCCCTGACAGTTTTGTCCTTTTGGTATCTTTTCCTTCTGTGATGAGGGAGTTTACTCATGAGCCACTCTTAAGATTTATGGTTTTTCGTATCACCACAATGACGAGGTTGATTACTCCCGAGGGCTTCTTGACTATTGGTTCTCTGGGTATCGCTACTGTGTTGAGGGAAAACACTCCTGAGAAATACGTTTCTTTGGGCTCCCTGGACCCCACCGACTTGCCTGCAACTCCTGTCACATGTATCTTCACTGGGGAGTGCTACCGGTTCTTCTTGGGCTCTTAGGTCACTGTTGAGTCTTCACGCATTCAGCACGTATTCCTGCTTTTTCTCCTTTTTGGTCTATGCAGCTCCACAGTCTGTGCACCTCAGGTCGATGCATGTTCTATGGACCACATGGTCCACTTCAGAGAGGCCATGTCACAGCTGGATTCTTCCTGCTTCTGCAGCGAGTCAGGCTTACCCCGGCTCGCTTAGTTCCTTGCGATTTCTCCTTCCGAGACGACTGTCTCTCGATGTTTCGGGCAACGCGGATTGGGAAATTCTTTGGCCCAGCAGGACAGACGCCAGCTTCTCTCATTGCTCTTCCTGCTTTCAAGCACCTCTAGTTCGATTTTTATTTTAAATTGGTGGGACCACCCCAGCGTAGTGTCAGTCTCTCGTCAATGCCTCTGAAGTTATCTTCATGCGTCCTAGTTGCCACCTCGTTAGTTTTTGGGTAATCCCTTCCCCTGTTGCTCTGTACGTTTCTTTTGTTATTCTTCATCCCAGTCTTATCTGATCCTACAGATGATATAGTAGAGACTTCACAATAACGCACAGTGGTAGTTTCAGGTTGCGAGGGAGAAGGAGTTAATAAGGCCATGTCTTCTGGGAGCAAGACTTTAGGGAGGTCTTTCACGGGATGGGAATCCTTAACCCCATAAGGGGATTATCTCCCTATGAGGTCCTCCTGCTTTTTACCACACTTTCAGGGACAATTGGGTAGTCTCACCTCCCTACCCTTATAGGGAAAGGCTCTCTGGGGAGAAGTGACGAGATCCCATGAATAGTCACACTACCCAGGACCGATTCAGAGATATTGTATCAGCAGTCAATCACTTTGTGAGACGATCGAAGTCAGCGTGCTGGCACCAGCATATACTAGTACTCCTACCTTCTTGTGTCCTCACAGTACCTCTAGCCAGACTCAAGATGAGAGCATTTCAACTGCACTTATTGGATTCAAGGAACCAGGACACGGGAAATCAATCAGATAAAATGTTGATGCCTCCCTCTCTGGAACAAGACCTATTATGGTGGAAGCAGGAGTCCAGTCTCATGAAAGGGGCTCCTTTTCACCAAGCCCCCCCCCCGCCATTCAGTGATGATTACCACAGATACTTCCATGGACGGTTGGGGTGCTACCTTGGGCAACCCGACCATCCATGGAAAATGGAGTCTACAGGAAAACCCTTTTCACATAGACTATCTGCAACCTCTGGATATTGCTCTAGGGTTAAAATTGTTCCAGCTGATCATAAAGAACAAGACTGTCCTCATCAGGACAGACAGTTCCACTGCAATGTATTACATTAACAAGCGGGGGGTAAGGAGGGAACATGGTCTCCAGCTCTCTGCACATTAGCACTGGAAACATGGAATTGTGTGGTACATCAGAGCATTCAGATCAAAGCTGTTCATCTACCAGGCAAAGGGATCACATAGTTATTAACAGAACTAAAACAATAAATAATACTAAAGTAACCAAGAAGCACATAGGTTGATAGCCATACAGTGCAAATCTTAATCTATATTGGAATCATACACAAATTAATCTTTCCCCACTCTTCGTGGCCCCTGGAAAGCGTTCTTCATGCCTTGCGCAACGCTAATGGGCCGGGTGACATTCTTATAATGGGGGATTTCAACTGTTCAATTCCTGACACATATACCAAATCCTTTAAACAAACATTGGTACTGGAAGGTGGACATCAGGTGAGGGGAACTATGGAATTAATTTGTCTAATTGGCAACTGAACAAGTTAAATGGCAATGTAGTGGACGATATGCCACGGAGCTTTGAATTGCATCTGAGTCAATATTACCTAGAATTATGTCAGAGAATTGTAGATCTCCAATTAAGTGACAACCAAATGTGCTTCTGAAGTTTACACTTCCCAAAACCTTGCTGCATAAGACAGATGACCCTAAAGTCTTGGTAACCTCAAAACAAATAATAAACTATATTGGTCTTACAAGGACACTGATGTGCTGGAGGAAGGACTCGGACGAAAGGGTGGCATGATATGAACCCTTCTTTATTAAACTATATGCAAAAAAGGCCTAACTCTCCCAATTCTAAAAGGGTGTTCCCGATCTAACTAAGGAAAACTTGGTTGTTTGTCGTCGGGGTGATTGTTCAAATGAAAAGGTCCTGGCCTCTGTCCAAAACTACCCAACTCTAGTCATACCACTATATATTCAAACATAAAGAACACCAGGAGAATGACTCCCTTCTCCTGATTCACTAGTATCCTCCTTGATGATTGTGTTTAAAAGTCTTAACTAAGAGTTTTTGTTCCACAAAGATACAGAATACCAGGTGGATGACTCCCTCCAATATCTTTGGCACCCTTTGCCCGAGTATCTGAAATAACAAAGCTGTTTTGGGAGGCCAGAAGGACTACCCCCCAGCCCCCGTTCTTCCTCCTACTGGTGTTCCTGCTTCACTTTTACTGTAACCATAAATATTGCTGTGAGGGAGACTACTCCTGAGTCCTTAGTTATCTTTGCCAGAATGTCATAAATCACCAATGTATCATTTGAAAAGGATACGGTAACCAAAAAAGGATACAATTGGTAGGGCTCTTCCGGATCCTTTTTCACACGAAATGATACAACTCTCTGACTGATGAAACAGGCAGAGATATGGATCACTGGAAAGGGCGTGGGTATTGTATCGGAAGTACGCCTAGGATAGATAAAGTATCATAAGAAACTGTCCCAAACTCAAATCACTATTATAGCACAGTATTAGCATTAATTCAAAACACTGACCTTATGGCAAAAAACTGAAGTAATTAAACGAAAGTCTCTTGAAGAAAACCAGAAGTTGAGCCAACGACAAAGGAGGGGAAGGTTAGTAAGGGAGACTTATCCCGAACGGCACGAGGCTCACGCTAGATACCGGGTTGGTGCACCACAGGATAGCGTCCAAAGTACTGTGCACAATCACCGTCCAATAGTTCATGAAATACTTCCTTTCCCACGAAGAACGAAAAATTAAAAGTTCACCTGTTAACTGTCTCAGGTACCAAAGGTTCAAAGTAGTTTCAGAAAACCACGTGCAGGATTGCACGCGAACAGGATACACGCAGCTCAGGACAGCCGCGCTTGAAGACAGCGTCCACGTGGAGATTTGGCACGCGAACAGGATACACGCAGCTCAGGACAGCCACGCTTGCAGACAGCGTCCACGTGGAGATTTGGCACGCAAACAGGATACACGCAGCTCAGGACAGCCGCGCTTGCAGACAGCGTCCGCGTGGAGATTTGGCACGCGAACAGGATACACGCAGCTCCAGGAATTAGCGTGTGGAGGAAAACGCGCTCCAAAGGCCAAAGAAGTTGCTGAAAGGAATGCGAGGACGCAGGTCCGGAGTTCAGCTACAAAACGCCAAAAATGAATTAATCAGAAGCAGCGATCGACGTTTCCACGCTGCCTATGTACGTACTGCTGTGATACACGTGACAAAACTAAGTCACGTGAATTTAACGACGTGAAAAATGCAGACGTCGTTTTCCGGGCAATGCATCGAACAACCTCCATTTCGAATAGAATGGTCTAGCGGTTCTATGGGCTTAACTCATTTTGTATGGAGAGGTTGTTCCTGGTCCAGAGATATGTCCAGCAGGCATGACACAGAATCACTGAGGCGAGGGAGATCACTCCTAATGCTTATTTCATTTTGCTTCCTCTTACAAAAAATACTGCGACAAAGATCATTCCCTCTGCTTTGGTCGACTTCACAACAATTACTGAGATGAGGGAGATGACTCCTGATGCTTTGATCAGCTTTGTAAAAATTACTGAGACAAGGGAGATTACCACTGATGCATTTGTTATTCCCCAACCCCCTACCGGGTCTACCATGGTTCCCGTTACATCTTTCTTCCTGGGACATTGGGGCGGCTCTTCTGCATTCGGCGCTTCTTTCTTTGCTTCTCGCTACCCCTGCTTCGGTTGTGTAGGGTCTCTGGTTCACCGGAATTACCGTTAAGGGACCAAACAGTCCACCTCGCTGAGGTCATGCCACTGTTAGCCGGATCCTCTCCTCTGCATTGGTTGGGCATCCTTGTTCCTGAGGCTTGCTTCTGATGTTCCGGCTATGTCTTCTCGACCGAGGACTTTCTTCCCAATCTTGCGTCTTAGTTGCTGGGTTTGAACTTCCCGGGCAGGTGCGTCTTCATGCTGGCCTCTCTCTGGTTTCACTGGTTCACTTTCATGCAGTCCCTTGTCTGTTTTTATCGTCGGTAGCTGGGCAATGTCAAAGTCTCTTTTATGTATTAATGATGCATTCTGAAGGCCTCCTTGGGGCCACCTCTTCTCAGTACCTTTGAAAGTCGCATGAAAGAGTAGTTTGTAGAACTCCTGTAATAGTCTCCTTCACAGCATATCCATAAGACCATTAATAGGAAGAAAGGGAGGAGTGTCCCAGTAACATACAGTGGTACTTTCAGTGGCTTTTCTTCCAGATGTTAAGGATTTCGGGGACTCAAAGGTAAGAGGGTTAGGGAGTTCACCATGGAACGGGATTAATCATCCCCATGAGGGAAGTTCCTGCCTGTGAGGTACTGCCGCTTTTTACCACCCCTAGGGGGAATTTTGGGGAGTGGCCTAATGTCCCTAGCTTCAAAAGGAAGGGCTCACCATTGGTAGAAGTGACATGATCCCACGATTCGTCACACCACTAAGAATTTTAATGGAACCATTTTTAGGGATTCCCCTGGTATTTGCGAGATCATGAAGGGGACTCTTTATCTTTTTTCTATACTTATTCATTCCGAGCTAGAGAATGTATCCTCAGGTTTTCCCAAGGGGTCCCCTAGACAATTTGCTCACAAGCACAAATATGATGCTGCTACCATGGACCGAAAGAGGTCCTACGTGAAAAGCTGAGGGACCTCTCTTCTGACCTTCTGACACAGCCTTGTCGACCCTTGATAAATATAGCAGATCTAGACTGCTTATACAACAACATATGAACTGGATGAATGGCCACAGGATTCATGTATACATATCTCTTAGTCCACTAATGTTGTCCATAATCAATAAATGTAATACCGAAATCTTCTGGATGAACATTGATCTAACTTGAGTGATGTTGAGTTGACCACAGCCCTAGATGCTGCAATTATGGCTTCTATTTGGCATAATCATTTTGTGAGTAAATTTGATTCACCAAAATCCACTCAATTATCTTTTGACCTCAACGCTCTGGGTAGCTTGTATGGCTCTTTCACACGACAGACCATAGTATGTAAGATAAAGAGATCTAGTAAATCCTCCTCCATGGGCCCAGATGTCATCCCAATGATTTCTTTAAAAATATATTTTATTTTATTCCTTTTTCAGTTCACAACAAACGCAATCAAACATGTGACCCTATTCTTTCTCCATAATCATTTTTCACAAACCCTCTTCCCCCAGCAAACCCCCCCACCCCCCACCGCTCCCCTTGCCTCCAAGCCCACCCCAGCTGCAGGTAAATAAATAAACAAAGTAGTCAAAATACCATCGGCCTGGAATACAAGCCAATACAGGGCACTTCTCCAGAAGACCACTGTGCCTAGCAAAGTAGACACATTTTGCTAATGGGAGGAACATGGAGTGTCACTCTAGCCCTATTTCCATCTGCAAGGGTTTACAAAAACTTTTAACAGTCATCAATCTACCTTTACAACATATTTCCGCAAACAAGAGGACCATTCCCCCTCTCGGGAGGCCCCCTTCCTATATGAACGATGCTATGTTTTCCATCACGTATATCTCATTGGCCTTAGTAGCCCATTCCCTTTCAGTCGGTAGATAATCCCTTTTCCAGGTAGTCACTAAGCAGACTCTGGCAGCTGCCAACATGAAATGGGCCATGTGTGGAGGAAGACCCCCCCCAAACTCCCTCTTCCAACTCAAATGGGTGGGGTATTGCTTCCCCTCAATCCCTTCTATCCTTCCAATCCATCCTAGGTCCTTCCAATAAGCCTGTACCTTTTCACAAGACCACCACATATGCCAGTAAGTAGCGCTTTCCCCACATTTCCGCCAACATTACATACTCACTGCCGGGAACATTTTCTAAAGCCTCACCAGGTCATTTTGCCACATGTGAAACAATCTGACCCCATGCAACTTGTATTGGCACGCTATTGATGTCTTATAAGCCCCCCACACATTCTGGTTCATAAGGTCCCATCCACTTACTTACCCAGGTCCCTTTCCCATTCAGTTTTTAAGCCCTCTGTGTCCTTTCCTCTTGCTATTACCAAAGCGATATACAAATATATCAATCCCTTTGGTGCTGAGTGCTTTTCTAATATTTTCTCCTTTGGGGTGAAATCCCGTTGGATCTCAGACTTTCATTTTTCCACTGTCAGCACTCCCTTCAGCAGCAAGTAAGATAACACCGAAAGCTTGCCATTATGATGTGAAGCTTCCAAGTCCAATATAAATATATATTTTCCCTTCACCCACAGCTGACCAATTCTCTCCAGTCCTGCCTCGAACCATTCTTGATACCTCCAAGGATCTGCAAGTTCGTTCAGCACTGGGGGGTCCCGCAGATGCCTCAATGGGGATGGCCAATGTTCCCAGAACCTCTTCGGGATGTTTCTTTTTGGAACCCATAGCCATTCCGCAACCATTGCAGGCCACAAACCAAAGTTCTCCATGTACACCCATTGCTTTTCACAATCCATCCACAAATGGGGAACCCGCACCCTCAGCTGTGCTTCCTTTTTATAATAGCCCAGGTCCGGAAGTCCTACTCCCCCTCCCCCCAACCTCCCTGTTTTCTAGGGGAGGATCAGTGTATCGTAAGCAATTATCTATTTCTTACCCTGCCAGCGGAAGCACACCATCTAGCCTCTTTGTTTTCTCCATCAACTCTGGTACCCTAATCAGCAACATCTGGGACAAATTGAGGATCCTGGGTTAAGCCTTCTCATCCATAAGGGTATGCCTACTTCAGGAGCTCATGTGTCTATACAGTTTCGCAAACAATGGGGGGAAGTTCGCACAAAAGTACTCCTCCAGTTTCCTAGTCGCCATCACACCCAAATATTTAAGGTTACCCATGTGAACTTCCAAAGCGAGGGATTCTAAGGATGCAACATCCCTCTCTGAATCTCTATCAATCTTTTTCCTATTTATTTTGAATCCCGAGAGGGCCCCATATTCCCCAATAGTCTCCAACACTGATGGGACTGAAGTGTGGGGATTCCGTAAGCGGAGAAGGCGATCATCTGCATACATCCCTAGTTTGAATTCCTTATCGCCTACACGTTCCTCATCTCTGCAAGTGGTTCCAGGAATAGGAAGGGCTAACAGCAAGGGGGACAATGCCCCTCTCTGCAACCCAACCTGCTTCGAGATCTTCCCATTTACTACCAATCTCACCCTTGGCTTTGCGGATGGAACTTTCATTAGATTGAGGACCGTACTAATGAAACCACATTTCCCAAGAACTGCGTTTAGGAACTCCCCCACATTCCAGTTCAACACAACCTTTGCGTCTAAGGCGAGAAGCATTAGGTCCCCCCCCCTTTCCCTCTCGCCAAGTCCATATGAATTAATGTTTTCCTCAATGTGTCCGCTCCTTGTCTATCTTGGAGAAATCTGATTTCATCCGGATGCACCAATAGAGGCATATAATTTGTTCAAACCTGGAGGCAATCGTCCTAGTAAAAACCTTTGCATCCCCTTTAAGCAATGAGATTGTCCTATAGGACATACAACACTTGGGATTCTTTACATCCTTGTGAATAACTGATATCGGTGCCTGACACAACATTCCAGGAGCCCTTGCGGTGTCCATAATGGAGTTAAAGATTACGAATTTCATGAGATGGAGCACGAGTAAAACGGCAAACTTCTTGTAAAAAACGATAATGAAATAATCCTCCCTCGGCATCCTTGCTATGGCTAACCGGATTTCTTCCATGGTAAATGGGCCATCATTCATGAGAGCTGCCTCCCAACATAACGTCGGAAGAGAAATTCCATTTAGATATTGCTTCACCTTCTCCATATTCACATCTCCTTCCTTACCATAGAGCAGTGGTCTTCAAACTTCTTAGGCCTGGCCCCCCACGAGCAAAATGTGGGCAGGCCAGGCCCCCCAAAAAATGCCAAATGGACATTAAGACAAATGGCTATGAACTATTGTGCGCTGTCACCACACCCTACTTGCAGCTATCCCATAGCTCCCGCCCATCCTGCTCTCACCACAGATCATAGGCTCCCCCACCCTACTCCCAGCACATTCCCAGGGCCAGTGGCGGCTGATGAATTTTTTAAGTAGTGGGACATAAATATTTCCCCCAGATATGCATAGTGACAGAGCGTAGCGAGGGAGCCCTAACCAATCAAGGGGGGCATAGGGGTGTTCCCCCCCCTAGGAATTCTTTTTTAAAATAATGGGTTAAAATATCACATTTTAGAGCATACTTTAAAACAAAAATTGGGTAAAAAGACAAACAGTTTGCAATTGGCACGGGGGAGGGGCAGAGGGGAAAGCATGGTTTTGTTGACTGGACATCTATAAATGTCTAGTAAAAAAAAAAAAACATCCCTGTTCCCTGGGCTCCACAGTGCCTCAGAAGGAGAGCTGATTTTGGCAGGTGGGTAGGGGGATTGTGCAACAAAGGCCTTTGTTGTACAACCCTCCTCCCCCCCCCAAATGAATCAGCTCAGTGGCCACACACACACGGACACACACACGGACACACGGACACACACACACACACACACGCAGACACACACACGGACACGGACACACACACACGGACACACGCACACAGACACGCACACACACACGGACACACACGCACACACACGGACACACACGCACACACGGACAAACACACACACACACACATACATACACATGAACATATTTACATAAAAAATAAATTAACATAAACTTACCTTCTGCCCCGCTCCTGAAGTTTCCTCTCCAGCGCTCTTGCTCCTGCATCATGAACAGGAATCGGGAAGCAAGAGCTTCTGATTCCTGCGTATGGGTGCTGAAATGCCCTGCTCCAGGCTGCTCTGTTCCTATGTGTAAGGAGACACGTGCTCCCCCTCGCACATGCAGTTCCCCAGCCAGTATTTCCAATGAGCTATGCAAGGCTTGTGAAGCAAAACTCCCCCAGCCTTGCATGGCTCGGTGCAAAACTCCCCCAGCCTTGCATGGCTCGGTGAGCATGTGCGGCTAGGAAACTGAACTCTCAAGGTAAACATTGTTTCCCTTTGACAGTTCAGCCAGCCCAGCAGCACTCCCTCAGCTGGAAAAAGCAGCTTAGGGAGTGCGCAATGTTTCACTGGGCTGGCTCCTCTGCTCCTCCATAATGGGTGAGGGGCCACTGAAACGTGCAAGTGGCCCCTCACCTCGAGAGGGGAGCACACACGCCAGGGTGAGTGCCGACAGGTCTCAATATATTGCCACTTACACGTTTCAGGGTTGCAACATATATCTTGTGGTTCAGTGAAATTTGTGAAACTACCTAGTCTTGCTAATTAGTATAGAAAGTCATGGGTTTCAGAAGGTGTTTATGTCCAATAGAAGTCGTGATGTTTGACCTTTAGGTAAAATGGCCAATCAAAGCCTATTGAAATATAATGTTCATATTAGCATAACATGAAGGTGTAATCTGTTGCCATGTATAAAACTGTGAGGTATGCAGTACAGAGTGGAGACATTTCCTTTTTTAGCTGTAAAAAGCATTGATTACACAAATGTACTCCCAGCCGCTTGTCTGTCACCCTCTCTCTCATGATGAATATCTCCAAGAGGTGGCTGATTGCAGAATGGTATGTCTGGGAGGAACACCAGCATCAATGTATTTACGTCAATTATCAGGGAAAGGGGGTTGGGATTTAAAAAGTTCCCATTCAATTTTAGTTTATCCATAAAGTAAAGGACTTCCAGGATTGTAAATGTAGTTCATGTTTGATTAAGGTAAAAGGAACGGCAGCAGGTAACCCCAGCGACCTTTTCCATATTGAAACCACCAACACCTACAGCTCATTCCAATTTATTCGGTATAATTCCAGGCTGTAGAGCAGGGAAGGCAACACTGTACCCATATAATACTTAAACAAAGGTAGCATTGAAAATGGTACAGAATTTGAGAGTAGATCCTACGCATTTGTGCCAAGAAGGGTGCCAATTGTTGGCCAATTCTCATCTTCAAATCTGCTGAGCCACTATCTGCTCTAATTAAATAGCCCAAATAAGTAAGTCTGTCGACCACAGTTAATTTGGCACCATCAATTAACCAACCAAAGTTTTTAGATGTGTCCTTGAGCCCAGAGAACGACATGACTAATGAATTGGCTATATTTAATCTGAGGTTATTTTCCTTTAGCCATAAATCTAAAGCTTTGAGAAGCCAAAGGAGTCCTATTTGAGCCCTGTCGAACAAGATAGTGTAGCCTGCAAATAACAGGGACTGTACATGAAGGTGGCCTAGTTTGGGTTGAAAAGAATTTTCCAAGGACAAGTGCCTAATAAGGTCAGACAAGTAGCAGTTAAACAGCGCACAGGCAAAGCAGCACTCTTGACAAGAGTCCCACAAATGTTTCAATCCGGGTGCCCATAATACCCTCGCTGTTCAATCTCACCTGTATAGTAGTTTCAGAGTGAAGGAGCATAAGCTGACCGAAACATCCCCCTGGTATGCACCAATTGTGGAGCTTGTTCCACAGCTTTGCACGGTCGACACAGTCGAAGGCGCATAAAAAATCTACTGATGCCATATACAATTGCTGTCTTGTAGTAGTTCTGTATTTGCTTGGCAGTGGAGAAAGTTAACAATCAGGCAATTTAAAGACGTTCCATAGTGTTTCCGAAACCCGGTTTGGAATTGGGTCAGGCGTTTTATTGTACCAGCCCACGCATAAAGATTGTCTAGGAGTAACAATGCAAAAATCTTTGCGAAAGAGTTTAATAAAGCAATTGGGCAATAGTTCAAAGGTCCCGAGCACCTCACTGCTTATAAATTGACAATATAAGAAGCATGCCAAGAAGTTGGTAAACTTCCACCCAATTATATATTATCAAAAAGGGCAGCTAGCAGCCCTGCCCATAACTCTGGGTTTTGATTTAAAACTATGATTGTGGGAAGACTGCAAGGGGGGGTAGAGCAAGATGGCCACGTGCAGCTGAGCCTTTATAAAACCACTGCTCTGGCGAGTTGATTTTAGGTTGCAGGTCCCCGTCCATCACCTGCATTTGGTGTGTGCAGACTATTGAGTGATTCAGGGTGCACAAGAGTGTTTCTTATGGAGCCCAGTGGAGAGAGGAAAGTGGAGCATTGCCTTGGACGCATCGGAGTGGAGACCAGAGTGGGCCTTCGGAAGTAGAGCAGGACGAAAGCTGTTGTGGCCCTGTCCGCAGGGCATCAAAGATTGATTGGAGTTATTGGGTCCGGAGGTGAGCATGGTTGCAGGCCTGAGGCAGATACTGAGGGTCCCGGTGCAGTGGTGTCAGTGACGGGCAGAGCCAGGCCTACTCGGAAGCATGAGAGGGAAGACTGTGTGCCACCTTGGCCCTCTGCATGATGCTCCTATTGATTCGGCCCGTAGCAAGGTGAGAGGGACACAATGGAGCCCGGAGATGTTGGGCTTAGAATGGTATAAGCAGAGGCCAGGGGTGGCATGTGCTTTTGGAGACCCTAGAGCCCATGTGAGGCACAGACCACACAGTAGAGGTGACGTGTACAGAGTTGTGTGCACTGAGGTATGCCTGTGCCATTGATTGAGAAGGTGGGCGTGGGTGTTGTATCCCGTGATTTCCCCCAGGGGGTACCAAGTAAAGGAGTCAGTGTGATGGAAGCGTTACAAGCTGGATGGGAAGTTCACACTGCTGAGTATCAAGGCACTACATACATTTAAGAGGGATCAAGCAATGGCAAGTGGTGGGATGGGCACTCCAGGCTTTTATATCCGATTCACGTGGCAGAGTGGACCCTTTAGAAAATAAAGTGAAGGTATCGAGAACAACCAAATTAATGCCGACCTGCTGCAGATGAAATATGAGGCCAGTCTACTGGATCTGGAGAGCAAGGAGGAGGCAGTCTTGGGCCTCAAAGAGCAGAGAAGTTAAACACTCAGGGATGCGGATAAGAAGATAAAGGCGATTGTGATCGTCCTCTTCATGGAAGGAGGTGATAAAGAGGTCAAAATTGACTGAGCGCATAGGGGAGGTGGAGGTGCCAGAAAAGGACCCAGGGCAGTGATGGTTCATTTTCATCATTATGGGGAAAAGACTGCAGTTTTGGAAAGGGCGAAACGCCTCCCAGACATTCAGTACGAGGGTAATAAGATGCATATTTTCCAGGATTTGTCCAGTGGCACACTTGTCAGACGGAGAGAACTGTCGAACACTCACAAAGAGGCTAAATAAGGGGATTCGGAATCTTTGGGCCTATTCATTTGCTTTGGTATTTGAAGTTAAGGACGTGGACTATAGAATTACTACAGGGATGGAAGCTATGCAAGTCCTACAACACCTCACACTGAGGAAGCACAAGAAGAGGGGAATGTGCCCTATGGAGTGAAGGTAAAGACTGCTCGTGGTGCCCCAAAGTGACCTACCACTGCATAAAAAGGGTGACTTAGTAAGCCTTCACTGGTGAAGTGAGATCAGGACATGGATTTCACAGTGGCGCGAATGATGTACACTTCGGACAAGTGGGGTTGGGGGGGGGTTGTGTTCATGAGGTGTGGGGATGCGAATTACAATGGGAGAAAGAGCGGGGGAAGGAGTGAGCGTTACCCGGTGGCCCATTTGAGGCAGGGCATCTTGAAGAGAGAACTTCTGACTTTCTTTCTTGGGGATGGGAGCTGGGGGGGAGGAAGGGGTACTGATGTGGGATGGCAGGTTGGGGATGATAACGTGGATCTTGGTGGCTTAAGTTATGTGGGGTTTATGTTGGGAAATATGCTGGGAGCGAAGTTTCAGGAAGAGTGAGTAAGGGGCGGAGGGGCTGGTCACTTAATAGTGGGAGCGTTAAGGTTTGAACTCGCCTATCAAGCATGCTCTGGTAGCTAGGGAGTTCGGGAGATTGGGTTTGGCTATCCCGATGTTGCAGGAAACTTGGCTGACAGCTGGGGAAGAGCTGCGCATTTGATGTGCGCAGATCGGGCAGGCTTATTGGGCAAACAGTCAATAAAGGTTGAAGTGGGTATTCTGTTACATAAGAGGTTGTGGGTGACTCCTAGGTAAGGAGGGCCATGGATGGACATGTCATGATAGTGAAAGGTTTTATAGGGAAAGCTATGGAGGTGGCAACAGTGTACTGCCCAAATCGGGGGCCGGTGGCTTTTTACAGATTGTGATCCTCTTGGAGGAGCAGGGCCATCGGATAATTGGGGGACAGGGAGCTTTTATATGTGGGCAGACACAAATAGACAAACTGGCCCTTCGTGAGGGGAGCTACTGGGTGCTGTCCCAAAGGAGGGTCCGCTTTAAAGGAAATTCTGGACTCGCAGGGACTAGTAGATGTATGGAGACTGTTGTACCCAAGTGGTAATGGCTATATGTTCTTTTCTCCCCCACTCGGTACACACACTAGGATAGACAACTTGTGCTTGAATAAGGAGATGATGGGTAGGGTGGACTCCTGTAAGGTGTCCCAATTGGATGGTCAGATCGTGATTTGGTCCTGATGGATGCAATATTGTGCAGGTTACGTACACATTAATTTTTATGGAGATCTAATGCACTGTTTGTAGAGGAGCTGCAACATGAAATCAAGTAATATTTTAAGATCAATGGCACTGGGGAAGTGGATTTCTGTTCCATGTGGGACGCAGCAAAAGTGACCTGAAGGGGCGGGTAAGAAGAGAGAAAGATCCTTGAGGTGAAATAGGTTAGAGAGGGACTTAATGACTTGTAAGTAAGGTTTTGAACCTCAAGGGCTGCTGAGGAAGGTGGTCTTTTAAATATGAAAGAAAGGACAGCAACTTCAACTGATGGGTACTGGAGCAGTTGTCAGGAAATACGTTTTTAAAACAAACTTTATGAAAAAAGGGGATACGGCGGATTTTGACCCAAAAAATAAAAAGGCCCATACTAGCATTTTTGGTTCGGGAAGTGTCCCATTGCCCTATAGGCCAGTCCTATAGGGCAGGCCAGTCCAGGCCAGTCTCGAGGTGGTTAACTGAGAAAGGGGTGAGATATGGCTGGGGATTACCCTTCTCATTGTCCTTTGAAGTTGAAGGCTACAACTACAAACTCATGACTGAGGAAGACATAAGGAGGGTTTCAGAAGAGCTGCTGGATGGAGATGGGCCGAAACAAGCCGAAGAAGAGAAAGTACCCGGGGACAGGCAGTGGCGTGTAAAGGGCCCGACCAGACAGAGTCCCAGGCTCTAGAAAATTCAGAAAGATTGGCTCGCCCCAGGCTGGCCCCTCTTGATTTGAAATCGGGGTGGGGAGTGCAGTGAAGTACATGCAAGGATACGGGGGGGAGGGAGTTATTCTGTAGGTTGTTGAGAAACACTGTGGGGGCTTGAAGTGGAAAATTGAGCAAGATGGGTCACGTTAAAGTGTGGGGGTAAACTTCTGGTGATTAAATCTCGTCGGGTGTGATGGTTATGGATGGGGTTGGATGCTGAGGGGGAGGGAGGAGGGAAGAAAGAGAGGGGCTGCAGGAGGGGAAAGAGGTGGGGTTCAAGAAGTTATTGTCTAAAACATGGGTGCAGAGATGGGACCCGGTTTAAGGGGTCCCGAAGGATGTCTTGTCTCAGGGGTGAGGGGAATAGATGGTGTAATGGGTAAAAGGGTGATGGCCAGCCAGGGTGAGGTGCGGATTGGCTCCCTAAACACTCGGGGACTCAACTCCCCCTCCAAGCGATCGATGGTTCTAGGAGTTTAAGAGGTCCAAGCTTGAGTGGATGTGTTTACAAGAAACACATTGGAAAAGGGGAAGTGAACATAGACTAAGCTCTCGAGAGGTGAGTGAAGTGATCGTGGCATAAGATGTTAAAAAGAGGCGGGGGTGGCTGTATTGGTATCGACTAGACAGAGCTTTATGGTGGAGGCAGTATTGGCAGACCCTAACGGAAGATATGTTTGCGAAGGGACTCCTGCAGGGGGAGAAGTTCACGATAGGGTCGATATATGCCCAAATGTACAGCAATGTGAATTCTGGGAGAAAGTACGAGATAAAATAATCCAATTTACTAAAGGCCAATTGGTGGTGGGCGCGGACTAAAATATGGTGCTGGATTTGGAAAGGAACCGCAAGAGAATGTGTGGAAAACAAATCAGTAGAACCAACCCGACAGAGTCAGAGCGTTTCCAAGGGGTCACTGAGGTTCTGGGGTTGTACGATTCCCTCTATCCAGTCCTGGCAGGGGATAGGCCATTCACTTACTACTCAGCAGCCCACGATTCGTTTTCGCAAATAGACCTGATCCTCGTGGACACATTTCTGTGAGATAACGTACAGCAGTCCATAGTAACTGCGATCCTGTGGTCTGACCAGGATATAGTCGCCATCTCTCGCGAAATTGGGTCCTGGAAGGCCTCCCGGGGGAATTAGAGGTGTAATGACTACCTGCTAAGCAGTAAAACAGGAATTGCTAAGGGGGAATCGAGGAATACTTTTTATTTAATGACACTAGGGAGGTGGAAATTCAATCTGTCTGGAATGGCTTTAAGAGGTACCTTGATGATGATAGGCTCCGAGAAGAAGTGAGAAAGGGAGGAGAAGGAGGTGCAGCTTCGGAGGAAGATAGAGGGCGTACAAGGAGGCTCACAGGAGTCCATATATCTCCCCCGCCAAAGCCAAAGAGCTATGCAAATATAAGTCCGAGTTGAAAGCCCTACTGACGCAGGACACAGAGAAAAATCTTCTGGCATGGAGACTCTGGAAAGAGAAAGAGGAGGTCCATCAGGGTTATAAGAACAGAGGACGGTAGAGACCTAGGCGATACCCGCAGCATTGGGGACAAATTCGTGGAATACTACAGGACCCTGTACTCCTCAGAATGGGAGGGGTAGGGGACCCAAATAGATGAGTTCCTGAAGAAACTTCTGATCCCAGAGCTCCCGAAGTAGTTGGCAGAAGGCCTAGACAACCCCATAACTGCATAAAAAGTGATAAAGGCCATAACAGGAATGTAAGCAGAGTCGGCCCAGGGGGAGGATAGATTCAGCATAAAATTCTGTAAATTAGCCGTTCTGTTCCGAAGCAGCGTCGGCAATAGGAAGCAAAGCATTGCTAAGCCTGCTTTCAAGCCATAACCAGGACTGCGTCACCAGTTGCTGTGAACAAGTAATTATCTTTTTGGACTCTAGTGCTGGGACATTGTTAGTGCCTCGCGCTGTTGCACCACCTTTCATTCACTGATGAAAACATTTTCTTTTCTCCTTAGCCTAACGTGCGTGATCTGTCCCGCCCA
The DNA here is from genome assembly GCF_040938575.1 of Ambystoma mexicanum. Lineage (NCBI taxonomy): Eukaryota > Metazoa > Chordata > Amphibia > Caudata > Ambystomatidae > Ambystoma > Ambystoma mexicanum. Next base: position 953,857,725 of record NC_090923.1, on the reverse strand, counting down.
CGTCAGCCTACTTTGCAGCACAGGTACGCACACCTGCACCCTGGAAGTGCCTGCAAGTGCTGTTTGGCTGTTTGGGTGGTCGGGTGGACTAGCGCATATCACGAATATTGCATCTATAATGGTCTTAGTCACTTTACTCAGAGGTTGCTGTTTGGATTATTTTGAGGTAGGACTTGATACCGTGTGACTACTTAGCCTTAGAAGCGGAAAGTGTACTACCATGGCGACTTCTGTTGACATGCAAAATAATTGCCTTACTAACCCGATTAATGACCCTGAAGCTCTATCAATAAACATTGAGGACCTTGTAAACTATGGCAAATCTTATGACAAAAGGCTAAAAATGTGTGATAACCATTTGAATGATCTGAATGATCAGGTTGAGAATTGTACCATACCTACTATAGAGCCCTTGCCTATAGCCAACAAATCTCCTTCGTCAAATGGTGATTTTGATATCAAGTCGCTGGCAGATCTTGATTTCCGTATTAGACTATCTATTGGTCTATTAACCCCATTGATACCTAAGAACAGGGACCCAGGAGATGTTGACTATGGTAATGGCTTCTTTATCCCACCTAGTCCTTCCATGCCTAATTCTATGGTAAATAAGATCTCGACTTGGATAGTATCCGAAAATTAACCTTCACAGAGTCCAGTGTTATGCGTCCCCTTCTCTCAGAATACTGGCAGGGACTCTAGTGTACCATCTTCTCCTAAAGATGAGATACTTTTCCTGTTATAATACGGATTCTGGACTTGCTTGATAAAGCCATATCACATCACTCATTTGGAACTACGGGATATTAAAAATACCATAAGTGATATCATGTCTAAAGTAAATAGGTTGGAAGGTTTCATACTTGCACTTGAAGGGACCCAGTATCGCGCAAAGAATCTAGAAGTGGCTAAAGTTAGAATTACCCACGAACAAGGAACACAATCAAATGATTCTCTCATTGCCAATACACCTGGTTCTGAAAATTTACCATCTAAAGGGATAGACATGCTGTTACTTGAGATGGGGACAATTAACTCCTCCCTAGTTGAACTGAGGAATAATTTATGCCCGTCTACTGGTATTGAACATACCCCAAAGAGGGAGGCACTTGCTGATAGCCCTACAGTCTTAACTAACATCATGGAACAAAAGCAGGACACACTACCTGTGGAATACGCTATGGATTATGTAGATTATACATCTAAATGATATAGCAAAAATCAAAAATGTTATCAAACGCGCAGAAAATAAGATGATCAGGCAATGAAAAAATCAAATAGAGATTTTGGTGATCTCTTATAGTGGTGGCGAGGATGTGATCGATGTTGCGCAACTTTCCAAGGAAAGTCAAGTACAAAACGTGACAAGATGTCATTTGTAAATGAAAATAAACTAACAATCACTTGCAGTAATGAAAATATAGTTACTGTAGAAATTCACTCTGAGTGCTTCAATCCACCAGCCAGTTATGAATCTAATAAGGCCACCATTATCATGACTCAATTTGAAGGAGATGCATTGAAGGTACGAAAAATCCTTCCAAATTATTTTCAAAGTGAAGGAAGGAAATGTACTTCCAATAGGTCTCTATTGCCTTCTAAACCGATCATTGATGCAAGTAATCTTTCTCAATCGTTCTCGGACAATTCCATAAAGGATTTACCATTACTATACTCTGAAACCTGTAGCTTACCGATAAAACCTGATGGGAAATCTGAGAGGAACAATGATAATAATTCTATTGCTCTTAATGGCGGAGGGAAATGTATTCAACTAACCAATGAGCTGTGAAAAGCTAATAAAATTCCCCTAATCCATCTGGATTCTAATGGCCGAGGTCCCCATGCTCAAAATGCTGGAGGACCGATAATGCATAGCACAAATATTGACTTTCTGAATGTAGTAAAAGGTCCGGATGCCCCTTGGACAGATGCACCTGATTCCGGCTTAGAGCATAACGGTTTACTTATAAAGAGCCTCGATCAGGAGTCCTTGGTAAATGCCCTAAAGGCAGGTATTTTACCGATAGTTCGTTAATCAGCTTTTAAATCCCCTGGTAACGGGAATTGCAACTATTGCCCAGCATAAAGCGACTCAGCAAACAACTGCAACTGGTAGTTTCAACAAGTGAGCAGTATAAACCGTCTCAACCTAACCTCTAGATAGATCTACAATGAAACTTAACTAACTTGAAGAATGTCCTTAATTTAGACATATTAACGCCTGGTGTGAATAACTGTAAGCGACCTTCAAGATAGAAAGGCAGAGGAATATAATAAAAGTGCTGGTGCTCATCCTGAGTTCATTAACTCAAATAGTAAGAAAGGTACAAACATGATGGGCCTTGAAGGTATAAGGGAAATTGTATGCAACTCGCGTATCAATCGTAGTTATCTACTTGACCTTCTTGCTGCAATTCCTCCCCTGAGAATTTTGGCCTCCAGTGACATTGACAAGATTGCACTTGCCCCAATAAATAACTATCAAATGACATGTCACTTGTTCTCTGAACAAGTACTGAAGCTTATATGGTCTTATAGAAAAGAGTTGTTAGAAATGGGATTCTCATTACTAACTTTCAATGACGAAAAGACAGCAGAGGAATTTTTATATGCTAATCAGATTTCTGAACCCTAAGTGAATGTAACGAAGGATGATATGAACATCAGTGCAAAGAATGAAACATTCTGTATTTCACAACTTTCGATGATTGCTCGTAATAACAATGAAATGGCATGGATTGAACCACTACTAAAAACAATATTTACGGCAAACACCAATTTATCCACATTATAATCCAATGTGAAGTCTGTACTTACTAAATCCACATGAATTCCATGAGAATATAGTAACATTCCAATATGGCTATCTACTCACGAAAAGAATAAATTACCATCCATTATTTTATTCCAGGAAACAATTAATACTGAACCATTCATTATTCCTGAATACTGCACATATTCTTTTGCCATCAAAGGTGGGGAAGGTAGGCCTTATGGAGGTCTTGCCATCTCTATTAAAAATGCAGTAGATTGTAATTTAACATTGGTGTATTCATCCATCCATGTTTTGGCTATACTCCTAACTATGAAGAAGAGTGATGCAAAATTTATTCTAGTGACTAACTTGTACTGGAATCCTTTGAAATACAAATTATCGGAGATATTTGATGACATTCATCAATGCTTTGACCAGGCCTATACTATCAATTCCAACTTTGATATTTTAATGGGTGGAGACTTCAATTCGCAATGCTTAAAATGGTTTGCTTGCCCTAATGTCTCCAATAAAGCTAGAACGATCAGTATTAAGAGAGGGGCTGAATTGAGCACCTATTTCAAGGACTGGGTGATGTCATTTGTGAAATTTAACGAACATTCTCCTAACCATACTTGGAAAAGAGGGAATGCAAGTTCCATGATTTTTTTTTTTGTATTTCTGATTCAATGTTTACATGCATTGATTCCGTTATGATATGGGAAATTAAGTATAGCGACCATGCTCCCATCTGCCTCACGACTCTCATAGATATAAGCACACTGTACATGGATCATTGTTTACATGCAATCGAGAACAAAAGGGATAATATCTCCCTAAGATGGAATCCAACCCTTTGCAAGAGGCTAGCCGATTGAGTATCTACAAAACTCAAATGCCGTATTAACTTTAATACTCCAGAACTCTATCCAATTGATTATCTCGACCAGATTGTCACTACTTCAACTATCGAGGCTCTTGATCACTTCCAAATTAAACAAACACCTCTATCGATTAGTCACAAACATAGTTCTAACTTTAAAATTAAATATCTGAAAATATTAAAGAATAGAGATCTAAGAAAGCTTGGTTCAGAGTACTTAACTATTGGACAATAGCTGCTAAAAAAAAATGTATTATCCAAGCGTACAAATTCAAAATTAAAGGAGTATATATTGAACAATACAATAAACAAAACTGTGAAATGGTCAGGGCTATCTGTAGTCATAATACACGTGACATCTGGTCTGCGATTAAGAAAGGCAATGCATCTGCACATCAAAATAAGACTATAATCCAGGCAGAAACATGCATCGCCCATATTGAGAATAAATATGCACTGCCCACTCGATTTGCCCAAATGCATGAAATAGTAGACCTGTCTCCATCGTCAATGCAATTCATTTGGTCTGCTTTTGACATCATGCTGGCCATTAAGAAATTATCAAATTCCCGCGCACCAGGCCCAGACGGGATTCCATCTTGTGTCTACAGGGCCGATCCTATTTTTTGGAGCATGATTCTAAAAATTAAGTTTGACAATATTTTAGCCAGAGGGACTATTTCTATGTCCTGGGTAACTTCCGTCTTGATCCCAATTTATAAAAAAGGTGATCCCTGCCTGCCAGTGAATTATAGACCTATATCTTTAACAGACTCAGCAGTCAAAGTCTTCTCAATCTTAGTTATTTATGAGCTTGATAAACATCTAGCCACTTTTAAGATCTATTCCAAATTTCAAGTGGGATTCAAACGCCAGATGGGCACTACTCTAAATGCAACAATTATGGCGCATCTGTTAATGGTATAAAAAAGAAAGAACTTAGCACACTATATATCACATCGCTCGATATGTCATCAGCCTTTGATACAGTGGTTTGTAATGTGTTATGGTTAAAAATGCGTAATTTAGGTATACCAGAACATGTTATCTATTGGATTATAAAAATTTCACACCAACACATCCTATAGAATTCGGATTACCTAAGGGGGGGGGCACTTACGGACCCTGTACAATCATTCTTGGGGCTGAAGCAAGGATGCAATTTTGCAGCGTTTGTTTAATTTATACTTATCTGACATAGACCAACTTTGGAAATCAATGGATACTTTTGCGGCAAGGCTATGCTCATTAAGATTGCAATGGCTAGCCTTTGCAGATGATATTATTTGATTTGATCCCATTTGGCCTACAATCCAAGTTAAATGTGTTTTCTGAATTTGCCTACCAGCACAATCTTAAACCTAATTCTTCTGAAACTAGTATTATGATCTTTAAGGCTGGTAAGAAACCTAAGAAGTTTTGTTGGAACATTGATGGTGACACTATATATGTATTAAAAGAAACTATTTACTTGGGATATCGTCTAAGTAACGTGACAACAATTAATTCATGGGTTGACTATCTGAAGCAAAAAGCCATACCTCTCAGACGTCAAATGAAATCAATTTTTACAAAATATTGTACCTTTTCCATGATACCGTTGAGTTCCTTACCTTAAAAGTGGAGCCGATACTTCTTTATGCCTTGGACATTTGTTTTTGTAATTTGCATAAACTAGACTTGATGCAGGACAGTTTGTTGAAAGCTGCTCTGCACGTATCACCGGCAATCCCGAACTGTGTCATTAGACACTGAGAGATGGGTCTGATTTCTTTATCTACTAGATTGACTTGGCGGGCATTATCAATCTATAGTAAAATACTTAACTGTCCTGGTAACTCCTTATATCAAGACTTCTTTGAATTTTCCAAGGGATGCTCCTCCAGTTCTATCACCGAATAGTATATAAAAATGGCTAAGCCTGAAAGACTTAGGTGTGGATCATGAAGACCTATATATTCGACCTGGTTATGTAAAACATAAACTTTTTGAACAGGACTGGTGTAAAACAGTAGATGAAATAAGCACCTTGAGTACTTATAAAGAATACGCCAAATTTCCATGTAATAACACTAGAATGTATTACCTGAGATTTAGACTAAATAATTTCCACACTTTGGAAAGAAAAAAGCACTGGAGAACTCCCAGTCACATTAATGGTGTTACTAAATGTCGATTTTTGAAATGCTTAGAACCAAATGAAACACAAAAACATTTGATTTTAGAATGCTCACAGTTTAGAGATGCAAGAACGACATTTTTTATACGCTTTGTAAATGTGAACTATGAAGACTGTATGGAGTCTCTTTGGAACCAGCTAATGCAATGTGATCAGAGCATTAATTTTTGCATTGGTTGCTTTTTTAAGAGTAATAGAAAATGAGATTTTAGCACTTTAGTGTATCTTGTCCTTGTTAATGTAATTGTTGTTGATTAACTGATGTTATAACTTGTTTTTATATATCTTAAATCGAATTGTCTTGTATTTGATATGTGTAAATCATATGATGTCTATTTTTTTGTAAAGGTTCATTTGAACCATAAACAATAAAAAAAAATGCATGCCTTGCGGGTGAAACCCTCCCCCTTACGATGATGGCAGCAGTTATTGTTGCGATCCCGAAGGAAGGGAAGGATCAAACCAAGTGCTCCTCCTATAGGCCAATTTCCCTCCAACGGTGATGTCAAAATTCTAGCAAAGGTCCTGGGAACAAGATTAGAAGGAATAATGCTGCTACTGGTACAGAGGGATCAAGTGGGTTTCATTGAGGGGAGGCAAGGGTCAGATAACAGAAGGAAGACCATTAACCTGATCCATGGGGTTCAAACGACGGGGTTTGACGCTTGCCTAGTTACATTGGACTCAGAAAAGGCCTTTGATAGGGTTGAATGGCCCTTCATGATGAAACGCTTGTGTATAGGTGCGCTATAAATGCCATATCATATCAAGGTGCTGGCGAAGATGGGATTGGGAGCGAACTTCCTGAAATGGGTAACAGAACTATACAACAGGCCCAGGGGCAGATAATTTGGGGGCCGGAGGAGGCTTACTGAGTCTTTTGAACTTGTGAGAGGCACTAGGCAGGGATGCCCCCTATCCCTGCTGCTATACGCTCTTGCAATGGAACCGCTAGCAATTGCAATACGGTCGAATGATCAAATCAGGGGCATAGAGGGGGGGAGAACTGGAATGTAAAATCTCATTGTTCGCAGACGATGTACTGGCTTACCTTACTAATGTCCCAGTATCTCTCCCAGCATTAATGGTCCAGATGGAGGCTTATAGGTGCCTCTCGGGGCTCAAGATTAATGTGGGGAAATCAGCCATCCTGCCATTACTGCCAAGGAGCCCGCTCCTAGATGAGAAAAGAAGTTTCCTGGGCATGAGGGTCAACCAACATAGCATTCGATACCTGGGCATACTGGTGACGAAGGACTTGGGTGCGTTGGGGTAGGCTATCTATGCTTCTTTCCGCACGCAGTTGAAGGCGGATATAAAAAGATGGGGCCCACTGATATTGTCGTTGTACGGGAGGATGACGTCGATAAAAATGAATGCATTACCTAGGCTATCTGTTCATGGCAATTCCGCAGCATACAAGTTTTCGAGGACATTACAGGAGAGCTGCGTAGGTTCATATGGGGAAATAAGACACCAAGAGTAAAGTTGGCCACACTCACCCTTCCAAGGTAGAGGGGGAGTTTTGGGTTCCCGGATATTCGCAGGTACTACCAAGTGGCACAAATAAGGGTGATGGTGGGACACATGCAGGAGGGACTAAGGACTTAGCTTGAAGGCCTGGTGGCGCATCCACTGAAGGTTCGAGACTATTTCTGGGCCCACCGAGATTAATTCCAGAACGACTGAGGTCCCACCCAAAGCTGGGAGTCTTTCGGTCTGTCTGGAAAGATGCAAATGATTTCAAGGGTTACACATCATGGCCCTTGCCAATGTCCTCAATATGGGGGCTGCCGTTCAATCTGGGGAGTCGGGGCTTCAAACACTCTGAGGTGGTCTGATGCAGGCCTGGAAAGGGTGGCACAATTGTTTGCGGGGGAGACCTTCAAGGAATGGGTGAAGGTGCTTGAGATGCTGGGAGGGGACTCAATCACGATATTTGATTATCCCCGGATTAAGGCGATTTTGACAGATCCAAAGTGGGAGACGGGGGTGCCAAGAGATTTGACGCTAGTGGAAAAGGTCCGGACCAATCTGAAACACAGACGGGGATTTTATCCACATTATACAGGGCAATGAATGGTACTATCCTACAGGGGAGGCAAACTTTCCAGAGGTATTGGGAGGAACTGCGGGGGGAGGAGATCCCTGAGGAGGATTGGTCGCAAATTTAGAGTGGTTTTCCAGGGAGGTCTGTTCACCGCATTGGTGGAACATAATTTCAAAATGCTAATCGGTTGGCATTCAGACCCGGCAAAATTGTCTAACATGTTTTGGGAAGTATCCCCCTTATGCCTGAGGGGGACTGGTAGTCTGGGCTCCGTAGCACATATGTGGTGGTGCCCCAGGTGCAAGTCTATTGGAAGGAGGTGCTGAGCTGGATGGAAGAAGTAACAGGGATAGGGTTAGATCTGTTGTTGCTAGGTCTCCCGCAAAAGGACAGGGAGGAACAGAGGCTCCCGAAGATGTGGGATGCCATGTTAAGAGTGGGGAGGTTGTCGATAGCCCAATGGTGAAAAAAGGAAACGCTCCCTACGAAAGAGGTGTGGGAAGGAAAGGTAAAGAATATGATGGTAATGGAAAAGCGGTGGTGAATGACCGAGTGGTAGAATATCATACCGAGTGGTCGACCTGGCTGCTAAAATGGGGAATGGATATAAACAATTGAGTAGATTCTTCCGAAGGGAGAGTTGTATGTGACAGAGTGAAAGAATGTGTGGAGGGTGGGGGGGTTTTGGGGTTTGAGGGGAGCCGGCAAGGGGTAGGGAGATAAACTGCGGTTTCCCCCGTACCAGAGACCATAGCGGACTTCAAGTGCACCATAGAGTGAAGTTTGAAGAGGTGGTGGGAGGGGGGGAAGGGGTTAGGGGGGGTTCTAGACTGTTATTGGGAATGTTGTTTCAACACGGAAATTTGTGTGTGTCTAAGTGAAATTGTCTTGTTATCTTAAAAAAAACTTGTTAAAGTTTTTTAAAAAAAAAAAGAAAAAAAAGTATCAAGTCCAGAATAACTAATAAAACCTTAAAATGGGAAGTGGCTTGTGTAATTTATTTAAAAATTGATCTAATGGGACCAATCGAATCCATGTAGGGGTAATGAGTGGGGACAAATTCTAGTGTGAAAAATGTGCTCCAACTATGGTTAATCATACATAGGATTTTGGTCAAAACAAACAGTTTTCAAAAAAATAGACCCTCACCACATCAGAAACAAGGGTTTACACACACCACCATCCCATATATTCCAATCAAATGCCCCCCAAGCACATCACTTCAACATAGCATATAACAAAATATCAAATTCAATTTTTTTCTCTTCAAAACCTATCGAATCTTGAATTTCTTCAGCTGGTAAACTAAAACTAACATCCTCTACTCAAAAAACACCATGACTACTGATGTCATAAAAACCCTTAAAAATTAGTCCATTTCATTAGTCCAGGCTCTTAAATAATGCATTTGTCTTACTGCCTCTTCGTCCAAATGTCACTATGTAACCTATTCTGTTTAAATTTTGCCTTAAGTGCAATCGGTACCTGTGGAATGACACATAGAGATAGTGTGTAACCAGTGCCTTTCCCGTGAACACCTAGAATCCTGTTGTGCATCTTACAAGTTCATTAGGCTGAAAATCCTCAAGGAACACCGAACAAAACGGTGGGCGGCACACACCATGATGGCGGAGTCAGTTGCGGGAATCTTCGAATCGGATCATGAAGGCAGAGGCACCCGAGACTCTGGTTCGGAAGCTCAAAGACGTTACTGAGGGAACATATGGTTCCTGCGCACCTGTCCTCGGCCTCGAAAGGCAGTCGCAGCGCGCTGCTATGAGGAAAGGGCTCTGGTGACGACCTTCCACATGCACACACTACACCAACACACATACCCCAGGGCCGTTCCTCGACAGCGCCATTGAAGAAAGGCTGCATGCCGGCGGTAGGCACCTACCGATCTACTGCTAACAAAGCACACTGTGGTTCTGCTTGCCGCAAGCGTTCATGAAGGTACTGTGGCAGTGGGTGTACATTAATCCCTTTTGACGGAAGAGGCCGAAACAGCCGTAAAAAAAAACAAAAACTCAACTGTCCTCCGAAAACCACCACAAAAAACATGTTCATTGGAAACAGACCCAGATGTCTCCAAGAACTATGAAGAAGCTGGTTCTCTGCTTTCTTCATCCTTGTTGAAAAAGCCTAGAGAAAGCCCTATAGAAAACCCTAAAGCTGCTCCAGACACTATAGTGTTCCCACTGGCTGAAATGCCAAGAACTGGGACATGGACTCAGGAAAGTTTTGAGGAAACCATGGATAGGATATAGTCATTTGTCGACATTATGCAGAAGTTACCTTTCAGACAAAAAGACAGTGAAGCAATTCTGTGAGCCAAGGTGCCCTACTCTGCCCCAGCGCCCGTTGTCACCCATTCCCACCCCTACCATCACATCCATTCATGTCTCTAAAGACACTCAACAGGGTGACCAGTCTCAGTCTTAACAGGGAGATGTCAAGTGGCACAGCGAGTAGAGCGCCCGCTTTGACACCCGTGCAGAGCCTGTTAACGCAGGTTCATATCCCGGCGGGGCCAAACTCAGCCTTTCATCCTTCCGAGGTCGATAAATGAGCACCACACACCGTGGGTAATAATAAGCAGCGCTCAGATACCTGAGGGTTTGTAGCGCTATATAAAAGCCTAATTATTATTATTATTATTATTATTATTATGTCCAGAGCATTTGGATTGTCGATCAGGATGATCCCAATCAAGATCCCGACGATAATTACCTACAGGATCAGGATGACCCAGATCTCATTTTTACAGATCCAACCGACGCCGGGGTGATCGAGAGTGGTCATACTTAGCCCATAGCAGATCAACTGCTATATAATGACTTGCTGAAAAACACAGCCCACCATTTCTGCATACAAACAGAGGAAACTACCCCTGAGGGCACTGATTTTTGTCAGACATCCTCAGTGGGAAAAAGCCCATTAGTCAGGCTATTCCTATACTTGAATACATCAAAAAGAGAGTCTCTCCGTCACTGTCGACCCACTCACTCACTCACAAGGACAGTAAACCTGAGGGTGGAGAAAATAGTTAAACATCGCCATCCGATCCACTTTATATCAGGGGACACATGGAACCAGATTCTCTGGTAGTCACTACCTCCAAGAAGAGAGCTGGTGTCCCACTCTCCACCTCTGGGGTGCCCCCAAATAAGGAATGTAAATGGCTCTACACACTAGGCAAGCCTATTACTACCTCTGGTGCATTTATGACCAGGATAGCTAACACTAGGCTGCTCGCCAGCTATAACCGCACCCAGTGAGATGAGGTCATCAAACACCTCATCTCTGTACCTGAACCTACGCGCTCACACTTGCTTACAGTTGTCAAAGAGGGGAAGCAAGTGTCACAAAATATCCTTAAGAATGTTCTATACTCTGCTGACACCTCAGGAAGTGTTATCGCAGAAGGAACCGTGCTCAAACGCCACTCCTGGTTCAGAGATTCAGGCTTCAAGCCATCCTATCAAAGAGGCAGTGCTTTTTGGTGAAGCTGTAGATGACCAGCTGGAGACTTCCAAAAAATAACATGAAACTATTAACACTGGGCCAAATTTCCAAGAAGCCTTTTGTACAAAGAGGTGTTTTTAATGCGCACCATACTTTTCGAGCACAGGGCTTCAACAGTTCAAACCAAATCTGGGTCTGGAACATCTGGTACCTCGTTCTGCAGCCCCCAGGGCCTGTCATCCCCCTACCAATATCAGCACAGCAGAGAGGGTTTCGCCGTGGAAAAGGGCAGGGAGGGTTGCAGCCTCTAGAGACGCAGCAACCAGTGCCGCCAAATGACGGGACGATCCACACGCCTTCCAGTGCATCCCCAGTCAGGGGTCCCATAACACACTTTGCCCAGCAGTAGGAGGAAATAACTTTAGATTGCTGGGTACTCTTCACATTGGCCAATGGATACTTTGTGGAGTTCCTGGAAACACCTTGCCACCATCCACCTAGAGTAAGAAAAATGTCCTCGAACATTTCTAAATTCTGCAAGATGAAATCTGAATACTGCTTCAAAAGGGAGCTATCGAACTGGTGCCACTTCTGCTGGAGAATCAAGTTATTTATTCAATGTACTTCCTTGTTCCAAAGAGAGATCTAACAATGCGCCTATTGTTGGACCTGCGCCCTACAAACACATGTCAAGCCCCAAAAATTCAAGATGACGACGTTGCAGGAGGTCATCCCACTGCTGAAACTAGGGGATTACATGGCACCATTGGACATGAAGGATGCATACTTTCATATTTCAATGTTGCCAGCGCACAAAGAATACCTAAGATTCAAATTGGTAGAGGTTAGCGAAACAGTGGTCACAAGCAAGCGGTCTGTGGGATGATCTATTGGTGGTTTTGCAACCTCTGGTTCAATCACTACAGTGGTGGACCAGAAACAATCTGTTAAAGGGAAATCCTTTCAACACACCAGCGATCGGGGCCACTCTTACAACAGACGTGTTAATGACAGTGTGGGGAGCTCACGTCCTCCATCACACTCTGCTCACAGGGTGTGGACAGAGGCACTGACCAGGAAACATAACCTTCTGGAACTGCTAGCAGTCCTCAAAGCACTACAAGCCTTCAAGACTCTGCGCACAAAACCGTCCTAGTCCTAACAGACAGCACCACAGCCATGTCTTGTATAAACAAACAGCGAGGGACACACTCTTCAGGGCTGCCCATACTAGCCCAGAACATCTGGCTGTGGCCACTAAATCACAACATGTTCCACGGGAGCTCAAGTCTCTGGCAGATGTGCTAAACCGAAGTGCAATGCTACCCTCAGAGCACGAGTGGCAGTTAAACACAGACGTGCTAAACCACTTCTTCTCAGACTCTGGGTTCTTAGAAATGGTCCTCTTTGCAACTCGGGAGAACACACAATGTCCAGATTATCTGTCCAGATTCCCTCAAAGGCTCCAAGGAGAAAGCACTACTGATGAATTGCTCAGGGAGATTTGTGTATGCTTTTCCCACTAACATCAGGAACAAGTAACATTGATCCCTATAGTTCCCATGTGGGCGCGGCAGACCTGCCTCTCCCACCTTCAAACGATGTCCCTGTGTCCTCCCAAGAACCTGCCTTGTCCAGAAAATGTTAATTCCAGATCAAGAGACAACGCTACACCCATGCCATCAGATATTGAACTTAGCAGCTTGGGTCTTGAGGTCATAGAATTTGGTCACCAGAACCTAGACCAAAGGTGCGTGGAAATACTCAAAGAAGCACGTAAGCCTAACACGCAGCACTGCTACTTCAACAAATGGAAGCGATTTGTGTTATGGTGCAAAACACGGTCTCAATCCAACTGACTGTTCAGTCTAACATAGTCAACTACCTTTTAGATCTGCTTGACTCAGGATTTTTCTTTAACTCTCTCAATGTACACCTAGATGCTTTTTCCACTTACAATGCATCTCAAAGAAAGATTTTGTGGTGGAAGGAGCCCGTAGTTCAAGCCTCCATGGAGGGTGGTAGAAACTACACCCTCCAGTATCTAATCCTACTCCTGTCTAGGACCTCTGTATTGTACTCACAAGGCCCATGGGGGGGGCCCCCTTCGAGCCTATGCACAAGGCCAGCCTTAAACATCTGACATACAAAACAGCCTTTCTTATAGTCATTACCTCTATCAAAAGGGTCAGTTAAGTACAGGCTCTGTCCGTACAGAACCCGGTTGTAATTATACACAAGGACAAAGTGATACTACGCACTCGTCCTCGATTTTCACCAAAATGTATATCAACATTTCATCTGAACCACAGAACTTTCTGCATTTTTCCAAAACCCTGCAAACACTGCAGAAAAATCCTTCATACACTAGATGTAGTATGCAGAGCTGTCTTGTTCTACCTTCAAAAGACCAAACCTATCAGAAAATGTTTTTTTTTTTGTATTTATAGCCACTGGATGAGAAGGGGACCCTATCTCTAAGGGAGCAATTTCTAAATGGATTGTCAACTGCTTCCAACTGTGCTATTCCCTTGCTAAAAGAACGTTGCCATTTAAGCCTAGAGCACACTCCGCTCGAGGCACAGGAGCAACACCAGCCTTCATAGCAAATGTGCACCTAGATGCCATTTGCAAGGCTGCCACTTGAGTTCAGTACACACTTTCACCCAATATTACTGTCTAGACACACAAGGGTGATGCACAGCTGGGACAAGCGGTGTTGAAACACATGTTTTCAGTGCTACCTTCTAACAACCCACCTCCTTCTACAAGTACTGCTCGCTAATCTATGCAAAGCATGTGATTCTAAGCAGATCCACAAGCTTCAGAAGGGATACATTACTCAGTTATCTTGTTTCTGATGCTTGCATCTGCTTAGATTCACATGCGCCCACCCTTCCTCCCCACTTGGAGTTGAAGGTTCTTGGGGCGGGGGGACATAGATCTAAGCAGATACAAGCATCAGAAATAGGATTATGGTGAGTAATGTATCCCATACACATTCACCATTATGAGAATCAGAATTGCATATAAAACAATTACCAGTGCAATATAGTGGAGTAGTCGGATGCATGGGAAACAGGCTGAACTCTTTAAAATTAACGCAATAACAGCTTCCCACAATCTTATAAAGTCCAACCCTAAGATGATTTGGAGCCATGTGTCCCAAAGTAGAACTTCTTTCGGTAGGTTTTTATAGAAAGAATGCAATGGGCTGAGGTGGCGATTATTGAAAGTTCACAAGTTAAATACAAGTTCAGTAAAGTTCAGGTAAGTACTCCACTCAATCCAACACGCTACGATAGGCCTAGGGAAGGATCCATGACCCAGGTTCCACCACCAAAGGCCAGGTCAGAGTGAGTTGGAGTCAGGACTTTATGATGCCCAATGTAGCCTCATGGAGGATAGAGGGGAGACAGAAAGCAGGTAAGTTAACTTACCCCCTGGCTCCGATTCTTCCAGAGACCATTGTAGGTGTTCCAGGACCAATTGGGGACACAAAAGTAAGTGCTTGGTCTGGTTGAGGATGGCCCAGAGGTCACAGGTGCAGCGTCACTTTCAGCGCTGGGATTTATTTTATAGGTCACGGTGAACAGGGATCGGCTCCAGGCATCTTCCAGCAGAAGACACGAAGCAAAGAAAGAGAAAGACTTCTGCATTGCAGACCCTGTCGGGACACCTGACAGGATTGAAGAAGGAATGTTGCAATAGAAGGCACTATGGTGAGTTGGCGTACTTGGACGTTCTCCAGGCGGCTAACACAGGAACAGACCTAGCACAGCTTCCCTTGAAGTGAGACAGCTGAAAAGTTCCAAGGCTCTGCTCGGAACGATGAGTGCTGCAACAAGGTAGCCCATTAGACAGCTGGCCAATCCACCATTTGGTCCTGGGACACTTCCGAAGGCTCAGAAGGTAGAGATCCTTGAGCAGGAGTCGAGGCAGGTTGTTCCCACCTGACCAGCGGTCAAAGGACCAACTAAGGCCTTCTTGAGATCAGGACAGAAGAGCAGGGCTTCACCGGAGTCTATGCTGGTCAGCTGCAGGAGTCGTCTTTGGTCTCCTCTTCATCATAGAAGTCTTGGGTCCAGCGATGACCTGCCGAAAAGTCTAAGGAGTCCTCGTTTTATCAAGGATTCTCAGGCAGTGAGCTTGCTCACCAATGGTATGGGTCTGGGCCATTCAAACAGCCAGGGATTGTCCAATCATGGACAACTGGTCATCACATCTGCCCAGAGACACTTTCAGGCACCATAGGATGTGGATTGGGACTAGATGGTCCCAGCCCCTTCCTCTGGTTCACACACACAAGGACCCTTGGTATGCGAGCACCACAGCTTTCCCTGGAAGAAGGCCAAAGAACACGCAAAAAATCTCGTGGCATGGCCATCTTGGGATGCTGTTGATGCAAAAGTACAGGAGACAAATAAAATAAAAACAGTCAAAAATATCACAACTGCCAGCAGCTGGTCTTGGGCACATATGCACAATAACCATAAAGCCATTATATAAAAAGACCTAAGGATACAAAGTATCTTAACTAACTGCACTTCACTTTAAGGTAATGTGTGCAATTGTAAAAAATGCTAGAATTCATAGAAACCTAGTTTCTCAGTAGTAGCAGTCTTGGGGTAGTCAGTTTTCCCATAAGAATGAGCAAGGGGAGTAAAGCAGGGTTGCATGTCATTTCATCATTGGAATTTTCAAAGTCTGGCATTTCAACGTGAAAATGTTCATCGAATTTACCTATTCCCTAACCCCCAAAACCCTTATGTGCCCTTTCCCACCCCCCCTAAAAAATTAGATGAACATTAGTGTACTTTGAAGTGGTAGGCTTTGAAAAATACAGCAATGAAAGGACATCGTACCGCAAAGCAGAAGTTTTTACTTACCTCTATAAAGTCAAAACAGGTTTCAAAACAAGCAAAAGGAATGGGGGTCTCATAATGCTCTATGGAGGGAAAGTGCAAAAAGAAAATCTTGGCCAACAGTAGGGAATTCCATCCTAGCAAAATCAGCGTTCTAAGAGGAAATTTAATTTGACTCAAATCTGACTACAATAAAATGTATACGAACATTTTTCAAAGGCCTCCTAGATGCAGACAATTATACCTCAGGGTTAGGTGTGCTCTATAAATAATAAACAAAACATTTAAATCTGAGACGTATGGCAGTGATGGAAAACTGTTTCAGGATAGCCTTTTTTTTTTTTTAAATGTATTTTTGTTTTTTACTTTAACAATGCAGCAGGTGACAAACCTGTGCTTAAGAGTTTTCTACACAGAAGAAATTGTTAAACCAGGCATAATACACAAGGACACTGGTCTGTTTCTCAATGCAAAATGACACGGTTTTAATGGTAAACCAGTGGACTTTGAATGTTGTCAATTGTCATTCAGAAGGACTTGATGAAAGAGTCTGTGGAGCTGCTTTGATCAATTGCTCTTATGGTATTTTGCCAAAAATGTAGTATTTTGATGATGATGATGATGGGATCAATTGTTCTTGCATTGGGAGGTGCGATACGTCTTACAGGATGTCTGAACGTTGTTGGAAGATGTTTGTGTGACTGCGGTTTCACCGATTGACTTTCATGTAACATATTCTTTCTCCACTTAGGAGACTTTACCTCCGTCCTCCCACAGTGCATTTTCAGGGCACCACCTGCCCTTTGTGGGCTTCACTTTCACCTCTGATTGGTAAGTTCGTCTTTCCTCTGCTTGATTTAAAAGAAACAGTCGGCACAGTACAGCTATGCTGTGACTTTTAAAGCCAATTTTTTTAATGTAATTTCTGTCATGCACAGAATTTTATTTTAAATACATTTTCAACCCTAATGCAATTGGAAGAGCTCCGAATTTTCTTGGAGTTTCTTAAGGCTCTTGTAATGGCTTCAAATGAATGGAGACTCTGGATGGCGGAGAGTGTGATGACTCTCCTACTGAAGCCTGATTTCACCTGATGAAGCCCGTAGAAATCGGTCTCACTGGCAATTTTAATTCAAGTATGAAACCTGGAAGGAACTGTTAAAGCATTCAAACAGTAAAGTGAATTAAGAGAAGAACATGGCCAGTTGTACTTTTCTGTTTTAGAAATCACTTCAAGTTTCCGAAATTCCTGATAAGTATCCTATTCACTGTCTTTTATTCCCTTCGATTTATGCAACTCTGTTCCTTTTAGTATTGCTGTGTGTGTGCAGATTCATCCTATGTGACTGTCCTCTCTTATTTCCTCAGCTCGTTATCTGACCGCAGCTCGTTGCTGAACCTCATGTCAGCCAATGCAGGTACAAGTCCACAGAGCCCCCGTGAGAGCCCGGCTCTCGATGCCTTGGAGAAAAGGGTGAAGGCTGTGGAGCAGGAAAAGCAGGAGCTAAGCTGGAAACTGCGAGGTAATACTGGCTATGTCCCCTGCTGAGACCAGGTCCACAAGCCTCTCCTACACCTCTTACCTGTGCCTGTTTTGAATTTTCGGACTTCATATAACAATTTTGTCTAAAAATATATTTTAAGATGGTGAAAAATATAGTACTCCTGAATCCTTCAGTGTGTCTTTTATGTTTTAATTTACTGAAACTAAAACAGAGGAAAAGATTGGTTAGCTGCTGCGTTATTACATCTGACAGATGTGACAGCTTTCACAGAACATGACAATGGAACAAATACAAATGATAATCCTTTGTAACTGTTGAAATTGTATCTTGTAATAGGGTAGGAGTTGAGGCCTTGTTTCATTGCTTTCACTTATCTTTTAGCAAAAAACTGCAAGATTGAAGGAATAAACAGATCTGCCCCCCGTTTCCACTAAGATCTAAAGGTCTGTGTTTGCTGTGAGAGTTTAATTTGTGACCCACTGTGGCCAACTAAGTCTGGGACTTTTACAGAAACGGCTGTGGGACAGTATGATTCAGAACACCTGATGGGTGAGGGCACAAGACACCAACCTTAGGGACTCATTTTGTAATGGCCAGATCATATGCAAGCAGGTAAGGAAAAAACTGCAGTTAACTCAGTGTGCCTGACCATTCATTGGACTGCAAAACATATATGCTTTAGGGTACAGAGAGTGCAGAGTGACCTTTTAAAACTTAATTGGGCATTACAACCACTGCAGTTACTTGGATGTATTTGTACATTCGGCACCTTTTCCTCTGGTTTCTTGGGACTTCCCACAGAACTGGGACAGGACATTAACCTTTTGCAAAACAGCATCATTGTTCTAGAACATTCCAGCAAGTACCAGTGCGGGTCTACCCCAACCACATACCTGCTAAGCACCTCTGACTGCACAACCCTTCCAACCATCAGTCCCTATCTCTGCATCCAAAAGGATGGACCATTGCATTGGAGCCAAATCTTGTTCGTAAAACAGCTTCCACATTTTGTGCCCAGCGGGTTTAAGCGTTCAGCAGTTTCACTGCTTACCTACACAATCTTTGCCTGTTATCCTGGTACCATCACACACATGGGACTCTTGTGACGCATGTGGCTCTTTCTCTGGGTCAATCACTTTTATGCGGAAACATGTGGTGGGGTGAAGCCCTGGGGAACTTTCACCAAAGGTCATTGAAGATTTTGTTGCATCGAGAGTCGAGCAAAAGTTAAGTCTGCAGCTGCTCACCAGAGCACCCTGGTCAGTGGACTCCCTCAAAGTGTTCTCCCCTTATGAGAGCGGGCTAGCAGACCTTCTCCTACCCGCGAAGGATGGGCTGACAAGACCAGAGTTCAAAGTCCCTCAGGGAAAACTTGCACTACATCACATCGGTGCACCTATAAGGTCTCTGGCCCCAAAGGAACATAGCGCCTCGCCGTACTAGCAGTTCCTCCACAACTGTTCCAAGGGTCACTGGCATGGAAGCAGGTCTTCTCCTTGCTGCACAAGTGCCCCGCCAGTACCCTGTGTCTGAACCCAGGAACTCTGAGCTGGGCGAGAGACCTCTCCTCACCACCCACCTGCCTCTTCCATACTCCTCATTAAGGTGCACCAACTCAGGAGTGAAAGCTTTGCTGACAGTGAAGAGCACACATTACCCTACTCTGATGCAGCCCTGTGTCCCCTGTTCAGGAGGTGTCAGCCCTCAACCGGACCAAAACAAAAGAAACATAAAAGGCATAGATAGCCGCCTCCAGCCTATGCTCTCACTGGATAGGTACTGCAGATTCTCAACTCGCTCTGCGCTCTCCAGGCATGGGACAGGGTTGGTGAAGCAAGTGTGCAAATTCACTGCCCGTCTGCCCTTGGTCAGATGGTCACAAAAAGACACTTTCTGTTGGTTGGCATATAAATGTGGCCCAACTGTGGTAACCCTGCAAGAGGAATGTATCTGCCACCCAAGTGCAGTTCCAGGTACTAGGAGATATCTGGTCATCCGCGTCCTCGGAGGATCTGTCAACCGCGGCTCTGCGAGTGCATGCTACTGGAGCGGTTTCAATCCAGGCACTTACCACAAACTCCTTTGTGCCTCACATACAGTGGACTGCTTCCATCAGGGAGCTCTTCTTAATCTCTCCCTTCTGGCCCCTTGTTCATTGCATTGACCATTTCGCAGAACGGAGTACCTAGGCTCTGCCAAAACAACCCATCTGTGCAACTGGTGTGCAGAGAACTTTACCACTGCAAGGGGTAAACCTCTAATGAACAAGTTCAGGAACTTCCTAACTGGGCTAAACACGAGGACCTTCTATAAAATGCATCATGCAGAGATAATCGCCACACAGTCTAGCACACATGTCCTCCCCTGCTCGGGGGGGTGCCAACAGCACTCTGGCCTCTCATGCTGACACAGCTGAGTCGGCCCAAGAGCAGACCTAACCTGGCCCTTCTCTAGGTCCCCTTCCTCACGGCACATGATCCGCAGAGCCAGATAGTCCTCCAGATATGGGGGGCAATGATGATGAGGAAGAAACCCCACTCTTATCAGGGTGTTCATTGAGTTCATGGCTGACATGGAGTTTGAGCTCCCTCTCCCCGACGCACCCCCATGGTGTGCTGGTAGAAGTCCTGAAATGGAAACCAGACAGGAACAGGATCCCTCAATAGCCAAACATTCTGGCGAAAGCCTCATAACATGGCTCAGCCAAATCAGAAGCTGGATGCATGCTCTAAGCAGATTGGAACAGGAAACCTGTGGGTATGCTTAAATTGCCCTTGTGCAAGGGAAATCACCTACCGACTCTACTTCAGCCTCTGGAGCCCCCTCCCTCATGGCCTTGCGGAGGGAAGAAAAAGGGCTGGATGCAATAGGCAAAAAGGTTTGTACACCGGCGCAAGTCAAAATTGTACGATATGCTTGTGGCATTTAACAACTTCTGGTGCAGGATAGAGTACTTTGCCGGTGACCACTGTTGTGACTTGATAGAGCAGTTCCTCGAAGGCATATGGAAGGCAAAGTTTGAGGTGCACGGTATGCTGGAGTTGACGACTGGGCATGTGAACATTACTGTGAGAAGGGTCTAGACCTCAGAAAGGCTGCCTGGCTCAAAAGCACAAAACTACTTCCAGTATCTATTGATCTACGCCTGCTTAGTCCTGCATTTAACCGATCAAGTGTGTGCGTCTCACCCAGCATCCGAAGTGAAGTGCAGATGAAGAAAAGGGCAATTTCTGATTATATCTGTGCAGACCGGAATGACCGAGTACCCTTGCTGCTCTAACATTAGGTAAGCTCCCTTGAATGTTAGACCCCTCTCTCCCAACAGCTCATCGCCAACCACGCATATCAGCAGCAACATCATGGACACTGTATCACAGTGACTTCACCAGTGTCACCATAAACCCCATCATCCACCACTACATGAAAACTGATGCTTGCCAATGTCCGCTCCTCAATCAACCGCACAGCACACATCGCGAACCTCATCACCATACAAAACCTGGACGCCATCTTCATTACTGAGACTTTTTTGATATTCACCTCCACCCACATCTTGGGTGTCCTTATCCCCAACGTCTACAAAATTCTACAACAAGACCATCCAAGCAAGATGGGCAGATGCCTCGCCATCATTCACAAGGCGTCATTGCCATGCACTCAACTGACCTCCCCACCATCCGCTATTTCAAAAATACGTTCCTGCCACTGCCCACACTTCTCAATGGAAATTCACTTACCACCTCCTCTACAAACCACCGAAGCCCAACACCTCCTGCATCAAAGACTATATCTGGTCACCATCGTTTCTCTTATGTATGCCAACATTATCTTCATCCGCGAGTCAACATCCTGGCAAACCAGCAACCAAGTAAATAAAGGAAGGGCTCCACTCCCTACTCAACACTCTGAACCTTACATAGCACATGAAAGACCTAACTCACAGGCAATATCCTCACTGTCCTACCTACCTCCATGACAGATTTCCAAACCTGCTTGACTGGTCGGACTTTCTGGCAATCCCCTTTGGCATTCGTCACAACCACACCTCACACATATTTGAGTTAACACCATGCTACACATCAAACTCAGATCATTGGGGGACTGAGCCCAACACAAAATGATGATCTGAATTGTTGATTCACAACAATGAATTTATGTGCACAGTATTTACTATACAAGTCATGCAAATACAATATATAAACTGTTTTGAGCTTTTATCCATTCATATATCAAAACTGGTTATTTAATTTCATAAATTCATAGATACAAAACAATATATAAACGGATGTATACAAAATTTCCACATGGACAGACACACATCTCCAATGACCTATTACAAAGACACGACTGGTGTCAAATTACGAACACAAAGCTTTCCACGCAGATGACGCACAGCTCTACCTTAAGATATCCTCAATCGAAGACATCCACAGACTCGAGGCCTGCCTCAGATTGATCCTGTCCTGGATGTCCAGTGCTTAACTGAAGCTCATCTCCTGCAAGACCAATTTCCTACTTTTGACCAACACTGATACCTAGACCCGCACCAAGTCTCTTGGTTTTGACTTCGACAGTCACATCTCCTTCCAATAGCTTGGTACCAACTTTATCTCCTGAGGAAAATCAAGCCCTTCATCCCAGAAAGCAAATTCAGATCTGCTGTCCAAGCTTTGCTCTTCTTCCACCTGAATGGTGGCTATGCCCTTTCGGAAGGCCTTCCGGTGACTACCCTGGCACCCCTGAGATGTGTCCTACATGTTGCAGCATGACTCATCAAAGCACTCCCAAATTCAACGACATCACCCCGACCCTAATCGAACTGCACTGGCTCCCGCTGCAAGCACATATCTTAGAATCCTGCTGCATGATCTACAAGGCTGTCAGCCCTGAATTCCCCAAGCTACCTCACTGAGAAAACTTGCATCTCTAGGGGCTTACGATCTACAGAAGTAAAGACATGTGTAGACTTTAACTCCTCCAGGAAAGGAATGAAAGAACCAGAAGACAGGCCTTCTCTGTCAACACCCCCAGAATCTTCAACCTCCTCCCCATCAACACCAGATACACCCTCTTCTACATTTCAGAAAATAGCTCAAAACCCCCACTTCAAGGTTCCATGCGATATTTTCGCCGCAGAAAAATCGCGATGCAAAAATATTGCCATATTTTTGCGGCGAAAATAACACATGGACCCTGCGGGGGACACCCCTGCAACCCCTGCATCATTTTGTTTATGTGCGGGGGACACCCCCACAATCCCCGCACCTAATATTTTCGCCACCAAAAATATCACCTATGGCCGTTCCCGACGACCATATGTTCGGCGATATTTTTGCTGGCGAAAATATTACCTGATGCCCACTTCAATGAATGGCTCCTCCCTACACCTGGTCCACAAACCCTCCACTTTCCACCTAACCTGAGACTGGGTGTTCTGTTCCTCCCCCACCCACGCTGTTTCCTCCCCTGGGTGCTTTTAGATACCTTGCTTCCAAATTCCCTGCTCTCCTCTCAATTGCTCACTCCTCATGCCCTTGTATCTCTGCTTCCCTCACTGTTCTTCTCCATTTGCTTATTAAAGCACTCAATTGCTTCCTAAAGCTAGGCCTTAACACCATAAATACCATAATAATTCCTGCAGTAAAGCGAAGAAAGGATGGCTCTGCCTTTTAATTCTCACCATCTTCCCTTCAAGCGCAGACGAAGTGTTGACAGAACAGAAAACAGACTCTGACTGCAAACAGCCTCCTAGCCCCTTCAGAGTCCCTGCATAGATCACAGCGCAACACCGGTGGTTTCAGAGAATCACTCATCCATGCCTAGAGCAGAGTCAGTCAGAGCCAGAATGCTGGCCTGTAGAGGAAATGAGCCAGGAGAGACAAGGTCTTTTTGAGCAATGGGTTGTTGGGCTGACTTTGTGTGACACTCACAAGGCCCAGCTGTATCCTTTGCCAGTTGTTTGACAGGTGTCACTCCGTTTTCAATCTTGGATGGCCATAATGGACTCCTGGACTTTCAGTGGTGGGAATCAGATTATTGGTTTCCCTCTCCAACTCTCCCTCCTGATCAAGACTCCTGTCTCTCCTAGATTTAGACATTTTGGGCTGGTGTCTAGAACACTGCATCTTCCCAGTACCATTGCACCTGGCGGGAGGGGAGAACATCAGGCCAGACGTCTTGGTCAGGCAATCTCAGAACCCAGTGCAACCTCATTCGGCTCTGCTGCCCCAGATTATTTGTTCTTTTTTGGACCTAGTGTACCGCTATTCTCGCAATTGTTTACCTCGCAACACAACAGGAAATGCATTCTTTGGTAAAAAGTGGGCTGGGGCAGACAGATTCTCTGGGAGATGCCTTCCTCTTGAGACGGCCAGGCGCAATCAACTCAGCCTGTCATAGCGCCAATCCGCCCAAAAGAGGATCTGGTATTCAGACCTTCAAGAGCTGAGATGCCAACCCCCTTAGGTTCTAGTGAATCTCCCAAATGTTCTACTGCAGGGTGGGATGTTTTGCACCACTGCCCACAATCGCTTTATTTTTATTTTATTGGGCATTTATAAGGCGCTTGTACAACTAGACAGCGTTTCAAAGCTCCACAAGGCAAAAGGGAAGGGAGCAAGGGAACAAGTAACAAATGACAATGAATAAAACCTAAAACAGTCCTACTAGGCCTTGTGACATTCGCAACGTGCAAGTGCAGAGAAAGAGAAGGGGGTGGGGACGGGGTAAGTGCTGGAGGGGCCACCGGGAGGGAATTGCCGGCGGTGCCTGGGGGCAACAGTTAAGTGCAAAGGCGTTGGTTTCCCGGGTGAAGAGGGGGAGTCAACCACCCACCAGGTAAGTGCAAGCCCAAGACAATCACCCAACAGGCAGGTGTGGGCCCAAAGGCAAGCGCAGGGGGGGGGGGGTGGGGGTCGTATGCTGATGCAATTGAGGAAATGGCCCTTAAGGGACCTGGCTGCCAATCTCAGCGACCGTCGGGGCAGTTAGCATAGGAGGGCGAGGGGGAAGGAGGAGGTGAAGAGAAAGGTCTGCTTGCGGAACTTGAGAGATCCAGTTCAAGACTGAGGGAGAGAGAGAGGGACACTATTCCAGAGGAGGGAGCCAGCCGAGGAGAGTGATCTGCCACCAGCTCTCTGCTTGGAGTAGCATTTGACCAGCAGAGAGTTGGAGCCAGAGGATCGAAGGGGAGTATTTAGTGAGGGAGAGCTGCAGATAGTGTGGTCCCAGGTCCCAGACAGCCTTATGGAAGATGCAGAGGGTCTTGAATTTGATCCTTGCAGCAACCGGGAGCCAATGGAGAGAAACCAGGGCCGGAGAGTTACGGTCCCTGGGCTTGAGGCCAAGGATAAGTCTCGCAGCCCTGTTCTGGATTCGTTGGAGAGGGCGGAGGGAAGACAAATGCAGGTCAAGGAAGAGGCTGTTCCAGTAGTCGAGCCTAGAGAGGACCAGAGCAATAGGGACATTGATATTCTGGGGTAAGAGGAGGGGAAAGGTAGAATGCCTTGAAGGTGGTGAAGGTGAAAGTGGGCCGCCTTGGCAAGGTCCAAGATGTGAGGAATGAAGGTGCAAGAGGAGTCGAAGACGACCCCAAGGTTTCTAGCTTCAGTGGCAGGAGAAGGAGCAGAACCCATAGAAGGCGGCCAGAGTGCAGGGAGGAGTAGGGAACAGGTGTCCCGATAGGAAGAATCTCAGTCTTACTGACATTAAGACAGAGATCACTGGAGGTGCACCAAGACTGGATAATCAGGCAGTCGGGATGATGGAGAGGAGGAAGGAAGTTTGAAGAAGAGTTGTCATCTGCGTAACACTGGAAGTGAGGAGAGAAGGTGGAGATCAGTTGAGCGAGAGGAGCAAGGCAGATGTTGAAGAGCCAGGGTGAGAGGATATAGCCCTGGGCAACACCACAAGTAGAGAGAGAGGTGAAGGAGGAGAAAGAGCCCAGGATCACCAGGGATGGGCAGTAAGTGATGGAGGCCAACCAGTCCGTTTCCTGGTCTGAGATACCTAGAGTATCATGGTGCCGCTTTGAGGCTAGAGTGGTTGACCGTGACAAAGGCGGAAGAGAGGTCAAGGAGAATGAGAGCAGTGGGAGAGTTTGAGTCGAGATTTGCAAGCAATTCTTCCTGGGTGTTCAGAAGAGCAGTTTCTGCGCCTCTGGATGCTCGGAATCCAGATTGATGGTCATATAAACAAGTTCAGTATGTTGGATCAGTTGGGGGAAGACCAACTTCTTCAGGAGTTTCCCAAGGAAGGGTGCAGTAGAGATAGGATGGTAGTTGGCCGGACACAAAGGGTTGGCAAAGGGCTTTTTTTAGTCGGGGTGTAAAGGGGAGTGCTTAAGAGAAGACTGGAAACAGCCAGAGGCAAGAGTGCTTGCAGAAGTCAGCCAGAGCTGGTGTAAGGGAGCAGATCTTGTCCTTGATAGTTCATGAAGAAAAGGGAGAGACCTGTTTGGAGGAGACCTTCATAGAGCGCACTACTCCAGTGACCTCTACCGATGTGACAGGAGAAACAACTGAGAGATTGGGTGGGGATGGAGGAGAGGCCAGGGGAGGATTGGGGGAGGAAGAGAGAGGGGTCAGGATATCTTGAGTTTTAGCAATGAAATTGGCGCCCAGTGCAGTACAGAAGGCTTGAGAGGGAAGAGGCATGGTAGAGACTGCAGATGGATTGGCTAGTTCCTTGCAGATTGTGACGAGTTCAGCTGTGTTAGCTCCAGAGATGCGGTCCTGGATGTTGTTCCTCTTCTTGGAGCAGATAGAGAGACTATATTGCCTTTGGAGTAGGCGATAGGCCATTTTGTCCACGGATGAGCCCGAGGTCTGCCACTTCCTTCCTTTTTAAACCGAAGTGGTGCCAACCGTTACGCTTGGAGGCTGGGTTCAGGTGGATCCTCATGACGGGTGCAAGAATGTCAAGAGTGTTTAATAATAGAGAGATGAAGATTGTCAAGGACAGAGTCAATGGGAGAGTCAGCGGTGGGGGTGAGGGGATGAAGATGGAGGCAAACGCAGCAACTGACACTAGCTTCATCAGTCGGATGACTGCGAAGGAGGCTGGAAGTGCTGGGGAGTCTCATTCAGGGGGCTGAGAGGACCATGGTGGGAAGAGAGGAGGGAGTGGTCCGACCAGGAGAGTGGGGTAGATGGAGGGATGGAGAATGGAAGATCTGCGTGAATGAGGGCATCAAGTGTGTCCGGCATAGTGGGTAGGGAGAATAGTGAGTGGTCCAGAGATCAGGGAAGTGTGGAGGTGTGACAGCAGAGTCAAGATGTGTGTTTAAGTCTCCAAGGAGGGGAGCTTAGAGGAAGAAGTCAGAAGAGAGGATGTAATGTTGTCCCATTCCAAAAAGGGGGAGAAAGACAGGAATAGGGGGTCTCTAGATGGCCGAAAGGAAGTAGCACTGACATAAGTATCAGCAATTGGTAGGTTAGAGGCCAGGAAATCTTTTTAAACTTTTTTCTTCCAGACTTCATGAGAGAGGAGGGATAGGTGATATAGCAACAATTAGAATAGATGGCGGAAATACAGTGCCATTGAAGAGGTGGAGAAAGGGATAGCAGGAGAGGCTACATAATGAAACTCAGCAGGTGACACAGCAGCCGAGGGCGGCAGGAGGCTGCACAGATGTAAGGCACACCTAGATTCGAATTTCCAAAGAAACACTTAAATATAGCATGAAAATTGCACAAAACAGCAGATTGAGTGAGCATGTCAGGACAGATTGGGGTGGTGAATTACAGGCAGGTGTTAGAATTGAGCAAGTCTTTTGGCGTTTTCTGATAGGGTCATATAACTCTGGTAATCATCAATGGGTTTAGGAGAAAACACAGGCCTGCATGGATGCATGCCGCTGGGGGTTGTGCCGCAATGGGTACGCCCATCTATGAGGTAGAGCGCAGAGTGCCAGCTTGGGCAGGAGTGTTTGTGGTGAGCAAGGCCAGTAGACTACTACTTCAGAAATAGGTGGGCACTACATCTTGGTGGGCAGTAGATAGTTGGAGCAGAAATGATGAGCACTACCAGTCGTGCGTAGAAAGGTGGCCTTGGGCTCCTCCAGTCCCGGACAGGAAGGGACTTGGCCCTTAGAAGACCTCCTTCGTCCCTGGGGACCTACTTTGTCACTTAGGGCTCTCAGAAAGGAACATGCACATCCTTAGGATTGCAAGGACAGAGTCAACTAGGTCTTAGTGCTCCAGCAAGCAGAATCATTTCTGCTAATTGTGCCTGCGTAATTCAAACCCACTTCATGCAAGCTCAGAGGCTGTACTCTCCATTATTATATTATATGATATGATAAGGCATTTATAACACGCCTGTACACAAGTGTTTCTAGGCGCCACAAGACAAGGAAGGGAAGACATGGGGAGGACAAGACCCCCCTACAGCCTTTTTGGTGTGTAGGGGGGTGCTCCCTCTCCCCAGCCCCTTGGTGTCTCTCCCTCTGCTCTAGCTTCTTCTGCTCGCTTTGCCAGCCATCTCTGTGAGTGCCTCCCCCCGAACCCCTATACATTCTGCCACATACTCTTCCCCGTTTAGGTCCTTTACCCCAGCTTCTCTGGTTGTCTCTGTGCTACTGGTATGGGGAATGGCTGATGGGCCCTATGCCTGGGGATGGCCTGCAGCTTTGATAAAGGATTTGGGTGTGGTCTTCGCTCATTTCACAGCCGTGTACCCCCTCGAGGATGACTCTTGGCCTAAATGTCCTTGGATATAAATGTGTGACAACCTTGTGAGATAATGGTTTAACTGCTTGAATTTTCCCTTTGTTGGGGTCCCACTTCTCCCCTCTGTGGATATGCTTTCTCTCCTCGCTGAGAGTAGGAAAGTTTGCAGGTGCTGCTGGCTTCTCTGGTGGCCCATTCTAGATTCCTTTCAATGAACAATGGGCCTCTGTCAGTTTCGTTTGAAGATGCACTGCTTCCTGATGGGAGTAGCCGGGGATTGAATATTTGATTCCTTTTAGGTTGTGGTGTTCTGAACCAGAATGAATCTGTTCGCCAACAAGCCTTTGCTGACGAGTTGCATGTGAGTTCACGGTATGTCTGTGTAACATGTTGGGCTGATTTTATTGGTTACGTGTAGTCTGTTCTTCAATAGACCTTTGCTGAGAAATTGTTTATGGGTTTGCGGTATATTCATGTGACTTTAGAAGGGAGGCTCCCTCGGATTGAAATTACTGTGAGTGCGTGTCTGTTGTAAGTCTCATACAATGTTTCTGGCTTGGGCTTTTCCTTGCCCTGATCCAATGTCCAGTGAAGTGTCATGGTCTTGGTTGTTGAGTTTTGGTCTTTCTGAAATGTCTTCTGGAGTCTGTGGCAGGGTCAACACATTCCGGCTTTGGCAGTCTTGTGTTCTCCTTCATCCAAGGGTTTAAGAGATTTGCTGGATTAGAGCACCACCACCTGCCCAGCTCTCTGTTCAACTCTCCTGTCCTTACTACCACTGTTGTAGCTTACGCAGTCCCTGGTGAGGGTGCACCATCTCCCGCCTCTGGAGTCTGCCCTGGACTGGAATCTGATTTTACTGTCTACTGGAAACACCTCTCCAACTCCCTCTTCCTTGGGCTGAGTACGTAGATCTACCCCTCTATTCAGATAGTTCAAATCAACCTCTCTAATAGGACTCTCATGAAGAGCTGTTGTCTGACTGCGGCCACACGCTACATGCTGTTGGTGCGGTTTGACGACCCACTGTGAACGCAGCTATTTCCTTTGCTTGCAAATCTATCCACAGACTGTGCTGGTATTGTATTGGCAGTGTGAGTAAGAGAGAAGAGTAGAGCAGCGCAGATCGTAGCCAGGCAGCACGCAGCCTATCAGACTCTGAGACCGGCATTGTATTGGGACTCGAAAGGCTGTTTATGTGGCCAGGCGCCACTGCCTGCCTGCTCGTTCTGGTCTAGTGGTAGGTGAAGCTTACCACCACCGAAGCCGCTGTGGTGCAATCTGCTGCAATATTGGCTCCCTGTTCTAAAAAAAACTGCTTTTTTTCTGCTGCCTCTGCACAGAACTTAAAACCAAGTCTGGAGAAGGAAGCAGAACTCAAGCAGAGGTGGTGGAAACCTTACCTTCGACAAGCACACTTGATAACTCTACACATGACTTGTTCATTTGTAATAACTCAAACTTGGTGCTACTGGTTGCATGTATAAGATTGGAGGCCACAATATTAGACCTTGAGATACCAGCGACTCGATTGATTGCTTCGCCTTTTTTATTCCAAGATGAGATGCTGAATCTAATACAGCATTCGTTAACTGTAATTTTTAAAAATTTATTATACGACCATGAAGAGCATTTTGCGGAGCCTCTCTGGATTTTGCACAAAGAATTCACATGTCGTGGATTCTTTGTCTTTAGGTGGTGTGGCAAATCTAGCGATACCACTACTGACTCTCTGGAGTGAAGCTTCGAATGGATTGTGTCCCACCACGTATTCCTACCCTTTGATATCTTCCATCCAGTGTTGGCTGCTTCGGAAACCTTTTTCTCATTATAGGGCGTCGTCGTCTTGATGCCTTTGACTGCCCCATCCGCTATTGAGCATGGCGTCACTGACTGTATGTATAGCACGCACTGCGCTCGTTAATTCAGTTCAATTTTTTTCCACTGCAGTTAGCCGGATTGGTTCTTTAACTTTGTGTCTACAGTTATTTTTCAAAATGTCGACTCCAAAAACAGGCTTTTAGAAATGTGCCTAGTGTGGGTCATAGATGTCCATTACAAACCCACACTGCATCTGAATCTGGCGCCTTGGGGTCGAGCACAAAAAGAAAGACTGCGGTTCCTGTCCATCCATGACGGGAAAGGCGCTGAAGGAGAGGAAGGTGAAACTTGTTGTGGGTAGGCCCCCTTCCAAGTCCCCATCAACAATTCTTTCAAAAAGGAGGTCTTCTGATGAAGAGTTCTAGGGTTGAGTCACACCCTTGGAAGTGTATTAAGAAGCGCTCGCAGTCTAGGAGTATATCGAACCACTCTTCATCTTTGTCTTCCTGGAAGAAGGCCAAGAGGCGTCCAAGATCGATCTCTTCGTCCTCCAACTCATCCCCCGATAGCAAGGTCGCTTGTCCAGGTAAATTTGCTTCTAATGCCGAGTGGGAGGATCTTCGCCTCTGTATGATCATTTTTGAGAAGGCCTTTTCCCCCGCACCTTCGAGAGAGCCGAAGAAGAGCTCAGACCCTGTTGAGCCCGGTAACGCTGTAAAGGTGTCTAAAGAGGTTTCTGCTTGCGCACCCTTGAGCCCGGATCTAAAATCTTCGAACCCTCAAAGACTCGAAACCTCATGAGGAGAGGCTTAGCCTTCATCCTTCAATCACTTCGACAAATCTCGGGTAGGGTACTTCATCAAAGCCGTCGACTACATCGACTGATTCCCTTGAAGGTTTACAAATCTCAGCAGAGAATGGACTTTTTCCAACTCAATGTTCTCATTTTTTGAGGAACGGGATGCTTTCGAACAGGACACCCATCCTTTTGGCTTGGAATATGGGACACCTAATGTTCCTGAAGCCTTTATTTCAGAAGAGTCAAAGATGCAACATCTGGTAGACTCATTGAGGGATGCAAGTGGCCTTGACACCTCTCATGAGATAGTTTGCTACTCCTGAGCCCTCTGTTCATGCAGATGCCTCTTAGCAGGATAACATAATAAGTTGGGGAAGGCCTGCTCCAGATTAGAACAGGATGACATAACTGATATTTTGGATAAGGGTCCTCCGAAAGATCCCATTTTCCCTTTTCATACTGCTCTGAAGAGGGTATAGGCCTATTGGAAGCCCCAGCTACTAACCCTGCAGTTAGTAAGGATCTTACGAGAAAGTATAAGCCTTATTGTGTGGATCTGGACTTTTTGTCTAAACATTCATCCCCTGAATGTTTGGTAGTCCAGGCTGCCACTTCGTCATCTAGGTCTGCTGCATAGCCAACTATACCGCCCGAAGGAGAAGACAAGAGATTTGGCACCTTGACCAATAGTGTTTTCCGCCAGTAGCATGGCCAAGTGTTCCTGCATGCTATGGGATGTCATAGCTATGTCTACAGAACACATCCCAAAAGGGGAAGAAAATGATGGTTTTATGAACCTCATTAAAGATGGTTAGGAGCCATGTGTGAGTCACTTCAAACTGGGCTTGATTCAGCTGACTGTCAGCAGGGCGATGTCATCTAGCATTGTTTTATGCAGGTTCGGTTGGCTGCGTATGTCTGCATTTGCGCCTGATGTTCAGGTGAGATTGTTAAACATGCCCTTTGATGGCTCTCATTTGTTTGGTGGTAAAGCTGATGAGACCTTAGAAAAACTCTAATCATCAAAGGTGGCTGCAAAGTCGCTTGTTGCAGCAATTCGCCAGCTCCTGCAGTCCCACTCTGCCCCTCATTCTTGGAGCGGCCAGTCCTTTCAATACTGCTCATTAGGAAGGGTGAGGAGCCTGTCCACTCATAGGGGCCAGTGAAGTTTTCCTCTGAGTGGGCAAGGTCGATTTGGAAAAACCACTCGGACAGCTACAGCCTCCTTACCACCATCTGCCGCCACAATAACTCCAAAGCGTCTCTGAGGCCTTGGTCCACAGGACCCTAGGGGGGGGGCAGGCTGAGTCAGCATTTGGGAGAATGGCTGGGCATTACGTACGATACTTTGGCCTTGCAAACTGCAGTCCAATGTTACTGCCTCCCTTTCTTGAGAAGGCCTCCTGATGGCCCACCAGGGGGCCACGCCTTCAAGGTTCTAGATCTGCTCCTTCTGCAGGAGATTTCCATTCTGCTGCAGCAAGTTGACATAGAGCCGGTGCTTGTGGCAGAGAGGAAACGGGGGTGGTTCTCAGTTTATTTTTTGATCTCCCAAAAAGAACAGAGGATTGAGACCCATCTTGGACTTGAAATGCTTGAACAAGTTCTTCTGGAAGGACAAGTTCAAGATGGTCGCACTTTCAGATCCTTCAGACCCTCCATCTCCAGGATTGGATGGTATCATTGAACTTTCAGGATGCTTAATTTCATATGCATATCCATCACAAGCACAGGAAGTACCAGAGGTTCGCTATTTGCAGTGCTAATTTTCAGTTTCCGGTTCTGCTATTCAGGCTCCCCTCCGGCCAAGGGACTTCACCAAGTTAATCACGATAGTGGCAGCAAGTCTGAGGGCAGGGATTCACATCTACCCCTACCTAGACAATTGGCTGTTCAGGGCCCGCTCTCCCGAACATGTCCTGGAACATCTCGGCATCACTTGCCACTCTCTCCAGGCTGGACTTCTCCCTCAATTTCAAGAAGTCCCACACGGTACCTTCTCAGAAGCTTCAATTCATTCGAGCGGTCCTGAATGCCGCCTCTGGAAAAGCTTCGCCATCGGAGTCATTGATTTTTATGAGGTTGCTCGTCCTCATGGCATCATGCACTTTTCTGGTTGCAGAGGCCTTACTGAGAATGAGGTCTCTTCAATGGGCCCTTTGATACCGGTGTTCGCAATTCTCCAGAAAGATGACTGATCTACTTCGGGAACCCCTCAAGTGGGTCAGTTCACGTCCATTGTCAACAGGAAGTGCGACCTGTTCTGCTCCAGGGAATTTCCTCAGAGAGCTCTGGGAGACGTGTTTGTAGTGCACTGGGACTTTCCACTCCTGTACGCATTTCCTCCAGTCCCTGTCATTCCTCACATAATAGTTGGGGAAGTTTGGGAAAACCATGATCCTGATTGGGCCAGGAAGATGTGGTACATGGACCTTCTGGACTTGTCCATCAGCCCTCCAATCAGTCTTCCCCAAAGGGGACCTGCTTTCGCAAACTGGAGGCTGCATTCTTAAACCACAACTTTCACGCCTGGTTTCTGAGCGGTTGAGATCCAAGAATTGTGATGTCCGGGAATGTTACTTTCAGCCAGAATGGCCAGCAACTAAGTCTATGTACCGCTGCCATTTGAAGTTTTGCAGCTGGTGCAGAGATAAACATATAGACCTTTTCACCTGCGACACACCAGTGGTGCTGTCTTTTCGTACTTCATTTGGGCCACCAGGGTCTATAGGTTGCGACTTCAAATGGCTATCTGGCAGCGCTATCAATTTTTAAGCGTTCTCCAGAACAGGGATTATTGTTTAAGATCCTAATTATGGTACAATTTCGGAAGGGACTAATTCATGTTTTTACTTTCTGTTCAGTTCATTGTTCCCGTCTGAACCTTGCGTTTACATTTCTCATGGGCACTAATAATTTAAATGATGAGCTACGACTATATACTTGCTCCCTGTCTGATATAAAAGTCTGCCAAAGAGCAATTTGGGACTTCTTACAAAACTTTGAGCAAAAGGGGAGCAGTTTGAAAGAATCTGAGACAATGCATATTTTGGATGTTAGTCCTCGTGTTGATGTATGTGGGCCTGTTGTCAGTAATACTCAAAGGAAGGTTCTCTCCCCACCTCAAAAAAAGCCAAAGATCTGAAAGGGAGATCCTGCCGGTAAACTGGCTTTCTTCAGGACTTTTTTGAGAAACCTCTTTCGAGCAAATGAAAGGCAAACTTAAGTGTAACAATAATGTAGAATCTCCCCCGGCTGTTATTGAAATACAAAAGTGGAGGCTGCTCAGGCTGCAGAGTGCAGTACCAACTTACATGAATCATCTGCTAGTAGTACCTCTGCCACTTCAAAGTCACTATCTTTGGCATGTGTGGAAGTAGACGAAAGTGGGTATGGGGCAAACTATCTACCACTGCCAAATAAACGCTTTGTGGCAGAAAGAGGAATCCATTTAAGAAGCAATTCAAAGATATTTGAAAGGTCTTACTAGCGCAACCAGAGTATCAGAGGACGTGGTTCTCATCTCTCATGACTTTTGGATTCTCGTCCACTGAGTGACACTTTCCGTAATAGCATTGCTTCTATGCAACTAATTGAGGACACAACTGCGTTGATTGTAGGCACTGAGGGTGGAATCCTGGAGAGTGATACATTTTAGTAATGCAACCTCAATGGGGTATGATTCATAGATGGAAAGAGGGGGAAGAGAAATGTATACATATTTCCATATTCCAGGATGATGGTGGAAGTGTTATGAATAGATCTAGAATGATCTATTTACCACATTATTGATTGGCTTTTCTCTTATTATTAAGAAAGCAAAGAAAGGATTATGTGGTAGACCTTCTGGAGGCCATCTAGTTGCAGTTCAAAATTACTTGGGGCTAAGAATTGAGGAATGGAAAGTTAACCAACTCTTTCCTAGCAGCTTAAGTATGCTTGCTCAAGTGCTTAGAGACTTATCATTTGAGTGATTCATATTTATTATAACCCTGTCTCTGTGAGTGACTGATCCAGTTTGGAAGGAACTGGACAATATTTTATTAGA
The DNA here is from genome assembly GCF_040938575.1 of Ambystoma mexicanum. Classification (NCBI taxonomy): domain Eukaryota; kingdom Metazoa; phylum Chordata; class Amphibia; order Caudata; family Ambystomatidae; genus Ambystoma; species Ambystoma mexicanum. The sequence continues at coordinate 953,822,682 of NC_090923.1, read as the reverse complement.
TTGGATGACCAATTTTCCATCTGTAATCATTGCAGGGGATTTAATGGTTTTTGTATGGAAGTGGAGTTAATGTCAAATTTCCAGGTTACAGGGTTTTCTTCAAGTAATGTCCTGCACTGCAAAAAAGCATTAGGAACAGGCTCTTGAGGTTCAAATTGGGGAAATGTATTGCGAAATGGAACTTTAGACTGAATGGGAGCATCAAAGGGGATTGTCCCATTCAATCTACATGGCACAGCCATTTTTAAGCTCAACTATTGATTTTATTTTTATCCCCTATTCCATGCTGGAACAATTTTCCTCTTTCGTCATAAATCTTAATTGTCTTTGTGATCATGCTATGCTTATCCTGATTTTTAAACTTGCCCATGCAAAAACCTTCATTCAGGATTCTAGTGCTAGTAATCTGTAGGTAACGGCGCAGACAACACATTGGTTCAGGATAAGGTTTCTCCTTAACGATTGAACAAGCGAATAGGTTGAGAATGGGATTCTTGGTCAATGAAGGAAAAGGTGTCTCATTTTGGCCCGAAAAAAGAAGCATTGGTCGCACTGAGTGGCTGTCTAAAACAATGTTCTGGATCATCTTGTCAGAAATTTGATATTCATTTAAGGGATCGTATAAGGGGTCTTCGTCGAGACTTCATTTGCATAACCAAGGAGGGTTACTTGACTGATGTAGAAAGGCTCCAAATTAGCAAAACTTTAAAAGTGTGTAAAAATGGTGCAAATCTCACAAGGATTCTGGATATCATTAACTAAATAAATAATGAAAAAGCTGAATACACATGGTGCCAGAGGCCTTTGGCATATGCTAACTGACTCAGCATCCCAACAGTGTAAGATGCAAGCAAATTCAATCTCGAACTAGTATGGATAAACCATTATGCAACACGGTTTATAAATGATACAGGGACTATGACATTTCAGGCTTTGATATCAGAGTCATTTTGGCCACTTAATTTTGATCAGCATGATTTGGTTATTGCAATTCAGACACTTAAACTTGAGATTTTGTGGGCTAGAGGGGGTCTCTGATGTTACATTAAAGGCACGTCCAGAATTATGGGCAGAATTTCTTTTTTTCTCAAATTGCGAAACAAAACTGAATGCCCAAGCCTTTGGAAATATCTATTGTAGTCCAGATTTTTAAGACGGGGCTACGCGGTTGTCCCGGTAACTACAGACCTATTTCCTTAGTTGACACCTCGTCAAAGGTTTCAGCGATTGTTTGTTCTTAAGGATTCACAAAAAATGCCTAGATATGGCATTGGTCTTTGGCAAAGTTGACCGAGTGAAATTGAAGAATGGATTGCGATGGTGAGATATATGGATTGTGACATATGGTGTTACTATTATATGCTAACAATAGGTTAAAGGTCTGGTTTAAAACTGAGGGCCAATTATCATGATGTCGAATATGGTTTTACAACAGGGCTGTGTGCTTGCTTTGACCCTATTCAATTTGTAGATCTTTGATCTCCCACTTGGTTTTTTTAATGTGTCTTTTATTCCACCAGGGATGGGAAATGTAGAAATCGGCTGACTAGCATATGCCGATGATCTCATTGTTATGGATTTTACATTTGTTGGTCTTCAAAGACACCTGAAAGCAATTGAAGCTTGCGTAAAATAACATGTAATCAATCCCACAAAATCTAGCATGAGTTTTAATAGTAAGGAACCATTTTAGTTGGTTTATAAATAGAAAGATTAGTATTGATGATTCAATGATTTACCAACGATTGCTTTTTACCTCCAAGAAACATTTGGTAGAATTAAAGAGAAGATGGAATGATACATGTTCTGTTGCTAGAACACAAATGAAATTGATTTATACAAAAATAAGTCTTGATGCTCCCTTTACTAGAGTACTACGAAGTAAGTTACCCCATGATCCTTTATGGTTTAGAGTTTTCCCATTCGGTTAAATACATGTCTATATAAATGGGAAGGAAGAATATGGCGTGATTCTTAAACCTCCCTCGATCCACTCTGGTCGAAGCTATTTGGTTTGAGTTTGGCCTAGCCCCTTGGTGGACAACTCTTAAAATTAATAAATGGGTCTATTTTAAAATTGTAGAAGAAAAAGCAATTTGTCTTTATGGCCACCTCGGGTAAATATTTAGCTCAAAAACTGAATTGGTCTTAAATTAATTTATTATGTCATGTGATATATTTTGAATTAAGGCCAAAATTTCCCCAGACCTCCCAATGGCAAAAATCCAGTGTAAATTAATACGTAACTTGGACCATTTGTGTGTCCTGTCTTTTTTTATTTTATTTTTTTTAAGGATTTTGTGTGCCTGTAAGAGTCTGGGTTCTATAGTGGGTCAAGACAATATCTAGTTAAAGCACCTTCAAGGTTTTTTTTGGTCGATGAATATGTGTTTTAGACTAGACCGTATTGGACTGGATCGCAATATAAGATTTTGTAGACTGTGTAAGGTAGTGATTGAGATTGAATTCCTGAAACTTTTGGTTTATTCTGCAAAGCACTGTTACCAAGGAGATTGTTCCTTTTTATCTCGTTTTATGTATTCTACGTTTAACGTGTTTTCTGAATCTTTGTGGAATCGTTTGACTGCTAATTAGAATTGTTCATTTATATCACTCTTAATACCAAAAAGTGGTTTCTTAGCGCAGGATTGAGATTTGAACCTGTCGTGCTGCATTGTTTTGCTTTAAAGACAAACACTTTTCCCCTGAGCTATCCTTCCTCCTGATAATCACAATCATTATACATCACAGTTGTTGCTTATTTAAAATAATTGACCTACAGGGCGATGTTTCTGCACCGTCATGTGTGCTTTTGAGTAAAGCGAACTGAATTTTTATAATTGATTTTATGTACATGTGTTTTGATACTGCAATTGCTATTTTATTTTACATTCATTTGTTTTTGTTTTGTGTAAGGTTATGTAAAACCATGATGCAATAAAAAAAAAATCTCCTCTCAAATTGCCTCTTGCTTGGCAGTCTCCTCCAGAAACCTTCCTCCGGCTCCTTCTCGAGCACGCCACACTGACTGACAATTCTGGCTTATATAGTCTGGGCGCTATTCCTACTTGATGATGCTTGGGGACATAGTTATACCTGGGTAGTAGAGGCTGGGCTGGCTTGTGATTGAGACATATGTCTGTGGTCATGTGAGCTGAAGGAAAGAGTGCCAGAGGTTATATCTAGGCTTGCCACATATATATTTCTTTAGATTGCTCTGGATAGTCTTCTTCCCTCCCTTTTTGACCTCTGTTTGCATTTAATGCTTTGACCTTTCCCAATGCCTCCATAGCGTGCAAATCTGAAGTAAGAGAAGCCTTTGGGTAAGCAAGGGAAGATGTTAATTGTTAATAGAATGCTTTAATCTCAGAGAAATGACAACTGTGTAATCTTGGCAGTAGGACCAGTAGTACATTGCTTGGCCCTGCTCACGGGTAAAGTTAACATGTTTGATTTAATCCAATTCCTTTCTTAAGCATGACTTGTTTTCTGCGTGTATTTGCCTACTTTGTTTATTTCATTCTTCAGCAACTGGTGAAAAAGAAATGCATCTGAGCACTTGCTGGGGAATTCAGAATGCTGCAAATCTGTTTCTTCAAAGGGCAAAGGATTAATTCCTATGCAGTGTGTTAGGGTCTAGCAAGGGATTTGGAATGGCTCACTGGGATTATCATTACTATGGTAAGGGAAGTCCTCAAGGGGTTTGTGGCTAACCCCCTTAGTGTAGGTTTGATTGGTTGACTTTGAGAGTTCTCCTGTTATTGCCCCTGCCTTACTGCAGGGACCCAATGGAGGTGGTTTGGGAATCCGTCCTCTGGTCTAGCGCACGCTGGCCTCGGCCCCTTTGACTACCCCACCTCTTTTCCCCATGAATAGAAAGGGGACAATGTCCCAGAAGATTAAAGCTATACAAAAACCTGATTTTATTACTAATGAACACTCAAATTGCATGCATATTAAATCCTCATACTGGAAATTGGGCGTTGCTTTTATCAGTCCTATACAATGGGAATACTGTTGGTGCAATGAGGGGAAATAAGGTGTGACGAGTGCTCTTTGCATATTGGACCAATTGTGATGCCCTGCACATCTCTGTAGAGTAAGATCAGACCAGAGCTAAAAAATATATCTGGAGATCCAATAACACCTTGTACCTTTTCAAATCATATTATTTTAATTTTGGTTGTCAAACTAATAGCTAAGGCCAATTTGTGGGAAATGGTGAATTTCAAAGAATATTGGGACAATAACAATGGTCAATAGCAGCAGTACAGCATATTCCAAATGAAATGGTCCAAAGTAGCCAACACAACTGGCTGCCTCTAGACGAACCCTTACGCATTGCACTGTAGGCCAGTCCAAGTCTGCTCTACAGTTTTCATTGGTCGGACATGTGCCTGGTGTAATGAATGGTGCACTTTGATGCTACTGATGGCTGTCTCCATTTTTTGATTTTCATGCAAGTCCCCGATTTGCTGTCACTTTTCAGAGGCCTTGCTGAAGTCTCCTAAATCACCTCAACGTCATGATTCCTTGGGCAAGGAATCTGAGATGAGGAGCCTGAAGAAGGAGATGGAAATACTGCAGAAAAGATTGGCAGGTACCACTTGCTGGCCCTGTGTGATTGCTGGCTCTGCATGCTGTGTCTGTGTGATTGGCTGTTAAAACATGCAGAAATAGCCTGTTGCTGCATTCTGGCTGTGTTTATTTGGTAGGTATTGAACAGTAGGTTTATCTGATGGGCAGGTGCCGCATGCTGATTTGGTCCTCCATCTTCTGCTATGTTAAGCCCCCACTCCCATCCTAACACCACCTCACCTGCCTTCTGTGGTGCCATTTTCGAATATTTGGGAAAGATCTGACACAGTTGTCATATATAAACCAGCCTTGGGAAAGACTCCTCTAGCATGCACATTTTGCAATGCAAAGCAGCAGGCAACCCAGACCGGAGTACTGCATGTATGAACAGGTCAGTCACTTTTACAATTTGCTACAAAGACCGAAAGCATTGTGATGTCGGACACCGTCATATTCTGGAATTCAATGCATGTTTGATTTGCAGTGCTAGTACTTATGTGACTTAATGTCCGTGCCAGTTCTTGGACAATTGATTGATAGTGCCACTCAATGCAGTTCAAATTTGAGAACACTTAAAACTGCATGTGTTTGAGCGTTTTGGTGACTGCTTGTGTTGGTGTGCAGGTCGCTGCATATATGTGGACTCGGAGTGTCGTGGGGGGGCTTGAGTTCTGAGCAGCTCTAGGCTGAGCACTGAGCGTTAAATTGTATAAGCATTGCCAATGAGTGAGCATTTAACAGCCTTAATGTGCAAATTATGTAGTGTCCGTGGCAATCGATTGACAATGTAACTGTGTAATATGAAAGTATGGCGTTTTCGTGCTTTACTCTCGAACCATGTTCTGTAGAAGTATGTGCAACTATTGCAAGCATGTTTGGTGAAGCCAGCCAAGAAAAATTTGCAAGCACATCATTTCACACCTGACATGCACTTACATAAATAAAAGCCAACCTTCTTTGGTTTGTGAAACTGTCACATTTCTGCTTTGAAGTGTTCCCCTGGGGGAACACGTTAATGTCCCTTGTGTGTTACCAAAAGCCATCATCCCATCAATCTTGTGTGGGTCTTTTTATCATTGTATCATCATTTGTGTACAACATTTTCACAGTGCCTGCTCTAATTTTCCCATCAGATAATAAACTGCAAGGGGAGGACACATTCAAGAGGAGGCTGGAGGAGGAGATGGGCCCCCAGTTGAAGTCTCTAGAGAAACAGATTAAGTTTCTCAAGGTGGAGAGAGAGGACCTTTCTAAGGTATGAGCTGTTTGTGGCAGGGGTGCAGTTTGGTAGTGGAAGAGGCCTGTTAGACTGATTACAGCCAAGCTTGAACCACAGATCACCTCAGTTGCCTTCCCCTAAAACAAGATTTACCATCCAGTCACCCACCAGATGTTTTGATCTACAACTTCATGAGACATCGCCATATGAGAACATTTGTGAAGGGTCAGGAGTGTATTCAAACTATCCATACATGTTTTTTTGGCTTGTTACTGTTATAGCATGTTTAATTCACTATAGACTAGTGGAATGTGTCCATACTTCAGGTAGAATAAATCCTGGGGCAATTTAATCAGTGCAGAATCAGTTAAGCTTTGAAGCCTGCTATCCAGCCAAACCTATTCACACCAAGGCTACACTGCCTATAACACCACATGCATCCAGCAACCTCCTGCCCAGTCACTTCCCTCCTGTGTGCTAGAATAGTGCCCTTTTTCGAAGGCAGTCAAGCCTTTTCTCCTATGTATGTTGAGGTTTATTGTATTATGGCTTCTGTCTCTTGCTTGCTCACATGTTTAGGGGTTGCTTTGAAACCCTTCTTTTGGACTACTGCAATGCTAGCTATTACAGCTGGCCTGGCTGTCTTCCAGGTCCGATGCTTTGCCTAAGCCCTCGGCTTACCCTTTCCTCCCCATCTCTGTCCAGATTTCCACTTGGGCGAGGAAGAAGCTGCAATATAAGTGTTTCGGCTTCTGACTTTGGAGGCTTTGCACGAGTGGTTTCGCTCAACATGCCCTACCAGTTCTGCGCCAGGCTTCGACCCTCGGTTCCTTTTCATCCTTAGACTGTGATTTCCTGAACAACTTCATTCAGGCCTTAAAGTGGGCTCCCTCTGAAATTGACATAGCTGCCTGACCAAAGGGTTTATTTTGAAGTGTTTGAGTGTCCTTGCACTGAGATTTCTTCAGAGGTACCATGGTAACCTTATACCTAGTTCTCCCACAGGTGTCTTTCAAATTGTTACACTGTGGTTTCTCGCATGTTTTGTAAGGCTCCTCCCCTTGATAGACCATCTTCCCCAAAACTACCAAACTGTGGGTGAGCACTTGACTTTACAACCACAATGAACACTGTGAAAGCATATGAGAGTTTATTAAACCACTTGCCAGATACAAAGGAGGGGAAACCAAAACTGAAAGCAGGAGCCCTATAGGCAGAGATTTAATATCTCCTGTGCAGCAAGATCACACCACGGGGTAAAAGAATAGCCAGGAACTTGCTTCTTGCATTTCACTGGAAAAAGTAATGTATCATGATGGACATGACCTTTAACCGCTCATATCTGTTTTTCTGGTATTTCATCTCATACTGTTTAATAACTAGAAATCCAGGAGTGCCATAGGACTGTCATCCAATGGGGTGACCCACTCCCAAGGCAAGGAAACCTGGAAGAGCATCATAACCCAATGAAACACCTTTTTAGGGAAGGCTGAAGCAAGTCTAAGGCTATTCAAGTTTGGGAGCGGGATGTAGAGGACACTGGTACTCCTGAAACTGACTATGATCCTAACACTAGCCCAAGTCTTTGGTGTTGGGCAAAGCAGAACCGTCAATAGGGTGAGAATTGCGCCAACACTAAAATGGCCGATGTGTCATTTAATGGCTTGGAGTAACGCAGCCCCCTAAAAAGGACCGGCAAACAATGAAGAGGAACACTAACCAATCCCTGGGCCCTATAAGGAAAGGACATAAAGCCCATTAATCAGTAAGACTTGGACAGCGTGGGAAGAGAAGGACAATATGAAGCAGTGTGAGAGAGCAGTGAGTGGCATTGCAAGCTTGAGAGAGTAAGGCACAGCATGCCAGAGAGCAGCATGCAAAGCAGTCCAGCATGAATCATCGGCAACATGAAGGGGGGAAAGCCAGAAGAAGCAACCCAAGACTGGCCATTTGACTTGCTGTTGAAACGGTTTTCAGTCATCTATGGAGGCAAACCTAATGGGTGTGGCAGGAATTGAGGCAGGGTTCTAGGAGCTGGAACTCCTGGTCACCTATGAGCCAGAACACTTCTGATTAGGTGAACACTATATCTCTTATTGTGAGGGTAAGAAAAGCACCACATATCTTGCTGACGGTTTGAAGGGCACTATAACCCCAGATTAGAAATAAGCAGGCTAGGCACTGTCCTCATAGCTGGATTGCAAATGGGGAGCTGTGACCAATATTTCTGAAGAGGTAACGTGGTAAAGAAGCGGCTTATCGCTAGATCTCTCTCACTGTAAAATGAACAGAAGTCTTGGCTCTATACTAGTGACTGAATTTGACCCCAGAAGCATCTGGGTGCTAGATCTGAGTTGGAATCCATAGTGTATTACTTAGTTCAGCCTGAACTAGTTTAGTTATTTTCCTGGAGAATTCCCATTTCTGTTTTTGGATGAATACCCAATCCCTTCAGGTTTCTATTAAATGTAATTTGAACCTTCATTTGGGGCTTACATGGCTTGTCGATCTGGTACACTAACTGTCGACGAAGGAAGGGTTGGTCGGTCCTCCACTTTCTGCTGATTGTGGGTTAAGCCATGGAATGGGAAACTGCCCAGCCCAGCTCTGAAGATGTGACAGACCTCTCATTCTGGTCCAGTTTTGAACACTGTTAGGCAATTCAGGGCTAACTCTTTGGCCATCTGTTGCTTATTGTCCCTTAGTTGATTCCAGGTTTGGTGAAAAGGACCCCAACCTGAGGAAAGACCCCAGCAATTCATCACATTTAAGTTTATAATGAGTATAGTATAATAGTTCTCTTCATAGATGTCAGACCAACATAGGTTCAATGAAGTCGCACATAATGCAGACCCCGGAGCTAACGCTCTTCAACCAGCTACTAGTCTCATCCCAATTGTCAAATTCAACATTGCAAAGCCATCTGAATGCGTTAAAGCATTCTCCATGAACATTCTACAATGCAGTGCAATAGAACTTACCCACAGAAAAATTCAAATGTAGTTAAATCGAACGGAAGACTTTTCCTTACTTTTATTAAAAAAATTGAACACTCCCAAAAAAATACACATTTTTCTAAAAACCACAATCTTATTTTATTTAAAATGAGATTATCCTCAATGCGTACTGCATTGCCAAAAACCTCTGTCACTCTGCAGGGTTGCAAACATTTTTGTTCACCTGTTCATTTGACTCCTTTTCACTCAATTTAGTATTCTATTACCCCAGAATGATTTCTGTGGTGGCATGAAGAGCCAAACCATCTATCATCTTCTGCAACTCTGTTTCATAGATGTAACTTTACATGTAACCATGGGGGTTGGTAAATCCTTTGTCTGCTTTCTGTTACGGGTTATAATTTTAGTTTTCGGGGGACCGATTATGTTCTTACTACTGTGTTTCCAGTGTGTTTTTATTACATTTGTAATAAAAATCAATGTGGTCAAGTGGCACAGCGAGTAGAGCGCTCGCTTTGACATCCGTGCACAGCCTGCTGACGCAGGTTCGAATCCCGGCAGGCCCAAACTCAGCCTTTCAACCTTCCGAGGTCGATAAATGAGCACCACACACCGTGAGTATAAGCAGCGCTCAGATACCCGAGGGCTTGTAGCGCTATATAAATGCTAAATTATTATAATTATTATTATAATACAAGTTAGTAAAAACTACTTATAACACTTAGTTTGCTGGGAGGACTGTTTTACTATCACCCACAATCCCACATTTAAAAGTAATCTATAATTAAAAAAGATTTACTAAGAACCTACAAAGTGCTAGAGAAACATTATCCCCAAGCATCATCCTCGCCCTGCCTCCACGAAGGAGTATCAGAATCTATCAAAATACCTTTGTTTCGGGTGGCTCATCGGAGTACAATAGATGGCATCATGTCAAGATGATTTAGAGACTCCATTTACTTTTTGTTACCACACCACCTACATATTCTTTTATCGTTGGGGGATGCCCATTCTAGGCCCAAGACAATTGAGTGTTGGAAGTTGATTTAATTAAAATGTAATGTAACATCCCCTCAATTTACTACAAGGAAATACATAAATATACTTTAATAAAATAGACCTTTCCCTAATAACCTTTGAATAGTCAGTATATTGTGAGTCGAAATTTATCTAATCAGTGGTTAGACGCCAAACTCTGTCATATAATGTCTTATTTTACTGTCATTGGGTTATTAATCAATTCAGAAGTGTTGGTGCATAGCTCGATTTAAAAGGCAATGGATTGGTGAAACTTGCCACTGAATTTTCAGTGACGATTATGTAAAAATCTTCAAATAAACTATTGGGGGGGGAATCACACATCTTGGCATAAAAAGACAACTTCCTTCGAATTACCAAAGATGCAAGCGATATGAGCCCTGACAATTTGGTACTGATCAAGCCAAACCTAGGTGTATTTTTTTTTGTTTTATTTATTATTTTTATTGATTTTTATTTTATTTTTTTACAAATTCCCTCAAGGGAGTTTAAAAAGGGCCCATATCGACAAGCACCACTTCTAAGCCATACATTTAAGCAGGGACAATTTTGGCACAATACAATCTTAACGCAGAAAATGAAGATTATAAGGATCAAGTCCTGCGCCAGCACATATAGATCTTAACGTGGGTTGTGTGGCTACTATTTACAAAAGAGCAGAATTGCTAATTACAACGTTTTTTTTTGCTTGCTTGTAGATTAATTATGAGTTTTCAGAAACCTTGTACAACATTGAGTCTGTTAACTTTACTGCGAGATTTGCTTATAACTCCGCTCCCCCTGGACGAATCCTCACCAAACTTTGCAAAAAAAGTATATGGCCCACTCTGAAATGTTTTGCAAAGTTTGGTGAGGTTTGGTCTAGGGGGGGGAAAGTTATAGGGGGGGTCCCAAAACGTCTTTTTTTCCCATAGCCTGAATGGGGGAAAAACTTTGCGCACGCCTACAGCCCAAACCGCTGGACGGATTTTGACCAAATGTGCGGCAGGAGCAGAGGGTTTCAAGGGCAAATTTCAAGGGTTTTTCGGTTTTACTTGGAACCATAACGTCCCGTTAACAAGGTTTTTTTTTTGTGTGAATTCATAGGTTTCTAGTAGCGCAACTTAACCATAACGCCCCTTTAACTTTTTTTAAATATATATATATATATATATTTGGTGTTCTCTTGGGTCTTCATTGAAGTGGTTTCCTTGGTAAGATCACGTTAGCTATCTGTATGAACAAAAGTCTTGTGCCTTCTTAGGTCTATGTTGAAGTGGTTTTCTCTTGCCCCCAGCTGGTGATGAATCTCAGTTTTGGCTTGGTGTTTATTTTGAGGACCCTTAGTATGAAAAAGCTCGGGTCTTGTTTTCAAATTGACTTTTGTTTCTGCCTTATTGAGAAGTTTATTGCTGTGTCCTCTTTCCTTGAATTCAGTTTGTCGATTTAGCCTGTGTTCAAATTCTGAGGGCTAACTAGATTTCCTCTTTATTCTCAGTAGTTCTCCATAAGGTATATTGTTGACAATGTGTTTTGGATGGTTGCTTGAAGCATGTAGTGTGCTGTTTCCGGCTGTATGTTTCTTATACAGCGGGGTTTGTATGGTGGTGTTAACATAGATGTCCAGATCCAGGAAACAGATCGTCTTAGAGCTCTCATTCATGTTAGTGAGATTTTGTAATCAATGGTGTTGAGGTATTTGACATATTGTAAAGGGGATTCTTGGTCTCCATCCCAAATGATTATATCATGGATGTAGCGGCTCCAGAAAATGACTTGGTTGTTATTGAATGCTGGGTGTGTCCAGGCATGCTTAATTTCGAAATGGCCCATAAATAGGTTGGCATTGGAGGGAGTGTATTTCGCGCCTGTTGTATCGTGCTTAGTGTGAATGCAGGTGTTTGGGAATGCTTGGAAGAATGTTGGTGGGCCTGAGAGAATGTTTGGTTGTGAGTGTAGGAATGCCGGTCGTGAAGGTTCCAGAGTATGTCAGTTGGAGAGGCCCAGCCTGGGTGATGGAACCCATTGGTTCACGTTTAACATCTTAATGTAACTGGAATACAGCTTACTTGTGGATCCTAGTCAAGATGACTAAGGAGCTTTGATTATTACACTGGTGACGAGTCTGTCTTTAAAGTAAAGAAAAAGAACATGCGTGGCAAGAAAGTTGAAGATAAAGGTGACCATTCTGCTGCAGAGGGTACAGATAAGAAGGAATGGAACCACTGCCCCCCACACAAGTAAGTTCCATCTACCAGAGCAAAAAAAAGGGGGTGGGGATTACAGCATTAGAATAGCCCAGGGAGTAGAAAAGGGGAGCTGCAGCCTCGTAACCCAGAAAGAAGAGGGAAAGCTTGGGCACAAAGGAAAGAGAAACTGGCCAGAGTTCAGCGGTGAGAAGAAGGCGCATTCCATGTGTATCAGAGCATAAACAAGAACTTTAGTATGATGTGTGAGCATAGATGAGAGTTCCTACCTTAGCAAAGGGAGGAAATGCAGGTTTGGGGCACTCTTCCGTCTAACATTCAGCCAGTGTGATTTGCAGCACATTGGTGGGCCTAAAGAGTGGGGTGCTGGATGTGTCAGCATCTCGCCCGCTGATAGCAGGATCCGGACAAGCAGAAAGCGGATTTCCGCCCATACAGGGGTCCATGCTGCAGGTGACTATTGGAGCCTTGGAGCCGCTGCAGGGTCGGAGCTCCTTCGTGCTAGAAAGCCGTGAAGCCACTGGTGATGCCATTCTCCCTGCTTAGAGGGATGGCGATTGATGGAATGCATCAGGGCGCTGCGTTCTGGCGTTCGTAACATTGGCCAGCTAGCCTAAAGGTAATGTGAGAAGGGCACCTCTGAGCTCTCTGAGCGTGATGACACATGTATCTGGAAGGAGGTTGTAGCGCAGAAGCGATGCTAGGAGTCAGTTTCACAGGATTGGAAGTGTGAGGGGGGTGTATGAGTAAAGCACCTTATGGACTGTACATCAGTAAGTAATGCCTGCAATTACATTCAGGGTCAGAGCAAAGGACCCACTGGAGCTGAAGGGCCGTGTGTTACGCTCACCTGGTATCCACGGGGACGCCACCCAGCCCTGGTTGGATGATTTGCGCACTCGAACCCTCTCCCGGTCCCTTGGTAAGGCCTCTGGTTAAAGATGGGTCTGCAATATAGGAGCGCTGGATTCAATACCAGATTGTCTGTTTTCCCGCCTCCCTTGGCCTCAACTCCTTCCTCCCCCTTGGGCCCTCTCCACACCTTAATATTGTAAAAGGTGGATTCTCTTTCCTGCTCCTCGTGGCAGGGGCGCGTAGATGTGGGGGGCGACCAGCGACCAAGTTACTTCACTTGTGGAAGCCCCCCTGTGGGAATCCAGGCCTACTGCGACTCCTTAGGTTTGCTGCTTTAGTCCTTATATGCAGTTCTTATGTTCCTCTTAGTACGAATAATAATGTCTTGCTTCTTTCCTTTTAGGTATGGAAAGGTATGTTGGTGTTGACATGCAGTTTGAAGATGAGCATGGGCCGGTAGGCGAAAGCGCGGTGTGCGCGATTCTGTCCGGTGAGTAATGCGCAGCGCTGTTTCGCCTTTTATATTACTAACCTGTGTCTTTTCTCTCCTTGCAGGTTGCGATGTTCCTCGCCGAGCGCCGTAATGTTCCATCAATGATACTGACCAGGAGATGACTACCCAGGTAAGAATTGTGTGGCTTTCTTCATTTGGGAGAAAACGTGAGGCAACGCTTAATAATCCTGTCTTTCTTTCTCCTCTTTCCAGGTTATGGTATTCCAGGATGCATGCTTTGCCGGATGATGGAGTTTGTACCTACAGGTGAGTGGAAATGAAGTCTGTGATGGATTGAAAACAGGATACTGTTCCAGGTAAGTTTCGTAGTGTTCTTTCTCTCTCTGCAGGTCCTTGGTTTCAGGTAAGCTGGCATCAAAGAACTGGACACGGTGAGCGTTACGTTGCCCACATCAGAATAACTCAAAGCATTTTCTGCTGTTTGGGTGCGGTTTAAATAGTCTCAGGTAAAGTAGTCTAGGTAAAATAGCCTCAGGCCTGCCACACCCAAAAGACTAGACCGCATAGCTCAGTTCCTTGTAACTGAGCTATGTGTGGGCCTCCATGTTGGCTGAACCCCCCCCAAGTTAAATAGTCCCAAGTAAATAGTCCCATTCTAATGTTGGTCTTCATGATGGTTATGAGCCTGGCACTAAAGGCGACAGGACTGACTCCAAGAGAGTCTTGGATGAGGTTTTAAGGCCTTTGACCTGCCTCTAACTGGAAGGCTGACTTGCCAGTGAGGGCCAGGGGCAATGGTCATGACACTGTGTCAATATGCGACGCAGGATTCAGGAAGGAGACGGTGGTGCCAAGTACTGCAGTTTACAGTTGCAACTGTGAGAGGCACCGTGTGCGCGCTCATATGCTTTCAAAAGGATGGAGGGCAGGTCCTGTGAAGCGGGCCAGCAGCCTACAGCCAAGGGTGGTGGGTGTATCTGTGTACATGTCATGAGGGCAAACGTACAGGAAGGGGGCTCCCAACGTGCCTTCTAGACAGTGGCGTTCAGGGTGTTCAGTGGAGTAATGGAGTGGAATATTTGTCGCGTATGGTTGGCAGAGCAGTCCTGATGATTAAGCAAGAAGCGCAAGCAGTGGTTCTACTCTGCCCGACTAAGAACAGCCTATATCCTTTAGTGGTGCAGATAATGGCCATGTCTTAAAGATTTATAGGTTTGTTTAGAGTTGTAGTGTGCTTTCGGTGCATTGGCTTTTAGTTGTTGGGAATTTTGTAAGCATTAATTTAGATGCCCCATTGAAGGGCAATTGGTAACGTGTCAGGAGTGAGTGATGCGAGTGTGCTAGTATAACGTTTCTTAGCCATTTTAGCTATACGTTGCTGTTGGCAACATGGGCTGTTAGGACATTACACACATGGAGTCAATTGTAGTAGCCCCAATAAAGAAAGTGCATGGGAATGTGCGTGGTGATGTGGGGGAAATGCAAGGGATTAACCGTTTTGAGAATGTACAGGTTTAGATGCTGTGCACAGCTATGAACTTTTAGCATGTGAATTGGGTAATTGTGAGGGGCAAATCCATGGGACTAACGCATTTTGAGATTTTACAGGTTTAGGGCTGACCAAAGCCATGGCCCTTTAGCTGGTGGATAACAATACTGGTAGAAAGGTTAACGACATGTTTTCAAAAAGTTATAGTGGAAGCTCAGTGAATTTTGGGTGAAAAGAGGTTTTTCAGTGGTGGGTTTTTAGGCCAACGTTAATGTTGAAATGTCATTGTACAAGCATTGCAAAGTGCTTTGTGGCGACACTGCGCCAAGTGTGTGTGTAGTATGGAGTGGAATCTGTCACAGGTTTCCCCCCTTATCACTGGTCTATGTTGGTTGTTGGAGTTCTTTGATGGAGTCTTCTTTCGCACAGTTCGGGTCTTGTATAACCCTGTGTGCAGGTCCTCGGGTTCCAGCATGCGTTCAGCGTTCCGAGTCCTGGAAACGTTCAGATGTCCGGGGAAGTCCGAGGACATCCAGGAAAACAGCAAAGAGTGCACACGGAAGAAGAGTGCACGGAGATCCGGGATGCAATAGATGACAGAAAGAGGGGGAATGAAGGAGGAGGAATTTAGGGGAACCGGGAACCAGGAATCAAAGGATAAACACAAGCAAACTACGGCAGCACACATCTAGCCACGGCAAGCGGCAGCGTTGAGATGCGCAGGGCCGCGGGGGCGTGTCCACTTTATACAACGTAATGCGTACGGCGCAGAAACTGGTAAACAGTATTCTGCGTTCGGCGGCCATGTTCGGAGTACTGCTGAGTGCAAGCCCCTATGGGCCAGGGACCAGGAAGTCCAGAAAGGACGCGTCCGATGGTCCATGACAGCATGCCTTCTCCGAAGGCCTGTTCCTCCGGGTTTGCCCGGGTGTATAAGATGGTACCTTTGAAGTAGTCTGGGGGCGTTTACGTTTGAGACTGGTCCCCAGGTGCGTTCACTGGATGGATAGCCTTTCCACTCCAGATACTGTAGCTGACCACGTCTGTACCTGGAGTCACATATTCTGGACACTTCGTATTCTAGCTGGTCGTCGACAACCACAGGGGTATATCTTGGAGCAGTCGGGGAGGTCTGGACGTATGGTTTCATTAGAGATGTGTGAAACACTGGGTGGATCCTCTTCCAGGAGTCTGGTAATTTGAGTCGGAAGGCCACTGGGTTAATGATTTCCTTTATGGAAAAGGGGCCATAGTACCGAGGAGCCAACTTATTAGGTCGTAAGTGCCGAGGCAGTAGTTTCGAGGATAGCCAGACCATATCACCCACTACATAGGAAGGTCCTGGTCTTCTTTTGGAGTCCGCATAGTGCTTGATGTTAGTTCGGGCCCTTTCGAGGTGTTCTTTGGCTTCCTTGTGTACGTTGATGAGGGTTTCAATCCAGGAGTTGACTGTAGGAACTGGCGTAGGATGTGGGAGAAGGGATGGTAGAACCGAAGGGTGGAATCCTTGGCTGCAGAAGAAGGGGCTGGTCTTGACAGCCGAGTGATCCGAATTGTTGTAGGTGAATTCAGCCACAGGTATTTAAAGGGACCAATCATCCTGGACCTTGGGGGTGAAACAATGAAGATACTGCTCCAGGGTTTGGTTCACACGTTCTGTAGCTCTGTTGGTCTGTGGATGATGACCTGAGGAGAGGGCACGTTGGATTCCTAGTATACGGCATAAGTGTTTCCAGAATTGAGATATATATTGAGGACCTCTGTCTGATATGATCTTGAAAGGTAGTCCATGAAGTCGGAATATGTGTTCCAGGAAGATTCCAGCGAGTTCTGAGGAAGATGGTAGCTTATACAAGGGTGTAAAATGAGCCATGTGAGTGAATAAATCAATGTTAACCATGATAGGTGTGTATCACCTGGAAGGTGGTAGTTCCACAATAAAGTCTGTAGCAATAAATTCCCAGGTTCTTGTTGGTAGCATTGGTTGGAGTAGGAGACCCGCCGGCCTCTTGTTATCATGCTTGTTTTGATTGCAGACTGCACAGGCTTGGATGTACTGCTGGACATCAACTTTCATTTTTGGGCACCAGAACTGTCTTTGTATTAAACGGAGAGTGTTGGTAATGCCACGATATCCTGAATGAAGGGTTTCATGACAGAGGATTGTAATTTTTTGTCGCAGTCTCTGTGTGGGAATGACCAGGCCATTGTCCTTGAACAAATACCCGTCCTTGGTTTTAAGATTCCATCGATTCTTCCCAGTAAATTCCTTCCAGATCTCAGAGGACTGGGTTTGAATCCGAATGTCTTCCAGGAGAGTGATTGCTTGAGCTATGAAAATTGTATGGGGAAACATCTTTGGGGAAGGATCGATCTTCAAGAGTTTCGTAGTCGGGACGTCAGGCTAAGGCGTCAGCAATTATGTTGTGTGTTGCAGGTACATGATGGATTTGGAACTGGTACTGGGCAAAGAAGAAGGCCCAACGGGCTTGACGACTATTCCTACATTCCAGGGATTGTAGAACCTGGAGATTCCGATGATCCGTACGGACCTGAACGGGATGTTTAGCTCCCAGGAATTACGCCACTTTGTGAAGGCTTGACGGATGGCCAACAATTCCTTTTCCAGAACTGAATAATTGGTCTCGTTAGGAGTTAGGGTTCGCGAGAGATAAGCGATGGGGTTTTCTAACTTGTCCTCGAATTCCTGCTTTAAGACTGCTCCGATGGCGTAGTTGGAGGCATCAGTCTCCATTAGGAAAGGTCGATCAATGTCAGGTTGAGCGAAGATGGGGGGCTTGTGTAAATTCCGACTTCAAACGTTGGAACGCTTCGTCTTGGGCTGCGGTCCAGAGGAAGGGAGCATCCTGCTTCAACAATGTAATGATCGGTTGAACTATCTCCGAAAAGGAAGGTATGAATTTCTGGTAGAAGTTGGCAAGCCCCAGGAAGGATTGAATCTGTTTCACAGTAGTTGGAACAGGCCAGGATAGTATGGAATTTACTTTTGAGTGGTCCATTCCAATTCCTTCTGGACTAAGGACAAATCCGAGATAGTGAACAGTAGAGACATGAAAAAGGCATTTCTCGGGTTTAGCCAGGAGTTTATGTTCACGTAGCCATTGTAAGACTGCCTTGACATGCTCTTCATGCTTAAGATGGTCCTTGGCGTGTATCAGTATGTTGTCCAGGTAAACTATGACGAAGAGGAACAGCATACCGGAGAACACCCAGTCCATAAAATGTTCGAAGACCGCTGGGGCATTGGCGAGTCCGAAGGGCATGACCAAGTATTCAAAGTGACCAAAGAGTGTTCTAAAGGCTGTTTTCCATTCGTCACCTTCCTTTATACGGATCAGATGGTAGATACCTCTGAGATCTAATTTCGTGAAGATTACGGCTCCTCTCACCGCTTCCAGGATATCCGAGATTAAAGGGAATGGGTAGCGATCCTTGAGGGTGCATTGATTAAGACCACGATAATCAAGACAAGGCCTAAACTCCTTAGTATCTTTCTTGGGAACGAAAAACAACAAAGCTTCCGCTGGGGATTTGGATGGTCGTATGGTGCCATTTTCTAGGTTGGTATCCAAGTATTCTCGGAGGGCCCTTTTCTCTGGTTCTGATAGGATGAACATCCTTCCAAAGGGAATCGCTGCCAAGGGTTCAGTATCAATAGCGCAGTCTTCAGGTCTATGAGGGGGGAGGGCTTGAACTATGGCAGTTGAAAACACATCATTGTAATCCTGATAGCCAATGGGGACCTGGATAATAATTGAGACCGTGAGTGGGCCTTGCTGGTCTGTCAGCATACCTTCAGAGGATCTTGACGAGGAATCCTGGGATAGGCAGTGAGACATGCAATGTTCGGAGCCAAGAAACAAGGATCCTGCTGCCCAGTTGATGTATGGGTTGTGCTTCTGTAACCAGGGCATACCCAGTACCATTGGATAATGGGCAGACTTTATGATGTCAAACTTGATCATCTCTTGATGATAGTTTATCGAGAGCTGGATCTCTTTGGTTTGCAGGGTTATTGGTCCTGAAGAGAGAGGTCGTCCCTCGATGGCCTCTATAGGTTGCATGATATCTCGAGTTTCATATGGAATGTGGTGGGTAGTGACCCAATCTTGATCTATAAAAATCCCCATGGCTCCACAATCCACTAATGCCAGAATGGGGTAAGTTTCTTTATTGGACGGCGATAGAAAGGCCTGCAAGATCACAAGGTTGTTTTCTCCAGGAGAGTTCAAGGATGGAATAGATGTGGAGCAAACCTCTCTCTCCCGAAGCTGTGCCCCATCTAGGATCGGGAGCTGGCGTTTCCTGAACGCCGTGGAGGGGCCAAAGACATTCTCTCACAAGATGTTTATCTGAGGCACAGTACTTATGCAGCCCGGTGTGAATCCGTCGCAATCTTTCTTGCAGGGATATGAGTAAGCGGAAGGCCCCCAGTTGCATGGGTTCAGGGTCTGTGGTTGGGGCAGGAGTGGGCTCGGGTTTAGAGGGAGATTCTATAGAGGTCTTTTGGTAAGGCATCTTTGTTTTTCTTCTTTTCCGCCTTCCTTTCCTGGATTCGAAAGTCTATTTGTAAAGAGAGGTCCATAAGGGCCTGGAAGGAACCTGGGCGAACTACCCTGGCTAGCTCATCTTTTATCTCTTCGTTTAGTCCTCTCCGGAATAGGGTAAAACAGGCCTCCGAGGACCAATCTGCTTCCTTGGCCAGTTGCTTAAAGCGTGTTACATAGGTAAACATATCCTGGGACCCTTGTTGGAAATCCAGTAGACGTTTTTGGGCACTGTAAACCTGTTCTGGGTGGTGAAACATGGTCTTTAGAGCCCGTACGAACACATCATAATCATCCAGGAGGGCATCTCCAGAATTAACTAAGGGCGTAGCCCAGGTTAATGCATTCCCGGAGAGATGCGAAATCATAAAGCCCACCTTTGCCCTGGGGCTGGAAAAGTAGTAGGGCTTAAAGGTAAAGTGCACTAAACACGAATCAAGGAAGCCACGAAGGTTCTTTGAGGAGTCATCATATGTATCCACTACTCCGCCCAGCAATACACTTTCCTTGGTCGCGGAATCACGTGATAGGATAGTTGTTTTAATGCGGCATTCTCAGCTTTGAGATTATGAACTTCTGTGGTTAACTCTTGCATGCCGCGCATGAGGTCTTGAACTGCAGCCTCCATGTCCGTATCAGTATCAGTTTGTTGGCGTCTCAATCTGTCACATGTTTCCCCCCTTTTCACCTGTCTGTTTGTTGGAGTTCTTCGATGGAGTCTTCTTTTGCACAGTTCGGGTCTTGTATAACAGTGTGTGCAGGTCCTCGGGTTCCAGTGTGCGTTCAGCGTTCCGAGTCCTGGCAACGTTCAGATGTCCGGGGAAGTCCGAGGAAATCCAGGAAAACAGCGAAGAGTGCACACGGAAGACGAGTGCATGGAGATCTGGGATGCAATAGAGGACACAAAAAGAGGGGGAATGAAGGAGGAGGAATTTAGGGGAACCAGGAATCAAAGGATAAACACAAGCGAACTACGGCAGCACACGTCTAGCCACGGCAAGCGGTAGCGTTGAGACGCATAGGGGCGTGTCTGCTTTATAGAACGTAATGCGTACAGCACGGAAACTGGTAAACAGTATTCCGTGTTCGGCGGCCATGTTGGGAGTACTGCTGAGTGCAATCCCCTTTGGGTCGGGGACCAGGAAGTCCAGAAAGGACGCGCCCGATGGTTCATGACAGAATCTCTCTGGTGTGAGGTTTGGGCAATGGATATTTTCTTATGTATGGTATGGAAAACCCGTGTGTGAGGTGGGTTACTGCTTGTGGCGGCACTGCGCCAACACAATTGTGTGTAAGGAATGGAGTGGGATCTCTCCTCCGGTGTGAGGTTTGGTCAATGGGCATTTTGTAGGCATGCAGAGTTAAAATGAGGAATGGGTCAGATGTGCAAGTGGATAAGGGGGGGGCGCCTTCCCATTCAAGTGACTAAGAGGTAGAGTATGGGTAGAAAGGGCGGGATGCCTTCCATAAGAATGAGTGGCTGCTGCTGGAGGCACAGCCAGTATGTTGGGGGTATGGGATGCCCTCCGCCTTTATTCTGAGTTGCATCCCTCCCAAAAAAAAAATGCCCTGCATGAGAATTTTTGGATGCGAGTGTTGGAATGCCTGTCGTGAAGGTTCCAGAGTATGTCTGTTGGAGAGGCCTAGCCTGGGTGATGGGACCCAGTGGTTCATGTTTACTGTCTTTATGTAACTGGAATAAAGCTTACTTGTGGAACCTACCTAAAATGACTAAGGAACTTTGATTATTACAGCCCCCATGGCTGGCTGTTCCTTGTATTGCTGGTATATTTGTCCATCAAAGCAGAATGTTGTTTGTAAGTGTGAATTGCAACATTGATTTGATCATTCTGTTTGGTTCAAAATAAGAAATGGATCTTGATTTGAGAAAATAGGTAGTTGTTTCTATGCCCTTCTTGTGTTTGATGGTGGTATACAGTGATGTGACATCTAATGTCACCAGACTGTAGGCCTTGAGCCAACAGATAGTGTAGTTGTTGGAGTATGTGGGTGGCATCTCTTATGTAGGAACCCAAGCTAGCGGCTAACGGTTGTAGGTGGGTGTCAATATAAGCGGATATTCTTTCAGTCAGAGATCCAATGCCACTCACAATGGGTCCGTAAACTGGACATTTCCTGAAGGTTTTGTGGATTTTTGGAGTGAAATATATTGTTGCCATCACTGGATGTTGGGTTTTCAAGAAGTTGTTATATTCATCATCATTAAGTAGTCCTCTGTCACACCAATCCTTGCTCGTGGATCTCCAGATTTATTTTCAGTTCTTGGAGTGGGTTGGTGGGTAATCTTTTGTAGTATTGTCTGTCATTAAATTGATGATGTGCTTCTTTGATGATCATCTCAACACAGGCATGATTCAAAATGTACAATATGTTAGATAAATGCGCTTTAATTGGGTAGGCAGGGGGCAGCATCATCTTTCTAAGGCTAACCTGAGTATCCCTAACAGAGGAGTTTTGTTTGATAGTGAAACCTAAGTATTGAAGAGAGGTGACTCTCTCCAATTTAAATTCACCAACGTTCTAGGATATCATTTTTGGGGATCTTTTATTCAAAGAAATTAGTATCTTAGACTTGCTGCCTTTG
Organism: Ambystoma mexicanum; assembly: GCF_040938575.1. Taxonomy (NCBI): domain Eukaryota; kingdom Metazoa; phylum Chordata; class Amphibia; order Caudata; family Ambystomatidae; genus Ambystoma; species Ambystoma mexicanum. Next base: position 953,800,733 of record NC_090923.1, on the reverse strand, counting down.
ACTGTTGCTGTCAACTGCATATAAAGTAACTATAGAACATTTCCTTTGTAAGCCAAGTTGGGTGTAATCAAAAAAGAGCAGGTCGCCAGCAAAAGCTAGTGGTACCCAATTTAACCAGAAAGCAATTACTGGAATCACACATACTGTTGCTATCCAGTAGATAAAAGTTAGAGTATCAGAGCGAGGATCCAGACTTGTTCGAAGGCCTGTGACAGTGTCAATTGGGCCAGACAAGACCATCCACACACTATCTAATCCTAATCTTGGTTTCCTCATGGAGAAGTGCCCCAGCGTCTTCGTTCTGCCCATAATCTTTCACATATAATTCTGTCAAAGGCACTAGTCATGTCCACACTGGCTGTATAGATTGTTTTTGCTGCTGGTCTCTCAGTTGTTGTGTTATAAGCGGGCAAGAATAGACTAATTTAATGGAGTTCCCAATCTTTTCTAAACCCTAAGTTAGTAGCCACCTGATCCAGCTCCTTTTAATAGCAGTGAGGCAAAAACCTTATAACGGCATCCAGAATTGCAATTGGTCTATAATTCGCAGGATTATTTGTGTCCTAAATTTTAAATATAGGAATAATATTCGAGCAATGCCACAATAAGGGAAGCTTCTGATTATCAACAATTGCCACAAAAATTCCATGAAATATATGGGACCACAATTCAGGCTCTTGTTATGTGATCAGGGCGAGATTGTCTGGACTTGGCTTTGGAGGGCTTCATTTTTAGGATCGCCTCCTGAATGTTCTGCAAGGAAAATACCCCTGTCCAGTCTATAGCTTGCCTGTTGCTCAGGATTTGGACATCAACGTGGGTGTATACCTTAGCAAACGTTTCCTTTATAGTAAGCCACCCAAATGGATTCTGCTATGATGTTAAATGGAACTCTTGGGAATTGTTGGATATCTTATTAGTAAGTTTCCAAAATCTGAAAGTATTCTTTACCTTTAAAGAAAGAACCGTGTTTTGGCAATCTGCTGCTTACATTTCAGCATTCCCCCTTCTTTAGGTCTGGGGGGGGCGTGGTGAAGCGAAGTGGTGAGTTAAGTGGTCTTTCTGTGGTCTGTCTGGGGGCCGGAGGGACAGGAGACTCGCACCCAAACAATCTATCTGAAGGAATTTTGAAACATTTGTCGGCGAGAAGGCCACATCGACCAACAGAGTTAACTGAGTCTATTTAGCTTACTGGTTAGAGTGCTCCGAACGTACCTTATCAGTGTTATTTCTGCCCCTTGTGTGGTAACGCGTCCTTCCCTCTCTCCACCGCCAAATTAATCGAGACGCTGAAATAATAAACACAAAGGCTAAAATTTAAGGAAGGGGGAAGCCATACAGCCAGAGGTCAAGTGACAAAAAATCTAAACCCCCACACCCTCCAGAAGTCGAGGTGGTGGGTTACTCGGAAAATAACAGGAATAAAGCAGCCGAAGCTAAACAAAATGTGTCTTCAAATAAAGCCGGCCCCATGGGAAAATTACTACATTTTTTCAACCGGCACCTAAGTTAAACGCAGAGGGGAGTGGACATGTACAATCTACAATAACACACTCGGCAAGTCAAAAGGAAGGGGGCAAGAGCAGGTGTGCTCTGCTAAACAATGATGACGATATTGATAACTTGATCCTTGACTTATGTTATGCACTGCAAAATGACCAGCAAAAGTCAACGACACTTGCGTCTGTAAATGATTTCAGGAACTCACCACCCAAAATAATTGAAGCTCGCAACCAGCCAATCACCGTAGACTATCAAAGACTTTCAGCTACTCCTAATTTATTTCACGGTACTGATCAAGTATCAGTAAGGCCAGAGGTGGTAAATGTATTCCCACGGACTACTAATGAGATTTAGGAACATCGGTTTATAAGCGAGGTGGGAGACGTTTCAAAAGAAAGTGCAACAACGGGCTTGGGGGGTTCTTCAATTTGCACTCAAAGTTTATTGAAGTTATACAAGTGCATTCAAGAAGATCTCAGAAGTCAAGGAAATGAGATATTGTACATATGTGAGGTTCTCGAGCAAAAACTAAACCTTGATCAACTACATGAAATTCAAGCACCCATGACGCAACCATTCGCCCCCTTGTAAATAGTAAAATCGCTTGCCGGAATACCAGGGGCCATGTCCAGTTGCTTTCACTGAGTGACTCCCTTGACAGTCTTTTTTTTGTTTTTTTTAAAATGTTTTTATTGCATTTTATGTAACATCAACACAGGGACACCCTGACCCCACCCCGTTCCTTTTCCCTCCATCTGCCCCCCTGCCCCCCCCCACACCGGAAGGTCATAGTTCTCATGTCTGTAAAGGTATTGTACGTTTTGACTGTATCTAAAAGTTCAAACCTTTGGTAGTAGCATTGCAGGTAAGTTTAAAAAAAAAAATAAAAAGAGAAAAAACAGGTGGTGCGGGGGTGTCCCCTGCAACACCCTGCTCACTATACTTCACAATATAGTGAGCGGGGTTGTGGGGGGAAACACCTGCAGCCCCGTAAAAGAAAAAGAAAAAAAAGGACCCTGCAGCGCTAGTTGCTGATCACGGAAGTGAAAGGGAACTGGTGCCGCAGGGACTCAGCGTGAAGAAAAAGGTAAGTGGGGTTTGTTTGTGTTGGGGGTGGGGGTGTGTTGAGGGTGTGGGTGGGGGGTGTGTCATGGGTGTGTTGTGGGTGTGGGCATGTACGTGCGTTCGCATAAGAAAGATGCAAACTTTTGGTGGTTCGGTACCTTTCTCATGCAAACTTTCCGGACACGGGCAAATCAGCCGCGGTCGGATCACGTAGATCCGTCCGTAAATGCAAAGATGTAACAATTATGATATGCAAACATGTCCAAGATACGTATTTTGTGTGGGAACCATTGTTCCATATATAAAAACTCGAAGTAGGCTTTTAATGAGCTGGTCGGTTCGGCGACAATAGTTTGGTTTCTTCAAATTAGTTTTGCCTACAGAGCTAGCGTCTGTTTTCCATGCTTATGAATGTTTCTTTTTCTGTTGCGTTCTATCTTAGCGTTGTGGTGAATAAAGCCCAATAAATCTCCAAGAAATGATAGATTGTATTGGTGCTCAGACATGAGACATGCGCCAGTAAGTCTTAAACAAAATGCTGTATTTTTATTTAATTTATTTTGTTAGCCCTTGTTGACACGTTTCGGCTTTTTACAATGCCTTTTTCAAATCAGGGCTCGTATTTCTGAAATGAAAGTTCAGTTACACGCAAAAAGTGAGTTTGGACCATATGTGAGAAAAACATATATGCAATATCCCAACAATGTTACATCACATCATTAGTTTACCACAAATGATTTAACCACAAATGTATGCGTCAACACACAGAGATGATGGTTGGTGAAGGGGAGGATTAATTAGGATTGTTAGAATAACATAACAAACAGAAATGAGGAGAAAATATGCAAAAGATATTTTAGTTGTCTCCTTTTCTTAATATTTCAATTCAATTTGCCACAATTGAGACAATTCAGTACACCCCACCCATGCCATGAGTATGGCATGGGTGGGGTGTAGAGCAATTACTCTACTCCAGAAAGCCCCTGTCACTCTACCTTACCTTCCATAGTGTAGCCTGCCATAGACTTAAACAGTACATACTTAGGAAGACTTGTGACCACTGTAAATGGATTGTAAATGTTGCCTTGTGATTCATATGAACTTATTTGCCAACTTTAGCTAGTGCCACACATGTAGGGAACTGAACTTTAGCTCGCGTTGCATCTAGATAGAAATGTGATTCTTAGCATGCACCACACTTAGAATTTTGAACCCTAGCTTGCGTCGCATCTAAATGGAAATGTGACTGTTGGCATGTGCCACACTAGTATGGAATTCTGATCCCTAGCTTGCGTCGCATCTAAATGGAAATGTGATAGTTAGCATGTGCCACACTAGTATGGAATTCTGAACTTTAGCTTGCGTCGCATCTAGATAGAAATGTGACTGTTAGCATGTACCGCACCTAGATGGAATCCCACAATTGCAAGGACAGCAATGCCAACTAACCAACCAACTAACAATTCCATCCCTCGGCATACACCTTTCAAACTATAACCAACCACAAGCCTAAAACGCAGAAATCCGCACAAACTTCACAACAATGCAACAACAAAACAAACCACACATACACTTGCACAACAGCACACGACGACTACTGACCATAAAACACCCCAAGCCCACCCAACTGACCCACCGGGTTGAGGCTGCCAAGAGCACATCACTGCTCCCTTGCACTTTTCCAGCTTATTCCCACTAACCCACCCCCTCTCCTCCCCTTTTTCAGAGCCGCCAGGGGACCACTTTGGTGGTGATAATGCGCGGTACAAATGTCCTTTAACATTAACATTTATCAAGCTTTGGTTGAAATATTACCTTAAAGTCGTATTCCTAGTTGGTTTCTTTTGTGGATCGGTGTATTTATTGGGTTAATCCCTGTTAAGAAATTTGAATGCATCAGGATTTGTGCCCAAAGTTCAATTTTTGCTAACTTTATTTCCTAAACAGTTGAGTCATGTGCTAGGCTAGATGTTACTATGTGCACTATCATTGTTACATGCTTCAGCGCTGTCTTGCTGATTTAAACAGTGTCCGCTACTGTTTGCATGTAGGACTTAATAAAGTGCATCTGGACATCATGTATATGCATTAGCATTGTTACGTAATTTGGAATTACCTTGCTGGTTAAGGCAGTACCCGCCAACGTTGGCATTTAGAACTATATGTAGTGCATTTAGACATCATTTACATACATTGTCATTATTGCGAGCAACGGCATTACCTTGCTTGTAGGTCCGCCAATATTCACACGTCGAACTAACTACAGCGCATTTGGGTATTTCGCATATGTTTTGTTATTACGTGCTTTGGCGCTGCCTTACTGATTTAATCAGTGGCTGCCAATGTTTACATGTCGGACTAAGTATCGTGAATTGGAACAATAGCATCATTTTGATGACTTGCTATAGAAGATCAATATTACCTCCTGTGGTGGCCTTGTGTAGTTGCAGTTGACTCTGGTTGCAAACATTTTTTGGCGTTTAAGTTTTCGAACAAATTTAAAGAGATCGGTGTGAATATCAATTTTGTTATAGCAGGTGGTATGTTCCATATTGTCGCTCTGCAGATACTCAAGGGTCTCCCCCAATCCATCTTAAATTTCTGGCAGTCTCCTTGAATGTTATAATCCATCGCCAGGTGAGACCAAACCCTTTGAAGCCATTCAAAGTTGGAAGGTGGAATTTTCTGCTTCCATTTTTGGGCTATGGCTAGCCAGGCTGCAATTAGAAACCCCCTGAAGTTCATTTTCTGTGTCGTCAGTGTTTTGTCTCTGGGATTCCACAGGCCAAACATCCATACTTCATCTCCTAGATTTTCTGCTCCCCTAAACATTGACTGCATCTGGGATTTCACATCTTTCCAGAACTGATGTAATTTCGGACAGTCCACCAGATGTGTCTCCAATTGCCCTCTGCCCCACACTCTCTCCAACAATTGTTCTGGGCGGTTTTGTACATTGTCTGTAGCCTTTCTGGCTGGATCTTCGTACACATCTCCCTTGACTGCTCTCGTTAGTTTGGGGATGGCCCGCCATACGTATTCCCAGTGTTCTTTTGTGATGACCCCCCTTAGGGTGATGTCCCATCTCTTCATATATTGCCATTCGGTCTCTTCAGTTGGGGCATTAAGGAATTTGTAAATGTCTGAGACAAACTTCTTCGTCCTTGGCTGTGTCGTGATATAGGCTTCAAAAGCGGTCTAGACGCTGCTATAGTGATTCGTGGGGAGGACCGCCAGTGGTGGAGTTGTGCATATTTGAATCTCTTTTGTGGTGAGGACGAAAAGTACTTGGCACTCTGCGAAAGTTCTGATCCGCTAGCCCTGGAACATGTCCCCTATCTTTGACCCGTCCACCTCTTCCCATTTTTTAAATGCACCTTTCTCCATGCCTGGATGAAATTCAGGATTTCTAAACTATGGTATGAAGGGGGCTGGATCTATTGTTAATATGTATTTTCTGGTTGTTCTGTTCATATCTCTAGCGACGCTTTCATGACTTCGCTAATATGTACATTCCGGTGTCTGTGTTCACTTTTTGTCCATAAGAGGTGTTGGAGTCGGGTCGTGGCCACCACCTTATCCTGGGCTACCCATAGCTTCTGGGACGTATCGGGATCCACTCCTTCAGGACCAACAGTTGGGCAGCTTCATAGTATTTCCGGAAGTGTGGGAGGGCCAGGACCCCATTTGCTTTCTGCGCTGTAAGGAATGTTAGAAAGTCTAGGAGGCTTTTTCCGCCAGACATATGCTGAGACTGTTTTGGTTAATGCTTTGAAAAAGGAGGCTTGGAGTCTGATGGGGAGTGCCTGAAAGGTGTACAAGATTCTGGGCAGCACTGTCATTTTTATCGCTGTAAACCGGCCCCACCACGAGATTGAGAGAGGATTCCACTTCTCCAGATCTCTTTTGATCCTTTCCAGGAGCTGGGGGTAGTTTCCTGCGTAGAGCTCCTTTTTATACTGCTTGCCAGTGTGACTCGAAGTATTTGACCCCGGTTGGTGCCACTCTTAGTTGTAGCTCCGCTGCTTGCCTTTGGATGTCTTCTCTGTTTTCCGATGGTATCAAACTTTCGGACTTTTGTCTGTTGATTTTCAGACCCGATATGGTACCATAGGCCTCTATTTCCTGTAAAAGATGCAGTAACAAGCTCATTGGGTCAGTGATATCGTCCTGCGTAAAAAGCGGTTTTGTGGGCTATCCCTCCCATGTCTATGCCTTTAATGTCTGGTGTGTCCCTGATTCGTGCCAGAAGGGGTTCTAGGAATATTGCATATGAAAGCGGCGAGAGGGGTCAGCCCTGCTTTGTCCCCCTGCCTATCTTGACCGTACCCGATAGCTCGCCGTTTACCAAGATCCGTGCTTTGGGTGAGTTGTAGTTGGCCCGTATCATCTTGATATAGTCCTCTCCCACGCCCATTTTCACCAGGATCTGAAATAGCATGGACCACTCCACGCGGTCAAACGCTTTTTGCGCGTTTAGCGCCAATAATATGGCTGGTGTGCGTGTAATCCCTGTTTTCTCGATCAGGTGGGATATCCTTCTAATGTTGTCATGGGTCTGCCTGTTGGGGATGAACCCTGACTGGTCCTGGTGGATCAGCTTCGGAAGGACCCGTGAGTCTGTTAGCTAGAATTTTGGTGTACAGTTTGGCATCCAGGTTAATTAATGAAATGGGGCGGTATGAGCTCGGGAGGTCAGGGTTTTTCCCCAGCTTGTGGAAGACCAGGATCTTCGCCACATTCATGGATTGCGTTATATTGGCTGCATCCTTGAATGTGTTGGAGTTCTGTCAGAACTGGGGCCAGGTTTCCTTTATATATTTTGTAGAGATTAGCTGTGAAGCTGTCCAGGCCAGGGGCTTTGTTATTGGCAAGTTCCTGGATTACTCTGGATACCTCCTCTACTGTGATGTTTTTCTTCTTCCTTGATTGTTGGGAGCGTGACTCCTTCCAGGTAGTGGGATTGTTCCTCCTCCCTGGGGTTGCTTGAAGTATATAGGTTTTGGTAGAAGTCTTTAAATATTTCCCTGATTTCTGTTGTTAACGTTCTTACTTGTCCAAGGTCCTCCTTCAGTGTTTTAACTGTCTGGTTCTGTTTCCCTTTTATCTGCCTGGCCAGGAGTTTGTCCACCTTATTCGCTTTCACAAAGTACCAATGTTTCAGATGGAGGAGGTTCTTCTCCGCCCGCTTGGTGCGGATGGAGTCCAGTTGCCCCTGTACGTGCCGTAGGGCCCTCTTCAATTTTAATGAGTGGTTTTGGGTCATTTCCGCTCGTATCTCTTCCAGCTTGGATTGCAGTTCGGCTTCCCATTGGCGATTTTGTTTATCCCTCTGTGCCTTAAGTGCTATTAAGTGTCCGCGTGTCACTGCCTTGAAGGCCTCCCAGACGGTGGCCGTTGAGACCTTTGGTAAGTCGTTGAGCGCAAAGTAGTCTGTAATGTGTTCTCTGATCAATTCTCGCATGACAGGATCCTGAATAATTTCTGGCAGTAGTCTCCACCTCCACAGACTGGACTGTTGGTGTGTCAGGAGGACTGATACCCACAGCGGAGCGTGGTCAGAGAGCGAGATTGAACCTATCTCTGCTTGTTGAACCTTTCCTAGAAGACCTGAGGATACCCAGATGTACTTGATTCTGTATCTGGAGTTCTGCACATGTGAGAAATGCGTATACCCAGGGGACCCCTCCCCCTCCTCTGACCCTTTGCCAAATATCTTCTAGCGCCATCCTCTTCATTGTTCGCTTGAGGGACCTCGACGGCGTTCCCTGTCCCGTTTGTTTGGCGTTTGAGCAGTCCACTTTAGGGTCCCATGCCACGTTGAAGTCTCCGCCTAGCACCACCTCTGCCTTCGTGAAGGTTTCCAGCTTATTCAAGCAGTCTTAGCAGTCTTGTATGAAGCCATCCTGTCCTGAATTTGGTGCGTAGATCGTTGCTAGAGTTAGGGGGCACCTGTCGATCTGAGTGTCCATGAATAGGTATCTTCCTTGTTTATCCACTTGGACATCGTGAACTTGCGGATTGAAGGATTTGTGGAATTTTATTAGAACTCCCCCACTTTTCTCCCGCTCGTTTGCTTGGAGGATTTGATTAAATACTTTCAACCGCAGCCTTCCGCTGTCTTGTCTTTTTATGTGGGTTTCCTGGAACATTGTCATGTTTCCCTATGTGAAGAAAGTGTTCCACCTTCTTTCTTTTTACCGGGGAGTTCCACCCTTTGACGTTATATGTTAAAATGTTCAGCCCCATTCTGTCATGGTGGGTTCGAACCCTGAATGCGTCTCTCGGGTCCTCATGCGCTGTACACATTTCCCTCTGGTTCCATTATCCCCACCCCCGCACCCCTCAAGTATTCTTTTGGCAACCCCCAACTTGCCTTCTACCCCCCTCCCTCATAACTGCCCTGAGGAGGGCTCTGGGCCCTATGATCGCTCGAGCGTGTAGCCTTCTGCGCCATGCCCTCAATGTACTCGGGGATATTAACTTTGTGGGGAGTCCTAAACCCCACTTGAGTTCTGCTGAATGTTCCCAGTCCAATCCCCAGCGCCGGGCGTACCAGAGTGTCGGATCATCAGTCCTTGTCTGTTACGTCTTTCATGCCGCCGTCCCTGGAGGGTTCAACTGCCGTTCCCACCAGTGGGTTCTGAGGTGTTAGCAGTGTTCCCTATGACCTCTTTGTGGAGTGCCTGGACCTCTTGTTTATGGTTTTCCATTCCCAGGGCTTTCTCCGCCCTATGGGGCTCGCTCTGCGGTTGCCTTGGTTATCTGCAGGCCTTCCTCACATGTGGTAATTCTCTGTTGCTTCCCTTCCCATGTGAAGAGCAGGCCGAATGGGAATGTCCACTTGTAAGACCAGTTCCTTTATAGCAGGGGCCATCTCCCGGTGTTTCTGGAGTGTTGATTGTGCCAGTTTTTGGTATAGGTGTATGTCCACCCCGTTCATCCTGATATGTTCCATCGATCTGGCTTTGCAGAGTACCTGCTCCTTCTGAGCATACGACAATACCACCAGGACGTCTCTGGGGCTCCCTGGCTCTGCGAGGGCCTCCCTTGACATTCTATTGGAGTATTCCATCTTTGCACAATAAGGGAGTTGGTTAATGTCCTCCCTCTGTACAGTAAAAAACTAATGACACTCTGCCATCGTGTATCCTGAAGATCCAAGTGGTAACGTGCTGGCAGTTTAGATCATGAATCCTGGGTCTTCTAGCAATCGATTGCTAATCTTTAAGATCTATGATCGCCAAGGCTCTGTTGCATCTGAAGAAGTCTTTGATTGCATAGACACAATCTTATCCCAGTGGTCAGAGTCGTTGGGGAAGGATATTGTGCTACTGTGTGGAGTCTTAAATGCCAGATGTATTGATGAGTCTAAAGCACCTTATGTGAATGTGGCAGAAAAAAGTATCACTAATAAAAACCCCAAGCTACCGAGGAAAACCATGGTTACTTTTTCTGAAAGAGTGCGACCTAGTCCTCCTTAATGGTCGTACAAAAAATGATTGTCACGGGAGGCTACATGATCAAGTGGCTCTAGAAAGGCCACTTTGGATTATTGCTTGGGTAATGATGCCTTATTACGATGAGTGAGTGAATTCCAAGTGATGCCCTGCGCATAATAAGAGGTGATGGCTGAAAGGTTTGGAATTAATCCTAACCTCTGCCATTGCTTTTGGCAACCCCCCCAGACCATCGTTTTTCAGCCTGCCAAGCCATTATAGAAGAAGAAAGACCACATGCACATCAGGTTTGCTCCCACCCCAAAAGGGGCAGGCCAGCCCGAACTGCTAGGTCACATCCCTTCTGCACGAGACCACAAGCATCCCCAGATATGTTTTGGCCTCATTGGGCATCATCGTCTGAGGAGTAGCTTGGGTGCCTAGCCCCAGCAGGCTTGGGACCGACATCTGAGCATACCCGTCCCACTTGGGGTGACTTATGCATAACAAAAGGTTGATGGCTGGAAGGACCAAAACCTTCCGCTCACCACTTTTTTGGTTATAGTTACTTTCCCTATATGAGAGAGGGTATCCCCAGACGTGGGTCCCTTGCTCGCTGTGCCATAGGGAACCAAGCTGCACCTCACTGATGAGGGCCAACAAGGCCAAAACATGTTGCGTTGTTTGCGATTCTGTGCAGAGGGGACCCGGCCTAGCATTTTCTGCTGGACTGCCCCTTGGTGACAGTACCCGACTGATTTGCATATGGCTGGACCCCTTTTGCAATGGTGCAGACGGGCTAAACAGTGGTGTGGAAAGTTGCCCAGAGCAGTGCCAGAGGTTCAGATTAATTCAAAACCTCCCACCCATCAATTTTCTGGTTATTCTAAGTGATGCCCAACCATGAGATCCTTGCTTTAGACTTGGATCTAGAGGGGAAGGTGAGCAGAAACACCAAATGTGGGAGCATAGAGGTGAACCATGCAGGAAATAGACTATGCTGGACTAGGACCAACATCGATGAGACCTGCGTAGATTACTTGGGGAGGAACAGAGGGGACTGCAGTGAAATCGGAGATTATTCCTCAAATAGGATAGAGTGCTGGTTATCTCGATTGGCCTATAGGGCAGTAAGCTACAAAAGGAACCCTCCAATAGCCATTAACAAGTCAAAAGCTAGGATATTTTACATCATTCGAAACACAAAATGCGCTATGCGTAGAGAAATACGGGCGGCTAAACATACAGAGGGGGGAACAACAGAAGCTGCTTTTGGTATAGCAAAAAAAATAAAAAAGGGCTTTCCTTAGCTGGTTACGAAGATACAAGTTGTCACTGTGGAAAGCAAAATGGCAACATTTTGTAAGCGTTTTCTGCAGGCGTGATGCCCGTTCAATATGGTCAATTTTAGCTCTGGCATAAGGGGTTAAAACCAGGCAATTAATAAACCCTATCTCAGCCGAAACCTGGACAAACTCCATAAAATCTAAAAGGATAATTTTTCCTGTGATAACGGTTGACACAGAGGAAGCATCACTCTCTTGGTCCTTAAAGGTCTATTTGGAGGATAAAGTAAAGTTGAAAGGCTCTATGAGGCGCTGTGCCCTAATGGGCTGGCCAACATAGTCCTAAAGAAAGATGCAGAGAGTTGGGCCCATCTGCTTCATCTTTAGGAAGGTATGTGAGAAACAAAGTACCTATATCATGGCAACAGTCTGTACTGATCCCTGTATATAATAAGGGAAACCGACTGAGTATGGGGAATTGCAGGTTGTAGTGCATGCTGGATGTCACAGGCAAGCTTTTTGCATCCTTTGTCTTGAAAGATTTACAGAAGTGGGTAGAGTCCAATAACATCCTATACCAGTATCAGACAGGACTTGACCTGCATCAGGAATGGTCCTCACTATAAGAGCCTTAGACTACGTGATTCATGGGACTCGTCGAAGAGCCGGACCATCTTTATACATCACATTTTTAGGTATTAAATCTGCATTTGTTCAGGTAAATAGCCAAATCCTATGGTCCAAACCGAGCAAGCTAGGATGCCCAAGATGGTTACTACAGTTACTCATCCAGTTACATAGCAACACAAAAGCCTGTGTGCACCTAGATAATGAAGGATGAATAATATCACCAGTGTTGATCAACAGGGGAGTCGAGTAGAGTTGTGTTTTGGCTCCCCTGTTGTTCAACCTATGTTTGGCTGATCTGCCTTTACGGTTAAGAGCAGGGGCAAGCTGCCCTCCGAAAATAGACAATGCTGTACGCCGATGACCTGGTCATCTTCGACCGAACTTTCAAAGGGATGAAAAGGATGATCAACGAGCTTGCGGCATATGATGGCGAAAACAACCTAACAATGAACATGGAAAAAAACTAAGGTTATGTTAGTAACTGGAAAAAATGAATACCAATCTTGGCCCGAGTATGTAGTTCATTATCCCTGCCTCGGCTTAGAAATGAGTACCACAGATAATTGAAATAAAGCTGAGGAAAGCCAAATCCATCATATTGCAAGTGTACAAATTTGCCAAGGATCATGCAGGATTACAGTTAGACTGTCCTTATTTTATATAAGCAGTGCTTCTGCCTGGCAATTCTATAGGGGTTGGAAGTACTGGTAATGAAAATATCTGAAATGGTTGAATACATTCGAGGGCACCTTCTGGTGAAGAATCCTGAGGTTACCCCTGTGTTACCGCATGGAGTATCTTCACCTAAAATTAGGCTTGCTTTAATTAAAGGGTTTGGTACTCAAAAAAAGAGCAAAGCCCTATATCAAGTCATCGACTTCCCCTAAATGCCCCTTGTTGTCAAAGCTGGTAGAAAATCATGAAGCAGAAACGGTGCTAAGAGGGAAAATGTGAAAGTATAAACAGTGAGCTTTTTGAGAGCATTGGTTGGTCTCCCAACTTTAAGGTGCGCGTTATACTGCACTGAAGCTAGCATTCATTAAAAAACTTGACAGCTGGGATTGGTACAACAGTTACTTGCACCTATCTGCACTGAAGAACTATACTGAAGTGACAACAGTGATGAATAAGTTTAAGAAAGCAGTCTTCTTTATTATGATGTCCCGACCAAGCAGTCTGCAGGCTGATGCTATTGCTTCGAACGCATCAATTACCCCCCGCTGACAATCACAGGCCCCAACTTAAAATAACAAGAGTCCCGGTTTTGCCAGATATGTAAAATGCCCCGTAAATGGGAGATGGCCGAACATATTACTGAATGCGCCAAGTTGGGCTCAAGGTGTATGAATACCTGGGGCATGTGGGTACACTCTTATGAAGTAATTAAGACTCGGGGCTTTTGGAATTACTGCTTGAACACCAACTCGCTAGCTATGCAAATCGCATTACATTGATTTTGGGTCCATATACACAAACGTCTGAGCTCAAGTCAACGGGACTCTTGATAACTCATTTCTTTAGAGACTGTTTGACTCGCTGACTTTTAGTATATAGAACAGACTAGAATGGAACAGTATTATATAGCACATACGAAAGGGGGCCAATCTGTGAACTTGTGAACGAATTTACAAATGTTTTTAAAATGTTCATTTTATAATTTAAAAGTGTAGTATTGTGTGAATTGGAAAATTATGTGTTTGTTGTGTTGTTTTGAATGTTTTAAATGTTTGTATTATGCAATGTATGTCTATAATGATTTTATATTTGTGAAAAGTCCTATATGGCCTAAAACACAATAAACATTATTATTATTATTAGTAAGTTCCCAAAATCTAGAAGTATTCTTTCCCTTTAAAGAAAGAAGCTTTTTTTGGCTATCTGCTGCTTACGTTTCAGCCTTCCACCATCTATAGGTCTGGGAGGCGCTTCCCCCCCATGCTAAAATCCAGAGCGTCTAAACCATGTAGTCTCTTCAAATATCTAATGGAGGAGGCCACCAGGGGGTGCGCACATGGAAGTAGCCTAAGCACGTCACTCTCGTCCCGGCGGACCGAAAAGTGGCCTGACATTAGCGAGGGACAGCACACAGCGTACAGTGCGGGAAACGATGTGGGAACCCGAACTGATCACGGAGGAGACCTTGCCCACGGAAGGCCTTGGTGGGGGGGGGGGGTCCCACAGTCGTGAGGCGGTACTTGGCATAGGAGGGGGCCCCCAAACGGACCTGCCCCACGGCACCCCGAGCCCCCTGGGAAAGAAACACGCAAGGTGTGCAACGCCCGGGCGAGGGACCCCGGATTGGTTCCCGGGCATGTGCCTGCCCAGGAGAGTGCTCTGAGGAGGAAGGGGAGCACAGAAGAGGACCCAGGTGAAGGGTGAAATAGCCAGGTGGAGGCCGGGATTACCACAGCAACCAAGTGAGCAGATGGCAAGGCAGGAACCTGATGCCACAGCCCCCAAGGGTCCAGATAGTGGTCCCAGAAGATCCACAGAGGTGAGCGGAGAGCCGCTCCCAGGGGGGCAGTGGGACAGGGCGACCTGAGCACTGAGGCGGACCCCACTACCGCTGCGGAAGGCCACCAGTAAAACTGGTGAGGCCAGGACAGTGGGCCCCAGCCGCCCATGAACTGAAGGGCAAAGTTGGAACAGTTTGAGTATCAGAGACTGGGCCCGGAGAGTAACACCGCTGAACCAACCATGTCAGAAGTGGGGGATGACACCATGTCCACAAAGAAAGACATTGCCTCACTCCTGGAGGAGATGAGGAGGAGAGCTGACATCAGAGGAAAAGTGGACAAAATAAATGTTAGAATCGACAGAATGGATGAGAGACTCCAGGCAGTTGAGAACAACCATACCTCCCTAGAAACACTGGAGACCCAGAGAGACATGCGGCTTGCAGAACTGGAGAGGAGGAAGGGGGGAAGTTGCCTTGAAGATAGATGACTTTGAGAACTGGGAGAGGAGAAATAACCTGAGATTTCTTGGGATCCCAAAGAGAAAGGGAGAATCTGAAAGGAACCTGCGGAGAACCATCCATGAGGTGGCGAAGGTCCTGTTTGGAGATGAGAACATTGATGAACCAAAAATTGACAGAGTACACAGAGCATGGGCGACAGGGAGAGCACCGAGGTCAGCCCTTGAGTGCTTCCACAACTTCTCTGACAGGCAAAAAATCCTGGAAAAAGCAAAGAGGCAGGGCTCGATCGCTCTGGGCAATCTGAAATTGCAGTTTACAGAGATGTCTGTGCTCCCCTCACGAAATGGCTTACTGAGAAGGGAGTGAGATACAGATGGTATTCCCCTTTTCCATATCCTTTGAAGTTGATGGTTTTAATTACAAACTGGTAACTGAGGACGACATACAAAGGGTCATGGGTGAACTGATGGGAGGGGGAGAACCTATGGCGGAGGGAGGGGAGAAAAGCCCTGGCGATAGACGGCATGTGAAAGGGCCGAGTATGCGTAAAGGCCCAGGCTCAAGGACATTTATGAAACTGAACACCCGCCCCTCGGCCGTGGCCCTCTTGAGATTTGAGCTAACTGCCTCAAGGAAAAGAGATCGGTTGAGCGGGTCCGGGGGGGTAGGATTGGTTGAGTTAAGTACTGTTCAGTGTTCCAAAGTTGGTTTGCCATTTCAGGGGCCCTGGTTACTGTCTCTGGGGGTTGGGGGAATTAATGTGAAGCTCTGGCAACTGGGAGATGTCTGGGCAGGGTGAAATGATTAGTGGCTCCCTCAACGTACGGGGCCTCAACTCGCTGAGTAAGCGATCAATGGTACTCTGGGAATTTAGGATGGCACCACTGGATCGGATGCGTCTCCAGGAAACACACTGGCAGAGGGGCAGGGAACCCCAACTACGATCCAGGGAGACGATTGTGGCCTCAGATGTGAAGAAAAGGCGGGGGTTCGCGGTCCTGAGCTCCACCCGATTAGGCTTTTTGGTGGAATCTGCTCTGGCTGACCCTTATGGGAGGTACGTGTTTGTTGCGGCACAACTTGACGGCACCAAGCTAACGCTGGGCTCTGTGTATGTCCCAAACATAGGTCAATGTGATTTTTGGGAAGTCCAGGACAAATTGAGTTTGCAGAAGGTCAGCTAGTGGTTGGTGGAGACTTCAAAATGGCGCTAGATCCATTTAGGGACTGTAGGAAAATGGAGGTAGGGCCCCCCCCTGTGAGGGCCAAGGTGATCGCTTCCAATGGGTGAACAAGGTTCTGGGACTGCGTGTCTCCCTATTGCCCCACCCCCCAGGACGGTGACGGGCCATATACTTTTTACTCTGCAGTGCATGATTCGTATTCGTGCATAGACCTAATTCTGGTAGACTCAAACTTGAAGGAGCAGGTTTTGGAATCTTGGGTATCCCCAATCCCATGGTCTGATCCTGATATGGTGAGAGTTATGGTGAGTATGAGGCGGTCAGTGGGCCATGAGGGTGGGGGGTGGGGGGGCTGGAGGTGCAATGACTTCTTGTTAAAGGATAAGGAAGTGCAGCAGGAACTGCTTCTGTGAATCAAGGAGTACTTCCTCTTCAATGATACAGGAGAGGTGGGGATCCAATCCGTATGGGAGGGCTTCAAGGCCACTAGCGTCGGGGACGGGAGGGGGGGGGTGTTGATTAGAATAGGCTCCAAGAAGAAAAGAGGGGGAAAAGGAAAGCCTGCCCTGTGCGAAAATAGAACAGATACAGCCGGGAGGCACCCAGGGAAAGTACATATCCCCTGCCTGAAGCGAAGGAGCTCAGGTGGTATAAAACACAATTCTATGTCAAGACCGGAGGCTCACATTATACTTCTTTCTTTTATTATTTATAAACTGAAAGCTTAGCAGCAAGTGTTTATGCACCTTACTGAGAGCAAAGGTATGCGAAACAATCAAAAAGTGCATTAAAAAAAACACACAAACATTAGAAAATGTGTCTAGAACTGTCCCAAGAACCAAAGAACTCCATTTCCAGGGAGACTCCAAAAAAAGGTTCAGCAAAGGACACCAACATGTGACATGAGTCCACCAATAGGCATATAGCTGTCCATACAAACAGTCCTGAACATGATGTAACTTCCTCTTTCTTTGCTGCACGCAGCAAGAGATAAGTACTCTTAAATTGTATTTCTGTGATCATTTTCTAATACATTTGCTAATTTATTTCATAATATAATTCAGTATATTAATCCAATAGAATTATTTCTTAATGTAATTGGGTTTGGTGTCTTGTGACATCTGTTTTGAACGTTAATTTTCGTTTTAGTACCGCGCCATTGTTATAGTAGCCCTGTTTATTTGCTTTACCCAGAGGATCGCTTATTACGTCCTCTGTTTATCTCCCTGCAGCGTTTTCCGACGCCAGCTGTTTCCTGCTGGCGTTGAAGAACATTCGGGTAAATTCGGAGCATTTGCGTTCCTCCGTGCGGCTCATTTGTTCATTTTACTGATTAAAATATTTTTTTTATGTATGTACGTCCGCTTTGCAGACCCGCGCGCTCCCCTCCCCAACCCAGCTCAGGTCTTCCGAGGTCCGGGGAGGCCACACGAAGCATCGCTGTGGTCGCGGTATCACCCTGCGGCCACTAGAGGGAGCGCCGGACAACTCGTTCCTTTTCTCTGCTGCTGGCGCTCGCGGCTCGCATTTCTGTTTAATATTACACACATTTTTGCCCTCAGCTCTTCAATATATTTGAACTTGAATACCTCATAAAAAAAATTAAAAAAAGAGGAAGAGATACGAATTCAGAGGGGAAAGGATAGCTGTGTTCTACACACACTCCCTCTTCAGGTGATTGCAGTGGGCATGAGAGAAGGTGGTCTGTTGGCCCACTGAGGAAAAAAAAAAGTGTATCAAAAAAGGTGCTTTTAAATTTACGTTAAGTACTATGGCAGCTCAGTACTCCCCTCAGGCAGACCAGGATTGGTCTGAGGATGAGGAGGAAGCCTATCAAATTGTTGAGGTGGCAATGGCAGACAGCCTCAAAAAGGTGCTGGGATCTTCTGTTGAGACCAGCATCAAGAGGGCTGTGTCTGAGATCCTCCTGCCTATCCAACAGTGCCTAGACAGCATGGAGGGGTATCAGGTAATATTATCCCCATATATATGGTCGCCGTAAATAATATCGCCGGGAAAAGGTCGCAGCGATATTATATGGGTGACCATATATATGGGGACAGGGGCAAAAAAAAAAGTGGGGGTTGTGGGGGCGTCCCCCGCATGTTCCATGCAATAATGTCGCCACAAAAAACGGCCTTTTTTTTTTTGGTGATATTTTTGCATGGCAACATTTTTGTGACGACATTATTACATGGAACCCATGGAGGAACATCTACAAGAGACCTCCCCGCCAGGGAGAAAAAAGAGCCATAAGAGTAAGCACCTTTCAAGTGGGGGATGTATTCTGGCTCGCAAGAGCAAAAACTCTGAACCCCCCCTCTAACCCCCACACACCCCCTGCCAGAGCCAGCCAGAACCTGCCACCGCTGCCATCTCAGACACCTCGACGGGGCACTGACGACGAAACTAGAGGGGTCTATGATATCGATCAATCCCCTTCAGCCTCCAAGGAGGACACTCAAACCATTGGGTTCCGACCCTCAACCTTGGCAATTGCGGCAGTCCCCATCCGCAAGAAGGCATCCGGGGTACAATCCCCTTCTTGGGGAATGTTTACTGCAGAAGATCTTGTGCACCCCAGATCTACCGACTCGGAACCGTCATCCAAAACAACAGATTATATCAAGAACAGGCTGCCCAGACCTCTGGATAAAGAAGTCGGGCCTAGACTGAGAGCGGAATGCCCCCGCCCCAAAATTCAGGGGAAGGTGGCTCTCACGCTGGAGTTAGACTCCAAGATGAACACCTTTCTGGGAAAGAATGTCAAGAATCCAAGGAAGGGCATAGACCGCGCCTGGAAATCCTGCCAGGACAGGGTCTTGGATGTCACTGGTCCCCTAGCGAAGATCATGGACCTGGCCGAAGCGGCCATTGATTCGGGGTGACCCCATTGATCCTTTCAGGTTGGGGTCAAAGGGCACTCTGTTTAATGGTTAATGCCAGTTGTGCCATCTCGGCTGAGGCCTGTAAGGGCATCTTATTTAATTGATGCTAAGCCAGGGGAGTTGGCGGACACTGAGTCAGGAGCAGCAGCCCAAGGTCTGCTTTTTGGAGACCCGTTTATGAAGGAGATGTCAAAGTTTGTCGACCAGCACAGTTCTTGGCAGGACCGCTCAGACACTTTCTTCCCCTCAAGAGGGACGCAGCGCACAGCCTGCGCTTAGTTTTTCACTCAGTCCCATCAGGACCGTCGCCCAGCTCTGTTAATGTCAACAGCAGACGAGAAAGCGCTAGACAGCGACATACACAGCTTATACCTGAAAAAGGCAATTCGCCCCTGCTGGAGTCAGGGCGGCTTTTTCAGCTCTATATTTTTGGTTCGCAGGAAACAGAAAGTACGCCCAGTAATAAATCTAAGGGTGCTCAACGACTACATTGTCTACCGTCATTTCAAGATGGAAGGAATCCACATGCTCAGGGACATCTTGATACCGAACGACTGGCTTGTGCGCCCGGATATGAAAGATGCTTACCTTGCAGTCCCCATACACCAGGCCAACATAAGCTATCTCAGGTTTTCCTGGAAAGAACAAGACTGGGAGTGCACGAGATTACCTTTCGGGCTCTCCTCAGCACCTTGGGCCTTTACCAAACTCCTAAAGCCCGTAGTAGCTCGTTTGAGAGCACTTGGTGTCAGACAGATCGTCTACCTGGACGACGACATCTTCATGGCGCCCTCTCAAGCCCTGGTAGAGCAACAAGCCAGGCTGGCCGTCGACCTTTTACACAGTCTCGGTTTCCTTATAAATTGGGAAAAGTCTGTCCTCAGTCCATCCCAGAATCTAGAATTTCTCGGGTTCGTGGTGGATACCCAGAATTCACAGCTCTGTCTCCCCGTGGCCAAGATACACTCGACAGGAGATTTGCAGGCTCCTGCAGAGGGACCTCATATCTCTTTGAGAATTAGCAAGAGTAATAGGCCTCCTATCTTGTTTCATTCAAGCAATTTTTCCCGGTCCTCTTCTTTACCGAGAATTGCAGAGGCTCAAAGGTCAGCACCTGAGACAGAGCCTTTCCTACTCTCAGCATCTGACACTCTCGCCCTCTGCAAGAACGGAAATCAACTGGTGGCTCACTCACATGGAAGCCTGGAACAGCAGAGCCATCTTCAGCACTTCAGCGGATCACTGGTGTTAGCAGCCTGGAGGATTTCAGGTCAAGATGGAGAATTCCTGGCATGTCACGCATGGCGGTCAGCCTCATCGAGGAAAGCTGGGCCCCTGCTACCTTCAAGAGGTATTCCAACTCTTGGAGCGCCGGGGCTACCTGGTGCCGAAGGAGAGGGTTGCTTCCGGTTTCAGCACCTATAGAGGAAATCCTGAATTTCCTAGCATCTTTAGTTGAAAGAGTTCTCGCCTACAGGACGGTCAACGCCTACCGCTCAGCTATTTCTGCCGGTCATGAACCTGTTCAGGGGCTTCCAGCAGGAGAGCACCACCTCGTCTGCAGATTGCTCAAGGGTATCAGACTTACAGTTCCGCCTCCGTCCCGCTATGACAAGCTTTGGGACGTTAACAGAGTGCTGAATCTTTTCCTGTCATGGCCGCTATTGAGGAATTATCCCGTACTGCCCTGTCGGGCAAACTTACCACGCTGCTTAGCCTGGTCTCTTGCAGGAGAGGCTCTGATGTCAGAGCTCTCCACCTAGCGGGCAGGACCTTTTCTCCTGACGGCATTGTGTTCCATATACACAGAAGGACGAAATGCAACTCAAGGGTGATTTCTTAACCCGCCTTTAGGGACCAGCCCAAACTTTGCTTAGTTAGATGCTTGAAGGCTTACGAAGAAGTGACAGCACCGCTTAGGCCCTCTCTTAATGCGCAATTATTGATTGCTCTGCTTAAATCGCACAAAGCATATTCCGCTCCAACTTTAGCACGCTGGGTGCGTTGGACTCTAACTGAAGCCGGAATAGATACTCTGCACTTCGGGGCCCACTCCGTCAGAGGAGCCATGGCTTCCAAATTCTTTCAGGTCGGAGTCCGCCTAGAAGACATCATTAGGATGGCGGACTGGGCTGGTGAATCAATATTTAAGCAATTCTACCAGAAACCGGTAGAACAGCCGGCATCCATTGTGGTAAGTAAGCTTTAAACAAGCATGATGGGTCTTGACATAGAATAAAGATTTTCCATAATAACTTACTAGAAAGTTTTAATTCTATTAAAGACACAGAGGCGAGCATTATCCCGCCCAGCGTGAGAAATTAGGGCAGTCATTGATGGCATTCCTTGGGGGTATTATCGCCATTTGCTAACTATGTGTATTTCAGAATAACACACTAATTTCTTTCCCACCCCCGTAAGGGGAACTAGGGTTGTCATACGCATGATCTAACTCTAGTAATATGTCTCTTCCCTGCCAGTGGCTACAGACAAGCCTTCCTGATCCAGCAGTCTGTTCCTTAGCTGGCCACACTTGCCCCTGCACTTCCCCCGCATTTATATTTAATATGTAACAAAATACTATCCATCAAGACAATTTTATAACATGAATTAAGGCATTTCATCCAGTCGGGGTCCACTTCATCAGCACAGTACTAACAAGTAATAATTTGCCCTGTCCTGCATTTAGCCATTATTCCATATTTAATTTCTGTGGGCAACCACATGGTGTTTCCAATCTTAAGTGTTCCAAGTACTGCCTTGATTGGGGGCAGGCTGAGTACTTCTGTCCCTTTAATCTGTCTTGAGCAAAGCCCCTTCCAGGTGGTTGAACCTTTTTAATTCTTGTGGTCTCTGGAGTGGAAATGTCTCTGAAGTATTTTTCCATGCTTTTCAGAGTTTTGCATTATTGTCTTTAATTTGGGAAATGTGTAGATGGTCCTCTTCTCTTGTGAGAACCAAATTTTGTGCCATGAACTTGCTCTCTTGGGGTTGATACCCTTTGTCGAAAGCTTCTTATTAATCTTTTGACTTAATGTCTCCCTATTGGAACCCCATCATCTTGCTGGACCTCCATAATGCCCAACCATTGGACCATCCAACGTTCCTGTGCTGGAACCCTCTGGCCCCTGGAACCATGTAATGTTCCCCTTTAGACTCTTTGTTGCACTCCCTACCCCAGGCCCTTCTTTGGACAGCCTCCTCAGTGGATCTTCTATTCATTCCGCTGCCGCGTAATTTATTGGACTCGAGTGACTTCTACATATCCTGTGTTTGCATCCAATAGGGCCTTTATTTGGGGTCCTGATCTAGTTTTCTCATTGGACCTTAAGATATCCCATTTCTCAACTAATTGGTTTCACCCATTGCACAACACCGTCCACTATTTGTATTTCTCCACTTCCCCTACCTTACTGTTTATACTGTGTACCAATCACTCTCTATTTGGTCTCTTCGGTGCTTGTGTCATTGGTACCCTGTGGAATGCCATAACTTTGCATTTTTTTTTACTTATTGGGACACCTTGTTGGGTCCCATGATCATGTGTTAAACACTGTGTCTTAATTGGAAGTCCCACTGTAACCCTCTTGGGCTCCATGATGTACCCTCTCCGGACAACACAATGAAGTGCCCTTGGGCCAAAGCTGCATAATGAGGGCTAATTGTGAGTCCTGTTTTTGTAATGTTTTGTCTTGCACGTTTATACTTATGGTTTTCTTTGTTAATATGTCCAATGTTACTTCAGGACACTATGGTTGACAATGGGGATGTGTGACACTGAAGGTGGTTGGTGATGAGCGCCTAGTAGTAATGTATGTAGTAATGTATATGGAATAATTATTGCATGTTCCTTTACCAGATAATATTTTCAGATGGTTATTGTAGAACCTACTGTTGAACATCTTCAATCGCTCTCGATCAAAACCACACTCCAATTCAGACGTGCTTGCGTATTTTACAAAGCACTTGTCCCCCTCCCACAACTCGAGTTAGTTCTTGGACCTTCAGCCTGGGGGCCACCCACGTTCAAAACGTTTCCTCAGACTAGTTTTTTTTTTTTCCTTTGCATCTTCTATTGGAACTCACCTCTACGTTATCCGACTTTATTTTCCATCTGTAAAAACCTGAAAAAACTGCTTTTTCATCATTTTCTCAGTGATTGAATTTAAGGATTTTTGTATTCTTTGAATTTAAGGATTTTTGTATTCTTTCCTCCTTTCCGTGTTCCCTTATTGCCCCTATTGTTCCCCCCCCCTATCAAACCCCATCACTGTTTTGGGTTCATCTTACTGTCACTTGCACACCTTTTGAGGCGTTCTAGAAGCCTGAAGAATATAGTTTAAATTATGGTTGTATCACTATTCTGTGTTTGCCTATCACCAATGTGTTACATAGCTTTCATATTGTACTGCTAAAGCAGAAAATCTGAACCAATACTATTGTAATATGGTTGGATGCCATTTGATGCTGCAATGAAAGGTTTGTGTTCACCATCCATGCAAGAAAGTCCATTTGCTAGCATGTTTAATGTAAGGATGCAATTATTCTTTAGACATGGGCAGACACGTTATGTATTGACTGACACAGGACCCCTAGGCTTTTCTACAGTTTTTTTTAAACCTTAGGTTTTCTCTCATCATAGGAGCTGGTTGAGGCCCAAGAACGTTTGAAGGCTCAGTCCAAAGACCTGAAAAACTCCCAGGCCAAGCAGAGACTGGTGGACCAGGAGCTAACTGTGGCCAATGACAAATACTCTGAGATGCGCAGCCAGATGCTGAAGCACTCTCGTCAACTGCGGGACAAGGAGGAGGAGATGGAGGTGGTGATGCGCAAAGTGGAGAGCCTGAAGAAGGAGCTGTCCAAGATTGAAAGTGGCAAGAAGGAGGTAGTATCTGCAGGAGAAAATACACATGCCCCCACAAAATGAGTCTCATTGGGTCGGAAGAAGGGTCTTCAAGAAATCCATGTCCACCAAAAAAATATGATGCTCTAAGAGAAGGTTGTGTCAACAGGAGTCCACTCAATGAATACAACTGTTAAAGTGTTAAATGTTTAGATTCGACTGCTTGATAGAAGTATATTTCAACTCTGAATCATTAGCGGAAGGTTGGGAAATGTGTGCTTCAGAAGCTGGCTAGGTTATGGTACCAGTGAAAATAAGTGAGACTCCACAAGGTTTATTAGAAGACAGAATGGACCATTTTTGACTTAACATCACCATCCATTTTGTGTTTCAAATGCCTTGGGATTATAGGATACCTCTCCGAGGATGTTTCCACCTTCTCCAATCTCTCACACAAAGCTTCTGCATACTAAAAGCAAAGCATCATATATAACCTCTTCCCTCTGGGGCAGGCCATTATCATCACACTGGACTTTTCGGTGATGTAGTCTAGTCAAGTCCTATTAGAGGCATACTGTTAGACTAGCCCTAATCTGAAGTAGGAAGATGTAAACCCTCTGTTATGGACGTCTGTCACTGAGGAAGACCCATTGACCTGTATTCTGTACATGGCTGAATTGGCCCTGTGCTTTTTCTTGTTTGGGCGAGCTACTTTCAGTCCTGGCAGTAATGAGTGTGATGAGTGAGAGGGTGGAAAGAAAGCAGGTCACAATAGAAAGGTGGTATGTTCTGGTGCCAGAAACAGTGACTGCTTGTACAGTGAATGGTGTCTGTTGGTAGGTCAGCAGTCCCTCCATAATACCTATCTGGTGCCAAGTGGGGGCTCCTCCGCCACATACGTAGAGAGGAATGTTTCAAGGTGTCAAAGGTAAGAGATGTTAATCAAGAACATTTTTAGTCTTGACTTGGCTTGCTGTAGACCTCTCTTAATGATATAGTACCAAAGGATACCACTGTGGAGCCTCCAATGGATGGACTCTTGGTGAAAAATAAAAACTCTGCCACTATAGCTGTATGAGCTGCTTCAACAGTGGTAGACCATTGTAGGGACATTCCATGACTCAGAGCGACATATTGGTGGTTTGCAAATACAATCATAGTACACAGAGGTCCAAACATTGAGAATGAATGTTGAAATTGTTTGTGACACAGCTCCTGCAAGACTAACTTAGTGGTGCATTCTGAAAGTTGTGATCCTGTGCATGTCCCAATTTCTCATTGGAGTTGTATTTCTGACCCTGAAAAGCAAACTTCTCTTGGTAATTTATAGATGAGTAGACCTGTTTATTTTGCAGCTGGAAGTACAGATTGATGAACTGACATCCGAAGTTTCAAAGCAGCGTAAACTGAGGGAGAGAAGTGAGCAACTGATCAGGCAGCTTGAAGAGGAGCTGGAAGGGCTGAAGGTAAACTAGTGACATGATTTCTCTGATGTTTGTAATGTGTGGTTTTATAACCCCAAACTCACTTGGTTATCCACCATTCCATCACCACAAAATGTTATTCTTTTACAGGGTATCTGACACAGACTTTACTGAACTTCCATGATCCTAGTATAGATTTGTTTGATAAGTTGCCAGACAACACTGCTTCACCACCTTTAATCAGTTTGTCCTGTTGTGTTATCCCTAGGGTGTCACCAGTTGTATTTCAAGCATGTGACCTTAGCTGTTTCATAAAAAGGACTCATTACCACGTTGATGCTGCAGCCATGTAACATTTTTCGGTTGTGTCCTCCAGGATTTCCCCCATTTATCTTGTGCAATCATTAGCCTTTCTGTCATTTATATCTTATGTTTAGCTTCTGGCCTTCATCAGATGTCCTTCCACCAATACTATGTTTAATGTTCAGCTTTTGTCCTTAATGCTTCTGCTTATTAATGCATTCTGCCTGTGCGTTTATAATGTAGCGGTTCATACACACAGGATACCCTTTGTTACCATGACCTCGTGTTTACTGTACATTATGGCACAGCCACACCACTATCTTTGCCAGATAAATACCTCCTACTTTCCACACCTCATTCTTCTATTGTCTCTATAGAAATAGACATGCATCTTCAATGCATGCTACATCTAGTACTGCACATTTGCTTTCATTTTCCTATCCATAGAACTCTAAAACTGAGGCAACTTTTAATGAGACCTCCCAATGTATCTTCCTCGCATCACCTGCATAGAGACCTCCTATGCTTCCTAGTCCCATCTCGTAACTCACAACAGTCTTTCCTACATTTCCTTCTAAGCAACCTTCATTTAGCAAACAGACCCCCGCCCAAACAGTATCTTTCTCTTTCCCTCTTTCTTACGCACACAGACTAGCACACCTCTACTTGTATCTTAGACGCAGCTATTTGGGCACCCTATAACTTAGCATCCACACACCTTGTGTGACCTCCATGGTCCTACACTGATCGCCAATGAGTGATTTGTGCTATATCTCGTTCATGCACCATCTTGCATCTGCTATTTACACAACTGTCTCTAAAGCACATCTCCACACTGTCCTACCAGTCTAGTTAAAAGACCACTGTACAATGCCTTCACAAATCTAGGAATTGGCCTACTTATGTCTTCACACATCATAGACCCAGTACAGCAGCTCCTTTAAGATCTTCCTAGGTCTTTTCCATGCATCTTCACACATACCTTAGTCTCCCCTATTTGACCCACATACAGAACCCAGGTAGTTTCCCTCACCTTCTAAATGCAGACCTCTGTCTATTGTGCAAATTTCCCTACACCTCCTTCATGTCAACACACATCTTCTCCACTGTGGCTCAAACCTCTTACTTTGTAGGGCAACTTAAAAAGGCAAAATAGCTTGTTTAAGCATTTCTTCTTTCACTAGTACTCCGTAATTATTTTTAAAAAGACAATGTAACCTTTAATATTTTAAAACAACGAAACATCAACATCATGCCTCAAAATAACGTGAAAATCAAAACAAATCTCAAAGAAAGGAAACAAATAAAGTTTTAAGTTTATAAAAGCACAACATTTTAAAAAAGGGACATAAGAAAAGATTATAACAATGTAACAATGAAAGTTAATGTCCATATTGAAAACTCTAAAAAATAAAATAAAATAAATTACATCTGCAATAACCATTTGTGGAGCCGGACAGACAGATGTTCCACATAATATAAAACTCAGAATTGTTAAGCCTAGTGGCGTATTTCCTAAAAACATTAGACCGTAACCCTTGTAACATAGAACATTGTAATAACATATGTTTTAATGTTTCCTGTTGCTCACTGCCCTGACAATCTGCAAAAAAGTAACTGTTCATCAAGCAGACCATATTGCACTCGAATCTCTTTTGTGTGGTTTAAGTTCCACCTAAACTTCAAAAAAAGCTGACAAGCACCTTTGTTGGCTTAAATCCTGTTTTTTGTGGTAGCCCACAGGTGACTCTGGCGGCAAGAGTGATCCCTCTCCTAAAGAAGCCACCACTTGACCCCACTGTTCTTGCTAACTTTCATCCAATTTCTCTTCTCCCTTTTCTTGCTAAACTGTTGGAATCTTTGGTGTCCCCTCTACTGTCCTCCTTTCTGGAATCATCCTCTCTTCTTGACCCAGTGCAATCCGGCTTTAGACCAGGCAGAGGCACTGAGAGTGTTCTTGTCTCTGTCAAGGACGATATGGCCAGGCTGGTAGACTCAGGTGGGGTCGGCGCCCTGATTTTACTAGATCCATCAACAGCTTTCGACATGGTCGACCACCTCATACTGCTGTCCCATCTTGCCCAGATGGTTACATCTGGCCAAGTACTAGCATGGTTCACCTCATTCTTGGCGGTTCGTACGACTCTCTCCATACCACCCTTTCTATCAATTCCCTGCCCTCTAAGCTGTGGAGTACCGCAGGGTTCCTCCTTGTCTCCGATTCATTTTAACATCTATATTTGGTTACTTGTCTGACTCATCCGCTCCTTCGGCGTCAGGTGTTACTCGTATGCCGACGACACTCGGATCCTGATTAATTTAGATCTAGATCAGGCTGAGATGGCGTAGTGCCTGCGAAGATGCCTGACTACTGTTGGTAAGTGGACGAATGACAATTAGCTCAGAATAAATGGAGACAAGACAGAGGTCCTGGTGGTGGGGTGCCCCCCTGATCCCTCACTCTGGGTGTCCTCCTTCTGGCCTATATCTTTTGGCAACCTTCCTATTCCTACTAAGAAAGTGAAAAATATGGGTGTTAAACTATCAGCATCTCTCTCTATGGAGAATCAGATCACTTCCGTCTGTCAAGCAGGCCACTTTCAGCTCAGAGTCCTTAAGAAAGTACTTCCCCTGATTCCTGAGCCTCTCCGTCCTCGGCTGGTAGCAGCTCTTATACTATCACTCCTAGATTATTGCAACTCTATATATTTGGCTCAACCGAAGGTGCTTATTCAGAGACTGCAGCGCTTACAAAATCTGGCCTCTAGAATGGCTACTGGCTCCCCTTATGGAGCCCACATTTCCCCAGTCCTCCAGTCTCTTCATTGGCTCCCTGTAAGCCAACGTATTAGGTGTAAGGCTTTGTGCACCGGGCTGTGCACGGCTTGGGAGCTGAGTTCTTTCAAGTTAAGTTCACACGCTATGTTCCCACCCGCGTGCTACGCTCCACTACTGCTAACCTTCTAATTGCCCCATCTGATCGGCGAGCACGGATAGGAGGCAGGGCCTTCTCTGTAGCTGCTGCCATTATATGGAATGAACTTCCATTCTTCATCAAGACATTAACTAATCACCTTACTGTCAGGAAGGTGATAAAGACATTTCTCTTCTGAAATGGGTCCCCTTCTTTTGGCTTGTTCCTCACATTGAACTCCCTCCTCTTAGTGCCAAGATGCCCTTGGGCGAATGCTTGCGCTCTAAAAGAGTCATTAACATAACATAACACATCATCAAAGCATGCTTACGGAATTCCTGCACTGTGTGGACCCAATCTAAGTCATAAAGCGCTAGTTTCACCCTACACGGATTACCAATTAAGCCAAATCACAGCCGCATGTGGACATCAAGTCAATAAATAACTGCTCCAATTCTCCCAATCTCGACAAGCCCTTTTCCTGACAGATGACTTAAAGATCTTCAAACAATGTATTTTTGGTTAATACAAGTATTTTCTGATAAAGTGAGATATGGCTCCAATGCTCCATAGCCATCAGAGAGACCAGGCCTAGTTCATAACGCAATACTGTTTGCAGGATTGAGCCAGAGGTGCGAAGGACTCTCCTCCAATTCCAGGCCTCTAAAACTGACAAATAGTTGACAATTGATAGGTCATACACTTCGATCCCATACAGTATTTTCGGCACACATTTGCCTTAAAAAAACAAATAGATGGTAAAAATGGAAAATTTGCTGTATCTAGAGTCAACTCTACAAAGTTGATTTGGCAATTTTAGTGCTCTTGCCTGAAGCCACAACCAAACAATCTTATTTGTTATTCATTGCGGTGATAAAGAAGCCAAGATAGAGGAGCGAGTCAATCATCTTCACCTGTTCAGTCCCAGTGAGCCACTTAAAGGGCACTTTCCTCGTCGACGAGGCTAAATACATAACCTTGGTTTTACTAGGATTAATGGATCGAGAATGAACCCTAACAAAGTAGGAAAACCCATCCAAAAGATGTTGCAATCCTAGGGGTGTATTATCAAAAATAAAAAAAAGCATAGGCTAACCACAGCAGTCTTATATTATGGAGTTTAGGTGTCACTGAGGCTTTAGATTGAAGATAATCACCAACATCTGCCATATAAAGATGGAAAAGGCAGGGGGCCAAAACACATCCCTGCCGGACCCCCCTAAAAGTTGGAATTGAACTGGACAGCAGACCCTGTTGGTTTAAGGAGACTTGAATGGTTGTGTTCATATAGGCCAATTATCAGCATCAACAGTCGGTCTGCAATGCCCCACCCCTGTAGTTTACACCATAGTAGATCCCTATCAACAGCATCAAATGCTGCTGTAAGGTCCACAGAAGCACAATAAACAGGATTGCTCACCCTCGCCAGGTTTTGAATGCATTTCACCATAAGACCGTTCAATGCTGTGCCTGTGTTCTTTCTGAATGCTATCTGCCACTTTGAAATTCACTCTATTCCACCCGTCCATGCTTCTACATGCTGAAGACGTAAACATGCAAAAACTTTACTATCCGCATCCAGAATTGCAATGGGCCGTTAGTTACATGGGTCTGATTGAGCGCCCCTTTTGTATCTTTGTATTACATGGGCCTGAGCCCAGGTAGAGGGCAATGTTTCAGTGACAACACATGATTGAACAAAGTACGCTCGACCAAGTGACCAGGTCAGACTTAAATAGAAAGTTTGATAATCTATTTGGGCCAGGGGCCGAGAAGTACTAATGTTCTTAATAACCTCTATAACTACCTCAGTACTAACATTAATGTTGTGGTCGTTACCTACCATGGAAACAAAGGATTTGTGAACCACAGATTTCTGTGGTAGAGCAAAGAGGGTTTTAAAATGGGCTAACCAGTCGTCTTCAGAAACGGCATTCACCAATCTGCCGGTTTTTTTATTATCTATATTGCTAATCAATTTCCAAAAGGCCTGGGAGTTTTTATTATGGAGGGAAAGCAACATGGCTTCTGCGTCTGATTTCTACAAGGGTGAGATGCACGCAGCCAAATTTTTGTGTTGGCGTAATCTCCTTAGATATTCACTTTTCTCGGGGGTTGTCCAGAGTCCATTCTTTTGTATGTTCCTAACCTGCCGCCTCAGCTCCCTTCTCCGTAAGACAAGATCTGTATTATACGTATGACAGTGTTTCCTGGGTCCAGACCCAGGGTTTTTCTTCCGTGGGGTGCCAGCCTAGATCATGAAGCATTCAAAATTGTCCACCGAAAAAGCATTAAGCTGCCATACATTTATTCAGTGTCCCATTTCTCGTTGGGCCAAGACAAAGGATCACAAAATGGGATTACCCTTGCTATTCAAGCTGGTCCCCCTCCGTCCCTCACAATACATACCCAACGGACCCCCCAATTCAAGTATGCCGAAGTAATCTATTAAGAGAGTGGTCACTTAAATCTGTCATTGCTATTTTCGAATCTCAGAAAGTTTTCATGCAGCCAACTTCCAATGAAGATGTAATCAATAGTAGAGCTAGTAGGCACATTGGTCCAAGTGGGCTGCGATGGAGCATCATGCACTGTACCGTTCAGAGCAGTCAGTCCCAGTCCAGTTAGGCCTTTGCCCCACTCTTTCCCATTTACCACCTTTAAGCCACACTGGGCGGCGGCGCCGCCTCCCCCATCCCCTTTATCCAACAATCTAAGATCATGTATACAATCAGAGATTAAGTCTCCTGCCACTATTACTTGACCCCTGGGAAAATTGTTAGACCTATCTGTAATACATGTAGTTGTTAACGCTATTTCTTCCGCCAGCGGAAATATTCCTTGATGCCAATATACATTTATAACCAAAACGTTTATGCTTCCCCCTCCTCCCAACTACTAAATGGGTGGCCATAATTCCAGAGGAAATCTTAAATTAGCCATCACCGTTAGCTCAGAACACATTTTAACCATAGTCCATGTTAGGAAAGATTTCATTCTAGTGCAATTCTTCCCTTCATTTATGAACCTCCCAAACTTTTAGCATTTTTTTTTTGGGCTATCCTTACCTGACTTATTCCAGTGGAGCTCAGCCTTCAGCTGAACTCCCCTGGGCTGTTGGCCACTTGTTATGGGGAAACTGACATATCCTTGAGACTGTCAGTACTAGGAAATTGTTTCCCTTAGTCTTTGACTATGTTGCCATTTCTTGGTAACTTTTTTTTTTAATAGTGCACAATGTACCTTCCAGTACAGTGCGCTGGGGTCCCTTTTTGTTTTATGGCTCTCGACATCCTCAAAGGATTTTTTGGGTGATTGTACGAGTGTGCCTGAACGAGCTGGTGGCAGCAGATACTTTTTATAATGCACTTCTTTTTATCAAGTTAAACCGCGCTTACCGCAAGACTGTGGCCAGTTTGAAAATGGCCTAGCCACGAAGTCTTTTGTTCTGTCCCATGGCCATTTTGTCCCTTGCCTTCACCCAGGTCGAGTAACCCAGGGTTTCCTTATTTGGGCATGCAGCATCCTGTGAAAACCAATCTGTTTGGCGGGCTTCTGCCTGTCACGTATGCGTTTCCAGGAAGAGGGCTTAAAATGTCTAGTTCCAATCCACACCGATAGTGCCAGGATGTCTGGAGTGTCTGAACGACTGAGAACACTGTGGGCCGTGATTGGACCGCGTCTGGGTTGCCTGCAAGAGAGCAGATCTTCTATTGGAAGTCCTCGATTTTGGCGCAAAGCTAATCTTGGATGAGAGAAGGGGCTATGCAGCCATTCCAGGTCAATCGCCTGTATTCACACACAACTACAGAAGGAGCCAAGTCTCCTACATGAAGAAACAGACTCCTAATCCCGCCAGAGACACTTTGGAAGGTTTTGACACCCATTGCCTTCTGCTGTCCTGTCGGACCCCTGCTTTCTTCTTTGATCAAGAAGGCCTGCCAAGGGGCTTCGCCCCTTTGGAGTAGTGGGAACAACTACTCTCGGTGCCCCCTGCTTACCCACCGAACGAGCCCCTTCGGAAGGGTTCCTGGGCCATCATGTGAACTGTTCAGCTCTACCTCAGGGTATACCGCAGCTCCGCCACCATCGCGAGTGCAAACCAGACACTTGGGACATCGCTTGCTTGTGGTCCTGTGCATTCTCCCATCAAATCTCACAGGACTAGCTCCTCTGGGTCCCGAATTAGGAGAGGGCGTAACACGGCCTGCATCCCTGCGTCAGCTGCAGCAGAATATTCTTCATACCTCCTTCAGAAGCTGAGAAAAGGCAACTGTCCCATCACAGATGATCGTTCTCCACTGCAGCTACTGAGAGCCAGATTGCCACGAAACTGCAGGAGTCGAACCTACCAGCGACCTAGACTAAACTGGCAAAGTTTGGTCCAGACTGTGCCGAGGGTCGGTGAGTACTTGCATAACTTACCAGTGGCCCCCTGGCACAGCCGATCATTTTTACGCAAGAGTATACCTAAAGGTATTCAAACTTGGCTATATTAGCCTGTGCTCCCTAGCTATTCTCACCACTTGAATACTGCTTTGCCGCCATGAGAAGGGCCTACTCGAATAGTAGGAACTTATTCTTTATCGTCTCAAGCACCTTGCTGACTTGCTAAAGCCCTGCAATCCCTTTGCCCTGTTCATCTGCGCGACCGTGCGTTTTTACGCACAACTGTACTGTTGAACACAAGGCTCCCCTCTTCGTAGGATTGGACATGAAAGTTAGGGAAGGAACTCTGAAGAACAACCTATTGCCATTTGTGTACTAAACTTCACCCCTTTCTTCACAGGTTGTGGGTGTAGCTTGAATTGCACTAGGAAATGTAATGTGTATATAAATGCATAGTTAAGGATTTGTATGATCATTGTTTTACTCGCTGCTAAAGTTACTTGTGTCTTTTTAGTTTGGCCGACAATGTATAGATATTTTTCATATACACTTGTGTAAGGGTAATTTGTGTTTCGTTGCTGTGTGCTCATTGTGGGCTTCCAATCACTCTCACCCCTACTGAGACTTAGTCTTGATCGCCTGCCAAGCTACCTATATTGGTCTGACTCTTCCAGAAGTTTCCCCTGTTTCACTAAACTGAGGATGGCCTCCTAAACTTCTGCCCACCAGGTCAGAGTTTGGAAACCCACCTCAACCGTCAACATGCCCCCAAATGGGCGCCACTGTTGAAAGGCCACTCTATATCCATCTGAAGAAGGTGGCAGTTTAAGCCAAGATTCTTGAATAATTGTGTGGGCCCTGAGTTTCTGGCATAACTGAACGTTATTCAACAGATTATTCCTACATGTGTTCAGTGAGACTAATGATCAACATCTCGAATCGTTCAAGCCACCACTGCGGTCCTGCAGCTGGGCGATCTAACTCAAAGCACTTCCCAACAACCAAGACCAGTCTCTGGTTTCCTCTGATGCAAGAATCTTCTTTTTAACAAGACCTGTACCTCCACTGGTCTGCCACCCGCACCCAAAGTTATTGACTTTAAGTTCAATCGTTTGGTCCTATCGCCCCCTCCGACCCCCGAATTGCCTCCCCCAATGTGGTTCTGTCAGTAAAAGGGAGGAGATCAAAACCCAACCTTCTTATGTTCGTTATCTTGTTCGTTCATAAGAATGTCCAACAAAATTCTCCAATTCTAATAGATCATTCCCCGGTCTGTTCTACCACGTTCAATACAAAGAATTCTGTCTAAGTCTTTTGAACTGACATTTACCAAAGCCGGAATCTCTCGTAATGATAGCAAGATGTTCGTACGATTTAACACAATAGCACAGGTGCCCGGAATCACACTTTCAATCAAAACTGTTAAGATATTTGTTGGAGTACATTGTTTCTGCCTCTGCCTCTGTGTGATGAGAACGTTTAGTCCGTTCAGGCCAACGGATATCTGGGTGGGGGGGGGGGACCGTCCCGTCTGGTGTGGATTTCTGTTTAAATGTAGGGTTACAGCCCCCAAAACAGAAGCGTGTAATCTCATATTGGCGGCAGAGGATTCACTTTGAAGAACCAGTTGCTAAAGTGCATGTTGTAATTAAAACTGAGAGCTGCTTGCTGATGTTAAGGCAACTGAAGCCCCACTCGTGATCTTTTCCTTTGTCAGCGCTCGAGGTGGGAAACCTCTCCCACACTAGTAGATTTCACAATGTTGGCCCTTGTCACTAAGGTAGAGGCATCAAAGCTTATTGTGCAATGCTGCACCACATCCTCCCCCAGCACTCGTGCTACCCCACCAGAGGAGATGCCATAGACTTGTTCACTTGATGTCGGTATAAGAACAGTTTCCCCAGCTGCCGCAGTTTCTTTAGACACCGGTTTAGACAGTGCCAACTTCACAGCTTGCTGAGGAAAAAAAAAGCAAGCTAGAAGTTCTGTGGACCCTGTTTCTAAAACTGTAGAGTGGTTTTTAGTTTTTTTTTTCTGCTGCACCCCACCTTTCTTTCTGTGTCTAAGTCCTCCTAATTGCCGTCTTCTGTGCTGTTAGCGCCGAGGTGGGTACCTCCTCAATTTATATAGGAGCGAGGAGGAGAGCACTAGGAAAGACAGATCACCGTGCTGAGCATGGTGTTTATAATGTGTAGATCCTGCTGCTGGTTGTTTGGTTCTTAGGGGACAATGCTCTTCTGTCCCGTTCTGTAGTGAGAAAAAGGGGTTGGTAAGAAGTACGTACACTCAGGCGCTGGACATCAGATAGCGTGACCAATTAAGTTGCGTGTATGTAGCAAGAAAATGAAGTCTTGTCACTTCTGTTGATTTAGAGTGCTGGTTTATTAGCATAAAAAGTGCTGACATGTGTTTCGACCACGAAAGGGTCTTTATCAAGGCTGTGGTTTCAAAAAAAGATGTGGTGTACATTGTTTCATTGATGGTCATTGATGGTGAGGTGTCGGGAGTGTGGGGTGCATTTAAAGGCCCCAAACAGAAGCCCCTTTTACATGAATAGCAGCCATTTAAACACCAAGCAAAAACGGCCTGGCTTTTGCTTTCCCTGTCACATGAAGGGCAGGAATTTAAACATTGCACCAAAAACGGCTTGGCTTTTTCTTTTGTTTCATCTAAAGTTGGGAGCCATGTGAAAAGGGGCCTACCTATCATTATCAATGGACAAGCAGCAGTGAATTCACCCAAGAAGGAGGGATAAAAGAATCCTGTGATATGGAAAACAGGATTTTGAAACCTTAAAAGCAAAAACGGCTTTAAAAAGCCACCATGGAAAAAGATATCACTGCTCACAGAAAAATGTCAGGAAAGCAAAACACGATGTGTGTGGTGACCAAAGCAAATGTATATTATGTTTCACCTGCACAACTCCACTAACATTTGACGAAACACTTATTTCAGGAAAAACCTGTTATGGCAGAGGTCAAAACTTAACAATGAAAAGCCCCACTTCCAGCCCTGGATGTCGTACTTCCCAGCTCAGAACCTCGCAATAAAATGTGATGGTGTCAAAATTCCCTATTCTGCAGACTGGTTGGCAGGAAAGCAGGGATTTCAAAGAAAGCCTTCCTGGGCTGAAGCATGACTAAAAGGTGTGAATCCTTGCTGCACCCACTTCAAAGAGCCCACACTAATTTCAAAGGGACTCATAAAAATCTCTGGTCACAGGCTGAGCCCAGGGAGACAGATGGCTGTGGAGGATGAAGCAGCCTCCCATTTGTTGAACAGGAGACACTCAATTTAAAATACTATTTTCGTTTTAGGCTTTTTGCGCAGCAATCCGACTGAGGATTGATTTCTTTTTCATGCCATTGTTCATGTAATTTCCAGGTGGTTTTAGGGGTATAAAATGCATCTACCTGGGACTCTGGGAACTGTAATGGCGAGTTAGATTAGGTTTCTAGCTGATCTGAACATATGACAATTATGAGAGTTGATGAAAACGTGGAAAATGAAATTAGGAACATGCTTGATAGCTTACATATTCATAACTGTTGTACATTTTATGAAAATGACAAAAATGTGACACATGGCCATGCTACATTTTACAGATTTGGGGGTCGGCTTATATATTTCCCCATGATCAACTCCAACAGAATATAGTAGTTAAGTCAAAACATGTAGAGATTGAAGATGCACCAAGAAGCGAAAAAAGAGAGAGAAAGGGCATAGAGTTAGTGTGTATTCAACCTGGATCGGTTTGTGGCCTGTGTTGGGTCCATGCACATTAGGGCTCTGGGTTGTTCCTTACCGGTTATTGTAAGGTTCTGAGCCTATGTTCTGGGTAAGGAGCTCCAGAGTGGTGATTCTGCTGAATAGCAAGCTGTGGGAGAGGAGGAGAATTGTATTATATCATATCCAGGGGTAAGGATGGCCCAATGTCATGTGATGAAGTGGACGGAGTGAGTGAGTGGTTGTTTGACAGGGAATGCAGTCTGGAAAGTGAAAAAGTCTATGTAATGTGATCCCGTTCTAAAGCAGAATCGTCAGGGAGGATGGCGGGGGTGGGAGGGATAGTTGCCCACGGTGGTTGTGAATTGGAATACCGTGCCGGGCACTCTTTGGCGACCTAGATGATCCGGAGAGAAAGCGATGTGAGGGTGGGAGTGCAGTGGGTGAGTTGCATATGGTCTGGGGTGGAGCGTGCTCTTGTGCTGGGTGAGGGGGACTGAGCTTGTAGGGCGTGAGACATGTGTTGTGCTCCTGAGTCTGCATAATAAACACTGTGGTTGGAGTGGTGGTGAGGGACGAGAGTTGGGCTGTCACTTATGAGAAAGTTGGGAGGGTAAGTGTGGTGAGGCGGGAGAGAGGTGAGTGAACCAGTCGTTGGTATGAACCATTGTGAAGATTGAGTAGGATCAGTGAGCCGGAGGCAAGGCAGAGAGGATGGGTGTCGCCGTTGCTGAGCGCACTTACCAGGAAGGCCAGTGAGGCCTCTGTAAACAAGATGTACAGTCACTATGATCTTTCGATCGCAGCCGTCATCTTGGATTGCTGCTTATGTAATACGGACTTGCTGTTTTGATAGGGCATTTGAAAGCTGTACTGTGCTGTGATAGGCTAGGCAGTTGGCAAGCCCTTGAGCAAGGGTAAAGAATGTGAGAACACAGGTTGTAGGTGTCTGATCACGATTTAGCAGAAAGACACTTGCAATTTCTGGTAGAGAGCTAGTAGGAGGCATGATTAAGGCGTCAGTCTGGGTTGAGGTGCATAGATGCTGTTGTCAGCAGTTGCTGATGATAGAATGTATTAGGAGGCAAGATAAAAGTGTTAGTCTTATTTGAAGAGCATTATTGTAATTACGGCTAGGTAACGGAAAAATACGTGGGTCCCTAGGGGAGAAATAGAGGGATGGTAAAGAATAATAGAATTAGGTGTGTGTTAAACACCAAGGACGTTTGGGTCCTACTAGGCACGTGCTTGTTTGATTAGCTGGAGTAGCCTATGTATGCACTGAAGAGCACAGACTGTGTGGTGCAGGTATGAGATGCAGGAAGGTGGGTGGGGGGGTATCCTGTTGTAAGGCAGTGTTTCTTTTGAAGCTGGAGAAGCCCCCAAGAGGGGAAAAAAAGAAGCTTTAGTATTGAAGAAACTGTGAATAACCAACAGACGCTGCTAGCGTCGGAGAAAGACATTGCGTTCATGTTCAGTGTTTGAGGCCTTGGTTCACACTTCTGTATTTGCAAATGCGTTTTGCTTCTTTTTCTCTGAGTCTGAGCTCCCAGTCACCTCCTCGTGTCACATTTGATTTCCAAGCCCACGAATTGGATGTTATCAAATAGGTGGTTTTCTTGCCAGTGGGTGTCTTGTGTATTAAGTGTTCTCGTATCCTGGAGTTCTCTGATTGTGCTCCCAATGTACTTCTGCTTGCAAATGATCACATAGATAACAAATTTGGATTTACATTTAATAAACTGGTTGATTGTGTGACAGATGGTGTCATTGAAGTTGAAGGACTTTGAGTACACATAGAGCAGGTTCCGCATTTGTGGAAATCTGTGGCTTTAAGCGAGGTGAGCCAATTGGTGTTTGCTGATTCGAGGGGTGCCAGGTATGATGGACTAAGCATCTTTCTGATCGTAGGTGCTTTGGTGAACGTCAATTGAGGTCTGGGAGGTATCCATTTATGGATGTCTGCATTAATGCTTAGTAGGTGCCAGTGTCTGCGGATTTTCTGTACCCTGTGACTGTCTTGATGAAACTGTGTAACGCATCTTATTTTGTCTTCCTTCCGTTTGGTCTGGACTTTCAGAATAAGTAGTGTGTCTGTGGCCTTTGTAGTGGCCATTGTGATTACTGTTTCGATTGACTTCTGTTGGTATCCCCTGTTGGTCAATCTTTCTCTCAGGAGATGGCATTTGGCTTGGTATACTGCGTTAGTACTGCAGTTTCTTTAGGCCTATATGAATTCACCCTTGGGGATGTTTTCTATGACGGACTTCCTGTGGCAACTCATGGCGAATAGAACAAAGTTCACTTCTGTTAGTTGTATGAAACTGATGGTATGAAGGCCTGAATTGTTGACTGTGATTTTGAAAATCCAGAAAATCAATGGTGTGGTTGCTCTGGGTACTTTTAAGTTTGATACCGAATGTGGTGGTATTAATGTATTCTTTGTAGGTAATGAGTTTCTCCAAATTACCTGACCAAGTCCATAGTCAATATACCTGTGCCACTTGTGTACAGGTTTGTTGAAATCAGAGCGGCAAATGCATGAACCTGTTCATAATGGTTCATGAATAGGTTGGCAATAGCTGGGGCGTATGTTACTCCCATCGCACGCAATACCTTTGGTTTGTTTGTTCTATGACCCATTGAAGATTAACACATTGTTGGTTAGAGAAAATTCCCAAAACTCTTTGGTCATTTTCAAATGTGAGTAGAACGAGGCTGAGGCCTTGGCGTATGTGTAATCGATAGCTTTTAGAGCTAATGATTGGTCAATGGAGGTATATATAGAGCCTTCACATCCAGCGTCACAAGTAGGTATTCTGGTTTCCAAGTGATACCCTGCAGGATAGGAAGTGTGTGCATAGTGTCCCTGAGAGAGGCTGGAATCTGTCAATTAAATTGTTTACGTATTTTGCAATTGGTTCCATAACCCAACCAATGGCACTCAGGATAGGTGGTTTTCCTGGGATGAGCATGAATGCCTTGGGTATTTTGGGCAAGAAGTAGATTGTGGACATTCTGGAATGGTCCATCTTGAGGAATTTTAGTTCGTCATCAGTAAAGAGCCTGCATTTGTGCCATTTGGTAAGGCGTTCCTTTGATTGTCTTACAATTATTGTGGTCGGGTTTGAGGCAAAAAGTTCGAACAGCCTGGGGTTTCCAGGTGTGTAATGGCCCTCTTGATGTAATCCAGCCTGTCTAGAATGACTGTTTCTGCCTTTGTCCGCTTCTTTAATGATTATGGTTGTGTTTGGTTTTTGCTTGTTCAATGCCCACAGTTTCTCAGTGTTGAAGTTGGTTGGTCTTCTGGCTCTGTTTCGTCTTGTGGCATCCTCTTCTTCTTTTTATTTTTGTGTAGGTCACGTGTGACCGCTTTGGTAATATGTCGATTGCATTATCTCCTTGTACATTTGGCGTGAAACTTGACATCTATTTGAGTTTCGGATTGCTCAAGTTTTGTTCGTCAATATCTAGGTCTATAAGGATGTCCCTCTTTGAATGGGTGACAACGTCCTCTTCATTTTCCAAATTGACAAGCAGGTGTCTGTTCCAGGTTTTCCAGACTGATATTGCTAATTACTGTTTTTTCCCTGCTCTGTTCATTCCACACAACTCTTTGCAAAGAATATTTTGAGTTTCTATTTTCTCGTGTACTTGAAAGGGTCTATGTGACCTTCGATGAGGTCAGCTGAGCTAGTGATTGCAAAGGATAACCCTTTGTTGAGCATAGTTCCTGCTGATGGGTTTAGGACATGTTTGGATAGGTTGAGCACTTCTGTTCCCTCTGTTGAAGCCGAGTTCGCAATCTTGTGAGTCTTGGAGCTTCTTCATTTTCTGAGCTTGTGCTTCTTGCATCCACCTCTTGGTGTTCTCTTCTTGTTACTGTAGTTTCGACTAAAGGGTCCTGAAAATGTACATGTTTGGATATTTGGTTTGGTTCCTTTATTGTACCTTTTGATTTGGTCTAAAAAATGGTTTCCTTTTGTTAGATTTGTATTTGGCTCTGGTGCTAGTTCTTGTGATGGCCTCCTGCCGGTTTGGTCTGCCTCAGGTTGTATGAGGTCTGTTTTGCTATTAATGTCCGAACTGGCCGGTGAACTGTTTGGTGTACTGTCTCTTGATGAGCTTTAGTAATGATCGTCAAATTTCAGCTGGAATGTGAAAACTCTGTCATCCCTGTAGTCTCATCTCTCTGGAGAATTTCCAAGCTTTTTTTGTTTGACCTCATCCTGCTATCTCTTTAGTATGTCGTACATAGTTTTGTAATTGTTGTCCTTAGTGCTTGCTGGTGCGTTGCTCGTGTCAATTTCCTGTTTAGTGCTGTCAATAGCAATCACAAGTCTCTTGTGCTCGTGTTCTGCGTGTTCTCTTTAGAGTTTTAGCATGACTTTAGAGCCCGCTATTAGGTTTTCTTCCCATTTTCCTGCAAAGTCTGCATCTTCCAGGTTGTTCAAATCTGGAAAAATAATTATCCTAAGACCTGAGTATTTTGTCTTGTTCTAGATAGGTTTGGAGAGTAAATCTCTCCCGAAACCTATTGATTTCCTTGGTGCATAGGCGTTCTAATTTGACACATTTTTTATGGAGATTCTCCGGTGTATTGGGTCTTGGCGGAAATGCGTCTATGGTGGAGCCTCTTGGTGTGAAGAGGCATTTGATATTGTCGTTCCTAGAGAGTAGGTCATTGGCCGGTGCCTGGCGCGCAATCCAATTCACTACCACCGGGGGCAACGACCCCTCCCACCCCTGCCATCCTCCCTGACGATTCCGCTTTATAACGTGATATATGCCACTTTACAGTTATCGTCCGGCATGCCACTTGACATTAGTCTCTCAGGGCTCAACCTCTTTCCCATCCCATCCGCTCCATGACGTCACACACAACCTGGCAAGCACAGCCTGGGCACCACTGCACCTTCCACGACAGAGCACCCTTGCAACCAATCCTAGAATTCCACAATTTTTCACTTTCCAAACTGCATTTTCTGCCACACACCCACCCACTCAGTCCACTTCATCACATGACATTGGGACACCCTTATGCCCGGATACGACATAATAAAATTCTCCTCTTCCACAGCTTGCTATTCAGCAGAATCACCACTTTGGAGCTCTCTACCGAGATTCTAGGCTCAGAACCTTACAATAACCAGTAAGGAATAACCCAGAGCCCTAATGTGCATGGACGTAACGCAGGACTCAAACCTATCCAGGTTGAATACACACTAACTCTGTCCTTTCTCTCTTTTTTCGCTTTTTGGTGCATCTACAATCCCTACATGTTTTGACCTATCTACTATGTACTATGTAATTACTCGATGTTAACATAATGTATTTGACTGTACTCACTACCACACCTACTTCACATCACCTACACTCAATTGCCACATGATACACTAATGCATTCATGTCACATGGCAACGCCAACCTCCTGATCATGATCAATAGGCGACCACTGGCCATCGCTACTCGCGACACCTCACCATCAATGAAACAATGTACACCACACCTTTTTTTAAACCACAGCCTGGATAAAGACCCTTTTGTGGTCGAAACATGTCTTAACTTTGTATGCTAATGAACCAGCACTCTAATTCAACAGTCTACGTGCTTCTTACGAACCCCTTTACCTCCTCAATTGAGTCTAAACTGGTCATTGGCTTGGGCAACTGGGGTAGTTCTCTGAGACAATAAGTGCTTAGTCCCTTCAAAAACAGAAGAAATTGTTGATACATGCTCACCCTGCGATGCCTGCTTAGGGGCTTCCTGCTGTACAGGTGGCCCTTTAGGGGTTACTCCATGAATTGACATAATTAGCTGCGTTCTATTCCCTTCAAGTCCCCTAGGCCCAGTTTCTGGCAGGATTCTGAGCCAATCTTTTTAGAGTCAGTTTGGCCTGAATTATGAGTAAAAAGAAATTACTTAGCTGCAATTGTAGGTTTATGATCAAATTTGAAGAGTAATGACTCTAGCAGTACTGTTAGCTTTAGTTTCTCACTTAAGGCCCTCATATAGTGAGACTAATATACAGAAGACTTGGTTTATTTCCGCTAACTGAGCCTCCCGCTCCTCTTTTGGTCCCTTCTCCATTCTTCGCATCACTGCTGATAGACGTCTTGGAGGCAAAGGAGTAGGTGAGGGAGCCGACGAAGATGGAAAGAAATTATAGCGTGAATGAAGATGTTAGTTTGGCCCTAGTATATTCGACAACAAGCTCAAATCAGGTGCGCGTCTACCGGGCTTAAGTCAATAGGGGCCCTGTTTGAAGTTGTAGGATGGGATCGCTCGTTCTGTGGTTGTGCCGCCACTTCCAAGATCCCATTTGTTTTATTGGTTTTGTCCATAGAGTGCTGCTGTTTTTTACCCAGCCCTCCCACTGGTTTTGATGTTTTAAGCAGTGTCAACATTATTCCGTACAGGTGAAAAAAACGATGTAATAAGATTATACCTCTCTATTTATAATAAGACTCTCTCGTCAAACATGTATACAAAGGTGCCATCACATCTTTCTCTTGTTTGTACGAAAGATTCCATTCTCCTGGAAGAAGGGGTAGGGGCAGACTCAATCTGGCTAGCATTTAGGCATCCGTGATGGGTTGGGAGGCTAATGATTCCATCGTCCCTCCGCTTCTCAGATCATACATTTTGAGCTGTTCACGAGTGTTTTGAGTATGGGTTGGGTGCAGCCTTTCAGTCCAATCCAGTTTCCCCCGGTGGCCAAGTGGAGACAAAGCAGTCAAAAATGGTTCTTTAGCAAAATACCATAGAGCAGAGGAAGAGGATGAAGGGACACTCAGAAATGACCCCTAAGAAAGCTTGAATTACTCACCGCTGATGTGTAGGAGTGTAGGATGAAGTCGGAAGAACAAGTGTCCCAGTCCAAGACTCTATGGACTCCAACACACAGCGTCACACAACGCGCGCGCTCCACAGTTTTGATTTAGCCGCTCCTCCTCTGCAGTAGAAAGTTAAACCAGGCTCAGAGACTGTTGTGCAAGTTCTGCACGCTCCGGACACAAGCATTGAACACCGCCCGCACTCTGTGCAGGTGGTGCTGTTTTGTATTAGCCTTTCCTCCTTTGCAGTAGGAAGTGAAACCAGACTCCAAAAGCACCAGGCTCAGAGACTGCTGCGCAAGTTCTGCAAACTCACAACACGCAGCATTGCACACTCAGTAATCAGAAATGTTGTTCTTGTCTTTTGACATGGATTCTGAGTAGTAAGTCAATCAATGTAAATCTTAATGATAACTTATCCAACTGATTTGCTCAGTTTGCTCCCTTTAAGTAGAAATGTCTAAAATGAAACCCAATACTCTTTGGGATTCTCAAGAACATAATATCAACAAATGTGAAATTAAGAAGTTATAGAAATTATGCCGAAAATCTTATTTGCTTAATATTCCTCATTGGAAGCTCAAACTTCAACAGGAACGGATTGTTGTAACAAACATTAACTATAACACAAATCCTATTGAGCAGGCTACACATCAATCACAGGCTTTTTTCTTGTCGTAAAAAACAGTGTAGCAATCTTCATCGCCTTGCTTTTTTTTTTGTCCTTGGACTATTGTGTTTCTACGAAATACATACTCGTTGATAAGATTTCTCAAATTCAAGAAGAAATTCCTACTAAACCGATTTTTAATGTATTTCTTTACTTATTCCTTAAGCTGTTTCAATTTGGCAATCCTTTCAGTACAGCAATCAAACTAACCATGGGTCTCCTTACTCTTCATTCTTAAACCTACATCATTACTCTGCTGGCCTGACACCAGAAGAATGTTATTGAAGTCTGCACCAGACATTTTTTAACACCTTGCTGCTCACTGCTTTGCTTTGTCAAGGCTTTTCCAACGCATCTAGGTTTAATCTTGCCTTTGGCAGACTTGAGCAAGTAACCTCCCATTAACAGCATATTTTGTTTTTGGTAAAAAAAATCCACGAAAAAGCAGTAGCCTTTCAGTTTAAGACTCAAAGATCAAAATGACTTTTGGTCTATATTTTGATTGTGCTTGTCTAGTTTTTCACTGCAGCATGGTACTGCAACTCTTCAGATGATTGACTATTTTCTAGCTACTGATGGTGGGCCAGAGGAAAGTCAATTTGAGGCGATGAGGGGATGTTGTAGGGAGACTAAAACTCATTGTTGAAGAAATGTTGTCCTGATGAAGGCCGTTCAGTATAATTGAGGACGACGCATGGGGTGGGCGGATCTCCTTGTCACCGGGCAAAAAAATGTCG
Source organism: Ambystoma mexicanum (assembly GCF_040938575.1). Taxonomy (NCBI): domain Eukaryota; kingdom Metazoa; phylum Chordata; class Amphibia; order Caudata; family Ambystomatidae; genus Ambystoma; species Ambystoma mexicanum. Next base: position 953,755,976 of record NC_090923.1, on the reverse strand, counting down.
GCATTGTCTAATAAAATAAACATCCTTAGTTCCAAGATGGCCGCTGTGATCATAACACTGTGAGGAGCACGCTCCCACCCGGCGATCCCTAATAAATGGTGCAAAAAGAGACCAGAGTTCCCCTCTTCAGGGTGTTAATGCTCTGTGACTCCCTGGGGGAAGGTCTGCCACCCTGGCGGCAAGCAGCTGAGCAAGTACACCACAGAATTAAGGAGGAGTGCGGAGTGGTTGGAGAACGTCCCGTGGGTGCCATTGTGAGGAACTAGTCGGCCCGGCACCCAGCTTCATACCGAGCAGCAAAGAGACCCAACCCGACTCTGGCACAACACCGGAGGACTCCAGGAAGGGCTCGCTAACTAGCGGTACCCGTTTCGAGTCGCAGGACCTCGGCAGAGCCGAGGCGCTCCAATCGACATCTGGTGGGGTCCGGGCCCTGGCAGTGGGCGTCCCGGGTCTCCAGCACGGTGACACTCCAGGCATCCCATATCATACGTGCCGGCGAATGGACGCATCCCCCCCGGGCGTGGGATTGGCCAAAGCACCAGAACAGCACAAGTAAGGAGGGAAACGAGCTTCCATCTGGAAGGCGTTTGGGCCCGGGACGGCACGGATAAGATCCTTTGAAAGAGATACCGGGCGCATAGACCAGTTTTCTTCCCGACGTCTAGCAGTTAAGCAAACAGAGTAATCAGCGCGCTTGCCACAATAAACAATACCCTTCATCTGGCAACCTCTAGAGTGGTGACATCGCCATATCCCCCCCTCGGGTGACTGGAATCGGTGTGGCCAAGGAGCACAAAATCTCGGGGTCCGCGAAGAGGACAGCTTGGATCCAAAGACAGCTGATGGTCGGCCAGCCCAAACTGTCAAAGCGTGCTGTACTGTACTGGTTGTTGTGGTTGTGGGCCCGGAAGAGTAGGGGCAGTGAAACTAGGGACAAGAACATCAGAGACTGGGGCCGTACATGACCAGTGCCTCTGAAAAGTGCCCACCATCTGCAGTCTACCACAGGGTCTGGTTGCTTCTGTACCCTAAGAACATTTCCAAAACCTCTCTGCCCGGAAAGTAATGGTGTGCACCCCCCCTGCGACCACCGCCTATTGCAAGCAGACTCCTCTACTGGGCACTGGTAAGTGCCACAGTGCGACCAGCAGACATAACACACAGGGACTTACAGTTCAAGAGCAGGGAAGGAGTGTCCCCATACGACAGTGACATAGCGGGTTAGGGAGTAGTGAGCCATCGGCTTCCAGGCCACAGGGTGTGATTGAGACCCCACCTAGGTGACGGGAGGGACATCTTAAAGGCCCTCACGGGAGAAGCTGTCAGGGCCAGGATACTAACTGGCAACACCCCGCCAATGTCGCAGAATAAACCCAAGGAACTTGAGGAAGGGGCCCTCACAGCCAAGACGTCGGAAAAACAGGATGGGCCCTCCAGGAATTATGGTGGAAAGAAGGCGAAATATCGACAGAGGATGATCAGAGTCAGACCAATCAACCAGGGCCAGAGGGGTCCCAGTGCAATCAAAAGGGCAAGTGGTCACGAGTATAGTGTTCCAACAATGCTTCAAAGCATTTAGTAACCAAATGACGGAAATGTTAAAAACACACCTGAGCTTAATAATTATAAGAAGGAAGTTAAAGGGGATATTGCGGAACTAGGAGACAGATGACTCAAATAAAAATGCCATCCAAAAATGTAACTAGGATACCCGCAAGATAGATGCACTGGCAGACCAGTTAGCAGTCGCCACACATAATCTTGAGCTCCAAACCGAGGACCTTTAGAAACACTCCATGAGGGTGAACATTAGGGTCAAGGGACTACCTGAAAGTGTGTATGACCGTAACCTACGAGAGACAATGCAACAAGTGTTCATAGACCTGCTGGACATAGAGGCAGGGGGGGAAGATTGCCATGGACAGGATACATCGAGTAGGCCCAATAAGAGCAGAACCAGGCGCCAGACCGAGAGAAGTGGTGATGGCGCTATGAAGATACGATCAAAAGGAGGCGATCCTACAAGTGGCAAGGAAAGCAACCTGTATAAAAGTCAATGGCACCGAAATTCAGCTATTCCAAGATCTGGCCAAAACTCTGCTGGCGAAGAGGAGGCAGATGGGCGCAGTAGTTAGGGCATTGTCCCAAGCCCAGATTCGATATAGATGGACCTTTCCATTTGGGATGGTCTTCACGTAGGAGGGCCACAGACGACATATCACCAAACTGGAGGAAGTGCTCAGGCTCCTGAACATTGAGGAAGACTGGGGTGAGTCACACAGAGGACGACCCAGGATGCCCGTCCACGAACGGCAGCAAGAGAAGCCCTGGGAATGGAGGAGAGTAGGAGAATCTAAGGCAAAAAGAGTCTCCACGTGGTCCTGACGGTCAATGGCCTAAGTCTCCAGCTCAAATGAAAGACGAAGTATAAAGACAGGGCCCAGTGAGCTTATGATATGGTATTTTATTTGTATTGCGCTCGTACACAAGTGTTTCAGAGCGCGACAAGGAAAGGGAGGGGAATAGGGGAGAACACAGCACAACACAACAACGATCTTACTAGGCCCAGTGAGAGTGAGAATGAGCAAGTGCATGGGAAAGGGAAAAGGGAAAGTGTATGGAAGTGGGAGAGTGGAAAGTGCGGAGCAGAGGAGCGCAGATAAATAATAATAAAAATAAATAGAAAATGGAGGCATTAAACAGTGGTTGTGCAGCCATCAAGTGGCAAGTGCTGTGTTTAAGGCAGCAGACTGAGTAAGTCTGATAAGTGCAGAAAAAGAAGAAAAATGGGGGGGTGGGCTTTATGGGTACAGATACAGTTCCAGTGCAAGCTTGTTACGGCAGAAGGGGGTGACCCAGGGTGGTGATATGGATCTAGCTGGAGGGGGACTGCTAGATAATGGGGGTATCGACCAGGTCTGTGGGAGGGATGGTCACGGCACTTGGAACCGGGCGAGGGCATGGGAAGTGCTCGACCGCACTGTTGTTCTCTGGGTGTTAAACGACACTCGCCACCCATGGCTGAGAACATGGGAGGACGACAGTGAGATGAGTTTAGCCAGAGGGGTGGGGAGAGGTGGGGTGGAGTAGAGGAGGGAGGGGGGCTCGAGAGGGAGGGAGATCACTGCACTTCAGAAGCACACAGGGCAAAAATGGGGATGGTAGCAAACAGGGGATTCACTTGCTCTTTCTGAACGTTAGGGTGTTAAATACACCTACTAAATGGCAGAAGGTAGAGGGTCTCTTGCAAAAGGCGAAACCCGAAATAGTGACTCTCCAGGAAACCCACATCCATTTCAAAGATAAGAACAAACTGAGCATAAGAGTTAACCCCCATGTGCTTCAGGCGAATAAGGGTAAGACACGAGGGGTATTCATAGCGTTCAGGGACCTAGCAGACCTGAGGATAAAAGGGATGATGGCAGACAAAGAAGGCAGATTCCTTTTTGTCCAGATTCAATGGGGAAGCAAATTGTTAACATTCGCCACAGCATACGCCCCTAACATGGGACAAGATGGGTTTTTACGGGGGTGTTGGAGAAGCTGGAGAAATATATGGTGGGACAGCTCATAGTTACAGGGGACTTTAACATGGCATGGTACCCAAAGACGGATAGAAGTGCTGGCATGATCTCCACAACCAAGGGCCCGACTCGAAGCTTGCGGGCCAGCATGAACTGGTTGACAATGGTCGACGCCTGGCACGGTTAGGGAGAATTCTCTTATAAGGCCAATTTCCCAAACCTAGTGAGTCCCCCAGCTGCTTTGCTGGATTTTTGGGGTTTGTTTTTTTCTCCTGCTAAGAGTGAGACTCTCTTCCTCCCACTCTTAGGCATGATTTGAGGTATGTCTTTGACTCTTTGTGTGCTTATGGGCTATGGGGGTTTCTTTTTACTCCATAGGGTATCATCTATTTTTTGTGTGTGTGTTACACAGCACCCTCAGTGCAGTAACACAGGGGTGTCATAGTGACCCCCAAACAGACTCCATACCCTGGGACTGACTACTGTCTCCCAGGGCACATAAAGTCACCATTGACTTTACTAGTCCTAAATTGTGAACAGAACCAGTACAAACCATCATATTGTGGAAGTACTGGAAGGGGTTAATTATATTGCCCCTGGGTCTGTTTTCAAGGGGGCACTGTCCAGTCCCCCATTGTAGAGTTTCTGGCTGGTGGAGTGGTTACCACGCAAAATATTCCACTGGAATATTCTCTATGGGATTTTCCCATTGATTTTTAACGCACCACTTTTTGGTGCAATGTTAAAGATACCGCTGGTTTATTTATTTAATATTAAATTAACGGTTGGGTCTTTTTGCCAGAAATCTTTTCTAAAATGGCGTTCGTGTCTGTCTCTGTAACTCTGACCAAGGTCGAGCCCTTTGTTCTACTTTTTGGCGGGCTTCTCCACAGAAGCCCTTCAAATGGTGCCACTCTGCCTGTGTTCCACAGGATGGGTGGGGAGGGGAATTTGCACACTGGACTGCGTTGCCTTAGCAACTCAAGTCGCACTCTGTTCTGATTGGGCCAGTGGTGAGCCGCCCGGCTCACCACTTAGCATGTTTGAGTGACAGCTAGGCTGTTGAATGGGAGTTTTTCTGCATAAAAGCAGGGCCTTTGGGACTGGTACTTCAGAAGTCGCCACAGGACCTAAGAATCCGAAGAGGGAAGAAGCTGAGCCATCTGCAACGACGACACCACCGGTGCAGCCCTGCTGCAACAAACTCACCACTTTCCCAATGACAAGAGAAGATCTTCTGCTGGACGAGTCTTCTTCCTCTGAGCTGGTGGGACCAACCAGTTCGCCCCTTTGGTCAAATCGCACGTGCCAAGCACCCCGGTGGCCGGATAGCCAAGCTTCACCACTTTGACCGCAAATAAAAGGAATGCACCTTTACCGACTAACTCCGCGGCTGGTTTCATCCTTGTGCAGTGCATCGCTTCCACGTTTCCTCCTCGACGAGATCCTCTCTTCCCATGGTCGAAACAACGAACTGCAACCACTGCCAGGACCAACTGCCACCGCTGGAGCTTCCTCTCTCTTTAAGGTACTGTGTTCTGCCTGGCCTCCCTTTCTTCGGTTTGCCCAAGGGGACCCTTAAATCCTTGGCTTTCCAACTGGGTTGGCCCCAGACCTTCTAACTTTACCTTCTTGAATCGCCCAACCTCTTTTGAACATTCTGCAAAGACTTTTAGTGCATTTTAAACCGTGTGATCCTGGGCACATCTCGCTTTGTTCCATTTAAAGTGGGCCTGGCCTATGAACTTTGCCTCTACAAGTGTATACTGCCTTTATTCCTTTGCTGAGAACTCCTAAAATTGTTGGGACTTGTTTTATTTCTATGCTCTGCCTTTTTCTCTCCCTTTAACTGAACTATTGGAGTGCCATCAGGTTACGCGCTCACATCTGTTTTAACAAATCGTGGTGTTTTAACTCTGACTTGTCTAATAGTTATCAAGGGAGGTGTGTATACTTTACCTGACTGTGTTTTAACTTGCTTTTGATTTAGATGCTAGTATATTGCCTAAAGTGTGTTTTAAATAATTATATACTTTTTTTATACAAAGCTTTGGTCAGTGTTTGTTTGCTCTACTGTGTTTTTAGCCCTATTGTGTATACTCTATATACTGCCCTACTCTTCTTAAGAGAGGTCTGACTGCTCAGCCAAAGCTACCAGGTAAATCTGGGTGGTACAGACTGCTACCAATTGGGTTTACTGCTTACTCCTGTAGTCTTAATCTTTTTGCATTGTTCCCCAAGGGAACTGCACAGGATTCTGCCTAACGGGCACGAATTTCAAGGGGGGCTAAAGGGGATGTTTTTGTTCCCCATGTGCACAGAACGTTCTCAAGAATTGATTATATCGGGGTCTCCGTCAAGCTGCAGGGTCGGGTACGGAATATGGAACTGACGCCTATAGCTTTGTTGGATCATGCTCCCCTGCTGCTGGCATTCCAATGGGAGGGGCTGGGGGGTGTCAGGGATGTGGTGGTGGCAATTCCCTCGACGCCTGTTGCGGGACATGGTAATTTGTAACGAACTACGGGATACCATTCGAGAATTCTTTGAAAGAAACAAGACCCCGATACTGCAGGAACAGGTAGTAATGGGATGTTTTTAAAGTAACTGTACCGGGGAACTTATAGCAAAGAAAGCACTGCAAGAAAAGCAGGAAAAGGTTTGACAAGATTTGGCATGACATTTAATGGGGTTGATGGCTAGAATGGAAATGGACAAAGGGGTATCACTCAGGAAGGAATATAGGCATTTCAAAGGTCAAATGAATACCATACAGACGAAACAGGCAGAAAGATAGTTACTATTTTTGAAGCAACGATATTATGTGCAGGCGAATAAGGCAGATCGACCCTTAGCGCAACAAGTAAGGAAAAAAGAGGCAGCTAGACTCATCTCATCAAACATCTAGGGTAATGTCACCTCTGTATCGGAGGAGATCTTTTAGGCCTTTACGGAGTACTACTCAGCTGTGTACTCCTCGGAATCCCCAAACAAGGACCTCCAAGAGGCCTACCTGAGATCATGCCCATTGCAGAGATTAGATCAAAGTGAAAGGGAGAGATCAGAGGATGAGGTTTGGGCTGCAATCCGATCCCTACCGCTGAATAAGGCAACCGGCCTGGATGGTTTCCCGGGAATGTTTTATAAGGCATTTCAAGATACTCTGGCCCCGACGATGACATCTCTCTAACTCCTTTTCCAGCTCTGGGCATATTTTCTGGACCATGGAATAGGGGAATGTGGTCCTTTTCCCCAAACCTAATGAGGACCAAACCCAGTGTGGCTCGTATCGCCCTATTGCACTGATAAACTTGGACGTGAAAATCTACATTAAAATATTAGCCTCCAGGTTGGACCAAATAATCGTGTGGTTGATCCACCCAGATCAAGCAGGCTTGATCAGGGGAAGACAAATGTTAGATAACACAAGGTGAATATGCCATCTGATAGAAAAAGTAAGATTGGCCTCTCTGCAGGGATATTGGCCCTGGATGCGGAAAAGGCCTTCGATCACGTGGAAGGGTCAATCTTGTTCCTCACTATGGAGGCTATGGGGTTCGGTCCAGCTTTCCTCTGCTTGTTCAAAGCCAGCTATGGGTCACCAGTGATAGGTCTAGCCATAAATGGGCACATTTCCCAGACGATACGGGTGTCCAGGGGTACCAAACTGGGTTGCCCGCTATCCCTGGTGTTGTACCCGGTATATTTAGAACCTCTGTTAGCTAACATCAGACAGGAGACTGGGATAAAAGGGGTTACATTCGGGGGAGGAACATAAGGTGATGGCCTACTAGTGATGCTGACGGACTTAAATTCTTTACTCCTGAGGTTGTCCACACATTTGGGGGAATTTGGCAAAAATCCGAACTAATGGTCCAACAGAGGGAAGGGGCCCCAATTTCTGATTCACTAGATACTGGGCAGTTTGTGCGATCAGATGGAGGCCTCCGATACTTGGGGGTCTCGATTACGAAGTCCCTAGACAGTATGTATCAAGCAAATTACCCTCCTCTGCTAGATTCGATAAAGATGTGGCTGGAGGAGCGTGGCCCCCTTAATAGCTCATGGATGGGCTGGATCAATTTTATTGAAATGATAGTCCTGCCCAGAGTACTTTACTACTTTCAAGCCCTCCCTCTAGTGGTCCCTCAGACATTTTTTAGGACCCTGTATAAATTGGTGGGAAATTTCATCTGGCAAGGGAAGAAGCCACAGGTGGCATGGAAAGTCATGACGGCTCCATCTGGGTGCAGGGGGATGGGGGTTCCGAACTCCCAGACATATTTCCAAGCAGCCCAGTTAAGGGTTATACGAGAGTGGTTTAGCGGGAACCCTGACTAGATATGGTGACGGATGGACAGAGCAGTGGTGGGCAGACCCCGATAAGTCTTGTGGTATCCAAAAGCAGACAGCCCCCCCCCCCTCCCAATATGTATAGAAGCCGGATAACGGCTCTTGTAGGTGACACCTAGGATGTGATTGGTCAAGAAGACTGGTATTACAATCTTACCATCCCTGTTTACTCACTTGCTGCACAATCCACAATTTACCCTGGGGTTGGGGAATGGTGCGTTCACCAGGTGGGAAGAAGCAGGCTGTTGGTTTGCAAGGGATATGATGGAAGGGCAGGAGGTCATGTTGTTCCACCGATGCAAACAATCCATCGGGTTGCGGGAGGAGGATAGGCTTTGATATGCACAGCTGAGGCATTGGTTACTAGCCCCGGGCATAAAACAATCTATAACTAGGGTACTCGCACCACTAGAAAAATACTGACAAACTCTGGAGATCGCCAGATGATAAGTAAACTGTATAAAATGTTCTCCCTCCCAGCGACCCAGACACAATGGACCTACATGAAACAATGGGCAAACTTATTACACCTTCCAATCTCCGAGGTGCAATGGTGGCAAGTGTGGCAGATGATCCCAAAGCTAATGAGGGTGTTACATATCTGGGAAATGTGGACGAGGGTTCTAGTACAGTGGCATTTAACACCGGAGAAACTGCATACATTCTATCCCTCGACATCCCAGGGATGTTGGCGAGGCTGCAAGGAGGTTGGCACATGAGTGCATGTTTGGTGGACATGCCCGATCCTGAAAACGTTTTGGCACTCTGCTAATGGTGCAATGAAATCCATCTTTGGCTCCCAAAGCCGAAGAGTGTGGGGAAGCTATGTTGGGTCTGGGTGATGTATTGGATATACTTTTAACTAAACCTCAGAGGAAAGCGTACATGATTTTGAGTGTTGCCACTCTCTCCTTGATCGCTCAAAAATGGAAACCGGCTGTGGTCCCCACTGAACAAGAATGGATAACAAAAATGTGGCACTACACTTCATTAGAATGGGTAACTTACACTATTCAGGTGGATTACGTCAAATTTAAGGAAGATTGGTAGATGGTTTTGGATTTCCTTCTTAAGGATTATCAAGAACAGTGGTGCCCTCAAAGAATCTGCAAAAACAAAGAGGTGATGGCTGGAAGGTTTAGACTTAATCTTAACCACTGGCAGTGCTCTGGGCAACCCTCCAGACCACCGTTCTTCGCCTGCCAAACCATTACAGAAGGGAAAGACCATATGCAAATCAGGCTTGGCCCCACCCCAAAAGGGGCAGTCCAGCCCGAACTGCTAGGCCACATCCCTTCTGCACGAGACCACAAGCATCCCCAAACATGTTTCGCCCTTGTTGGGGCTCATCAGTGAGGAGTAGCTTGGGTCTCTGGGCCCAGCAGGCACGGGACCCACGTCTGGGCATACCCGTCCCACTCGGGGTGACATAGCAAAAACAAAGAGGTGATGGCTGGAAGGTTTAGACTTGATCTTAACCACTGGCAGTGCTCTGGGCAACCCTCCAGACCACCGTTCTTCGCCTGCCAAGCCATTACAGAAGGGAAAGACCATATGCAAATCAGGCTTGGCCCCACCCCAAAAGGGGCAGTCCAGCCCGAACTGCTAGGCCACATCCCTTCTGCACGAGACCACAAGCATCCCCAAACATGTTTCGCCCTTGTTGGGGCTCATCAGTGAGGAGTAGCTTGGGTCTCTGGGCCCAGCAGGCACGGGACCCACGTCTGGGCATACCCGTCCCACTCGGGGTGACATAGCAAAAACAAAGAGGTGATGGCTGGAAGGTTTAGACTTAATCTTAACCACTGGCAGTGCTCTGGGCAACCCTCCAGACCACCGTTCTTCGCCTGCCAAGCCATTACAGAAGGGAAAGACCATATGCAAATCAGGCTTGGCCCCACCCCAAAAGGGTTTTTCCCCTTAAAGTCACCCCGAGTGGGACGGGTATGCCCAGACGTGGGTCCCGAGTCTGCCGGGCCTAGAGACCCAAGCTACTCCTCACTGATGACGCCCAACAAGGCTGAAACATGTTTGGGGATGCTTGTGGTCTCGTGCAGAAGGGATGTGACCTAGCAGTTCGGGCTGGACTGTCCCTTTTGGGGTAGGACCAAGACTGATTTGCATATGGTTTTTCCCCTTCTGTAATGGCTTGGCAGGCTGAAAAACGATGGTCTGGAGGGTTGCCCAGAGCTTTGCCCGTGGTTATGATTAATTCAAAACCTTCCAGCCATCACCTTTCTGTTTTGTTAAAGTCACCCCGAGTGGGACGGGTATGCCCAGACGTGGGTCCCGAGTCTGCCGGGCCTAGAGACCCAAGCTACTCCTCACTGATGACGCCCAACAAGGCTGAAACATGTTTGGGGATGCTTGTGGTCTCGTGCAGAAGGGGTGTGACCTAGCAGTTCGGGCTGGACTGTCCCTTTTGGGGTAGGACCAAGACTGATTTGCATATGGTTTTTCCCCTTCTGTAATGGCTTGGCAGGCTGAAAAACGATGGTCTGGAGGGTTGCCCAGACTTTGCCCGTGGTTATGATTAATTCAAAACCTTCTAGCCATCACCTTTCTGTTTTGTTAAAGTTGCCCTCAAAGAATCTGCCTGTTGGATGTTTTGTAGATTTTGGCCCTTATGTGTAAGTTACTTTGAGACATTGGATGATATGCCTTGCAGCGCTCCGGTTTACGATAGGGGTGGGGGTCCGATAAGGATTGCAGGGGTGGGAGGGGTGCGTAGGGATGGGGATTGTTACTGTTCAAAAATGCCTAATTGCCAATAAAAACGAATTAGAAAACATAAACATCCTTGGGCTGGGGATACATTCGACCCATTGGAGAGAACCTCTAGAACAACCTATACATTTCATTTGTTGGGGTGCAGTCCTAAGCCACGAAGATGTATAAATATTGTTCATGAAATTAATTCACAATTTCATGAGCAGTGGCCTTCCGTGGCAGTGTGGGGTCGCCATAGGAAATTATAAAATGGTATCGGATGCATAGTTTTAAATTTGCTGATCTGGACATGGATGCTAACCCCCCTTTAAGCACTTTTTGTATTTTGCACTTGTGTGGGCAGTGATGTTGCAAATGTCAATCTTGTGTAAAGCATAGGCATTGGGGAAAAAACTGTGACTGATATATGCTTTTTAATAAGAGTGTCAAGGAACAATTTTTAGTATTCGTGTATTTGTGAAAATGTCAATGAATAAAATAAATGCATTTTTAATTTGAAGATGGTAACGTGAGTACATTCTGATGGTGAATATGAAATACATTGATCACATGCATGTGAACTCCTGGAACCAGGATTAATTACAGAAAAGGGTGGGGTAGCCTGCTCTTTTTTGAGATGTTCCTTTTTTGTGAGCTCCTCACTTGTGGGTAGGTCCCCCGAAAAAGAAAAATGGGGGAAGACCCTTTTTGAGAGAGTGGCCCAGAGGAATGGGCCATGAGGCACCCCTTCTTTTTTATTTTTTCTGCCTGGGGATACATGGATGCAATTGTCTGTCCTGTATTCTATTGGTCTCAATCTGTATATGGAACCCCTAAAGCCAACGTAATGGCAGATTATGGTATACCCATCCATCAGCATGTGGATGATGCCCAAATCTGCCTTTGTGTAATATACTGATTGCCTCAGGAGTTGTTTCTATGTTTCATCATTCTCTTAAATGCCATTGATTACTCTTACAACTTGTTCTCTGTTGGAAAGATTCTCTTTTTGCTGATTTCTTCCCTTATACTTGTGCCCCCCGCCCCCTCCCTATCTTTCTTGCTGTTGTAAAAAAAAGAAAAGAAAATGAACTATCCTTACTGGGACCTGCCTCCCTTAGAATTATTGTTACTTTTACACTGCATACATCACCTTACATTGAAGTGTTGTTTGAATACTTAAGTGTCCTTATAACAACTCTTTCTTTCACAACGTTGCTGTTGCAGTCACAATGTGTCTAGGATGGGCTATTGGCAGCTGATATTCTTCTTCTACAGTGTGTTTTACTTTTTTACTTGTGCGCTTTTTTAATTTTACTGCATAATCCCATTTAGAGAACCATATAATCTAACATGGTTGTGCCAAATGATTTTCGCCTGTCCTTTGCCCATTTTGTGCCTTTGCCTTCTTCCGGCCATCTAACATTGAAAGCTCTTTCTGGGTAAAGCCTTTGCTTTCCTGAACAAAGTGAAGTTTGTGTGTCTGTGGTTCTAAATGACTGTTCCGTTTCTTATGTGCTTTACCATACACAGTTGCTTAAAGTGTTGCTCCAAATGTTGCTTAACTATGGTATGACTGTTCGAATGGTAAAGTGGTGGTGTTCTATTAACAGAACCCTACCCTCCCACCCCCCGCCAATAGTGAATTTTATTGCAATATGTATGCGTGTATAGCAGTAGTTGTGTGACAATACTTACCTAAAAAAAAAAAAAAAAATTGCATAAATGTTTACATCTTCTGCACAGCGTGAATTATTGGAGTGCTCTGTGTATGTCTCATTGTAGTCCTAGACAATCACACCATCCTGAGTCTAAGCTTTACTTCTCTGCTACTCTACCTTGATTAGGCTTGGCTGGACATCATTAGTTGTTCCTGTTCACCATAAGTAGATTGGCCTATCTGAATCGACCCTTGGGCTTCATTCTAAAAATCCTTCTTAACATTCCCATTCCCCCCATACGTTGGTGACCGAAGGGGAAGGAACTGAAGCTTAATTAAACATGCACCTTTTCTCCTGTGCTTCCAACATGAGATCTTTTCTATCCAACTTGACACTTCTTTTTTTAAAAAAAAAATTTGTATAGCCCTTTCACTTACTGTGTTCTGACTATTTTGCTCTGGTGAAATTGATACTGGCCTCTCTGGGGATTTGTATTTGTATTTTATTGATTTATAAAGCACCTTACGCCAAAGCGCTGTACAAAGAACAACATGATACATAAAACATGAACGATAAACTATTGAAGCATAACAATATGAATCAATCAAACAACAAAACAATGGAAAGAGCAATTAACTGAAAGGGGGTGAGGGGGGAAAGGGAGAAGGGACAGGTTGGGGGTGGAGTGGAGGAGGAGGAGGGCAAGAGGGGGAAAGGGAGGGATGAAAAGGGGCTAGAGGAGGGGAGGGAGAGAGTCAGGGAAAGAGAGAAGAAGGGGGAAGTAGAAGGGGGGGGTAGGGGATTCAAGGAGGAGGATGGAGAAGAGGAGATTTCAGGGAAGGTGGGGGAAGAACGGATGGCAAGAAGAAGGGAGTGCCAGTGTAAAGGAGCTAAGAGCTGGAAGGAGCGAAAACGGGAGGAGGCACAGGGAGGAGGAGGTGAAGTGAGAAGGAAATGGTCAGCTGATCGGAGGGAACAGGAGGGAGAGTAGAAGGGAGGAGAGATGGGGGGGGGGGCAAGACCATGAAGAGATTTGAAGACAAGACAGAGAAATTGAAATTTAAGTTGTGAGTGAAAAGGAAGCCAGCCAAGGTAGGAGAGAGAGGAAGAGATGGAATTGCAGGAGGTAAGGAGACAAAGGGTGCATACAGCAGAGTGGTAGATAGATTTAAGAGGGGCAAGGTGAGAATTAGGGAGTCCATAGAGTAAGGAAGAGCAGTAGACGAGGCGGGAGAAGATAAGGGAGGAGACTCTTATTTGTCTGCAGGTCTTTGACAACCCTTATGGACACCAAAGGTGGAGGGCTACCATCAAGGTACCCCTTAGCCTCTCTGGGTCAGTATCCTGACCCATACATTTGTTGTTTTGGTCGGTGGCAGCGTAGCTGAATATGTTTGCTGTGTGAGTTGTAGCTATTTTGGGTCATAGGAATCCTTTTCCCAAGTATTGTGAAATCCATTTAACAGGCATGTGTGCCTTGTTGCTGTTATCTGTGAATTGGTGGTGAGAGGGAAATGGCATGTATGGTCATTATTCCTGATGTGAGCTCAGCACAGGTCCTCCCAAAGGAATGTTTGGTTGCCTGGAGTGATGTGTAATGGGTGGCTGTCTGGGATTCCCCTGGAATACACATCAACCTCTAGTTTGCCTGGAAGAATACCTTCAAACAGTTATGTTTCCAGCATGTTGATTAGCTCCCAGGGTTTGGATTGTGCAGGTCTGTGGGATTGCTGGTTTAGGGCTTCCCTCTAGTTTAACACAACAGCCGAAAATCTGCACCTGGAACTATATGAAATCATACAACTTATCCTGTACCCACCTAGAGATGACTAACAAGAACAAGAATGGAACCTTTGCATTTGCACATTTTAGGATCTTGGAAATTGACAGTAAAGCTTTGCCTATTTACCAATGTGCAGGAACCAGTGCCCAGTGAGAACAATGGGATCTGTTCTTCAGGATGCATTGTTATGGCTGTTAATCTTTCTGGGCTTGTCTGTGCTGCTTGACCTCCAAGCCTTCCTCCCATCATGCTGGTCTCCTCCGCTGGTTGCTTTATTCAGTGATACAGCTGTGTAGTGAGATCCCTGGGCCATTCTTCTGACATGGAGACCGCTTATTGCGTGTCCTGCTGCACTTTCTTCTGAACAGAGATCAGTGACCTTGGAGCCAAAGGGTCACCATTGTTGGATCTCTGGTCCGTCATTGCTGTTAGACTGCCTGCACTTCTACAAGAGGGTATGTCCTCATCTTGGCATCCATTTCTGCTCATATGGGGAAGTCTGCTCCTTACCTTTATCTCTTGCTGTCACCTATGACTGCATTTATTCATCGGGATCATCTGTTGAGTGTCCTCTGACTCACCTGCAAAGGTGTATTCCATTCATCTATAGCGGTAAGGTTCCTGTGCTAAACTAGCCCATCCTAAACTGGACCGTGGCCTTTACTGCTGGTGACCAACTCCCCTCTGAATCTCCCATCCAGAGGCTTGGTGAGTGCATCTAGTGTGCTGGATTGCCTCTGGTGAGACCTCTGTTCCCCATCAGGGTCTTCCTTCCATCTTTGCTTCATGTGCAGACCCTTTACTTCCCTAGGATAACACTGGTTTGCTTAATAGGCCCAAAGACTTGACATTGCGAATTGGGGATAATTGTATTGCTAAACCTGTGATTTAAAAAAAAAAATACATTTGTACTTTTGTGACCTGTTTGAACGTTCTTTGAAACTTTGAGATCATTTTCTAGGTTTCTGATCATATTCTACGAAGGTGTTTGCGACTGTGTATTTACATGTATATTTGTAGTTCAATCCTATGTTAAATTTTATTATATAAAGAATATATTTTTTTAATATCGCATAGACCTTCCCTTATTGTGTGATGATCAAAGGTATATACTCTACCTTGTAGACCAGTTCACTCTTTCGAAGGGTTTCCTTTCACTGTGCATGGCATTCTACCACTTGGAGAGCTGGAACTTATTTAGAAAACACCCTGCGATATCTGCACCCTAGAAACAGAGCCTAAGAAAAACATTCCCAACAGGCTTTGGCCCTCTTCGCACTATCCAATATATTTGTTTTTCCACCTATCTCACTGTCATGGCATGTATGCAGCAAGGCAAGAGGTGCCTTTCGTGCAAGCTGGTTTTTCAAATGCAGGCCTACATACTCCACACTTGCCCTCTCTACTAATTCTGTGACATGTTTTATCCACATTCATTCCACAGTTGCCTCATTAGGTAGGAAGGCATCATTTAATGACCTCCATCTGTGGACTTGAAGTTTGTGGAAAACTAGACGGGTAGGCAAACCTTTTAGGGATTCCCACACCTAATAGTCTTTCATACAGGTTGTGCAACCTCTTTGTGTGCTCTTGTGGTTGCTCCCACAATGAGAGGTTTCCCCCTAAGGTGCCTTCAAGGCCTCACGGTGCTCATGGTGAGGTCCCCCTAAGGCATGATACCAGGCCTTGACCTGAGGTGCTGTCTTGACAATGGTGGAGGATTCCTTTGTGTCGAATGTAGCTGTTCCTTCCAGTGCTTGCCATGGGGATCCTTTAGCATCTAGTCAATGATCCTCTAAGCCCAGTTCCAGTATATCATTCGTGCCACAGCCTAATATAAAAGGGAAATTACATAAGACTAGTCGGTAAACTTTTATCACAGACTAGTGGCGCCCCTTGAAAGCTCCCTGCATTTGCTGCCCTATAAAGTCTAAAATTTAACATGAAAATGTCTTGCTACATATCCATCTTAGTAATATTTGGTTGTTGCTTCTCTCACACAATCCAAGACAACAATCCAGCTTCCACCTTGTCAACACAAGCAAAGAGAAGAAACTTCCGGATAACGTTGGAAATAAGACTTAATGGAATAGCAATCTGCATCAAAGGCAAGGCAGTTGTCATCCTTGTCAAATGCACCATCTCTCTTTGGAAAGGCATAGCAACATGTCCTAATACTGTGTCCTCTGAAAGACATAAAGAATGCCTTTCTGGTTTAGGCGATACAAAACATGTTGCGATGAACCAGTTAGTCTACTGCCAGCCACATAGATTCTACCTCTAGATTATGGGTCTTGGACTTGACATGTTAAAAAGCTTTTGATGTCATTCAACTGTTATACTTTACTACTGATGAAGCGATAGTGTAACCTAGTGTCTTGGCTGGGAATTGTCTGGTGGTTTTCTCTAAATGTCACAAACTATCTGTAATAGGGCATTACTAAGAAGGTTATCACTCCATACTGTGATCCATGACTCAGTCCATATCTCAACATCAAAGGCATGAAAAAAAGCATCTTCCAGGGCAGGTTTAAAAAGACAGTGGCCCACAGAGAGTTTCTATCGCAGCTCTTCAGACTCCAAGAATGATGACACTCGGTCGATGTGCTCCCACAACAGTCCACTGGGGGAGGAGGAGAGGGGCTGCGGTGGAGGAAGGTGGTGTGCATCATTATTCTTACATGTCTTAGAGAGAATGACAAATGATGCATGGACCCTTTATTTCCTAAATGGGCTACTCTCTGCCATTTGCTCCTTCCCATACTTTGGCCCCCACTCTTATCCCAGCGGGTCTCCTCCAACTACTAGACGTGGGGGTTTTAGAACCTGTTGCTTATGGTAATGAGCAAGGCGTCTATATAGGTTCCCTACCATATAGTACAACTACTACTGAGGTTTTCCTTCTATCCTACACCTGTCTCAGTTTAACCTCGGTCTTCAATATGACCCCATCACAGGTACTTTCTCCCTTTTGAGGTCGCTTTGTGCAGTTGATCTCTAGGATGCATATCATCGCATTCTGATTTGGCCAGCACATTGTAAAAGCCCTTGACTTTCTGCCGAGAACAATGACATCCGTACATGTTACTACCTTTTTGGAAGTGTACAGGACCAATAATATGCACAAAAGTGATCTTTGCTGTGGAAGCTCATCTGTGTCTCAAAAGACTTTAGTTCTACCCCTTCTTGCCTGATTAGGGCTCTAAGATTCCAATGCGCAATTCAAGACCTGCAGAGGATCCTGGACGGGGCTTTTTCCCTAGTGCTTGGTCAGTCAGAGGTTACAGTATTTTCTCAACATGGGGATCACATTTATTAGTTTCTGATGGGATACCAAATTGTGGAACGGTTTTCCAACTCTAAGCTTATTTTGGCTAGCAGCAAAGCTTTTTCAGCAAAAAGGGGGTAATTACTCTTCAGTACTTCAGGGTTCTGGTTTGCATGTCCTCCGAGATCCTAGTAGTTCTGTTCATGGCACTGCAGAGCCGTCAAACCCAGCTTTACTTTCTAGCATATTGCGGCTAAGACTCTGTCCCAGTGGATCTAGTCTGGTCAAAGGAGGGCAGTCTCAATATTCATGATCATTTTCAGGAACCAGAATAATTTGCAGTTAGTAGTAAAAATAATTTATTAAGAGCAAACTCATTACCAGTAAATAATAAGTTCCAGATGCTATACGCACATTTGCATTTGTATTTTTATTTAATTTATATTGCACTTTTCGCCAAAAGCGCTTGTACTTAAAAATGTACAAGTGGTACAATCCAAAGTGGAAATACAATCCAGCTGATTCGCGGCAGAAGAGGGGAGAGAAAATAGAGGTTAATTGTTGGAGTGAGCAGATAGATGTGTTTTAAGAGTGGTCTGGAAGATACGAAGAGAGGAAGAACGATGAATAGAAAAGGGGGAGAGTTCCAATGCTTGGGAGCAAAGAGGGCAAAGGACGAAAACTAGAAGACACGCAGGGGGGTTTAGGGACAGAGAAGAAACTGGGTGGTGAATAAAACGAGATGTGGGAGGAAAGGTAAAGAGGAGCGAGACCATGGATACACTTGAAGACAATAGACAGAACATGATGGGATTCAAAGCAGAGATATAGCGAGTAGGGAGGGTGTGATAGAAGATTGAGGAGGAAGAGAAAAAAGGTGCTCTACAGAGAGTTATAGACCGAGCGAAGAGGTAGAAGATGTGAAGCGGGGATGCTTAGTGGTGTGGAAGTAAAGAAAGGGTTGGGCGCAGCGGTGTTAAGAAAGGAAGAAGGCATACTATGGCAAAAGGGAAAGTGCACACAGTTGCACTGTGAACAACTCTGAATCTAACAACGTGTATCTAATACCCAAGTCTTGTGTATATATGTAAAACCCAGGAACGTCAATAAGGTAAAACAGTATTACCAATATAGGAAAAGGGATGTGGGGTAAACACTTAGGACCTCCTTATGACTGAAAGGGAAGTCGGCAAACTCTTTACCCACTATGCTCTTACAGATACTGACAGCGCTAAACCCACGTAGCGGGCAAGCAAGGACAGATTCTGTGAACTGACAATCTGTAGAATACTGAATAAGGCAATTATAAACAGTACTCACGAGGACCGGAAAGACCACTTGAATGTCAGTACTCACGAAGACCGGAAAGACCACTTGGATGTCCGTATTCACGAGGACCGGAAAGACCACTTGAATGTCAGTACTCACGAAGACCGGAAAGACCACTTGGATGTCCGTATTCACGAGGACCGGAAAGACCACTCAAAAGTCAGTACTAACCCACAACCCTGTAAATCAAACAAGAACCCAGAAGGCAGTAAAGGCAAAGAGTGAGGATGACTAAATACCTAAACCCAAGTCAAAAGGCAAGAAGGAATAGTACAGTGTGGAAAACAAAAGATAATCACATAGGAGCTAGTTACAACGGCTTCCCACACCTAATAATAAAATAGGAAATAAATGTAAAAGTGTAGTACAGTGTGGAAAACAAAAGATAATCACATAGGAGCTAGTTACAACGGCTTCCCACACCTAATAATAAAATAGGAAATAAATGTAAAAGTGTAAAGGAAAACATGGCATGGATCCCAATAGAAGGCAAGGATCAGGAGCAGTGAAAACGATATCAAAAGGGAAACTTTCCCACCCATCCAAGGTGAAAGGGCAGGAAACTAAACCTGTAAAGGAAAGATTAATGCAACAAGTCTTTCAGTAGCAAAGGACAATTTCTAGGAAACAGTGAACACAGGCAATTGGGCTACAGCAAAAGGAAAGCTCAGAGAAAGGCTGCCTGCAGACAGAGAAAGGGAGAAAGGGATTTCCAAAAGGCAGAAATCAATTAGGCATACAAATACGAATTTCCAGGACAAGGAACAAGAAACACTAACTAGAAACTGGGAACAAAAACTAGGAACAAGGGACCAGTCAGGACAGGAACGCTGCAACAATGACCAGCGCTGGACTGAAGCAAACTGAGGCTTTTAAAGCTGCTTAACGAGCACACCCCTCAGGCGTGTCGCCTGCTGCACCTGCAGCCACAGGTGTTGCCTATCCTCCACCCAGCCTTATCCTGCAAGGGAGGAGGTGAGGCAGTGAGCCAGGCTTTCTGGGAAGCATAGTCATTTGATTAAAGTAGCAGTAGCATGCTGGCTGCCAAAAACCTGGAACGGATCCGGAAGGGAAGTAATTTGGGAAATAAGGTTTTAGCGCTCCCAATTCATCAGGACACTGTAGCATAAGGTTCGGAGGAAATGTCCAGTAGGGAAGAAACCCCAAAACATGCCCCCAAGTGGCGGGAACGGGAGCGAAGGGAGCGAGCCGTGACAAGCGGATGTTAAAAAGAGTGTATCGACAGCATCGACCAGTAGAAGAAATATGTAGGGAAAAGGAAAAAGGGGGGTCAAATATTACACCCAAGTTGGGAGCAGAGAAAGGGAAGAGGGGGGAAACGAGAGGGGGAATAATGTGAGGAATCGTAGTGGACTGAAATAATAGAACCTCTGTTTTAGAAGGATTGAGGTGAAGAAAGTGGCCAGACCTCCAATTTTGGACTGCACAGAGGCAGTTAGAAACAGTACAATTTAAGGTGTTAGTAAATGAGGAAATTAAAATGTGGTTGTCATCTGCATATAGGTGGAAAGAAAGATTAAAGGAAGAAATAAGAGGAGAGAGGGGCTGTGTAGAGTGAAAATAAAAAGGGGTCAAGGACAGACGCTTGAGGGACACCATAAAGAAAAGGATAGGCAAGAGGTTTGGCCAGCCCAGGTTACAGAGTAAGAACAGTGAGCGAGATAAGAGTAGAACCATTTAGGAACTGAACCAGATAGACCAAGATACCACATACATACTCAAACAAATAAATAACAGCAAAGTGTACAGTATAAGATCAATAAAAGCAGCAAAAACACCCCCCTCTGCCAAATAATTTATTTAAGGAACATAAAAGAAGTCAAATAGCTGTTTAAGTCGAACAATAAATTGTAACGTAGCACTATTTCAGAGTGTTGGCAATTTATTCCACAGGTGAAGTGCAGGACACTGCTTCCATAGGAAGCTCTGCAAAATGTGCATGTAATCAACAGTAACAAATACAGTTTAGGGGGGAGGCGGGGTCTCTGTTGGGTCACCTCATACTTCACTATGGTGCTTAAAGCATTGAGAGGCACGCTTAAACATTCTGGAACTGAAAAGGATCTGTCACAACAGGCTATTCTTCATTCAATCAAGGACTGTAGTCTGTTGATCCAAACAGACAACACAAATGCAATGCTTTATAGTAACGAGCAGGAATTATCCCACCCCGCTGTTGAGGTTGGGTCTGCCCCTGTGGGAGTGGGCTGGTCTGTATACTATTACCCTAATTGCTGTACACTTGCCCGCTTTCGCCAACAATACTGAATAGACTCCCTGAAGTGGCTCACATATATGAACTTAGCCCTGAAGTCATTCATTAGACCTAAGACTGGTGGCCTCCGTTGGGTCTGTTAGCATGGTATGGCAACAAGAAATGTCCTCTCTGTATACCAGATTCTGATCGCTTCTCTCTAGCCAAATTAGTATTCGTTTTCAGAATGTCTACTAGTGACCTTCTACTGAGAGGCCACGGGCGGTACCTCAGAGGGTCATACCTTTGTCAAAGCATTGAAACATTCTTCACCCCTCCAATCCATCAATGTCTGTTGCAACATGACTCCTGGGGACATGGCTTTTAGCCACCTCAGATTATTTGCAGTGATCTATGAAGATTATTGTAGCAGAAAGAAGTAAATGGACGGGGCTATGTTATTGGGCATTGGCCAGAAACCTAAATCTATTGCACTGAAACTAGACTATGTTTTAAGGAGGTTGATTGTCACGTGACCAGGTCCTGGCCCTCAGCTGCTCCACCCACCACCTGTTTCCTCCTTAAGCACCTCATCGCCAGCATCCACAGCAAAGGACAGATGAAGAGAAGTACCTCACCTGTTTGTGCCAAGGGCCAGACCCGCTATCTTTCATTTAACCTACAAAGTAGTTGCTGCTAAATTACTCGCCAAAAGCATCACCATGTGTCTCCTCCCACCTCATCCTATTCCCACCCTCGCTAGTGTTCTAACCAGGCAGCCTAGCCTAGTAAACCTGTATAGGAATCTGCAGCATAAGTGGCTTGTCCCAAATTATAAAAGGTATTGTATAAAGAGTACTGTAGTGGCATTAAAGCATTTCTTATGCAACCAAAGCAGACCTTCAGGCGCAATCACAATTTTTGAAAAGATCCTTGCACCTAAGACGGAAATATATTGTTTAATAGGCTTGTCTCGCTGGTTGTTTGTATATTAATTGAGCGCAGAGTGCTGTGTAGAGTGTGGTAGTCCGTGGTTGAAGTCTGCTTCCAAACAAGTCTTTTCTCAGTGGCTGTATAATGTTTGGAGGCAGGGACCTTACATGCACACCTTATACACAGTGCTGTGTGTAGTGTGTGGTTGTCTGTGGGAAGGCTGGCAAGCCGCTGTTTACAAACTGCCCAGAGTTGATCTGTCAGTTAACTGTTTTGAGGTATCGACTATCTCTCATTTACATAAGCGAAATACTAAGCAAATATGTTCATGCCTGGTGAATGCACCTTTTAAAAACTGCTACATAAAGCAATGATGGTGGCATCTCGGCGTTAATTGTTAAACATGAACATTTACCTGCATAACGCTGCGACGGCTGTAATTCGTGATGAGTGCTACGTGAAGACTTGCCCTGCAATTGAAAAGCAGCGACTACAGCTTGGCTGGTCTTTGAGCTGCTGGTATCAATCTGTTGGTAGATCACTAAAGAACGGTAACAATATATTCACTGTGCCTGCAAGCTTCCTGAATTGCGTCAGAAGTTCAGATTCAATAAGAAGTGATTGCGGGCTAGTGTGGCCTTTGAACTGCTTGGGCTGATCTGCTAACAAACCCATTAAGTGTAGCTGAGGCAGGCATAAAGTGATTTAGAGTGGCTTTGGACTTCTAACAGTTAATCTTGGATAAATAAGCTTGGTCTTATCTCAGAGCGGTATGCCGGGTAAAATAAGTTTATGAAACGGCAAACAAAGACTGCTGCAAAAAATAGTCCTGAAGATTTAATAATGTGCTCAAACTCAAACTGTCTCCAAATCTGAAGTGGCAAAAACAGACAGAATAAGTGATTTTTTACAAAGGGCAGCCAGCTATATTTGAAGTTCATCCCAGCAATATGTGAAAATCTGAATAGTGAATTGGCTTGCACCATGGGTGATTTGACAGTAATAATTCTCTGTTAAATCTGTTATTCACTACTTGGAGAAATTATGGACCTGGAAGCCGGGCGGGATAACATCGAGATTGCTACAATTATCAATGAGAAAACAGTCATTGAGGCTAATGGGCAATTACCTACCCCTTCTATGAGACTTTCCTGTTCACCATGCCTTACAGGGATTAACAATGAAAATCCCAAAATAACTAGTGATCTGTTTGATCTCACTGAAGTTGCAAGCAGCCGTGTAAATATTGATAGTTTGTTTAGTGAAAGATTCAAAGAGCTAGATGCACATAACTTGGCTTCAAGCTCTGCATTAAAGATTTTGTTAAAATGAACACATATCATCACCTGCCAAGTACAAAAGAATGCATGCATGTTAGATTTAGTACAAGAAAATTAAGCGAGCGCTGATAATGGACCTATTAAGCATCATCTTCTGACAAGTCATACTACTAATGGGATCCCGACTAATGACATCCTACCAGCAACTAACACTGAAATAATGGAATCCACAAAGGTAGAGATCCTTGTCGGTAGTGATGAAGAGGACGACGATTGCCCGTTAGCAAAAAGAGAAAAACAGAGAATTTTGAATTTAAAGTCCGAAGTGGAAATTAAACCTAATACTGTGGAAGAAATAAATGAGCAATCCGGTAAAGATGATCTTGGAAAAAAGCAGCGAGAAGAGCAAAAGGAGCTGCTAATAAAGCCAGTAACTTAACCAATTGGCGCTAAGGATTCTAAAAGAAAAACTGGTCTATTGATATGATATGGCATTTATAACATGCCTATACACAAGTGTTTCAAGGCGCGACAAGGCAAGGGAGGGGAACAAAGGGAGGACAGACAACGATCCTACTAGGCCAGGTGTTATTCAGATCGTGAAAAAGGCATGGGACGAAAGAGGAGGTCTATTGCACCAAGAGGCAAGGGATGAAAGCGATTAAAGCATATTGAATGTCATTCTATTGCAACCACTGTTGCGAGTGTGCAATTTAATAGTGCCAAGAGGAAACGGAATCATGGATTAGTGTCAGCAGTTAATAAAGTTAACGAATTGTCGACTGTCAAAGCGGCACCAGTTAGACCTTCCTCCTGTGAGGGGCATTCCCTTCGTCATAGGGAGTTTACTATTGTGAGTCTAACTGAGGGCATAAAGCAGCCAATAAATAGGTCGCATTCTTCAAATTTGTAACAACCACCTTCCTTTGAAAGTGATAAAAAGTAGCGACTTTGAATTTTGTTATGTCCTCATTATGTAACCAAGGTAAATTCCTCAGTAGTTGGCCTAATTGGGGCAAACTCAGAATCACTCTATAAATAGGGTAATGAACTAGACTGTGAGGTCTCTTACATTTCTTTTTTTTAAAAGCCCCTATAAAGACCCAAAACAAAATAAAGGGGGATAGGAAGAAGGTAGAAATTACCAAGAAAGCATTGGCAATCAATACATCGGAAGAGGAGTGTGACACGAATATTAAATTTCACTGGGGAATCGGCCACCAGGGGGCGCACGGATGAGCCCGCTCTCCGTGTGAGCTCCGAGCCCGAGGTCCTGAAAGTGGTCCTGAGCCCCCACTTTGCGGCCCCCCGGAGCTGGCAACGGAGCATAAGGTGTGGGAAGGTGACCCCCCCTCAACCAGGAAAAAACCCGACTAAAATCGGAGGTGCCTTCGCTTAGAAAAAGGCAAAGTCGTCAGGAGCCCCTGGCCGCGACCTGCGCAGCTACGTGGTCGAAGTGAAGCCCTGCGGGCGTACGCTCGAGGGGAAAGCTGACCCGCGTGGCCTCCTCGGACGAAGCGGACACCGACCCCGGCGAGAGAGACTGCCCTGGATCTCTACTCCCAGGAGAATCCCTCCGGAACTCGCGTATGCCCCCGCCAGTCTGGCGGGCCAGGCTCCACAAGCTGAGATCTGCCTCTGCTCTGACGGCCGCGTGGGCTGGACCCGGACGGGCCCCCTTCAACTGGACAAGGTAGGCGGCCGTCCCTCTCCTTCTGGAGCCCGTAAAACTGTTCTGCGCTACCGCGCGAACCGCGACGGCATCATTTCAAGCCACCAGCACATCGAGGCCTACTCCTCCCCCTGCTCCGGCTGAGGGCCGCGTAGCACGCGAGGCCCTCGAACGACATCCTCCGGCAGGGAGACAGGGCCCAGCGCTGGCCCCGGCGAGCTAAGTGGAGTGTCCACACACCCAGTAGGGCCCCTGAAGAACCTGTACATGATACCCGGACGGAATCAGGACACACCACGCGGAGTGGGGCCTCTTTTTGAGCAGCCAGCATAACCCCAGCGCAACGGAGCATATTCCTCCCCCTCTCCCTACTACTGCCGAAGGCCCACGGACGACACTCCTCGGCAAGGTGACGGGCCTAGCGCCCGCTATAGTGAGCGAAGTGAAGTGTCCACGCGCCCGAAGGTGCGGCTGCCCTCCTCCCAGAGGAGCCCTTGAAGAACCTACACACAACTGAATGGAATAAGGGCACACCATATGGAGTAGGGAGGACACTTTATACATAGTTCCCGCGCCCTACAACCATAGCCACATCGGTGCCACAGGTACTGATTACACTGCACTACGACACCGGAGGGGAGGCCCTCCCGCCCCCGCCAGAAAACACCGACCAGAGGACCCCTCTACTCAGCCAGATCAAGAGATCTTACACCAAACTCCTCAATTCACGGAAAAGCTACCAGGACTGAGGGTTGGGCCCCCGTACCAGGGGCGTGTGCCTCCTAAGGTAGCCCTGCTTCTAACAGGATCAACACTGCAAGGACACGCTACAGCCTCCCCGTTTAAAAAACGAAGTCCCCCCAGGACATACAAACTCTTCACGACCAAACTAGGGCACCCAGCCAGCTCCTTAAGGCCGGGAATCACTGTGTGGGAGCACCACGAACAAGCTACCGGTGCGTACACGGCACAACCAGTGAGTGCAAACCCCACTCCCACTACACTCAAGGCTGGGACCTCGGAATATATGCAAGCAAGAGAAAAAATTAGCTACTTATGCCTACACACCTCCCCCCGACAAATTTGCTTCCCCCAAAATGGCAACTGAGGCGGCAACACATGGGGACACAGCCATCATGAAAGATGATGTAGCGGCCTTACTGGCAGAGATGAAGAATATGGGGGCCAACATAGGCGGCAAAATCGATAAGATCACAACGCATGGACAAGATTGAGGATAGACTGGACGGAGTGGAAAACAACCAAGCCTCGATAGACACCATGGAGACGCAGCTGGAACATAGGATAACGGAACTCGAGCAGAGGGAGGACGAATACAGGTTGAAGATGGACGACTTGGAAAACCGGGAGCGACAAAACAACCTTCGCTTCTTCGGAGTTCCGGAACAAGACGGGGAGACAGAGGAAGGCCTAAGATCAACACTCCATGATATCATTAAGATCTTGGTTGCCGACGACGAGATCGACGAACCAAGGACAGAGCGGATCCACTGGGCTGGAGGCCCGGCGGGAGGACCGAGGGGGCCTACTTTTGATCCGGTGCAAGATTTATGCTCAACTGTTGTAAGTTAAGGTTTGAAAGGGGAGGGGACGTAATGAGGGCTCAGACTCATGTGCCAGCTATTGTTAGTAAAAGGACCGTGAGTTAACGGTTCCTGCTGGTGGTTCATGGCTGGTTCAGTGCGATTAACTGGACCTGCTCGGACGCCGTTGTATGGGGGTTAGGGGGGAGGAAGGAGGGATTGCAAGACATAAGGGAGACAAAAAGTGAAGCAGATTTCTTGATCACCGCTGGGAAGGGTAAAACAGTGCAGGTAGAAGAAGCGATGCCCGGGGAAGGGTGACTTACTAATACGAATGTCTTCACGTTGTGTACAGATGGCCAACCCTGAAGGCAACACACGAGGCCCCCTGAGAGTGGGGACACTTAATGTTAAGGGACTCAACTCCCCGACTAAGAGATCATTGGTTTCCAGGGAATTCCGGAGGGCCAAAATTGACATTCTGTTTCTTCAAGAAACTAAATATTTGAGGGGGAAAGAGAGACCTGTCATGGGGAGAAACTGCGGAATAGAATTCTGGGGCTCGTGGGTACTGCACAAGGGGGGTGTGGGGATTCTAATCAAAAAGGGGATCGAAATTCAAGTCACTAAAACCTGTTCGGATGAGGAGCGTTGTGCCTTGTTAGTGACCGGGACTATTGGGGGGTTGAAGTAACGCTGGCCACGATCTACTCTCCCAATCTGGGACAGCTCAGGTTTCTTTCCAGAACCATCCCGAAAATAATGCTGGAGGCTACTGGTCACATTGTACTGGGTGGAGACTTTAATCTCTGGGCGAATCGGGACTTGGATCGAAAGGCGGGCAACCCAACCGCTGATGATGAAACAAGAGGGGATAGCAATGACTATGTTAGTATAATGCAAGTATATGCGCTGACACCTTCTATTCGGCCCCCCACAACACATTCACTCGCATAGATTATATTTACCCCTCACGAGACCTGTACAACACCACATCGCATTCAGAAATCGCTCCAATAACATGGTCCGATCACGACATGGTCTTAACTGATATTCACTGGGAGGACTTGCCGACTAGGGGGGGGAAATGGAGATGTAACAAGGCCCTGTGGAGAGACCAGGTCTTTAAGGACGAATTGGAAACAGAGATTGGAGAATATTTTAAAACCAACAATACTGGGGAGGTCCCTAAACAGGGAGTGTGGGAAGCAGCGAAGGCAACTTGGAGGGGAATCCTCATACGGGAGGGGGCCAGGAAGAAAAGGGAGAGAGTGCTCATTGAAAACAAGCTCAGGGGTGAAATATGCCGGCTAGATAGAGGCCAGAGAAGGTGACACCACGGACCCCAGCAAGATTCAGGAGGCCAAAATAAAACGGGAAGAATTCCGTCACTTAGAGCATGACCAGATAGTGCGTAAGCTGCATCTACTGAAACATAAATTTTATGAAAAAGGAGATAAAGCCGACGCACTACTGGCAGCTAGACTTGGGCTCCAACGGCCAGAGCGTAGGGTAACAGAGCTAACATACAATGACCCTACACAGGAGCAACCTAAACCCTCTATTGTTGAATTATTTGCTGACTTTTACGAATCCATTTACACCTCCGAAATTGATCCTACCTCAAGTGAGATAATTACTTAGCCGACATCGGTCTCCCCAGGTTTGCACCCACGGACTCGACCCTCCTTGAGTCCCCCATAACAGAGGAAGAAATACAAGAAGCGATCAAAAGACTAACCCTAGGCAAATCCCCTGGCGAAGACGGATATACAGCCGGCTTCTATAAAACCCTCAACACCCTCCTTACTCCATTCCTGGCCGAGTTGTTCAACAAAATTCTCGAATCAGGCGTTTCCCCAGACTCTTTTGTCCGTGCACTTATAACGGTCATCCCCAAGGAAGGAAGAGACCCAAAGCAATGCGGGTCGTAATCGCCCCGTATCCCTACTTAATTTGGGCGCCAAAATTTATACAAGGGTACTAGCCGCCAGATTGGAGACCCATATGCCCCACCTTATCCACCCCGATAAGGATGGATTCATAATTGGGCGACAAGGAGCGGATACCATGAGGAAGACGCTCAATTTAATTGCTGCCTCCCAAACTATGTGCGACGATCCCGCCTTACTCTCCATAGACGCTGAAAAAGCCTTTGATAGAGTAGAATGGGGCTTCCTAGCCGCAGTCCTCCGCACAGTGGGAATAGGACCAAAACTCAGAAGGGGTATACAGGCAGTCTATACCTCACCTAAAGCCTCAGTAGCAGTTAACGGGGGGTACTCGAGGTGGTTTGAGCTCAAACGCGGTCCCCGGCAGGGATGCCCACTCTCGGCCATTCTTTTCGCCTTATCGGTCGAGCCCTTGGCCCAAAAATTGAGAGAGGACACCCAAGTAGAGGGCATGCGGCTGGGGCAAGTGGAATATAAGGTGGCGCTGTACGCCGATGATTTACTCCACGTGACTAGCCCCAACACATCCATCCCCAGGGCACTCAACCTCCTAGAAGAATACGGCCGCATATCGGGGTTTAAAGTTAATAAATCCAAATCCATACTTTTCCCTTTCCAGGGGTCAGTAGAAATGAACAATGATAAATATCTGCCCTTAGGCCTCACGATAGAACACCAAAAACGAAAGTATCTAGGGATACATGTCACGAGATCATTGCGAGAGCTTTACGATGCTAACTTCCCGGCGCTTCTTGAAAAGTTCCACGCGGACCGCGCCCGGTGGGACAAACTGACCATATCCTGGCTAGGACGCCTTAATGCAATAAAAATGACCTGCCTTCCGAGATTTCTATACCCCTTTCAAATGCTCCCCATCCAGATGGCGTGACAATTTTTCATGTAGGTCAAGAAGGCAATTATGAGATTCCTATGGCAGGGGAAGAAGGCTAGAATAGCATACCCCAACCTGATGCTGCCTAAAGATAAAGGCGGGGTAGGACTCCCTGACATGCAAAAATATTATGAGGCGGCCCAACTGCGAGTGCTCATTCCCCATCTCCGCAACCAAAAATTGCCCTAGTGGATTGCCATGGATAACCACTACCTGTCCCCGGCAACAGTTTCTGAGTGGCTATGGTCCCCTAGGAGGAGGGTGTTACAGAGAACTAAAGCGCACCCGATGTTTGAAAACCATATGGGACATATGGCGGGAAGGCAAAGGCATGGCAAAGATCACCACGTGGCCGTCACCACTGAGCCACCTATGGTCCCCCGGCATCAATGACCAGATCCCCAATGTGGAGAGATTCCAGTCCTGGTACGAAGCAGGTCTAGAGAGGGTGGGCAACTCCTTAAGAAAGACTCATTCATCTCGCTTCCTGAACTGGAGGAAGCACTGGGAGTGGGTACACTGTCTGTGTTCCACTTCCTGCAGATTAAAGGTGTCTTGACGAAACCCGAGTGGAGGGACACACTAAGAAGGAAACTCACCCCGTTTGAAACCATATTGGACTGCAGAACAGAAATGAAATGTTTAATTGCAGCCCTATATAAGGTATTAATAGAAGCAGGTGAGGGCTCCACGGAACCCCTCAGGCAGCGATGGGAAAAAGACATAGGGGACGACATCGACCCAGAACACTGGGACAGGATATGTCGAGCTGCGCCCAAAGTCTCGATCTCGTGTCAATATAAACTACATGCAATCAAGCTATTGAACAGATGGCAATATAATCCACACAGGCTTTCCAAAATGTACCAGTCATCCAGTCCATTCTGTTGGCGAGGGTGTGGGTCCGTGGCAGACTACTGGCACATGTGGTGGAGCTGTCCACGTATTCAAATGTATTGGAAGTAGGTACAAGGGTGGATCAGGGACCTAGACGGAATCCAGAGAACAGCTGACCCCTATCTTACCCTGTTCGGATTTGAGAAAGTTGATGATGAATGGAGGAGGGTCACAGACATAGCTGCACACTTGTTACTAGCTGCCAGTGCTGTGATAGCTGCAAAATGGAAATCCCCTACTGTCCCAACCGAAAAAGAGTGGGTCAATGTAGCCTCCAATATGTGCATTATGGAAAAGATCACATCCTCCATACATGGGAGATCCACACAATGTGATATCCTATGGATGGAATTCCTTAACAAGTACATGCCAGGAACAACACACTAACGCCAAGAGACAGACCAATCCCACGCCCTGAACCGTGGGAGGTCTCCTCACCAGCAAACCATGCAATGCACTGCAGAGAAATACTACGACAATTCCCCCAGCAAGGGGGCCTCTAACGCCTCAAATGCCTCTAACGCTTCTAACACCTACCGAACGGCTCGCTGATCATTGAATAATGCTATCCTCAGCGGAAGTACCCAAAGTCTTGCGGGGTGTGGGGAGGGAAGGAGGGAGGGGGGGAAAAGATGAAAGAATTGTTGGAAAATACTGCTATATCACAGCGGGGTTACTTTGGTACCGAAAGTTCGTAAGGTTAATGTTGAAATTGTGCGATTGGATTGTCATAGAATGTCCTTTCCGACGATACAAATACAAATGTCAGTTAATTTCCTGTGTAATGCTGTTACCTTGTACGCAACAAATTCTAATAAAAACAAATAAAAAAAAAATCTCACTGGGAGTGGTTATGAACATTTTCAGCACCAATTATGACAAAACCCTGATCAAGTATAGAAATCAAATCTTGTTTCACTAGAGAGCACAAACCTCTTTTTAGATCAGATGGGTTAAGTAAATATCTTAATTCGGCTGATATAATACTTCTCCAGGAGACGTGGCTCTTCGGGATGGTTCAATTTGATGGGTATACTTCATATTTGCACTCTGCTACGGGGGGGAGAAAAAGGACGTCCATATGGTATGTTGGCCATGTTAGTAAGTAATAATTTGAAAGCTAAAGCGTGTACGGAAGTTGAGAACGATAAGAATGTTTTAGTAGTTGAAGAGCACGTTGACACAAACCATAAATTGCTTTTGGTAAATATCAATGATCCTCCTGGAGTCTTTTTTACAACAGATATTCAACTTAAGGTATTTAATCTGCTGGGAATAAAGTTTGCAGATAACTATGATATAAATGTCTTTATTAGTGGTGATCTGAATGCTAATTCTTATAACTGAATCCAAAAGTGCACTGATTAGGAGTGCTCCTGAATTCCAACACGGATGCGCTCAAAGTATGCCTTGAGATGGTCCAACTTTTTTGAAGAATTGGATGTGCTAATCCTTAATGGTGCAGCTAAAGGGGATATTCCCTCAGCCCCACCGTGGCGTAGTGAAAATAGATATTTCACGTTAGATTTCATCCACATATGTGAAATATTGTTTCGGCAGACTGGAATTGCAAATATAATTTACAGATTATAGCGACCATGCAATATTGACATTTAGATATCAACTTCCTGCTATGATGTGTTCTTGTTTTGATATGGTGGGGATCAGTAAATAATAATTCAGGTGGTAATAGGCTGGGATGGATGGAGAGAAATCTGGAAAAAGCAAGAAAGTGCAATATTTATGTCAAGGATGAATATTGTCCTATGATAAATGCTGATATAGTATCCTAGATCTTTCCATGGGCAACTTTATTTCCCTCAAGCAGGGACTAAGGGTGGGGAGGTTGCATGATAAGATGATATGTGCTTGGAAATAAGTTACGCCAGGAGCTGAGGATTGTTAAATCTAATCTGCCATTGGTGGAAAGACTACTATTAAAATGTAAACTGAAAAATGGGTATAATAACTGGATGAAGAGATGTTGGATGTCTGCAGACAATGTGGTTTGGCAAAGCACGGTGAAGGTGCTGGTTGATGGAGATAGTAAAAAAACTGAGCTAAATATAAATCTGACTAATAAAGGAGGTTATTTGAGCATCAGTGAAGCATCCTGGAGAGAACATCTTTTGGAGAAATGTTCTGCCAGCGAATATGCTGTGGCAAGAGAATCTACAATAGAAATAGAATTTGAATTAGATGACGTCATTAAAATAATCAAATGTCTTAAATCCTCACAAGTACCAGGGCCTGATGGTCTATGTAATCTGATTTTTTTTAAAAAGCCAATCCGCCATTGTGGGCTGACATTCTAAAGATCCTGTTCTCAAAAATAACAAATACTGGGTGGGTACCTGAATCCTGGAAGATATTGCACTTAATCCATGTGTATAAAATAGAGCAGATGGATATACCAGCTAACTATCGTCTGCTTACATTAACTGATGCTACTAATAAAATCTTCTGCTCCGTGCTCTTAAAGGAAATAAATAACTGGGTTGAAAAAGAGGATGCATCTGCAGCTTTCAGACTGGTTTCAGGAGTGGGTGTTCAACGAATATGAATATCTTTATTTCTAACACCCTCCTGGAACAGGCTAAGGTGAAAGTCTTTTCCTTTGTATCTTTTATTTGTAGACTGCATTTGACAGTGGATAGGTTACAACTTTGGGCAAAACTGCTAGAGGCAGATTGAGCAATATGTGTGAACTCTCTGAACAGATACTAATCAGGAGGGGAGTCAGGCAAGGATGTGTCTTGGCTCCCCTCCTGTTTAATTTGTATGTTTCTGATTTTGGCAGTGTCTTCGAAGAAAAGGTGAATGCCTTTCCCAAATTGTGTTGAAATAAAGTTTGTTGGCTTGGATATGTGGATGAATTGATAATGTTTGATAATACCTTTACGGGAATTAGTCATAGTGCCCAATCGACCATAAAATATGCATAATTAAATGGGTTAAAGGTAAATCTTAAGAAAACACAATTTATGTCAGCTTGTAGGAGATACGCAGGGAGGTTCTCTATCAGTAATAGCCTGGGCGTGATAGATAGGGTGATAAGTTACAGGTACCTGGGATATGGTCGAGCTACTGGAAGTAAGAATGAAATATTGTTAAAAAAAAGAGATAAAGCCCTATTGACTGTCCGCTATTACCCAGTTTTCTAAACAAAAAAACAGCATGTTACGGCCTTATTGGAGTTGTACATTTATACAAATTACCAGCAGCCTTTTTGTACCCTTTAGAAACATCTTATGTTGACTTGAAAGGTTAGGCTGATCATTTAGAAGTTGGTGAATAGTATCAGTTGGTGCGCTCTAACCCTTTTTTTTAAGTTTCTGTTGTCTAATTGGGTTTCTGACTAGTCCAGACTTTATGGTGGTCAGTGGCTGCAAGGCTGTACAGGGACCGGTATTCACAGACCGTTCTGTAATTAAAGAGTAGGGGTTTGAGTGTCTCTGTTAGCCCATGCGCATTTCAAGTATGCAATATAGTTGCATGCAATTTTTCATCAATAATTTACAAATGGACACTAGCTAGTGATAACAGGCTTGTTGGTTTTAATACAACTTAATCAGAGTATTTACATCCGTGATTTACAACAAATGTGTTTCAGTGGTTTGTGCCAACATAACTCCGCTAGGTGGCCTGTGCGTTTGTTTTGCCCTTTCTTGGGCTTTTCCAAGGAACTAGTACATTGGTTTATTATATTCTGTGGTTATCATAGGTACAGTGCAATATATACATAGTGTAGAAATTTGCAGTCAAAATTCATAAAGACTTGTTCCTTAGTCTTGTATTGATGAAAGTTCTGATTGAACAAATTTCTGTGGTTCTTTACAGTTTTGGTAAGTAGTTCACAATTGTGTGATTTTGCTAATGTTGAACATTCTGCAGCATCTAGCAGTCCATGTTCTGCTTTATGCCATTTTTTGATTAGTTGTTCTTGGTTCTGATAGTGGGTGACATCTATATCATTCCCTATTGGGATGGTCCTCGCTGAGGAACGGACGGATATTGATACAGCGAGCACCATCCCAATAGGGAATGATATAGATGCCACCCACTATCAGAACCAAGAACAACTAAATGCGGAATGTTCAACATTAACAAAGTCACACAATTGTGAACGACTTACCAAAACTGTAAAGAACCACAGAAATTGGATCAATCAGAATAACATTTCTCAGCTGGAAGTAGGACGTTGAAGGCCATTAATGTCTCTTGTACATTGGCAAATTACAGCATCAGCTTGTGGGGTGTGATAGCTCAAGCAGCTGAGAATATCCCTGAAGGGGAAATGAGAAGGTGTCCTGAATATTATCCAGGATGGCAAGGAGGCGGCGTATCAATCCTTACAATCGGGTTTGGACACCTTTGATTGCATGGGCCGTTCCATGTCAGCTCGCACAGTCGCAAGAAGGTTTGCGTGGCTGCGTAAGTTGGGATTTGCCCCACATTTGCAATCAAGGCTGTTAAACATGCCATTTGATGGATATCACCTTTTTGGCACCAAGGCTGACTAGAGTATTGAGAAATTGCAAGCCTCAAAGGCGGCTGCTAAATCTTTAGGAGCGGCAGTACGCCAACCTCAGCAAAGCCAGACAACCTCTGAGTTGGAGAGGTCGTTCATTTTGATTTTAGTCTTCAGTCTGTCGGGTCAGGGGCCAGTTTCCCCAGTGAGGACAAAGAAGATTCCCTCGTGGAGCACAAGGGTGCAGAGGTAGAATCACCCAAGCATTCTGAGCTTTATTACATACCGCTGTAAGTACTACTCCAAAACCGCTTTGAGCCCTTAACCCACAGGTCTGTAGTGGGGGGCAGATTGACTCAGCATCACAAAAAATGGCGAAGCATTACTTTGGATGCTTGGGCACTGCAAACATTAGCCCAGGGATATTGCCTTTTCGTTTTTGAAAAGATCTCCAGATTGTCCCCCAATCAATCTCTTCAGTAGCCAGACCTACTTCTGCAAGAGATTCTCTCCCTGCTGGAGAAAGCTGCCCTGTAAAAGGGTACCTTTAGCAGAGAAATACCAAAGTTGGTACTCCACTTATTTTCTAGTTCCAAAGAAATACAGTGGACGGCGACGCATTGTGGACCTGAGATGCTTGAAAAAGCTCCTCAGGAAGGACCGATTAAAGATGGTCACTGTTGTGCAGATCCTCCAGGCTCTTCAGCTCCAAGATTGGATGGTGTCACTCGATCTTCAGGATGCTTACTTTCATGTTCCTATGCATCCCAAGCACAGGAAGTATCTGAGGTTCGCCTTTCATTTTTGGTAAAATGCCTTTTGGGCTTACCTCTGCCCAGAGTGTCTTCACCAAGTTGATGGCGGCGGTGGAAGAGACTCTAAGGAGGGGAGGGATCCACATCTTTCTCTACCTAGACGATTGACTGATTAGAGCTAATTTTTGCAAATAGGCTATTGAACATCTCGGCAGCACCTGCCACTTCCTCCACAGACTGGGCTTCTCCCCAAACTTCAGGAAGTCAGAGGTGACACCTTCTCAAAAGCTGCAATTCATTGGAGCAGTCCTGGACTCTTCCTCGGGGATAGCTTTGCCCCGCCCACCCCTCTGCCCCCGAGTTGAGGGTTCAACATATTTTGCAGATGGTGGAAAAGTTTAAAAATACCCAACATCTACCGAACTTCCATTTTTCTGAGGTTGCTCGGCCTCATGGCATCCTGCATTTTCGTAGTGCCTGCGGCCCACTTAAGGATGAGGTCTCTTCAGTGGGCCCTCAGATCCCAATGGTCACAATTCTCCAGCAGGATGACGGACCTTCAGTCCCGAGCAAGATCGCACAAGATCTCCTGTGGTGGGCTTGCAAGGAGAATGTGAGGATAGGGGAACCTTTTTTGGCAGCCCTGGCTGGAGATGACTGTATAATGAACTCCTCCCTCATGGGATGAGGAGCTCACATGGACAATCTAACAATCGGCAGTCGTTGATCTCCATCAGAATCCAAACTACACATCTACCTTTTAGAGCGGACGCTGGTGGCCTTTTAGCCTTCTGTACGGGGGACGAGCATCCTGATAATGACAGACAACACAGTGGCTATGCATTACCTCTACAAGAGAGGTGCAGTAGGGTCACTACCACTGTGCAGAGAGGCAATGCAGCTCTAGTTTTGGCACTTCAAGAAGGAATCCCTAATTTGGGCGTTCACCTGGAGAAGAGAACACAATGGTGGATACAGTAAGCGGGCAGAACAGTCTCCCACGAGTGGGAATTGGGTCAGGAAGTCCTTCAGAGATCTTCACCCTTTGTGAAACCCCTCAAGTCGCTTGGTTTGCATCAAATACCAACAGGAAGTGCAACCTGTTTTGCTCTTAAAATTCCCATTGTTCAGTTCCTCAAGGCACTGACAAAGATATTAATTTGGTCTTACATGTGTTGTTGGGAGCCCCATTTTAAGACTATCCATTTCTGTCAACTTGGGTTGTTGGCTCTAAAAACTATTTTTCTAGTAGCCATCACTTCTGCCCGTAGGGTGAGTGAGCTTTAGGCTTTATTGTGCAAACCTCATTTCACCATTTTATCCAAGGAGAAGGTTGTTCTGAGGGCTCATCCCTCCTTTCTTACTAAGATGGTGTTGGAATTTCACCTGATGGAGAAAATAGTTTTACCAGCTTTTTACCCACCCGCTCACCCTTCCAAGGATGAAGAGAGGTTACATCGACTAGATCCTAAGAAAGCTTTAAGCTTCTATATAAGCGGACTACCTAACATCAGACAAGACTACTAACTTTTTGTTGGTTACACTGGACATAGGTTAGGGCAGGCTGTGACCAAACAGACTTTCACAGTGGATTATTCTGTGCATCACAGAATGTTATTCCCTGGCTGGTAAGGATGTTCTGGATTATTTAAGGGCACATTCTACCAGGGGAGTGGCAACCACTTCAACCCTTAAGAGGTGTACCAGAGCAGGATATTTGTAATGCTGCAACCTGGTCTTCGTTACACACCTCAAACCATAACTGCCTAGATTCCTTGGCAGGACAGGACACTAGATTTGGGAAAGCTGTTCTTCACAGCATAAATAGGTAACAAAATTAATTAGTCACACTTCCATTTACAAACTGCAATGGGAGTCTATCAAAGATGAGAAATCCTTGGGAGGACACAACCCATTAGAAGAACAAATTCCTTACCTGGTAATGTTCTTTCTACTGGATGTTCCTCCCACAGATTCCTTATCGCCCTCCCAACCTGGCCCTCTCACTGTACGTGGGTTTTGCTGTATTAGATCGTCCTCAACGCCCAAGACTTTTTTGAATCCTCAAGGATGCTGTGCAACAAGAGAGGTAAAACTTGAACTGAGGCAACGGGTGCAGTGCGTGCTATTTATACCAACGACCAAGCGCGGGGATGGAAGCTGTAGAGGGACCTCAACTCGACGCACAGTGCCCTCTGCTGTCAACGTTTCAGAAACTGCAAGCAGGATATCGGTATATTGCCGATGAGGAATCCATGGCAGGAACAACAGTAGAAAGAATATTACCAGAGGTAATTAACTTATTCATCCGGTGGCACACGCTCGGCACACAGTTTGAATCACAACTCACTCGCAAAGAGAGGATACACAAACAATCCTTCTCTTCTCATTTACCCACCCATTGGAACTTGATTCAGGTATCTGCACTGCATGCCCCTACATTTCTCCAATTTTGCAAATATCTCAAAACGTGGCTTTTTCCATAACAGCTAACCAAACACTAATCACAATGGATGTACAGACCAACGCATGGACAGACTGTAACTCCTAGTACTGGGCTATTGTTAGAAGATGCCATACCATACGCTGGCTACCCACACCCTCTACAGTGCTCTGCTGCCCGCCAGCTAGGTCTGTGCTTGACACAATTAAATAAAAGTTCCCCACTGCCATGACACTGCTCATGCTTTGGAATTCCCTTGGACAGCCCCGAGGTCAACCTTCTGTTGGCTTACCAGCGTCCATTCTAACATGCACCCAATGTGGGTATATACCCATGCTAGCCCATTACAAAATGGCAGCAACTGCTCCTGAGTTATCGTATGCTGCGGTTCCAGCTCAATATAGTAAAATACTCACTGAGGTGGCAGCACATTGAGACGATACGTGCCTTTCGTTGAGCGCCTCGCTTTTCACATTTAATTCCCTTACTTCTTATGGCTGTTGTCCTCTTTTGGACTGTTGGTGCTGCCCTGTATTTTCCTTCGGTTTTATCTTCCCTGTTTTCCAGACCTCATTTCCTTTTATTTTTACTGAGTTTTTTTGTCATCTGGATTCATACTGCTATTTTTGTTCTCAACAGCAGAGACTCTAAGGGGTTTTCCCAGGTGAATGGGCCTTCTTTCCTCTCAAATGGCACCTTCCTTTCCCCACTGTCAGTTTTCTTTTCTCATTCAGAGCCAAGGATGGCTGAGTGGATGGGATGGCTGTATTCAACAGTTTGCAAAAAGCATAAGGACAAGCCACCAACCTATCCATCTATACAGTTTTTTCTGAGCGTTGTATTAATCAACAAATGTTTTGTCCATATTCTTTCTAAACACTTTCTAATACTGATCGTTTCCCCCCAACTTATATGTAAGCAAAGCTCTACAGTTTTATCTCGAACATACATGGGACATTTGCTCTACCAGCATATTGCTAGTGTTTTTCAAGACCTTTTCCTCTGGAATATATTTGTAAAGCAGTCTCTTACACAGGCATCACCACATGCTTCCTGCCAACATTATTCCATGGATTCTAGTTCAAAGATGGATGCACAATTTGGCCAGGAAGTGTTAAAAAAATATTTTGAATGGATTGTGTCCTCCCGCGTATTCCTCATCTTAAATATATCCTTACCTTCAGCTATGCTGCTTCGGAAATTTTTTCTCTCTCCACCAGAGGGCGCTCCAATCAAGGCGACGGCGTCGATGTCCCTCGGCGGCATCCGTCGAGTGTCGACGTCATCCGTAGTATAAATGCCTTGAGCGCGCCCGTTGGCCTCAGTTCCGTTTTTCCGTTAGCTTTGCTTCGGATCGAAATAAAACGGCGCTTCAGTCTTAAGCGATTATGTTTTCTTCCTCAAACCCATCTACTCCGAAAACGGGGTTTAAGAAGTGTCAAGGTGCGGCAGAAAAATGTCGCTGACTGACCCTCACCGTAACTGCCTCTGGTGTCTCGGGTCCGAACATCGGATCGATGACTGCGGTTCGTGCCAATCCATGACCCACAAGGCCTTGAAAGAAAGACGAGGTAAACTGGCGGTGGGGGAGGAATCCTCAAAGTTTTCTTCGAGAGGGAAGAAAGACTCGGCTGAGTTTTCGGCAAAACACCATAAAAAAATCACGATCGAGGAGTAGATCAAGGAAGTCCTCTTCTTCTTCGTCCAAAAAGGCGAAAAAGAGACATCACCGATCTCCTCCTTCTTCTTCTTCTTCTTCTTCTTCCTCGACTTCGGAGGAAGTTATTACTTGTCCAACTAAACATGACTCCCCTAAAAAGTGAGAAGCGTTTAGAGAGTCCATGATGAACATTTTTGAGAACGCGGCCCAGACCCCCTCAAAAATGTCTGTTGAAGGTCATGCCTCTAGTCACAAAAGTGACAGAGGAAGGTCTAAAACTAAGAAGTCCGACAAGAAATTGTCGAGGGTGTCTTCTAGGGACTCTTCCTAGACACCTAAAAAGACAGACTCTACGAAAAAGACTTTCAACGTCGATAAGTCATTAAAGACTTTGACAAAAACATCTCCGAAGCCTCTGTCGAAGGCTGTCGAGTATAAAGGGTCGACGACCCAACAGAAAAGTCACGTTGAATATTTTATCGACGACCTCGAAGATTTCTTCGACGGCGTCGAGTGTTTCAAAGATTACTTCGACAACATCGACTGCCTCGAAGATTCCTTCGACGCCATTTGTAGTGCCTTCGAAAACATCGACGAATACCTCGACAACATTGAAGGTAACGGCCACGACTTCGACGCCATTGACGCTTCTGTCGACGTCGACACCAGGGTTGAAAGATATTCCTGAAAAAATATTTCACCCTGAAAACAGACATGATTTTTTCCATACTATGTCATCTGTATATGGAGAAATGTCATCAGAAAATGAAGAATATGAATAACAAGATGAACCTGAGGTTACATCAGCAGGGGTAAAATATGGAACAAGAGATGTTCCAGAGGAATTAATAAATCCTCAATCAAAAATGCGGGATTTGTATGAATGTTTACAGTCTGCAAGTGGAATAGACACATCTCCTGAATATGAATTTGAGAGACCAGATCCAGCAGAACATGCTGATCTGGGTTACAGAAAACCCATGAATAGAGTAACAGTTTATGGGGTGGGGTAATAATTCACCTGTATACCAGGATGATGATATGACAGATATTTTGTCAGGAGGTCCTCAACCAGACCCCATACTTCCTTTTCATATTGCCCTGCAAAGGAGAGTAAATGCTGCTTGGGAAAGACCAGAATCTAGTCCAGCAGTAAATAAAAAATATGTGGCAAAATACAGACCTTGTAACTCTGACCCAGAGTATTTGAGTAAACATCCTTCTCCTGAGAGTCTGGTAATTCAGGCAGCCACATCAACAAAAAATGCTGCATACCCCACTATACCCCCTGATAGGGATGACAAGAAAATAGATACTTGGTCGAAAACGATCTTTACATCAGGGAGCATGGCTATGAAGTCTACCAATGTATCTTGTACATTGGCTAGATTTAATTATACTCTGTGGGACTGCATGTCAGCGGCAGCTCAACACATCCCGGAAGGAGAGGAACGTGATGGTTGCCTATCCATAATTAAGGATGGTAAGGAGGCTTCGGGAGAATGCCTTCAAGCAGGTTTGGACACTGCTGACAGTATCAGCAGGTCCATGGCGTCTAGCGCAGTGCTACGCAGATTTGCGTGGCTAAGCAAGTCAGGTTTTGCACCAGATGTTCAATCTAGACTCCTTAACATGCCATTTGATGGCTCGAGGTTGTTTGGCAGCAAGGCGGATGAAAGTTTGGAGAAGCTGCAGACCTCCAAGGCAGCGGCAAAGTCACTTAGTGCCGCTATACGACAACCTCGGCAACGCCCCTACACAGGCTCATCTTCCTGGAGGGGTCGTCAGAGGCGCTAGATCTGCCCCAGCAGCAGCATCTGTCCCTTCAGCCGCTGCTGGAGCTGCTGCAAAACCACTCTGAGGTTTTGACTCACAAGACCCCAGTGGGAGGCAGGATCTCACAGCATCTGAAAAAATGGCGGGGCATTACTTCAGATGTTTGGGCACTGGAAACAGTATCCCGAGGTTACTGCCTTCCTTTTCTAAAGAAACCTCAATCACCCACCGGAATACAACTCTACCAAAAATCCAGACCCGCTCCTGTTGCAGGAAGTTTTAACCCTGCTACAGAAAGGTGCAATAGAACATGTACCTGTAGCGGAGAGGAACAAGGGTTGGTATTCCCCATATTTCCTCATTCCAAAGAAGGACGGAGGACTGAGACCCATCTTGGACTTGAGAAACTTGAACAAGTTCCTCAGGAAGGACAAGTTCAAGATGGTCACTCTTTCTCAGATCCTTCAGGCTCTCCAACTTCAAGACTGGTTGGTATCATTGGACCTTCAGGATGCTTACTTTCATGTGCCAATCCATCTCAAGCACAGAAAGTACCTGAAGTTCGCGATTGGAAACTCTCACTATCAGTTTCGAGTTCTGCCTTTCGGGTTGACCTCCGCCCCAAGAGTTTTCACCAAGTTGATGGCGGTAGTGGCAGTGAGTCTCAGAAAAGGGGGGGATTCATGTCTACCCCTATTTGGACGATTGGATGATCAGGGCACGTTCTCCAGAACAAGTCCAGGATCATCTATCCAAGACTTGCCACTTCCTTCACAAACGAGGGTTTTCTCAGAATTTAAAAAAGTCAAACTTGATACCATCACAGAAGCTCCAGTTTATAGGAGCACTCTTCGATACTTGTTCAGGCAAAGCCCCGAAACCATGATCCTAATTGCCCCCGATTGGGCCAGGAGAACGTGGTACCCGGACCTTCTCGACATGTCCATCTGCCCTCCAATACGTCTTCCAAAAAGAGAGGATCTTCTCTCGCAAGAGGGAGGTCACGTTCTCCATCCAGAGGTCAGCGTACTCAACCTTCACGCATGGCTTCTGAGAGGTTGAGATACAAGGATTGGGACCTTCCGGATGATGTTATGGAGGTGTTGCTTTCGGCCAGAAGGCCAGCAACAAAATCTTTGTACCGGTGTTGTTGGAATAAATTCAGTAACTGGTGCAGGGATAAGAATGTGGATCCTTTTGAATGTGACATTCCAATGGTATTATCTTTTCTATTACATTTAGCTAATCTGGGGCTCCAGGTTAAGACAATAAAAGGATATGTAGCAGCGCTATCTATCTTCAAGCGCTCATCAGAAGAAAGATCTTATTTTAAGATACCCTTAATAATACAATTTCTAAAAGGTTTAAACAATGTTTTTCCACCAGTACCTTTTCAAGTTCCTGTGTGGGATTTAAATTTGGTACTTAAATTTCTGACATGTGCACCCTTTGAGCCTTTACATTCTTGTCCGTTAAGGCTTCTTACATTAAAAACTATACTTTTAATTGCATTGACATCAGCCCACAGAGTAAGTGAGTTGCAGCACTTTTGAGTGGTCCTCCTCACACCATCAGATAAAGATAAAGTTGTCCTTCGAGTTAAACCATCTTTTCTGCCAAAAATAGTTTGACTTTAATCTGTCACAGAAAATAATTCTACCTGCGTTCTACCCTCCTCCTCCTCACACATGTAAGGAAGAGGAAAGACTGCATAGGCTAGATCCCAGAAGGGCTCTAAGCTTTTACATCTCAAGATTGTCAAAGATACGTCAGTGTGGTCAACTTTTTGTGGGATACACTGGCCGTAAATTCGGACTAGCCGTAACCAAACAAACATTATCAAGATGGATAATTTTAGCCATAACAGAGTGTTATAGGCTAGCCAGAAAAGATCCCCCTGAGGGCTTCAGAGCCCATTCAACTAGGGGCATAGCAACTTCAACAGCACTTAAGAGGGGTGTCCCTGTGCAAGATATTTGTGCAGCAGCCACATGGTCATCCATGCATACTTTCATCAAACATTATGCTTTGGACTCCACTACATCTCAAGGAGTTTTATTTGCCAAATCTGTACTACATTCGGTACATGAACAAAAAAAGGAATAATCAGGATGAAGAAGATCCTACAAGTAAGCCAGTTGTGCCGTGCATGTATGTTTATTTTACATTGACACAGTCCTTTTTTAGTTCATTCAACAATTTATTTTACAGGTCTTTCGATAAGCACGAAAGTTTTTTGGCATCAAACGGACAAAAGTGATTGTGAACGGTGGTAACACGGGTTAAGTGTCAACCTCTGATGTATTGAGGTTAAAACTCCACACTGAAGTACATTCCCTGTATAGATGTGATAGAGAAAGAACTATCAAGCAGGGAAAGTATACCTGAGGCTTGAAAATGGCCCCAGGGTTAGTTCACACAAGGTGTACACAACAGATATTTACACAACATACACAAGGGGGAAGATACAGTTGTGTCACGGGGATCGACACAGGTGTGTTTCGGCCAAATCATTGCTTGATTGAAGCCGGTCTATATGCTGGCCTTCGTCAGGAAAGGCACCATTGGTGGTGCTGTCCGTTGATTCTGCTGCTCCGGTGGCAGTGGCAAGCTGGGAAATATCCTCACGTGGTTGAAGGATAGTGTGTGCGTGATTGCACTTAGGAATATGCCTGAGAGTGCTTCAGGCCGACATCTCTCGGGTT
Source organism: Ambystoma mexicanum (assembly GCF_040938575.1). Taxonomy (NCBI): domain Eukaryota; kingdom Metazoa; phylum Chordata; class Amphibia; order Caudata; family Ambystomatidae; genus Ambystoma; species Ambystoma mexicanum. Next base: position 953,712,151 of record NC_090923.1, on the reverse strand, counting down.
CCCGCTGACTGTGAAGGGCCACAGTGGGTCCCAGATCGCAGTATGTCTGGCGTACCCCTGTATACGGGTCCTCAGCTCGAAATGAGTCGGTACATGACTAAAAGGCATCTGTACTCCCGCCTCCAATACAAAACTGCTTTGGGAGTCTATCTAAGATGAGGAATACGTGGGAGGACGCAATCCATTCGAAGAACAAGTTACTTACCAACTGTAACGTTCTTTCGATTGGATGTTCCTCCCACGTATTCCTCATCGACCCTCCCATCCTACCCCACAGTACAGTTTACGTGGTTTACACTCTAAATTCTTTCAAGGCTTGGGTCAATAAGAGGCACGCCTTTGTTTATAATACATGGGCTCTGATACGAAAAAACAGAACTGAGGCCAACGGGCGCGCTCGAGGCATTTATACTACGGATGCCGTCGACACTCGGCGGATGCCGCCGAGGGACATCGTCACCTCGAGTGGAGTGCCCTCTGGTGGAGAGAGAAAAAATGTCCAAAGCAGCAAAGCTGAAGGTAAGGATATATTTAAGATGAGGAATACGTGGGAGGAACATCCAATCGAAAGAACGTTACAGTTGGTAAATAACTTGTTCTTTGGTTTGAACTGTGTGCTGTTATGTTTTATTTTGCCACCACCGACCTGTAAATGGAATACTTGAAAGTCTCCCAAACCTATGGTGGAGAGTGGATGAGAAGTAGTAATAACTACTGTACCCCTAGTCAGTCTTCTTCCTTCGTATGTTGCACCTTCCATCCCTTTGTACTGAGAAGACTGCCGGAAAGTGTAAGTGTAAGTGGGAGTGCATGCATGGGTATGTATTGTACATGCACCCTGTTATTTTCTTTAAATATGCTGTCCAATATATTCCTCTGGCCCGGGTTTCATCCCTTGCACAGAGACAACATCCCAAATATATGAAGATGGGGTACTGTGGACTAGCAGTAGAGTAGTCGCTATCTTGGATAACCATATTTTTTTCTACTGTTTCCTAGATGAAGCAGACAGTCCTGTCCCCGGGGGTTAGCAGCTCTTTCCATGGCATGGAAGTTTCCAAGCTGAAGGCAGATCTGGAGAAGCAAAACATACGTTTTGAAGAGGAGTTGGCGAGGCGAGATGTGGAACATACCAGCGAGATGAAGATCCTTCGGAAAGAGCTGCAGGACAAAGAGGTTCAGGTGCAGGCTCTTCAGAGTGAGATCAGTGTGATGCAGGGAAAGATTGGCAAGGCTAGGAATGCCAGGTGAGTGTACTTTGTGCTCATTGCTGAATAGACATACTGCAATGTGGCCATCTGGACCCAGCATCACACAGGGCCCAAACCTTTAAAGTATTATATGTATGTGAGGCTCAATGTGAAGATACATAATCATGTATGCGCATAAACTTACAGTGAAACTCCTTTCTCATTGCCAACTGTTGTGATTTTTCAAACATGCAGAGGATAAGATGTAGGCCTAGGTAGCAGCCATGACCGTGCTGTGGAGGTCCAATCCTAAACTCAGTCTGCAGGTGTAGGGAAACCATGATAGACTAGGTCTGACCATTATGACTACGCCATCCGAGCTTAAGAGCACACTGTGACAGAGCAGGCTGAAAATACAATTCTAGATCAGGCGGCAGTCCTGCCCAAAGCATAGGAAACATACCGTTGTAGACCAATAATAAGACTTGGCTCTGCAGTTCTAGTGTGCATGATTCAGTCCTGTATAGCCAGCATGACTGATAACTGCTCAAACATGTAAGAAACAAAATGGCACCAATACCACCAACATAGCTTGGCATAGATACTATCGGACAACTCTTTTTAGATGGCTGATGATCCTGTCTTCTCTCCTTTTTTGTGTAATTAGCATATATGAACATGAGGAAGTTGTTCTGGAGATGAAAGATAAGAATGAACGCGAGAAGAGTTTATTGAAGGAAGAGAACAATAAGCTCACACAGGAGCTGGATCGGGTAAGTAGTCCGCTGTTGAAATGTTCAAAACAATTAAGCACTTCACAGCAATGCCAATTTGGTGTAGTGTTTTTCACTTCTCATGCCAAGTCACTTGTTGAAACAGAAGAGTGGGTTTCAGGAATGCCTGGGTATAATGTTAAGATGCCTGAGCTATTCAAGCAGCTTGTGATGTATGCTTCAGAATTAACCCTTTGGGACTGGACACACGTTAATCTCATGTGGTTCTGCTCCACAAGTCTGATATTGCTGAATAAACATGCTATAAGTGTCATGTTTGAATTCCAGTTTACTTCCATGGATTGGGGATCATTCATTTTTTTTCGGCATGAGTTCACAGTGCTGCAAATGTTGTAAAATGACATTACATATAATAAACGCAATCTGTTATGTTCATGCTATTTGGGAGTCAAATTTCCTGCATTTAGTGGTTTTCTATCTTTTTTTCCAGAATAGTGTGCAGATTGTGTGGCCTTCTGGTGTATTGGAATGTTGGGGGCAATCTGTTTCCTTCTGCCTGTCATTACTTCTGTCCCCACACGACTCCTTTTCTACTCACAACCCTTTGTTTGCTGCACTCTCGCTTCCCAGCCCTTTCTTCCAGCAATCCACCTTTAATACGCTTTTTATTAATACTAAAAATAGCACACAAGTAACAAATGTTGGCCTATTCAATGGGGCAATGTACATGGACACTTTGACCGGTTTCAAATTATCATGGTGAAAGGTCCATTGTATGCATATATCCAGCGTATGGTACACACACGCACAAAAGGACACCTACCACAAGTAGCACAGCCTGCAGAAATTGAGGCACTGGATCAAAACCTGTACACATACCTGATGCACAGGCAGGCAACACAGACTACATCCTCATGCTTACACTTATAACTTAATTTAATAGATATTTAAAGGAAAGTTAAATGTTGGATATGTCACTGGTTTTCACTGGGTGGGTCTTACATGAAAAATGCTTCAAGATTTGTATCCATGATCAGCCTTCATCAAACAAATATCACCCTCCTACTGCAGCAAGCAACAACTAATTATAGTGTTGGGCTTCTTGGATAATGGCACAGCACATCCAACCTATCAAATTAATTCAGGATTCGAAATTGAGGGGCACTGGGAGCTATTTAGTCCTGCTTCTAACCCAGAAGAGTCAGCTTAAAACCAACTGCTACCATGAGCTACTTTTGGCTCCCCAGGTCAGTTGGTGCCTTTACAAACATGCAAATCTGACATTAACTTTGAGTATTTGAGAAGGATTATAAAGAGGATTTGGGAGGTCACCAGGGGGCGTGCCGATGGAAGTCGAATCGACGTAGACCTCCAGCACCAGGCCCAGCAAAAGTGGACCGAGCCCCCACTTTGTGACCCCCACCCAGCAAACTGCCCCTCCCAGGAGAATAACCAGGATGCTAACCACCTGGGGCATCCAGTGATGGAAGCGCGGGCGAGACAGCACTGAGGTGAAGGAGAAAATGCCGTTTTACGCAGTAAACTAAAACGAAAGTGTTTCCCGACTGCGTCCGGCTCACTCCAGGCGAGTTGCACAAAAAGGGAAGGTCTGTCCGCAGGAGGGACGGAGCAGCGGTGAGGCCGGGAGATGAGACAACCCTGCAGACACGTGTGGCAGAGAATGTGAGGACCTTTTCCCCCACCCATCACCCCCCGTCTACCAACAAGGCTTCTAGCGCCGGAGGGCGATCAGCCCAACAAAGCCCACGTAGCAGGCCCGCTGGTGGTTACATTAATGTGAAAAAGGTACAGGGTAGACGGGCTGAGGCCACGCGACCCATGCCGGGGGACATCACACGTATTTGCCTGGAAGAGGAGGGCCTCCCCTGGGCGAACAAAACGGGGATCTTTCTTCCCCATCAACAAGGGCACGGCACCAGCCACAAGCTGAGGCCAACAGTCATTGATCAAGGCGTAGAGACAAAAGGGGAAAGAGGTAACAGGAGGCTGCTGCGTCTATCCAGAGGATAGGTGGGCACAAGACAAGCCAGGAAGAAAAACCCCAAGGGCAGGACTTGGAGGGGGTATCATTCCCTGACTGAGGAGAGACGGCCCACGGGAAGAGAAGGAGATGTTCCACGGCTGAGACTCAGTCAGGGTGGCCCAGGCGACGCCAGCTCCCCAATCCGTGGGACACTAAGAAGGCGGCCCTGGAGGCACAGGAAGAGGCCAGCATTAATATGTACATGGGTGGAAACAATACCCGTAGCCAGAAAAAAAAGTGGGGGGCACCTGGAGCTCTACCCATCAGGGGGGTAATGGCAGAGGTGTGGGCCCCCAGTCTCTCCCATGGGGCGTGTGCATGCCTCAAAGCAGACCTACAGCTCCGCTCTGACCCGCCGAGAAATCCATCAATGTGAGGGGGATAAAGAGGTCACACTTGAAAGGAGGACCACCTTGGAGCACAGCTACCCTCCCCTCCCGCGCCCTCGGTATGCCTAAAGTTCGCCTAACCAGAGCCGACTAGGGTGAGGGCCCCTGGGACAAACCACTGGGGCGTGTGCCTGCCCTACCTTGAAACCAACTGCCGGTCACAGGGCATAAGTGGAGAGTAAAGGAGAGGGCAATAATCGGCCAGTATTAAACCCGAGGAAGATAAAGAGGGGGAGATACCACACAAGACCCTGTTTGTATGACGAGTGACCAGCGGCTCAACCAGTGATTTCCAAAAAGCATCAATGGAGGTGAGCAATGCTGTCTAGGACTACAGAGCTGGGGGGGAAGTGGGCCCCAATAGTAACAGGCTAGGTGCACCCCAATGCAACATCCACGGCACCTAGACCCCTTACACTCGTCAAGGGTGACTGAGCGCCTCATGGACTGGAGGGCTAAACTGGAACGCGAGTACCAGAAACTCGAGGAGGGGAGAACAAAACCCATCCCTGCCATGACCGAGGTAGGGAGCGATGCAGCGATATCCCTCCTACATGAGGGATATCGCTGCCCTCCTGGAAGAGATTAGAGGAATGAGGGCTGACATGGGCGGAAAAGTTGACAGAATAAATGTGAGGATTGATAGCATGGATGAGCGACTACAAGCGGTGGAACAGAACCAGTCATCCCTCGAAACTTTGGAAGCCCAGATGGATATGAGGATAGCGGAACCGGAATAGGAAAGGGGGCGAAGGTGCTCTGAAGATGGACGATTTTGAGAAGAGAGAGAGAAGGAACAATTTATGATTTTTTTAGAATTCCGGAAAATGAGGGTGAAACGGAGAAAGACCTGCAGAGAACCATACATGAGGTGGTGAAAATACTGTTCGGTGATGAGAACATGGACAAGCCCAAACTGGAGAGGGTCCTCAGAGCGGGAGCGGCTGGGATGGGCCCACGCTCGGTGCTGGCGCAGTTCCATAATTACCTGGACAGACACAAAATCCTCGAAGGCAAGGGAGATAAATTCCATAGCCCTTGGCGCAGGTGGCAATATATCAAGATCTATCCGCTCTTAAACTGGTGAAGAGGCGTTTATGTGCTCCCCTCACGAAGTGGCTCAACGAAAAATGGGTGCGATATCGCTGGGGGTTCCCTTTCTCCGTGTCCTTTGAGGTAGAAGGCTACTGTTATAAACTAGTCACTGAGGAGGACATTAGAAGGGTCACAGAGGAGTTGCTGGGTGGTGAAGGCCAAAAAAGGGCTGACGGCGATAAAGGCCCAGAAAAAAGACGATGGTGCATAAAGGTCCCTAACAGACGTAAAGTACCTGGCTCCAGGAAATTAAGAATGTTTGGATCACCACAGACGGGACTCTCTTGAGACGAGAGAACGGGGGGGAGGGGAACAGAATACAATGTCTCAATGTAAAAGATGTGGGGGATGTTTACATAGCGGTAAAGCGATTTGAGGACAGAGAAAACAGAGTGGGGGCTTGAAGCGGAGAAGCTGAGTTAGGCGGCACGAGAGTGGGAGAGGGCCTCTGGTGAATAAATCTCGTCGGGAGAGATATTTCCGGACGGTGTTGGTTGCCGAGGGGTGGGGGGGTAACAGTCAAGAGGGGGGATGAGGAAGTGGGGGGGGGGGATTACTGTTCTAGATGTTAATGTTCTAATTCAATGGTATGTTGTGGGGAATCAGTTCTACGGGTCCCGATTGTGGAAGTGCTCAGGAGTGAGGGGCCTAGGAGGTACCGATGGGAAAAAGAAAATGTCTGGCTAGGGTGAGATGCAGATAGGCTCCCTAAATGCCTGGATCCTTAACTCCCCCCTCCGAAAGATCCATGGTGTTAAGTGAATTCAGGAGGTCCAAGCTTGATTGGATATGTCTACAGGAAACGCACTGGAAGAAGGGCGGGGAACCCAGACTCCGCTCCCGGGAGGTGATAATGGCCTCCAACATCAATAAGAGGCGAGGGGTAGCAGTACTGGTCTCAATCAGGCTGAGCTTCTCGATGGAGGAGATGTTGGCTGATACCAACGGGAGGTACGTGTTCGCAAAGGGTCTCCTGCATGGGGTGAAGTTCACAATCTGTTAAGTATGTGCCCCTAGTGTGCAACAGTGTTAGTTTTGGGAGAAATGTAGGGCTAGACGAATTCAATTCGCTGAAGGCCAACTGGTGGTCGGTGGGGATTTCAACCTGGTATTGGATCCTCCGAGGGGATCGCAAGAGGATGGGGGAACGAATGACTAAATCCAATACAAGTGAATCTGAACGCTTTAAAGGGGTTAATGAGGTACTGGGTTTGGATGATTCCCTCCACCCGGTACCAGCCGGGGATATGCCGTTCATTTTCTACTCCGCAGCCCACGATTCCTTCTCGCGAATAGACCCGATTCTGGTGGACAAAGGCCTATGAGACAGGTGTTGCAGTCCCAAGTAACACCAATTCCGTGGTCGGATCACGATATGGTGGGTATCACAGTGGACATGGGGGAAAAAGCGAATGCCTTGCGGAAACTGGAGGTGCAATGACTTCATGCTCAAAGACAAAGCGGTGCAGCAGGAGCTGCTTTGGGGGATCAAGGAATACTTACAATTTAACGACACAGGGGAGGTGGGAATCCAATCGGTCTGGGATGGTTTCTAGGCAACCATGCGTGTGACCCTGATGAGATTAGGCTCAGAGAAAAAAATAGAGGGAGGAAAAGGAGGTTGAACTCCACAGGAAAATAGGAGTTACAATCAGGAGGCACCCAGGGACAATATGTCGCCCGCCAAGGCGAAACAGCTCCGAAAATATAAGACCCAACTGAATGTGATACGAACTCGGGAAGCGGAAAAAAACCTGTTCCTGAAACAGAAATATCATGAGAAAGGAGGCCGGGTGGACAAGATCCTAGCATGGAGGCTGAGGGAAGAGAGAAAGAGGAGGTCCATAGGGGTAATAAGGACAGAGGGTGATAGACAGATACATGATGCCCAGAGCATAGGGTCAGAGTTTGTAGAATACTATAGAACCCTATATACATCGGAATGTGTGGGGCAGGGGACCCAAATAGATGAGTTTTTGAAAAAGCTACCAATTCCAGGGCTCCCCAAAGAGAGCCTGCACAACTTAGAAAACCCCATCATCGGGGAGGAAGTCTTGAAGGCTATTACTGAAATGAAAGCGGAATCTGCCCCGGGGAAGAATGGATTAACGATCAAATTGTACAAACTGTTCAGAACTCTGCTGGCTCCACGTTTAGCGAAGGTATTGAACACTTGTCTGGATGGCGAAACCCATCCCCCCACAATGATGGAGGCAGTTATAGTTGAGATCCCAAAGGAGGGGGAAGGATCAGACCAAATGCTCCTCCTATAGCCCCATCTCCTCCTCAACGGAGACGTGAAGTCCTGGGAACATGCTTGGAGGGGAGTATGCCGCTACTACTTCACGGGGACCAGGTCGGATTTATCAACGGGAGGCCTGGACGCATGCATCATGACATTAGACTCCAAAAAGGCCTTTGATGGGGTCGAGTGGCCCTTCATGATGAAGGTACTTGGGAAGAAATTTCCTGAAGTGGATTGCAGAATTATACAACAGGCCGAGGGCGAGGGTGCGGATAAACAGGGCTGTACGGAGTCCTTTGAACTCACGAGAGGCACTAGGCAGGGATGTCCCCTCTCCCTGCTGCTGTATGCCCTTGCAATGGAGCCACTAGCAGTAGCGATTCGAACAAATTAGCAGATCAGGGGTATTGTGGGGGAGAACCTGAATGTAAAATCTCCTTGTTTGCAGACAATGTATTGGCCTACCTCACAAATGTTCGTGTTTCCCCTCCCAGTACTAATGACCCAGATAGCCGAGTTTGGTCTGCTTTTGGGGCTCAAAATTAATGTGGCAAAATCTATCCTGCCGACACTGGCACAGAGCCACTTCTTTGGCACAAAAACGAGCTACCTGGATATGAAGGTCAGCCAGAACAGCATCAGATACCTGGGCATATTGGTGACCAGGGACCTGGGGGAATTGGTGGAGGCGAATTACAATCCCTTTCGCACGAATCTCACGGCCAACTTGAAGAGATGGGCACCGCTGATGGTGACCTGTTATGGAAGAATGACCTCTATAAAAATGAATGTTCTCCCCAGGTTGTTGTATTTGTTCTCTGCAATTCCGTGTCATCTACCAGACACGTTTTTCCAAGACCTCACAGGAGAGCTCTGTAGGTTCATATTTTGTTATTATTATTTTGCATTTATATAGCTCCTTATATACCATTGGTATGGTCTGAAGGCGCTGGTAGGTTGAACGCCCTTGGGAACCGAAGTTCGGGTCAGTGGAGAGGTTAGAGAGAGTCCAAAGGTGCGTGTGCGCACCAGGTATGTGTGCAGCTGGTGTGGGATTCATGTGGTAGCTGCTTCTTAGCGGTAGGTGTGGTGGTTGCGAGATCAGGAGTATGTGTTCGGTCTGGCCGGAGTTATCCAGACCGAGTGTGGCAGCGTTAGGCCTGAGGAGAAACGCCTGGCTGGGGGTGTGAAACCAGCCATGTTTACTTAGTGATGGGGGGGGGGGTGAGCGGCAGATGTTGATATGAGAACAGTTATACCGAATGGTGTCATAGTATCTCTGTTTTCTAGTTGAATGGTGGTGTAAGGAGAGAGTAAGCGTGGGGTGTGATATGAAGTATGCTCTTTCAAAGTTCCTTGCATTCCAAAGCAAAATATGCACGTCACGCAATTCTGAGCGGTCAGGTCTGTTCTATGTGTTTTGTTTCTCATCCGCTGTATGCACTATTCATCCACTCAACGTACTCATCTGTACAGCATACCCATCCGTTTAGCATACTCACGCGCTCTATATATCCATCCAGTCCATACACTCATTTGTTCTGTGCGTTCATCCGCTCCACAGACTCATCTGCCACTCATCAGCTCCACACTCATCCGCTCCACATACTCGTACGCTCTATGTACTCATCCGTTCCGTGTACACTCGTTCGCTCCGCACACTCGTTCGCGCCACATACTCGTTCGCTCTCCACCCATGGGGGAATAAGACCCAGAGAGTAAAAATGGCAACACTAACCCTGCCCAGGGACAGAGGGGAATTCGGGTTCCCGGATATACGCAGGTACTACCATGCGGCTCAAATCGGAGGGATGGTCGAACATATGAGGGATGACTTGAGAACGTACTGCAGCTATGTCATCCCAGAGAGGGGAGGAGCCTGGGGAAGTGAAAAGACAGCCCGCGAGATTCAAAAGGAAACGCATGCTAGCGGCGAGCACCTTGGGCGTGACGTGCAGCATTCTGCAGTTGTACAGAACCTGGAGCTGTCACATGTGCAACTGCGGTAGCAAGAAATGCAGCAGGAGAGAAACCAGACGCACAGCGTCCCGAGGAGACGAGAGAGAGACAGAGTGGTGGTGTGACCACGGGAGCTCCATGGTGGACCCAGGGGTCCAAACAACAACGCTGCGACCATTTACCCCTGATGGAATTGGGAGGACTGAAAAACCAAGATAACAGACCGCCTATCAGGAAGAAGCGAGGCAAGAGAAACTGATAGATATATAAGATGCCAGGAAGAGAGAAAAGGAAGCCTGTCCTGAAACCATGAAGGACCCAGTGACGTTGATCCTCATCACGGAAGGTAAAGGAGATAACGAGAGACCCTGGGAAGGGAGTTTGAATCATTACTGGACTGATACTACTCGGTCATGAGTAAAGATACAACAAGGGTGCATGAAAGTCATTACTGGAATGCTCCTACTCATCACAGTCATAAGAGTAAAGATATAACGCTGATTGAGAATCATTATTTAAATGCTCTTATTCATCACACTCAAGTGAAAGAAAGCATAGCAAGAGACTAAGAATCAGTATTGTAAAGCTCCTACTCGGCACAGTCGGGAGAGAGAGAAAATCCAATAAAAATAATAGAGAAGCCTGAAAGACACATTTATTGGAAATTATCCTGCGGATTATAAAGAATACCAAGAAGGTCCTAGTGACAGATGACACAGAGGAATTTAATAAATAACATTTATGAAAATACCACAGAAAGCTGAGAGCAAAAGTGATGAAAAATTGACTATTAAGAAATATCCCAGAGGGGGAAAGTGATGCTTAGAGAAACAGTTAAGGGAAAGAGAAGGATTAACTATGAAGAAAATAAAGGAAAAGAAAACCAAAGTCAAAATCTTACTTAATGAGCTGGGTGAACTGGTAAAAGCGATTACTTGAGATTAACGGAAAAACATTTATTGAAGATTGATCAAAAGACCAGATATCTCGAGAGAAGGGAGGCATTCTCCGGTCTTTAAGTTGTTAAGAATAGTGGTACAGTCAGATAGGTTCGAGTTGAACAGTGGATGTTTTTTTCGTTTAGACATTCACCGACAACTGACGCGCGTGCACCTTAGTTTTGTTAGGTTGTGAAGCCTTGTAGAATAGGGAAAGATGGGCTTTATCTTATTCTTTAATAAAATCATTAGTAGAATGTCTAATCAGTCTGTTTTCTTCTTCTGACCTAACACAGAGTCTTTACAAAATGTGGCAATCATTCCAGTGTACCTTTTCAAAGAAGGTGTTCCATAAATACCAAATATAGATCACTGGCAAGCTTGGGTGTCCTGTCCTTTGGATAAGTAAGGAATCTAGCTGTTTGGTGCTGTCCCTCCTCTTTAGAGTAGGACTTTCCATTAAATGTTCAAAGTGCATTCTGGTTCTGATTCAGAAAATGTCCTTTATTGGAACAGTTTGAGATCTGTACCACACTTTGGCTTTCCCTCTGGCGGGCCAGTCAGACCTACTGTTTTAAGTCTTCCACAGTTTCAGTCTTCCACCAAGTAGACCTGGCTTAGTGGGTTCAATGGGTGATTGGCCTCATGGCATTCTTATTTCAGATGCTCCAGAATGCCATGCTCAATGTCTCGGGTGGCAGGCAATGACTTTCATTGGTCACATTCCTAATTTAGCAATACAGTAGATCTTCTGAGATCTGCACTGCTGAATATACAGTACCATCTTTATGGTAGGTGGTGTTGCCGTTTTCTCTTGATGAAATGAGAGCATGGCTGGTTGATCAATCTAGAACCCTGTTAAAACTATGATCTTGTGTCTGAAGAAAACCAGCACCACCATGGCAATGTCTTAGAAGGTAATTTTTCAAAGTCATGAATCTTTAAAGACAAAACTCAGAATAAGTGAATTCTGATACTTGCAGACAACAGTCTCTACGTTTTACTTTAAAATGCAATGGTGGAACCAAAAATCCTAATTCGTATTTCTTAAAATGGATTTTTGAGAATGGTCACTCTCCAATCTCTCATGGCCAATTATTATGCCAACGATCAGTGAAAAGGCATACTGTCTGAACTGGCCGTAATTCCAATTTCAGAAGTGGCCATACATGAACAAGTTCTGTGCCCTCTGTTTTGGGTGCAGAGGATGTCCCTTGGTTTATCTGTATGCTTCAGCGACAATGGCAATTGTGGCATGTTAACTTTCTGGATGGGAGGCATAGGAAACCATGCCACTCAGGATGCATTACTGCTACCCAGCAATGACTTGTTCTACTTTGCTGTCTTCTCTGCCCCACTGCCCCTCCAACTCTCCACTTTTCCACTGATATCTGAAACACTGCACACATTCAGGAGTTGACATAGGTTGGCCATGATGCGGTTTAGCAGTGTGTGCTACACCAGTATATACTTCCCATTTTGTAGAGTCGCTGGATCCTTTGAGGATTCATTCAGCGACTATTTCAAGAAGGGAGGGATCTACCCTCTCTATAGCACCTTACGCCAAGGCGCTGTACAGATGCCAATTTACAGTACAATAACTAGAATAGGTATTAATACAATACACAGCAGATAAATGCCTTCAGTAATGAGATGAAGGACACAATTACGATAGAAGTAGAAAGGTTTTCAAAGCAGCACGAAAAGCAGAATAAGAGTCAATAGATCGAAGAGGGAGAGCATTTCAAAGGAGAGGAGCAAGCAAAGAAAGAGCAAAAGCGCACAAGGACGAGGTACCGTTAATAGAAAGTAGGACTGAGTAGAAGAACACTGGAGGGGACATAAAAAGAAACAAGATATGAAAGATGACAGCAGCAAGACCAAAGAGGGTCTTAACTACAATACAGAGAAAGTTACATTTCAGTCGAGAATGGAAAGGTAGCCATCGAAGAGAGGCTAGGCTTGTAGAAATAGTCATGAATGGGAACAGAGTACAAGAGATGAATAGAACAATTAAAGACCGACTATAAAGGAGCGAAATGAGAGACAGGAAGACAAAAGAGAAGTGCAGAACAGTAGAATAGCCGTGAGACAATTCGAGAAGATATTGGAAGCTTAGTAGCAGTAAAAGTAAGAAAAGCCCTAACTTTACAGATGTTAAAAAGATGGAATCGATAGGAGCGGGAAATAATAGAAAAGTGAAGGATGAGTATCAAAATGAAGACCAAGATTACGGGCAGTAAGAGAGATAGGAAGGCGAGAAGGTGGAAAAAGGATTCAAGAAGGAGAAACAGGAGGAGGGATAGTACAAGCTTGAAAAAAACTTCTGTTTTTGAAGCATTAAGAACAAGAAACTGATCAGACATCCAGGTTTTAATAGAGAGACGGGCAGAAAGATTTGTGTGAATAGTAGAGGTGAAGGAAGAAAAAGCCAAAAACAGTTAGGTAGAATCGGCATAGAAGTGATGAGATCCTTGAACTTGGCTCCCTGGTGCCTAAAAATCCGACTATGTAGCATCTGCCATTTAAATATAAATGTTTTGAGAATTGCTGAAGCATTAAGACATTCCAATAGATAACTAGTGGTTGCATATTTGCCAGACTGTGCTGGAGAAAACAAATGGTCCACAGCGTTCTAAGCAAGTTCGTTTTGTCTCGTTTTTCCTCCTGGCCAAGTCTGGTATGTCTTCTGTTTCACTGCTATTGGTGCTTGGAGAATACTTGAAAAATAATATTTTCTTGCTAAATCAAATTGTCTGGAAGCCATTTTAACTGAAGGTCACATCAGAAATTAAGTTGATTTGGAACACTGTTCCTGGCAGTGGAAGATGAATATGTGAACATGCCACATCATTAACCTCTAGGCTCTATCAGCTGTGGAGGCCTATACTATATTCCAGAGGACGATGGTGCTCCCACAGCATCCCTCCTTTTTTCCTGTTTTAAAAAGAAATTGAATGATGGCTTTTTTCTTATTCATCTGAATATGACTAATTTTCCAATTTTCCTTTATTCTCCAGCCACACAATGCATTCTTTAGGTGCATGACATGTGGATGGCACTTTAGTGTTAAAAGGATCAATAAACTAATTTTGCGCAGAAAGGCTGTTGCCTACCAAGTATTGTATTGCTTGCTGATTAGTGTTCCGCATATTTGAATGGTTCTCTGAGCAGTCTTCCTACATCTTGCATACACGTTGAGTTCAGGCGGTTTCATTCCCACTTTAGCACAATGTGCCATGCTTAGGCTTTTAATTGCAATGGAGGTTTGCCACTATTTATCTATATGTGTTTGTACACTATGAGCTGTATGTGATTTTGAGCTGATGCACAATTGTCAGTCTGTGCTAAAGATAGCAAAAAATGTTATCATATCAATTTGTTTAAATACAGTAGAATTCAGAAACAAGGTCTCATACACACAATTCAAAGAGTCTTTTCAGCGTTAATTGAAGTCTTGAGAATCCAAAAGATGAACCTTTTCATTATTCACTGTGGAAAGATACTCCCTTAATCAGGAGTGTTTTAAAATATCTATCAAACAGTAAAGAGAATATATCAGTCAAGTCAAAATAATGAGAGGGAAGGTGTGTGTGTGTGTGTGTGTGTGTGTGTGTGTGTGTGTGTGTGTGTGTGTGTGTGTGTGTGTGTGTGTGTGTGTGTGTGTGTATATATGTGTGATGCAGCATAGATGCCAAATACATCTGGGGGGGACTGCCAACTTTTTTACCAATGTGTCAAGCCTCCTGTAGTGAAAGGTCGTTGTGACTCCAGGCATGTATTACTCAAACTATAGAATGTACCCTGCAACAACTATATTTCAATCTCTATATATGACACCTTGTCAATCCTTATTCTACTACAAAAACAGCACTGCTCTAACGGCACAGATCTATGAAGAATTGACCACTTGTCCTGTTTTCGAGCAGTCATTAAGGTCAAGTCCCAATGCGCTTGTCTAAATAACTGAGTTATATATATCATTCTGTGAAAGTATACAAAGACTAAAAGTAGTTCTCTACTTAACCTTTTTGTAGATATATGAAACACTAAATATGAAGAATTACTGTATCAAATATAAGATGTCACTCCTGATGAAGGGATCCAGATCCCGAAACGCGTAGTGCTCAATATGTTTAATTACTTTTGTTTACTATTAAAAAACTAAACACTGACATTTGTCAAGTACAATTGAATAGCCTATGTACTTACACATTCAAGCATTTTCTATTACTTTAAACAAGCTTAGACTTGTCACAAGATTTGACTGAGCCTACCTCAGTATTAACGGTGTCAGGGGACGGGAGTGTCCGCAAATTAGGACACTATTTTCTTGGTACACATTAGCAGCTTATTGTTCCAGAGCTGCATTTTCTCCCCAGCACCATAAATCTATATATTTAAGATACACGCTTCTAGCATCTCCCTAGACCAACCGCATAAGGGGTGTGCGTTTCACTCAATGTTGTCTTGGTTCCTGCTGCAGGACAGACTCCTGGGCTGAGTTTATTCGGTTTGGTTCTTGATGTTTCGCGAGCTTGGCCGCCTCTGGGTCTGCCACTCCAGCCGGGAGGTCACTTCTTCCTGCCACCCCTCCCAGGAGGAGGTCTTTCCTCCTCTGTAACTCTGCAGGCTACCTTCCTCTCTTGTATTATTATTTATTATGGTATTTTGAGTGCAAACCTAGCTTTGAGAAACAAAAGGGCACGTTACAGAGGTATACAACAATACAGATCTACAACGTAGTGCTGTACAGAGGTATAAAACAGTACAGATTTATTTAATAGATTTGTTTGGAACGTGCCTGATACCATACCAGAGTTCGGTTTCTAAGTGCAAACCAAGGATTCAAACCTCTGTTGCACTACGTGGTCTTGCTTCCAAGACCAGTGCGTTGCCCCTGTACTATCCTCCGTTCACAGATGCATAACTAAGCGCTTTTCAGAGGTAACAATAGAACAGATATACAGCAGGGGTAGGATAGAGGGGCAGAGCTGTACAGGGTGGCAGGAAGGAGAGGGGCGGACGGCGTCAGGTGGCGAAATGATGGCCTCGGTGTTGAGGAGGAGAGACTCCTTGAAGGCGAGTCTTCATTTCTTTTCTGAATTGCAGGAGCCTGGGCGCCCCAAGACTATGGAACCTCTTGCTGATGGGGAAGAGGTTCCATAGTCTTGGGACATAGGCAGAGAAGGTTCTCCTGAATTTTAATCTTTTTTTATAATGCGCTTAATACCGGAGTTCGGTTTCTAAGCGCTGATCCAGGATTCGAACCTCTTGCTTCCAAGACCAGCATATTGCCCCTGTGCTATCCTCCATGTGGATCCTTACCCCCCCACACCCCCCCCACAGGAGGGGCTGGGTCCACATTGCATTTGCACCTTCGAGATCAGGACAGTATTTGAAAAGGGTCAGAAACCATACTAGCCATTTGTGTAGGGGTGGCAGTTCTTACACACTTTAACTCCCATATAACCAGCTAAACTAGAAGGCTCTTGGTACAAGGGAGACTAACCCATTTCCCTGATTAGGGATTGCCTATCCCCTGAGGGAGTCGGGCGGGAGGGGGCGGCATCAGGGGTTGTTACAAAGGTGGTTGCTCAGCCTTTGGGAGAGGGGACGAATTCCCTAGATTCGTCCCACCAGTCATTTTCCCCTCTCGGTTTTCATTGTAGCTGATACCATTGGCAGAGAAGAGACCGATGACGAAAAGAAAATGGATATGAACGGCGAAGGACACTTGAAGGGGAAAATGGGTTTGTCAAAGCCTGGAAGACGCTGAGTCCCCTAGCTTTACTTTGGTGTGTATATTCGTGCTGCTTCAGAAAAAATGCTCTTGTGCCCCAAACCACATTGGGTGCATTTGATGGTGCTGGAGGAAAGACTAGGGTATGGGTACGTCAACTGTGATTAACTTCCACATTTAAACATTCTTGGGAGGAGGCGGCAGGGAAGCCGATCAGTGTACGTCTAAACACTGGGTTATCTTGGGAGTGATTGCCCAGTTTATGATATGGCATTTGTAACGCGCCTATACACAAGTGTTTCAAGGCGCGACGAGGCAGGGAGGGGGGAACAAGGGGAAGACAGACAACGATCCTAATAGGCCAGGTGTCATTCAGATTGCGCAAGTGCAGGGGTAGGGGGAAGGGAGAAAGTGCATGGGGAACGGGAGGGGGGGGGGAAGTGCAGTACAAGGTAAGTAGAATAAAAATAAAATAAATAAATAGGGCCAGCTGGTGGCAAGTGCAAGGTAAGTGCAGACAAGTGCTGGGAAGGGGGGGGGGCTGTAGGGATACAGAGACAGTCCTGCAGTGCAGGGGTTGCCGGGGAGGCAGTGCAAGTGGAGAGTGGCTGGGCCCAGGACCACCGGGGTCGGTGAGAGTGGCCCAGTTGCAGATTCAGTGCAGTTTCAGCGAAGAATTAGCAGGGGAGAGGGAGAGAGAAAGCAGAAGCAAAGAGGAAGGTTTTGAGGTGCTTCCGGAACCGGAGATGGTTCTCCTCAAGTTTCAGGGAGGCAGGAAGGCTGTTCCAGAGGGAGGCCCCTGCCGCGGAGAGAGATCTACACCCAGCTCGTAGCTTCGAGAAGCGGCTGACCCTGAGGGAGTTGGAGACGGATGAGCGAAGGGCTCGGGAAGGAAGATATTTAGGAAGAGAGAGTTGAAGGTATTTAGGCCCCAGGCCCCAGAAGGCCTTGTGGGCAATGCAGAGGGTTTTGAACTTTATCCTCGCAGCCACTGGGAGCCAGTGTAGAGATTTCAGTCCTGGAGAGATACGGTCCCTGGGCTTGAGGCCAAGGACAAGTCTTGCAGTTCTGTTCTGGATGAGTTGCAGAGGGCGGAGAGTGGAGGCAGGCAGATTAAGATAGAGGCTGTTACAGTAGTCCAGCTTTGAGAGAACCAGGGCTCGGGAGATAGTGAGCTTCTGGGGGAAGGAGAGGAAGGGAAGAATACCTCTGAGGAGGTGCAGCTGGTAGTGTGACTTCTTAGAGATGTCAGATATATGAGGAGAGAAGGAGAGTGTGGAGTCGAAGATAACCCCAAGGTTTTTTGCCTTGCAGGTAGGAGCAGGAAGAGGGCCAAGAGAGGCCGGCCAGAGAGCTGCAGGGAAGGAGGGGGTGGGTGAGACAGCTGATAACCCATTTGTACTTGTTTAAAATTCCAATTACCACGGGTTATTCCCCCACATGTCTTGTGAGAGAAGTCACATGTGGAATATAGGCTGCTTTGATTTAGTAGGTTTGTTAGCCAAGTTTAAATTGGTTTGTGATGCGAGGCGAGCTCTAAAAAAAATGGGGCTGGTGTAGACCTTAGAAAGCGGCATTCTAATTACAAGCATCTGATTAAACTTTAAAAGCAAGAAACACAGAACCAAGCTTGGAAGGCTCTCCAGCGGTAAATTGGGATGCCTTTTTGGCCCCGATTAATTGGGGGCTGTTGAGATGGATTTTCCGAATCAATCCTGTGAGCAGATTCTTAAAGGCCACCCTATTTAGGCAAACAGGAAATATTTTATTTATGTATTTATTTCTGCATTATATAGCTAGCAAGCGACGGCTTTTAATGTGGTATAAACCAGTCATAACATAGGGTTCACA
Source organism: Ambystoma mexicanum (assembly GCF_040938575.1). NCBI lineage: Eukaryota > Metazoa > Chordata > Amphibia > Caudata > Ambystomatidae > Ambystoma > Ambystoma mexicanum. Next base: position 953,693,963 of record NC_090923.1, on the reverse strand, counting down.
AAACAAATACATATTGTGCACATGATTCAAAAAAGAGAAGGTAAAACAGCATAAGTAGACATACTTGTGGCACTGCACATATGCGGAACAATATTCAGTAGGTAAATATCGACTCCTCACAACAGTATATCCAGTGCAATCTGTCTTCTGCCAAAAGATAATAGAAAGTACATTGCAGGCTTCCCAATAAAAGCAACACAAGTAGACCTACACTTAGCACTGTGCGTATGCTAAACAATATTCAGTAGGTAAACAGACTTGACAGTATATCCAGTACACTCTCTATCTTCCTCCAGAAGATAGTGAAAAATATGAGGCAGGCTTCACAACTCCACTCATAAACATAGCCTACATGGTGCCTGCAGAAGGCATCCTCTGAATACCTGCTGCATTTAGAGCATTCAACCGCAAGTTAAAAGAGAGGAGCAGCTAGTCAGAAGATCTCTAACGGACCCTAAACAATCTTCTCCACATAAACAACAATGCCTATTCTCCCGTGGTATGTTAAGCCAAGCTCCCAATCTCTCTTTGGTCTTTACAATGTTTTATTTAAGTTTAATAATCCCAAACCAAACTATTCCCCCAAAATATTAACTCTATCTTGGTATGCCTTCCCGATCCTGTATGTATTCCACAAAGAACGCTGTGTGATTTCTGGTGGACAAATTAACAAGTAATTGGTCTTTGCTCTGCTCAGTCAACATGACTTTCATATGCTTTTTATATTTGCTAAGCAGCCAGCCCAGAGCATGCTCCACTGCCAACGGCTGCCGTTGTACTGCTGTTGACCAGATCTTCACCAGATTACCAAAATGGCACGAGTTTTGCTCTACACAAAAATACTTCATACAGTAGGCCCATCAGTGTTTGAGCAGGGGCATATACCAATTTCCAAAGTAGGGACAAATAGCTTGGTGGCAATTTTACTGTAATCAGCAAAATATTAAACTCCAAATGAGCTATTTCGTATTGCTGTTTGAGGTGGCAGCTTCTTAAGAATAGTACGCTCCAATTTGAGCATTTCAAAGCAGTTGGCAGATACCCATGTTTGTGCGCCATACATAATAATGGGTAGAATCTTGGCATTGTACAGCCTGATCAATGACCCTAGGCAGTATCCACCACCCTTGCGAGCAAGGGAGCAAATGGAGCCGGCTAGTATGGCGGTTTTCAATTTCGCTTGTTACAAGTGCTGCACTCCGCACAGTTTGTTGTCCAAATTAATGCCTAAATATTTGTACTCAGAGACGACTTCGACTGCCACCCTGTCGAGCGCCCATCTCAGTTTTTAAATTTTTAGAGTTGGGCTTAAAACCATGATTTTCATTTTGACGGGATTCTCAGTTAATGAGTTTAAAGCAGCATAATGTTTTAGATCATTCAATGACTGCAAGCCTCCTGTGGTTAGATCCAGTAGGACTAGATTGTCTGCATAACCCATCCATTGCAAAGGGTTGTTACTAAGTTTAGGTGGGATGGAAAGCGGGTTGGAGCTTGTATCACCCAAGTCGGATAAGTACAGACTAAAAAGCAATGGTGTTAAAATGCAGCATTGCTTAAGGACTTTTTTTTGTGAATATCCAGTCGGTTGCCCTACCGGATTGATCCAAATGAACCTTCACCCTAGTGTGGTCATGCAAATGAATGAACATTTTTTGTAGCCCTAGATGAATGCCCCAATCACGCAGGTTGCTCCATAACCTACACTTGTCAACTGTGTCAAACATGACGCTAAAGTTGATAAATCCCACAAATACTGATGTTCTACGTATCGTCCATGCCTGCTGTATGGATAGAATCAAAAACAAACTGTTGAATGTAGTGTTTGAGCCCTTGCAAAACCCACTTTGGTTTAAGGGGATGATATTATTAGTCCCTGCCCAATCTTTCAGCTCATTTAAGAGTATTCAAGCAAACAATATTGCTGGGCTGTCTAACATGGCTAATAGACGATGGTTACAAGCGTCGGCATGATTTCCTTTTTTTAGGACTGGGACAATTATGCTGTCCCAACAAGAAGTAGGGATAGATTGAATGATGCTGATCCAGCGAAAGAGCCAGTGTAAAGCATTTGCCCAAACTAAGGGATTGGTCTTGATTAATGTACTACAGATTGTGGCCTACATTGACCCACTGAACAGAATTTCACCAAAACCAAGCTGCATTTGCGCAGAAACAGCAAAATGGTTGCGCTGGCTACTGTGAGCACCGTGGCCTTAAAACTGCATTTCGCAGCAACAAACAGATGGCTGAACCGTCTTGCTAAGCATACATTGGGCAGGATGGAACAAGGGGACACACTAAGGGAGCGTGCCAGTGTGTTCTGACACATTCAAATGGAATAAAGTGAAAAAGCGGCACTGTTTTGCTGAAAGCTCAAAATCCCCATTAAAAAGGAAACCTTTTCACCTTAAAAAAAATGCTGCTCTGACGTTATTTCCATCTGTTCTTCCTTAAACCACTGTGATTAATAAGGCCTTGCCATGCCCAGTATATCTCATTGTGCTTCAGCAAAGCCAGGCATGATTTCTGAATGACAGGCCCTGTCAAAGCAACTCTGAGAAAAATCAACAAGGAACTCAACTTTTACCCGCACAGGAAAATGCAATCATTTTCTTTACAAAGTATCAAAGCTCAGTAGTACAAAGAAACTCCAGCTATCTGAGCCATGTCAATTTAAATGCATCTGTGCTTCAAACAAAACTCCTGCATACAAGGAAATAACTATAGCTGCAAGACAGTGTGGGAATCCAGAGGGAGATGCAAAACCGAATTTAAAAAGAAATGCCAGCTTTTCACCACACATGTAAAATGTGCTTTACAAACTCAAGGAGAGAAAGGCCCGTTTTAAAATTAAACTGTTGAATGAAAGCCTGCCATTACCTAGCAATGTGAAGGGGTTTGGTTTGTTGCTGGGGAAAATACACACGTGGGTGATTTTATTCAATTGCCTTGTTTAATTCAGGACCAAATATAAGAAAGTAAAACTGTTAAACTATGTTGGCTGGATTTTGCAAGTTCCAAAAGAAAAATAGGTTTCTGCTTGAGGGGGATGCTACCAACAGGAGGGCCTCTCTCAGCAGATACCAACACCCCAGGAATAATCATTAGGTTGGATAGAATCTAGTCTAGGCTGAACCCACTGACAATGAAACTCCCAGGACAAGGAAGTGTGAAGTGGGTAGGGTGCAATAAACCTTCAATCAAGCTGTACCCCCACCTTGCTCTGGAGGAAAGGACAGTTGGTGGCAGCTGAAGAAAGAAAAAAATGGTCCAGTGACAAAGGACTGCCATTTGCTTCCGAAGACTATTCATGAATACAAATGTGAAGACTTTTATCTCTGCGCAAGGCTTTGTAAAAACTTTGCAGTTTAAAAGTGATTTTATGGGCTTTCATTGAAGACATGGTAGAATTCACTGACCCATTGGAATAGAAATGGCAAAGAATCAGGGATTACAAGGAAAGTATCCGTGATGCCAATGCAAATTTGTATACTTGCAACCCTTATGTTAATCCACACATGTGTATAAAGTTATGGAATTTTAGGCCGAATCATTCATACTCAAAATTACCAAAAAGTTTAAAAGGGCGAAACAATGTCTCACGGATTGCAGAGTTGGAGTGCTATGCTCTACATAAAATATGTAACCTGTGTATATAATTTGCTAAAAGATTTCAATTGTATAAATGCACCGTTTGTGGCAAAATCGGATTTTGGCTAAAATAACTGTGGGAGGTTTTTGAACATTGTAAACTTGCATCATAAATCTTGCATCATTCTCTTGAAATCCAACCAGTTGAGACCGACGTGGAGATTGGGACCCCTGCCCAATCCAGTAGTTTAGAGGTGTGCTTAGGTAGGCCTGCCCAGCCATATACTTTGGTGATGTCACTATGCATTATAAATAAGAGTCCCTGACAAGATTACACACACTCTTCCTGATTTTCCTGCGTCACCGTTCCAGATCTCCATTCATCCTGCTGAGTCCAGACCCCACTACAAGGCCAAAGCATTGCTGACCCTACTCCAGGGCCCACTGCAAAAACCCTAGCATTGCTGATCTATCCCATCAAGTCCTAAATTCTGAAATCACACTAAAATTCCAAAATAACCAAAGGGCAAAACTGTGGTATTCTTTTGGGAAGCATTCTGAACCAGCCTGGCTTGCTGCCCACTAACTGCTGCCCTCTAACTGCATCCAGCTGACCTTTGGTATCCAGTGACCAGAATTGCCACTCCGCTGTCTTTGCCATCCAGTGAACAGAACGGCCCGGCTGTTTTCCTTTGCCAGGCATGCAGCCATGTGGTGACCAGAACCTGTTGACGGTCCAAAAATCCCCAAACTAAAAGTGGACTGAGTATAATCCCTACCCCATAGAAACCCATAACCTATCTTGTCTTTGTCCTTATCCCACTCTCTAAACCATCCTACCCTTTCCTGATAACTTGTTAAAACTGTTCGAATTATCTGTGCACTCTGCCCTTGACTTTCTGCAGTGCTAGCGCCATTTCTTTTCAATTTTGTCTTGTGTAATCCTAAACCATTAGTCCTATTTCGAGTGTTCGGACTGGTTTCCGCCAGGGTTGGGTGCTGAGGTGAAGGGTTGAAATCGCGAATCAACTTTGGCTCTTACTGTGTCCATCTTTGGTGGTCTGGTGTGAATACTCTAGTTTAGAGAAACTGTTCTTGTCACAACTGATTTCCTTTCCTATTTCACGGCTTCATTTAACTCAAAGCGCACCCTTTTATATCTTGCATAACTCATCCAGTTTCACAGCTAGAGACCTATTTTCACCTCTGTTGTACCTGTGATATATATCTACTCCCCAGTCCAAAAAACGCACTCCAAAACAGAGTGTTTCATCCGTTTTTATTAAAAAACGTTCGGGTAATTTAAAACGGGAATTAAGAAAATGTAACTTTTACACGTGTCATTTGGCTACAACAGGTTTTAAATTTTCCATTCATTTTCAAATTATATGCTCTTGGTAATCCATTGCTTGTGATTGTTAGTGTCTATGCATTGTTGCTTTAGTGAGAAATTGTATTTACCTTAAAGTTTTAACCGTACAATAATTATTTATTTGTCCATTTCCGAGTGTCATTTCATAGCATTGCAAGGGGTTTAAAATCCATTTTCCACTCTTATTTGGTGAGGGAAGGTCGGATTTTGATTCCGTTTTCTGCCTCTTAGTCCTGATTACCTGCTGTCTTTCTGTCCATTCAGAATGGATTATTTGTGCGTTGAGGGACCATTGCAGGGGGAAATCCTAACTTTGGTGCTATCTTTCCTAAAATCAAAAAGTGCTCCTATTCCCTGGTATCTTGTATATGTTCCACTAGAAGGTTAAACCAAGTGTATTGCTTACATCCTTATTGTAATTATCACCCCATTGGTGATTGCTGCCCCATATTAAAAATTGTATGATTTCTTTTGAATTTTAAAATAAATTAATATCGCATTTTACCAACCAGCCTGGTTCACGGTCCATTGTGACCCGGGGTATTTGAAAAGGGGGTGTGATATGAGTTGTGTACCATCTCAAATTGAATCTCCATAAAATAAGGAGAAACGCATCTCAGTTGTGCGCTACATACTAGGCCAAGACCAAAGTGTGTTGCCTGATGAAACCCTTAACAAATTTGGGGGCTCGAGTCCGGGCTTGAGTTTGGTTACCACCCGTGCAGTCTAGCACAGCAGACTAACCTGCAGGGTAGTGATACTTTGTGTGGTTGGAATACTGTTACACTGTACAAGTGCCTCCCAAAAACAAATATTCTAAATACCAGGCCTGTGTCTAAAAGTAAAACTAAAATCAACCCCAAAATAGACAGAAAAGCAATAGAATACAGGTTACCCGTACATAAATAAATTAAGAAAGAAAGAACATGTCCAAAATGACTGTAGTAGAAATCAATATGGATAGGGAGCACCTTCTGCACAAGCTATTTGTCAGAGGTGAGTGGCCAGAACAGGATGAAAAAGCCTGGCTGCAGGAAATAACACAACAGGTCACAGCCATGAACCTGGACACGTGGCAGGACGGTGGCCTATTACACCAAGCTTTGAGTTAGCTATATATGACCCCAAAAATGAACGGGGAGGAAATCAAAATTGCTAGAATCGCGGCCTACATGTATCTCCACATGGGAGTGATGCAGGAAAGGCATGAGGAAAACCCAACTCTTGTGCAGAGTCAAGTTGAACAATTAAATAAAATCCAGGGGGGGGAGGGGGCGGTGATGCGCACGACGGAGATGGCCGCCTGAGGGGAGAGTTCCGTCCCGTAACATATCCTATTATAAATTAATCCTGTTCGGGGCCGCCTACACGCCAATAAACACCTGCATTTGGCAGTGGAGAGCCTGCGGCATCACTCCACTGATTTTCATGAAGGAACGCCGGCTCAATCCTGAGAAATCTGACTGCAAACTTATACCGTGAACGCGGCGGAGGCATATCCGGCCCACAGCTCCAGGAGAAATCACGCGACGATCGTGGGTGCTGGCTCGTGCGCAGGCCGGAAGGGGGAGGGGCCATGCTCCGCGCCTTTCTGAGTTGCCGATGAATATATCCTGTTGACCCTAGATCCTTCTTCTGGGTATACACCGCACGCCTGGTCCGGACGGAACATTGCTCTTTTCGTTGGGATTGTCATCCCGTTCCCTGTTCCGCTACTGGCCCGCGGATTGATCCTTGACCGACCGCCGGGTCGGGCCTTGTCGACGGCGGTGGGCCGGTTGTGTTCACCCGCTGGGGCCTGCCGGTAACATCATGTGGGTGCCCTGGTGCTTTTCTCTTGTATCCTCGTCAGCGGTGTATGCCACACTCCTAAGTGGCAACGATCGCCAACCACTACCGATCACGGGGCGCCGGAACGTGGGCAGACGCAACGCAACCCAACAGAGCTGACACATGGGCCGCAGCGAGAAAAAAAGTATGGGCTCCAAGAAAACTGGTTCGATGGACTCCTTTGCCTGTTCCCAGCCACATGGGCCTGCCGAGACACCCGCTGAGCCTCGGGCAGCCAGCTGGAGTCTCCAATGGATGTGAGAGTGGAGAAACTACTAACGATGGTCCAGAGTGGATTCCTGACGGTGAACAGCAAACTGGACGACATAGGGGCCCCGATCAGCTCTTTGAAGGCTAGGGTTGATAAGGAAAGTGCTCGCACTGCAGAGGCGGAGAACAGGATTGGAGTTAATGAGGACTCGATAGCACAACATGGCCGTGATATTGCCCAGTTGAAGGGAGACCTGCAGAAAACCCTGAACAAGTGCGAGGACTTGGAATCTCGCTCCAGGAGAAACAATATCCGCCTGGTAGGAGTAGCCGAATCCTTTGGTAAGGGCTCCATGAAGCGCCATGTGGAAAACCACCTGAAATCCCTCCTGGGCCCTGATGCTTTCTCCGATCATTTCCTCGTGGAGCGGGCCCAACACACCCTGGCCTCCCCTCCTAAGCCTGGAGCGCCGCCCCATACGATCATTGCCTGACTTCTGAATTATAGAGATAGAGACACTATCCTGAGGCCTCCCAGAGAAAAAGGATCCCTGTATTATGAAGAAAAGAGGATACACATGTATCCGGACTTTTCAACCAATGTGCAGACACTGAGAAGATCCTACGAACCGGTCAAGAGACAGCTGAGACAACGCCAGATCCCAAAATGCGCATCCAACACGGAGGCCGCGCCCACTTTTTCGACAATCCTACGGAGGCCATGATGCACGGCGAGGCCTCAATCCCCCCTTCCTCCGGGGAACCGGGACGCTAACCGTAACCTGCCGCCCCGGCGGGTGCCAGAACAGGAGGACCACGCTGGCTGAAGAGACTTGCTCTACACTACCTTACCACAAGTTTGATAACCCGTTGACGGCGAGGTGGCCCTGTCCACCATATATTGTTGTAGGGCCATGAGCCCCCCCACATGGTGTTCGGTCACATGAGTACAGCTCACACCCCCAGGAGACTTCCCAAGTTATCTTTGATGGGATACATCATCGGGTTGGGGTTGATGATGCGGGTGGGGGATGGAAGGGGAAGCGGGTAAGGGTTTGTCCTTGTGTTCTGCCGGGCATGGTTGGGGATGTTATAAAGTTAAAACCAGGGGACTGTTCTTCAGCGAGACTCTTCCAAAACTTGAAACAGTGGCGCCATGCTTGGCAAATGCCCCCTTTGATAGGCAGCTATGGCGCAGGCTAAAGGTGGGTTGAACATTCTATTTTCTTGGAACATTCGGGGTCTCAACAACCCAGTCAAGGCAAGGAAAATTGCTGCATACATTACACGCCATGATCCCCATATCCTTCTGCTACAGGAGACGCATGCGATGGGGAGTATCAACAATAAATTCCTTCCACGGTGGGGCCCTCATAGTTACTTCACAGAATATTCAACACAATCCAGGGGAGTCCTGACTCTTATAAACTCCAAGCTGTGCTTCAGGTATCTTGCTTGTAAGATAGACCCTTTGGGTAGATACGTGTTGGTATGGGGGGAGGTGGCGGGACGGCAAATCCTGTTGATAAATGCATATGGTCCTAATATCGATGACCCGCTATTTTATCGCGCAATCCTCGACATGATATGCACATCGACCGAGGTGCAAATATGGGGCGGAGATTTCAATATGATCCTCGATCACTCCTTGGACCGCTCATCCACGTCCCCCAGGGCCCCGTCCAAAGCGGCTCTTGCCGTTAAACAGATGATGGAACAGACTAACATAATTGACGCATGGCGCACGTTACATCCACTTGAGAAGAAATTCACTTTCTACTCATCTGTTAACGACTCCCACTCCCGTATAGATTATTGGCTTATTAGCTCGTCCCACTCCGCTGAGATCAATGACTGTGCAATACACCCCCACACGCTCTCGGACCACTCGCCAATAACACCGAACATCAGCCTGGGTGACTCCCCACCTCCGGCTCGAAGGTGGAGGATGCCCTCTGCAATACTTAGGGACCCCAATATCTGTGAGGCTTTACATACTGAATTCGAGGAGTTTTTGGAGTTGAACGAGGGTTCTGTGAGCACCTATACTACCCTGTGGGAGGCATTCATGGTTTGGGTCCGGGGTACTATATTGGGTGAATCTACAGGTATGCTGAGAGCGGTGAGGAGGGAACTGGGTGTGGCTGAAGCCGCAATAGATGCATTACAGACGGAATATAGTGCCACATTGAACAAGGAAACCCTGTCTAAGATACACGCTTCCCTCAAGGACTTTCATGAACTAGCCAATAGGGAAGTTCTGTATATGGCTGCCCCGGCTAAGGCCCGCAGATACGGGGAAGCAATAGGGCGGGGAGATTTCTTGCCAACATGCTTAAAACAGATAGGCACCCTAATCCAATCTCTAGTATTCAGAATCCAGCTGGGGTCATGGTCAATAAAGAATGCGATATCAACACTACTTTTGCTGATTTTGACTCCGTTTATACTCTGATCACGATGTTAAAACCAGGGAAGACACGTTCAGATATCTAGACTCCCTTGATCTCCCAACACTCACTGAAAGGACGCGAAACATTTTAGATCAACCCATGACTATTGAAGAACTAAACGAGACCATAAAATCTTTATCTGGTGGCCGCGCCCCTGGCTTCGATGGCCTGACTGCCGAACTGTACAAGGAATTCCAAGGCGTATTAGCCCCACTGTTACTGAAAGTATGGGAGGAGGCCATGAATTGTGGTGCCCTTCCAGGCTCGATGCTTGAGGCAATTATTACGGTCCTTCTGAAGCCACGTAGACCAGCACAGGAGATGGCCTCTTACAGGCCCCTCTCCCTAATCAATACCGATGCGAAAATCTTCGCTAAAGTACTGGCCACCAGGCTCCTTCCGTACATGCCAATCCTGGTCCACCCTGATCAGGCCGGCTTCGTACCAACTAGATCCACAGCTTTAAACTTTCGACCACTGTTCAATGTGCTGGCGCAGATAGACCCGGAGGCTAGGGCGGCCGTAGTGGCCCTCGATGCCGAAAAGGCCTTTGATTCTGTCTCCTGGACATACCTCTTCCTTGTACTTGAGAGGTATGGACTTGGGCTGTATTTTATTAAATGCGTTCGGCTGCTATATACTCAACCATCCGCCAAGGTCCTAACCAATAACACCCTGTCCCCTTCTTTCCATCTGCACAGGGGGACCAGGCAGGGCTGCCCATTTTCCCCCATCCTGTTTACCCTCACTATTGAACCAATGGCGGAATACATTCGTCAACACCACTCGCATAGAGGACTCAGGATGACTGGCCCTCCCCAGATCATATTTTTGTATGCGGATGATACCCTGTTGTATGTTCGGGACCCACATGAGAATGTGCAACACATTATGGCTGACACGTGTATTAGAGAATGTCTCAAAGCTGTGCTTTCCCACACGTTTATGTTGAAGTTGTTTTAGCATAGATACATATACATCCAATTTCTGTTTATAGAGACAGGTAACCAGAAGCTGTATAAATAAGTAAATATAGTCTCCGTCAGATAGTTATAGGGGTTTATTCACAAACACTACATGCCAACACGTGTTTCAGCCCTCTCTGGGCCGTCCTCAGGGCGTTTAGAAAGGTAATAGTTTGGATTCACTATTAACATACATTGTGACAAAATAAAATGGCATTACCATAATTGCCATGTAATAGTTTGAAAAGCAAGACAAACCATACAATAATATCAGGTCATATTTACACAATCGGCACCAAGTGCAGGTGCGAGGAGAGAGGACAGAGCCCAAAGGATTGGGGGGGGGAGAGAAAGGAAGAAAAGAAGAAAACAAATTAGTAAGTATTGAAGTATGAGCAACTACTGTAATTAAATGCATAAAATGGAGAAACCAAAATAATTAGGGTCAGCAGATTTCCATTTAAAATAAAGGCATCTAGTATCCTGCCACAAAATAAGGTGTATAAGAAGTATGGTGTGACCACATCACAATAATGGAGAAAAAGCAGTCTAAAGGCGCGTGGTACCTGTTAAAGTAAACCCTTCATCATATGTCTTTGTTAGCTTGATGTCTTTTTCTTTTTCCAAAGCTTACTGTAAAGTAAAAAACGTGCCACTAATTACCAAGTGTATCAGTTGCAGTGTTAAGTAGTGAGGTTAACAAATAAATGCCAAAACTGGATAATGGGTTTAAATGTTCGTGCTTACCAACAGATTCAAGCTTATTGCATAGTACAAAGAATAAAGCGCTGTCGTTTCCGTGCTGCAAATCGATTTTCAGTTCTAAGGGTAACATGGGAGAAAAGCACAAAAGGCAGGTTTCCCGTTAGCCGCTGTGAGCATGTCTGTGCCGTAATGGTCAAAGGAAAGGCAGGCTTGCAAGCGCTTACCAGTAGCTGCTTCCATTAGCCGCTTCAATGCGTGCCTGGGTGCTGTCTCCAGCACGTCCTTCAGTCGTGTGCCTCAAGGAATGTGGGTGTTGTCTGGTCTAGCCAGTCACAGGACAGATGGGCCTTAAAGACCACGGTCACATGATACATTGCAATTAGGGTTGCCAAGCAACCAAGTACAGAGTTTAATCTCGGAAACTTCTGTGTTTTTAAAGTCCGAACCAATAAAACTAACAATCCTGCTACTGCAACCAGTTTTTGGAAAATGCTGATGGATATTAAGTGCTACTGTCACATTCTACGTGCATTGTTTAGTCTAGGGAGTGATTATCAATGTAAAATATATACGGGTGCTGAATTTAAGATGCCTGACTAAATCAGCACGTGCTCGTATTAGACAGCAGTTATTACAGGGCAAGGTTTTTAAATATGCACACAAAATACTAGGTGTTAGTGCTGCTAACTGAGAATGTAGTTAGGTGTTCAGTACCATTAGAAAAACACGTATACGGAAACCGGCTGCCTGGGGATTGGTTAGCCGTTTGGCTTGTAGAAAAAAGTGTGTCTAGCTTTAAATGCATGTCATTTAAAGTGAAACAGAAGCTTAGTAAAGCTCGTTATGTTGGCGAAGTCTCATTACCATTATGTATATGTGCTAATCCGTGTATAGAAGGGCTGTGGCGCCAGTGCAAAGATAGTAGTGCCTGACCTGAAACATACAAGGCATGTATTCCAAATAATAAATGGTTACACAATAATAGTGAGATAAGAGGTCTCCAATAATGAGGACTGTATGGGTTACATTGCCAGGATGGATAAGAGTGTTTAAAGCAGTACTAGAAAAGCCATGTTTAAGCAATTAGATATCTCCTGGTATGTCTCACATGGGTCCTTGGAAGGAAGTAAATGCAAATAGTTAAGGTAACTAAGGTTGATCAGTCGAATTCGCCAAGTTTAATAAGGGTTGTAACCAGATATGTGCAAGTATCTAGCAGTAATCTTCGAAGACTTGGGCTCCGAGTGCCAAATTGATATTGGTTTTGGGATCCTCACGACAGACTGCTTAATCTCTTGTGATATGGTAACAACCACAGATATGAGTGTTGTACATGTTAATATTCAGAGAAACACATTTAATTCATGTTCTTGGTTAAGACCAAGTTGCACACATCTGAGCCTACAGATCATACGTGCTTCTGCTTGTCGTAGTTTCAGTTGCCTGTTACCTCCTCTTGCGTGTGGTTTGATATGTTGTAGGCCCACAAATTTGATATCCTTTCTGTGCTCCATCTGGTGTTCCTTTTGCCAATGTGTTGCAAAAGGCAATTTCATGTCTTGGCTACTAAGATTCGACAGGTGTTCTCTAATGCGTATTCTCAGTTCCCTGATGGTACTGCCGACATATACTTTTTTACAGACACATAAGATACCATATACAATAAACGTAGAACGACAGTTTATGAATTCAGTAATATTAGTGCTCAGGTTACCATGGCATGTGAATACTTTAGTAGGTGATAAGGCGAACTGGCAAAAATTACAGGTCCCGCACTTGTGGAAACCACTTGGTCTAGTGCTCTGTGTGAGCCAATTTTCCTGTGTTGGTGCCAGATTTCATGAAGGAAGGGCAAAGTAAGTTTCTAAGAGTAGGTGCCCTTGAAAAAATAATTATTGGTTTGTCTGTAATGTAAGTTCCCAAATCTGGGTCCAAATGCAAAAGGTTCCAATGTTTATTCAACATATAGTAAATAAACTTAGTCACTCGAAAATTTTGTGATAAAATTGACATGTTGTGGAAATTTAGTCGCATTGCTAGTTTGTTCACTTACAGTCTGTGTAAGTAGTGAGGAGCGGGTCGTTTTCACATTCCTAAGTGCATGATAAATGGTGGACTTTTTATAACCTCTCTTGAAATCTGGCTCCTATAGATTTACATTCTCTTTCAAATTGAGCATCTTCACTGCAGTTTCTCCTTGCTCTGAGAAACTCTATGTGTGGTATGTTGTCAATCACATTCTTTCTATGGCAACTTTTAGCATGTAAAATGGAATTGACTGCAGTGTCTTTACGAAAGGTACAGGTTTGAATAATTTCATTGGTTACATAGATCCTAAGGTCCAAAAACATAATCTCAGTTGGTTCAATTTTGCCAGTAAACTGAATACCAAATTGGTTCTGGTTAAGAAATAACATAGTCATCAAATTGCGTAGGTGAGCCTTCCCAGATTGCAAACACATCATCTATGTATCTCCTCCATACAGGAATACATTTTATGTATGGGTTATTGTGAAAGATGAGTCCTCAAAGTATGCCATAAATAGACTTGCTAGGGCGGGTGCATATTTTGCACCCATAGCTATTCCCTTGGTTTGGGTGTAGTACTCATCATCAAAAATGAATTGATTATGGTTGAGTGTAAAGTCCACGAAGGACTTGAGCATGGGAACATGAGCTGCATGTGCTGCTGAATGTGATCTGAATGAGTAGTCTATAGTTTTGAGGGGTAATGTATGTTCTATAGATGTGTATAGTGCAGTAACATCTAGGGTAACTAAATAGTAGTCTGTTTTCCATTGGATATTTTCGAAAATTTGTAACATATGCGTTGTATCTTTCAAATAGGCTGGAATTTGTGGTACAATGTCCTTAATACACGAGTCAATGTAGGTTGCTAAGTTCTCCGTGACCCCTCCCTGGCCACTCATAATAGGTCTTACAGATGGCAGTTTTGCGAATGGTTTATGTATCTTCAGTAATAGATATAGGGTAGGCATAACGAGGCTGGTGTTATTCAAAAATTGTTTTTCCTCATCAGTGAGCATACCCTGTTGGTACCATTCTTGTACCAGTTGCTGAAGATTGTGTACAGTTTGGGTCATTGGATTATTTTTGCGTTTAAGGTAACAGTCCGGAGTTGCTAGATGTTCATGAGCCATACTGATAGTCTGATTTATTAAGGATGACAATGTTGCCACCTTTATCCGCTTCCTTAATAACTAGCGTGTCATTATGGCTGACATACACAAGTTCTCGGAATACTCGGGATACAAAATCAATGTCCCCAAATCTGAAATCTTTCCTTTGACCCCTAATACGGGTGACCTATCTTGCATCACAGGGTTTAAGCCTGCCCCACGCTGGTGGGATACCTGGGCACAATGGTGGCTAGAGATAGACAGCTGCTGCACTCACACAATCACAGCGAACTGCTTCTCACCCTTTCGACCAAGCTCCACCTATGGGCTAACCTCCCTCTGTCCCTATACGGCCGAGTGGCCCTACTTAAAATGGTTGTATTACCCAAACTCCTGTACCTCTTCAATAACATCCCGATATGGCCCGGTAAACCCTTTTTTGTCAAACTTAGTTCACTGGCATCTTCCTTTATTTGGAACGGTAAAACTGCTAGGTTGGGGTGGGATAAAATGGTGGAGCCATACTCGCAGGGCGGTATTGCAGCCCCTGATTTTGAATTGTATTGCATAGCAGCACAGGCACAATTCGTAAAGCATTGGTTTGACCCCGAGGACACTGCCCCACACATTCTTCTCGAAAAGCACGCGGTCCGCCCTAATGATATACGTTTGGTCCTTTTGAACCCCACCTATAGCAACAACTGCCCTTTTGACCCAGTATACGTCGCTACACGGGCGTGGTCCAGGGTCTATAAAAGGATTGGCCTGGAAGTCCCCTATGACCCAGATATTCCCTGTGGAACTGCTCCAGTGTTTCCCCGACCTTCGACAGGGCCCTTCAGCGAACCTGGGACCCGAATAAGCTCTTCAGGTTACGAGATATGTTCCCTGATGGCACGTTCTGTAAACTTGCAGATTTCACGGGGCGGTTGGAGGGGGTCAGCTTAAACGTCTCCAATACTATCGCATGAGAACCACTTTTGCCGCCAAATGGCCCTCCTTCCCGGTAGAATCCCAGGCACATGAGTGTATCAGAGCCATGGTGACGACGGACGGTCATGGTAAGGGAATCTCGTCGCTATACACCCTTGTGCAATCACACTCCCCCCTCACGAAACACTATCAGAGAAACCTGGGAGCGGGATGTGGGTACTCAGATCGATGACGTGAGATGGGCCCGATATTGTCAACTCACCAAATCGGTCTCCATGAACTCATGACTCCGACTAATCCAATTTAAAATACTGAACCAGCTACATTACTCCCCAGCTAGACTGGCTAAGTTTGTGGAGGGTTGCACAGGGACATCTTTGAACTGCGGCGCTCCTGATGCTGTGGCATATCATATGTACTGGTCGTGCCTTGTTATCGCGAACTTTTGGCGAGAAGTGGCTGAACTCCTTGAGGAGATAACGGCGATCCCAGCCGCCCTGTCCCCCGTAAAATACCTGCTTGGTGACATTGGGAAGGTGAAGGTGACCACGAGGAGACTATTTAACATCTCATGTATTATTGCCAAACGCTGCATTCTTAAATGCTGGAAATCCACTGCAGGGCCTACACGATCCAATTTCCTGAAAGACTTGTGTATGGTGAACGATGACGAGGAACTCTTTGTTTTATCAGTCCCGACACCCTGTGATTTGATGTCCGATGCCGATGTAACACCTACCCCGTCGCCTTAGGTGACAATACCTGTATTATTGGCACAGATATATGCCACTGTCGATATTCTACATATGCTATACTGTACTGTTTATGAGAACTGTCTTGCTGTGAATTGTTCCCCCTCAATAAACTAAGTTTAAAAAAAAAACAATTAAATAAAATCCAGACTGATCTAATTTTAGCAGAAAAAAAATTACAGAAGAGCCAGGAGTTGGAGGTAGAATCTGGAAATTATGTCATACAATTAAGAGGATTTGGCTCTCCAACAGCGGAATAATGCAGATCAAGAGACCAAATTAGAGGCATTGAAAGAGGAGTGTAAGGAAAAGGTTGTCAACAAATACATTTTAATAGAGCCTGCGCAGAGCAGATAGTTGCTTTACAAGATCAGATAGAGAAATTGAAAGGGGAAAATAATACATTAATTATGAGGGACCTCCACTCTCAAGCAGAATTTGATCAAGAGTGCCAGAAATCCAATACCATCAAGAAACAAAGGGATGACCTGGTGGAACAGAGGGGCTCCCTAAGTCAGGAGAAAGACGCCCTACGCCAGGAAATAAGCAAGTTAGAAACAGAGTTAAATGGAAGTACAGAGTATGGGAATCTACTGGAGCACGCTAGACGAGTAGAAGGTGCTCTGGAATAGAACACCCAAACCAAAGATGCACAAACTCAGGAGGCGAGTCTCCTGCAACAGGAATTGTCTCATTATTTTCAAACCATACAGGAAGCACAGAGAATATGAGGCCCTCTGTGAAAAGAATGATGAGCTACACAAACAAGTGGCAACACAAGAACGGGTCATGGAGGCCAGTAAAGCCTTGATAGCTAAGCAAAAGGCTAAGATCTTTGCTTATTATCAAGGGGTAGGGGCTGAAAAGGAGAAACTAGCAAGGTTGGAGAAAGAGGGTGCTAGATTTAATCCTAACTGGAGGGGCACTGAATAGGTAGAGAGGGACAGTGCAACCCCTGATCATAGTATAAGGACCTCTGTACTAAGGGACTCAAACCTATTTAACACTTTGTGCACTGCTGACTTCATGGCTGTCGGTTCACATGAGCCGGAAGCCATGAGGCCATCAGAATTTAATAGGCCAAGCATGATGGAACTGACGGGTCAGCGCCACCCCGAAAGTGATGGACGGGCGTCCCTCTATAGATAACCAAACATTTAAGGTTGATGTCTCTGACAAGGAAGTCTCCTATGCGGGGAGAGTCAGGGAATTAGATCCACAGAAATACTACTTTCTAAGGGACCAGTTGGTTCAATTTGATGAAATAACTAATGAAATGAGGCCCAAAAAGAGCACCCTGAAGACCTCTACCCAATTAGGGCAGTGGGGGGGGGATACTCTGCAGACCCTGGGAGCAGGACGAGTCAGAAGACTACTCTCCTGAGAACCACAGGAATAGAGAAACTAGGCCCCTGCATTCTGCGAGCCCCTCTCAAGCTCTAAGAATCAGGGAGTGCCTAGATGATCATGAGGGGACCTCAAGTAGTGCCTCTGAGTCAGAGGGCGAGTGGACTCGGGTGACTAAGCCAAAGAAGGCAAACAAACTCAAGAGAGTTATGACCAATAACCCCATTAGGCATATTAAGGCCATTAGGAGTTTCATAACCCCATACCATGAAAACGCAAAATATTCTGTTTGGGAACACTTGGAACTCTATGAGCAGATGGACTCTATGAGCGGATGATGGACACTTTTCATTTGAAAGACAACCAGAACTGCATAGAGTATGTAAAATGGACCTTCCCCCCCCCCCCCCCCCCCCCCCGAGTACCCCAGCTTCTTTGCTGGACTGGAGGACCAGAACCTTTCAAGATGGTCTACCTGCAGGGCGGCCATCTTGAAACACTTTTCCACCCATAGAAACCCCCAAGAGGCTCGCAAAGCAGCCTACAATCTGCAGTGCGGGGAAATTCAGGCCCCACGAGAATTTGTGCAGGAGCTCAAACGCGCCTTTGCACAAACCATTAGGAGGGTGCGCACAGATAGCAGGGAGTTTGTAACCACCTTCTTTCGTGCACTCCCCAAATATATAATGACCCAGCTTGTGAGGGATTTCCATGACAAAAGATCTCTTGACTGGGTCATGGAGCAGGCGACCTGCGTTGATGAGGTCCAAAATACTGCAGAAAATAAAAATTTGACCAAGAACCCCAAACCGGCCAACTCCCCTGCTGCTACTAAGGTGGCGGAGGTGAAGGTTGGCCCCATTTTAGACCTAGAGATTGGGGGAGCCTAAAAATGTACCTACACAAAATCAGTAAAATCAGAGACACAGAAGGCCTTCAGGCCAGTCACAAACAGGTGGCCGTCAGGGAGGTAATCCCAAATGGGACCCCTAACTCCCCCGGTTAAATCAGTCCCTGATACAAGGGCACCCAACTAATCTTTGGGTATGTATGGACTCTTCGCCCCCCCCCCGCTCCGGGGGGAGGAGAATCAATCAGGTAAGTACTGCCCCGGGAAACTTCCCTCCTAACTTCCCCAAGGAGGCCAGTAATTCCCAAAATGCTGGGTTAAGTTTCTTCCCCCGATACTCACAAAACCCCCACCTGCAGGACAACCCTCCTTTCATTCCCCGATTTCAGGAACCCAGATAACCCAATCCGGGAGAGGGGAGGCCAAGGGAGAAGGGTTACCAAAATTCACCATATCCAGGGTACTATGGGAGAAGGGATAGTTACCCTTCCTGTGATCCACCTAGAGTTGACCAGAGACCCCCTTACCAGCCGGAACGGGTGTCCCAACTGGTGCGCCACATCCAAATCCTTACCCAGGATCTGGGTTGCATGTTGAGGGCTCAACAGAACCCTCCAGATAAACATGGCGGTTCAGAACCCCACAAACCAAGGGTCTAGTACCCCAGAACAATGACGGGGCGAGAACCTTGACAACTCGCCAGTTCCAGAGGAGGAGGCACGGGGGAAGCAAGGTGTAAGGCCCTAGAGGACGCTTCCTTCCTCACTCGTGAAAAGGCCCTGGACACCCAGGAAGTGGAAGCAAAAACCCCTGCCCCCGAAAATCTGCAACCCAGGGAACAGAGTGTGGGTAGGAGAAATAAAGAACTCAAAAAGGCCTATATTGTGGAGGAAGTAAGTGTCCTCCAATTTGAAGGGGAAGAGAAGAATCCTTAGAGGATTCTGGGGAAAAGATCTTCTCCTTCAGGGATGGGGGAACTCCTCCCAAAGAGAAATGGGTCCCAAGAGATTTAATTGAAGACTGGGTGGATGTGGGGGCCGAGTCAGAATCGTCCATCATTGAACCCCAGAATGAGCATCCAGGAAACCCAATAGTAACAGAGGGATCCCAAATCTCACAAACCAATTCTGTTGACTGCCTCCAAGAAGGGGGGGGGGGGGACGGCAGCCCAGAATCAGAAAAAGGGGAGCCCGAAACTCCCCAAATATCAAAATGCAACATTTTTCTTTCAGATCCCCCAAACTCGGACACAGAATTATGCCCAAACGTACCCCTGGGTCGGAGACAAAAATAAGGAAATTGACTACCCAGCTTGCCCAAAATACACATTACCTCTGCCCATTGGAGGAGAAAGAGGGTAGATTTTATGCCCCGGTCCAAGTGCAAGGGCAATGTACATTTTCGGCACTGGTGGACACTGGATCCCAAGCCACTCTTCTGTCAAAAAGGGCATTTGATCAGCTAAATTCAGGAAGGGGGGGAGAGATACCAGATCCCTCTCACCCCTCTTCCTGGACAACTCCAGAACTTCAATGGGAATGCGGATTTGGAAATAAAAATTGGGTGACACAAAGTGAAACACCCGGTCATAGTTGTTACTCCAGAGGGCACACCCTGTCTACTAGAGAATGACATCCTGCATAGGTTGTCCCCCCCCCACTCCCCTCTAGAAGACTGTGTGACAAGGTCCTCTGGACTCAGACTAACAGGCCAATAAAATTGAAACGGAGTGTCAACCATGTTAGTTTAAATGGCACATGCCACATGGTTGAACAAAAACCTGATCATATTGAGTTTCATTTCCAGAACAATCAAATACTTGACGTGACAGTAATTGCTGTAGGACAACAAACTGGTGATGGGAACTCCTCTCCATTCCTGAAAATCAACATCCAATTTCAAGTGACATTCTACACTGGAAGGAAATACTTTGAAGTTTTATACCAATTCACAATCTGAAAATTCCAATTCTATAGCCAAAAGTGATGAGAAACCTGCTCAAAGGTTAGCTGATATTCAGAAAATTAGAGAACAGTTATACATCCCTATTCAGTTATATGAGGGAAAGGAATCTGTTCTCGCCCGTGTGTGCGTGAACAACGGTAAGAGCTTCATCAGCAAAGCAATGTTCCGAAAGCTCCCAAAAGATCCAGCCATTCCCACATTTAAATTGAGCAATAAGCGGGAAATGGTCCTGGAAACTCCCAATTCCAAACATCTCCTGCCTAGCAGGTGTATGCTCAAAATTTCCATAGGAAACAAAAGCATAGTACATAATTGTTGGGTCGTGCGAGATGTCCCTGCTGCATTCTATTTAGGCAGTGACATTCTCAATTGGTTTGCCATTAATTTGGACCTGATAAATTATAAAGCCTGGTCCCGACTAGGGGGTAATCCCATGGATTTTGATGATTCAGAAAAAGCATTTCGGTCAGCCCAATTGGAGAGGAGGTCACCATCCCAGGACGGACATGACTATTCCCACTTGAATTAAAAAATAAGAGGCCAGAAACTGCTAAATCCTGATGCATATGTATACCTCAATGCCCATCTCCAACAGCAGGGGTTGGGGTTAAACCCAACACCATTAGTAAATGTAGAACACAACACCATTCCAATATTGATGGATAACAGCGACTTTAGAAGTATCACTCTGGGCGCAGGCACCATTATTGGAATGGCGGTTGATGACTGACATTTTTCCATGGATCTCGGAAATGAACTGATAGGACCAATCCCCAATAACTGTTTTGATAGTGACAATGCCATACCACCAGACAGGATCTTCAACCGGCAAGGTGAGGAAGAAGGGACCTGTGACATCAGGCAGGATGAGGTGATCTTCCAGGTCCACAATGACAGCCTCACCTACCTGAAACCCTCTGTCAAGGTCAATACTCTAACCAGCGACCTCTCCACCCAGCTGGAGGAGGCCGCTGAGATGGCAAAACCGGAAGTCTTTCCAGGCTTCAGGCAGATGGTTGAAGAGTGGGTCAACCTAGCTGATGCCTGTGAGACTCCGGAGCAAAATCAAAAGTTGAAACAGGTTTTCTTAGATTTTCAAGATCTTTTTGTGGTGCACTCGTATGACTGTGGTCGCACCGAAATCCATACAACAATTC
Source organism: Ambystoma mexicanum (assembly GCF_040938575.1). Lineage (NCBI taxonomy): Eukaryota > Metazoa > Chordata > Amphibia > Caudata > Ambystomatidae > Ambystoma > Ambystoma mexicanum. The sequence goes on along the minus strand of NC_090923.1, from coordinate 953,672,690 downwards.
CACTGACCCTGGAATGACTCCAGTGTTTGTGAAGCAATATCGCTTGCCTCTCGCATCCAGGGAGTCACTCATGGAAATCAAAAACCTTGAGTCCCGTAGGACAACTCGTCCAGTCCACAGCACCTTTAATAATCCGGTGCTGGGGATTTTAAAACCGAACGGCCAGTGGAGAGACTGTGCTGACCTGAGGGAGCTCAATAAACTGGTCCACATGTCCGATGGTCTCTCCCCTACATTGACCAGGGGCTGGCCCAGATCCAGGGGTCAAAGGTATACACTGCCATTGACCTGACCAATCGGTACTGGACTGTGGCTGTCAGTAGGGAGGACCAATACAAGCTGGCCTTTACCTTCGGGGGGCAGCAGTACATGTAGACCCAGACTCCCTTTGGATACATCAACTCCGGCAACAAATTCAACATCTTCCTACGTAAGGCCATGCCCGACTTGGGTGAAAGGGGTAACCTGGCCTATGTGGATGATGTCCTGTTAAAAAGCTCAACTGTGGAGGATCACATAGCGGAAATCCGATATGTTCTGACACAGTTGAGGGTTGCCGGAGTAAAACTATCCTTCCAAAAGGCGCAGTGGTGCAGAACCTGTGTCAATTTCTTGGGACATGAAATAACTCCTGAGGCTCTTTGTCCCCAGGAGAGGAAAGTGGAAGCACTCCTAAAACTAAAAGACCCCACAACTCTGCGGGAGCTAAGAAGCCTCCTTGGACTGACTAAATACAGTAGGAAGTTCATTGAGGATTACACAGAGATCACAAGACCCCTGATCCATCTGTTGAAGGGTGGGGGGGTCAAGTGGGAGTGAGTTCCAGAACAAGCCGAGGCAGTAAAGTAACTCAAAAGAAGCCTCTCACAAGCGCCATGTTTAGCTTACCCAGTCAAAAACAAGGAGTTCTTCTTGGCGACAGGGTTCTCGAATACATGCTTGACAGCAGTATTATATCAAAAGCATGCCAAGGTCAATAAAGTAATCTCCTATGCATGCAAGACGTTATCCTCTGTGAAGGAAAAATTCAACGATTGTGAGAAGGCACTCCTGGCAACGGTGTGGGCATTGAAAAATTACTGCCCGTTTATCCAGGGGGAACGCATCCTAGTGGAGACTCGCCACCAGCCTTTGCAATACCTCCAAAGTGACAGAATCTGGCCCGGAAATGTGAGTAATTCCACACTTACTGGATTCTGTCAATGCAAGGCTGTTACGCTCACCTGGTTCCCAGAGGGGTGTCGGGCGGAACTGGACAGCCGCGGTCTCCACCAACGTTATTCGTAGTGCAGAGATGACTGACTGGACTGGCCCACCTAGCTTCGTCTGCTTGACCCGTAGAAGAAGTCTCCTAAAGGCGGAGAAAGGGAATTAGCCACCCGTGGAGTTGAGTAATAGCCCCTCACTGCGTTCCCATTTATCACCTCTGATATTCCCTTTCACCAAGCTCACCTTATAGTTTTGAATGATGAGCTCTCCATCCTGCGAGGGACGCAGGGGCGCGTTGATGGCCAGTTACTTCACTGGCTTGAGGATATTGGAAGAGTTCTAGACAATCTTGGCTCCAAAACTCCTGGCGAAGGGCCGGAAGTATATAGTTCTAAAGAGTTAAAAATGTCTGAATAATCACTCTTGTCCAATTCCTTTGTTTATCTTGCAGCTTAGACCCAAATGAAGATAGTTCTGTGGCAGCTGAAAGCGTTCTGGTAAGAGTCTGTGCTATTCCACACTGTCCGTTAGATGATGCCAAAGTTTAACTCGCTGCTGTCTCTTTTCTTACAGGTGCGACGTAAGATTTGGGGTGTTGGTGAATAATACCTCCGGCGGTAAAATCAGGTAAGTATATGGTGGCAAGAGATTGTCCTTATTTGTTTCCCCTTGGCTCATCTTGTTGTTTTCTTGTCCCCCTTAGGTGCTGGAATGCGGCAACTTAATGATGGAGACAGCGCCCGATCGTAGAGATGCTGTGAGGAACGGTGAGTATGGCGCGGCGCTGCTGCTGGCGATGCGCCGTGTTTAAAATAGTCTCTTTCTCGTGCAAAGATGCGATGAATCAGGTAAGAAACCCAATAATGTTCTTGTTCTAATCTTTCTTCTTCTTTCTCTTCTTTCTAGGAGCTCTGGACTCAAGGCGGGCGTGGCACGAGGCTGGATGCTGACTGCAGGCACGGTGAGTGTTACGCTGCTGGATGCAGAATAACGCGAAGCGTGTGCTGTTCTTCGGGCATTGTTTTAAATAGCCTCCAAAGTAGTCCCAGGTAAGTATTCCTCTACAACCACACCCGAGTAACAAAATAGTCCCTAGGTAAAGTAGTCCCTTCCAAGCCTCACATGGGTTTGGATCTCTTGCAGCATGGTCTGCATCAGGTAAGTTTTAACATATGAGCCTGGCGCCTATGGCGCCAGGACTGTTCCCCCATATGAGCCTGGCGCCATAAGCGCCAGGACTGTACCCATATAGCCCCTAACAAGGGTTGCTGGGTTTTCTCTGGGTAACATGATGCCTGCTTCCGGGGTTGCTGGACTTGGTCTGGATGCCCGGGGGTAGGCATCATGACAAAGGCTTTCCTGGGGAGGTCAGATATGGCCAAAACAAGAAGAGTCCCCTCGCGCAAGATCTGGCTGACTTGCATGATTGTGCCAGAGAGAACTGTCTCGAGGACGAAAGTCTCAAAACCAAGGACAATGTGGAGGGGCGTACCTGAATTCCCTGCACAAATTCCATGACGAAGACCAGTGCGAGGGAATACCCACAGTTTGTGGACGGGTGCTCCTACCATGTTGACAACAGGGAAAAGGAACTGGTGGCCGGCGTTGGGAATGCCTGGGTGAATGATGCCCCGAAACCCTCTGCTGGGTACAAAATTGGTCCCCGTAGTAGTCCGGTGGCGGAGTTGATGGCAGTTCATCAAACCATCCTCACTGCCGTCCAACAGCAACTTCACGAACTGGTCATAATCACCGATTCAGATTATGTCCAGAATGGGTTCGTGGAGCACCTGGTTAATTGGAAAACCAGAGGCATGATATGTGCTAACAAACCGCTTAAACATGGCAAGCTAATGCAAAATATTTGATCTGGTCGCCTCTAGTGGGATGACCATCTATCGGAAGATGATCAAGGGTCATTCCAGAATAGAAGGACCAGACAAAACTGGAAATGACCTAGCGGATCAGCTGGCCAAAACCGGAGCCATCCAGGGGGGATCTCCTTGAGATTGAGTCCCGGTTGGGGGAAATCCAGGTTACTGTAATCACTAGGTCCCAGACAAATGCTCACAATGAACTCTCAACTGCCCAGTGGAGTAAGGAGACCCCAGATGCTGATTTAATAACGGCACAAAAAAGGGATCCGATCATTGGTAAATTTTATCAACACATTGAGAACCCTTAGAACTTTCCCCTGACGGATACCGACTACATTGGGAAAGAGGACCTCAGGGTGTTCATGAAATGTCCAAAAATTTTCCGAATCCAAGACGGTTTGTTGGTGAGGAGATCCATATCTGGCTGTGACCAGTGGGTGGTCTCTACTTCATTCCGAAGCCTGATGCTAAGTCACACCCATGATGCGGCCACAGCCGGTCACAGGGGTTTCACACTACTTCAAAAATCTTACGAGAGGTTGCATACTGGCCACACATGGGGCAGGACCTCGACCAATACTTGAAGGGGTGTCTTGTGTGTGCACAATTTCAGCCAACATCACTCACCGAGCTCCCCTCCAGAAGAGGGGGATGACGCTGCCTTGGTCAAATTTACAAGTAGATTGCATAGTGCCCGTGATTCGCTCCTATAGGGGGGAACAAGTACATGTTAACCGTAACATGCTTGTTTACCAAATGGGTGGAATGTCTCCCGGCCCCAAATTGCAAGGCAGAAACAGCAGCTGCCCTGATGATCAATCACATCTTCTGGCGTTTTGGCCTACCCCAAAGGATTGAGTCAGACCGAGGTAGTCACTTCACCAGCAAAGTGATGACAAAGAGGTGGGAGATACTTAGTGTAAAAAGGAAACTTTACATTGCATTCCGCTGTCCTCTAGTGGTGGAGTTGAGAGGTACAATAAAATCATTGTGAGCATTCTAAAAAAGTTTGTGGCAGACTCTGGGCCAAGTTGGGACATCCAATTACTGCTTGTCCTGATGGCCATCAGGTCTACACCTTCTTCTGCAACTAAGATGTCTCCATTTGACATGATGACTGGACGAAGGATGGTGTTGCCTCCGCATTTGCTCTATAGAACACAGGAGCAAACTCTGATAAACGCCTCCACAACTCATGAGTATGTTGAGATTCTAAGAAAACACCTTCAACATGCTTTTGCGTACGCTCAGCGGAATCACGAAAGATCTGCTAGGGTATGAAGACTCAATATCTAAAAACAACCAAAAAGGAATTACCAAGAAGGCGACAGTCAACTTGTACAATTTCCAAAGGAACCAGACCAAAGAGTGTACATTTTTACCTAGCTGGCGAGTACCTTTTTAAATTGTAGATAGAATTTCACTTGTCGCCTACAGAATCCGCATCCCCAAAGGCGAATTGACAGAAGAGAAATGGGTCCATATTAATCAGCTAAACAGTTGTCACCCCAGGCACACTTTGCAGCAAATTGAGGAGCTAAGAGAGAATCAAATAGAGGAGACATCTGAAGCATGAGAATAAGAAAAAGAAGAATCAGAAGGCAACAAAGGATTTATAAATATAATTATGTAACAAAGTATTTTTCTTCACTATCCATTGTCCGTATTGAATGCATGCGTGTCCCACTGCAGTCAACCCTATTGGAAGGCAGTTAGTGGGAAAATGAAGTAACCAGTTCTGATTTATGTAATAGATTAATATTGTTTGCGTCCATTCAAAGACCAAGGAGGACCTCCCCGGCAACCTGGAAGGGAGAAATTAAAGAAAATATGTGCGTGCCACTCAACACCATAAAGGAAGATCCAAGAGAAAGCTGGGGGTGTCGTTCCACGCTCCAACGAGAGACAGCGAGAGGATCAGGGCGTTCTGCTCTCTGATGGAAGGACTCCTGACTGATGAAGCCCACCTTGCCCTACTCTCCCTCGACAAGGATCTCAGAAGAGTCGGGGGTGGGGGTTAATCTGTGGGCTACATTGACCCACTGAACAGAATTTCGCCAAAACCAAGCTGCATTTGCGCAGAAACAACAAAATGGTTGCACTGGCTCCTGTGAGCACCATGGCCTTAAAACTGCGTTTCGAAGCAACAATACAAATGGAATAAAGTGAAAAAGCAGCAGTGCTTTGCTGAAAGTCCAAAATCCTTATTAAAAAGGAAACTTTTTCACCTTTTAAAAAATGCTGTTCTGACGTTATTTCCATCTGTTCTTCCTTAAACTACTGTGATTAATAAGGCCTTGCCATGCCCAGTATATCTCATTGTGCTTCAGCAAAACCAGGCATGATTTCTGAATGACAGTCCCTGTCAAAGCAACTCTGAGAAAAATCAACAAGGAACTCTGCTTTTACCCGCATTGGAAAACACGTTAATTTTCTTTACAAAGTATCAAAGCTCAGTAGTTCAAAGAAACTCCAGCTATCTGAGCCATGTCAATTTCAATACATCTGTGCTTCATACAAAACTCCTGAATACAAGGAAATAACTATTGCTGCAAGACAGTGCGGGAATCCAGAGGGAGATGCAAAACCGAATTTAAAAATAAATGCCAGCTTTTCATCACACATGTAAAATGGTCTTTGAAAACTCAAGGAGAGAAAGGCCCGTTTTAAAAGTAAACTGTTGAATGAAAGCCTGCCATTGCCTAGAAATGTGAAGGGGTTTGTGCTGGGGAAAATACACACTTGGGTGATTTTATTCAACTGGCTTGTTTAATTCAGGACCAAATATAAGAAAGTAAAACTGTTAAACAATATTGGCTGGATTTTGCAAGTTCCAAAAGAAAATTGGGTTTCTGCTTGAGGGGGTTGCTACCAACAGGAGGGCCTCTCTCAGCAGATACTAACATCCCAGTGATGATCATTAGGTTGGATAGAATCTAGTCTAGGCTGAACCCAGTGACAATGAAACTCCCAGGACAAGGAAGTGTGAAGAGGGGAAGGGGCAATAAACCTTCAATCAAGCTGTAACCCCCACCTTGCTCTGGAGGAAATGACAGTTGGTGGTAGCTGAAGAAAGAAAAAAATGGTCCAGTGACAAAGGACTGCCATTTGCTTCCAAAGACTATTCATGAATAAAAACGTAAAGACTTTTATCTCTGCAGCAAGACTTTGTAAAAATGTAAACATTTCGCAGTTTAAAAGTGATTTTATGGGTTTTCATTGAAGATGTGGTAGAATTCACTGACCCATTGGGAATAGAAATGGCAAAGAATCGGGGATTACAAGGAAAGTATCCGTGATGCCAATGCACATTTTTATACTTGCATCCCTTATGCTAATCCACATGTGTATAAAGTTGTGGAATTTCATACTCAAAATTACCAAAGAGTATTAAAAGCGCAAAACAATGTCTCAAGGATTGCAGAGTTGGAGTGCTATGCTCTACATAAAATATGTACCCTGTGTATATACTTTGCTTATAGATTTCAATTGTATAAATGTACCGTTTGTGGCAAAATCCGATTTTAGCTAAAATAACTGTGGGAGGTTTTTGAACATTGTAAACTCGCATCATAAATCTGACATAATTCTCTTGAAATCCAACCAGTTGAGAGCGAAGCAGAGATTAGCACCCCTGACCAATCCAATAGTTTGGAGGTGTGCTTAGCTAGACCGCTCTCCAAAACCGAGAATTTCACCCATTTTTATTAAAAACCGTTTGGGTAATTTAAAACTGGAATTAAGAAAATGCAACTTTTACACGTGTCATTTGGCTGCAACAGGTTTTAAATTTTCCATTCATTTTCGAATTACATGCTCTTGGTAATCCATTGCTTGTGATTGTTAATGTCTATGCATTGTTGCTTTAGTGAGAAATTGTATTTACCTTAAAGTTTTAACCGTACATTATTTATTTGTCCATTTCCGAGTGTCATTTCATAGCATTGCAAGGGGTTTAAAATCTGTTTTCCACTCTTATTTGGTGAGGGACGGTCGGATTTTGATTCCGTTTTCTGCCTCTTAGTCCTGATTACCTGCTGTGTAATTATCACCCCATTGGTGATTGCTGCCCCATATTAAAAATTGTATGATTTCTTTTGAATTTTAAAATAAATATCACATTTTTACCAACCAGCCTGGTTCACGGTCCATTGTGACACAGGGTATTTGAAAAGGGGGTGTGATACGAGTTGTGTGCCACCTCAAATTGAATCTGCATAAAATAAGGAGAAAAGCATCTCAGTTGTGCGCTACATACTAGGCCGAGACCAAAGTGTGTGTCGCCTGATTGAAATCCTTAACAAGATCCCATCCGGACCAGGGGCCCTAGAAGACTTGCTGGCCATTATAATGCTGTGGGTCTCATCAATCACTTTAAGAAAAGCCTACTGTTGTTCTCAGCATCCATGGAGTCCTACCTCGCGCTGCTGCCCCACACAGATCACCTCCACATGGTAGATTCAGTTCATCTCTGACACACCATTGATGTCTCTAGTGTTGGGTTTGTTACTGTTGATCATCTTCTAGAACATAGGGTTATTCATATGGGACTAGTAAACCAAGGCACTCCAACGAGAACATTTGATCTGGAACTGTCGCTTAAGTAATTTTTTATATATTTTTTGACCTCGTGAGCATGGGGTAACGGATCTAGATCAGACTGAACCAAGGCTCTCAGTTCCTGACCCAGCTCGCTCTTTCTTTGTCCTTGTCAATTATGTCTGTGGGATTTATGAATTTCAATACCCACCCTCTGGAAAAAGACCTTATTAAGGAGCAATATTTTATTTTCTCCCCTGTCCAGTTCATAAGGGGTTATCGCTGACACGGCAGCTTGAGTGTTCAGTTTTAGATCTCTAGAATAACTGGCCCTTGAATAAGTATCTAGTATCTCAAGGGCCACAGCTGACGCCTGCCGAATCCTACTATCGCTCCACGATATACAATTCAGGGATGCGCTAATATTCAGGCGGCCAGTGGAAATAAAACTGGAGGGCACAGGTTTCAGGTTCAAGGAAACGACCAGAGGGTAGTGATTGCTTTCATGGGGTTGACGCACGCACATATCTTTGATCAGAGAAAAAGAATTCGCAACAAAGATGTAATCCAGTATGCTACTACTCTTGTTCCCAATTCTTGTGTACTTAGGCGGGGTGTCAGAGGGATAGGTGCCATTTACCATAGAAAACCCAGCTGAATACAACAAACAAGCCCAGCTGTTGCCCCGGTTACTTTCCATGTCAGATCTTACAACCTGCAATGGTGGGGGGAGTGGATCCCTGTCCCCCACCCCATTATAGCAAACCAGAGGGATCCTCGCATTGAAGTCCTCACAAATAACCACTGGTGTGCTTCCCTCCAAATTGTTGTTAATTACCTCAATTTCATGAATTACTACTGCATGAATTCTCTTAAAGGCATGGTCGTATATATTAACAATCCAGGAACTCCTTCAGATGCGGATCAGCAGGATTCTGGGGGAGAGAAACTCGGCCAATCAGAATATACTTAGAAGCACAGGTGACTTCCACAAGATCCACTGGTTTCTTTGTGCCCAACGCTAATCCTCCCTTTGGGCAGCCCTGATGCCCTTTGTTATCAAGGCGGGTGATTGTGTACCATCCATCAATCACCAAGGGTCTGCAGAGCGATCATGCTGAATCTATCAGTGTGGTCCACCAAGCCGTCCTGTTCAAACAAGTGGCAGTGACCAATTCAAGAATACAAAATAAGAGCTAAGATCGCAGCTAGGTGCACGAAAACCCTGGTCTTTCCACCATACTGGCCAACCAAGCCCAATGGAGCTCCTCCCCCTTAAGTCCCTGTTCGCACAAAGAACCACACAAGTTAGTGCTGTCACCACTCTTAGGTTTTACCATTGGATGGATAGGTACCATATTTTGTGAAGTCAGGTGGCGATGAGCATTGCCTGCTGTCGCCATTAGGCCCTCTGCTATGAATGCCAAATTTGCACCCCTGAAAAGCCTCCACCTCAATGTGCATTCATACCCCAATCTAAGAAAAGAGGAGCAGTGGTCCAATATATATGCAAGGTGTGAGAAACCTGAATTTGTCTTCCTAGCTAGTCCCTGGGAGATCTGTCATCCAGGTGACCAGGACACGGCCATCGGTATTGGATCCAGTTTCTGGGGGTGGACCAATGAGGGAGGATAACCTGGATGGGGGGGGGTCTTTTGGAATTCGGGCACCGACAGGTGATACGCAGTATCCCCCTTCCTTCAACACCTTTTGCCCATCCTACATGGTAAGATATTCCAGAACACTGCCCCCCCTCTTTTCCAACACGAACACTTTCACACAACAGGAAAGACAACTGACTAACACCAGAGCCGTTTACCTGCCAAGGGTCAGGCAAAGTCGGGCAATTGACCAGAACCAAACACACACCTGACGGCCCTTTCCCTTCCCCACAGGGATAAAAGGTGGAGCACAGGATGAGCAAGTCAGACTGCACGACGTGAGAGCTTACGCAGCACGGCAGTTCAAGAGGAGAAAGACGGCGCATACAGAGAGGGTGACAAGGAGAGAAGCGACCTTCCTCTTTCCGACCAAGGCCCGTGAAACCTCTGCAGAAGGAATTATAAGACCGCGAACAATAGCCAGCATGTGTTGCAGCAGATATCTATGGTACACAAAACCCTCCTCCACTAATAACCAAGCAGGGATGAGACGCGGGTCTCTTTCGTACCAACCTTGACTCGAAGGAGAAGAAAGCCAAGCGGTTCATCACAGCCGGTAAGTCGAGAAAGGAGCCGATGAGAAACTGAACTGTTGACTGAAAAGTAGCTAACGGCTACTTTGAACTTTGAAAAGTTTAAAAGAACTATTGATGAAAGAGGGGAAAACCAGCAACAGAGGAGGCCGGCACCATGTGGGTGCTCACGCAGGAGACTGAGCGATGACCCGATTGTAGAAACTACCGTAACCAGAAGCCCTTAAGAAGAGGCAAAAAGAGGTAAAAGTGGTCATACAGGGGTCTTGTAAAATCCTCTGTACCGTCAAGTCTGTGACCTACAGATGATTGCGAAGCTAAGGGAAATTAATCCTGCCCGGTGAAATGAGCGCATGAACAGTGTGTTGTAAAAGTTGGCAAGAGTGAACCTTGCAGATGGAGGCCAACAGAAAGGGGCGAAGCCTGAAGAATTGTTTGAAAAGACATTTTGAGTCATGAGTGCAAGAAAAGCCATAGTGAACCCGAAGGAGGGAGGCTGACGTTTGAAAGGGGTCCAAGCCCGAAGGAGGGAGATCGAAGGGTAGAAAGTTACCACCCAAAGTTGATTGAAAAAGGAACTGTTTAGTTCAGTTGTTGAATATGATTTGTGAAGTGTCTACTCCCGGAAGAGGGAGACCCAGGGGTGTAGCCATCACCCAAAGTGTACGTGGAACAGAACTTTGTGTTTGTGTGTTGGATACATCAGGCCTCGAAGGCAAGAGACTTGGCCATCGAAGAACCTGATAGCTGGTATGGAACTGTCAGCTCCTGCTGGGAAAGCTTGAGCGTGTGCTTTGTCCTGTGCTCAAAACGTGGGGAAAGGAGACCCCTGGCAATCACACCCTGACTTATTATTTGTGAACCCTTCTTTCTTTATTGAAAACCCTATCCCACACTCTGTTAGTTGTAAGGATTTGGCAATAGGTCTGTCTTTACTGTTGCCACCATGAGTTCCTTACAAAGGGTACCTTCAGCGTAAAATAATACTATGGAGGTAGCAAAGAGGACATTTTCACATATGTCCACAATCTGAATGTCATTGCTGCTGATAAAAGCGAAGGGGGATAACAGAATGTGAAATCTCCATGAGTCGTGAGCGATTTAAAAATAATCTTTTGCCATTCCAGAAGATACTTTGAATTTTGAATGCCTTAAGTTTAGTTCCTTGCGTACAGACCAAAGGCGCCTGCAAAGTATTGTATGTACTGCTTTGATGTATCATGATTCCCACCTCCGTCTGAACCATGGTATTAATCATGGGGCACCGCACCACGCCTGTGTTAGTTGGTGGCTGAGTCGCAAACCGTTCCGCAAGATATGTTGACACTTCCACAGCCATAGTGGGTGTTTTTCTTGGCCTTTTCCCGAGCTGTAGCCAAAGTGAGTTTCCCATTCATGCCCTGACAGTTTTGTGCTAGTGGCAGTTGTGATCTGCCTCTACACTTACCAGGGTTCAACGGATGAAAGCAATTGTTTCTGCCACTAGAAGGAATAGCGCCTGCTTCAACTATCTGCTGGGAGACAATTGTAGTACAGTTAGACAGGCTTGCAGCATTTTTAAGTTCACCCTGTAAATTCAAGGGAAAATTGCCATTATTGGAGGTGGTGTGATTAGTAGTGCCGGAGCTTGTCCGTGCTTCCTGTGTTCTATTTTTAATACCTTGAAGGTCCTTGTACATGATGGCTTGTCTCATCACTTTCCTCTTCTTACGTTCGTACCAAGTTGTCGAAGTAAAATGTGCTCCATTCGGTTTCGCGCACAGCGATAAGCCTATTACTTTCGACTGCTTGAGGGGCGCTTTTAGTGGAGCCATTCTATGCGCATTGATGTCATACAGAGAGCTGGTGAGTGTGGTTTGTCACCTTGAGCAGTTTGTTCCAAGAGCCCATAATTTGCTCACGATAATAGCAACATTTGTTCAGTCTAGCTGTGATTGCCTCACCCCTTGTGTGTTAAACATAGCTGCAGAAGAGCTGCTGACATTACTGATGTTACTAACGTCCTTTCTTGGAAGTGTACAGTTCAACTGGTCAAGCAGCTCACCATCCCTTGGCGGCCGATGTTTTAACATGTTGTTTATCTGAGCCTCTTTCAAGAGAGATTTTAATTAAGTATGTATTTCTAATAAGTAGTGGGCATAGTCCGCTGCATCCTGTCTCGTCCTCAATCTGCCCCCTCCATCTACGGGTGCTCCAGGGGCAGATGCCACAGGGCTAAGATGGAAATTAATATGAGGATTCCCCTGAAGGGGGGAGCTTACAATTATGTTTACAATGTCCGTACCTTGTGCTGCTCGGAGTTATCAGGGCCCTGACTACAGTTTCGATAGTCTTAGAGCCCAGACAAGGAAGAGAAGAAATTAGTTGTAAGGTTGTGGGGTGTTTTCCTTACCAATTTCATTGCGTGCTGAATAAAAGCCAGTCCTTTTAGTGTCTGATTTACTTGTTCCTTTAGCATTGCTCAATGCTACAGTATGTTGCGGACAGGATAGAGAAAGCCACCTAGGATTGGTATATAGGGCAGAATGAAGGGACCCACTACACAAGTGATAGAGCCCCTCGGTTCGAGCAAGGCAGTCTGGGCTGGTTGATACATTAGCCTCCTCCCCCTCCCCTACTTTGGCTTGTAGGGGCAGGGAGGTCTGAATTTGAAGTTCCATGTCACCTTGTTTAGGGACCGCGGCCCGCTTTGCAGCGCATGTTGAAATGGTGCCCAAAGCCTGCTGCTTCAGCATGATTAAAATTGCTGTGCTGTGAAATTGTTGCTGTGAAATGGTAAACGGCTATGGGCGTAGCACCCGCCCATTTTTTGTATTCCTCTGCTATGACAAGCCTTTGCTTACCAGGTTTGATTGGACTGGAGAAGCGCTTACTGCAGGGCTCTGGAAGGTGCTCTCGTCCCTGACCCACCACGAATGACCACTTCCTCTTCACGCTGCGCGCCATGCTGGAATGAGGGATAAATAGTCACAGTGGTAAACACAGGTAGCAAGCTCCTCCCTTCAGCAGTAGATATGCCAAAAAAGACGAACCACGAATGACCACTTCTTCCACTTCCTCTCCGTGCTTGGTTGATTCAGACTGTCCAGTCACACCTACTCTTGCTAATCTGGTTCTCCTTCTTACTTCTCCCACCTTTTTACTGCCCCTTCGATGTTTCACTCCTCCATCTCACTTCCACCCTTTGATGTTTACAGGAAAATGCACTAAAGTCTAGTTTGATGAATCTAGCGATGTCATCACTCCCTCTCCGGGGAACCTCTCTTCCCATATGACATGGGAAGGGTAGCTGCTACCTGATCCTGACTCTGTAGGTGGCTGCCTGAGGGAGAACCATATCGGGGGAGACAAACCCCAGGGGAGGGAAGGAGACTCACTTGCGTTATTCTGCTGTGGGCAGCGTAACGCTCACCGTGTCCAGTTCTTTGATGCCAGCTTACCTGAAACCAAGGACCTGCAGAGAGAGAAAGAACACTACGAAACTTAACTGGAACAGTATCCTGTCTTCAATCCATCGCTGACTTCAGTACCACTCACCTGAAGGTACGAACTCCATCATCCGGCACTGCATGCATCCTGGAATACAATAACCTGGAAAGAGGAGAAAGAAGGACCGCATTAGTAAGCGTTTACCCACGTTTCTTCCCGAATGAAGAAAGCCACACAATTCTTACCTGGGTAATCCTCTCCTGGTCAGTATCATTGCTGAAACATTACGGTGCTCGGTGAGGAACATCGCAACCTGCAAGGAGAGAAAAGACACAGGTTAGCAATACAAAAGGCAAAACAGCGCCGTGCATCGCGCATTATTCACCGGACAGCATCGCGCACATCGTGCTTTCGCCTGCCGGCCCATGCTCATCGTCAAACTGCATGACAACACCAAAATACCATTCCATACCTAAAAGGAAAGAAGCAAGACATTATTATTCAAACTAAGAGGAACATAAGAACTGCATATAAAGACAGTAAAGCAGCAACCCTACAGACTCGCAGCAGGCCTGGATTCCCACAGGTGGCCTTGCACCAGTGAAGGAACTTGGTCGCTGCTCGCCCCCACATCTACGCGCCTCTGCCACGAGGAGCAGGACGGAGAATCCACCTTTTACAATATTAAGGTGAGGAGAAGGCCCAAGGGGGAGGAAGGAGTTGAGGCCAAGGGAGGTGGGAAAACATAAAGACAATCTGGTATTTAATCCAGCTCTCCTATATTGCAGACCTATCTTTAACTAGAGGCATTACCAAGGGACCGGGAAAGGCTTCGATAGTGCAAATCATCCAACCAGGTCTGGGTGGCGTCCCCGTGGATACCAGGTGAGTGTAACAGAAATTGAAAGCTATTTAACACTACTAAATTTGCACTATGGTCATATATACATTCACCATGGGGTGCTCTTAAGCAACACTTCACTTTTTAGATGGATAAGATTCAAGCAAGAACACCAAGTAACAGTATGTTCTAAAATTGGTGAAGAAAAGAGATGCTAAGTATCATAAAACCAGTTAGAGTAATTGGAGAACAGTTTCAACACTAATACACTGCCTTATAATATAGGTCCATAGCACTTCAGTCCTTCCCTTTGAAAGCGAATGGGACCTAGATCACTAAGTTACTAGTCCTAAATTGTGCCCTTTGTAGGGAGTCTTTTAAAGAAGCAAAAAAAGTGTGGTAAAGCCGACGTGTAACTGTTCTAGAAATGCAATAACAGAGCAAGCAAAGTTCTTGAGGGATTCACTCCCGAATTCTTGGTCCGAACTCTACCAATCGCAAACAGGCAAGGGAGAGGTAGGCTAGGACTTTGCGCTTGTTGAACCCTATCGAAGGAGGGCAGAAACAGGTATGTAAACACCCCCTATGCTCTGATTGCTTGTGGTTTCTGAATCCTTTAGGCTCACTATGAGTGTCTGTTCCAGGGGTTGCTAGTGCCGAGGTCACTTTCGGCATCCAGATTGAGTCCGGCTAGTCCGTGGTTCCCTGCTCTGGGGAGACGGTTGCTGTGACTGGACAGCTGGATGACCTGGGCAAGACAAGAAGACCACCACGATGCTGATAATTTTGGTAAACCACCAGGACAAGATGAAGGGAGAGCAATGAACACTGCCATTAGGCAGCGTAAGAACCTTAAGAAAGAGACAAAGATGGTCCTGCATGGCCCCTCTTTATGCTGAAGAGCTGTACCTTAAGTGGAAGGGCTCTTGTTTCACCAGACAAGCCTGCAGAGTCCCAAGTCCGAGCTCAGGACAGCAACTGATGGAACGAAGAAGCCCAGGAGGAAGCTGGTCAGTTCACAGGGGAGTGCGAGGGATCCCTAGGAGTCCTCACAAAGACTTTGCCTAAAGTCTCCTCCCAGGTGGCCAGGGAAAGGCAGACACTTTCTGATCCTGACCTTGGGGGTGGTGTTCTGCGGGAGGATCACCCGGGGGGAGAAAGGGTCCAGGGAAATAAGAGGACTACGTTGGCTGAGACGCTGTATTTGTCTTCCTCTAAGGAAGACATCTCCCCAATGCTAAAGTATGTATTGGCTTGTTGTCAGAATAATCTTTTAGCTCCCCAGGTTAAACGTCTTGATATGGGTAAAAACATTCATGAACCCTTGGGCATTGGGAGAAATGAAAACACTTCTAAAACCATGAAGACCTAGAAGCTCTCCTAACTCCAAAAGGTACAGTGAAAAGGATTCTGTGAATAATAACTTAAACTCTAAAAAAATCTTTATTTCTCTATAAAATCAAATCTTGTGATTGTTCCTTATGATATCCCTGTAGAGTATATAGTTAGGAACAAAAATGAGTTTGAGAATAAAAATCAAGTTAGAAAAATAGATTTTTGTAGTCGGGACTTCAGGTCCCATAATCCCTGAAGTACTGGGACGAGGAAGAGGGCTGAAGAGGATCAAAACTGCAAAGTGCAGCTTGTTAATGGTAATGACCCACACCTGAGGGAGACTGAGAGGCTTTAACCCCCCCCCCCCCCCTCCCCCAGGTGCAGGCCATTAGTGTGAAGGAGGAGCAGCGCAGTAGTTTTGGGTGGAAGAGTTGTGAACTCTCCATGTTGCAGCAGAAGTAGAAACTGGAGGAGGAAGATTATGCCGGGACCACTGTCGAATGGTAAGCAGTAGCTGGTCTTGAGAGAGTCTTTGCTTCCAGAAGCCTTATTTGCAGAGGTCGCTCAGCAGGAAGCAACGGAAAAGGAAGCTTGTCCCCTTGAGACCTGTTTTGCAGAGGCTGCACAGCGGGAAGTGAACGTTTGGAAATCTTTCCTCCTCACAAGACTGGTGGCAGGTGAGCACTGGAGAGCCTATTGAGCAAAGGGAGCTCTGTGTGCAAGTGGCGGGGGTGGCGGCAGACTGAGATCAGCAGATTGCCGGATCACGGGCAGCAGCTGAAACGAAGAACCTGTGAGCAGCGAGGGAAACGGACGTGCATGGCATAAACGGTGAGTTCACCAAGTATTTTTGACACCAGATCACTCTGAGACCTCTCGCGTGCTCCAAGTTAGTACTTTTATTTTGTTTTGTTTTAAAACATGCTTTTGTGTTTCTTCACACAGGGTATAATGTAACAAAACCCCCAGACCACCCCCTTAACTCCCCTCTGCCAGGAGGGCCATGTGGACAGTTCGCAAGTGGTTCCTTGTGTCTGTCCCAGGATATCTAAAATCCTTATTCTGTGGACTCCATTGGAGCATATAGTCACTCTGGACATATACCATCACATCCTCCCAATTCCGCTTAAAGGAATCTCTGTCCCCTCGGACTACATGAGTAGCCCATTCCAGCAAGACAAAGTTCCACATTTCTAAAGCCATGTGCATAGTCAGTGCTTGCCTTTGTTTTGTTTCCAGTTCTGTGCCACCGTCAACCAACTGGCTATTAGAAAGGTCATGAAACTACGTTTCTGCCTGTTGGAGTATGTTTTCATTTCCGGCTCCCATAAACCACATAACCAAAGCCCCGTCCCTATTGCGCTGATCTCCGGAAATATCTTGCCCATTTGTTCCTGCACCTCTTCCCAGAATGGTCTTATAACAGGGCAGTCCCACCAGATATGTTTCCAATCCCCCTTGGATGCACAGCCCCTCTCGGGAAGGGGGTGGGGGGGGAATTGTGCCATTGGAGCATTATTTTGTACCACATTTCCCTCGTCTGTACAGATCGAGTGAGTTTGAGGATAGCCCTCCAAAGGTGTTCCCGATGTTCCCTAGCTAGATATGGTGTGCCCAACTACTGTGTCCCACTTTTTAATGAAGTTCCACTTACTGTCCCGTCCAATAAAGCATACAGCTTCGAGATTGTGTCTCGATCCCATGTGTTTTGATGTACACTTCAAAAAGCGTCCCTGGTCTCGTGGCTGCAGCCTTAATCGCTGGGCTAGAGAGCCAGTGTCTTAGTTGGCTATCAAGAAATCTGTCTTCCTCTCAAAGCCCCCATATCGTTTTTGAAGTTCTCGAATGTTCTGATTGCTAGACCTTTATACATGTCTCATATCTATAAACATACCACGCCCTTCCACGTACTAAAAGCCCCCTCTTCCAACCCCGGAGGGAACTCCGGGTTATAAAACATCGGGAGGAATGGGGACCGATAAGTGGGCAGGGCCCCTTCTCTTATTAAGGAGTCCCACACATCAACAACCAAACCCACAATTTTACTTATTTTACATTAGGGGGCCTATGAGACCGACCCAGTCACAGAAGCCCTGCTAGAGGTGCGCCCGCGACTGCCCTTTCTTGCCGCTCCCATATCTTCTAGTCCTCCCCCGTGAACCATTCCTTTTATTACTCGCAACTGTGCCCCTTGGTAATATCTCAGAAAATGAGGGAGTCCCAGTCCTCCCCGGTGTCTCAGGGCCGTCAGGGTGGTAATCTTGATTCTGGGGGGCTTATTTTGCCACACTTATGTGGATATAAGTTTTGTGAGGGCTCTAAAGAAAAGCTTGGGTATATAGAGTTGGAGAGCCTGGAAATAGTACAGCACTGTGTGCAGGAGCACCATTTTTACCACCGCCATCCTTCCCAGCCAGGATGTTGCAAGGGGGTTCAATTTTTGCAAGTCTTTTTTTCACCTTGGCGAGCAGTTGTGGATAATTAGCTGCATGCAGTAGCTCCAGTGTTTTCGTCGGGACCACTCAAGTATTTGATACCCTTCTTTGCCAAAGTCACCTGCGTTGGGAGCCTCAGTCGTTCCAAGACGGTAGGACTTGACGATGGATTCAAAATTTCCAACTTGGATTTGTTTATTTTGAGCCCTGAAGCCTCCCCAAATTCCCCCAGATCTTCCATCAGTGATGGCAATGATCTCTCTGAGTCCACACGCGCAATCAGCATATCATCTGCGAATGCCATTGATTTATGTTCTTCTGCTGCCATACCAATGCCCCAAACCCGATTGGAGTTACGGAACCGGGCTAACAGAGGTTTGAAGTAGATGGCGTACAACAGGGGGGACAAGGGGCAGCCCTGCTTGGTGCCCTGCTTTATGGCTATGCTGTTGGAGATGGCCCCATTTATTGCCAGACGAAGCTTTGGCGAGTGATGATTGGCTCGCACCATTCAAAGTAACCCCACCCCAAAGCCCATGCGTTCCATTACCTGAAATAAAAAAGACCACTCGACTCTATCAAATGCCTTTTCGGCATCCAGCGATACCAAGATCGCCGGAGTCTGCGGCATGCCCTACAGATGTCATTGTGAGTCTGCCTAAGCGGAATAAACCCAGATTGATCCAGTCTTTTGGGAACACCACGGGTTTAGCCTCAATCATCGATACCATGCCCTTTGACCTAAAGGACTTGAATAAGCTAGTAAGACGGGAAGCTACTATGTTGATGTATTGTTTATAAAAAATTGTCAGGGTAACCATCTGGTTCCGGCGCCTTGTTCTTAAGTAGTGATTCAGTCACCTTCCTCACCTCCCCTTCCTGTATGTCCCCTTTTAACCTCTCCTGCTCCTCCATCATAATTCTCAGTAATAGGGCCTTATTCATGTATGCTTTTTGTCTTTCACCCACCGGGTTGTCGGAGGCATATAGGTTTGCGTAGAAATCCCAGAATACCGACAGGATCCCCTTGTTAGTGGTCTCCAGCCTCCCCCCGCCTTATTTTTCGGGTGCATAACAATCCTAGCCTGTCTTCTTTCAATTGTCTGGCCAACAGCCTATCAACTTTGTTAGCTTTCACATAATAGCGTTGTTTCATAAATAATAATGCCTTTCAGCATTTTTCGGGCAGAGGAGCTCCAACTGTCCTTGGGCGTCCTTTGCAACTTCCGGGTTGGGCCCTTTGCCATCTCCTCTTGTATATCCCATAGCTTGCTCTCAAGTTCTTCCTCCCACAACCGCCTTTGCTTGTCAGGTACTGCTTTCTGGGTTATTAAATGCCCTCTCGGCACCGCCTTAAAGGCATCTCACGCTTTCTCCGGTGCTACATCAGGGGCCTCATTCTCTTAAAAAAAAAAAAGAAATGTAATTTGCAGAGACAGGATCTTGCATCAATTCCTGTGGGAAATGCCATTTCCAGACGCCCCCCGGGACCTTGCCAATCTTCAATTGCATCGACATTGGGACATGATCGGAGAGGGGGATCGTTCCCAAGTCAATCCCCTGTATCCACCCGACTTAGTGGGTGGAGACCCAAATGTAGTCAATCATTGATAGAGAGGAGTGGACGTGGGAAAAATACGTAAAGCCCTTTGCCTGCCCCTTGATAGTTCGCCATGGGTCATGGAGGGTCAGGGTGGTGATGTTCTGCTTAAGGTCCGCGGATGGTGCCATTATATGGTGTGAGGTCCTTGTGTTCCTATCCACTTGAGGAACCCACACCATATTTAAATCTCCTGCTAAAAAAATATCTCCTTTGTCAAAGTCCTAGAGTTGTGACAGTGTCCACCAAAAAAAAAAAAAAGTCCTGTCCCGCATTGGCAGCGTATACTGTCACTAGTGTGTACGTGTGAGACCACAGTATTACGTTGAACAGTGAAAGCCCTCCAGGATCTGACTTGGGGCCTGATCACGACCTCGGCGGTAACGCTATTAGCGCGGGGGCTATTAGCGCGACCGCCATAGCCCCCGGCGCTAATAGCGCGGGATCACGAGTTGGGCGGACTTGGAAGTCCCCATTCCCCTTTGAGCCCATTCGGGAATGCCCCATTCCCCATTGGGCTCAATGGGGAAAATTCACGCTCTTACCGCCGGCGGATTTCCCGCCGGCGGTAATAGCGCGAATTTTCGGCGGATTTCCCCCCCAGCCAAGAGCTGGGGCGAAATCCGCCAAAGCCCTGATTCGGCGGACCCTTATATCCGGCGGTAATAGCGCTACCGCTGGATTTAAGGGTTACCGCCAAGGTCATGATCAGGCCCTTAGTCTAAAGCCTGGGCCGTCATCTTTTCATTTATGGCAATGAGTACCACTGCTGTCTTATCCCCTGTGTTAGCTTGATATATCTAGGAGTAGCCCTTTATCCTGAGGTTCCCCTTGTCCCTTTTTCTGATGAGTTTCCTGGTACATCAGAATGTCAGGCTTCGCCCCCTCTCAGAAATCCCTCTTTTCTTTTTCTTTACGGGGTTGTTCAAGCCCCTAACATAATGAGTCAATACTTTAATGGACGCCATATGGGTCCCCAATCCCCATGGGCCTCCCGAGACCGATAATTGCTAATCATGCCCACCCCTCTTCCCCCCCGGCAGAGCAGTCCCTCCCCTCCGTCCTCATAAGACCTCCAACAAAACCAAACTTAAACGTCCCTCTCCCGACCCCCTCCTCCCAATCTCCCCCCAACCCCTTGCCCGACCCCCCCTGATCACCTTGATCCCTGAGGGGGGCTGAAGTCCCTAGGATCACCCGGGCGAAGTGCCCATCACATGTGGCCCATGAAAAATATCCAGAGAAGTCGTGGGGAGTAGTGAACCCCACTCAAGGATTCCAACCAGCCAGCCGATGTTCATGGATCCTCAGGGTTGCCGTCTAATTAGCCCTTGTGTGCCGTCTTGGTTACTGACAGTCTATGGAGTTCCCGTGGGGATGTAGGTCTATTCTTACCCCATCTTGCTTACTGATCTCTCCTGTCCGTTTGGTGAAGTTGAGAGCATTGGGGTTCACGGAGACCTTATTTCCCATTGTCTCTCTGCTTCACCGTCTTCCACTCCCATGGTTTCCGACCCCTGCTTTCCTGCTGTTGTTGGGGGATGTCTCTCCGTCCTCGCCCTGTAAGTGTAGGATCTGAAGGCCCTTGTCGCTAGTCGTGATTCGATGTTGTCGCTCCTCCCACGTGAAGAGCAGTCCAAAACGGAATGTCCATTTGTATCTGACTTACTTTTGCACCAGTAATCGTACCACTGGGTCCATTGCCCTCCTCTTCTACAATGTTGACTGAGACAAATCTTGAAATAGCTGTACCTCAGCTCCTTTGAAACTCAACAGGCCTGAGTTTCTCGCTGCTTTCAGTAGAGACTCGTTCTGTGCGTACGAAGCAATCGCCGCCATCACATCCCGAGGCCGCGATCCGGGTTCAACCTGCCGTGGCCCAACCCTGTTTATGCGATCAATTCGGACCACCTCTTCAGTTTCCTCCAGAAAGGATGTCTGAGAATAGATGCTGCACTGTAGGTTTCAATGATTTGTCATCGACTGACTCGGGCAGATTTTTTATCTGTATATTAGATCTACAAGAGCGGTTTTCCAAGTCCTCGCACTGTAGTTCCAGGCTGGGTGAGTGGCGAGATAGGTGTTCCAGCACCTGGTCGTTCTTTCTCGAGTCCTTCGCTATTTCTTGTAGCACTCTTTCCTAGACATTAACCATCTCCTCCAATTTTTCGACCTCCACTGTAACTTCCTGCAATGATTGTTTCCGTTCAGTTTTCAACTGTGTAAATTGTGACTGAAATGTTGCCATAAACTGGTCCTGGAACGCCTTAAAACACAGTTGGAAGTCTTCCTTCTGCATTGCCATATTGCTAGTCCCTGCTTCAGTCAGACTTCAGTCACCCTTGTCTTCCGTGGTCCGTGGAGGTGTCTCGGGCTCCACAATTCTTTTATGCTATTGTCATGGCTTCTTTGCTGATTCTTCTGGCCCACCGAAGGCGCTTTCCCCCTGCTTATGGACATGGAGAGTGTTTAGCTTCCCCCTGAGTAACTTGGCCCTGAGCATGGGGAGTGAAAAGCTGATGGGCCGGGGGAAAGCTCATCTCTGTGGTTCCTTGTCTGGCAGCGGTTTCCCCGGGTTACGAAGTGAATTTGATCAGATGAGCAGGTTGATACTCAACACTGGTTACGTTACAGTCCAGCCTCCCCTTTGTTGTGCCTTCAGCGTGGGGTGGGCTCGTTGTCGAGACCCAAACACTTTGAGAGGAGGTGTCTCAGTCACCTATGCCCGACCCTGTGGTGCGCTACCAGACCGCCAAAATCTCTATTTTGAGGGGCTCTGTCATCAGAGTGGACCCCAGCATTACAGTGCACATAGAGGGCTGTGGGCTCCCCCAGCGTGTTTCTCAAAATCAGGGCAGCCATGTTCACTCCTGCTTTCCTGTTATTGCCCTGAGGTCCTTTCCCAGGCCTCACGTGTGGAGGTATGTCTGCCTCAGATTAGCGCTCTGCTCTGGTGGCTTCCTGGGCATGTAATCATGTCCCAGTGGGCTGTTTTTCCTTTCCCTCTTCTTACCGCCGGGAGCGCTGCAGACGTCGCCTCACTCCTCTGCTTTCAGTGGCCTGCCCAGTGGCAGGGTCCCGTTCACTGTCCTGGCTCTCGAGCGGCTCTCGTCTTTTTCTCTGGTTCCCTCCTCCCCTCTCCACAACGGGGAGGCTGTGGGGGTGTTGCCAGCGTGGGACGGCGTAAGCGATGAGAGCCCTGGGCTCCCTGGCTCTCTCTGCTGCTTCCGCCCCTCCTCGACTCTGTTCTCGGGGAAGCCTCGGGACACTCACCAGTGGCTCGCGACCCTCCGACGAATAGCCACCTCGCGGACCACACGGTACGGGTGCTCTCCTCCCTTGACAGCACCCTGTAGTTAAGAGGGGCACAACTTCTTTATTAGCTTTATTGTGCAGCCTTAAGGGGAGGGAGCAGCTCACGTACATCCTGCTCCATCAGCCGCCATTTTGGAATGCCTGAGGCAGTACTTTAAGGTTTAAAAGCAATTGTGTATGTGTGAATCTAAGAAAGAAGGCAATTATGAATACCGAACTGGCAGAACACAGAGAAACCAATATTCTATAAAACCAAATGACTGTGACTTTAAGCATGAAAGTTTATTTAAAACCCAGCAACAAGATGGGCGCAATATTTCTAGAGCTCAAAGCAAACCACCATTACCCAAGCCAAAAGAAAGTAAAAGCAAGGCAATTTAAAACCAACATTTCCAAAGTCAGGAGGGGAGTGTGGGGGTAATTGCCCATGTTTGAAGAGTATATAACAAAAGATGGTATAAACTCACATTGCCAAAGCCAAGAAAGAAGCAGGGTAACACTGCATCATTGTCCGTGTTTGCTTAAGGAAGAAGTGGGGAATCAAAAGGGGGAATAAGGTTGCCCTTCTGATAAAGGCTATTCGGAAGGCGAGGAGCATAATTTAGAGGTTTTGGAAATCACAAAAGTATAGTAAAGAGCACCAATGTGAATCTTGCCTTGCCAAGAATTGCTTGAAACTTGATGTTGTAAAGTAAGAAGCACTGCAAAGGTGTTGAAGCTGATCTTAACCACGTAGGAACTTGTTGTTTGTAAATTACTGATCTGGCAGGGAGATCGAAAGTTGTGATAACACTTTATACTGTTTGGGGCAGGGGAGTATACCCGAACAGCAAACCTAGAAGCAGTAGACCTGGCATGTAAGTAAACCAGGTGGCAGTTGATGAAGTGCTGTAACACATTATCCTGACAAACTTTCATTGCTAAAGCAAGAAATGTACAAAACTACCGCAGAAGTGTTCTACATTCTCAGAACTATTATGGTGTTGCTGAAGCATCCTGACAAAGACATTGTATGTTAATACTGATGAGCTAAAGAGATATTCTTGGTTTATGCAAAGAAGATTGTTCTGAGTTTTACGATTACAAGTGGAAGAAAAAGAACCTTTGTTGAACAATTCTAAAGTGTTTTTTGTTATTGAGTTGGAGCCACAAAGAACTCTGTTGGAACTTTGTTGCAAAGCAGGATTTCCTTATTTCCTTTGGAACTGTGGCACAGAATCCTGCTTGAATCTGGGAAAGGGAAAATCACCCAGGTTCAAAGGAGAGACTGTTAATGCACTGCTATATTGTGTTGCTTTTGAACTGCCATGCATTACCTTGTTGAGTTACTGTATGTATAAGTGTGAGGGGCAGAGACCTTTTGTTATTGTTTCCTTTAGTTTATTTTAGGTAGGGAAAACTTCATCAGGGTAGAGATAGTGAGGCGTTTATCTAAACCTTTTTTGTTAATAAAATGCCATATTTTGAAAAACCTTGTCAAAGTTGTCCGTCTCACATTTATGACCCCTCATAGGTGTCTCAGGCACACTTCAGCTGGCTTCTAAGGACAGAATCTTCAAGTAGGGGTCTGGTTGTTCCTACTGGTCCAGAAGTTGAAGCACTGATTAAGGACTTCAGGAGATCAGAAGGAGGGACATGGGCTTCACAAGGACTTTGCTGAAGGGAACGCTGGTGGGCTGTAATGAAGATCCATGGGGCTTCAGCAGGATGCTCCTCTTTGAAGGGGTCTTGGCTCCAATGACAATCTGAAGAATGGCCGCAGGAGACATCCTCTTATCCTAAATTCAATCTAGAGTCGCCCCCAAGCCCACCAATAGCAAGGATATGAATCATTCAAGTTGGCTCAGGCTGTCCAACCAGGCACAGCCTCCGGCCACCACATCTGCCCAGCAACAGGCACACTTTGGCCAGGATGTGGACTGTGACCAGACAGTCCCCATCCCCACATCCAGCCACAAACTCATTGCTGCTTTGCCTGGGAAAGAGCTTACCTTAAATGGCATATCCAGCCATGAGAGGGCAGAAAGAAGGCCAAATGACAAGATGGCCAAAGGTTATGCTGGCACAGTCATTTTAGAGTATGTGGTACTCTAAAAAAATAAAAACCATAACGGAAAGATATATGCTGCAGCCAGCCATTCTTGGGTACATCATGCAAGTAACAGGAATGCTACTTAAAACAACAGTAAAAGGAATACAACATACCACAGCCACATCTCACTGCTGTGTGCAGTTTAAAAACAAAAGGATTTTCTTAATCAGAGACAGTACCCCTGCACACATAGCCATAGGGATTGATCAGTGCCCAAAGCTTGGTGAGCTAAGCAAGGTAAGTGAAGCAAAAATGCTTTACTGAAGTCAGAAGAGGTTCAAAACAAAAGCAAAAAACTGTAGGCTTCCATACATGTCTGTGGAGGGAAAGCAGAAAAAAGAACATCTTTCCTAAAAGGGCACAAGGTAGGTAGTAAATTCATGAGCTAACTTGGGAGCATATTTTACTGGCCTGCACCTGTTAGGGCAGTTTTTCTGAAGTCCAGTTAAGGGCCTAGCAAAACCATTCTACCGAGGCAGTACAAGACTCCACTCTTAGTATAAGGCTGTACCACCTGAGTTCGGGGTAGCGTAGACGGAGCAGCCAGGCTGATCTTAGGAGGGAGAGAGGGCAGTAGATACAGTACAAATGAACATTGTAATACAAATGATCCAAAGAAACACTGAAACACTATGTATTGTAAAAATAAAGAATTTATTTAAATACAGGTAGGCCCAGATAAATCTAGGGGTTAAGTAAGTACTAACACATTATATGAAATCACAATATAAAACACAACACTATACTTGAAAGTACACAGACCCAAGTATAAACCTTATTTGGAACACTTAACAGTAGTTCTAGGGAAGTCAAAACCTTGTTATACACATTTGGTATAGGTCAAGCCTATTCTTTGGGAGTAAAAGACCAATGGTTACTTTTAGAGTACTTTTGGTAATACAAGGACAGTAGGCCCTTCCATTTGTACAGTGACTCTTGGAACAAATCACATAAACCGTCAACTGGACAATATACTTTTAGTGAATAGTGAAACACTTATTCTAGGTGCAGTAAAAACCTACAACTACTTGTGTCATAACATAGTTATACCAAGTGAGTAAAACCTAAGGATGTAATATAAAATTACAGATGCTTTGGAAATCAGGGCAACCAAGATTGAGGTAAGCAATATCTCTGGTAACTTGTTTTAGGTGGCACACAGCTAACACAAGGTAAGTAAAATCCACTTTAACTTCACAATGAAGGGGAAAGTAAAACCCAATGTCACACTTTACTGAATAGTTATTCTAGGTAGGCAACAACCTAATGTAGACTTATTTAGGACAGGCTAGCAGCAAGTCAGGGGAAGCAAGACCCAGTTGGGGGACACTCGTGCAGTTATCCTTACAGGACTAACCTGGTGATACCAACAGTTGGAGGACACTCATACAATTACCCTACAGGAATAATTTGGTGAAACCAACAAATTACTTTTGTAAAGAGGCACAACCTAATCACAGGAGAGTAAAATACCTTTACATCTACTTTCTTTTAGACTGGTAAAACAGTGGCTAAGGAAGAAAAGATGTTAACCATACTTTTAATAGTGCATCACACATTCAAGATCAATAAGAACTTTTGTAACTGTTCACTCTGAGAATTACAGTTACCCACCAACTCTTTACAAGTAAGTAAAACACTTGATTTCTTTTCTAGGCAGAAGTCCCAATCCCTTCAAAGTCTGTCCCTTAGAGCATGAATGTTCTCAGTGGCACAAGGGGGGTCACTAGGACTAGTGACCAACAGGCAGTGTTAGAATACATTCTTTAGTAGCAAAAGTCAGAGTTTCCTTAGGAAAACTGGCAAAAAAGTGAGTACTTTACTTCTAGGGTTAGAAGAGGGTCCAGGGGCTTCACAGAAGACACCCCAGCAGAATTCTAGCAGTGGGACTGGGTGTACTGGACGAGGGACCTTCCAATCACAGAAAACACCCCAGGACTACACAGAAATCCCAACAGGCTTAGGGCAAGTATATACCCAAGCCAACACAGTACCTCAGCAATGAAGAAGAGATTGCAGCAGGAGAACTTCAGGGACTGCAGCCAAATACCCGGTCAGTGGATTCCTTGTCCTGGAGACTGAACACAAGACCTCAGAAGGGACTTTGCAGCAGGGATCGATGAAGAAGGCTCTAGGCAAGATTTCTCTCGCAGCTGAATGCGATTCTGCGGGTTTGTCGCCTTTTCAAGGAGCACAGAAGAAGACAGAAAATTGCGGTTGAATTCTCGTCGTTTAAAAGGTCCAGCACTCTTGTGAGGGGACATTTTGGACTCGATTCGTGTCTCTGGAGATAGAACAGGATGCCCACGAAGTTTCAGCGAGATTCGGAATTCGGAAGACCGTGCACCGCACAGTGGCTGGTGGTCCCAGGGTATTGGGGTATTGCAAGAACGCAAGGTCACAGCAATCCATGGAATGGCTCAAAATGCAGGTCTTCTTGAGTCTAGTGTGTCTCACCAGGCTCTGGGTTCGGGTCGTTGTTTTCGGAGACCCCAGGTCGATCGGAAGGAAGGGCTGCAGCAGGCTCCGGTTACACAGCAGGCTCTCTGGCCGCTGGAAATCATTCCCGCCGCTTTTCCTTCGTCATCCTCTTCGGTTTTCTGTTCCAGTGGTCGACATGACTTCAGCTTCCAGGTTTCCAGTATTTATCAGGAACTGCAACACAACCTCTGCATTCTCTTCCCCGCATTTTACAAGAAAGGGGCGTCTGGCTTTCCAATCAGGACAGCCAACCCCCCACTGGGATTTGGCCCAGTTGAAGGAAGGCCTAAGACAAAGGAGGGGGAAGTTTTGGACTCCTCCCCCACTTCCTGTGCTTACAGACTGACTTGGAGCCTGGTCGGGGTGTCCAGGGGACTCCCGCCAAAGACAAAACTCAAACAAAGGAATTTCCCACCCTGGATGTCAGGGGAAGGAACAAGAAACGACAAGAAACACTAAAATGGCAGAAAAAGAAGACGGGGGCCATTTTGGTAAAATGAGCACCCTTAGGTGCCTTTACTGCAGCTGTGATTACAGCCCGCGGTAAAGGTGCACCAAATTAGTAAAAGGTATCACTGCCACCAGCCATTAAAGGTAAGCCTGTCACTGTAACAGAATTGTTACAATGTATCCCCTTTCACATTTAAACTGCATCTCCCCAGCACTCCACATAAGGTGGGGTGTGCTGGTTTCACAGAATAAAAATGTAAAAGGGATCCAAAGATCCTTTCTACCCTTGGGAACTGTAGTTCACTCAAGGTTAGCACAAGAAAGTTAAATGGGGAGCCCCTAGGGCAACCCAGCCACAGCAGGCACTTATTTCCAATAAGTTGTTAGACATGATAACTTTAAAAAGGCACTATGGAGAGTCTTAAAAATGACACCCATAAAAAGTTAAAGACAGGCGAGTGCGGAAAAAGGTTCCCACTCACTGAGGTATTAATGAAAAATATCCCACTAGAAAAGCAAAAAGTTCTGGAGTTGAACCAGGAAAGGAAGATTTACCAGCTCTGTGGAAATCTTACCTAACAGCACCATACCATAGTGGCGTACAATGGCCTTTTATCTTATCTTGCTGATGGATGTGGTTTTTAAGACCCGTTTTACCCAGGGGAGCTTAAACTAGTTAGCCAGTTTGGATAGCGAGAAGGACCCCCGATGTAGAGTCCCCAAGGATTTTTCTGACTGCCCTAGACATCTGGGTAACTATTTCATGTCACGTTTTTAGATAAGGGTGATATACCTCAAATTAAGGTTGTGGATTCTGCCATTAAACTCGATTATGGCCCCCTTGAGGGGAATGGAACTCTAATTGAAATTCCCAGGAATATTTTCCACTTTACATTTTATGTCCCAAGTATAGGAGTTTGATAGGTAGATGTTCCAGGCCCCTTTTTACAGCAAAGGAAGTAATGAACTTCCATGGGCTTTTGGTTAAAAAGGTGTAAACCATGGGATTCCAAGATGGGCGCAATCTGCTAGGTACCGCAACTTCCGGAGCTCCCGACCCTGGAGGCTCCGTGGCCCTCATATTAGCGCTTAAAGCCCTCCCCAGCTGACGAAAATGATCTCACAGGCACTTTGAGCACACCGGTTGTGGGGGACCCCCTCGCTGATCCCTATAGAGCCGGATTCACGGGACCCCCTGCAGGCGGCGCTTAGGCGGACGCAGCACACCCAACACGGGAGCGGTGGTTCCCGCTCCAGCCTCCTTTGAAACATCGATGAGCCCCCAAGCAAGATGGGGCTGTCGCAAGGAACCCACATTCCTGCTGCTGGGGGTGGGGGGAGGGGATGTGTGCGGGGCCCACCACTGGTTCCACAGATGCCTGCAGCATAGTGAGGCACCCGTGGGGGGGCGCGGGCCGGGGCTGGCGGGGCGCACTGCACTGCACCAGACTGCATACTGTGAGGCTCTGGAGTGCCCCTACCACTACGGCACACATTTACGATCACCTAAGGCCCCCGGCTGTGTGAGGAGTGCAGCACCTGTCATTGTGGAGCACGGGATCCGGAGCGGCCCGT
The DNA here is from genome assembly GCF_040938575.1 of Ambystoma mexicanum. NCBI lineage: Eukaryota > Metazoa > Chordata > Amphibia > Caudata > Ambystomatidae > Ambystoma > Ambystoma mexicanum. Next base: position 953,643,318 of record NC_090923.1, on the reverse strand, counting down.
TTCAGCGGGCGTTCAGTGACACGTGGAGGACCTGTGCACTATCACCGCCATTGACTCGCATAGTTTGGGCAGCCGGAGCCGTGCAGGTGAACCCCCCCCCCTGTTGGAGTGGACAAAGGCCTCGGGTGGCGCGCTCAGCCACCAGACATCGGAATACCTCTGGGGGGAGACCCCATTGTAGGACCCTCAGATCTGAAGTACGTGCGGCACTCCCCAACACCCGCCGCAGACTCCTGACTCCCAGCGCCCCCCTTGCAGAGACACCCAGCAGCGCATGGCAGAACAGGGCCCACGAGAGCCGTGGCAGTATCTACATACCTCACAAGAGCCTACTCCATCATAACCTGCGCACTCAAGGGGGCATAGCTAGCAGCCATACACGTGGGGACTCAGGAACTGGTCCCCACATCGAGGGACTTACAATCAAATTGGAGAAGTTGCGCAGAACTTGGGCCTGGGGATCACATCTTATCTGCCGGCAATTCGGCCCAATCGCCTTCAGTTTAACCGTCCTGGCCTCTCTCCTAGTACCTAGGAATTGCAGCAGTGGCTCGGGGGCACCACGCCAGGGCCCACGGAACTAAGGGCAGGCGCGGATTCCTGTGGGGATCCGAGCACAGATTCGATCAAGGAGGGACATACAGACTCTGCATTAGCACGGCAGTGGGGGAGTGGAGGAGAGCCCACGCGCCCACCTGCACGGCGCACTCATTCCACTATGACAATTCAACTTCTCTCTTCCTCCCCTCGTCCATCCTGCTTGGGCATCACGAACAGCTACCTCTGGGAGGCACACACACCCCCCCCACTAATCCCCTCCCCCCCACAAGAAAAACGGAACGGTGGTAACACTTAGAGGCCCCAGAAGGACAGCCTGTCGGCAGTAGCCCACTGGCAGACTACCACACCAATACAGACCAACAGAGCTGAGGCATGTCGAAAAACAAGACCAAGGACTCGCACCCACCCCAAGGCCCCCCAGGAAAGCGCAGGAGGGCCCGCTCACCAAAATATGGGCCAAGGAACAGGAGGCGGCCCAGGGGAGTCGACCCAACGAGTGGCCTACTGAGGAACCTTCAGCAGATCGAGGAAACTAGGACCAACCAGTCACACAGGCAGCCTTGAAACACCTCTTGGCCAACATTGTCGACATAATTACCACAGCTGGCCAGAAGCAGATGGACACGCTCAGAGAGGATTTGGTGGAGGGTCTGCAGGAAGAGGGATATCAATAAGAGAGAGGAGAGAGTTGACACGAACGAGAGAGCAATCCAGGATCTAGCTGAGGATGCAAGGAAGACGGATTCGTTCCTGGACACACACTGGCCACCGCCACCTACAACCTGGAACTCCAGGTTGAGGGCTTGGAGAACAGGTGCAGGCGCTCGAACATTCGAATCAAGGGTCTGCCGGAGGTCCCCCAGGACCAAGATCTGCGCCAAATGGGAAAGGGAATCTTTGCCGTTCTCCTGGACGATGCTGCCCCTGTGGACATGGTGTTCGACAGAATCCATAAAGCGGGCCCAAGAAGGGCAGACCCTGGCACCAGGTCTAGAGATACTTGGCGGCAATGCACAGTTATACCCTAAAAGAAAGAATATTGTCAAAGGCAAGGCAGGCCGGGAGGATCACGTACAACGGAGCGGAGATAACTCTGTACCAGGACTGGCACACCTAAGATCTCAGGAGATACGCTACAGATGAACAAACGCGTTTGGCTTGACATTTGATTGGAAGGGAAAGCCTCCGAAAATCGCATCATGTGAGCAGGGAATCACCCTCCTCGGTCTGGAGGAAGACCCCCCCCCCCACCTCCAATCACCGCCCATTCCATCTTCCACCCAACAGGTGGAGCGCAAGCCATGGGAGTGGTCCACGGTCTGGGCCAAAAAATCCAGGTCCAACCAAACTTGCGAGGCCCGCCATCAAGGAAGGAACAGGAGACCCAGGAGTGACTAGAGGGGCCGGTACCACCATTTTAAGGGGCAGAGTCCACTGGATCAGTGCAGGAATGCCTGGGGAGGGCATACGATGAGAGATGAATACATGAAACCACACAGGGCACCAGATTGAGGTGCCTCTGTGCAGGGGGTGCTCAGTCTTGAAATGGGATGGGGATATCCCACGTTGGACACACTGGGGGGCATTCTGCGGAATGACTCAAGGTTTCGAGTCGAGGGGGGCCACTGGCCAGTTGTTCCAGCTCACCAGGGCTGTGGGAGGAGAGGAGGAGGTTCGAGGGTGTCTGACTGGCAGAAGGTGGCAATTAAATTGAGGCGCCCAGGGGAGAGGGGGAGCAGCAGGGTGGAGTACCCAAAGCTATTATCTGGGAGGGTCATTGAAAAGTGAAACCCTGATCCAGCGTCCCAACTAGAGGTACGTTGAGGATACTTGCCCTTAATGTCAATGGCCTGAACTCCACAGTTAAGTGGAAAAAATTAGAACGCGACCTCAGACGTGAGCACCTGGATATCGTAACGCTGTAAGAGACCCACATTCATACCCTGGACAGAACAAGGGTTAAAATATGGGGCTATTCCAGACTGGTACATGCCACACAACCCAGCAAAAAGGCAGGGGTCCTACTAGCTTTGAAAGACGGGCTAGAGTTACAGGTCACTGGGAGGGACTCTGATGAGCAGGGAAGGTTTCTGGCGGTGTCTCTCCAGGGGAGTGGGGAGGCTCTCACTGTCACGACCCTGTACGCTCCGAATATAGCACAAGACCCCTTTATACAAAACATCCTAGACAGACTCGAGGGATTTGCCAAATTCCCGATTATACTTACCGGCGATTTCAATATCAATTGGGACCCGACCAAAGATAGGAGCTCCGGGGCGATGACCCCACAGAGTGGACAAACTTGCGAACTGAGGGACAAAATTAGTAACCGGACTCTGCTCGATGCATGGAGGGGGACACAGAGGGGTACACCTTTTATTCGCATGGCCACCGCTCCCACTCCAGAATAGATTACATTTGGCTATCGTCAACTCTGCTGGGAGAGGTGCTTGATATTACCATTGGCACTGCAATACTATCTGATCACGCCCCAATAATTCTAAACATGAAGGCAGACAGGAGGCCCCCGGGACTGTGGAAATGGCGCTAACCGACATCCCTCTTTAAAGACCAACTTCTTAGCCGGGAGGTAGAGAAAAAAATAAAACGCTTCTTTACGCATAACAAAGTGGGGCACACGACTCTGCAGGTAAGGTGGGATGCCTTTAAGGCCACTTTCATTGGCAGTATTATTGCAATAAAGGTGAGAAGGGACCAAGAAATAAGATTAAAGGAGGCTCGGCTGGAGGAGTAGCTTAAAGGGATAATGGCCAAAATGGGCATCAATCAGACCACGGCCACCAGTAGAGCGTACAGAACTGTCAGAGGGCAGCCAGACACGGGAGGCGGAACGCAACCTTTTACAGCTTGGGCAAAAATACTATATCAAAGCCAATAAGGTGGATCGCTTGCTGGCGAGTATGCTTGGAAAAGAACAGAAAGACAAATTAATATTGAAAATTAAAACCGGGGAGGGGGGAGTTGGCGCCAACAATGATGACATCAAACAGGAGTTCACAAGATTCTACTTCTCTTTGTACGCTTCCGATAACCCATAGCATACGACGCAGCTAGAATACTTAAACGGAGTCCAGTTAACCTGCATCTCGGATGGGGAGAAGGAATCCCTAGAACAGGACATTACGGAGGACGAAGTGAGGGCAGCGATTAAATCATTACCTACCCTCCAATCTCCAGGCCCGGATGGGTTTGTAGCTGAATTTTATAAAACCCACAGGGAAGTGTTAATACCGATCTTAACCAGCCTCTTTAACCAAATAGGCAGGGACAGTGTTGTCACGAGATCTATGGAGGAGGCGAAAGTCGTCCTCATCCACAAAAAGGGGAAGGATCCCACTGAGTGCTCCTCATACCATCCCATAGCATTGATAAATGTGGACTCCAATATCCACGCTAAGATATTGGCAACAAGGTTAGACCATATAATCGTCACATTGGTCCACCTGGACCAATGAGGTTTTGTGAGGGGCCGGCAGACTGGCGACAATGTCAGAAGATTGGTCCTTCTGATAGAGAAGGTCTTTTTTTAATTTTTTTTTATTGTTGTTTTGGTCATGAAATTAATCAGACCTTTCAACATATTTATACAAAAAAGCATTAAAAATAAAAAAATAGAAACCAGATTATTCTCATAAAAATTGAATTATACATATAATAACTCCAATTATATATACATTCATTCAATTGATCTAAAAGAAAGATTTATGTCCAGCAATATGAGCCACCGTGGTATCGATATCAACTTCTACATTATTGCCATGGACCTTCATTTTTAAATGATTCAAATAATTCACAACTGCATATCTCATGGACTTCAAATTCCCATTAAACATTTTGGACCATAATTCTTCAGTATGTAACCGTTGATCAGAGGCTTAAAATAAAAAATGTGCAAAGGCAGCAAGATTTGACACTCCACCATAAGATGTTTCATAGTCTCTATCTTTTGATTACAAAAATCGACATGTATTATCATTTTCAGAGACTTTTCCCCATGTATACATTATTTCCTTAGTAGGCCATATGTTTAGTCTAAACCTCATAAAATCCTGACGATGACTCGGATTGGGAGATTGCTGTAGATATTTTTCAACCTGACCATAAACTTTATGTACAAACGGATTTCGATTGAATTTCTGTATTTCCATACATGCTGCTCTTGTCTTTATCCAATCGGATTGCCATAATTTGATTTTAGCTTTATTTGGGTTTTGTATCAATAAAGATTCAGATATGTCTGCACCTTTTAAGATTTTTCTTGCAAACGCACACCAAGTCCTTGCAAACGTTTCATTAGATGTTAATAGAAAATTGGATAGTATCAAGAGTAAGCCATTATTGTTTTCTCTCAAAATAAATTTCCTATACAATGTACATATTTTCCATTTGTAAATTACAAATACTGAGATGAGACCCAACTCGTGCCCAGTTGCCGGCATAGATTCAGACAATGGAAGTAATAGAGACTTCTTCCAATATTGATTTTCATATTTCGCCCAATAGGTATAATTTCGACATTTTTTCGATTCGGAACCGTACAGAATATTTGAAATGTACTTCTGTTTATAATATACAATCAATGGTTCGATGGAGAATTTGCAATATTTGGCTCAAATGAGTCTCATTTGGGATAAAGCCGTGTTCTGTTTCAGGTGAAGATAATCTTCATATGGCTTGTCCAATTTGCAATTACTCACACATATTCCCAGATAGATATGAGTGAACTACTTGCAAATTGGTATTTTGCAATCTCCACTGATTACATGTGTGTCTGTTTTTTAATTCAAATTGCACTACTTGGGTTTTTTTAAGATTAATGCTAATACAATTTTTAATGGCATACTCATCCAAAGCATTCAGCATGCTCCGCAATCCAATTGGTGTTTTTGATATGAGAACCATATCATCAGCATAAAGAAGCCAATTAACTGTTGACCCTTTTAATTTAATTGGATCTGTTATGAGGTTACGAAAGCCAAGGCCAATGTCAAGAATAAAGAAATTAAACAAAGCAGAGGCCAGCAAACATCCGTGTTTAATACCACGGGTGGGTTCCATCGGGTCTGATAAATGTCCATCATTACTCAAACGAATTTGTATAGAAGTATTAGAATGAAATTCCAGAATCCATTTTAAAATGTGCCAGGGGCAAGCCAAATCAATTAATTTTTTCAATAGGAGTTCCGTAGGCACCAGGTCAAACGCTGCTATAGAGAAGGTCAATAAAAGACAAATCCCTGCTCTCCTCATGGTGGTCGATGCCGAGAAGGCGTTTGACTGGGTGGAGTGGGTATTCCTCTTCAAGTATGCAGAAGATGGGATTTGGCCCCAAATTCTTCCTGGACAGAGTCAAGACCAATTACTGACACCCAACCATCCGGTTAGTGGTAAACAGACAGCTGATGGAACCAGTTACCATTGGGAGGGGGACCAAACAGGGATGCCCGCTATCTCCGATACTTTATGCACTCCACCTTGAGCCTTTTCTGGAAAAAGTGAGATCCAATCAGAACATAAAGAAGGTCCCTTTCACCGGGGACATTCATAAAATGGCAGTGTGTGTGGACGACATGATATTGTCCTTGACCCAGCTAGACACTGCCCTACCAGCGGTAGAATGGGAGCTTCAGCAATTTGGATCCGTAGTGGGGCTTAAAATGAACGCCTCCAAGACAGAAATCCTCAACCTCACCATCCCGAGGGAACCCGCAGAGGCATTAAAGGGAATTTCTTCATACAGATGGGTCGGGAACTCTCTTACCTGGGTGTGAAATTGGCCAAATCCACCGAACAACTGTACCAGGTTATTTATCTGCCCTTATTGGAGAAACGGAAGTCTAAATTGGTAGAATGGGGCCCCCTAGCTATCTCATGGCTGGGGTCATCAATACTTCACAAATGGTTGTGCTCCTACAAGTGTTGTACTGTTTTGCTGCGCTTCCGGTATATATCCCGCCAGCCTTTTTCAGGGCTTTGAACAGAATGACCAACAGATTTGTGTGGACCAACATGCGCCCGAGAATAGCGGCTAGGTTGATGAGAGCCCCTATGGATCCCGGAGGCATGGGGAGCCCGGGCTTTAGGGCATACTATAGGGCAGCCCAGTTAAAAGTGATTCGGGATTGGTAAAAAGATGACCAAGGGAAGATATGGAGGCCCATGGATAGGGTGGTACTTGGGGAAGATCTAGAGCTAGTTCTATGGAAACCCAAGCAGGACAGGCCCAATCGTATGCACAGCAGCGCCCTCCTAGATTTGGTGGGCCGAACCTGGGACGAGGCCGTGCAGGATGCTCATCTCACAACTTTTCCCTCGCCCTACACTTCCCCTGTTTGGAAACACCCATTTTACTCTGGGGTACAAGAAAGCTGCGCTCGATACTTGGCAACAAGGGGGCTGTAGGCTGGTGTGGGATATGTTTAGTAATGGTCACATGAAACTATTTGAGACATGTAAGGCTGACTTCACTTTAGGCGAAAGGTTCAGATACTTTCAACTGAGGCACTGGCTTCACCATCCTACTATGCTACAAGCGGCAAGTCGCCAGCTGACCCCGTTTGAAAGGTATCTTAGCAGGGAATCCGGAAACAAGCACCTGATCACAGCAATTCACAAACATTTGAAGGCGGGAGAGGAACACCCAGCAAGGCCGTACATGAGGTGGGAGGTGGCCTCAGGGGGGTGTGGTGGAGGAGAAAGATTGGGCCCGGCTTTGGTCACAGATTCCCAAGCTAACGCGGTCTCTCCAGATAAGGGAGATTTGGTGGAAATTGGTAACCCAGTGGCACTTGACCCCCTCGAAGCTTCATAGAATGTATGACGCCTCTGCTGGAGGGACTGCAGAGCGGAGGGCACTTGGGAGCACATATGGTGGGATTGTCCAAAAATTGAGATATACTGTGAGGGAGTCCTAGAAGCGGCCAATCAAGTCCTAGGAATCGAGTTCAGGGGTTACAAGGACCTCGTGATCATAGCTCTGGGAGGACCACTTGAAGCAATCAAAACCAAGGCGGGGCAAAAGCAAAATGTGATAATGATGGCGGTGGCTCTGGTAATGGCCCTCAAATGGAAGGCAAGGGACCTCCCCCCTGCCCCTCAGGATCACCAATGGGTTGCAAAAATGTGGAACTTGGTGGCAATGGAGTGGCTCACATAGTCCATCCAGGGGGATCACGTCAGATTCTCTACGGACTGGGCTTCCCTGCTGCAGTATCTGATGGATGGGGCAAGAGTGATATGGTGCCCTCTGGATATGCAGCTCCTAGAGATAGTTGAGCACCCAGGAGAAGGAGTTCTAGGAGCAGACTAATGACATTCGGCCATCATGCTTACCTAGCCATCGATCACTGAGCGTATGGCAAAAGACAAACTGCCATGTTTTGAGGCTACTCTCGAACAAAGGGGGGGATTTCTTGTTTGGAAACGTTACTGTTGATAAAAATGCCAATAAAAACGTAATTTTAAAAAAAAGTGTAAACCAGGTTATCTTTGCTATAGCAAATTACGTATGAGGTCCTCGAGAGACTGGATGAAGTGTTTCCAAGGTCAATGTTAAGTTTCTGCCTTTTTATGATCTGCTTCTTTCTATTGTTTTTAGAATGTTTTAACTTCTCTGATGATGCTGCCTTAGAGTTTAGTTGAAAAATATGACTGTGTATTTTATTGTGCCTTTGTAAGGTGCTTATGCATCAAGAAATTGTTTCAAAGCGGCCACATGGAGGGAAAATGGGAATGAAAGGCAAATAGAATAACAATGATGCAAAGAGGTCAATCGTGGCGCCAGCGTTTCTGCGATCAGTTATCCTAACAGCGCCAGGCAGAACACTTCGGGCATGGAACACGGTAGATGTAACATGTAAAGCCTGGACTTGCTTAGAAAACAAGAGCAGTGGGGAGGTCCTCTATTCCCCCAAACTCCCTGTGATGCACATCCCCGGGATCCCCATCACTAGCGAGGTGGGGTTTGTGGCCCTGGTGAAAAGGTTGGGGGTGACACACTTTGGGGAACTCGTCCCCGATGGGAAGTTAATAGCATTGGATACGATGAGGGAAAAGGGGGACTTATCGGTGCTGAATATATTCCTGTATTACAGACTGAAGGTAGCCCTATGCCATTTGCTCACAACCTTTCCTGAGAAACCACAGACTTCCTGCATACTGGATAGACTTCTTCAGGGCGGACTGGGCAGTAGGGTAGTATCAGGAATGTACGCAATGTGCACAAACCACCAGGGAGGCGAAAAGGAGCTCGATGCAGAGGAAATGGGAGGGGACTATGGGTTGGGAAAGCCCGGACGAAATGTGGAAATACTGCTGTGAAATTACTAGAAAGGGAGCCATCAATGCAAGGTTCAAGTTAATCCATTTTAAATACTCAAACCAATTTTACCACACACTGGCTAAACTGAAGGAATATTTGCCGGAAACTGCGGGCAGATGCAATAGTATGCAAGCGGATTGACAATTTTGGGAACAAGAATCCGAGACGGTCAGTGGAGTCGCGGGCCAGCAGATAGATCCGGATCCGATGATGGCTTTGTTAGGCTATACTAAAAAGATACACAAGCACACCTGGAAACTGGTTGGGTTGCTCCTAATTCTAGGGGACGGAGCCCAAAAATCTCTCATTGGAAGGTGGATGTTCTCTATTGTAATGACATGAAAAATGGCTGAGGGTCAATGACTCGCAACCGGTGTGGTGACGGAGATATGTGGTATGCTTACACACTTCTTGGTTGGACAATCTGGTGCCAGTGGGGGGGGATCCCACTATGCCTTAGTCTAAGCCTTGAAGCGTAAGGTGAACGTGTCACGAAGGGACTGCATAAACGAACTTGTATGATGCATAACCATAACCGGCCATCCAAAAGGTTCAAATTTGATGTAAAAGTGTCTAATGTAAAAATCACTCAGGGATGAGATGGTCAAAATGTATTCTATAAACTGTGAGATTGTGCCGGGGAAAGGGCGGCAAGACGTTGGGATTGTTGAGACACAGTGCTGGTTATAGTTTAAATGCTAAAAAAACTATGAGAAGGACAGAGGCGATCCTACTAGACCTTGTGAGCATTCTGAACGTGCAGAGAGAGATGGACAAGGGAGGTGGTTAAGTGCTAGGAGTTCGACAGAGGTGAAGTGCTAGCGAGTCAGTTGCAAGCCGCAGGTAAGTGCCTGGCAGAGATCACTTGATGAAGAGTGGTCACCTGCTAATACAATAAGTGCAGGCCTGTGAGACAGCACAGGCCAGTGGGCGTCCAAAGGCAAGTGCTGGGAGTGGGCGGAGGCTGAAGGCGATTGGGTGGGGAGGCCAGAAGGACACATAAGGTCCCATCACCAATCTCAGCAACTGTGGAGTTTAGCAAAGGAGGAGATGAAGAGGAAAGTCTTGAGGTGCTTCCGGAATTTGAGGAGATCCGGCTCAAGGCTGAGAGGAAGGGGAGGCTGTTCCAGAGTAGGGTGCCAGCAGAGGAAAGAGATCTGCCACCAGCTTGCTGTATAGAGAAGAGCGTGACATATATTGAAAGGGCTGCTTTTGTTATGCAATAAATATTATCCCCTGTCCTGAGCCTCCCGGCTCTACTGCTGAAATCACTGGGATGATTTTATTGACTTAGGTCAGTGAGTTTCTTTTCTCACTCACCTCATGCTTTTACTTTTGTTCTGTGTTCACTGGACCTTTACAAGGTTGCAGTGTGGGGGGACTCCTTCCCTTAGTTTTGGCTAGTGGCACAGAAACACCTCAAGTCTCAAGGACAGTTCAAGGATCTCAATTGATATATTTATGGGGCCTCGGGCTGTCTCTTGCTCTCATCTTGCCACAACCCTTAGTGCTACTGATTGTTGACCCTTACTGTGTAGGTTCTGGCTTAGGCTATCAATGATTCCCTAAATGCAGGCTCACTGACCTCTTCAGGGACTTCCTAATGTTCCCTACTCTCACCAAAGGTTAGTGTTCTAATTCGTGTTGGGGTCATCCTGCAATTTCTCTAAGATTCACCTGGTGTCACTCGCACCTACAGTCCCCTTACCCTTCTACTGTACCTAATCCTTCTCCCTTGACTCCTCCCCGCCAACCTACTATTCCTCAATGTTTCACTCCTGTCTCCACCCTTTGTTGTTTCTCCTCCCCACTTCTGCTCCTCCTCCCCACTTCTGCTCCTCCTCCCCCACACCCCCACTTCTGCTTCTCCACCCATCCCCCCACTTCTGCTCCTCCACCCCCCCACCCCCACCTTCTGCTCCTCCACCCGCCCAAACCCCCACTTCTGCTCCTCCACCCCCCCACTTCTGCTCCTCCACACCCCCACTTCTACTCCTCCTGTCACTCACTGGATGAAATGCCTGGTAATCCCGCAGAGACCCGAACCGGACTTGATTGCAGAGCCCTAGTTAGACCTAAACAAGGGCCTCCTCTCTGTTGAGGGATAGAACTCTTTTTAATGATCTGCCCCCAGACTGATCTAAATAGACGGCCAAGTGAGGGCAATCACTTAAAAGAGCAGGAACACGCACCGCTGCGACCACCAGCTGTAAAGGAATAAACACTGTTTAGTATTTTAGATGAAGGCAATGACCAGGTACAACTGGATATGACTGAGATATACCTGAACTGGTGGCTTGATCTCTAGGATAACTGGGTTGGGGTTTCTTAGGAGAAGAGGACGGTTAACTACCTGTCTATTGGATGGGAGTAAAGAACAATTCAAAATACAAAAAAAGGGAAGAAGAAACCAATGATAGTATGTGAGATCTTACGGTTTTGTGCAGAGAAGGGAAGATGAGCAAAAATGTACCACAATGACTGGGATAAAATAACAAAGGGGGGGTGAGGGGGTTAGTAAAGGAGCTACCCCTACGGAACGAGGAGAGCGGTAGGGTTGGGGTGGTGCACGTAACTGCAAGGCGTCCTTAGATGCACTTACAAATGGAGGTCCTCAAAGAGACTGATGCAGCATGGAGAATGTCATAAGGATGCAGAGCAATGTAGACAACAGGTTAACTGGGCGGAGTAGAGATATTTGGTAATGGCAACAAACCAGAGCAGAATAATACTTGCTGTGAAGTGCTCAGAGCAAGGCGTGATCAGGAAACCAGTCCGTGGAGCAGGCAAGAGGTCCAGTACACGGGGAGTGTCAGGCAGCAACAAATAAGGTAGCAAAACGTAATCAGAGGCAGTCGGTGTAAGCAGGCAGAGGTCTGGTACACGGGAAGTGTGAAACAGTAACAAACGTAGCAAAACCGAGCCCTGAACCGTAACACCGCCCCTTCTGCTCCTCCTCCCCCTTCTGTTCCTTCTGTTCCTTCTCCTCCCCCCTTCTGTTCCTTCTCCTCCCCCCTTCTGTTCCTCCTCCTCCCCCCCTTCTGTTCCTCCTCCTCCCCCCCTTCTGTTCCTCCTCCTCCTCCCCCCTATGTGCTCCTCCTCCTCCCCCATGTCTGCTCCTCCCCACCTCACACCGTTGCTGCCCCTCCTGCTTGCGCTCCCCACGCCGGTGCTGCCCCTCCTGCTCCCCACACTATTACTACTACTCCTCCTCCTCCACTATTCAGTCACCCTCCTTTCACCCTATATCGGCCCTCTAACACGCACACCCTAGACTCCCCTCTCTACACACTTTTCATGCACACCCACCAACCACTATCACTCTTAAGCCAATGCCTCACCTGCTCCCACACACCTTCACACGCATCCACTTCCTCCTCCTGGGCTCTTGGTTGTCGTCCACCTCACCCGATACACCCATACTTTTTGTTTCCTGCAACCTGTTTAAGTAGCCTTCCCCCTGTGCTGGTTGACCATTCATCCCTAACCAATCTGTTTATTTGTGTTTGCTCCTGCGTCATATATTTGCAGAGAAAAGCTTTAAAATGGAAATTGGCCCTGCTCACTTGATCGAGGGCTCGAAACTCAGAAGGTTTGGCAGGTTGGAAAATTCCTGATTACAGTTTCTGGTTTGGGTCCCGCTGTCAGGAACATTCTCTACAATTTCGGGAAACGTTCCCTATTTTAGTCCGTCATGGTCTAGTGAATTGTCTCATAAAAACGCAGGATTCCTGACCAGCCTTGCTGGTCTTTGTGGGTTTCTGCTGCAGGGTGGTTTGCTGCTACGTCTCCCACTTAATCAGTGCTCTGGTTTGTGGAATCTGAATCAGGTGTGGCTAACTGTTCTTAGGTTCCCAGTCTTCTCTTCTCGCATCTGGGAAAGTATCTGTATCTGTAATTGAAAATTAACACCTGTATATGTACTCGGAGACATGGTTCTGCAAAGATTCATGCTGGCACAGGAGGGGGAGGGAACAGGCATTTGTATACCATTTAAGGGGTGCATCTCCAGCTGCATGGATGGCTCCCCCTCTGTTACTCTTACTATCCATGAAGAGGAGTTCTCCACCCCTGCTAAATTCAAGGACTTTCACTTGTTACACTTTCATGCTTTCCTATGGCAGCATCCCCCACCTTATGTAGTGTGCTACCAGGGACCCGTAAATATTTTATTTCTCCAGCATGGGGTCTGGCATGGATTCACATGCTCATGAATATTCCCCGTCGTCAGGCTGGGAATCCTCGGTAAAGAAAAAACCAGTATCAGTTTCGTTTCTGATCTGTCTTTCGTAGTAATAACCAATCACTGGTCTCTGCGTCATACTGACCACAGCCAATGACTGCCCTCTACCTAAGCCCCGCCTCTGGCAGCCATCTTCAGATTTTTACCGCACGTTCATGTGTTGGGATCCTCGTGCTATTGCTCTCGAGCGTTAGTGCTATTTTTCGCGCTTTTTCACAAAAAACTTCGATTCTTTCGGTCAAAAGAGCCTCAAGCTCCACCGATCCTACATCCGATCAACGGGGACCCGTGTCGGATTCGTCTGTGCCCCTCAAGGGTGAAGATTTCGTCGAGCTACACTTCGGAGGACTCCAGAAGCTTCTCAGGCCCGGTCTCGGAGATGGCCCAGGAGAAGGGAAGCTCGACGCCCGGAAAGCTGTTCACGGTCTGCCCTGGATGCCAGCTGCAGAACGTCTTTAAGGAGGACGAACACTCTTTCTGCCTTTACTGCCTTCATGAGGACAAGACGCACGTGGAGAAGGACTGTGCGTTTTGCGGCAACATGTCGGAACGGACCATGAAGGACCGCCATCAACGTCTCGCCAACTGGCTGGAGGGTAAGAACCCGTCTGGCGAGAAGAAGAAGAAATCCGAGCGGTCTTCTAAGACCTTTGAGGGCGCCCCGGCAACGGGGGCCCAACATAAGGCTAAGCACCGCGAGTCCGCTGGCACCGGGAGCGCCGAACGGTCGGGCTCTACGGGCGCCAGGCAGGGCGCACCCTCCCCGGCACCATCAACCACGAGCCAACGCTCTGGGTCGGGTAAGAGGAAGGCCGAGCACCCGGCGAAGCTCCTGGAGAGGCCCCGGTCGAGCTCTAAGGCAGAGGAGGAGCGTGGCAGTGCCCCCTCCCTCAAGGATAAGGCGGTGAGCGCACCTAAGGTGGTGAAGGCCTTGATCCATCCGACCAAGCCCTCTATCGAAACGGTCGCGGCGGCCCTGGCTCAGCCTGTGGAGGCTACACCAGTGGTGGCGACCTCGGGGCCCAGAATCTCCCTGCCTCCTCGGAGGGAGTCTTCTTTTGTGCCCATCGATAGGACCCCCGTGAAACCCTCCGTGGGGAAGAAGGGGGGGCAGGGCGTCGTCGTAGATTCGGCCTCAACCTCAGAAGAGGAGCTGATCGAGGTCTTAAGCCACGGCCTAGGCGTGGAAGAAGGCCAGCCCGTCGGAATGGACCCCGACGCAGGTGACGACGACATCGTCGAGGATACCGACGGGGCCCCTGCTCGCCCGTCGGATCCCCCTCTGCCAGCGCCGCAAGACAACTCGGCGGCCATTTTGTTGGCCATACAGTCCTTATGCTCCGAGATAAGGACGAGGCTACCGTTACCGACGGAGGAACCTCTCCCGTCGGGGGATCCAGAACCGGGACCTTCTGGTGTCCCCCCTACCAAGAAAAGAAGGATCCATCCACCACCTCCTTTTCAACCGTCGCGCCCCGTCCAGCCCTCCTCCCCGTCCACCCGAGGGGATGATACGGGGACTGACACGGCAGCGACGGGTACGGACGACGAAGCATACGACGAGGATTTTCCGTCGTCGCCTCCCGCCAGGGCTTCTCCGCCCGACGAGATCGGATCTTTCCACTCCATGATCTCCAGGGCTTCCGAGCTTTTCCAACTCTGCCCTGAGGAGAAGAAAAAGGAAGGCTTCCTTTATCAGCGGCGCGAGGCCAAGAGGAAGACGGTCCTCGCAGTGCCTCTGTTGGACGACATTTGGGATGAGGGCCTTTCCCTCCTCAAGAACCCTTCCACGACGCCAGCTAGAAGAGACCGGTACGAGAAAAAGTACCGGGTCCCGGACACGGCCCCCCTGTGCCTCCGGGCGCAGCCTACCCCGGATTCCGTCGTCTCCGCGGCAGCCAGGAAGAAAGCGGGGGGGGCGGCCTCCACATCGACTTCCCCGCCGGACGGCGAGGGAAGGAAATTGGATGCTATGGGACGTAGAGTCATCTCGTCGGCAGCGACGACGATTAAAGCGGCCAACGCCTTGGCTATCGTGGCTCGCTACGACAGGGAGCTCTGGTACAAGATAGCTCCCCTGCTGGATTTTCTGCCGGACGACAAGAGGGCGGAGGCCCTGGAGATCCTGCAGGAAGGTGAGGTGGCCTCGGACCACGCCATCACCGTGGCGACGGACATCGCCGACACTGGGTTCCGCCAGCTGGGCAACGGCGTTTGCCTTCGACGTCGTGGATGGCTCAAAGCTACGGACTTCCGGCAGGACGTCCAGACCAGAGTCCTGGACATGCCCTTCGACGGGAACAATCTGTTTGGGAAGACAGTGGACGATTCCCTTCAGGCCATCAAGGCGGATACTGAGACGGCCCGGGCCCTTGGAGTTCTGCAGCAACGACGGACGCCCTTTCGGAGCAGCGGAGGCAAGGGCGCCTCCAAAGGTTCCGGCGGCGGTTTCGCTTCCTACCGTCAAGCGGCCCGCTCGTCGTCGCAAGAGGCCTACAGAGGACGAGGCAAGTCTAGCGGACCCCGCCGTCGTCGCCAAGGAGGTCAAGGCGGCAAGGCCGCGTCCAAGCAGGATTGAACCGGCCGTGGGGTCGGGCCCCCACCGAAGCACCCCGGTGGGAGGCCGGCTGGCGGGCTTCGTCAGCGTGTGGGAGTCCATCTCCACCGACCGTTGGGTGCTGGACGCCCTGGCCCGGGGCCACGCGCTCGAGTTTCAAAGAAGGTGCCCGCGCGTCCCCCCCGTGGCCAGGAAAGAACTTCACGCCCCTCAACTTCTCCTGGAGGTAAAGGCGATGCTCAGGAAGGGCGCCATCGAACTCGTCCCAAAGAGGCTTCGGGGCTCCGGAGTCTACTCGAGATACTTCCTCGTGAAGAAGAAGACGGGAGGATGGCGCCCCATCCTAGACCTGCGACGTCTGAACAAGTTCATCAAGGCGCAGAAGTTCCGGATGGTCACCCTCCAGCAGGTCCTCGGTCAGCTGGAGGAAGGAGACTTCCTATCGTCGTTGGATTTGGAGGATGCCTACTTCCACATTCCCATCCTAAGGGGGCACCGGAAATTCCTCAGGTTCGTGGTCCAAGGGCGTCATTACCAGTTCAAAGCCCTTCCCTTCGGACTACGGTCGGCACCCAGGGTATTCACCAAGTGCCTCGCACCGGTGGCGGCGCAGCTGCGCCGCGAGGGGATTCACGTCTACCCCTACCTGGACGACTGGCTCATCCGCGCCAAGACGAGGGAGCTCGCCGTGGTCCACACGGCAAGGACCGTCCAACTCCTCACGGACCTGGGATTCTCCGTGAACTACGCCAAATCCCACCTGGTGCCCGCGCAAGTCGCACTGTTTCTGGGAGCGAGGCTCGACACAGTGTCCCTTCTGGCCTCCCCGTCGGAGGAGAGGACCAGGACCATCTTGGGCAAGGTGCAACGGATGTTGGTGGCCGACGCGGCCAAAGTGAGGTCCATCAAGTCCCTCCTCGGGATGATGTCTTCCTGCATCTACCTCATTCCCATGTGCAGGCTCCGGATGCGCCCGTTGCAAGAATTCCTGGATGCGCGCTGGATCCAGACGACGGGCAGCTTCGAGGAAAGGATCAAGCTCGACGAGAGCTTCCGACGAGCTATACGGTGGTGGGGCACCCGCGCGCATCTGACGGCGGGCATGGACTTCCAGGCCCCAGCCCACCAGGAGACTGTGACCACGGATGCCTCCCTGGAAGGGTGGGGAGCGCACACCGAAAATCTGCACGCAAGGGGACTCTGGCTCCCGACGGAGAAGTCCCTGCATATCAACATCCTGGAGCTCCGTGCAGTGTTTTGGGCCCTCAGGTCCTTCCTTCCGTCCCTCAGGGGCAAGGTGGTGAGGATCTTCACCGACAACACCACCACCATGTTTTACATCAGGAAACAGGGCGGAACCAGGTCCCCAGCGCTGTCCAAGGAGGCGCAGGACCTGTGGCATTGGGCCGTCGCCCAAGGGATTTTTCTGGTGCCGTTTCATCTGGCAGGGATAAAAAACACCATCGCCGACTCACTCAGCAGGGAGCTGCGCTCGTGCCACGAGTGGGAACTACGGCAGGATCTGGTGGTTCGCCTCTTCCGACGGTGGGGCACACCCCAGATCGACCTGTTCGCGACGGCGACGAACACCAAGTGCCGGAGGTTCGCCAGCAGGTTTCCCCAGACGAGGAGCATGGGCGATGCTTTCTCGTTCCCCTGGGAGGGCCTGTTCCTCTACGCGTTCCCTCCTTTGCCTCTGCTAATCCGGCTCATCAACCAGCTCAAGAGGTCACGGTGCAGGATGATCCTCGTCGCACCTGCGTGGCCGAAGCAGATATGGTTCCCGGACTTGCTGGACTTGTCAGCGTCCCCGCCGATCAAGCTGCCGGCGGACGCGGATCTACTCTCCAGGGAAGGAGGCGCCATCCTCCACCACGACCCGAAGTCGCTGAACTTGCAGGCCTGGCTCCTGCAGCGCTAGAGTTTGGAGGATACGACATACCGGCCGATTGCAGAGAGGTTCTTGCAAAGGCCAGGGCGTCCTCGACTCTTAAATGCTACGGACACAAATGGAAGAGGTTCTCTGTCTGGTGCCGCGCACAGAAGATTAACCCTCTACGGATTACGGCTCCCCAAGTACTGCCGTACCTGCTGACGCTGGCCAAAGCTGGTCTGGCACACGCGTCCATCAAGATTCATCTTGCTGCGATCTCCCGATACACCAGAACCACGGGGCGGACGTCCTTGTGGTCTCATCGTCTGGTGAAAGAGTTCATGAAGGGACTGTTCAGATCGTTCCCGCCGGTGAAGGCTCCGGCCCCGGCGTGGGAGCTCAACGTGGTGCTGACCAAGCTCATGGGACCTCCGTTCGAGCCTCTGCACTCGGCCCCGTTGAAGTTTCTATCGTGGAAAACAGCTTTTCTTGTGGCCATCACCTCCGCACGACGAGTGGGAGAGATCCAGGCCCTTTCCTGCAAGGCCCCGTACTTGACTTTCCACGACACGAGGGTAGTGCTCAGGACGCACCCCTCCTTCATGCCCAAGGTACCGTCGGACTTCCATCTCAACGAACCCTTGGTGTTACCTGTGTTCTTCCCGTCGCCTTCGTCGCCGGCTGAGAGGACTTTGCACTCGCTGGATGTAGCTAGAGCGCTGAAGTTCTACGTGGACCGCACGAAGGGTTTTCGGAAGACGTCACAACTCTTTGTGAACTTTGGACCTGTCAATCAGGGGATGGCTCTCTCGAAGGCTTCCATCTCCAGATGGCTCTCCGGCTGTATCATGTGCTGTCACCGGTTGGCAAACCGACCGCTGCCTGGCCGTCCGAGAGCCCATTCCACCAGAGCGATCGCAGCTACCACGGCGTTCCTATCTGGTGTGCCCCTGCTGGACATATGCAGGGCTGCTACGTGGAGGTCGACGCACACCTTCACGAAATTCTACTGCGTCGACCGGGATTCCAGGGAGGAGTCCAGGGTCGGCCAAGCAGTGCTGCGCAACCTGTTCGCCTGAGGTGAGCCTGGTGAGGAGGTAAGATGCTTGATGTTGAGTTGATGTGATGCTTAATGTTGAGCCTTTGCCACCTCCCGTGGTTGTGCATGTGTGTACTGCTATGTATTCTTTATTCATGAGCATGTGAATCCATGCCAGACCCCATGCTGGAGAAGGAACAAGTTACTTACCTGTAACTGTTGTTCTCCAGCATGGGTCTGGCATGGATTCACATGCGAACCCTCCCGCCTACCCCTCTGCGGCTCTTCACTTGGTCATACTGCCACTTCACGTGCTTCCAAATCTGAAGATGGCTGCCAGAGGCGGGGCTTAGGTAGAGGGCAGTCATTGGCTGTGGTCAGTATGACGCAGAGACCAGTGATTGGTTATTACTACGAAAGACAGATCAGAAACGAAACTGATACTGGTTTTTTCTTTACCGAGGATTCCCAGCCTGACGACGGGGAATATTCATGAGCATGTGAATCCATGCCAGACCCATGCTGGAGAACAACAGTTACAGGTAAGTAACTTGTTCCTTATCGTGCACCTATACACGCATGTGTTTGTAGAGGCTCTTTTGCAATGTTGTTTTGAGTTCACTGGTGAATCTTTTCCAACCACCAGTGCACACGTGGTTCTTTCTTTTATGACCTTTTGTGTTTTACAGTTGGCAGCACAGTCCATCTTCCACAGAGAGCTGGGAGATACTGTGTATCCATCTTTGTTTTAAATTTCAGCTTTGCTACTTTCCAGGCATCCACTCTACAGACTGGTGGCAGTCGTTACTTTTTCACCTATTTTTTGGGTGCTTTATCCTGGGCAAAGCAGCCGTGATGATGTGGTAAAGGGGACCATATACTCAATGGCATTTCATGTTTTAAGGATTTCTTGTCCTTTGTTGGCAGTCCTACATTCCCAGGTGAGCAGGGATCCCTTTCTTCATGCACCTTGGTAGGCTTCTAGCAAGAAGCCAGCAAAGGCTCTCCTATGCGTGTTTGCTAGCAGGAAGTGAGGAGGGTGCTGTCTGCCACCAATCCACAGTACTCCAGGAGCTTGGATGTTGCTGGGAAGATTCTGGGCAGCCACCTTCATGTTTGAATGTTGCAAAGTGTCTTCATTCTAAGGCGCAGGTTGGCCCAGCCCGTTTTCTGGTTCTAAAGGGACAAACTGGACCCATGAACCAAGTTGTCCAAAGAAAACGGCTGTAGGTCTGCTGTAGAAACCAGCATTGACTCAGCTAATGTATTAAAAAGCTTAAATATAGCGCTTTTAACCCACACATTGACCATGGATACAGTGGTTTAATCAAAAATGAAGAATGACGGACTAAAGCATGTAAATACACTCACAATGTAAGAGAAGATTGAAGACAGACAGAAGCAGAAACATTTTTAGGTGTTTCATGAAGAAAGTCTAGGACAGTAGTGAATGTCCAATATCATTGTTGTAAACCTAGACCTTTAAATTGACAGTTTAGACCTCTGCAAGGTGGCTTCCTCGGTAGACTGGAGGAAACAGCCAGTCACCTGTCCTACTCTAGGTAAATTGCCAGATTTCAATCATAGGAGCATGCATCTTTGCATTTCCTCTGCAAGGCCTGGAACTAGCTGTTCATCCTGGCAAGGACCTCTGGCTGGCCAAACGGCTGGAACTCTTCATGGGTGTCCGTGAGGCTCTGCTAGCTCTGGAGATCTGCTTGCTGTCCTCCACCAGGGCATGAGCCTGCAGGAAGACCGAAGTTCAACCACCGAGTTGCTGAGTGCTTCTGGACTCTGTCACGGATCAATGCAAGAAGTGAATGTGTGAAATATCTCTCGAGGGTCCCTCCATCATGTAACTGAATCTGGGTGACCCTTCTGTAGTTGTGGGGGTCTCCAGAGGAACCTAAAGATGACCAGCGGCAAACCCCTGCGACCCTGCATGGTGAAAATAGTGAGCCTTGTTTACTGTCACGTTGAACCGTTCCTAACATTCTGGAGGTTCGGGGCCTGAGATCCCTTCTCTGTTGAAATACCCCCTCTGCCCATTGGGTTTCCATTGGGCGTAGAGTCATGCTTACTATAGCGCTATCATGGGATGTCCCGGAATGGTGGTTTGAGTCCCCCTTGATGGTAGCGGCTCCTCCTTTTGGCGGTGCTCAAAGCACTTGCAGGACAAGGCCGCGGTGTTGAGCGACGCAGGCTCACAGGAGACACTGCCTGATTTCCACATAACACATTTGTTACATCCACTCTACCGAACCTATAAAATCCAAGTTTCGGACCCTCTGCGGCAAAGCCCTCGCAGGACAAGGCTGCAGTGTTGGGTGTTGGGTGATGCAGGTGTTTGGCGATGAAGGGGTCTTTGAGAGCCACACACACTCGGTGCAGGGAAGCATCATGTTCTTCTTTCGACTTGCTGAACACAAGGACATTGTCGGAATAGTTGAGGCAGTTGGGGACATGGCTGATGAGACTGTGGATCTCCTCTTGAGAAATGTCTGCCGTGGACGAGATGCTGAAACTAAGCCGCTTGTATTGTAAGAGACCTATGTAGGTTACAGTTTGTGATCTATCTAGATTCAGGGGCAATCTCGAGCTGGTGATAGCCTTTCGTGAGGTCCAATTTAGAGAAACATTTTGCGGTGGATCATGTCAGTGATCCTGGGCGCTTTGTGTCTTTCCCACTCAATTGCTTCGTAAACTCTCCTCATTTCCACACATAGTCTGATGGAGCCGTCTGGTAATTTTTTTTCCGGTACTGGGACTATGGGTGACAGCCAGCGGGTGGGCCCTGTCACTGGCTCAATGACTTGCTGCTTCAAAAGTTTGCTGATCTCTTCTTCGACTTTTTGTATATTGATGGGTATGCCCCTGTAGTGTTGGGCAACTGGCTTAATATCTAGGTTGATATGCAGCTTCATTTTCATTTTTTTCAGCTTTCCTAGGCCTTTGAATAGGTTCGGGAAAGCTGCTTTGATGTCTTCTGGCCTTGCGAAGTACTTGTGGGCCATTAGTTGGTATAATATGTACAAGTCCCGTTTCTACCGCTGTTTTAAAGCTTAGGATGCATCCGCTATTCACTTCGGTTTATAGGACATGTAGCAGAACCTTTGCTGTGTGGGCCTTATGGGTGCACGTGGCGGTGATGACCTCTTTACATGGAAGTGGTGAGGTGGATCCATAGAGGAAAATGTCCATGGTGGAACTCCTGAGATTTGGGGCGCGGAAGAGTGCGTTGTAAGCTTCCTCACTGATTATGTTGACCGTCACCCTGTGTCAATCAGGAACTCCAGGGGTGTGTCATTGACTTCGAGCATGAGGACTGGACTGTGTTGCATCGCTGTGTTGTTGTTCAACGCCCACACGTATCCTTTCTTGCGTTGATCACTGGATGAGGGCGAGTCACTACTGGAGGGTGATCTCATCTCGATGTACCGGACATAGCGTCTGTGACCACTGCGCCTGGATCTTTCGGGTGCTCTGATCTTCTTGTGCGTATGGTCTGTTATATTCGCACTTGTCTTGGCCTTTTGGGATTCGCTGTCGGGCCTGGGCTTGTGGGGGTTTGTCAGTGTCCTTCTTTATTTCCTGAGCGATCTTCTGCTGACTGGGGGTAACGGCGCGTTTTACATACAGCGCTGAAATGGTCCTCGCCTCCACACGCAGCACATTTCTGATTTCTCTCCGGTATGGGGATATTCGCATCCTCATCTGAAGCACATGGCTTCCCTGCGCCTGGACGGCAGGTTGGGTGTGGCGTATAGTTTGTTGATGGTGTCATGTTCATTAGATTTGTGTTGAATTGTGACCTTGCCTAAATTATCTAGCTTGGATTCGACAGCAGCTTCCCTGTGAGCTAAAGCCAGTATTTCCTCCAGAGATCTTTGTTTTTGCAGGAGTTTCTTCCTGAACGCTTGAGTCGCATCCGGCTATGACTTGGGATCTCGGGGCCTCTTTGTTGTAGTATCTGTGGAATTTAGTGTTTCAACTTTGTTCTCACCCTAATGACTAAATTGTCGAGAGATTCCTCTTTGTCTTGGCGTGTCGTGTGAAAGATGTCTTTCATAATAGAAGTTGGTGTGGGGCGCAAAGTACTCCGGCAATTTTGCGTGTAGGTCCTGGAATGATGCCGTCTCCAAGTCTAGTAGTTCACCTGTGATGTCCCTGACCACTGGTCTGACTGCCAAGGACAGTGTGCTCTTTAATCTCTCGTCATCGGAGAGCCCTATGGCTCCTACATAGAATTTTACGTCTCTTAGCCAGATTCTGCATCGTGGCCCCAGGTTACTGGTGTCACACAGGTCAAATGGGTGTGGTACATGTATTTGGGATCCTCCGCCCAAAGGAAGGGTGGGTCCCGATGTTGCTCCGCCTGACATGGATGCTACGTCGTTTCCTGACATGATGTGGTGTAGGTGGTGCTCTGGAAGCACTATTCCACTTCAGTGACTGGGGTCTACTCTCCTTGTTGTCTTGGTTCCTGTTCCTTGAGTGCGGCACACCACTTTATTTTTCCTAACAGGCTGTGGTGTTTTCTTCTGTTCTGTGCTTGTTGGGGTTTATTTCACAATTTTTCTGATGCGCTGTTGTGGCCTTCACCAGACTTGCAGCGCTTGCTGAGGGGGGGTTCCTTTGTGGGCTATGCCCCTGCTGACCCTTGGCAGCCATACAATTTGTGAGTCCTGGCCTCCCTGTGGGAGCGTGTGCTTCCCCCTCCCCCTCTGTACCTTGCAATGATTTGTGTGTCCCAAAGGGAGGCGCGCGTTACGTGTACCCGACGGCACTCTCCTGGGTCGCAGCACTGCAGGCACTGGGTTTTGCTCGCCCGTGGCCGCGTGTGTGCTGCTCACGCTGACTCAGCGCCTCAGGGTTCCGCGGCTGTCATGGCTTGCGTCCCGACTTGGGCCTCCTCGTCGCCAATGTACAGTAGTGCCTCGCCTGCTCTGAGGACCGCTCGAGCAGGGAGGCCCACAACACTCAAATAATACACAGACACAACGGCCGGTGCAAATGTACTTCTTTATTGCACACCGTCGTCCGGAAAACAAACTTTCTCCAGCATTGGATCTTTCATAGATTCAGATGTTTGAATATTCCCTATTGTCAGACTGGGAATCCTCAGTGATTTAAATAATTATAATTTTTTAAAAATATATACATTATTTCAATAGAAATATGACTGTAGATTGCCCATTATGGTCTATGAGCCATTCACTTGTGTAGTCCATCCACCTCACTTTGGTCCTTTGTGGCCCTAACCAATGAGGTGGCAGGGTTTAAGCTCCGTCCCAGTCAGCCATCTTCAGATTTTTCACTGCAGTCTAACAGACAAAGGGAATCCTCCAGCTCTGAGCTTTTCAAAATCTTTCTCCTGTTAAATATATTGTTTTATCTCAAAATATATCTTTTTGCGATTTCCTGATCAAGCTCTTTCTGCTGTTTCTGGGCTCAGAAAACACTTTTTCTCACCTAAAATTCGTCGAGTGAAAACAACCGCCGCAGAGGCCACTGTTACACCATCCAATGAAAAAACAGTGCCTCCTATATTAGAGACTCATGAATCAAAAGGAGCACAACTATCTCCTTTAAGATCAGATGGCAGCACTCCCAGACATCATTCTTCAGGAGGAGTTTTCAGACAAAGAATTCGTTGGTGAGCAACCCTTTCTCACCTCCAAGGAACACAGTCCTCCCTGGCAACCAAATACAGAGTAACCCGCTGATCCTTACAATCCAGCACTCATGGAGTCGATGCAAAGGACCATTGAAGAATTCAACAGACGTCAAACGGAAAAGAATAAGTCATCCTTACCGAAAGAGGTAACGCCTCCACAGAGGAACATCTCGCCTCTACATAGCACACCTAGAGAGTCTCCTTCCAGGAGCAGGCCACATAAAAGGGCACGTTTATCCGAGCCTCCTCGCAGATCCAGGAGCAGGACGCTCAGTGCTTCACCGACAAGGGTCCCATCTCCAAGATCGCCTAGGCCAAGATCACCTGTTTGAGATCCTACAATTGTACCTTCAACCGCTTCGGTCTTCAACTGGAAAGAGGATCCTTTCAGAGATTTTTCAGACCCCGAGGAAGGGGAGATTGCACATGAGCCTGACACTCATAGCGAATGGAACGATTACATAGTTGAAAAACCTAGAAAGAAAGCCTCTCCGGAGATTCTTCACCACCGGACGATTTGGTATCTTTTTATAACATTATCGGCAAAGCGGCTGACTTATCAAGTTACAAGTCACAGCTGAAGAGAAAAAGTCTGTGCTTTATTAGCACAGGGACAAACGTAGAAGGGCAGTCACTACCATCCCTCTTCTTGATACCATATGGGACTCTGGATCTAAGATATTGGCTTCACCTTTATCTAATCCTGCTCTGGTTTCAAGACCTGAAAAGAAATACATAGCCCCTGACACAGCACCACTTTGTGTAAGGGGACATACTATGCCAGATTCTGTCATCACGGTGGCAGCCAGAAAAAAGTTGGCCAATCCTTCATCGCCCTTATCAGCACTGACAAGAAAGGCCGTAAATTAGAGGCCATGGGCAGGAAGGTATCCTAGTCAGCCTCTCTCACCATCAGAGCGGGCAATGCACTAGCCCTGACAGCGCTTTTTGGCTACGTGTGTCTAAACTAACCAAACATTTACCAGCGGATCCCCAGGAAGAAGCCAGAACAATCATAGCAGACGGGGAAGCTACCTCAGATCATATGATTGATGCAGCAGTGGATGTGGCGGAATCATGGTTCAGGCAAATGGCTCACAGTACTGTACTGAGGAGACGAGCCTGAATGAAAGCTGAAAGCTACAAACTTCAGACCAGAGGTCCAAGCACAAATATTGGACATGCCCTTCGATGGGCAAGACTTATTTGGTAAGAAGATCGATGACCACCTCAAAGGAATAAAGACGGACATGGACACAGCTCGAGCCATCAGTTCCCTTAAAGACAAGGACAAAGACCGTAGATCTTTTCGTCTTTTTCGAGGCTCATCCTCCAAATTCAGAGGCTTTAGTCGTCAGGTTCGCAATAGGGGAGATACACTTCCAATTCAGTGATTCAGTGTTCTCCCTTTCGGCCTAAAGTCAGCACCAAGAGTTTTTACCAAGTGTCTAGCACCGCTAGCGGCGAAACTCAGGACAGGAACAGAAGTCTTCCCATATTTGGACGATTGATTGATAAGGGCTAGCTCATACAAACTCATAAGCTTGGCAGTTTCGAGAACAATAAACCTCTTAAAAGGGTTAGGGTTTTCAATAAACGAAACAAAATCCTGCCCAGTGCACAGCAAGACAGTTCTCTTCCTGGGTACGGACTTCAACATCAGCATTCCCAGGGAAAGACCATCGGCAGACAGAGTAGCAGATATTCTCCACTTGACCTCATGGTTCCTAGACAGAGTGGCAACCATGGTACGCTCTTTCAAATCTCTCCTGGGCATGATGTCCTCATGTACATTTCTCATACAAAATTGCAGACTTCGCATGAGACCAATCCAGGAGGTCCTGGACCACCAATGGAAACAAGCACTCTGTTCATGGGAGGATACTGTTCAACTACTGGAGACATTACACAAGGCACGTTGATTGTGGAATACACCTCAAAACCCGTTACAGGGAATGCCTTTTCAGGCTCCAACATCTACCCTTCTTCTCAGGACAGATGCATCTGTCGGGCTTGGGGGCGCACCTAGAGGACCTCCAAACCAAGGGCACATGGTCCACTCAGAAATCTGAACTGCACATCAATGTCCTAGAGCTCACGGCAATAAGGTGGGCGCTGAAAGCCTTCCTCCCGGTATAAGCCGGGTAGGTGGTGACCATCCAGACAGACAATATGACCTCCATGCATGACACGAACAAACAAGGAGGCACCAAGTCAGATCTTGTCACAAGAAGCTCAACTGCTATGGGCATTGCACCAGAGTCCAAATCAAAGTGGAACATCTTCCGGGAGTGGACAACGTCCTACCGGACAAAGTAAGCAGAGAGTTCACGACATCTCACGAGTGGGAACTAGACGAGAAAGAAGTCCAATGAATATATTCCGAATGGGGTCATCCACAGATCGACCTCTTCGCCAACAAGAAATGCCACGAATTTGCCTCCAGGTACCCAGAGCACCGGTCAATAGGAGATGCGTTCTCGTTGGATTGGGAAGGGACATTCCTTATGCTTTTCCACCCATCCCTCTCATAGCGAGAGTGCTACGCAGACTGAAGGAACAGAATTGTTCAATGATCCTGATAGCGCCGGATTGGGCCTGGCAGATCTGGTACTCGACCCTACAACGCCTCTCCCGTTGGCCCCCGATTCATCTCAAAGCTCAAGAGCTTTTGACACAACCGAACGGCAAGGTCCTCCACCACGACCCAGCAAGCTGATCTCTCAAGGCCTGGTTCCTGAGCAGTGAAAGCTAATGAATATGGATCTCCCTGCAGATTGCTGGGATATTATCAAGGCATCTAGGGCTCCTTCTACTCGGATCACCTATATCCGGAAATTGACTTGTTTCTCCAAGTGGTGCGAAACATCATCAGTGAACCCACTCACAGCATTGGTCAAACAAGTTCTACCTTACTTACTGTACTTGGCCAAAGCAGGATTATCTATATCCTCTATCAAGGTTCGTCTATCGGCCATAGCGGCATATACGTCAAATACAGATAAACAGTCATTGCTCACTCAACCGCCTAAGATCTTCCTGAAAAGGCTGATGCGTACTTACCCACCTACGCCAACATCGGTCCCATCCTGGAGCCTAAACACGGTACTGACAGCTCTAATGGAACCACCTTACGAGCCTATTCATAGATGTGACATAAAATTCTTATCTTGGAAACGGCTTTCTTGATAGCCATCACATCTGCCAGGAGGATCAGTGAGTTACAAGCTTTATCATCAGAACCTCCTTTTACCTTGTTCCATAAAGACTGCGTCATTCTGAGAACTCATCCAAAATTCCTTCCCAAAGTTTTGTCGGAGATGACTCTCACGGAGCGCATTGTCCTCCCAACTTTCTTCCAGAATCACATCTCTGATGCAGAAAGGACTTTGCATTCACTAGATGTGGCGAGGGTTCTAAAGCTTTACTTACAGAGAACTAAGGAGTTCCGCTCCTCCAACAAAATGGTCATTGCTTTTTCTGGTCGCAATAAAGGTCAACATATTTCAAAACAAAGTTTGGCATGTTGGGTTTATCAGTGTATCACCCACTGTCACCAGTCTAAAGGCGATACCCTCCGCCCCTCACCAGGCCTCCTTTG
Organism: Ambystoma mexicanum; assembly: GCF_040938575.1. NCBI lineage: Eukaryota > Metazoa > Chordata > Amphibia > Caudata > Ambystomatidae > Ambystoma > Ambystoma mexicanum. The sequence continues at coordinate 953,615,426 of NC_090923.1, read as the reverse complement.
GCACACTCCACCAGAGGGAGAGCAGCTTCAGTGGCGTTTCACGCTGGGGTAGCATTGAAGGACATTTGCATAGCCGCTACCTGGAGCACTCTGCAAACGTTCGTCAAGCATTACTGCATAACAGGAGATACCAACAAAGAATCTGCAATTGGCTAGGCAGTGCTCCGCTACCTCTTTGCATAAGGTAGGATCAGCCTTCCTCCCGCCTTTCCCTGGGTATGTAACTTTTGTGTTGCTGTATGGCAAATGCTTGCAGAAGTTTTATGCATATATATGTATATATGATGTGGGCATGTTTTAACTGCTTGGTATTCTATTCAAGCATCTGAATCTATGAAAGATCCAATCCTGAAGAAGTCTTAGTTACTTACCTGTAACTATTTCTCCAGCATTGGTATCTTTCATAGATTCACATGCGCCCACCTGCCTTCCCTAGAGGCTGCACCTAGACTCAGCATCCATCATACTGTAGTCTATACGGTTCACAATCTGAAGCTGGCTGACTCGGGCGGAGCTTAAATCCTGCCATCTCATTGGTTAGGGCCATAAAGGACCAAAGTGAGTTGGAGGGACTACACAAGTGAATGGCTTCTAGACCATAGTGGGCAATCTACAGTCATATTTCGATAGAAATAATGTACATATTTACATTTTAAATGATTTCAATCACTGAGGATTCCCTGTCTGACGGGGAATATTCAAGCATCTGAATCTATGAAAGATACCAATGCTGGAGAAATACAGTTACAGGTAAGTAACTAAGACTTCCCTTGTCCCGGCCCAAACATGGGTCTTCCCACATAACGATGTGGGAGGGCGCTTAGCCCGTATTCACAACATGACAGAATGTTATTCATAATGAAACGCAGGGGCAGTGGCTGGGGGCCCCCCCTGAGGCTTGGGGACCATTTCATCTTGAAAGGCCTTGACGCTGTCCCTGACCATAGGTTAGCTTTTCCAAGTCCTACTCCAGGAAATGGGTTTTGAGAAACCCCCCTAACAGCGTGCTTCTGCTTTCACCCCTGTGGCCCAGGTGCCAGTGCCAGCGGTTCTCTCTATTCTTTGAATTCTGTTTTATTTTTGGTGTGGGTTCCACCACCCACAAACCACCAATTTGTCCCCCACTTTCTTGTTGTCATGGGGATACCTGTAGCACTTAGCGTCACCCTTGTGCATGAACATGTTGCTAATTGCATCTTTGTGTATTCTTAATAAAAAGGTGGTGCTGAGCGGCAGTGTTTCATTTAGGGGCATGTGCAAGGCCCTAACAACTGTGGGGAAAAGATAAGGGGTCCAGTGAACCCCACACGTGGCACTGCTGGTGCAGCTTCCTATGGTGGTTTGGCATAGATCCGGTGATTCGACCAGTGATGCAGTGTGCTGTATAGGAAGTCCTCTGGGGAACTCTACTCTGATGCCTGTGTGACCACCTTTCCATGCTGGAAAACACCATTCCTAAAATGTGACCCCTCCCAAGGTGCTTGTGCTGTTGCGGAATGAGCATGTTGTGCTGGTGAATCCTGGAGCTGCCTATTGGCTTGAATTGATTCGGCTAAGAGTAGGCTAGTTGGCCCTACCTGATTAGGATACTCATGCAGCTATTTCTCGCAGATCTCTGTGATTCCATTGCATCTATTACTGCAAAAGAGATTCCATTATTTTTTTAACAAATTAACATGAAAATAAATGCATGGGGAGACCCCCTGCTGCTCCCTCCATTTCCTCCTACTTTGATTACCCCAACCACCCCATCTATATTTCCAGCGAAATACATTGAAGAAACTGCAATGGAATCATACTCGCAGTAATGATCTGCGATGAAATCCACCTATACCCTTTCTCACAGGCCCAGTAGCCCATACCATCGCTGTAAGGCCACGCAAATGTCCATAAGCACGATCCAAGCATGTGATGAGGAATATGTGCTCTTGTCCTCCACCCGGCTCCACATGGTCTGTCAGTTCAAAAGGCCCCTCTAGAGTTTGATTAGGTAGGGAGCCCCATGCAAGACTCATGGGTGGATCAACCGGATATCTTCACAACTATCAAGACAGTTGTTGCTCCTTTTCTTTATGGTGGACCAATACAGTGTTTGCAAGACGCTTCAACCTGGCGTTTGCTCATATGACCCCACCAAAACTGCCAATACGGCTGCTTTCGACAGCTTGTCAATGCAGACTACGAATGCTGCAAATTATGGCAAGTTTAAAAGGATGCTTAAAAATCATTAAATGGGTCCCTTGGGCATCTACACCACCTCACCCTCATGTGCACATTGGGGGAGGTGCAAGATGAAGTGTGGGCTCAACTGATTCAGGTTTGTTTCCCAAAACAGTTTGCAACACCAAACCCAGAACTGGGAATCATGCTGCAGAGGATTTTAGAACTGGATAGGCCCCATGAACTAGCATACACAAGGGTGGAACATAAGACGATGCTCTCAAATACCCAGGGTTCAAAATTGAGGGGAGCTGGGAGCTATTTAGCTCCTGCTTCTTGCCTAGGAGAGCCTGGTCAGCTTAAAACCAACAGCTAGCCGGAGCTACTTTTGCCTCCCTAGGCCAGTCTGTGCCTTACAAACATGCATATATGACATTAACTGAGTATTTCAGAATGCTTATAAAGAATAATAGGGGCACACCTAGTATACATTTAAACATAGTGAATCATAACAAAAAATGGATGAAAACTTAGTTTGCATCTCATGTGAAAGTGAGATTTACGGTGCACTGGGTACTCGCTCCTAGTTCCCCAGCGGTAGCTTTTGCCTACTCGGTGATGCATGACAGAGAAATGCTGGTTTTAGCTCCTGCTCATTCAATCTTAATTTTAACCCTGACCACTGTAGAAAGATGTATGTAAAGGATGCAAATACTGTGGAGAATCATTGCCACTTGTGGATGGCTGTTCAGCTGCAGGTCAGACATTCAGGTGCGGTTTTAAAAAAATCACTTTGCTAAATTGCGCAAGGCAGCAATGGCAGCATTCAAGCAGTTGAAAGTCTATAAGCAGAGGCAACCGAGAACAAAGGTGGCAGCAGTGGAGACTGCTGTGGCGCACAGATTACGCCTACCTAGTCAGGAAGAGGATGTCAAGGAGATTTTCTTGGTCTCCATTGTTGTCCGCAGTACCAGAACGGGTTGAAAGAGACGAATGAGGTGTTAGGCGAGAACCGAGTATAAGGACATCCAGGTCCTCTGAGACACAGGGGCATATGTAAATGTCATGGCTCTGGCTCAATTTGCAACCATTGATATACCTCCCTGGATGTCGGCCGGATGGTTAAGATCCCCACATACAGAGAATCCACAGTTCTTTCCCTGGCTAGGGATTGCATTACAGACAATCACCATAAACATGTATCTCTCAGTGCAGTTTTGTTACCCCAAAGTAAGAGACAGTTTACTTGTTTCGACCACTGCTGAATTGTTAGGACGTGTCCTGCACTTTTGGTGTTTGCTGTCTGAGAAAGAGATACAGGTTCTCATGGAAGAATAAAGTGATCTCTTCCAAGCTATTGGGTGTCTGCAAGACAAGCAAGTGCGTCTCAATATCAACCTGTCTATGTAGCCTATTACTCTGAATCATCCATTTTCATCAGTAAAAAAGGTGGACGCAGAGCTGACCTGGCTGCAGTCCGTAGGAATAAGAGACCAAATATTATGCCGAACACCTTTGGTATCCCTTATAGTGGTGGCTGAAAGACCCAAACAAATGAATGCCATCTGGATTTGTGTCAATGTGCCTGCCTGTCATATCTCCTGTTTTCCCTTTCCAACATCTTCTCCCTCCGCACTGCCTGGTTCTTGCCCTGGTGTCTCTCACAATGTCCTTTTCGCCGCTAGTTTGGACGAGACTACATTTCCCAGGCACACTAGCTTCCTGGCGGTCACGTGATCCTGATCGCAATCGTTCCTGCGTGATTGTGGCGTGTCTGTTTATATTGCAGTCACTCCACGGCTTCTGTGCTCCTAAACCGTTGCTTTATCTCGGGAAGTAGCGCTTTTGCTGAAGTATTTCTTGGATTTCATTGTTGCCGACCCAGACCGTTCTTTTCTGATTCCCTACGGAAAGCTCCCTGACGGCTCCTTGCTTCGTGATACTCCGGTTATTGACTTTGGCTCTGTTCATGGATTGTTACTGTGTTTCCCTCCTATGTCTGATGCCCGTTCCCTAACCCACGTACATTATCACAGCTGCCAGCTTCATTCAGTGTTTAAATGCACTCCTGCCGGTTACCGTACATTACGCTTCTTGCGTACTGCTGCAAATCAATTCAGCTTTTCGCCACGTGCTCCTCGCGTCTCCTTGGCTGGCCTTTTTTCACATCACCCACTGCACTGACCTTTTTTCTACTCTCCATTTTTTCACATAGGATTTGGACGCTTTGCTAGGATTTCACCTGGTGATCTTTTTGGACGCTTTGCTGGGATTTCACCTGGTGATTTCTTTGGACTCTTTGCTGGGATTCATCAGGTGCTTCATTTGGACGCTTTTCTGCTTTACTCACGGATCACACCCAGGAACTACAATAAAGCATTTTGGGACGCTCTGCTGTTTTTTGCTTTCCTTTGGTTTCTAAAAGACATTTAGTTTGCGCCCTTGTGCCGTACGGGTCAGGTTTATTGAACTGGACCTTTATTTTGGAACACTTGCTCTCCCTTCAAGATACACTTACCTCTATAAGTAGGTTGCCAGCCTCCTCACCATTCACTTCAGGTAAGAGTGGGGATTTTGAGGGTGGGACCTGTGGTTTACCAAGCTATTCATTGTCCCATGTGCCTGTTTGTTTTTTCTCCCCTTAGCTCTGTTGCTGCTCCTGCCTTTCCACTCAAGCCCCTAGCCTGTCAGGTTACTTGCCATCCTGCAGGCTGCGCTCTTGGGGGGGGGGGGGGGGAGTCTTTGTTTCATCATTTTCAAAGACTTCTTCAACCCATGGAATAGTCTGTTGACCCTGTATTGGTGGTTTTTACGGTTCACAAACCCCAGACACGACACTGCCCAACATGTTGATAAAGTGAGATCACCACCTAAGCCCTACAATTGACCCTTTTGTGGCAGAGTGACAGATGCCACCTTTTTTCCAAAGTGGGACTCAACTTGGGGCAGTTGCATAAAGAATCCAGATGCATTGCAGCATTCTCACTGCGGGCCAGCCTTTTCAGCTACAAGAAGCTGAGCTTCGGAATCTCATTGGCTGCCAAAGTCTTCCAGCACATGATTAGCGGAGGAATGCCTGCGGCCTTTCCAGGAATTCATGGTCTGATCTATTCTTTGTTGGTGCAGGAACAGTTAATAAGACTTGCTGGTTTATTTAGGTGCCTTCAGAGTGAGGGGGCTCACCCGGAAGAAGGGAGACCATTTTGGATACATACATCAGGACTCTGGAATCTTGCTGGAGCCCCAAGTAGGTTCAAAACATGGTCTTAACCAACACAAACATCCCTAAGGGAGGTTAAGAGCTTTTTGGGCATAGCAAACCTTTGTGGTAGGTTAATTCAGGATTTGGCAGTAATTACAGAACCACTTTGCTACCTGACACAGGGTCCCCATCGGAATGGCGAGACCAGGAGCTAGTGCTATTTCAAATGAACAAGCAGATTCTGACTGGGAGCACCACAATGGGGTTGACCTAGTTAAAGCTACGGAAACAGTGGTAGATACCAGTCCATCTCCTTTAGGTGTGGTCCTACTGCAGGCAATTGAAGGTAATTGGCTGCCGATTACCTACGATGGTAGTGCCCTCATGGCCATTGAACGTAAATACTCCCAAATGAGTGGGTAACTGTCTGTTGTGGGTTTATAAGCGCATTCGTTTGCACATCTATGGCGACCCGTTTAGGCAATTGGGACACAGACATCTGCTTCCATCCTATTGGGGTTAGCTCCCCAGCCCCTTACACGGCTGGAATGCTGGTTCTTTGAGCTACAAGTGTATAGGGTGACCTTGGCTTATATAGCTGGAGTAGATAATCCGCATGTTGTCTTTCAAGGCATCTGGTCGGCCCTAAAGGTGGGAAATGTATTGAATAGTGGGTGGCGCAATATGTCCATGTTAGCAGGCAGGTGTCCATGCCTCCATGTCCTTGGAGGACACGGTCAACGCCACTATGAACAAGAAGTGTCCACAAGAGCATTTCATGGAACATCTTCGGAAGCACAAGGGAAAGGACTTCATAGGTCAACAGTATCGTCGCACAATGAAGATACATGGTTTGTTGCAAGTCCATCAAGAACTGTCTCCAGTGATGGCGGCATCCATCATCCCTACACATAGACCTGGCATAGATGGGTCATCCGGGAGCTGTCGGGATGAAGGCATGCCTTCGATTGAAAGTTGGGTTTCCAAGTCTGGAACAGAAGGTAGATGGCAAAATCATGGCATGCACCTGGTATCAATCCACAGCCACAAGTAGACAACCTCCCAGTCAATATCCAGTAAGGTGTCTAAGACCATGGCAGGTCATAAGTGTAAATGTTGGCATCTTTCTCAGTCAACATTTCATATTAATGATTGATGAGTACTCCCAGTGTTCTGGGTGGAGTTCATTGCTTCGACAGCAGCTGCTGTGGTCATGCCAGTGTTGAAGGTCTTTGCAGGTTATGGGCTCATGGACTCCCAGACATAGTGCAATTTGACAATAGACCACCCTTTCAGGGAGAATATTTCAATTGGTTTCTAGACAATTTACACAACTCACAAATGCATCCTGCCTTGCTAACCAAGGGCCAATGGTGATGTTAAATGCTTCATGCCTATGTTGAATAAAGTTTTCTGAATTGCGTTAAGCAGCAAGAGCTGTTCTCAAATGCACTGTGCTGATTCCTATCAGCTTACTGCACAGCGCTGTATTTTGTTACTCAAATTGCTCCAGCTGAAGCATTGTAGGGCTGAAAACTATGTTCACTGATCACGATTCCAGGCGTATACTGCAAATAGTTATGCAGTGGTACAGCATTGTTCGGTGCATGACATTCAGACAGAAAACAGTCGAAGCAAGATACAGTGCTAATTCTGAACAGACAAATGACACACAAACAAACTGCCTTTTGAAGTTAGCCCGTGATTGGTAATTGACGTTGAACGTTTCATGGAGAATGCTTGCAATGGAAAGGAGAAAAATCCAGAGAAAAGAGTTGGTTTTTAAAAAGTGGTCACCAACAGGGAATCGGACGAGTAGGCAAGGCAGCATGTCTATGGAGTTTGAATGAATAGCTCATGTGAAAGCACTCCAGAGGCCAGCATCAGAAAGGGCCCTCCCACAGCAAGTTGTTTAGCAAAGTCAGATGCAAGTAGTCCAAAGGAGAGAAAAAGGTGAAAGACGCTATCCCAGCAGAATAGAGTGCAAGATGGATTCTGAAGAAATTGCAGGACTATGGGCCTCATTACGACCCAGGCGCTAATGGGTTAACAGCGCCATAAAAGGCTGCGGCGCCGTTAACCTATTAGCACCTAATTACGAGGTCCCTTTGCGGGACCCGACCTTAACGGCTGGTTTTACCAGCCGTTAAAGTAGGGACCCGCAAAGGGACCTTGGTGCTAAGTACGGTGCTGCAATTTGCGGCACCGTACTTAGCGCCTTCCCCATTCCTATTGAGCCCTATGGGGAAAAATGGGAATGGGGAAGGGCCATGGAGGAAGGGGGAATTACCGCCCCGCCAACCTTGTAATGGGGTGGTAATTCCTCCTTTCTCCATGGTGGAGTCGGTAACTTACCGGCATGGAGCACCATGGTCTTCCGCCAGGGTCGTAATGAGGCCCTATGTGCTGTGAGGAAATGCATTGGTTCATCTTATTCTGGTTATGCGAGGTGTATGGTGCTGCAGTGATAACAGTAACGCCCAATGTCACCCTTGTGTGTGAACTCAATTATGCTAGTTGTATAATCACACTTTTTTAACAAAAAGGCAGCACACGTACAAGACAGGGCCACAGTTAATGATCTACCCGTGTTCAAGTGTTTCTTTAGTAGCTCCTGTGTGACATGTGCAATGCCCCTAAACCCCCCCATGTTGCAGAAACCCATGCAATCTCAGGTGAGGTTGGTTTTTCAAATCTTTAATAGCAGCACTGCCGAATCAATACATTAAAGACCATGCAGGTTCCCATGAAGTTCCAGACTGTTAACCTGCCAAAATTCACTAACCTTTGTACACTGTATAGTACATTGTTTTAGTGGAATGAACGGAAAATGTCACAATCTCACCATGGATGATTTCAGTCTTCCCCAAATAACACAATAGCAGATTATAGAGCCTGAATGTTTTACTGTGTTACTTAGCTGTGATTTCTCATTGCTAAGAGTTTGTTGAAGACCTAAATAACAGTATTTATATACATTCTGCCTAACCTATGTTAAGAGAGCTCTTTGTGTGCTTACGTGGCGCCTACACCATTCTCACACTTCCTAGGTCTAATAGTTTGGCTGTACTGTGCACCAGAATAGGGTGGCCTGCAGGGATCTGTCCACAGGGCTTATTCTTAAAATCCACCTTACTACCCAGCTACCTTTTACATTTCTGCCTTCAGGCACACGCATTCAAAATGTTCTCTTCAGCTGCACTGGGCCTAATACTAATGAGGACTAGTCTTTCTCACATAAACATACATTTAGCAGTTGCATTAGGTTCACTTACTATTATGTTTCCCATTAACAATCTTTAAGCATAAATGTGCATTTTCTCTAACGCACTGAACTCCCCCTGTCATTCTGCCCCACAACCGATACACACGGGGACTCGGTTTGGCTTCCTGTGGTTGCCCCTCCAAACTCCACATACCACCAGCATGTGTATTATGGTGTGGCCTAGGCTTCCATAGTGAATACACCAGTCTATTTTTAGGATGGCATATTGGTTCCAATGTTTTCACTTTATAAGTATTTGTAGGTGCTTTTAGGATAAATCTGCATTATTTTCATTTAGCCTGAATGTCTGCCATTGCAGCATACTGTAATAAACTTCAGTGTTTCTTTTTTCAATTTACAGTTATTTTTGGTTTTACTTAATGTCTTAAACTATGATTTCTTTGGAAAGTGTGGCCGCCACTTGGGAGTGATGTCATCTCAACCCTACATGCTTAAATGTGCTTGCCAATTCAAATTCAGGCCCTGCCACTGACCAGCAATTTGTAGCTTTTCTTAGTGCCTATCCAGACTTTTATTTCATGACTTTGTGTTAATTTACCACTATTAACATCTTTATTTTCCATGGACTCATTACCAGCTGATGAGTATTTGCAGAACATTGCTACAAAGAGCGTTGTATTACAAATTCTGACCTACTTGACAATTTTCTGTAAAGTGGCTGAATAGCTTTGACAAATTCTAGGTGGTTAGTAATTTGCATTAACTTATACTAAAAACCTCACTCTCCTCTAGATCTGCAACTGTGGCACTCTAATCTTGAGTCTTCAAGATCTGTTCTAAAAATCAGTTTAAATCTTCTGTGAGCATTACTGCTCGGTTAGTCAACGGCATATTCTAGAGTCAGACCAGTTAATATACCCGATTGTGGAATGCAAAAAAGGTTCACTAATCTTCTCCTTGACAGTGGTGGCTTATGTATGTAGGTCTTTAAGGAGGGGGACCAGTTATTACAGGCAAGACTATTCTCCCTATTTTGTAGCAGAGTAACTATGTGTTACTTATTCAGCTTGGGGGACTGAATAATGACAGCTATTTTGGTTATTGAAACTGCAAGTCCTGAGACAAAATCATTTTCAAAGTTGCCATCTATAGACCAGCTCCATGTCGACCTCTAAATTATTGTATATAGTGTCAGAGATTTGGGGGAGAATGCGTTGTACTGAGTCTTTTTTTCTTTTTTTTTTTTGTTAAATAATTTTATTATCCATATTGTTTAAATACCAACAGTAATTAAAAACAAATCCGTTAATTGAAGTACATAAGAAATAGCATAGAATAATAGTCCAAATGGCTATTAAATATTAAGATTCATACAGGAAACTGTGTATCAAGAAACAAACGAGATGAAATACTTGAAAGTAGCTCATAATCTTTAGAATACCTTCAACACAGAATGCAATTAACAGTGCATCAATAAATCCAAGCAGCATTTAGAGTTAACGTAGACCACAAATGACTAAACCAGACACATGAGGAAGATTGATGCGGATTTTCAGAAAGATGGTACACTGAATACATACTTACACAGAGGTATTTAACAAATGTAATGCATCTCTTGGCGCCTCAGTAACCTAGACACCCACCCTCATCAGATGTCAATTGACCAAAATGTCAGAGGTAGCGGAAGTGACATCACACACCAAGTGATATCTCAGTAAGTGGCATTACAGGACCTTTTAACTATTGTCACCTGAAGTGGCATGAGACATTTGACCCTGGTAACATCCCATAAAGTGAGACAATTTCACATGTAATGGTACTGCCATCAAGTGACACATTTTTCTTCAAATGCCCATGTAATGCCAACCTATGCCAAGTAATGCATCATTAGTGTGGTACAGCCACCATGAGCATGGCATATGATTACAAACGCGGATGTGGAGATCTGTGCATGCAATTCATACAGCACTGAGCCTAGACAAAAACTGCTGTTTTTAATGTTTTTGCCTGCTTCCACAGGTGTTGGCTGGTACCCCTGGCAACCCCTAAATGACATCCATACCCTTAACTGGCATTACTCTTCTGAACTAGCATTCTGTACCCCGCCTATAAAGTGCAAACCCATTTTTCAGTCCTCCCACATGGAGCTCTCCAGTTCCATGTAAAAAATGAGCTCATTCCCTTCTGCATTGTCCTGTTTTTGTCCTTTCATTCTGGTGTATGTGTAGTTTTTCTTGTCCCATTACAATTGCAGGTCCCATAGTGGAAAGGAAAAACAGTTCTAGATAAGCAGTTTTTTCGACCCTGAACAGCAGGAGACATGTGCCCACACTGCTCAGTTTATTTTCTTTTTAATTGAGGCCATGAATTTTACCTTCTTTTAAAATGGATTTAGAGAACCATCCCTTGGGGAGTGCTCTGTGGTGCTACCCTAGCTATTGAATAGGGTTGAGACTTGGGTCCAGCCAAACTCAATCATGGTAGTATTGCAGAGCATAAGGCAGGACTTGAGCCCAGGGTGGAATCCTTGTGCAGAACTCCACCGATCATGGCCAGCTAGGGGACAGTGTAGTGGACTTTACATGGGGGTGGTGGGTGGAGGTTGAAACGTGTATGCAAACACCCCGAGCCCCTTAATCCGATTTACAGAGAAACCACCTCTAGGGTTCTCATATTTGCTTGGCCCACTTAAGTCAAAGGCCGGTTTGCATTGGGTCCAGAGGCAGCGTGTACAGCAGTAGTATTTGGGTTCGGATTTGCGTCCAGCTAGACAATGGTTCTAAGCTTCCAGACTATTACTGAAAACTTGAAGCTGGATGACGACCATCAGTGGTACCGCAATGAGACCACCCCACAACTACGCTGAGCTGGGCAGCAGCAAAAAACACCCTCATTCGAAGGTAGCAGACGACTTGTGGCGATGAGGAAGATTCTACTCCAGGAAAGCTCCTCGTTGTGTTTGAGAGCAGCAGCTCTAGGTTGAGTATTGGGCCACAAGCTGAAGACCTGTGAAGTTCCTAGCCAAAAATAGTAATGGGGACTGTTACACCGAAGATTCCTTGCACAAAGCTGGTCAACCCACAGGATGGTTCTGGGATGAATCCCAAGGCTTCCGCATACAGGGGTCTCGACTGGTTGGTACCACCAGCCCATGCATAGAAACACTGAGTAAGGTCTGGATCTGGAGATTGATGCAGAGAAAGTCGGTCAGAGAGGGCTTCACTGGGACTCGGCTGGAGGCAATGCTGGATGTCTTCAACTGTCGTCCTCTGGTCTTCAGCGTGCTGCAACTCTTCAGAGGTGGTCTTGGCTCAAAACAATGATCTGAAAAACAGTTGCATCCTACATTAGAGCTGGGGTCGTCCCCAAACCACAAACTGAAAGGATCTGCACCATTCAAACTGTCTTGCCCCAGATCTGCCCAGCAAAGCTCATACCTCTTTTTTTCAATATCTCTCTCTCCACTTCTACTTTCCCCACGTCTTTTAAGCACGCTTCATCACCCCAATTTTAAAGAAACCTACTGCTGACCCACTTATTGTTTCAAATGTTCATCCTATTTCCCTGCTACCCTATCTCTCTAAATTACTTGAACAGTTGGTCTAGTCTCAAGTTTCTACCTTTTTTTTCCTTGCTCTTCTATATTCCCACAATTACATTCTGGCTTTCGCTCTCTTCACTCCACAGAAACTGCTCTTTCTGTCTTGGACTTGCATAGTATTCTAAACTCATCTCTTCTTATTCTTTTGGATCTATCTGCCGCGTTCAACACTGTCGATCACTCCCTTCTACTGACGTCTATCTTCCTTTGGTTTCATGGGCTCAGTCCTACCCTGATTCCAATCTTATCTATCGCAAATAACTTTTTCTGTTTCATGGGCTGGCAAGTAATCTAAATCTTTTTTGCTTGCCCATGGTGTTCCGCAAGAGTCCGTCTTAGGCCCTTTTCTGTTCTCTCTTTACACTTCCCCTCTTGCTGCTATTATTTCTTCCTTTCGTTTATCACACCACTTTTATGTTGATGACACTCACATTTTTCTCTCGTTTTTTTTTTCTTTTTCTTCTGAGATTCACCACACTTTCTGCTGGTCTTTTGGCCATCAAATCTTGGATGTCTTTTCACTATCCTACACTTAATGCTGGGAAAACTGAGGTTCTCCTCTTCCCTGCCAACACCCTGTCACCTCCTCCCCCCCCACCCCCCTCACCCACTCTCCTTTAGTTCTTTTGCCCATCCCAGCTTCCAATCTAGTCTATGGCCCAAAGTCATTGGCTCTACCTTGTCTCTAGTCTATCCTTCTTATCACATTTCTCTAACTTTGTGAACTTGCCGCATTCACCTACACAATATCCATGAAGCTTGTCCATTTGTCACTTTTCAAGCTTCTAAATTGTTGATTTCCTCTGATCTTTTCCTGAATTTTACTCGTCCTGCCTCTCTAAAATCAGTTTTTAACTTTTCTATTAGTCTCCTTTGTCTCCTTCCTTTCTGAGACTCTATCTCTTCTTCTCTTGCTACTCTTGGCTGGTAATCTTTTCACTCTCAGCTTAAATGTAATTTCCGATGCCTCGTCTTCAAATGCCTCTATGGTCTTGCTCCTGACTATATCTCTGTCCTGGTATCTTTCTATACCCCTACTTGTTCTCTCTGCCCCTCCTCTCAATTTATCTTGGTGGCACCTCACCCCCCACCCCGCTTGTGCTCAATCTCGTTTTCATACTTTCCCTCTTTTAGCGCCCTTTCACTGGAACACCCTCCCTTACTCTCATCGTTCTATGTCTATTCTTTATTTCGTTAGTCATTGAAGTCTCACATTTTGCAACGTGCCTGGTTGAATGTTTTCTTATACATTTTTGCGTATTCATTTTATTGTACCGTTCCCTGTTCTCTGTACAGCACCTTGGCTTAAGGCTCTATATAAAACACAAATAAATACAAATACACCTGGCTGGAGTGTGGATTGGGACTGGACAGTCCCAGCCCCCTCGTCCAGCCTACCGCTATGCCCTGGAAACTCGAGAGTTTCACCTAGGGAAAGGCCATACCATATATGACACTTCCTGACCTAAGAAGGCCAATGGACAAGGTGGACAAAGGACAGGGTGGAAAAACACGTGGCACAGCCGTTTTCAGTACATGGTACTTAACATGGCATTATGCATTAACATGCAAAAGTGCATGTGATAAAAACGAAAAACATGGTAGAAAAATATCCTCTCCCACCAGTCAGTCTTGGACACCTCATAAAAGTAACAAATGAAACAAAACAAGAAAAAAAGCAAACGAAGTACCCCTGCAGCACTTCACCATAAGGTGAGGTGTGCTACATTAAAACAAGAGAATCTTGCACATTGCACATGGTCCCCCTGCACTGGTGACTTTATGGACTGACCAGTGCCACTATCTGCGAAGGGCTGAGCGAGGGAAATTACTTTACTTACCTCTAAAAAGTTCGCCCAGGGCTCAAAGCATAGCAGGAAGTTGGGTGTTTCATTGATTTCTATGGAGAGAAAACTTTAAAAAGATTTTTCTGCATGCCTTCTCATGACGTTCAATTCCATAGTTTTTTCCTTTTTCCCTCCAGCACTCCCCAAGCTCATTCTTTTCCCCTGTCCCACAATGTTAGCTAATTTACTAAACACTCATCCCAATTACTATTTTATTTATTGTATTCATTAATAAAGGCACAACAGCCCACGGGCAGTGAGGTGCTTTTACAGAGATCAAATACATAAATAGAGGAGGATGGCAAATACAGTGCAAACTGACATTAAGGTTTGAACGAGCATAGCTTAATCAAACAGCTTCCCCTACCCCACAGACAAGTAATTTCTCGGTATTACCCAAAGTGACCTTTTACAATTGACCTTTTGTTATAATTGACCTAATAGTGGTGGTGCTAATTGACCTCCTGCACAATTGATCTTTACCTTTTATTTTACTTTATGTATATATATATATATATGTGTGGGGTGGGTTTGGAGTAATAAATAATATAATGGGATTGGGTAGGGGGTTCCAGGGGTTTTTGGATTGAGTAGGGAGTTGCAGGGGGTTTTGCCCCCCGCATATATGTCCAAATTGACCTTCATTTCATGATCCATTGTGCAGAAAGTCAATTCTCCCGTGATCAATTGTGAAAAGTATACATCCAATTTCTCAGAGGCTTTCGTATGGTTAACCCTATTTTTAGAAATCCCACAGAGGCCAATCCCACTACGTACGACCATCCCAGGCCTGTTTTATAAATCCTGCCTTCTACCAACAGCCCAATATTATTCTGTAATCCTTCCTCACAATCCAGGCCCTTTCTGTCACTGCCACACAGCCTACATCTATTCTGTAACCCTCCCCTGACAGAGCAGTTCTCCATCCCTCCCTGCAGCTCACAACCAATATGCAACTGTAAGTCTATTTACCTTCTGTTAACCTCCCACCTTCAAAATTTAGAGTAATTATGCAAGATACACCCAGAAACACAACCATTGTCCTGTAAAGTTTGAACACAGTCCAGGTTCATTCAGTAACCCTTCATCAATGCCCCTTTGTTCTGTAGCTAGCTTATTCATCCTTGGTTCACCCAGAGACTTGTGCAACTTAAGTCACATCTCCAGTTTCTTTTGTGGCCTCCCCCATATATAAACTTTCAGTGATCAAATGTGCACACTGTACCTCCTGCAACTCTTTGGGCTTCAGTTTACCTCCCCCAATTCCCTTTCGCTGCAACTCTTGTGGAGTCCATTTTCCACCTTCAACATTGTGTCATAAAGCCCCCGCCTTTTTACTAATGAGCCACCTTTACCATTTCTTCTGGTCTTTTGTGTGAACAATTGATGCACAGTCGTAATGCCTATTACATTACAAAAGTAACTTTTTTGAAGTGTTTTTTGAAATGCAAAAAGGAAAGGGGGATACAAAAAAAGAATGCTGCATGTGAACATCACTTCATTTCCATAACGATTGTTGGCCCTTTCACTGCAGAAATAATCTGTGAAAGATATGTGCAAATACAGTGCTAATATATTGTGCATGTTTTCTTTCTGATAATAGTTAACAGAGGAGATTGAGCAGGTGAATGCTGCCAATAAACAACTGGAAGAGGAACTGCAGTCTGTGGAGGGCAAGAAGGATTCCATCACCAATTGGGAAGCACAGATCACTGATATCTTGCAATGGTAAGTGTAGACCTGTACATTAGGCACTAGACATCATGCAGTGGTGAATTTATTTCACAGTGCACAGATGAGACATTCTATAGTAAGCGTTCCTGAAGGCAAATCGCAGGGAATGAACACACTACAGGAACAAGAATGAGCACATGACGGATCATTGATAACCTGCATTGGCGTTTCTCTGCACCAGGCTCATGTAACGAAGGACATGAAATGATCATTTTGGATATAAGGGACTGAGTAGGCCACTAGGAAGTGCAGAGAAAATGGCTACCATGTAACATCGTTCCAGGTGTGATCCAAGAACACTGTCACGGAAGGTCGCCTTCTCTGAAACCGATATAGTACGATGGGCAGAAGTGACACGCCCCTTAACAAGTTGCATTAAGGAGTAGGTGGAATGTGGGGTGAATCTGGGCTGAGGTAAGGCTCACACCGTCTGACAAGTTGACATGCACCTAATATTGGCTTAGCACTGAAAGGAGCGTGACCTTTTTTTATTTTTTTAAACTTTCTTTATTGATTTTTCACATTAATTAAATACAGGGTCCATACACCGGCCATCACAAGCAAAGAAAACCCTACATCCCTCCTCCCTCCCCTTTTCTTTTTTATTTTATATCCTTTTCAGCCCTTCAGCTTTGGTGTGCTCTGGAGCCAGTACTGACGGATTACTTTTCGTGTCCTCGAGAGGTTAGGTTGTATTTTGGATTGGTTGTTGTTGGTTGTGGTCTGGCGATGAGGCTTGTGAGTCCCAGTTAGAGGACAGCAAATAGGCTATGCATGGGCCCCATATATCCGGCGGACGTGCGTGTAATGGCAATGTTTTAATAAAGCTGGTTTCCACGTCCTGGCAGTACGTGATGTCTTGTAGCCAGCGTTGCCAGCTTGGAGGCGGGCCTTTCCCCCAATTACAAGGAATTCTTCTGCGGGCTAGGATGAGTAGTAGATTCGTCAGTCAGTGGACTGCGTCCGGCAGGTGGCTGGTGAGCCCTAGCAGTGTTATTAGAGGGTCCGCCTCTAGTTTTGTTCCGATGATTGCTGATGTTTTCTCTAGGACTGCATTCCGGAATGTGGCTATTGTGGGGCATATCCACGCGAGATGTATAAAGTCTGCTTCTGGTGCGCCGCACCGTCTGCATGCAGCGGATTCCGATGGTTTCTGTGCATGGAGCTTTGCCGGTATGTGGTATACCTGGTGGAGGAAATTGAAATGGATCTGGTGTTAATTGCCACTTTTTGGGTGAGACAGAGAATATAATTCCAGTCTTTATCAGTTGTCATGGTATTCAGGGCTCTTTCCCATTTTCTCCTGAGTTTGGTGGAGTCTCTGTGATCAAGAGGGTACTTTTATGTTTGCCACCCTTCTCCTTGAGCTTGTACCGTTGCGTGTAATAGTGGCCAAGTAGAGGGCTGGTCTGGGAACGTGGGGATTTTAGCTCGGAGGGTATGTCATAGTCTGAAGTAGATGAATGTCTAATGCATTACTGCTGCCCATTTCACAAGCTTGTTGGGGTGAGAAAAATGTGCCGTTTGGGAAAAGATCTCCGGAGGATTTTATTTGAAGTTTTTCTGTCCATTGGAGGAAATTATTTTCTGTAGTGAGCGGTATTCCTGGTATAAATTTCACCGGAAGGGGAATATCTGCTTTGGATTCCGCTCTTTGCCATCTTTTTCCATATTGGATATGTTGTATGAACGATATTCATCTGTGTTCTGGGTGGCTGCATTTCGCCAAAGATCGCGGCTCGGAGCAGGTGAGGTGTTGCCAGGGCGCTCTCTATCTGGAAGTGAGGTCTAATAAAATGACTAGCATACCAATAAATGAGGAATTGGGCTTGGGTAGCCCAGTAGTAGTGCTATATATCTGGGAGAGCGAGTCCTCCTTGTATCACCGGGAGTGTCAGCTTAGTGTATGCCACTCTTGCAATTTTGCCTGCCCACACCAGGTCAAGGATCACGCTTCTGATGCGATGTATGAACTTCTAGGTTAGGATTAGTGGGATGTTTGAGAAGAGATAAAGTAGTTTTGGAAGGATGACCATTTTAACCAAGGCTACTCTGCCCCAAAGTGTGAGTGGGAGTGTTTTTCATCTGTTGACTTTGTTTTGAATGTTCCCCAATACAGCTTCATAGTTATCTTACATAATATCTCGGCAGGATCTGGACATGAGTATCCCGAGGTATCTCACTTTTGAGTGCTGCCATTTGAAGCCATAGTCATTAGTGAACACCTTGGTGGTTGCCGTCAGTGGGAATGTTATTGATTTTTAATCCTGAGAAATTGCTGAATTTGAGTATTGTGCATATCACTGGGTTTAGGTTTTCAGCGGGATCTTGAAGAAATAGTGCAATATCATCTGCGTAGAGGGAAACTATCATCTTGTGTGGGCATAGGGAGAGTCCTCGATGTAGGTGGCATAGTCTAAGATCGGAGGCCAGGGGTTCCATTAACAAGGCAAATAGTAATGCTGACGGGGGGGGGCAGCCTTGTCTCGTTCCTCGTCGTAGGTTTAGTTCAGTTGAGCGTCTGCCAATTGTTATATAAGAAGTGGGTTTTTTATACAGGAGGGCAATCAAGTGTATGAAGCGTTTGCCGAGGCTCATACGATATAAGACTGCATAGATGAAGGGCCATTCAACTGAGTCGAATGCTTTTTTGGCATCTAATAGTACTGCTACTGCCTGGTTCTCTGGGTCGAGTGCTTGCATCACGCTGAACATTCTTCTGATGCCAAACGAGGTATTCCTGCCTGGTACGAAACCTGCTTGATCTGCCAGCACTAAAGCTGGCATTAATGGGAGAAGTCTCTTGGTGAGAATTTTTGCTAAAATGTTGTTGGCTAGATTTATTAATGATGTGGGTCTGTAGGACGCACAGTCGTCTTTGGGTTTGTCGGATTTATGAAGTAGGATGATGTTGGCCGTGTAGAGTGTTGGTGGAAGTTGTCCTTTAATTAGGGCTTCATCGTAGACTTGAAGCAGTAGTGGTGCCAGGAGGTCTGTGTAGGCTTTATAAAATCCGTCTGTTAGCCCATGTGGACCAGGTGCTTTTGTGTTCGGTAGCTCTTTAATCACTTCGGAAATTTCTTCAGTAGTAATGAGCTGGTTGAGGGGTTCTCGAAGTTCAGCATTTGTCCAGTACAACTCGATCGCGTCTAGGTATTGTCCTAGTTCTGTGGGGTCGGCGGTATAATGCGACTCATAAAGATCTTGGTAGAACTTGTGGAAGGTCTCCACTATTTTGTCTTCGGAGTAGACAGGGTTTCCTGTTTGGTCAAGGACGGATTCCATCGTCGCGAGTTCCCTCTCCGTCGCTATAAGTCTCGCTAGGAGTGCCCCAGGTTTTTGACCCTCGCCGTATTGTCGGATCTTATGATGCCTTGTAAGAAATTTTATTTCCCTTTCTGCTGTGGTTTGGAAGGTCTCTAGTTCTCCTTTAAGCATTGCCAAAGTTCGAGGGTCATTAGCGGAAGAAAGAGTGTGTTCCAACTCCTTTAGCTTGGTTTCGCTCGCAGTCAGTTTGGGTATCCCATTTTCTTCTGCTAGGTAGACTCCTATGATATAGCATTTAAACGTTTCCCATAGCTTGCCTGCTGAAGTCACAGAGCCCTGATTGATTTCAATGAAGGATGTTATTTCGACACGTAATTCGTCTGCAAATACCTTGTCCTGGATGGCTCCGGGTTTAAATCTCCAGTGTGGTCTTTTGGTGTCTTCTCGGGACGTGATGCACTCAAGGGTGACTGCTGAATGGTCTGATGGCGACCTGGGAAGGATGTGGCACTCGCCCCATTGATATTGGCTGTCGGAGGAAACGAGAAGATAGTCTAGTCTTGAGCTAGTTTTATGGACCCAAGAGTAGTATGTATATTCTCGGGATTCTCTGTGTTTGCTTCTCCAAATGTCTTTGAGGTCATATGCCTTACATATCTCAGTGATTTTCAGACTTGCTTTTCAGGGGGGAATCGTTGTGTTGTGGGATTTATCTTTGCACGCATCTAGCGGTGTGTTGAGGTCTCCACCCCCTCACCCGCAGATGGTTTCGACTTTCTTGTTTGATTCCAAATGGGACATTATCCAGTTGAAATTATTGGGTCCGTCTGTATTTGGGCCATAGGAGTTTGATTATAATCTCTTCTCCATCGATGGTCCCTTGTACCAGTAGCGACCTGCCTTCTGTATCTTTCTGAGTTTGTATTAGTTTGAATTTAGTTGTTTTGTTTATTAGGATGGCGGCGACTTTTGCGTATGAGAAGGATGCAAAGTACCTGTGGCAGCCCCATTCCTTTGCCCACATGTTTTCGGAAGTAGGGTGTAGATGCGTTTCTTGGATGAGGGCTATATCAGTTTTGTGTCTGCAGAGGTATCGCGTTATCTTCCTCGTCTTGGTGGACTGGTTGCCGCCTTTAATATTCCATGTTATTAAGTTGAATAGGTAGGTTCTTTTGTCTGTGTTTCAGCTTGGTATTTGAGTACTAATGTGCCTTCTGCTGAGCTGTTTTCGAGGCTCCATATTTGTCGGCTTGTTATTGATTGTTGGACGTCCAGGTGTTGGCTTGGTACGCTCCAGAGGGGTTGGGCTCGAAATGTCCTGTTCTGGTCCGGTGCAGGTTACCCTGTATACATTCTTAAACTTGGTGTTCCCCAACTTGCCTGTTCTTCCCCCCCTTCTCGCGAGCAGCCCCCAACTTGCTTGTCTCCTTTGCCCTCCCTATTAGCTCCCACCCTGTGAACTATAACTGTGCCGTGCAAGGGGCGTTGGGAGCGTCCCAAGTCGTGTGGCTCTCTTCTTTTATTTATTGTTGATTCCGGTGGGTCTGTTACGATATTCGTTATCATAGTCGGATTCGGGTGCCAAGTTACGGCGGGTTTCTCCGTGCCCTGTCCCTCTGCGATAGCCGTGGGATATTGTTGGGACACCCACATCCAGCTCCATCCAGGTATGCATTGGTTTCTTCGGGCGACAAAGAATTGAACTTTTCCTTCATTTTGTATTCGAAGCCTGGCAGGAAAGAGCATTGAGTAGGGTATCTGATTATCACATAGTCTTTGTTTTACACTCGTGAAGGATCTTTTTTGTGCTTTAACGGTTGGAGAGAAGTCTGGGTAGAAGTGGATTGAATCACCGTCATGGTGTAGACCGCGTTTCTCTCTTGCGAGTCTTGAAATCGTGTTGCGATCTTTATAATTAAGTAGTTTTGCTATGATTGGACGGGGTGGGGCTCCTGGGATAGGTCTCGTGGATGGGATCCTATGAGCCCTTTCAATGACGAACAGTTGCGATAGTGCTTCTGACCCAAAGAGTTCTGTACACATTGTTTCGATATAGTCTTCTGTTAGGCAGAAACCTGTGCAGTTCCCTCTGGGACCACTGCAAAAGATTTAAGACTACAGGTGTTTGGCAGTAAACCCTCTTGGTAGAAGTCTGTACCACACAGATTCACTTGGTAGCTGTGGCTGAGCAGTCAGACCTCCCTCAAGAAGAGTTAGGCAGTATACAGAGTATTCACAATAGGTCAAAAGAACACAGTAGAACAAGTAAACACTGACCAGAGCTTGGTGTATAAGAGATATAATTATTTATTTAAAACCACATCTAGAAAAACACACAGGCACTAATAGTAAGCAATTCAAAAACACGGTCACTAAAAGATATACACTCCCTTAGAAGAATATTAGACAAGTCTTAAGTAAAGCCCCACTTATTTTCAGCCAGCGTTGAGCGCTTAACGCAGATGGCACTCTAATAATTTGTTTAAAAAGGGAGAGAAAAGCAGAGTATAATATGAAACCGATCCCAACGCTTTCATAAGAACAAAACAAGAGAGGGAGGCAAGTAAAACCGTGAAGTTAGAGTTCAGTAGGCCGGATCCACTTTAAGAGGATCAGAACGAAATGTGTCCAAGTTCACACTGTTGAAGTGCACAAGAGTCTTGCAAAGGTTCAAAAAGAGTTGAACCAAAAGAAAGGGACCAGTTAGAGGGTCAAGGCGGCCAGCCCAGTCCAGAAGGTTAAGGGGTTTATTATTACCTTGTAGCAATCTTTAGAAAGGGAGGCCTGGCGGACACGTTACCTTAAAGTGGTGAGAATACTCCAGCGGGGGCAGTTGTTCCTGGCAGCGGATGCAAGTCGGTGCTTCGTCCGGGGGAAGAGAGGATCTCGTCGGGGAGGAAGACAGGAGTCCGTTGCACTGCCAGGGAAGAAACCAGCCGCAGAGTTCTGAGGTAAAAGGAGCGGTCCTTTTATTCGCGGTCCAGTGGTAAGTGGCTATCCGGTTACCGGGGTGCTTGGCACGGGCAATTCGACCACAAACCGGTCTGTGGTGCGAAGAAAGAAGGTAAACTGGTTGTGCCCACCAGTCAGGGGAAGAAGCCTCTCCAGCCGGGAGATCTTCTCTGTCGTCAGGAAGTGGTGAGTCGGTTCCACAGGGCTCCACCGGTGGTGTCGTCGTGGTAGGTCGGCTCAGCTTCTCCCTTGTCGGATTCTCAGTCCCGTGGCGACTTCTGAAGTTCCAGTCCCCAAAGCCCTGCTTTTATGCAGCACACCCCCATTCACTCAGCCTAGCTGTCAATCAAACATGCTTAGTGGTGAGCCAGCCGGCTCACCACTTGGGCCAATCACACAAGAGTGCGACTTGAGTCACCAAGTTAACTCAGTCCAGGGTGCCTAAACCCCCTCCCACACCCCCTGTGGTACCCAGACAGAGTGGCACCACTTTTGGAGGCATCTGTGGAGAAGCCCGCCAAAAAATGGAACAAAGGGCTCGACTTGGGTTGGAGTCACAGACGAGAACACAAACGCCATTTTAGAATCGAGTCCTGGCAAAAAATACCAACAGGCGAATTAATATTAAATAAATAAATCGGCGGTATATTAGAGGCTATGAGAATTAAATAATTAAAGTTGGTAGCCTCGAACAATGGGAAAATCCCATAGGGATATATTCGCCGTCGAATATATAAAAAGTAGTTTCCACTGCCACCAGCCAAACCTCGATCAGGGGGGACGGAGACGTGCCCCTTTGACTAACAGACCACGGGGCAATCGAATTGCCCCGACCAGTACGGCCACAATATGATGATTTGTACTGGTTTCTGTTCATAATTTGGGACTAGTAAAGCCAATGGTGACTTTACATGCCCTGGGAGACAGTAGTCAGTCCCAGGGTATGGAGTCTATGGTGGGGTGTCACTATGACACCCCTGTGTTACTGCACTGAGGGTGCTGTGTAACACACATAGTAAAAACACATGAGACCCTATGGAGTAAAGGACTCCATAGCCCATAAAACACATTAACAGTCAAAGGAACACCAAAAATCATGTCCAAGAGTGGGAGAAAGAGTCTCACTCTTGGCAGGAGAAAAAAACAAACTCCAGAAATCCAGCAAAGCTGCTGGGGGACTCGCTAGGTTAGGAAATTCAGCCTAAAGAGAGAATTCTCCCTAACACCTTCCATTTTTGTTTGTTGCTGTTGTTCCCTGACCCCTACAATCCTCATGTTTCTCCTAGAGCGCCCTCAAGGTTTTCGTTCTTTGTGTGTACTGCTTTCATTTGTGTTTCCAAGTTTGTCACTCTTGCTGCCAGGGACCTTGTATTGTCGTCCAAGTCGGATACTTGTTCTACATTGTCAGCGTGCTTGTCTAGCCGATGTAATTGGTCCACCTTGGAGGAAAGGCTGTCCATTTTACTGTCAGGGCCTCCGATCCCTGCTTTTAGTTCGAGGAGAATTTCTCTGATGTCTAGGGATTGGTGGGGGTCATCTTCGTGGGGTGCCTCTTGTGATGGGGACCCCGGCCTGCTGTTTGGACGAGAAGCTTTGGACATGTTACCCGCTTCAAAGTTCAGCTTGCGTTGTAGCTCGTCGGCTTTCCCCATATTGTGGTTGGGTAGATTAAGGGGGATCGGAAGGTGCTGGTTGTAGAGGCTGGGCTGCTGGCGCAGGGTGATGTTGATCCGTTGTGTTCGCTTTGTCTCCTTATGTGTGTGGAGGAGAGAGGCCAGGGGGGCGCTCCTGTTCTATGCTGGTCCTGGGGTTGTGATTTCGCCTCCCACCCTGATGGGGTGTGCTTAGGAGTATTAGGCCGTTGTTCACTGTGCTCGAGATCGTGTGAGCTGCGTGAGTGCAGCAGGGCGTGGTAGTTAGTATATTGAATTGAGTGGCCTTGTGCTCGACCCCAGGGTGTTTGATTTATACAAACAGTTAGTCTCGCCAATATGGCATTCGGCGTCAAGCATTGACAGGGCCAGCTGTGGCGATTATGGGCTCACTCCCTGTGCGTCCGCTGAGCTTTATCAGCGTGTCTCTTACAGAGGAGGGGCTGAAAGTCAGGACCAGGCCCCACTCTCTGGGTGCCGCTGTGGTTTTCGGTACAGTCTAGTCACAGTTTAGTTTGTTACAGCAGTGAGTGTGCACCCCCCGGGCCTCCGTACCTTAGGTCTGTGCTGATCTTTTCAGTGTCGCGCCATTGGGCCCGGCTCTCGGACTGCTATGGAGTTTGGCTGGATGTTCCAGCCTCTGGTAGTAGCTGTTGGCAAAGAAGGCCGCGTCTCAGTGGTGCTGCAGCTGTTGCCTCTCGTCTCCGCCAAATACCGATGGGTGGAGAGTTCTCGTCTCCACGCACCGCTCGCTGCTGGCCCTGTCTCCTGAGCGCTGGTGGAGCTTGCCGGGGACCTCCCGCAGGCGTCTGCGGCTTTGCCAGCAGCCCAGGTGAGTGCCTTTCAGCAGACGCGGTTCCGATGTCCTGCTGGGGCACCTCTCGCTCGTGTTCCTTTATCAGGATTTTCCCGCTGGGCGCCGCAGGGTCTGGTCAGGCGTGCCGGCTGGTGTCCTCGTTTTACGTGTTTAGGTTCTGGCGGTGGGACTCGTTCTCATGCCCTCACAGCGCCGGCGTGTAGCTGGAGGACCTCACGTAAGGGGCTGATGAAATGCGTCCTGAATGGTGTCTCCGATCAGTCCTCCGGACGTGCCTCGAGTTCTTTGAATGATCTCTGGGCTTATTTTCACTGGGGGGTCTCGGGCGGTGGCGAAGTGTTTGCGGCCCAGTGCGTCCTCTTTGTTTCTGGTCCGGCCGCCCGACGGGGCTTTCTCCCCGCTCTTGGTTTTCCAATCTTTGTAACTTTGGGGTCGGGAACTCTTATGCTTCTCTTGTCAGTTTTCATGCATTTTATTTGGGTCTAATACCCGCCGGAACAGGATCGATTAGGCAGGATTTATCAAGAGCCACACGGGAGCTCAGATGAGAGCGTCCATTTTGGTCGGCTCTCTAGCACCCTCTAGGAGCGTGACCTTGAATAATTTCCCTGCAAGGTCTGTTAGACCAGTGATTGAGAGCTTTTCCAACTGTGGAGGGGGGGAGCAGCTGCGAGCTGAAAAACGTTGGAGGGCAGCCCAAAGTAGACCATAGAGGACCATTTCTACCCCGGGTTGCTTGTAGATGCTTAGCTGCCAAGCTGCCTGCCCTCCCCCTTTGTAAGCCCCCTTGTGATCTGCTTCCCTCATCGTTTTTGTCTCCCCCAACCCCATGACTTGCAAAGCGCTCTGTTGCTTCCCAAAGCTAGGTCTAGGCTCAAATACCCTAAAAATAGTAAATGTCAGTGATAGGATTACAGCAGGGTGACACTAGTTATGGAGGGACCCCTACACATGGAGAAGTGTGGAAGACTCAAAAGGAAGCAAGGGAAAGTACATTGTAGTGTGGTGGAGAAAACATAAGACCCAGTTAAATTGTAAGGGTACCTGTAATACCACATGTCCTCCAGGTAAGTGATACATGAATATGCAAAAAATGGACCTTGGTAATTGAGGCTAGAGAGATCTAATTTGCATTCGCTAGACCGTTTTGGTCTAAAAAAATAATTTTTATTTTCCAATAGAGCACATACATTCATATACATTTGACATCTTTTCATTCATTTCACCATCCATTCACATTCCCATTCCACACATCCAGTTATTAATTTGTACAAAAACAGGTAATTAAACCCAATCGTGAAAAAAAAAAAACACCTCAATGTAAAATTTTGTTCCACCAATTACACTTTTTTGTGTGTAGTTATGTGTAATAGCAATACAGCTTATTCACAAGATCCAGGTGAACGATGTCTTTAAGGGCATATCTCCAAGTACACTTTATGGAGGTAGTGTCAACAATGGAATAGATCCTTCATGCTCCCAATATGATTTCAAGGAGCCTTTCATGAGACTGGAGTCGCCTAGTAATGAGACGTAAATCTCTTTCTGGTCACACCCAGCAGACTGGGACGGATGACGACGGCAGTGATCAGCTCTGTCTCGAAGAGAAGAAGGAAGGCTTCCTCTACCAACGGTGCAAGGCTAAGAGGAAGACGGTCCTCGCGGTGCCATTGCTGGATGACATCTGGGACGAGAGACTTGCCCTCCTCAAGAACCCGTCCACGACACCTGCCAAGAGGGACCGGTACGAGAAGTACTGGGTCCCCGATGCCACCCCGTTGTGCCTTAGGGGACAGCCGACCACGGATTCGGTCGTCTCAGCAGCGGCCAAGAAGAAAGCGGAGGGGGGGGGGCATCAGCTTCATCTTCAACTTCCCCACCGGGCGGCGAGGGAAAGAAGCTGGACGCCGTGGGACGACGAGTCATCTCGTCAGCGGCAACAACGATTAAGGCAGCCAACGCCCTAGCGATTGTGGCCTGCTACGACAGGGAATTGTGGTACAAGATCGCTCCCCTGTTGGACTTCCTCCTGGACGACAAGAGGGTGGAGGCCCTGGCCACCCCACAGGAGGGTGAGGTGGCGTCGGACCACGCCATAACTGTGGCCACGGACATTGCTGACACAGGTTTCCGCCAGTTGGGCAACAGTGTTTGCCTTTGATGGCGGGGGTGGCACAAGGCGAGGGATTTCTGCCAGGAAGTGCAAGCCAAGGTTTTGGATATGCCTTTCGACGGGAACAATCTGTTTGGAAAGACAGTGGGTGAGTCGCTGCAGGCCATCAAGACCGACACGGTGACGGCTCGGGCCTTGGGAGTTCTGCTGCAACGGCGGCCGCCCCTTCCGAACTCTGGAGGCAAGCAAGTTGCCTCCAAAGGATTCGGCGGCGGCTCCTCGACCTACCGTCAGTCGGCCCGCTCCTCATCGCAAGAAGCCTACAGGGGACGAGGCAAGTCGGGTGGATCTCGCCGTCGTCGCCAGGGAGGCCAAGGAGGCAAGGCTGCTTCCAAGCGATACTGAATCCGTTGCGTCGGGCCCCCACCGAAGCACCCCGGCGAAGTTAGTCAGCGTGTGGGAGTCCATCTCCACCGACAGTTGGGTGTTGGATGCCCTGGCCCACGGACACACTCTGGAATTTCTAAAGAAGTGCCCCCGAATTCCTCCAGTGGCCAGGAAGGAAAACCACGTCCCTCAACTGCTGTTAGAGGTAATGGCGATGCTCAAGAAAGGAGCCATCAAGCTCGTCCCAAAGAGGCTCTGGGGCTCCGGAGTATACTCAAGATACTTGCTCGTCAGGAAGAAGACAGGAGGTTGGCGTCCCATCCCGGACTTGCGTCGGCTAAACAAATACATCAAGGCACAGAAGTTCCGGATGGTCACCCTCCAGCACGTGCTGGGCCAGCTGGAGGAAGGCGACTTCCTATCGTCGTTGGATTTGGAGGATGCGTACTTTCACATCCCCATCCTCAAAGGACACCGAAAGTTTCTCAGGTTCGTAGTCCAAGGGCGGCACTACCAGTTCAAGGCCCTCCCGTTCAGATTGAAGTCTGCACCCCGGGTGTTCACCAAGTGCCTGGCACCAGTGGCGGCGCGGCTGCGCCTGCAGGGGATCCACGTCTACCCCTACCTGGACGACTGGCTCATCCGAGCAGGGACAAGGGAACTCACCGTCGAACACACAGCAAAGACCGTCGGGCTGCTCACGGACCTGGGATTCTCCATCAACTTCCCCAAATCCCACCTGGTTCCGTCGCAGGTCGCGCTTTTTCTGGGAGTATGTCTTTCCTCCTTTCCCCTCTTTTCCCTGTCGGTCTGGTCATCCTTCCCTTTTGCTATGGAAAGGACTCCTTTTAGATTTTGCCCTAAGTGTAGGGTCAGATATCCTTGGAAGGACGAACACAGGAAGTGTAACGCCCGTCTCCCCCTAGAGCATGACGAGAACCAGTGTGCGGTGTGCAATCTCCTTCGGCCCAAGACCCTTAAGGAGCACTGTGTAAAGCGGTGGGCCGCGAACGGTATGTCACGCGTGGAGCCCCTCCCCGCCACGCCAGCTGAAAGTGACGTGGGTACTTCGGTGACCAAATGTCCAATGCGGATGTTATAGACCTTGAGACGGACACTTCTAGGTCCACCATGTCCGTCCCCGACCCTTCCAGGCTCGACTCTGGTCTTGCTACAGGGACTACACCGGCGATGGGGGCGTACAAGCGCATCGCACTAAGCACACAACCCCTACGCCAATTTCAACGCCTTTGTTGAAAAAGGCAATAGCGCCAACGGGGCCGCCGAAAACTTCGCCTTCCCTGCATCCGCAGCAGCGTAATGCGACTGGGTAATCGAAACAAACCAAGGGTGCTACTCCAAAACCTACACGCATCGAAGTTCGGGAGCCCGACGCTTCGACGATTTCCAAGGCATCAGTAGGTCCGAAAACTACAGCTAGGCCTCTACCCGGAAAACCAACCACTAGGCCCCCTAGTACCGCGGACGGTATTTCTACTGCCGACAAATCATCAGAGCCTTTGTCTCACGACGATTCAGCAACTATCCAAAGTAGTATCGGAAGAATTGCAGCGGCGGTGGGCCTTACTCCGGTTCCGCCTAAAAGTTATGGGCCAAGGCGCAGAAAAGATTTCTGCGGATTGGGTCCCCGATTCCGATGAGACTTGCGTAGATAGTCAAGAGCCTCTCTCTGACACCCTGAGGGGTTCCATTCGACGCCACAGTGCGGAGAACGTAGTTTCTCCTCGCGTAGGCCCGTTGGGTCCTCTAAACGGACTACAAAACAATTTGAGGGTTGTATGGATCGGCTGGAGCAAATTATCCATTCTCTGATCATCCTCCCGCGAAAAGGGCTCGGGTAGACCCTAACCCCCAAATTCAAGAAGTTCAGTCTCATGTTTTCCAACAAGAAGACGTGGTCCATGTGGACACATATAGAGACATCTATAATGAAGAAGAACAAGCTTCTTTTCTTGAAAACTATGAGGAAGATCAACAGGATACAACGGACAACTGGGAGGAAACCCAGCAGGAAGGTCAAGACCCTTGGACACAGCAAGATCAGGACACTGATATTTTGTGCCTAGACTCTCCTCCCTCCACCCCGGCTTGCCAGGCCTCCCCTGTGGATGACCAAATGGCTTTCAACTCCATGTTGAAGAAAGCAGCTGAATACTTCAAAATTGCCACTCAAGAGGCGGTACCTGAACAGGATTTCGTGGGGGATATTAAGGAAAAACCTCTGGCGAGTCAGTCCATCCCCCTCCTTACTCTGTTAAGAGACGGGGAGCTCCCTCATTGGTCTCACCTGCTCAGACACGGGCAGTTGAACCCAAGAGTGGAAAAATTATTTCGGCCTTCTCCTTCCGACCCTCTGTATATCAAAGGGCACGTCATCCCAGACTCACTGGTAGTGACTACCGCTCAAAAGAGGGCAGGGGTACCCCTTGCCATGGGAGAATCGCCACCGGACAAGGAGTCTAAAAGGTTGTA
Source organism: Ambystoma mexicanum (assembly GCF_040938575.1). Taxonomy (NCBI): domain Eukaryota; kingdom Metazoa; phylum Chordata; class Amphibia; order Caudata; family Ambystomatidae; genus Ambystoma; species Ambystoma mexicanum. The sequence continues at coordinate 953,585,975 of NC_090923.1, read as the reverse complement.
TGCCCTGGGCAAACGTGTCACATCAGCAGCTGCATACACCATTTGGGTTGCGAATACTATGCCATTAGCAAGCTATGCTGATGCCCAATGGAACTTGCTTCAGGAAGGCCTCCAGGAGGTTCCTGAACCCGCCAGGACAAAGCTTCTCGCCACTGTTTCGGAAGGGAAGACTGGTTAATCAGAATGTGGTGAAGAACACCCTGGACACTGCAGAAACAGCAGGCAGGTCTCTTGCACAAGGAACTCTTCTGAAAAGACACGCATGGCTGCGTACATCAGGATTTAGACCCGAGACTCCGGTCTCCCTCATTAATAAACCCATTGAGGAGACTAACCTCTTCGGGAAAGCAGTGGATGAAGCGTTGGAGACAGCCAAGAAGGAGCATGAGACTATAAGGTCCTTGCACCAAATTACACAGAAACCCTCCTCCCAGAGGGGTAATTCTCTGCAGTTCTTTCGAGGGCAAACCCGTGCTGGTCAAAACAACTATGGCACGGGTAACTTCAACACAAATCAAACATCTGGAAGCCCCACTTACTACCCCTCAAGGGGTCAGAAACGCAGCAAAGGTAGAGGCAAATGCCCCAATCCCAGAGGAGCCACAGCCTTTGGTCAGAAATGACCACCAAGTCCAGGTCCCCTCCCATGACTCCCCGGTCGGGGGGCGATTAACATCTTTCCTCAAGGCATGGGAGGGGATAACTTCCGACCAGTGGGTCTTAAAGACGGTCGCCAATGGTTATTGCGTGGAATTCGCCTAACCGCCACAGTTCAGACCGCCGCGCTCACAGCGCTTTTCACCGGACCATCCTGAGATCCTGATCCAAGAAGTGGAAGCACTGCTGGGAAAGGACGCCATAGAAGCCGTCCCTATTCTTCAGGTAAACAAGGGTATTTATTCAGTGTACTTCCTTGTACCCAAAAAGGATCTCACCATGCGTCCTGTTCTAGATCTGCACCCAGCGAACAAGTTTATGAAACCCCAGAAGTTTCGCATGGTAACACTGTAGGAGGTGATCTCATTGCTGAAACAAGGGGACTTCATGGCAGCATTGGACATGAAAGATGCATACTTTCGTATTTCAATGTTGCCAGCGCACAGAAAATACCCAAGGTTCATGATCCAGGACAAACACTACGAATTCAAGGTACTGCCCTCCGGCATCGCCTCGGTGCCATGGGTGTTTACCAAGGTCCTGGCAGTGGCAGCAGCACACCTGCGCAGAATATCAGTCCCAGTTTACACTTACCTCGACGACTGGCTGATTACGGGGGACTCGTTCGATGCTTGTTTTTCGAACACCCAAAAAACAGTAGATCTCCTTCAGCCTGGGTTTTTCAATCAACGAAAAGAAATCCAGATTAGTCCCCAGCCAAGTAAAACAATTTCTGGGAGGGCTAATTCAGACGGAAGACTGTCTTGTCTTCCCCTCCAGCGAGAGGGTTCAGAACATGCACTCAGATTCCTCAATATGTAGCCAGTCGGGAGGTGACGGTCTGCAAGGCCATGCATTTGCTAGGGATGATGGCGTCATGTATATACTTGGTTCCCCACGCATGGCTGCGCATGCGTCCCATGCAAGAGTGGCTCAACAGCCAGTGGTGTCAGGCCAGCGGACAATGGGAAGACCTGTTAGTTGTCTAGCCAGCACTCGTTCTATCTCTGCAGTGGCGGTCAAGAGAAAACCTCTTGAAGGGGAAGACCTTCACCACCCATGCAGTGGAAGCCACTCTCACGACAGACTCATCTCTCACGGGGTGGGAGGCTCACCTGCTTCAGCAGACAGCACACAGAGTGTGGTCCCCTCAAGTAGCGTCCAACCATATAAACTTACTGGAGCTATTAGCGGTGTTCAAAGCATTGAAAGCCTTTCAGGTGCAACTGCAAGGGAAGACGGTGCTGATCCTAACCGACAGCACTACAGCAATGTATTACCTGAACAAACAGGGGGGCACTCACTCCCCAGCGCTATCCAAGCCTTCCCAAAACATTTGGATATGGGCTCTCAAACCCAAGATGTTTTTGTTGTCCCAACATGTTCCAGGGGAACTCAATCTTCTGGCAGACGTACTCAGCAGAGATTTTCCTCTGCCAGAAGAATACGAATGGCGACTGCACAAAGACATCGTGTCCAACGTCTTCCCAGAATGGGGTTTCCCAGAGATCGACCTGTTCGCTACTCAGGAGAATGCCCAATGCCAAGACTACGCCTCCAGGTACCCCCAGAACCGATCCAAGGGGAACGGTCTCTAGATAATTTGGTCAGGGAAATTTTTCTACACTCCCCCCCCCCCCCCCCCGACTCCCCTTCTCAACAAGATAGTGCACAAGATGCACCAGGAACCAGTTACCATGATACTGGTTGCCTCCATGTGGGCCCGCCAACCCTGGTTCGCTCACCTGATGGAAATGTCCCTCTCCTCACCAGTCAAGCTGTCCTGCCCATACAACATGTTGTCTCAGGACAGGGAGGAGACCCTACACCCATGCCCACAAACTCTGAGCTTAGCAGCCTGGCTCCTGAGATCATAGAGTTTGGACACCTGCAACTCCCTCAGAGGTGCATGGACATACTCGGGGAAGCGAGTACACCTAATACACTTTATTGCTATGCCAGCAAATGGAAACGTTTTGTCATCTGGTGCAATTCCAAGGGCGTCAATCCCATCGATTGCTCACCCTCACACATTGTGTTGTATCTAACCCACCTATTGGACTCTGGGTTAGTCTTCAATTCCCTAAAGGTTCATCTGGCTGCGCTGTCAGCCTACACCACATCACAACAAAATGTATTGTGGTGGAAAATACTGGTGATTAAAGCCCTTATGGAAGGGGTTAAGAGGATGTATCCTCCCATCTCTCACCCAGCCCCTGGATGTGATCTGAATGTGGTTTTGACCAGGCTCATGGGAGCTCCCTTCGAGCCTATGCATAAAGCAAGTCTGAAAGACCTAACTTATAAGACAGCCTTCCTAGTGGCTATCACTTCTATCAGAAGGGTTAGCGAACTACAGGCTCTTTCTGTTTTAGACTCCTTTGTTACAGTCCACAAAGATAAGGTAGTTTTGCACACACATCCCAGGTTTGCGCCTAAATTCATCTCGAAGTTCCATGTGAACCTATCAATCAAACTACCCACTTTCTTCCAGAACCCTACTAACATGGCCGAAAGAAGCCTTCACACACTAGACGTGCGCAGGGCAGTCATGTTTTACCTGGAAAGAACTAAACCACTAAGGAAGACTAAACAATTCTTCGTTTCAGTGGCAGCTGGTAGAGAAGGGGATCATGTCTCTAAATCAAATATCTCAAGGTGGATTGTCAAATGCATCACACTATGTTTCTCTCTTGCTAAGAGAGAACTGCCCTTCAAGCCTAGAGCACACTCTACTCGAGGCACTGGGGCATCCATAGCATTCATTGCAAATGTTCCTCTTGAGTCAATTTGCAAAGCAGCAACCTGGAGTTCTGTACACACCTTTACAAAACACTATTGCCTAGACACTCATTCTAGGTCTGATTCTCAGGTGGGACATGCAGTACTAAGACATCTTTTCTCTACTGTTCCTTCTCACAACCCATCTCCAACTCCGGGTACTGCTCGCTAGTCTATGCACAGCATGTGAATCTAAGCAGATACAATCATCAGAAATGCTATTACGGTAAGTAATGCATGTCTTAAAGTGAGTTAAAGTGTAACTAAAAATGTATTACACAATCTTGGGTGGGAAATGATGACAGAACAGAAAAAAAGTTCCCAGAATTAGGGCACTCGCGTCCCCTGCACACTATCACAGGTCGAAAAATGCAGCCAAACATTCAATTATCTTTATTATCTATTTTTACACATTCAAGTTGTTTTGCACTGACATATGTATGCAGATAAATCTGTGTATAGCAGTGTTTGTGATGTCACAACACAAAAATGAACAATATTAACACGATGACCCAAAGGGAATGTTGAAGTACCAGTAACCGTTCTGTATGCTGCCTGGAAAGCATATTTCGAATAGATTGTGTCCTCCGACGTATTCCTCATTTTAGATATTCGTATCTTCAGCTTTGCTTCGGAAAAAATGTTTCTCCACTGTGGGCGCTGTGCTCGAGGTCGCGTCGCTGATGTCCCTCGGAGGCTGCTGTCAAGCGTCTGTCATCCGCAGTATAAAGGGCATGAGCCACGCCTGTTGGCTCCAGTTCCGTTTTTCCGATAGCTTTTGCTTTGTGTCACGAAAACGACGCATCAGTTCTTCGAATTAGGTCTTCCTCATCGAATCCGCCCACACCCAAGACTGACTTTAAAAAATGTCAGAAATGCGGGAGTTTGCCTCTGGTGTTTGGGTCCGGACCTTTGAATTGATGAGTGTGGTTCCTGTCAAGCAAGGACCAACAAAGCTCTCAAGAAACGAAGAGGTAAATTGGCAGTGGGGGAGGAATCCTCAAAGTCTTCTTCAAAAAAAAACAAAGGCTCGGCCGTGTCGATTGATGAATTGCGACACAAATCGAACAAATCTAGGTCGAGGAGTCGGTCTAGGAATTCGTCGTCGTCTTCAAAAAAATCAAAGAAAAGGCATCCCTGATCTCCCTCGTCCTCTTCTTCGTCGATGCAGGTGTTATCACCTGCCCTTCAAAGCATGATTCCCCTAGAAAGTGGGAGGCTTTTAGAGCCTCAATGATGAGAATCTTTGAGAACGTGGCCGCGACCCCCCTCGAAGAAATCTCGTGAGGAACTTGCCCCAGCTCATTCTAAAAGTGACAGAGGGAGGACCAAGACCAAATGGTCAAAATCTAACAAAAAATCGTCGAGGGTCTCATGGAGGGAAACCTCTCTGATACCTCATTGAAAAAGTAAATTACGCCTACCAGGGCATAAACCGGAGGCAACACCTGACAAAATGGCGCCAAGAGCCCAACCGCCATTAAAGGCGGTGTCAAAGGTTTCCTCGACGCCTCTTTCCAAGACCTACTCGACTCCAGTTTCAAAGGTATCGACAGTTCACGCGACAACGCTTTCATCGAGGGCTCCTTCCACTGTGTCGAAGTCTGCATAAATAAACTCGATGCCATCGACTCCTTTGTCGAAGTCAGCACTAATTCCGGCACCTAAAGCGACTTCTTTGTCGAAGCCAAGGTCCATGCCCATTGACTCACCAAGTAAAAGGTATCATCCTGAGTCTAGACAGGATTTTTTCAAATATGTCTTCCATTTTTGAAGAGCAATCCTCTGAAGAGGACATCTCTCCTTATGGTGTTAGATTTGAGACAAAAGATGTTCGTGAGGAGTTGGTTGATCCTCACTCACAGATGGCTGACCTGTATGAGTGTCTACAGACAGCAAGTGGTCTGGACCCGTCTCCTGAGTTGGATTTTAAAAGACCTGACCCTGCTCGGTCGATCATGCAGACTCGGGATATAGGAGACTTATGAATAAAGTGACAGAATTCATTGGGTGGAACAGAAGTTCCCCTACTTACCAGCAAGATGACATGACGGACATTCTCTCTGAAGGTCCTCAAATGGATCCTGTCCTTCCCTTTCACATAGCTCTGCAAAAGAGGGTGACGGCTGCATGGGAAACCCCTGAATCAGGACCTTCGGTAAATAGAAAATTCACAAGCAAATACAGCCCCCCTTCTTCTGATCCTGAATACCTAATAAAACATCCGTCACCTGAAAGTTTAGTGGTCCAGGCAGCCACATCCACTGGGCATTCGGCATATCCTACAATCCCCCCAGATAGGCATGACAAAAAGATTGATACATGGTCTCGCAAGATTTTCTCTTCAGAAAGCATGGCATTAAAATTGACGAATGTGACTTGCACCCTTGCAAGATTCACATACACCCTGTGAGATTGTATGACAGCGGCGGCTGAACATATTCCTTATGGCGAGAAGGTTTTCTTGCGATTGTGAAAGATGGAAAGGAGGCTTTGGGGGAATGCCTTCAATCAGGACTGGACACTGCTGACGGCATCAGTAGGTCCATGGCATTTGTTATGTTAGCTGTATTTGTTGAGCACGCGTTCACCCGAGGGCATCATGGTGCTAAAGGAGGTGAGGAGTAGTTCCAGGGTGCCGTTATTAGAAAAGCAGGGTCTTCAATTTCTGCCGGAAGGTAAAGTGGTCGGTAGCAGAGTGCTACGCAGATTTGCGTGACTGAGGAAGTCAGGCTTCGCACTGGATGTGCAGGCCAGGCTACTTAATATGCCATTTGACGGCTTGAGGTTGTTCGGCTGCAAGGCGGACACAAGTTTAGAAAAGCTGCAGACCTCAAATGCGGCAGCTAAGTCTCTTAGCGCTTCTATAAGGCAACCTCAACAACAATCCTACTCGGGCTCATCTTCCTGGAAGAGGAGTCCCTTTCGATTCTACTCCTCATTTGGGAGAGGGAAGGGACAGGCTAGTCAAAAAGGACAGCAAAGAAAATGTCCTTGTGGTGGAAGAGGAAAAAGTGCTAGGTCGGCCGCAGCAGCAGCAACTGTCCCCTCAGCCGCTTCTGCAGCTGCCGCAAAGCTACTCCGAGGTCTTGACCCACAAGACCCCGGTGGGAGGCATGATCTCTCAGCATCTGAACAAATGGCGAGGCATTTCTTCAGATGCTTGGGCACTGGAAACAGTAGCTGAAGGCGGTAGTGGCAGCGAATCTCAGGGGAGGTAGAATTTAGGTCTACCCTTACCTGGACGATTGATCGGGACACGTTCACCCGAACAAGCCCAGGAACATCTGAACACAACCTACCACTTCCTACACGGACTGGGCTTCTCCCTTAATTACAAAAAGTCAAATATGATACCATTCCAAAGACTTCAATTCATCAGACCAGTCCTGGATACTTACTCAGGCAAAGCCTCGCCTCCCGAGGCGAGAGCTCATCACATTATGCAGATGGTAACAAAGTTCCAGAATACCCAGCATCTGCCGGCCTTCGATTTTCTGAGGTTGCTCGGTCTCATGGCTTCCTGCATTTTTCTGGTGCCAGAGGCCAGATTGAGCATGAGATCCCTTCAATGGGGCCTCAGGACTCAATGGTCCCAATTTTCGGGGGATATGTCAGATCTTTTGGAAGTTCCGGCCAGAGTGGCTCAAGATCTTCTATGGTGGGCTTGCAAGTAAAATATCCTCAAGGGAGAATCTGTTTGGCAACCATGGCCGGAGATGACAGTAGTGACGGACGCCTCACACGGGGTGGGGAGCCCACACCAATGATCTGAGAATCGGCGCTCGTTGGTCTCCATCAGAGTCCAAACTACACATCAACCTTTTGGAGCTGAGGGCAACTGGGCTAGCGCTGAAGGCCTTTCTGCCCTCTGTACGGGAAAAGAATGTGCAGATAATGACAGACAACACAGTGGCCATGTACTACCTCATCAAGAGAGCAGGCGTAGGGTCACTACCACTGTGGAGAGAGGCAATGCAGCACTGGATCTGGGCAATGCAAGGAGGAATCTCTGTCGGCAGCTCACCTAGCCGGAGAGCAGAACACGGCGGGGGACACTTAAAGCAGGCAGAGCAGTCTCTCACGAGTGGGAACTAGCTCAGGAAGTACTTCAAGAGATCTTCGCCCTTTGGGTCCTTAGACGAAGTGTCCTAGTTCAAAATGCCCTTGATTATTCAGTTCCTAAAAGGGCTCACAAATGTGTACCCTCCAGCCCCTTTTCAGCTGTCTGGGATTTAAATTTAGTTTTAAAATTCCTCACATGTATTCCATTTGAGCCCTTGCATTCTTGCCCGTTAAGGCTCCTTACTCTAAAGACAATACTTCTAGTGGCAATTACATTAGGCCACAGAGTGAGTTGCAGGGGCTCTTGTAAACCTCCTCACACCATTTTTCATAAAGACAAGGTTACTCTTAGAGGCAAACCCTCTTTTTTTGCCAAACATAGTCTGACTTTCACATGTCACAAAAATCACTTTACCTTCCTTTTATCCTCCTCCTCATGCAAGTAAGTTGGAAGAACAGTTGCACAGATTAGACAGTAAAAGGGTTCTGTTTCTATATCTCCAGATTGGCTACATTTAGGTAATGTGATCAACTTTTTGTGGGATATACTGGACACAAATTGGGTCTAGCAGTAACCAAACAAACATTGTCCATATGGATAATTCTGGCAATCACTGAATGCTATAGGTTGTCTGGAAAAGATCCTCCAGGTGGGCTGAGGGCTCATTCAACCAGGGGCACGGCAACCTCAACAGCTCTTCAGAGGGGTGTCCCGATGCAAGACATTTGTGCAGCAGCCACCTGGTCCTCTATGCACATTTTTGTGAAGCATTATTCTCTAAATTCAACATCATCACAAGGGGGTCTCTTTGCCAAAGCTGTCCTTCATACAGTCCATGATTAATACTTTCTGGTACTCCCACTTCCAAATTCATACTGCTTTGGGAGCCTATCTAAGATGAGGAATACGTAGGAGGACACAATCCATTCGAAGAGCAAGTTACTTGCCAAATGAAACTTTCTTTCGATTGGATGTTCCTCCCATGTATTCCTCATCGACCCTCCTATTCTACGCCGCTGTACAGTTTACATATTTTACACTCGATGTTCCTTGAGAACTTACGGTCTAAGGGGTATGCCTTATCAATTCATCAATGGAAAATATACGAAAAAACAGAACTGAAGCCAACGGGCTCGGCTCGACCTCCGAGGGACATCAGCGACGCAACCTCAACTACAGTGCCCTCTGGTGGAGACATTTGTTTTTCGAAGCAGCAAAGCTGAAAATACGAATATCTAAGATGAGGAATACGTGGGAGGAACATCCAATCGAAAGAACGTTACAGTTGGTAAGTAACTTGTTCTTCTCTGGTTATATATAGTCTGTAACACATGTCTGTTTTACTAAGTCTGACGTCTTCTGTATTCGTGGTAGTAGGAGCTCAAGCAAATTATTGAAACATTGGGGCACCAGAGTTGTCTAACTAAATGGGATGCTGTTGCTTATACTTGCCAATCTTTGTCAGCTGACCAATAAATGGTGTGTTCTCTGAATTGATTATTCAGTGTGAAATAAATGTTGTTTGTGATAGGATCATTAAGCCATATAGAGCTATCATTTGCACTAAAAAGGAGTACCTACTTCTTCCCAGCATACCTTTTCACCAACATTACTATTTGACATGGACATGTACTCAACAGCTCTTGAGGTTCGTTGGCCAGAACTGCCAGTGGTTCCCTTCCCGTAGCAGGCATCAGGAGTTAATTCTGGGGTACTTATGGCAAACCATCTTTGACCTCCAGGAGTGTTTATTTCCCAAATGTTGCAATTAATGATACAATCCCATAGGAAATCCTGCCCAGAGGCCTGGTGGTATTCGGTAAGTGGTGGACAACAACCACTGAACCTGCCTGTTAGACTGACAACGAGCACTGTGGCCACTTCACCTGCCATCCTGAGAACTTTAAGGGTGATATCATGGTCACAGATCAGGCAGTATTCCAGAGTCATTTTTAATAGCCTTTGGCCAACCTTGGTGTTCAATGTCAAAATGTGTAGTTACTGCTGGTAATTCGGTCCTTTACTTCTGAGCGCATGTCCTATTAAGTCTGTTCTCAGTGTGATTCATGTGTCCAGGTGAATTCTCCTTTGCATTGAACATCAGTGTTTGTGGTCTGCAAAGCCTGATCGCGACCCTTACAGCATGCTATTAGGACAGTCTTTAGCTGATCTACTTTTCCATAAACCCATTGTCCAAGTTCCACTGAGAGACACACTTGTTCTGGGTCCTTTCATTGTGCTTCATTGACGTGTGAATTTATAGAATTGGACACATTTTATAAGCGCCTGGTCATAATTCAGCATTCTATTATCTGTTACATTAACTTTAGTCTGTGTGTGTTTTAAAGCTAGCATTAGTGATGAAAGTATGCACACTGTGCGACCCATAGGTTTCATGTGGGCTAAGGCCTGCTTTTTGTTTGCAATTGCTCTGCATGCTCATAACCGTTAATGGGAGTGCATCTATCAAATTTAGATTTGTCTCTGTACATATTTTCGGCAGTTTAATTTTCTAAATCCCATTCTGTCTTTCCACTGCCCCTTACTAATTGTGGGTGATGTGGGCAGTGCAGCTTTTGCTGAAACTACATAGTTGTGGGAAACTTCATAATGCTTTCTATAAAGTGTGTACCCCTATCGCTGTTTATAGTCGTGGGCACTCCAAATCTTAGAACAAAGTCTTTGATAAGTGTTTTGCCTTCCTGCAAGGTAAGATTTTACCCGTTCTGAAAACATCTACAAGAACTAATACCTACTCAAACCCATAACGTTTCTGCATTTGGATGAAATAGATCTGAATATTTAGATAAGGCCCCAGCAGAAGAGGATTGCGCCATTGTCCATTTTATTGCTTTTCCAACATTATGTGACTGACAAATAATGCATTGTTTACAATACTGCTTAGTTACAGAAGGTCTGGTGCATACCAATTTTGTTCAACAGCTGCAACAATCACCATTTTCGACGTGTGCACCACCCCATTGTGCAAAGGGTAAATTAGGGAAACAATAACTTTTTCATAAACAGGTGGCCAACCAGGAAGCACCAGGGATGATCACGATGTAAAAGGCCCCATGCAACAGTTCATGATCGCTTTTCAATTTCTGTTGCAGCCTGAGCCTCCTGTATTTTGGTGCGGTCTGACTGATAAGCTAAGGGAGGCTGCTGCATTTTGTTAGTCTGAAGAAACATATACAGCCTGAGAACAAGAGGGAGATGCCTCCTTAACTGCTACATCTGTCAAGGCATTTTCTTTATAAACCTTATCATGAAGTTGAATGGCAATGCACTTAATAGCAATTGCCTGGGAAGCATTATAGTGAAGTATACTCGACAGGTTAAGTAAATACCTTTCTTTATTTACTTGTAACAGTAAGCCGCCGCCCCGCACTGTGACTCTCACCATAGACTCCACATCTCACCTAACGGTCCTCATAGAACACTCTCACTCTCTCTCCCCCAACATTCTATCTCACGCGCAGGCGGGGAGCCGAGGCAACTTCAAACAATAACATTAGAATAAACAATAACATTAGAATCCTACATCATCCCCCTCCTTAAATATTGAATAGGAGAAGAAGATACATTTGTGCAAAAGTCACACAAAGTTACAAACAATTTTGAAAACACATTAAATAAAATTACCTTTACGTCAGGATTTTATTTAACTCTGCATGACGTAATCTCTGACCAAAACGGTAACCTCTTTTCTCTTGAACTACGCACAATCCTATTTTCAAAAACCTCATTACCTTGTTGCATGCTTGCTTCTCCAACTTGTATGACAATGTCACCATTCACATTCTCAATTCCATTTTGAATATGATCATCTCCAAATAAATCAATCGCTCTTCTCTCAAATTTCACTTGTTTATCTCTTTCACTCTTACCCTTCCACATCCATCTACTAACCCTATTTAAATTCCACACCGATCCTCCAGTAACTCTAACCGCTCTCCTGAACACTTGTATCACCTTGGCTGGACTGCTGAATTTAGAGTCACCCTTCCTAACATTTCGTCCAAACTTGATTCGCACGAAATCTCCTGGTGATATTCTCAACTTAGACTTTTCTGGAGACATACTACACATCTAGATGTTTGTCAGAACTTTGTAATCCAGTACTTAAACCTCTCCTACGATTAACCCATTCTGGATTAAGTAATGTATTAGGAGCTCTTCCCCTCATTAATTCAAAAGGAGAGACCTCCATTCCTCTTTTAACAGACATCCTAGTGCTCCATACCCTCTCCTTAAGAACTTTGTCTACCGGCATATTGTTACTCAAAGCCAACTCCACTGCCTCTACAATCACACGGTTATACCTCTCCACTAACCCATTGGTTTGTGGGTGATACAATGACGAAAATCTCCATTCAATTCCCGATCTCTTAGCAAATTCTCTCATTTCTCTACTTCTGAATTGAACTCCATTATCACTAATAATTATTTTGGGAAATCCTTCCCTTCTGCAAATCTGCATAATGAATTTTATTACCTCATCAGTATCAATTTTACTCACCGCTTTGACTTCCAACCACCCTGAGTAGTAATCAACCAAAACTATTAGGAATTTCTTCTCCCCAAACAACCTCACATATGGCCCAACAATATCGATCCCTACCATCTCCCATGGTGTTTCACCTTTACAAATGTTAATTGGCTCTGACTTAACAATCCTGCAGCTCTTGTCACTGTTCTGGCATGGCCAGCAATTTCTAATGAATCTCTCAATCATCAGATCCATACCTGGCCACCAGTATTTCAACCGCACATTGTTCTTTGTGCCAGTGATGCCAGGATGACCTTGGTGTGCTTTTTCAATGAGCACACTACATAAACTCCGTGGAGGAATCAATTTATCTCCCCTCACTAAAAATCCATCCTCCGTAGAGAATTCATCCTTCACTTCCTAAAATCTCAGACAACCTTCGCTAATTACTCTCTTCTCAGGCCACCCTGATTCAGTATACTTCCTTATTTGTTGTATCTCATCATCCTTTCCCAATTCCTCAACCTAAGTATCCTTGTACGTAACTTCAAAAACAACAGCCACCATTTCTTCATCTGCATCAACAACTGTTTCTCTACTTTTCAACGGTAATCTAGATAAAAAATCAGCAAAAACATTTCTTTTTCCCGGCACATATTTCACTGAAAAATTATAATCTTGCAATTTAAGACTAAGCCTAGCTAATCTCGGCGAAGCTTTGCACATTCCTTTCACTGCGAGAACTTCAATCAAAGGTTTATGGTCTGTCTGAATTACAAATTTGCTTCCCCACAGATATTTCCTAAAGTAATTCATTGCCCATGAACAAGCCAGCAACTCTGTTTCAATGACCGAATATCTGCTCTCTGTTTCTGAAATAGCTCTTGAAGCATGACTGATTATCTTTTCATTTACATCTTTGTCTATCTGTGATAATACCGCCCCTAACCCACTCCCACTGGCATCAACCGTGATTTTAGCCAATCTCCCAAACTCAAATCCTCCCAACTCCAAAGAGTTGCAAATTTCTCTCTATGCATTCAACCGCCTCATTACATTTATCAGTCAAATAAACTTTGCATCCTTTTTTAACAACTTTCTCAAAGGTTCTGTTACACTCGCAAACATTTTTACGAATCTGTTGTAATATTCACATAACCCCAGAAACAATCTTAATTGATCTTTGTTATTAGGATTAGGTGACTCCTTAATTGCTTTCATGGCATCTCTTAGGCTTGTACCCCTTGCCATTCACCGTGTGTCCAAGATATTCCACCTCTTCTACTCCAAACTTACACTTGCTTTTCTCAATTTCCAACCCAACTTCTAATTTCTCCAACACTTCCTTCAATCTCCTATCATGTTCTTCAGATCCCTTACCAAATACAATTATATAATCCTGATATACAAGCGTTCCACTTACTCCCTTAAGAACATACATCATAACTCTTTGAAATACTGCTGCCGCAGACGCTAAACCAAACGGCATGCGTTTGGATCTATACAGCCCATCTGGCGTAATAAATGCCGTAATGTCTCTGCAATCCTCTGTCAGCGAAATCTGATAATAGGTGCTTGATGGGTCCAAAGTGGAAAACAAGTCCGCATTACCAATGCGATTTAACATTTCAGATATAATGGGAAGAGGGAACGTATCAGTTATGATGATCTTATTTACGTTTCAAGTCTACACAAATTCTAAGTTTGCCATTTTTCTTCAATGCAACGACAATGGGGCTCACCCACTCAGAAGATTCAATTTTTTCTATAACTCCTTCAGATTCCAATAATGTTAATTCTTGCTCAACCTTGTCAGCTATAGCAAATGGAACTGGTCTGGACTTCGTGTGTTTAACTGGCATTGCTCCCTTCTTGAGACGAATCCTGTGTGCAAAATTGTTTAGCAAACCCAATTTTAATTGATACTTTTTCTTCATCTTAGTAGCTTTATCTTCATGCACTTGACTACTGTTAACAACCAGAATTTGCTCTTCATCACATGGATCCAATCTGATCCTCAATCCAGCTTGATCTCTCCAACCTACTACATTCACGCCCTTCTCTGCAACGTAAACCTTCACCTGAGCACGTCTATCCTTAAATTGAATAATACAAGAAAACCATCTGTTAAGACGGATTTCTGAACTCTGTCCTGGCGGCGCAGAAGTTCAGAAGGCCAACCTAATTACTTGGAACAGGGTAACCTCTGGACAAGCCAGACCAATCAGGGTAGCGATCGCGGCGGTCAAGACTAGGTCTCAAGAGGGGTGAGGGTGACTGAAAGCCCGCAATGAGCACACAAAGCAAGGACACTTACAAACTACTCCAAACAGGTGTTATATTAAAAATATATACACATTTATTCCAAGGCCTTTAAAACAATGACCGTAGCGAGAAATCACAATACAACTCTAGTAAACCAACACATACCATACCAATATAATCTATATACAAATACTAACAAGTCTCAGCGTTAGATGCACGAAATGTGTAGTCCACCTAAAAGGGAAGGAAAACGGGCAGTGCGAAATAATGCTTAGACCCAGTCCGCCTTCAGAGGCACCTAACTAAAAGGAAGTCCGAGCCCTACGAAGAGCGGAGCCTTGTGCTCAAAAGTACCTGCACACGCTGGTGCCAACGGGCAAAAGGGGAGTCTCTTCGAGGGAAATCAGGCAGTTCAGTTTAGTGCACAAATGAAGAACAGTGTTCCGCGACTCAAGCGCAGCCTCCACTGTGGGCAGAAGCAGAGCGCGAGTACGGAAAGGCGTGCTGTTTTGACACAGCGGGGAAAAGCTATGGGCTCCTGCAGGAGGGCGACCAGTTCCTAGCTATGCTACTCACCGGTCCCCGATGCAAGCAGACCCAGGCTTCTCCGCATCAGTTTCAGTCGCTGGCAGGTTCAGAAGAGCAGGGGACGTCTCGTCGTCGTGTTGAGTCTGCAGCAGCAGAGTTGAGTAAAAGACATCCCAAACGAAGGAACCCGCACAGTTTGTTACCACAGCAGGGCAACAGAGCGGCC
The DNA here is from genome assembly GCF_040938575.1 of Ambystoma mexicanum. Taxonomy (NCBI): domain Eukaryota; kingdom Metazoa; phylum Chordata; class Amphibia; order Caudata; family Ambystomatidae; genus Ambystoma; species Ambystoma mexicanum. Next base: position 953,570,960 of record NC_090923.1, on the reverse strand, counting down.
GTGTGTATCGGAGCCAAATGTACACTACTCACTTCAGACCTGGGAACGCCAAGTGTACAAAGCGTGTGAGAGTGACAAGGACTCGAAATACTACACAACCTGGCGGCGGTTACAGAGCAAGACTCCTGTGTAGGCTGGTCAGTCTGCTGGATGGCCCAGAGACTCTTCCGAAGGCTTACTAGCAGGAGATGAAGATGCCGAGAATAGCTGTCCCTGCTATTCCAAGGGTCGAAGTACCAGTACAGGCCTTCTGGTTCGATCAAAGGTAAAAAGGGTTTCACAAGGCGACAGCAGTGCAGAGGAGCAGTCCTTCAGCGGGTCACCAGCGATTCCTCGGTTCAGCCTCTTGGTTGCAGGATACTTGGCTCCTGTATTCCTTCGTTCGTGAGAACTCAGGAGATCGACATGGTAGTGGTGTTTCCAGCCCCCTCTTATCCACGGTTCCCTTCGCGCCAAAACGGAGGGGACCCAATGGGAGATCCGCTCATCAACACTCGCACCATTCGTGGACCTATCACGGACCACGGTGGTCCCAGGCATACACACCACCCTAGACTCTCTGGCACCCAGGATGTGTATTGGGACCAGACATCCCAGCCCACATCCTGGAGGCACACACCAGGCATGCAGAAGCCCGCGAAAGCATCCGTGTTTCGCGGGAAAGTACATGCCCAAATAAGGAAGGCCCCGGGTCGGCTCGACCTGGGGAAGGTGAAGGGAGCAAGACGGTCAGCGGACAGGACAAAGGAGCCTCGTGGTCTGGCCATTTTGGGAGCCAGGCCACCATTTTGGGTTAAGCGCGAGACACGCGCTTAAAACGCCAAAAGGAGCTCAAAACACAAGAAACGATCGCTGCCACCATTCCCGTCCGTGAATCACTTGCACCGATCAGTTACAATCCTAAAAGAGTATGAAGGCTAGTGTCACGCTCACCTGATTCCCAGAGAGGCGCAATTCTGGCTTCGAGTGCTGATGCTTCTTCAATGGTGAAGCGCAGGACTCTGAAGATGGACAGGAAGGGCCCCTCTACTCTGGCTTTTCTGGCTCGCAGGAATATTCCCCTGTGCGTGAAAAGGGAGTATTACCTACTGACAGAATAATGCTCAAGCCTCCCACTCCCTTCAACCCTCCACGATACCCTTCCACGATTCCCCGTGAAGTCTCACCTTAGGGTCTGGAAGGATGAGTCCTCCATCCTGCTTCTGATGCAGGGGCGCGTTGAAACCCAGTTACTTCACTGGATTGAGGTTTGATGGGAGTTCAAATAAGCTTGACTATTCAGGTGAGGCGCTGTAAGAGTTCTGTTGCAAGTTCAAAAGTTCAAGCTTAATAATAATGTTCATTGTCTTATTGCAGCAAGCGCTAATGCTTATGTCTTTTTCCCCTTAGGGGCCGGGGTTCGGAATGCCGGAGATATGGTGCCGACCCGAAGTGAAACGTGCAGTTCCAGTAAATGACAGGTAAGTTCTGGATGAGCGTTCAGGTAATGTCTTTGCTTTCGCTCATTCAATGTCTGTCTTTTTTCCCCATAGGGGCCGGGGTCCGGAATGCCAGGAAGCGGCAGGACCCTAAATGAAATGGGAATGACCCAACAGGTAAGTCTTAGAAGGAAACTGAGCTTTTCCTATTTCCCTTCCTTCTCTCACCTTGTTTTCCTGTCTTTCTCTCTAGGCTCTGGGAAGTGGGTGCGGATCCGGATGATCGCTGCTGAAGATGGAGGCGCCCAGGAAAGGTGAGTGAAATGAAGCGCTGCAGCGATCGAAGCGAAATGCTTTTAAAATGATGTCTTCCCTTTCAGGATCGTCGGTGTGATGTCTCCGTGATGCAGCTTTAGCAGGTAAGGTCTTCTTTCTCACCAATTCTCTCTTATCTCCCTTTGCAGGCGACCCAGGATGCTGACAGGCGTGGCTGAAGTCCAGATGAAGGAGCTGACACGGTGAGCGTCCAGCTGCGAGGAGCAGAACAACGCGAAGCGTGAGTTGCTGATCGGGCGTGTTTTAAATAGCTTTGGAAGAAGTTCCAGGTATGTATCCTTCCACCGATCAGGTATGTATCCTTCCCCGACCACACACAGGTGGAAAGTAGTCCCACAGGTAAAGTAGTTCCATTCAGGCCTCAAGAAGGCCTGGATGTAGCAGCATGGTCTGCATCAGGTAAGTGCACATTAAAACACTTGAACACATGTCTAGCTTTATGAGCCTGGCGCCTAAGGCGCCAGGACAGGGGTCCAACATGAGCCTGGCGCCTAAGGCGCCAGGACTGTGTCCAAAGGGCCCCAGCTTGGGCCCGCTGGCACTTCCCTGGGGGGAATGATGCCTGCCTCTGGGGTTGCTGGGTCGGACCTGGCTCCTTGGAGGTAGGCATCATGACAGTACCCCCCCCCTCAAGGCCCCTCCCAAGGTTGTTCCCTCCGGGGGTTTTGGCTTATTCGGAAATCTCCGGTGGAACCTTTGTATTAATCAAGGTGCGTGAACATTGTTACTAGGCTCCCACGATCTCTCCTGAGGTCCATATCCCTTCCAGTCAACAAGATAGAAGAGTTTTGACTTTAACACCTTGGAGTCTAAAATGTCTTTAACTTCGAATTCTAATTCCCCTTCAATTTGAACTGGGTCTGGAGGCTTGGACAGTCGGGTCCCTGGTTGTACTGGCTTCAAAAGTGATGCATGAAGAACTGGATGAATACGCATGTTGGACGGTAAATCCAGTTTAAAGGCCACGGGATTGATTATAGTCTTGATGGGATAAGGCCCTATGAATCTGGGATTGAAGGTTCGCAGGCCCTTGAGGGGTAAATGTTTCGTTGCTAGCCATACCTGGTCCCCTACTTGGTAAGGAGGAGTTTTACTTCTGTGCAAATCAGCGTTTTCTTTATACTTTTTCTTGGCTTGCTGTAAATGAGTTGCAGCTTCTTTGAAGGCTCGGGTTATTGTGGAATGCAGATGATTTACTGCGGGCATTTCCAGGGTCAGAGGTGGATCTAGGTCAGAGGTCCGAGGATGGTGACCATACAAAGTATAAAAAGGAGTTTGTCCGGTTCCAGAATGCACTGAATTGTTGTATGCATATTCTGCGATCCAAAGGATGTCTTTCCAATTTAACTCGGATTGGTGTAACATGCACCGAAGATATTGCTCGAGAGTCTGATTGGTTCTCTCGGTTTGTCTGTCGGTCTGGGGGTGGTGGCTGGTGGATAACCACACATCTATTTGTGCTAGTTGGCAACACTTCTTCCAAAAATGGGAGATAAATTGACTTCCACGATCCAAGACTAATATGGAAGGGAAACCGTGTATGCAAACTATATTCTCCAAAAATTCCTTGGCCAAGGTGGAAGCTGGATAAAGTGGGCCATTTTGGAGAATAGATCCACAATTACAAGAACAGTGTTGTAACCAGCACAAGGAGGCAGGTCAGTTATAAAGTCCATTGACAAAGTGTGCCATGGTGCCGGTGGAATATCCAAGGGTTGAAGTAGGCCGGCTGGCCTTTTCTTTTGACCCTTGTTTTGGGCGCAAATTCCGCAAGACAATACAAAAGACTTTGTCTTTTCTCCAAGAAGGCCACCAGAAGTGGCATTTGATTTTTTCCTCCGTTTTAGCGATATCAGGGTGTCCTTCCATTAATGATTCATGATGATGGGCAATAACAAGTTCTTGCAATTCTTTACTTGGCAGAAACAACCGCTCCTGGAAGTAGGGTAAATCATCCTTAACGGTGTTTTGACTCCATTCCAGTAAGGCTGAAGAGTCTAGAAGTTGTTTTACTTGCGTTTGGATGTCCTCAATAGTTTGCAATGAAGTTAGGCCTAAGATTCTTTGTTCAGGTATGATTGGCACAGGTTCTAAACTCGAATTGGGTTCTTCCATGCCAATCCGGGATAAGGCGTCCGCTTTACCATTCTTGCAGCCAGGGCGATAGGTAATTACAAAATCAAATTCCGCAAAGAATAGAGCCCATCGGAGTTGTCGTGAAGATTGAGCTTTGGCCGTCTTTAAATACTGTAAATTTCTGTGGTCCGTAATTACGGTGATGGTGTGTCTTGCCCCAAGAAGGTAGTGACGCCAAGCCTTGAAAGCAGATTTAATAGCCAGTAACTCTTTGTCGGTAATTGCGTAGTTGATTTCAGGAGGAGAAAATGTCCTGGACCAAAAGGCCACAGGGTGTAGTTGGTTAGTTTCTGGGTCTCTTTGCGACAGGACAGCGCCCATGGCCGAACTGGATGCGTCGGTTTCCACAATGTAAGGGAGATCTGGGTGCGGGTGCTTCAATACAGGTGCAGAGGTGAATTTGGTTTTCAGGTCCTGAAAGGCTTGTTCGGCCTCAAGAGTCCATTCAAAGCGTTTGTTTTTCTTTAGGAGAGCTGGAATGGGTTGGACTGTTCGGGAAAATTCCGGGATGAATCTTCGATAGAAATTGGCGAAGCCGAGCATGCTCTGAACTCCCTTCACCGAGCTAGGAGATGGCCATTTGAGGATGGCATCCACCTTTCGCAAGTCCATTCGGACTCCTTGAGGTGTCAGGATGAATCCGAGAAACTCAACTTCTGTGGTATGAAAAACGCATTTTTCGAGCTTTGCAAATAGTCTGTGCTGGCGCAATTTCTCAAGAACTGCCCTAACATGTTTTCTGTGATCGGATTCTGAAGAAGAGTACACTAGGATGTCGTCAATATAAACAATGACACAGACATCGATAAGTTCCCGAAGAACATCATTCATAAAGTACTGAAAGGCGGCAGGTGCATTGCACAACCCGAAGGGCATCACCTGATATTCGAAGAGCCCAAATTTGGTGCGGAATGCAGTCTTCCATTCGTCGCCTTCTTTTATACGCACCAGGTGATAAGCTCCTCGGAGATCTAACTTGGTGTACACACAAGCGTCTTTCACCTGGTCGATAAGCTCAGGGATCAGGGGCAGAGGATAACGATTCTTAATCGTTATTTGATTTAGGGCGCGATAGTCTATACATGTTCTAAGGTCGCCCTCTTTTTTCGGCACGAAGAACAGAGCTGAGGAGACAGGAGACTTGGACGGGCGAATAAAACCATTGGCTAGGTACTGATCTAAATACTGACGCAAATGCAGGTTCTCAGGTTCCGTAAGAGCATAAATCCTACTACAAGGTAGTTGAGCATTGGGTACCAGATCGATTTGGCAATCATAAGACCGATGGGGAGGTAACGTGTTAGCCTGTTCCTTCTGAAAAACGTCTTGGAATTCTTGGTATTCTGACGGTAGCTGTACAGGGGTGGAAGTTGCTGAGGCTAGACCCATAGCTGGATTTCTTGGATAACAAGTTGGTTCACAATCAGGAAAACTTATCTTCTTTGCTCGCCAGTCAATTCTGGGATTATGTGTTTCTAACCAAGGAATTCCAAGAATTACTTGAAATTGTGGGGCCTTGATCACATCAAACACGATTGCTTCCCGATGTCCATCCTGACCCACCAGTGTCACTTCAATAGTGGAATGCGTTACAGGCCCTGAGGCTATTTCGGTTCCATCTACTGTAGTAATGACATCTTGGGTTACTTTTGGGCGGCGAGGGAGCTTAATCCTGGAAGCCACTTCACGGTCTATGTAATTTCCAATAGCTCCACTGTCGATGTATGCTTTTATAGCATGCAACTGCTGAGGCTGTTCTGGGTCCACGAGCACCATTGGCATGACAAAATGCGAGGTCAAAGAGTTTGTTTTCAAGCTCGGCAAGCGGACCCCTACGCTTGTCGGGCTAAGTCGTTTCCCGAATCAGGTGTCAATAAATCGTTATCAGTGGCTCCAACCACCTTCTTAGGTGGTTTAACTGGACAATTTCGAAGAAAGTGACCGGAAGTCCCGCAATACAGACAAAGTTGCATTTGCCGCCTTCTCTCTCGTTCCTTCTGCGTTAATGGTCCTTTAACACCGCCGATTTGCATAGGTTCGGATACGTCGGTACTCTTGGAGTTAGCGTGGGTTTTGATCGGTACTTGGGTTTTGTACTTGAACCAATCTGCTTTTCTATTTTGAAGTCTGTGATCAAGTTGAACCACCAAGTCTATGTAGTCTGCGCAGACCTGGGGTAGATTTACTATCTGAGCTAGAACATCCTTAAGCTCTCCGCGCAGGCCTCGATGAAACAATGTGATCCTTTTGTTTTCTGGCCATCCAGTTTCCACAACCAGTCTATTAAAGGTGGCAACGTAGGACAGGAGATCCTGATTACCTTGTCGTAAGGATAGCAGTTCGTTATAAAGGGCCTGTCCTTGAGAGTGTCGAGCAAACAATCTTTCCATGCTGGCCTGGAAGCCCTGAAAATCCTGGAGAATGGGATCATCCTGATTTACCAATGGAATAGACCAATCGGCAGCACTGCCACTGAGGTAAGATAGTATAAAGGCTACCTTGGTCTGGTCGTTAGGGAAGGCCCCGGGTCTGCATAGAAAGTGTAAACGACATTGGTTCATAAAGACGGCATATTTCTTGGGATCCCCCGCAAAACGTTCAGGCGGGGCCAAAGGCATGTGTCCAGGTAGATTGATTTGTACCGGGTTATTCAAACCCATTGATGTGGAAGTACCACCGGAATTAGGTAAAGGAGTGTGCCCTGCCTGGGCCTGCAATAACCTTTTGGCCAGGTCATCTGTTCTTTCCTTGGATAGGATCAGTTCTCTTTTGAGAGCGTTAGTCTCCAGGCGGGCTGAGTGCACTTCTGCCCGTAATTCCCCCAAAAGCTGGGCCAGCTGATCTGTCTCGGAAGTCTCCATAGCGCCCGGGTGGGAAATTGTGGGTAGGCTTCGCGTTCTGTCACACTCACCTGATTCCCACGGAGGCCCAAGTCTGGCTTCGAGTGCTGATGCTTCTTCAATGGTGAAGCGCAGGACTCTGAAGATGGACAGGAAGGGCCCCTCTACTCTGGCTTTTCTGGCTCGCAGGAATATTCCCCTGTGTGTGAAAAGGGAGTATTACCTACTGACGGAATAATGCTCAAGCCTCCCACTCCCTTCCAACCCTCCACGATACCCTTCCACGATTCCCCGTGAAGTCTCACCTTAGGGTCTGGAAGGATGAGTCCTCCATCCTGCTTCTGATGCAGGGGCGCGTTGAAACCCAGTTACTTCACTGGATTGAGGTTTGATGGGAGTTCAAAATAAGCTTGACTATTCAGGTGAGGCGCTGTAAGAGTTCTGTTGCAAGTTCAAAAGTTCAAGCTTAATAATAATGTTCATTGTCTTATTGCAGCAAGCGCTAATGCTTATGTCTTTTTCCCCTTAGGGGCCGGGGTTCGGAATGCCGGAGATATGGCGCCGACCCGGTGAAACGTGCAGTTCCAGTAAATGACAGGTAAGTTCTGGATGAGGGTTCAGGTAATGTCTTTGCTTTCGCTCATTCAATGTCTTTGTCTTTTTTCCCCATAGGGGCCGGGGTCCGGAATGCCAGGAAGCGGCAGGACCCGAAATGAAATGGGAATGACCCAACAGGTAAGTCTTAGAAGGAAACTGAGCTTTTCCTATTTCCCTTCCTTCTCTCACCTTGTTTTCCTGTCTTTCTCTCTAGGCTCTGGTAAGTGGGTGCGGATCCGGGTGATCGCTGCTGAAGATGGAGGCGCCCAGGAAAGGTGAGTGAAATGCAGCGCTGCAGCGATCGAAGCGAAATGCTTTTAAAATGATGTCTTCCCTTTCAGGATCGTCGGTGTGATGTCTCTGTGATTCAGCTTTAGCAGGTAAGGTCTTCTTTCTCGCCAACTCTCTCTTATCTCCCTTTGCAGGCGACCCAGGATGCTGACAGGCGTGGCTGAAGTCCAGATGCAGGAGCTGACACGGTGAGCATCCAGCTGCGAGTAGCAGAACAAGGCGAAGCGTGAGTTGCTGATCGGGTGTGGTTTAAATAGCTTTTGAAGAAGTTCCAGGTATGTATCCTTCCACCGATCAGGTATGTATCCTTCCCCGACCACACCCAGGTGGAAAGTAGTCCCACAGGTAAAGTAGTTCCATTCAGGCCTCAAGAGGGCCTGGATGTAGCAGCATGGTCTGCATCAGGTAAGTGCACATTAAAACACTTGAACACATGTCTAGCTTTATGATCCTGGCGCCTAAGGCGCCAGGACAGGGGTCCAACATGAGCCTGGCGCCTAAGGCGCCAGGACTGTGTCCAAAGGGCCCCAGCTTGGGCCCGCTGGCACTTCCCTGGGAGGGGGGGGGGGGGAATGATGCCTGCCTCTGGGGTTGCTGGGTCGGACCTGGCTCCTTGGAGGTAGGCATCATGACAGCTAGAGACCCAAGAGAGCAGTAACTTAGCTTACAGTGCCCTCTTGTGTCATGTTGCACGAAAGCCGCAACATGATAAAAGAAACTACGGAAAACAGCGTTTCCCGGTACTGACTGTCTTAAGGGCATGTCAGTTTCCCCGTAAGAATGGAGCGAAAGCACTCATACAATTACCCTACAGGAATAATCTGGTGAAACCAACACATTACTTTTGTAAAGAGGCACAACCTAATCACAGGAGAGTAAAATACCTTTACATCTACTTTCTTTTAGACTGGAAAAACAGTGGCTAAGGAAGAAAAGATGTTAACCATACTTTTAAGAATAGTGCATCACACATTCAAGATCAGTAAGAACTTTTGTAACTGTTCACTCTGAGAATTAGTTACCACTCTAAAAGTAAGTAAAACACTTGATTTCTTTTCTAGGCAGAAGTCCCAATCCCTTCAAAGTATTTCCCTTAGAGCATGAGTGTTCTCAGTGGCAGAAGGGGGGTCACTAGGACTAGTGACCAACAGGCAGTGTTAGAATAAGTTCCTTAGGAGCAAAAGTCAGTTTCCTTAGGAAAACTGGCAAACAAGTGAGTACTTTACTTCTACGGTTAGAAGAAGGTCCAGGGGCTTCACAGAAGACACACCAGCAGGATTCTAGCAGTGGGACTCGGTGCACTGGATGAGGGACCTCCCAATCACAGAAAACACCCCAGGACTACACAGAAATCCCAACAGGTTTAAGGTAAGTATATACCCAAGCCAACACAGTACCTCAGCAATGAAGAAGAGATTGCAGCAGGAGAACCTCAGGGACTGCAGCCAAATACACGGTCAGTGGATTCCTTGTCCTGGAGACTGAACACAAGACCTCAGAAGGGACTTTGCAGCAGGGATCGATGAAGAAGGCTCTAGACAAGATTTCTCTCGTGGCTGAATGCGGTTCTGCGGGTTTAGCGCCTTTTCAAGGAGCACAGAAGAAGACAGAAAATCGCGGTTGAATTCTCATCGTTTAAAAGATCCAGCACTCTTGAGAGGGGACTTTTTGGATTCGATTCGTGTCTCTGGAGATACACCAGGATGCCCACAAAGTTTCCACGGAATTCGGAAGACCGTGCACTGCACAGTGGCTGGAGGTCCCAGGGTATTGGGGTATTGCAAGAACGCAAGGTCGCAGCAACCCACGGGATGGCTCAAAATGCAGGTCTTCTTGAGTCTAGTGGGTCCCACTAGGCTCTGGGTTCGGGTCGTCGTTTTCAGAGACCCCATGTCGATCGGAAGGAAGGGCTGCAGCAGGCTCCGGTTACACAGCAGGCTCTCCGGTCGCTGGAAATCATTCCCGCCGCATTCCCTTCGTCATCCTCTTCGGTTTTCTGTTCCAGTGGTCGACATGACTTCAGCTTCCAGGTTTCCAGTATTTATCAGGAACTGCAACACAACCTCTGCATTCTCTCCCCGCATTTTACAAGAAAGGGACGTCTGGCTGTCCAATCAGGACAGCCAACCCCCCACTGGGATTTGGCCCAGTTGAAGGAAGGCCTAAGACAAAGGAAGGGGAAGTTTTGGGCTCCTCCCCCACTTCCTGTGCTTACAGACTGACTGGAGCCTGAGCGGGGTGTCCAGGGGACTCCCGCCAAAGACAAAACTCAAACAAAGGAATTTCCCGCCTTGGATGTCAGGGGAATGAACAAGAAACGACAAGAAACACTAAAATGGCAGAAAAAGAAGACAGGGGCCATGTGATTACAGCCCGCGGTAAAGGTGCACCAAATTAGTAAAAGGTATCACTGCCACCAGCCATTAAAGGTATGCTTGTCACTGTAACAGAATTGTTACAGTTTAATTGTGAAAGGGGATACATTGTATCTCCCCAGCACTCCACATAGGTGGGGTGTGCTGGTTTCACACAATAAAATGTAAAAGGGATCCAAAGATCCTTTCTACCCTCGGGAACTGTAATTCACTCAAGGTTAGCACAAGAAAGTTAAATGGGGAGCCCCTAGGGCAACCCAGCAACAACAGGCACTTATTGCCAATACGTTGTTAGACACTATGCAGAGTCTTAAAAATGACACCCATAAAAAGATTAAGATTAGGTGAGTGTGGAAAAAGGTTCCCACTCACTGAGGTATTAATGAAAAATATCCCACTAGAAAAGGAAAAAGTTCTGGAGTTGAACCAGGAAAGGAAGATTTACCAGCTCTGTGGAAATCTTACCTAACAGGCAGTGAGTGCATGAAGCCCCGATATCAACAACACACCTGACTGCCAGGCAGCTCCCCCCTCCACCACTGAAGTGCGTGCCCAACACGCACCACATTCCCAGTGCCTGCAACCACATCCGTCCGGGGACAGCATCAGCCCTTGTGGCCTGTGATGTCAGTCACTGTGCAACCCCAGTCCAGCCATGCGTGGAGATGTGCATAAAACTATGCCCACATTTGCATGTAAGCACTGTCCCGGTCTGCAACCATCAGCACACACAAACCCGGCACAGCATCCCATGGCAATCCACATACCCACCCCCCGGCCACCCTGCCCTCTCCACCGTAGTACAACAGCACTGAAATGGCAATTGCACAGTCCCCAACCCTCAAATCACACCCAGCAGTAGCCCTGCCTTCCCTCTTCAACATGGCCATATGATGTCAACCAAGTCCCATAACTGGTCCCTCAAGCGGGACACATTCCCAAACAAATGACAGGCCCACCTCACTGTTACCTGCACACTGTGTCACACCCACACACCAGGATAAACGCACATGGCACTCTTGTCGGCATACACCCAGGCCCCCTGACAATGATCCGTGACCCATGATGAACACTCCACAGGCACCCTGTACAGCCTAGTTAACATGCATGCCCCTAGACACAAGTCATCCTGTCACCACGTACAGAATGTGTCTGCCATGCCACAACTTGTGCCTTGCGCATTACAACCCCCCCCCCCATCGACTAGCCCCCACTTCGCATTCGAACACCCCACTCCCCGACGGTTCTGCATGCCACTGTCCCCAGCGAATGCACGGTCACCACCCCAGTAGTACCAGTAGAGCTTGTTGCATGTGCCGACATCCCAGACCTTGCAGCTGAGGCCACACAACACATGCATGAGTGCACCATGCCATGTACCACGCCATGTCCCATCAGCAGCACGCCATGCAATATCAACATATTGCATGTATCGGGGGGAATTGGAAGCCACACCGGTCTCTAACATCATGCCTTTCTTCCGACCTCAGGCACATCTGACAGCGGTTGAGGCCGACCAGGCACCTCAAGGAGCACCAGACGTGGAAGGTGGTCGACTCCACTCACAACCACCACCCAGGACATGGCAGCACCCACTGTGGCTGTCACTGCTGCCCCCACCATCCCGGCAGCTCCTACAGTGGTCACAACAGCTGCACCCACTGCCCCAGCAGCTTCTGCAGGGGTGACAACAGCTGCACCCACCACCCCGGTGCTGCCCTGCCATTGCACAATTGCCTACTATGGTGACGGCCATTCCCCAACCCCAATAAACGCCATACTATGTGCCTGACACCAGCGACGACGAAGCTGGTGAGAACACGGGGGACACCTCGGATCACACAGCATATAATCAAGAAGAATTCAGCCCCATAAACCTGCACAGCCCCCCACTCCCGCATTGAGGAAAGGCAGGAAGCATTGTCGGCCCTGGTGCAGCAGCACCACCTGCAGGAGTCCCGCTTGATGCGGGGGGAGGCGGCCTTGCTCCGGACTGAGGCACAGCTGATGCGGGAAAGTGTGCAGGCAACTGGGCACCGCAGTGCACGCGCCCTCAGACGTGCAACGCGGCCATTGTACACCTGGCCAGGAGGGTCCACTAGGGTAACCATTTAATATCTGCCTTGGCCAAGTCTCTCGCAGTGGCCCTGGATTGGCGGGCCAGTGAGTCATCACACATGCTGTCCACCAGCTCAACACCCGCTAGTTCGCTCCAGAGCAGCATGAGGCGCAGGTCGATGTGCCTGTCTGCTACACAGCGCAAGGCAGCAGAACCTTGTCTTCAAGAGTCCAAATGTCTGCTCGATGGTGTACCCTGTCCGGATGTGGGCAGGGTTGTAGGCATACACATGCTGATGTTGTGGGTGCCTGACAGGGGTGATGAGCCATGGCATCAAGGGGTATCCAGAATCACCTGCAAGGGAGGCACAGTCAATTGTGGTGGTAGCGACATTGCAACTATGTTTGGATGTAGGTCTGTGTCACATGAGATTGCCGCAATCCTTAGCGAATGGCACAGATTACCCTAGTTTTGGTGTATTGTATTGCGGGGGGGTTGGAGGGATGCGCCAACATTCCCTGCACCATATGACGCCCACATTGGAACGCGCCTTGAAACACTTGTGCATAGGCGCGTTATAAATGCCATATCATATATCAAATTACCCTTATGCCACCACAGGCTTCTAAATTGTCTATATGTGTCCTGTTTATTTGCGTTTGCATCTTGTACATCGGTCATCTCTCCCATTTGGTATTCTGTGTTCCTTCATCATTCAGATTCATGTTATATGCATATGGTTATGTGCGCTTTTGACAGGCAAGTCTCCTGGCTTCATGCTGTGGAATGCACTGCTGGTGGGGAGGTAGGTCAAATTTGTCTGACATGGCTGTGACGCAGACAGTGGGATATGTGCACAGAGTGTACATGCTGGGTTAGGTAGCATCGGGGCAATGACTTCTAGTACCTGTAGTGCATGTGATGTGCCTGTCCATCTGTGCACAAATTGTGATGGTGTGTCCTTCCATTTGTTCATGCCTCACATGCCAAACATGCCATCCGGCCCATGCATGCAATCTGTGTACATACTGTTGTATAATGCAAATGCACTGGTGACAGTAGACCACCCCCCTTACACAGTGCACATGCTACCAACAGCCAGGTCCGCTCTCCGCTGTATCATGCCATGTACCCTGGGAGTGTTGAGTTACGCAGCACCATGGAGTCGTGCGTGGATCCAGGGAAACGTGCAGTGGGTTATCAGGAGGTCTGCATCACACACAACCTGGATGTTCAATGAGTGGTGCATGTTGCGGTAAACTTCCTCATTGGCATGTCTGACCACCAGCTCAACGTGCGTGCAGTCGAGCGCATCTATCACATTTGCATGCCTGCCAGGGCATGAGAGCCTACTTTTGTGGCATTGACCTGGGCCAGTGTTCTGGGGAGGGCAATGTGGTCAGACACGTGATGCAGGAGGGGGCATCAAGCAACTGGACTAACACCTTTGAGAAACAGGGTTGGGATATCCTGTGCAGCTCTCCCACAGTGTGCTGATAAGTGCCGGTGTACAGGAAATGCAGCACCGATACTACCTTGAGCAAGGGGGTAATGGCGGTCCGGATGCCAATTAGGCTCTGGATGTCGTCCTGGATTAGGTAGACTATGGTGGTTATGGTTGCCCTGTCCAGCCGATACAGGGTGTGGATCTGTGCATCTGCCAGGTTCCACGGTGTGGGTGGCTGCCTGCGTGGTGCTACCTGCTGGCCATTATTATTCTGCATGGCCATCATCGTCCTTCTCCTCCTGCGCTGCCAGTCTGACTCTTCCAATTTATAAGGAATCCCTGCATGCAGGGCCCCCAAGTCCATGACTGCTATTGCAGCTGCCAGCACGGTTGTGCTTGAAGGGGTGTGGGTGTGGTCCTTTTGAGCATTCACAGTGCTGGGCTGATTATGGCCACTAGTGGCCTGTTGCTGCACACCTCTGACTGCTTAACGCCTGCTCTGCGATTCCAGTGTTTTCACGGTGGCACTGGCATTTTTATGCCTGCGTTTCCGTATTGACGGAAGTCTTAATGATGCTGTACTATTATCGTGCCAGTGTTTCCGGCAGTACCTTCCGGGGCTGGCACTGTTATAGTTTATGGTGCTGCCGGCGACGGTAGCACCATGGGTACTGTTTGCGCGAATGTAGTTTCCAACACTGCGGGTCTTATTGTGCCGGTCCGGAAAAGGGCGCTGGTCTGGTGCTACTGGCACGTTATTTCTGGACCGCCACACTCGTAATGACACCCCATTGTATCCAATGATAATTTGGTTTTCCACTACTGTGCATGCACTCAGTGCTTGCTATTACAGTATGGGGGAATATCAAACAGACTAACTAGCAAACAGCTCTTCTCCAGTGCCACAAAGGTAAGAGCCATCTACAAAGTAAATGAGCTGGTTTTGGTAAGAGATCTTCCCTGGGATGTGTCAAAGCAGAGGAGACGAATACACTCATGGGGTTCTACGTCTGCTTAGCTGGGCCCTAAAAATGAAGGGTTAAGAATAGGCAGCTAGTCAGTGATGTGAAAAGAATTGATCTCAATCAGTCCAGGTGGGATGTGGGGAGAACTGCTAGGTTTATGTTTTTATGCAGCAAGGCGTGACTGTGCAAGGTCCTGCAACTGTTAATGGGTAAACCCAAACGGAACATTCGGACAATTGTACCGCTATGGCAGCGGCTGCTACATTCCAGAGGCTCAGAGGAAATCGAGTGGCAATGGGATCCAGCATAGTACCATTGTTCATTGCATATTTATGAAGCGATTAGCAACTATTTCTGTTTCTAATTGCTGTATCCTCCTGCTGTTCTGGGATTATGGAAGTTGATTAGGACTTCCACAATTCTCTGAGGTCACAGAAAAGGGCAACCTCATTTTCGATGCCAGGTATTTGCTTTACTTGTTTTGGTGATATAGGGTGAGGAGAGGGTGAACTTGGGGCCTCAATCAAGTTCAGTCAAACTAGTTTGGCATTTTCACCACTTGCTATCATAATAAATCCACCTAATTGAGTGGTAGAATGGCAGTGTTGGTTGCTCTTCCTGCAGTTCATAGGAATCCAATTCGGGTCAAGACGCGTCCTTTGATGGGCTGTCATGCTAAATTTCCCTGTTTTTTCTTTACACGGTTCCACATGCCACCTTGATGCCTCCAGGTTTAGAGCACTTTAGAAACGCAAAAATAAATCAAATAAATAAAGGTACTGCTTGCAGGGAAACCCTCAATTTCATGTATATCATCCTCTTTACCACCAAACTTTGAATTCGGTGGTGAGAAAATTGGCAGTAAACTATCGCTAATGGAATTATTGTGACTTTACCTGCAGTTTTTCCATACTGTCAAACCTGTAATGAGGTCCTTGGTATCTTATATGCTGTATAGGTTCTTCATGCTTCCGAACTAGACCCTCTGCAATGTTCGATGAGGGACAGCCCGGGGAGGGAGTGGGTACTAAGGAGGGGAATATGCAACATAAGAATTTAAATGGGTAGCTTTCAACTAGTGTGCATTTCACCTTGGGACTACAAGCAAGAACATACACCAATCAGGCTTCATCCTAGTCTATGAAATGCCCCTTAGAGCCCCTCAGGGGACTATATCTGTATAGCTATCCATCTATAATTCTAGATACAGTATGCTAAGGAGGGGCCAGGGGGTGTTCATCCCGTCTTTTTGTGTTACTAGAGCGAGAGCGAATCCATCCCCGGGTGGATAGACTAGTGTGAAGGGTTTCCTGTAATTAGGCATTCTTAAGGCTAGTGTGTTGGTGAGTGTGTTGAATACATGTAATTGACATTTTGAGGGGATTGGGTCCTCCGACATTTTCCATATCTATGACAGTAATCACCACAGCTGTGCTGCTTCGGAAAATCTTTCTGCGCCCTGCGTCGATCAAGTCAATACGCTGTCCTCGAGGGCCTCCGTCGAGCCGACGTCACTGGATGTTATAAGTAGGACGCACGATGCCCGTAGCCTCAGTTGTTGTTTTTTCCCCAGAACGTGTGGCGCCAATCTTCTGCCAGTATGACCACAGAGAGCCTAAGGCGCCAGGACTGTGTCCAAAGGGCCCCAGCTTGGGCCCGCTGGCACTTCCCTGGGGGGAATGATGCCTGCCTCTGGGGTTGCTGGGTCGGACCTGGCTCCTTGGAGGTAGGCATCATGACAGTACCCCCCCCCTCAAGGCCCCTCCCAAGGTTGTTCCCTCCGGGGGTTTTGGCTTATTCGGAAATCTCCGGTGGAACCTTTGTATTAATCAAGGTGCGTGAACATTGTTACTAGGCTCCCACGATCTCTCCTGAGGTCCATATCCCTTCCAGTCAACAAGATAGAAGAGTTTTGACTTTAACACCTTGGAGTCTAAAATGTCTTTAACTTCGAATTCTAATTCCCCTTCAATTTGAACTGGGTCTGGAGGCTTGGACAGTCGGGTCCCTGGTTGTACTGGCTTCAAAAGTGATGCATGAAGAACTGGATGAATACGCATGTTGGACGGTAAATCCAGTTTAAAGGCCACGGGATTGATTATAGTCTTGATGGGATAAGGCCCTATGAATCTGGGATTGAAGGTTCGCAGGCCCTTGAGGGGTAAATGTTTCGTTGCTAGCCATACCTGGTCCCCTACTTGGTAAGGAGGAGTTTTACTTCTGTGCAAATCAGCGTTTTCTTTATACTTTTTCTTGGCTTGCTGTAAATGAGTTGCAGCTTCTTTGAAGGCTCGGGTTATTGTGGAATGCAGATGATTTACTGCGGGCATTTCCAGGGTCAGAGGTGGATCTAGGTCAGAGGTCCGAGGATGGTGACCATACAAAGTATAAAAAGGAGTTTGTCCGGTTCCAGAATGCACTGAATTGTTGTATGCATATTCTGCGATCCAAAGGATGTCTTTCCAATTTAACTCGGATTGGTGTAACATGCACCGAAGATATTGCTCGAGAGTCTGATTGGTTCTCTCGGTTTGTCTGTCGGTCTGGGGGTGGTGGCTGGTGGATAACCACACATCTATTTGTGCTAGTTGGCAACACTTCTTCCAAAAATGGGAGATAAATTGACTTCCACGATCCAAGACTAATATGGAAGGGAAACCGTGTATGCAAACTATATTCTCCAAAAATTCCTTGGCCAAGGTGGAAGCTGGATAAAGTGGGCCATTTTGGAGAATAGATCCACAATTACAAGAACAGTGTTGTAACCAGCACAAGGAGGCAGGTCAGTTATAAAGTCCATTGACAAAGTGTGCCATGGTGCCGGTGGAATATCCAAGGGTTGAAGTAGGCCGGCTGGCCTTTTCTTTTGACCCTTGTTTTGGGCGCAAATTCCGCAAGACAATACAAAAGACTTTGTCTTTTCTCCAAGAAGGCCACCAGAAGTGGCATTTGATTTTTTCCTCCGTTTTAGCGATATCAGGGTGTCCTTCCATTAATGATTCATGATGATGGGCAATAACAAGTTCTTGCAATTCTTTACTTGGCAGAAACAACCGCTCCTGGAAGTAGGGTAAATCATCCTTAACGGTGTTTTGACTCCATTCCAGTAAGGCTGAAGAGTCTAGAAGTTGTTTTACTTGCGTTTGGATGTCCTCAATAGTTTGCAATGAAGTTAGGCCTAAGATTCTTTGTTCAGGTATGATTGGCACAGGTTCTAAACTCGAATTGGGTTCTTCCATGCCAATCCGGGATAAGGCGTCCGCTTTACCATTCTTGCAGCCAGGGCGATAGGTAATTACAAAATCAAATTCCGCAAAGAATAGAGCCCATCGGAGTTGTCGTGAAGATTGAGCTTTGGCCGTCTTTAAATACTGTAAATTTCTGTGGTCCGTAATTACGGTGATGGTGTGTCTTGCCCCAAGAAGGTAGTGACGCCAAGCCTTGAAAGCAGATTTAATAGCCAGTAACTCTTTGTCGGTAATTGCGTAGTTGATTTCAGGAGGAGAAAATGTCCTGGACCAAAAGGCCACAGGGTGTAGTTGGTTAGTTTCTGGGTCTCTTTGCGACAGGACAGCGCCCATGGCCGAACTGGATGCGTCGGTTTCCACAATGTAAGGGAGATCTGGGTGCGGGTGCTTCAATACAGGTGCAGAGGTGAATTTGGTTTTCAGGTCCTGAAAGGCTTGTTCGGCCTCAAGAGTCCATTCAAAGCGTTTGTTTTTCTTTAGGAGAGCTGGAATGGGTTGGACTGTTCGGGAAAATTCCGGGATGAATCTTCGATAGAAATTGGCGAAGCCGAGCATGCTCTGAACTCCCTTCACCGAGCTAGGAGATGGCCATTTGAGGATGGCATCCACCTTTCGCAAGTCCATTCGGACTCCTTGAGGTGTCAGGATGAATCCGAGAAACTCAACTTCTGTGGTATGAAAAACGCATTTTTCGAGCTTTGCAAATAGTCTGTGCTGGCGCAATTTCTCAAGAACTGCCCTAACATGTTTTCTGTGATCGGATTCTGAAGAAGAGTACACTAGGATGTCGTCAATATAAACAATGACACAGACATCGATAAGTTCCCGAAGAACATCATTCATAAAGTACTGAAAGGCGGCAGGTGCATTGCACAACCCGAAGGGCATCACCTGATATTCGAAGAGCCCAAATTTGGTGCGGAATGCAGTCTTCCATTCGTCGCCTTCTTTTATACGCACCAGGTGATAAGCTCCTCGGAGATCTAACTTGGTGTACACACAAGCGTCTTTCACCTGGTCGATAAGCTCAGGGATCAGGGGCAGAGGATAACGATTCTTAATCGTTATTTGATTTAGGGCGCGATAGTCTATACATGTTCTAAGGTCGCCCTCTTTTTTCGGCACGAAGAACAGAGCTGAGGAGACAGGAGACTTGGACGGGCGAATAAAACCATTGGCTAGGTACTGATCTAAATACTGACGCAAATGCAGGTTCTCAGGTTCCGTAAGAGCATAAATCCTACTACAAGGTAGTTGAGCATTGGGTACCAGATCGATTTGGCAATCATAAGACCGATGGGGAGGTAACGTGTTAGCCTGTTCCTTCTGAAAAACGTCTTGGAATTCTTGGTATTCTGACGGTAGCTGTACAGGGGTGGAAGTTGCTGAGGCTAGACCCATAGCTGGATTTCTTGGATAACAAGTTGGTTCACAATCAGGAAAACTTATCTTCTTTGCTCGCCAGTCAATTCTGGGATTATGTGTTTCTAACCAAGGAATTCCAAGAATTACTTGAAATTGTGGGGCCTTGATCACATCAAACACGATTGCTTCCCGATGTCCATCCTGACCCACCAGTGTCACTTCAATAGTGGAATGCGTTACAGGCCCTGAGGCTATTTCGGTTCCATCTACTGTAGTAATGACATCTTGGGTTACTTTTGGGCGGCGAGGGAGCTTAATCCTGGAAGCCACTTCACGGTCTATGTAATTTCCAATAGCTCCACTGTCGATGTATGCTTTTATAGCATGCAACTGCTGAGGCTGTTCTGGGTCCACGAGCACCATTGGCATGACAAAATGCGAGGTCAAAGAGTTTGTTTTCAAGCTCGGCAAGCGGACCCCTACGCTTGTCGGGCTAAGTCGTTTCCCGAATCAGGTGTCAATAAATCGTTATCAGTGGCTCCAACCACCTTCTTAGGTGGTTTAACTGGACAATTTCGAAGAAAGTGACCGGAAGTCCCGCAATACAGACAAAGTTGCATTTGCCGCCTTCTCTCTCGTTCCTTCTGCGTTAATGGTCCTTTAACACCGCCGATTTGCATAGGTTCGGATACGTCGGTACTCTTGGAGTTAGCGTGGGTTTTGATCGGTACTTGGGTTTTGTACTTGAACCAATCTGCTTTTCTATTTTGAAGTCTGTGATCAAGTTGAACCACCAAGTCTATGTAGTCTGCGCAGACCTGGGGTAGATTTACTATCTGAGCTAGAACATCCTTAAGCTCTCCGCGCAGGCCTCGATGAAACAATGTGATCCTTTTGTTTTCTGGCCATCCAGTTTCCACAACCAGTCTATTAAAGGTGGCAACGTAGGACAGGAGATCCTGATTACCTTGTCGTAAGGATAGCAGTTCGTTATAAAGGGCCTGTCCTTGAGAGTGTCGAGCAAACAATCTTTCCATGCTGGCCTGGAAGCCCTGAAAATCCTGGAGAATGGGATCATCCTGATTTACCAATGGAATAGACCAATCGGCAGCACTGCCACTGAGGTAAGATAGTATAAAGGCTACCTTGGTCTGGTCGTTAGGGAAGGCCCCGGGTCTGCATAGAAAGTGTAAACGACATTGGTTCATAAAGACGGCATATTTCTTGGGATCCCCCGCAAAACGTTCAGGCGGGGCCAAAGGCATGTGTCCAGGTAGATTGATTTGTACCGGGTTATTCAAACCCATTGATGTGGAAGTACCACCGGAATTAGGTAAAGGAGTGTGCCCTGCCTGGGCCTGCAATAACCTTTTGGCCAGGTCATCTGTTCTTTCCTTGGATAGGATCAGTTCTCTTTTGAGAGCGTTAGTCTCCAGGCGGGCTGAGTGCACTTCTGCCCGTAATTCCCCCAAAAGCTGGGCCAGCTGATCTGTCTCGGAAGTCTCCATAGCGCCCGGGTGGGAAATTGTGGGTAGGCTTCGCGTTCTGTCACACTCACCTGATTCCCACGGAGGCCCAAGTCTGGCTTCGAGTGCTGATGCTTCTTCAATGGTGAAGCGCAGGACTCTGAAGATGGACAGGAAGGGCCCCTCTACTCTGGCTTTTCTGGCTCGCAGGAATATTCCCCTGTGTGTGAAAAGGGAGTATTACCTACTGACGGAATAATGCTCAAGCCTCCCACTCCCTTCCAACCCTCCACGATACCCTTCCACGATTCCCCGTGAAGTCTCACCTTAGGGTCTGGAAGGATGAGTCCTCCATCCTGCTTCTGATGCAGGGGCGCGTTGAAACCCAGTTACTTCACTGGATTGAGGTTTGATGGGAGTTCAAAATAAGCTTGACTATTCAGGTGAGGCGCTGTAAGAGTTCTGTTGCAAGTTCAAAAGTTCAAGCTTAATAATAATGTTCATTGTCTTATTGCAG
The DNA here is from genome assembly GCF_040938575.1 of Ambystoma mexicanum. Lineage (NCBI taxonomy): Eukaryota > Metazoa > Chordata > Amphibia > Caudata > Ambystomatidae > Ambystoma > Ambystoma mexicanum. The sequence goes on along the minus strand of NC_090923.1, from coordinate 953,549,900 downwards.
CAAGCGCTAATGCTTATGTCTTTTTCCCCTTAGGGGCCGGGGTTCGGAATGCCGGAGATATGGCGCCGACCCGGTGAAACGTGCAGTTCCAGTAAATGACAGGTAAGTTCTGGATGAGGGTTCAGGTAATGTCTTTGCTTTCGCTCATTCAATGTCTTTGTCTTTTTTCCCCATAGGGGCCGGGGTCCGGAATGCCAGGAAGCGGCAGGACCCGAAATGAAATGGGAATGACCCAACAGGTAAGTCTTAGAAGGAAACTGAGCTTTTCCTATTTCCCTTCCTTCTCTCACCTTGTTTTCCTGTCTTTCTCTCTAGGCTCTGGTAAGTGGGTGCGGATCCGGGTGATCGCTGCTGAAGATGGAGGCGCCCAGGAAAGGTGAGTGAAATGCAGCGCTGCAGCGATCGAAGCGAAATGCTTTTAAAATGATGTCTTCCCTTTCAGGATCGTCGGTGTGATGTCTCTGTGATTCAGCTTTAGCAGGTAAGGTCTTCTTTCTCGCCAACTCTCTCTTATCTCCCTTTGCAGGCGACCCAGGATGCTGACAGGCGTGGCTGAAGTCCAGATGCAGGAGCTGACACGGTGAGCATCCAGCTGCGAGTAGCAGAACAAGGCGAAGCGTGAGTTGCTGATCGGGTGTGGTTTAAATAGCTTTTGAAGAAGTTCCAGGTATGTATCCTTCCACCGATCAGGTATGTATCCTTCCCCGACCACACCCAGGTGGAAAGTAGTCCCACAGGTAAAGTAGTTCCATTCAGGCCTCAAGAGGGCCTGGATGTAGCAGCATGGTCTGCATCAGGTAAGTGCACATTAAAACACTTGAACACATGTCTAGCTTTATGATCCTGGCGCCTAAGGCGCCAGGACAGGGGTCCAACATGAGCCTGGCGCCTAAGGCGCCAGGACTGTGTCCAAAGGGCCCCAGCTTGGGCCCGCTGGCACTTCCCTGGGAGGGGGGGGGGGGGAATGATGCCTGCCTCTGGGGTTGCTGGGTCGGACCTGGCTCCTTGGAGGTAGGCATCATGACAGCTAGAGACCCAAGAGAGCAGTAACTTAGCTTACAGTGCCCTCTTGTGTCATGTTGCACGAAAGCCGCAACATGATAAAAGAAACTACGGAAAACAGCGTTTCCCGGTACTGACTGTCTTAAGGGCATGTCAGTTTCCCCGTAAGAATGGAGCGAAAGCACTCATACAATTACCCTACAGGAATAATCTGGTGAAACCAACACATTACTTTTGTAAAGAGGCACAACCTAATCACAGGAGAGTAAAATACCTTTACATCTACTTTCTTTTAGACTGGAAAAACAGTGGCTAAGGAAGAAAAGATGTTAACCATACTTTTAAGAATAGTGCATCACACATTCAAGATCAGTAAGAACTTTTGTAACTGTTCACTCTGAGAATTAGTTACCACTCTAAAAGTAAGTAAAACACTTGATTTCTTTTCTAGGCAGAAGTCCCAATCCCTTCAAAGTATTTCCCTTAGAGCATGAGTGTTCTCAGTGGCAGAAGGGGGGTCACTAGGACTAGTGACCAACAGGCAGTGTTAGAATAAGTTCCTTAGGAGCAAAAGTCAGTTTCCTTAGGAAAACTGGCAAACAAGTGAGTACTTTACTTCTACGGTTAGAAGAAGGTCCAGGGGCTTCACAGAAGACACACCAGCAGGATTCTAGCAGTGGGACTCGGTGCACTGGATGAGGGACCTCCCAATCACAGAAAACACCCCAGGACTACACAGAAATCCCAACAGGTTTAAGGTAAGTATATACCCAAGCCAACACAGTACCTCAGCAATGAAGAAGAGATTGCAGCAGGAGAACCTCAGGGACTGCAGCCAAATACACGGTCAGTGGATTCCTTGTCCTGGAGACTGAACACAAGACCTCAGAAGGGACTTTGCAGCAGGGATCGATGAAGAAGGCTCTAGACAAGATTTCTCTCGTGGCTGAATGCGGTTCTGCGGGTTTAGCGCCTTTTCAAGGAGCACAGAAGAAGACAGAAAATCGCGGTTGAATTCTCATCGTTTAAAAGATCCAGCACTCTTGAGAGGGGACTTTTTGGATTCGATTCGTGTCTCTGGAGATACACCAGGATGCCCACAAAGTTTCCACGGAATTCGGAAGACCGTGCACTGCACAGTGGCTGGAGGTCCCAGGGTATTGGGGTATTGCAAGAACGCAAGGTCGCAGCAACCCACGGGATGGCTCAAAATGCAGGTCTTCTTGAGTCTAGTGGGTCCCACTAGGCTCTGGGTTCGGGTCGTCGTTTTCAGAGACCCCATGTCGATCGGAAGGAAGGGCTGCAGCAGGCTCCGGTTACACAGCAGGCTCTCCGGTCGCTGGAAATCATTCCCGCCGCATTCCCTTCGTCATCCTCTTCGGTTTTCTGTTCCAGTGGTCGACATGACTTCAGCTTCCAGGTTTCCAGTATTTATCAGGAACTGCAACACAACCTCTGCATTCTCTCCCCGCATTTTACAAGAAAGGGACGTCTGGCTGTCCAATCAGGACAGCCAACCCCCCACTGGGATTTGGCCCAGTTGAAGGAAGGCCTAAGACAAAGGAAGGGGAAGTTTTGGGCTCCTCCCCCACTTCCTGTGCTTACAGACTGACTGGAGCCTGAGCGGGGTGTCCAGGGGACTCCCGCCAAAGACAAAACTCAAACAAAGGAATTTCCCGCCTTGGATGTCAGGGGAATGAACAAGAAACGACAAGAAACACTAAAATGGCAGAAAAAGAAGACAGGGGCCATGTGATTACAGCCCGCGGTAAAGGTGCACCAAATTAGTAAAAGGTATCACTGCCACCAGCCATTAAAGGTATGCTTGTCACTGTAACAGAATTGTTACAGTTTAATTGTGAAAGGGGATACATTGTATCTCCCCAGCACTCCACATAGGTGGGGTGTGCTGGTTTCACACAATAAAATGTAAAAGGGATCCAAAGATCCTTTCTACCCTCGGGAACTGTAATTCACTCAAGGTTAGCACAAGAAAGTTAAATGGGGAGCCCCTAGGGCAACCCAGCAACAACAGGCACTTATTGCCAATACGTTGTTAGACACTATGCAGAGTCTTAAAAATGACACCCATAAAAAGATTAAGATTAGGTGAGTGTGGAAAAAGGTTCCCACTCACTGAGGTATTAATGAAAAATATCCCACTAGAAAAGGAAAAAGTTCTGGAGTTGAACCAGGAAAGGAAGATTTACCAGCTCTGTGGAAATCTTACCTAACAGGCAGTGAGTGCATGAAGCCCCGATATCAACAACACACCTGACTGCCAGGCAGCTCCCCCCTCCACCACTGAAGTGCGTGCCCAACACGCACCACATTCCCAGTGCCTGCAACCACATCCGTCCGGGGACAGCATCAGCCCTTGTGGCCTGTGATGTCAGTCACTGTGCAACCCCAGTCCAGCCATGCGTGGAGATGTGCATAAAACTATGCCCACATTTGCATGTAAGCACTGTCCCGGTCTGCAACCATCAGCACACACAAACCCGGCACAGCATCCCATGGCAATCCACATACCCACCCCCCGGCCACCCTGCCCTCTCCACCGTAGTACAACAGCACTGAAATGGCAATTGCACAGTCCCCAACCCTCAAATCACACCCAGCAGTAGCCCTGCCTTCCCTCTTCAACATGGCCATATGATGTCAACCAAGTCCCATAACTGGTCCCTCAAGCGGGACACATTCCCAAACAAATGACAGGCCCACCTCACTGTTACCTGCACACTGTGTCACACCCACACACCAGGATAAACGCACATGGCACTCTTGTCGGCATACACCCAGGCCCCCTGACAATGATCCGTGACCCATGATGAACACTCCACAGGCACCCTGTACAGCCTAGTTAACATGCATGCCCCTAGACACAAGTCATCCTGTCACCACGTACAGAATGTGTCTGCCATGCCACAACTTGTGCCTTGCGCATTACAACCCCCCCCCCCATCGACTAGCCCCCACTTCGCATTCGAACACCCCACTCCCCGACGGTTCTGCATGCCACTGTCCCCAGCGAATGCACGGTCACCACCCCAGTAGTACCAGTAGAGCTTGTTGCATGTGCCGACATCCCAGACCTTGCAGCTGAGGCCACACAACACATGCATGAGTGCACCATGCCATGTACCACGCCATGTCCCATCAGCAGCACGCCATGCAATATCAACATATTGCATGTATCGGGGGGAATTGGAAGCCACACCGGTCTCTAACATCATGCCTTTCTTCCGACCTCAGGCACATCTGACAGCGGTTGAGGCCGACCAGGCACCTCAAGGAGCACCAGACGTGGAAGGTGGTCGACTCCACTCACAACCACCACCCAGGACATGGCAGCACCCACTGTGGCTGTCACTGCTGCCCCCACCATCCCGGCAGCTCCTACAGTGGTCACAACAGCTGCACCCACTGCCCCAGCAGCTTCTGCAGGGGTGACAACAGCTGCACCCACCACCCCGGTGCTGCCCTGCCATTGCACAATTGCCTACTATGGTGACGGCCATTCCCCAACCCCAATAAACGCCATACTATGTGCCTGACACCAGCGACGACGAAGCTGGTGAGAACACGGGGGACACCTCGGATCACACAGCATATAATCAAGAAGAATTCAGCCCCATAAACCTGCACAGCCCCCCACTCCCGCATTGAGGAAAGGCAGGAAGCATTGTCGGCCCTGGTGCAGCAGCACCACCTGCAGGAGTCCCGCTTGATGCGGGGGGAGGCGGCCTTGCTCCGGACTGAGGCACAGCTGATGCGGGAAAGTGTGCAGGCAACTGGGCACCGCAGTGCACGCGCCCTCAGACGTGCAACGCGGCCATTGTACACCTGGCCAGGAGGGTCCACTAGGGTAACCATTTAATATCTGCCTTGGCCAAGTCTCTCGCAGTGGCCCTGGATTGGCGGGCCAGTGAGTCATCACACATGCTGTCCACCAGCTCAACACCCGCTAGTTCGCTCCAGAGCAGCATGAGGCGCAGGTCGATGTGCCTGTCTGCTACACAGCGCAAGGCAGCAGAACCTTGTCTTCAAGAGTCCAAATGTCTGCTCGATGGTGTACCCTGTCCGGATGTGGGCAGGGTTGTAGGCATACACATGCTGATGTTGTGGGTGCCTGACAGGGGTGATGAGCCATGGCATCAAGGGGTATCCAGAATCACCTGCAAGGGAGGCACAGTCAATTGTGGTGGTAGCGACATTGCAACTATGTTTGGATGTAGGTCTGTGTCACATGAGATTGCCGCAATCCTTAGCGAATGGCACAGATTACCCTAGTTTTGGTGTATTGTATTGCGGGGGGGTTGGAGGGATGCGCCAACATTCCCTGCACCATATGACGCCCACATTGGAACGCGCCTTGAAACACTTGTGCATAGGCGCGTTATAAATGCCATATCATATATCAAATTACCCTTATGCCACCACAGGCTTCTAAATTGTCTATATGTGTCCTGTTTATTTGCGTTTGCATCTTGTACATCGGTCATCTCTCCCATTTGGTATTCTGTGTTCCTTCATCATTCAGATTCATGTTATATGCATATGGTTATGTGCGCTTTTGACAGGCAAGTCTCCTGGCTTCATGCTGTGGAATGCACTGCTGGTGGGGAGGTAGGTCAAATTTGTCTGACATGGCTGTGACGCAGACAGTGGGATATGTGCACAGAGTGTACATGCTGGGTTAGGTAGCATCGGGGCAATGACTTCTAGTACCTGTAGTGCATGTGATGTGCCTGTCCATCTGTGCACAAATTGTGATGGTGTGTCCTTCCATTTGTTCATGCCTCACATGCCAAACATGCCATCCGGCCCATGCATGCAATCTGTGTACATACTGTTGTATAATGCAAATGCACTGGTGACAGTAGACCACCCCCCTTACACAGTGCACATGCTACCAACAGCCAGGTCCGCTCTCCGCTGTATCATGCCATGTACCCTGGGAGTGTTGAGTTACGCAGCACCATGGAGTCGTGCGTGGATCCAGGGAAACGTGCAGTGGGTTATCAGGAGGTCTGCATCACACACAACCTGGATGTTCAATGAGTGGTGCATGTTGCGGTAAACTTCCTCATTGGCATGTCTGACCACCAGCTCAACGTGCGTGCAGTCGAGCGCATCTATCACATTTGCATGCCTGCCAGGGCATGAGAGCCTACTTTTGTGGCATTGACCTGGGCCAGTGTTCTGGGGAGGGCAATGTGGTCAGACACGTGATGCAGGAGGGGGCATCAAGCAACTGGACTAACACCTTTGAGAAACAGGGTTGGGATATCCTGTGCAGCTCTCCCACAGTGTGCTGATAAGTGCCGGTGTACAGGAAATGCAGCACCGATACTACCTTGAGCAAGGGGGTAATGGCGGTCCGGATGCCAATTAGGCTCTGGATGTCGTCCTGGATTAGGTAGACTATGGTGGTTATGGTTGCCCTGTCCAGCCGATACAGGGTGTGGATCTGTGCATCTGCCAGGTTCCACGGTGTGGGTGGCTGCCTGCGTGGTGCTACCTGCTGGCCATTATTATTCTGCATGGCCATCATCGTCCTTCTCCTCCTGCGCTGCCAGTCTGACTCTTCCAATTTATAAGGAATCCCTGCATGCAGGGCCCCCAAGTCCATGACTGCTATTGCAGCTGCCAGCACGGTTGTGCTTGAAGGGGTGTGGGTGTGGTCCTTTTGAGCATTCACAGTGCTGGGCTGATTATGGCCACTAGTGGCCTGTTGCTGCACACCTCTGACTGCTTAACGCCTGCTCTGCGATTCCAGTGTTTTCACGGTGGCACTGGCATTTTTATGCCTGCGTTTCCGTATTGACGGAAGTCTTAATGATGCTGTACTATTATCGTGCCAGTGTTTCCGGCAGTACCTTCCGGGGCTGGCACTGTTATAGTTTATGGTGCTGCCGGCGACGGTAGCACCATGGGTACTGTTTGCGCGAATGTAGTTTCCAACACTGCGGGTCTTATTGTGCCGGTCCGGAAAAGGGCGCTGGTCTGGTGCTACTGGCACGTTATTTCTGGACCGCCACACTCGTAATGACACCCCATTGTATCCAATGATAATTTGGTTTTCCACTACTGTGCATGCACTCAGTGCTTGCTATTACAGTATGGGGGAATATCAAACAGACTAACTAGCAAACAGCTCTTCTCCAGTGCCACAAAGGTAAGAGCCATCTACAAAGTAAATGAGCTGGTTTTGGTAAGAGATCTTCCCTGGGATGTGTCAAAGCAGAGGAGACGAATACACTCATGGGGTTCTACGTCTGCTTAGCTGGGCCCTAAAAATGAAGGGTTAAGAATAGGCAGCTAGTCAGTGATGTGAAAAGAATTGATCTCAATCAGTCCAGGTGGGATGTGGGGAGAACTGCTAGGTTTATGTTTTTATGCAGCAAGGCGTGACTGTGCAAGGTCCTGCAACTGTTAATGGGTAAACCCAAACGGAACATTCGGACAATTGTACCGCTATGGCAGCGGCTGCTACATTCCAGAGGCTCAGAGGAAATCGAGTGGCAATGGGATCCAGCATAGTACCATTGTTCATTGCATATTTATGAAGCGATTAGCAACTATTTCTGTTTCTAATTGCTGTATCCTCCTGCTGTTCTGGGATTATGGAAGTTGATTAGGACTTCCACAATTCTCTGAGGTCACAGAAAAGGGCAACCTCATTTTCGATGCCAGGTATTTGCTTTACTTGTTTTGGTGATATAGGGTGAGGAGAGGGTGAACTTGGGGCCTCAATCAAGTTCAGTCAAACTAGTTTGGCATTTTCACCACTTGCTATCATAATAAATCCACCTAATTGAGTGGTAGAATGGCAGTGTTGGTTGCTCTTCCTGCAGTTCATAGGAATCCAATTCGGGTCAAGACGCGTCCTTTGATGGGCTGTCATGCTAAATTTCCCTGTTTTTTCTTTACACGGTTCCACATGCCACCTTGATGCCTCCAGGTTTAGAGCACTTTAGAAACGCAAAAATAAATCAAATAAATAAAGGTACTGCTTGCAGGGAAACCCTCAATTTCATGTATATCATCCTCTTTACCACCAAACTTTGAATTCGGTGGTGAGAAAATTGGCAGTAAACTATCGCTAATGGAATTATTGTGACTTTACCTGCAGTTTTTCCATACTGTCAAACCTGTAATGAGGTCCTTGGTATCTTATATGCTGTATAGGTTCTTCATGCTTCCGAACTAGACCCTCTGCAATGTTCGATGAGGGACAGCCCGGGGAGGGAGTGGGTACTAAGGAGGGGAATATGCAACATAAGAATTTAAATGGGTAGCTTTCAACTAGTGTGCATTTCACCTTGGGACTACAAGCAAGAACATACACCAATCAGGCTTCATCCTAGTCTATGAAATGCCCCTTAGAGCCCCTCAGGGGACTATATCTGTATAGCTATCCATCTATAATTCTAGATACAGTATGCTAAGGAGGGGCCAGGGGGTGTTCATCCCGTCTTTTTGTGTTACTAGAGCGAGAGCGAATCCATCCCCGGGTGGATAGACTAGTGTGAAGGGTTTCCTGTAATTAGGCATTCTTAAGGCTAGTGTGTTGGTGAGTGTGTTGAATACATGTAATTGACATTTTGAGGGGATTGGGTCCTCCGACATTTTCCATATCTATGACAGTAATCACCACAGCTGTGCTGCTTCGGAAAATCTTTCTGCGCCCTGCGTCGATCAAGTCAATACGCTGTCCTCGAGGGCCTCCGTCGAGCCGACATCACCGGATGTTATAAGTAGGACGCACAACGCCCGTAGCCTCAGTTCCGTTTTTTCAGCGAACGTGTTCGCTTCGGAGATCTCGGCGTGCCTCGACTCTTCTGAGTTCTGTTCTTTCAGTTCCTCGAACCTGTTCGTTTGTGATATCTATGATGTCCTCGTCTTCTACCCCGCGGCCGGGTTTTAAGAAGTGTTGGGAATGTGGGTCCATGATGTCGTTGACGGAGTCGCACGTCGCTTGCCTCTGGTGCCTCGGTGGGGACCACGACACAGATGACTGTGTGGACTGCCAGTCACTTACTTCGAAGGCCTTGCAGGAGCATAAGAAGAAGCTTTCTCTAGCTAAGGTGGCCAAGCCCCGGAAGTTGAAGTCCTCCGGCCTTTCGACTGACGATTCGAGGGTCGACTCTCCGTATCGTCGTTTGTCCTGGGCGTCTGGTCCCGGAGTAGGTCCGCCATGCCTGAGCATCTTTGAGGCACTCACGGAAGCGCCATCACAGGTCGCCTTCCTCGTCCGAGGACTCCGCCCGTCGGCGGGTTGCTTGTCCCAACAAGCATTCCACTCCTGCCGAATGGGAATCCTTTCGGCAGGAGATGATGGCGATTTTTCAGTCGCAGGGCTCCAGTCCGTCAACGCCGTCAAAAGACGCCGGCCGTGACCGTGCTAGAGACACCGCTCGCACGCCTTCGGGCTCGAGTGGTCGTCGCGATCACTGTGTGCCTTCGAGGTCCCGATCGGACAAGGTTGGTCGCTCTAGACATGCCCATTCCAGTTCCCGGTCCTCGACGCCCTCGAGACCGTCGGAGCATGTGAAGTCTTCGAAGAAGACATCGGCGCCGAGGTCGTCGAGGGACTCTCTCATGGCTCTGCCTCCGAGGAAGCCGTCGACGCCATCGGCACCCAGGCTGTCTAAGGACACGCTCAGGGCTCCACCCTCGAGGACTGTGTCGAAGCTATCGGCGCCACGCTCGACGTAGACGCCAATTCCATAGACGCCTTTCGAGGCTGTTTTGTCGGAGGTACCACGTGGCACGGTGCAACCCCCTAGAAAGGCTCTGGCCAAGGCTAAAAATGTCTGTCCCTTTTTCTGTGCCCTCATTCCAGCCTCTGGATTAGATTTCTGAGGTGGATGAAGGTTCTGAGGAAGGGTTGGTTCCTGATACGGTACCGGACGAGATTTTGTCTGGTCATAGCCAGATTGATGACCTGCGTCAGTCGTTGCACGACGCCAGTGATCTGGACACCTCTCCGGAGGTGGAGTTCTGTAGGCCTGAGCCTGGCACCCATGCCGTGTCCTCGTGCCGGCGCCTTATGTCGAGGGTAACGGAATACTTGGGGTGGTCTGCGCCACCAGTGGATTTTCTGCAGGATGACCTGACGGATATCCTCGACCAAGGTCCACCAACTGACCTGGTACTGCCATTCCATATGGCCTCCAAAGAAGGGTGGCGGCGGCTTGGACTTCCCCGGAGAGTCTCCCGGCAGTGAGCAAGTCTTTGCTGCGAAAATACCATCCAGCCAGTAGCGACCCCTGCTACTTGACCACGCACCCCACTCCGGAGAGTTTGGTGGTGCAGGCAGCTACGGCCCCAGCAAATAAGGCATCATACCCTACCATCCCTCCTGATAAGGATGACAAGGGTTTTGATGGCTGTGCGAAGAAAGTGTTTTCTTCAGGGGGTATGGCTTTGCAGGCAGCCAACTGTGTGTGTGCCTTGTCACGTTTCACGCACACTCTGGAACTGTATTTCGTTGGCGGCTGATCATATTCCCCAAGGGGAGGAACGGGATGGTTTTCTTGCCATGTTGCAGGATGGCAAGGATGCCATGTGTGAGTCCGTTCAGTCGGGTCTGGACATGGCAGATTGTGTCAGCTGGTCCATGGCAGCAAGCACCATAATACGCAGGTTTGCATGGTTGCGGAAGTCGGGGTTCGCTCCTGATGTGCAAGCCCGGCTCCTCAACATGCCCTTTGATGGTGAACATCTTTTTGGCAGCAAGGCTGACGAGAGCCTTGAGAGGTTGCAGACCTCCAAAGCTGCAGCAAAGATATTGAGCGCTGCAGTTTGCCAACCTCCGCCTTTTCATCCTAGGGGACAGCAATGGAGGGGAGGTTCCTTTTGATATTACTCTTCCTTTATTAGATCGAGAGGAGCTGCAAGTCAAAGGGGCCACCGTAGGAGTGCCAGAGGTGAAAAACAAGGTACTCGAGATGCCAAGGCCGCTTGGGCAGTTGCCTCTTTACCCTCAGGCAATGCTGCAGCCGCTTCAGCTCAGTCATGAGGCCTGCTGCCATGGTTCGCCGGTTGGGGGAAGGCTGGCGCAGCATCTTGTAGAATGGCGCGCCATTACTTCAGATGTGTGGGTTCTGGAGATCATAGCCCACGGCTACTGTCTTCCTTTCCGGCAGAGGCCTCGCGACAATCCACCAGGGAATCTCTTTGAGGAGTCCATATCCGCTCCTTGCGCAGGAAATTCAAGCCCTGCTGGAGAAAGGCGCCATAGAACTGGTGCATGTAGCGGAGAGGGACAAGGGATGGTATTCCCCTTATTTTTTGATTTTGAAGAAAGACGGGGGATTGAGACCCATCATGGACTTGCGTGGTTTGAACAAACTCCTCAGGAAGGACAAGTTCAAGATGGTTATTCTCTCTCGGGTCCTCCAGGACTGGTTGGTGTCTCTCGACCTCAAGGACGCTTACTTTCATGTGCCGATCCATCCCAAGCACAAGAAGTACCTGAGGTTCGCGGTTGGCAACTCACACTTTCAGTTTCGCGTCCTGCCGTTCGGATTGACCTCCGCCCGAGGGTTTTCACCGAGCTCATGGTGGTGGTGGCAGGGTATCTCAGGAAAGCGGGGATTCACGTCTACCCCTACCTGGACGAATGGTTGATCAGGGCGCGCTCTCCCAAGCAAGTCCTGGATCATCTGTCCGTCACCTGCCACTCCCCTCACAAGCTGGGCTTCGCCCTCAACATAAAGAAGTCCCACTTGATGCCAACTCAGTGGCTCCAGTACATCGGAGCAGTGCTCGACACGTCCCTGGGGCAGTGTTTTCCTCCCCAGGTGAGGGCTCATCACATTCAGCAGATGGTGCACAAGTTTCATCATGCCCAGAGTCTCCCGGCGTTCGAGTTATTGAGGTTGCTCGGCCTCATGGCATCCTGCATTCTTCTGGTGACAGAGGCCAGGTTGCGGATGAGATGTCTGCAATGGGCCCACAAGATGCAGTGGTCACAGACCTCCGGCAGGATGTCGGACCCCGTTCAGGTGCTGCCCTCGGTCGCCCAGGACCTTCTGTGGTGGGCCGACGAAGGCAATCTGATGAGGGGGGGCTCCATTTTGGCTACCCTGGTGACAATCATGATGGACGCATCCCACACGGGATGGGGAGCTCATGCCAAGAAGTTGACAGTCAGCAGTCGTTGGTCTCCGTCGGAGTCCAGACACCATATCAATCTGTTGGAGCTGAGGGCCGTCAGGCTTGCCCTGAAGACTTTTCTGCCAACTGTGCGAGGAAAGAATGTCCTGATTCTGACGGACAACACAGTGGCCGTGCACTACCTCAACAAAAAGGTGGGAGGGGTGGCAGGGTCACTTCCTCTGTGCAGGGAGGCGATCCAGCTCTGGTTCTGGGCCATCCAGCAGGAAGTTTCGGTCTTGGCAGTTCATCTGGCCTGCGACGAAAATGAGACGGCGGACGCTCTGAGCAGGCAGAGCGCGATCTCTCACGAGTGGGAGTTGGCTCAGGAGATTCTCCTGGAGATCTTCGCCCTTTGGGGGACCCCTCAAGTGGATCTCTACGCCTCCAGTGTCAACCGGAAGTGCGAAAGGTTCTGCTCGTGGGAATTTCCTCCAAGAGGAGCCTTAGGGGAGACGTTTGTGGTGGAGTGGTCCTTCCCACTGCGGTACGCGTTTCCTCCAGTCCCCGTCATCCCGCAAGTGCTGCAGAGGTTACGGAGGTTCGGTTCCCGAATGATCCCCATTGCTCCGGCATGGGCCCGGAGGACGTGGTACCTGGACCTTCTCGACTTGTCCATCTGCCCTCCACGTCGTCTTCCCTACCGAGACGATCTCCTCTCACGGGGGGGGGGGGGGTCAGGTTCTCCATCCAGAGGTCAGATTCCTCAACCTTCACGCTTGGCTTCTGAAAGGTTGAGGTATAAGGATTGGGACCTCCCTGAAGACGTGATGGAGGTGTTGCTTTCGGGCAGACGACCAGCAACAAAGTCCCTTTGCCGTTGGAGAAAGTTCTGCGACTGGTGCAGGGTTAAGAATGTGGACCCTTTTCCATGCAACATTCCTGTGGTTCTGTCTTTTTTTTGCTTTCTTTAGCCCACAAGGGACTGCAAGTGGGGTACCATTAAAGGTTACCTGGCGGCGATGTCCATATTTATGCGCTCGTCTGAGGAGTGTTCTTATTTCAAAATTCCTTTAATTTCTTAGTTTTTGAAAGGGCTCACTAATGTGTTCCCACCGTCACCTTTCCAGGTGCCCGGTTGGGATTTGAACCTTTTTCTAAAGTTCCTAATGGGTGCACCATTTGAGCCTTTACATTCTTGTCCTTTGAGACTATTAACCCTTAAAACTGTATTTTTAGTTGCGGTCACTTCCGCTCGCTGAGTGAGTGAGTTACAGGCACTTTCAGTTAAGCCACCCTTCACTGTGTTTCATAAGGACAGGGTTGTCCTTAGAGTTCGTCCTTCCTTTCTTCCGAAAGTGGTGTTGGAATTTCATTTAAGCCAGAAGGTCATTCTTCCGGCATTTTATCCTCCTCCGCATCCTGGTAAGGAAGAGGAGAGGCTCCATAGGTTGGATCCTAGGAGAGCTTTAAGATTCTACATTTCACGCATGTCCCGGGTCAGAGTGGATGATCAGCTCTTTATAGGTTACGCTGGAAGGCGTTTGGGACAAGCTGTTACTAAGCAGACTTTGTCTAGATGGATTATCTAGGCAATTTCTGAATGTTACCGCTTGGCGGGTAAGGACCCTCCGGTAGGCTTACGGGCCCATTCTACTAGGGGTATGGCTGCCTCTACTGCCCTGCAGAGGGGTGTTTCTATTCGTAACATCTGTGAAACAGCCACTTGGGCTTTGGTCTATAATTTTGTATGACACTACTCCCTAGATTCTATCCAGGGGCAGGATCTGGCCTTTGGCAAGGCGGTCCTTTACTCTGCAATTTGATTGGGCATTCTAAATTTCTATATTCTAAATTCTTTTTCGCTCCTCCATACGTTGGTACTGCTTTGGGAGTCTCATAGATATGGAATACGTCAGAGGACCCAATCCCCCTCGAAGAACAAGTTACTCTTACCTGGTAACATTCTTTCGAGGGGATGGTCCGACGACGTATTTCATATCGCTCCCGCCCTGCCTACCCCGCTACAGAATTTCTTATGCGATTGCAGCTTACGTTTCCACAAGGCTCTCTGTGGTCATACTGGCAGAAGATTGGCGCCACACGTTCTGGGGAAAAAACAACAACTGAGGCTACGGGCATCGTGCGTCCTACTTATAACATCCAGTGACGTCGGCTCGACAGAGGCCCTCAAGGACAGCATATCGACGTCATCGAGACAGGAGGCAGATGGTGAAAGATGTTCCGAAGCAGCAAGCTGTGGCGATTACTGTCATAGATATGGAATACGTTGTCGGACCATCCCATCGAAAGAACGTTAACAGGTAAGAGTAACTTGTTCTTCTGCTTTGGGAGACCATGGCAAGGGTTCAGAATTATCTGTGTCAGAATATGCAGTTGGTTAACGAGAGCAGCATATTCCAATAGCCTTTGATGGCATTAGATTGATAGTGGTTGTGCTAGCCTTTTTCTTTCAGTCGCAGCAGCATAGGTGTCAGTTGATTGGTCCCTGTTAGAAGTGGTGTGACCCAAACAGCATCCTCTTGCCTAACATAATTTGAAGACTTTGGCCTTTAGTGATCAGGGTTATTAAAAACCCTAGTGTCATATTTACAGGCTTCATAGGAGGGTGGAGCTAAGAGAAGATGATCCACATATTGCACGAGTATAGATTTTCCAGGAGATAGTGTCATCTAAATCTTTTGTCAATATTTGGGAGAACAAGTTTGGAGACCCAGTGTATCCCTGCAGTAGCTTCATCTATGTGGTTTAGAATTCTACATAGGTGAAGAAGAAAACATACTGAGTATCTCAGTGGGTGGGTGGATGGGTATAGACATTAAAGCAAAACACAGATCTAAAATCGAAAAGCAGATGGGTGAAGATCGGATGCAGGAATGAATAATAGGATTCGGTACCACTGGGGAAAAAGAACAGCTCAAAGGTCTTGCACAAAACAGCAGTTGTCCTTTCAGGTTTCATTAATGTATCTTTTATAACGCGCTTAATACTGGAGACAAGTCTCTAAGTGCAGGACTGGGATTCGAACCTGTGTTGCTCTGCGTTGTCTTGCTTCGAAGACAAACGCGTTGCCGCTGAGCCATCCTCCCAGCCCGTTTTCCTTTTTTTCTTTACAGGAAAATAGGAGGATGGCTGGTAATTGTGGCAAATCCTTGCTGTTATGTTGAGTTAACAGTGACTATTCTTTCCTCTGTTGCGTGAAGCAGTGAGTACTGAGATCTCTGGAAGAAATTTAAGAGGGTTCTAATCAACCCTGATGGGATGAATGGTGTCTGCAACCTACCTCCTTGACGTGCTGAGACCAAAGGCAAGCGTGAACTTGGGATAATACTTAAGAGATCCTTGCTCAAATATACCTCTTTAGGGGCAGACAGTGTTAGTGGTACCTCTTGCAAAGTGTAAAGAACAATGTGTGTGTATTCATATGGAACATATAAAAACAATCCATGGTGTGCGCAGTGAATGGTACAGTGCAGTTTAAACAAATGATCTATCCCTACTATGCTGAAAGGAGAAGGACCCAACGGGATTGCATGTATATCCGCTATAGATCCCAGGTATAAAGATATAGATTGAGTCATAGGGTGTCTATTGAGATCGATTTTCAGAATCAGGTTTGTGGACAGATTCTGAGAGCCCACTGAATTCTGGTGAAAAGGGAAAGACACCTGTCTAGCCAGCTCTTCCTTGGTAGTGTGACTGAGCAGCAAGGCTTTAGACGTAAGGGTGTGCGAAAGTGGTGGAGGCTTCAGTTAAACACACACACAGCCCTCTTAACACACTTTGGGCAGAATGAGTAAAAATACAATTATCTAGGCCTTAGACAAACTTAACCATTTAAAACCATGGGTAAATAGTACACACAGCATTCACTTCTATTATATAAGCATTCTCTTTTGGGCTGCTGTAAAGAGCACTAACCTTTTACTTTAGACAAAGTTAAAACCATCTGAGCAACTGTAGTGTAGCAAAGCAAGTGATGAAGAAAAAGGTAAGTAGGAACGAATATGAAGGAGAAAAAGGAGTTAAATACCACCCTCTACCTTATATCGTAAGCCCCCTACACCGTAAAAATCCCTTTCCTAGCTAGAACAGAAAGGGCTTAGTGCCCATAGTTACAGGTCCAAAGGCATTTCTTTTCAGAAGGCAGTCTTTTTAAGTGTTTACGTGTTTAGAAATGTTCTTCAAAGACCCACTCCCATTCCAACCACTGTATGGGGAAGCCCTGGGGCGAGTCCTTGACCAGAACTCCCCGATCATGGTCAGGCAATGTTGATTTAGGGGGTGGACTTAACACCTGTTAAACCCCATGGAGGTGGGGTGGGGATGGTAGGAACAGGTATGTTTATTCACCCCCCTGTGCCCCATTTCATTCAGGGGCCACATTGACAGCTGCTGAAATCAATGGGGCCCTGTGCTGTGTCTTGGTTCCGATGAAGTTTCGAAATAGGGATTGCCTTACTGTCACAGGTTCTACAGGTTAAATATAATGGAACAACAAAAATGAACCTGGGCGAAATGAGATCAGAACATCTGTACACATTTAAACAATACCAAGTCTTGTCAAAAAAATATATATTTATTTATAAGCAATTTACACAAATATTTATTGTTCTCAACATCCACATTTAAACACCACCATTCATTCCATCATTCATTCACAATCTCACTATGCATATCAATATTCCACACTTGTGGTACTAAGACCACCTAGAACCAATATATTAACATACATTCAAACACCTCTTGGTGATTACAGTGTTAATACAAAATCAAATGGCATATTGCTTATTTGCTGTAACTCAACATGTGTTTCGGTCGTCACAATAGGCCCCTAAAAAAAAAAGTATTTGCTGCAACCAGCCTGTCTTGGATACTTCAGGGAGACAATTTCTACCACGAGAGTGCTGTGTAAAATAAACAGATAATTCCATAATGGAGAACAGAATTTTCCTGCACTGATACCCATAAAGACTGATCGATGCCCCCACAACAGATTAGTTTAGCAAGGCAAGAGAAGTAAACAAGCTTCACTTTCATACAAAAGTCGTGACGGTTACAAACCAGCAAAAAGTTGGGGCTTCCATAGATGTCTGGCGGGAAATCAGGAAAAAGAATTTCTTTCATAACCTCACCCTTCTCTGGCGTGATCTCATATATGGGCACAACAAAAGAGGTGATGGCTGCAAGGTTTAGAATGAATCTTAACCTCTGGCATTGTTTGGACGCTGAAACATGTCTGGGGTTGCTTGTAGTCTTGTCGTGCAGAAAGGATGCGACTAAGCAGTTCTGCCTGTAATGCCTTTTTTGCGGTTGGACCAAGCCTATTTGCACATGGCCTTCCCCTTTCTGTTAGGTCTTGGCATGCAAAGAACAATGGTCTAGAGGGTTGCCCAGAGTGATGCCACAGGTTGATTGATTCTAAACCTTCTAGCCATCACCTTGTTTGTTGTGCTGTGATCTCATGCATTTTGAGAAACCTAAGGGTATTCTCCCATGCAGACCCAGAGAAGTCTATGTGCGGTTTGTTTTGTTGTTGCATTGTTGTGAAGTTTGTGCGGATTGCTGCGTTTTAGGCTTGTGGTTGTGTTTGGTTAGAGTTTGAGAGGTGTATGCATAGGGATGGAATTGTTAGTTGGTTGGTTAGTTGGCATTGCTGTCCATTGCAATCATTGGATTCCATCTAGATGCGGTACATGCTGACATTCACATTTCTATCTAGATGCGACGCAAGCTAAAGTTCAGAATTCCATATTTGTGTGGCACATGCTAACTATCACATTTCTATCTAGATGCGACGCAAGCTAAAGTTCAGAATTCCATACGGGTGGAAGGAAGGGTGAGGAAGTCCCATGACCCGAATCCAAATGACAAGATTCTGAGGTCTCGTTCTGCTCATCCTGGCCCTAGAACGAGAAGGGAAGGAGTTAAATACCCAAGAGGGAAATGAAGAAGGGCCCCAGTAACACAGAGCCAGAGCTCTGGAAACAAGGTTCAGTTTTTATCTTCCAGCTATAAAGAAACCCATCTAGAACCTTGCATGTATGAACCATCCGTAGGTGTGAAGGAGAGGATTCTCCTCTTGTTGGGAAGGGCGGCTCGGGAGGTCTTATTATCCATATACTGATAAAATGCTCAGGACACCTTCTAAATCTTGATTCCCACTTAAACATTCTTCCTTAAATTCAAGGGAGCGTTTAGAATCGCACCTCATCTCCCCCCTCACCAATCTTGAGAAATACTGAGACGAGGAGGAGGCCACTGAGATTCATGAAGATTACCTGTGGAATAACATGGGGGAAAGCAAGGGCAACCGACTATAGAAAACACTCCCACTGTCCCGTTGAGTCAGGCACCAAATACTGACTATTTCCAACTGACTCCACTTAACAAGCTGGTTCCCTTTATAAGGTGTGGTCATGATGAGGTGAATGAGAAAACTGGGGATGCACAGAGGAGCCGAGAAGCTGGGAGCTGCAGGAACGAAGGACCCGAAGGAGCGCAACGTGCCGGAACGCTGACCCGGTGTGCAGAGCAGGCTGCTGTGTGTTGGAGTTGTGCCTCCTGCAAGCCGGAAGAAGGCAGCTGGGACCCTGCTGGCAGAGTTCTGCGAATGCTTGTTTCTCTGGGACCCTTGCCAGTCTCAGAGATATCTGAGGAGCAGGTTGTGAGATGCCAACCTCAGACTCATCCACAAGGAAGAACCCGCCGGCACTGCGCTGCATGGGGTAAGAAGCAGAGACCCACTGGCGTGGGTGTGGCTGAAGCGGGATAACAGTATTGTGAAAGTGCCAGGCGGCACAGAGCGAAAAACAAGTAAAAAAAAAAAAAGCAAGAGAAAGTGATGTAGCGGAAAGCAGAAATAGTGAAAGTGTGCAAAAGTAGTGCACAAACAAAAAGGACAAAGCAAGCTGAATTGGAAGTGGCCAAGTGGCTCGAAACAAAAGTTGAAAGCAAGTTGAAAGTAAAGTTGGGAAAGTGGCCCAAGAGGAGCAAAGCAGATAGAATAAATAAAAGGTGCAGGCGCACAAACAAAGCAGGAAGGTGCAACAGGCACAAAGATAGTGGCAGAATCAAGATTCACGAGATGTGTAACAGGGTCAGTGTGGTCGCGCCTAGGGAAAGCCAAAAGAAGCCGTTTATGAAAGAACTGTTGAGTAAAGTATATTCCAATAGTGATGTGCGTTTAACAATTGGAACTTTAAGAAAGCAGAGTACAACCTGGTAACAAGTGACTTTGTGTTTAAGAGTTGAAAGGGGCCTGAGCTTGGGAAGGGAACCTCGAGTGGCCGAAGACTTGACATTTGTTTCGGTTATAAAGAGACTTGCAACTTGGGGACGGGAACCCCGAGAAGCTTACAGAAGGTACTGTGATGCATTTTTTTCTATTTATGATATTTTAGAGTTTGACCAAACTGAAACGTGTGGAAAGGAATCCCAGCGAACTTTAGAACTTTAATTACAAGAGGCCTAAGAAGAAGGTCCTACAAACAGCTCTATTGTTTGACGTTTACCAAACCGCACCTGGTAAGAAGATCACCTAGAACCAACCCTGGTTCCCATTTTTGTTGAACCACTATTTTCTTATTTTTCAAAGACTCCCTATCAGATTTTTGCATAGAGTGAGGGAAAGCATAGGTCCAGACACAGACGGACTTTTATTTTGGACTACTATATATCGACAGCCATTAGAAACATCCGTTAAGGGAACTGCCACTTTAGAGTTAGGGCCACTTAGGCATTACACCAACCCCAAAGCTTTAGTAAATTAAGGTTTGCGAACTAAACCCTTTTGAGTCAGTCTCTCTTGATACAATGTCTCACAGTATGTTCCCATGGGCTGAACAATAGAAGAGAGTTATGATTTGTCAATTTCCACTCTTGCTGAACTTCATAGGTTTTGTTGTGGTAAGTTGATTCATCTTAACTCAGTCTTTTGTAACGTTTTTTTCACTGGATTTTAAGGATTTGTGTATGCTTTTTTCTTCTCCATGAGACACTTGCCATGGCCAACGGACCTTGGGTGTGGTGAGGGTAATGGGAAGGAGAGCTTTGGCCAAGGCAAGCCGCCCATACTCTCTCTTTCACCCCTTTCTTTAATTTCCATGATGGCTTCCCCCGGCAAATTTCGACAGTTATACACCCGCGATCACCATGTTGGTGCCATAAGCTGCCAGGATAATCATTCCTGGTGTAACGCCGCATTTTTCGATTACCGCAGTAAAGCACAAATGCTTGGTAATTGAAGTCTTCCCTATCCCCTACTGCTTCTCTCAATGTGCATCCCTCTGTCTCTTTAGGTCCCCTCTTTCCCTGAACTCTGTACATCTCTCTTGACCTTCTCCTATTCAATTTTCATTGCTTTTTCTTGTTTCAAACCTTTTTTTGTCTTTCCATATTCCCACAGAAAGACTAACACCGTCTGACTCAAAACAGGCTCTTGCACCCTCCCTAAACTGGTCACCTAATTGTGGACCCCTTTTAAAACATTTTTTTATTTTATTGCGTTGATATATAATTTTTGCAAAAGAATAAAGTTGGTTTCTTTCCCAACTGCAATAAAATGGTGAGAATATAAGATACATGAAACCACCGTGGAATGTTGCTTGAAAACAAGCATCTATTCCTCTTTTTTTTTTCGAGAGTATTTTGTCCATAAACAACACGACCACTAACACAAGAGCTGTTCTGTCTCCACTTATTAGAGAAGCCAACCATTCCTCTGCGTCAAGCAAGTGAAACTGCTGCATCAGCTGGCCAAGTAGTTTCGTTCTTTTTTCCAGTAAGGCCTGAGCAGTATAGCAGATGATGTTTTGTGGTTTTAACAGTGGGTTCCCCTCAACAGAATAGACACAGGTTTGATTTGGATTTATCTCATGTTGTTGTGATTTTGTTTGTTGGTAAAAGGTTCAAACTTGTTCTAAGGAAATGATCACGGTAGAATCTGTTCGGTAACTTTGTATCCTGGAGGAGCATTTCGTTTTCGTGTTTCAGCTCCTAAATGTGCAGTTGCCTGGTATCGAGATGCACTGGCAAGGGTTAGTATCCAATCAGTCTCTCCTAGTTTGTTTTTTTTACCCTCGTCTGGTTCAGTTTTAGGTTGTCTTCAGTACATTAGATTTCCCTCATTTTCTCTGTTATTTGTTGCCGAAGTTTGTCCTGTTACGTTGGACTCTTCCATTCGTTTTTTATTAATGATGTCCATGATTAGGGGACGAGACGGCAAAAGGCACTTTCGAAACAGTGCTAGGCTATTCAGTCCACCACAGCCTTTAAAGATAGAAGACCAAGCTCCCGCTGTATGGTCGGGATGGGCGTTGACTTCGGAACCCTTAAGACACTTTTCCAAAACAGTCCCTCTAGCAGAGGCCATACCTTATCTGGGATGTTTAGCATCGCATCTGCACCATACATCAGTGAGCGGGCCACTTTTGATTTGCAATAATCGATCCCAGGTAGCATTGAAAAACGGCCACACTTCCTATTCAATGTTAAGGGCTTGGCTAGCCAAGGTCTAGGTTTTCTCTCTGAGGTGTTCTACCATCAAGGTTTCTACTGCATTGTTTTTAAACCAGGTTACCTGTTCGATTGGCGTATGGCCCAGGAACTATTTTAGTTTTCTATGTGTTTATCTCCAAATTGTTCTTGTCAATATCATTTTGGAGATTATTCAACTGTCGCTGAAGCCCCACTGGAGTTCGATCTACGATTATCAGATTGTCAGCAGACTAACAGTAGACTAGTTAGATGGACACACCTCCAATAGTTGGTGATGAGGATCTGATCGCAGCCTGTGGGTGCTTCATATCAGCCGGAAAGAAGTTAAACAAGGCCGGGGCGATTGGGCATCCTTGTTTCACGCCTCTGGCTGTAGGGATTTCAGTCGATAGAAGCCCAGACCGGTTCAGTCGTACTTTCATACTGGTCTGTGAATGTAGTGCTATCATGGGTTCCAAAATGGATTTTGGGCAGTCTTTGGACACAAGTTTTTTCCACAGTCGCTGTTGGTTTACTTGATCGAATGCTTGGTCAAGATCGATGAAAGCCACAAAGATCCTTGGTGTACCCTCACTCACTTTTCCCTTCAAAATGTTAAGTAGCAAGATGTTGTTGTTTTTTTTTTATTGGTTTAACTGATGAATCAACTTTACAATTTATAAAATTCAAAATACAAGGTTTTTCTTAAGTACATACATTCTTATGATTTACAATTTAAAATCCATAAAATTCACAATTCAAAAAATCATAAAAATAGAATTTTGTGTATACACACAATGTATCAGCCTCTTAGTTAATCAGTTTGCACGACTCTATTCAGTTCATTTCAGTGTATATAAAAATTTAAGAACAGCAATTCGATATACGGTCCGATGACCCGTAAAAAGGATTTGCCACAGTTGTTCATAAGTAATTGTTTGATACTCCAATGGCAATTTTCTAAAGTGCAGTGTGCGTAATTCGTATAGCATCGTGCAATCAGTGATCAAGTGCTGCAAAGTTTCTGTGTTCTCCATACTCAAGCAAAATCGACAGACATTTTCACGATTGGAGATCTGCCCACGTCTATTTAAAATGTCTCGTGGGCCATAAATCTCAATCGAAGGAAATGAAGCCTTTGTGACACTGACAGTGATTGGATCAAATATGGTTGTACAGTACTACATTTTTTGTCTAGAAATGGTTATTTTTTATTTTCTTTTTTAAATTTGGTTTTATTGAGCATTTTTCAATCAAACATCAGAACCATTCAAACCCATGGTCAGGACTAATGAACAAAAAACAAAAGATGGGAAACACCCCCCTCCCGTCCAACCCCTCCCACCCCTGTTGTTCAAATGGGACGCCATCACTCTTCCTCCAAATAAACCAGGTGAGAACGTTTGGAATCAGCGGCCGGGAACAAGTTATCTGTAGGCTTCCAGGAACGGCGCCCATTCCATTTTCCTGCCAGGTGAAATGTCCAGTAGGAGGCCAGTATTGTTTTCCATGTCGTACAGGTCCTTGGCCTTTCTTGCCCAAGCGGCCTCTGTTTGGAGAGCTCATAATGCAGGCCCTCGCCGCAAGCAACAGGAAGTGAGTCATGTGGGGCACTCTCTTCAGGTGTTTGTCCTGTAGCCCCAGGCCAAAAAGGACCAACCTCTGGTCCAAGTCCCGGGGGAATCCCTCTATCTTCCTGAGCCACGCCAGGACCTCCTTCCAATATGCTTGCGATTTAGGACAGGCCCACCACATATGCCAATAGTCGGCCTGACTTCCACAGCCTCTCCAGCACATGGGACTTGTCTGGGCAAACATCTTTGAGAGTCTTAGGGGGTCAAACTGCCACCTGTGTAGCAATTTTAATCCGCTGAGATGGACATTTTGTGTGCCAACCTGCACACAGGGCGTGCAACATCATTGGGCCCGTGTCTTTTTCCCCATCTTTTCCGTAGCCCTTCTATTTTGGGCCCTCTCGCGTTGAGGAGCGCGGCATATAGACTTGAGATGAGTCCTTTAGTATGGGCTGATTCACTCAGGATTTTCTCAAAGGGAGTGAGCTCCTGCACAAGTTTCTCCTTCCATTTTTTCGCTGTTGGGTTTCCCTTTAGCTGCAAAAATGTAAACACCTCTAAGGTCCCTATTCGGAGGCCTGCCTCCAGGTCCTGGATATCTATGCATCCCTGGGGTTTTATTAATTGGCCCACTCTTTCGAGCCCTGCTTCATACCATCCCTGTAACCTTCGTGGGTCTATGACATCATATCGGATCGACGGGGCCCAGATGCAGCTCATGGGGGACGGCTAGGTTGTGAGGACCTTCATTTCGCGTTTGTTCCACCATAGACGCAACAGGGAATCCATAGCGAAGTGCTTAATGACACTGTCTGGGAAGGATTTCCTTGGGGCCCATAGCCATTCTCCTAAGGAGCCTGTCTCAATCTTTAGTTTTCGATGGCCATCCACTGTTTTTGCTTGTCTCCCCGAAAATGTGGGACTATGGCCCTGAGCTGAGCTGCTCAATAGTACGCATACATGTCCGGGAGCCCCGTTCCACCCACTTCTTTTGGTTGAGTCAGCGTGGAGTACGATATCCTCTGTTTTTTGAGGATCATTCCCTTCATTTTGTGAAATGAGAACCAAGGACAACGATGGGGAGCATTTGATATTGATATAGCAACTTCGGAAGCACTACCATTTTTATGGCATTGAAACGTCCCAGCCATGAAATTGTCAGTTTGGCCCATCTCTCAAGATCTTTGGCTATTTCTAAGAGCAAGAGGGGTAAGTTGGATTCATAGAGCCCATCTGTAGTCCTTGAGATATTCACTCCCAGGTATCTGAGAGATTGATACACAATCGGCATACCGCTCATGGTAGTGACCGTCCGGTCATGATGTTCTGGGGCTTTGTTGAGTAAGAGCGTAGATGTATCCACGTTGACTTTTATTGCCCGCCCACTGGCCAAATTTTCGGACCGTTTGTAAGATTTTTGGTATGTCGGACTGTGGGCTTGCTAGATATAGGATGATATCATCTGCAAGCATTGCAATTTGTACTCTGCCTCTCCTATGTTTATTCCTCCAATTGCCCTTTCGAGGGGATTGGGTCCTCCGACGTATTCCATATCTATGACATGTAATCACCACAGCTGTGCTGCTTCGGAAACTTTTTTCGGCTCCTGCGTCGATGACGTCGATGCGCCGTCGTCGAAGACCACGTCCGACGTCATCCGATGTGATAAGTAGGACGCACGACGCCCGTAGCCTCAGTTCCGTTTTTTCCGCGAACGTGTTGCCTCGTGAATCGTGGTTAACACCTCGACTCTTTGGAGTTCTGTTCTTCTCGGTTCTTCGAACCTGTTCGTTTTTGTGAAAATCCTTCGTGTGAAGATTTCTTCTAATTAGTCTTCGACCCCGCGTCCGGGCTTCAAGAAGTGCGGGGAGTGTGGGTCCAAGATGTCGGTGACGGACTCGCACGACGCCTGCCTCTGGTGCCTCGGGGAGGCTCACGACACGGATGACTGTATCGACTGCCAGTCGCTCACGTCCAAAGCCTTACGCGAACGTAAGAAGAAGTTGTCGGTAGGTCGGGTGTCCAAGCCCCGGAAGTCGAAGTCTGCGGGGCTTTCGACGGATGATTCGAGAGGTGACTCTCCACGTCATCGTCGGAAGTCTCGTGGGTCTCCTTCTAGGAGTCGGTCTCGCCACTCCTCAGCCGCTTCGAGGCATTCTCGGAAGCGCCGACACCGGTCGTCTTCCAGGTCCTCTTCGGAGGGCTCTGCCCGGCACGTCGCTTACCCCACCAACCGTGCGATGCCGGAGGAATGGGCTTCCTTCGGGAAGAAAATGCTGGCGATTCTCGAGTCGCAGGGTACTAAGCCGTCCGCGCCCCCGAGTGGGGTCATTCGTGAGAGGTCGAGAGACACCACTCACAGAAGTGGTCGGCACGAGTCATGGGAGAGGTCCCGTTCGGACAAGGAGACTCGTTCTCGACGTACCCGTTCCAGGTCCCGGTCCTCGACGCGTTCGAGACCGTGTGCACCTGTGAGGTCTTCGAGGAAGACATCGACGTCTGAGGCGTTGACAGGCTTTCTCGAGGCTCCGGCTCCGAGGAAGTCGTCGAAGGACACGCTCGGGCTCCGGCTTCGAGGGCTGTGTCGACGCCGCCGATGCTGGCGGAGCTGCATCTGACGTCGACGCCGATCCTCTCGGCGCCGATGCCTGTTCTCTCGGCGCCGATTCGCTCGACGCCATCGACGCCTTTCGTGTCGGAGGTACCCCGTGGCACGGGGGAACCCCCTAAGAAGGCTCTGGTTAAGAGCAGGCACTCTCGGGTGCCTTCTTTTCGCCACCTGGAATATATTTCAAAGGCGGATGAGGATTCTGATGGCCTGGTTCCTAGTCAGGTTCCAGATGAAATCGTCTCGGGCCATAGTCAGTTTGACGATTTGAGGCAGTCACTGCATGATAGCAGTGGACTGGACACCTCTCCGGAGGTGGAGTTTTGTAGGCCTGAGCCTGGCTCTCATGCCGATTCCTCGTACCGGTGCCTTATGGCTAGGGTTTCTGAGTACTTGGGATGGTCTGCTCCCCCAGGGGAGTTTGTGCAGGATGATCTAACGGACATCCTTGATGTTGGTCCCCCAACTGACCCGGTACTGCCGTTCCATATGGCTTTACAGAGAAGGGTGGGGGCGGCTTGGACTGCTCCGGAGAGTCTCCCGGCGGTGGGCAGGTCCTTGTCGCGAAAATACCGTCCAGCCAGTAGCGACCCCTGCTACTTGACCAGGCACCCCACTCCGGAGAGTTTGGTGGTGCAGGCGGCCCCGGCAAAGCAGGCGTCGTACCCTACCATCCCTCCTGATAGGGACGACAAACGTTTTGATGGCTGGGCGAAGAAAGTGTTTTCTTCTGGTGGTATGACGCTTCAGGCGGCCAACTCCATTTGTGCCTTGTCTCGTTTCACACACACTGTGGAACTGTGTTGCGTTAGCGGCTGAACATATTCCCGAAGGGGACGAACGGGATGGTTTCCTTGCTATGGTCCAGGATGGTAAGGATGCCATGTGTGAGTCCGTTCAGTCGGGTTTGGACTTAGCTGAATGCGTCAGTAGGTCCATGGCGGCGAGCACCGTGATACGCAGGTTTGCGTGGTTGCGGAAGTCGGGGTTTGCTCCTGATGTGCAGTCCCGGCTCCTCAACACGCCCTTTGACGGTGAACACCTTTTTGGCAGCAAGGCTGACGAGAGCCTTGAGAGGTTGCAGACCTCAAAAGCTGCAGCGAAGTCGTTGGGCGCTGCAGTTCGCCAACATCCGCCTTTTCGTCCTATGGGACAGCAGTGGAGGGGTGGTTCCTTTCGCTATTACTCGTCCTTCAGTAAAGCGAGAGGAGCTGGCAGTCAAAGAGGCCAATGCAGGGGTACCAGAGGTGGACGACAGGGTACCCGTGGTGCCAAGGCCGCTCGGGCAGTTGCCTCTTTGCCCTCAGGTAACGCCGCAGCCGCTCCCACTCAGTCATGAGGCCATGTCCCGCCGGTTGGGGGAAGGCTGGCGCAGCATCTTGTAGAGTGGCAAGCCATTACTTCAGATGTGTGGGTTCTGGAGATCATAACCCACGGGTACTGTCTTCCCTTTCGGCACAGGCCTCGCGACAATCCACCAGGGAACCTCTCTTTGCAGAGTCCGGATCCGCTCCTTGCGCAGGAAATTCAAGCCCTGCTGGAGAAAGGCGCCATAGAACTGGTGCCTGTAGCGGAGAGGAACAAGGGATGGTATTCCCCTTATTTTTTGATTTCGAAGAAAGACTGGGGATTGAGACCCATCATGGACTTGCGCGGTTTGAACAAACTCCTCAGGAAGGAAAAGTTCAAGATGGTTACTCTCAAGTCCTCCAGGCCCTTCAGCTTCAGGACTGGTTGGTGTCACTCGACCTCAAGGATGCTTACTTCCATGTGCCGATCCATCCCAAGCACAAGAAGTACCTGAGGTTCGCGGTTGGCGACTCGCAATTTCAGTTTCGGGTCCTGCCGTTCGGATTGACCTACGCCCCGAGGGTTTTCACCAAGCTCATGGTGGTGGTGGCAGCGCATCTCAGGCAAGGGGGGGGATTCACGTCTACCCCTACCTGGACGATTGGTTGATTAGGGGGAGCTCTCCCGAGCAAGTCCTGGATCATCTGTCCGTCACCTGCCACTCCCTTCACAGGCTGGGCTTCTCCCTCAATTTAAAGAAGTCCCATTTGACGCCAACACAGCGGCTCCAGTACATCGGAGCAGTGCTCGACACTTCCCCGGGGCAGTGTTTTCCTCCCCAGGTGAGGGCTCTTCACATTCAGCAGATGGTGCACAAGTTTCGGCATGCCCAGACGCTCCCAGCGTTAGAGTTCTTGAGGTTGCTCGGCCTCATGGCATCCTGCATTCTTCTGGTGCCAGAGGCTCACCTGCGGATGAGATCTTTGCAGTGGGCACTCAAGACGCAATGGTCGCAGTCCTCCGGCAGGATGTCGGACCCGGTTCAGGTGCCGCCCTCGGTCGCCCGGGACCTTCTGTGGTGGGCCGTCAAAGGCAACTTGATGAAGGGGGCTCCATTTTGGCTTCCCTGGCCGGAGGCGACGATCGTGACGGATGCATCCCTCACGGGATGGGGAGCTCATGCCAACGGGCTGATAGTCAGCGGTCGTTGGTCTCCGTCGGAGTCCAGACTCCATATCAATCTGTTGGATCTGAGGGCCGTCAGGCTAGCCCTGAAGGCTTTTCTGCCGACTGTGCGAGGAAAGAATGTCCTGATCCTGACGGACAACACAGTGGCCATGCACTACCTCAACAAAAAGGGGGGGGGGCAGGGTCACTTCCTCTGTGCAGGGAGGCGATGCAGCTCAAGTTCTGGGCCATCCAGCAGGAAGTTTCGATCTCGGCAGTTCATCTGGCCGGAGACGAAAACGTGACGGCGGACGCTCTGAGCAGGCAGAGCGCGATCTCTCACGAGTGGGAGTTGGCTCAGGAGATTCTCCTGGAGATCTTCGCCCTTTGGGGACCCCTTAAGTGGATCTCTTCGCCTCCAGTGTCAACCGGAAGTGCGAAAGGTTTTGCTCGCGGGAATTTCCTCCAAAAGGAGCCTTAGGAGACGCGTTCGTGGTGGAGTGGTCATTCCCGTTGCTGTACGCGTTTCCTCCAGTCCCCGTCATCCCGCAAGTGCTGCGGAGGTTACGGAAGTTCGGTTTCCGAATGATCCTCATTGCTCCGGCGTGGGCTCGGAGGACGTGGTACCCGGACCTTCTCGACTTATCCATCTGCCCTCCACGTCGACTTCCCTACCGAGACGATCTGCTCTCACGGGAGGGGGGTCAGGTTCTCCATCCAGAGGTCAGATCCCTCAACCTTCACGCTTAGCTTCTGAAAGGCTGAGGTATAAGGATTGGGACCTCCCTGAAGACGTGATGGAGGTGTTGCTTTCGGCCCGAAGGCCAGCAACAAAGTCTCTGTACCGTTGCCGTTGGCGTAAGTTCTGCGACTGGTGCAGAGTTCAGAATGTGGATCCTTTTGCATGTGACATCCCCATGGTTTTGTCCTTTTTACTTTATTTGGCCCACAGGGGCTTATAAGTGGGTACCATTAAAGGCTACCTGGCGGCGCTGTCCATCTTTAAGCGCTCGTCTGAAGAGTGTTCTTACTTTAAAATCCCTTTAATTTCACAGTTTCTGAAAGGGCTCACTAATGTGTTCCCTCCGTCACCTTTCCTGGTGCCCGGTTGGGATTTAAACCTTGTTCTTAAGTTTCTTATGGGTGCTCCGTTTGAGCCTTTACATTCTTGCCCTTTGCGGCTGTTAACTCTGAAAACTGTGTTTTTAGTTGCGGTTACTTCCGCTCGCAGAGTGAGTTAGTTACAGGCACTTTCAGTTAAGCCACCCTTCACTGTATTTCACAAGGACAGGGTTGTCCTTAGCGTTCATCCTTCTTTCCTTCCGAAGGTAGTGACGGAATTTCATTTGGCCCAGAAGGTTGTTCTTCCGGCATTCTATCCTCCTCCGCAACCTGGTAAGGAAGAGGAGAGGCTCCATAGGCTTGATCCTAGGAGAGCTTTAAGCTTTTATGTTTCACGCATGTCCCGGGTCAGAGTGGACGATCAACTCTTTATTGGTTACGCTGGAAAGCGTTTGGGGCAAGCTGTGACGAAACAGACTGTCTCGCTGGATTATTTTGGCCATCTCGGAGTGTTACCGCTTGGCGCGTAAGGACCCACCGGCTGGCTTGCGGGCCCATTCTACCAGGGGTATGGCTGCATCTACTGCCCTGCAGAGGGGTGTTCCTATTCGCAACATCTGCGATGCAGCCACCTGGGCTTCAGTACATACATATGTACGTCACTATTCCCTCGATTCCATCCGAGGACAGGATCTGGCCTTTGGCAAGGTGGTCCTTTGCTCTGCTATTTGATTGGCAATTTTAAATTTTGATTCTAAATTCTTTCACTCCTCCTTGCTCTGGTACTGCTTTGGGAGTCTGTCATAGATATGGAATACGTCGGAGGACCCAATCCCCTCGAAGAACAAGTTACTTTCTTACCTGGTAACGTTCTTTCGATGGGATGGTCCGACAACTTATTCCATATCGCTCCCGCCCTGCCTTCCCCGCTGCAGAATTTCTTTTGCGATTGCAGTTTACGTTCCGCAAGGCTTTGTGTCTGACTGGCAGTTGACTAATGTCACACGTTCTGGGGGAAAAAACTACAACTGAGGCTATGGGCGTCGTGCATTCTACTTATCACATCGGATGACGTCGGAGGAGGTCTTTGACGACGGCGCATCGACGTCATCGACGTCGGACGCAGACAGCGAAAAAAGTTTCCGAAGCAGCACCGCTGTGGTGATTACATGTCAGAGATATGGAATACGTCGTCGGACCATCCCATCGAAAGAACGTTACCAGGTAAGAAAGTAACTTGTTCTTCTCTTCTGATATTGTTGCCTAATGGTTCGATGGACAGGACGTATAAAAGCGGAGAGAGGGGACACCCCTGCCTGGTTCCCCTAGTTAGGACAATCTCCCTTGAGATTGTTGTTCACCACAACCCTTCCCCTTGTTTCCTGTATAGGGCCTGTATCCCTCGTATGAGAGTTTCCCCGAAGCCCATGTTCCTCAGCACAGCCCACATAAACTTCCACTTCACCCTGTCAAATACTTTTTCGGAGTCCATGCTGAGGAGGGCACGGTTTCCTTCGATTCCGCCGGTGTGCTTCATTATATACAGGGTCTTCCTCATCCTGTCTGCTTCCTGCCTGTCCTTTACGAAGCCCACCTTGTCTGGGTGCACCAGGCGGGGCATAATGTCCTCCATGCAGGTGGCAAGAACTCTGGTGTATACTTTCACGTCAGCGTTAAGGAGTGATATTGGGCTGCATGATTTGCAACCTGTAGGGGGGTCCCTTCCTGCCTTGGGGATCACTACTATGTGTGCTGTTAAGAGTGATGGGGGGGCCCGGCCCGTCTCCCTTATGTGGTTGAACAGAGTGGCCATGTGGGAGGAAAGGCTGTCTGCAAAATTTTTGTAGAAACCCATGGTGAATCCATCCTCCCCCGGGACGCCCCCTGGCGTCAGCCTCTTTATAGCTGCTTCAACCTCGTCCACCCTGATGTCTGCTTCCAGTAAGGCACGCTCAGCGTCTTCGAGACGCGTCAAGCCCGCGGCCTCTATGTATTCCTCCATCACTCTACTAGCCCTGCTCCCCTAAGTGGTGTAGAGGTTGCCGTAAAACACTGCAAATTGCTCTGCTATCTCTGCCAACAATTGCACCCACTCCCCCTCCTCTGTTTGAATCTCTTCCACCCACTTGTCTGCTCTTTGGGCCCTAAGCTTGGCAGCCAACATTCTGTCAGCCTTATCTCTCTTTTCATAGAAGGTTTGCTTCAAGAACATCAGCTTTCTATCGACCTCACCCGTCCCCATGGCTCTCGGGTCTTCCCGTTTCCTTT
This sequence comes from Ambystoma mexicanum, assembly GCF_040938575.1. Lineage (NCBI taxonomy): Eukaryota > Metazoa > Chordata > Amphibia > Caudata > Ambystomatidae > Ambystoma > Ambystoma mexicanum. Next base: position 953,518,322 of record NC_090923.1, on the reverse strand, counting down.
TGAGGGTAGCGAGGTGTTCATCCCAGTACACCCCTTGGGCATGCAGTCTCCCTTCTAGTTCTACAATTTCACCCCTTAATTTTTCTTCCAGAATGTTATGCTCCCTCTTGCGTCTCGCCCCCTCTCTCATGATATGGCCCCTCCACGCCACTTTAGCCGCCTCCCACACCGTGTTACAATCCATACATACATGCTCATACGTTTTGTCCCGCCATAGGGTGTCATTACATCTCCACCTGGCTTCTCTGCGACCCATCCCCTCAAGTTCTAGGGTAGTTGTTAGGCAGAAACCTGTGAAGTTCCTTTAGGGACCACTGCAAAAGGCTTAGGACTACAGGTGTTGGCAGTAAATCCAATTGGTAGCAGTCTGTACCACCCAGATTTACCTGGTAGCTGTGGCTGAGCAGCCAGACTTCTCTCAAGAAGAGTTAGACAAGGTACAAAGATACAGTAGCACAAGCAAACACTGACCAGAGCTTTGGTATCAAAGTATATAATTATTTATTTAAAACACACTTGTGAAGATACAATAACACTAATATGGCAAGCATGTTCAAACACTGTCACTATCAATATATATACATCCCTGATTACTTATTGAACAAGTCTTAGTTAAAACACCACTTATTTTCAGACAGAGGTGAGCGCTTAACCTTAGATGGCACTCCAATAAGTTAGTTAAAAAGGCAGAATTAGGAAAATACACAATACCAACACTTTCAGAGAACCAGAGGAAGTCAGAAAGGGCAGAGTCTACTGAGGAGCAAGAAAGTCATAGGCCAGGCCCACTCTTGGAGAGAGCAAGGCGGAATGTGTCCAAGATCACACAGTTGAATAGTACTTTAAAGAGTCGTTGCAGATAGTTCAAAAGGGGTTGGATCAGTTCAGAAAAAGTTAGTTAGCAGGTCCCAAGTCACCCCAGGATAGTGAGTCAAGGATTTACGGGACACCTTGATCAGTCTGTTGCAAGGGAGACCAGGCGGGACACAGTACCTGAAATGGTGAGAAAGCTCCAGCAGGGGCAGTTGTTCCTGGCAGCGGATGCAAGTCGGTGCTTCGTCCAGGGGAAGAGAAGATCTCGACGTGGAGGAAAGCTGGAGGTCGTTGCACTGCCAGGGAAGAAACCAGCCGCAGAGTTTCCCGGTTAAAAGGTACTACCCTTTTATTCGCGGTAGTGGTGAAGCGTGGCTATCCGGCCGCCGGGGTGCTTGGCACGGGCGATTCGACCACGAGACGATCCAGGCAGGCGAAAAGAGGGCGAGCTGGTTATCCCCACCAGTTCAGAGGAAGAAGACTCTCCAGGATGAAGATCTTCTCTGTTGTTGGGAAGTGATGAGACGGTTCAGCAGGGCTCCACCAGTGGTGTCGTCGTTGCAGGTCGGCTCAGCTTCTCCCTCTTCGGATTCTTTGGTCCTGTGGCGACTTCTGAAGTTCCAGTCCCCAAAGCCCTGCTTTTATGCAGAAAACCCACATTCATCAGTCCTAGCTGTCACTCAAACATGCTAAGTGGTGAGCCGGGCGGCTCACCACTGGGCCAATCACACAAGAGTGCGACTTGAGTTGCCGAGGCAACTCAGTCCAGGGTGCCTAAACCCCCCTCCCACACATCCTGTGGTACCCAGACAGAGTGGCACCACTTTTGGAGGCTTCTGTGCAGAAGCCCGCCAAAAAGTGGAATAAAGGGCTCGACTTGGGTTGGAGTTACAGAGGCGAACACAAACACCGTTTTAAAACCGAGTCCTGGCAAAAAAGACCCAACCGGGGAATAAATATTAAATAACCCGGTGGTATCTTTTAACATTGCACCAAAAAGTGGTGCGTTTAAAATGAATGGGAAAATCCCATAGGAAATATTCTGGTGGAATATTTTGCGTGGTAACCACTGCCACCAGCCAGAAACTCGACGAGGGGTGACTGCACAGTGCCCCCTCGAAAAACAGACCCAGGGGCAATCTAATTACCCCTACCAGTATTTCCACAATATGATGGTTTGTACTGGTTCTGTTCACAATTTAAGACTAGTAAAGGCAATGGTGACTTTACATGCCCTGCGAGACAGTAGTCCGTCCCAGGGTATGGAGTCTATGTTTGGGGGTCACTATGAGACCCCTGTGTTACTGCACTGAGGGTGCTGTGTAACACACTTACCAAAAATACACCAAACCCTATGGAGTAAAAGACCCCCATAGCCCATAAAACACATTACAAAGTCAAAGGATATCTCAAATCATGTCTAAGAGTGGGAGAAAGAGTCTCACTCTTATCAGGAGAAGAAAATAAACCCCAAAAATCCAGCAAAGCTGCTGTGGGACTCACTAGGTTTGGGAAATTGGCCTTAACAGAGAATTCTCCCTAACAGTAGTGATAAACATATTGTGGCCAGACCATGCTACTGGGCGTATTATACAATCATGTACCCTGGATTCGCTGTCTGTCGATCAGCAGATAATCTATCCTCGTGAAGGTGTCGTGCACCTCTGATTTAAAGGTGTATCCCCTTTTTTTACCCGGGTTGCAGGACCTCCATACATCTACCAACCCCTCGTCCTCCAACGTGGCCACAAATCTACTAGCCTCCTCCCTCGGGGTGCGCCTGTTAGTTACCCATGTCTGCTGCCTGTCCATTTGGGGATCTGCCCAGGTATTGAAGTCTCCCCCCATTATGCTCAAATCTTCTCCCTTAACCCTGACGGTGGCCAGTGCGACCTCACTGAAGGGGCTGTGACCTTGATTGGGCGTATATATAGCTATTGGCACAATGCGCAAGGCCTCCCATTCACCCCGTATTATTAGGAGTCGCCCTTGCATTGACGGCTCGATTGCCAGGTTCTCAAGCCTAAGCCGCTTACTCGGGACTACCCCCACTTCTACCTTCTTTCTTGCCCCTGATGCCCTAAATGTTTGCCTTAAGCCTGGTCTCCTGTATAAAAAGGATATCTAGCTCTGTTCTTTCAAATTCCCTTACCAGTAGGGCTCTCTTGGTGGGCGAGTTGAGCCCCTTCACGTTTAGTGTTCCGATCCTTATCCCAGGTCTCCTACACAGTGCAACTGTATGCTCTGTTCCCGCTACGCTGGATCCCATACTAATAGATAGAGCTCACAACTGTCCTGCTGATAGTGGCGCTTTCCTGTTCTCCCTGTCTCATGATTTGAGTTGCAGTCCCGTTTAACCCACCCCCCGTAACTTTAACGATAACTAACCCCATAAGCGGAACCACAGCCCTAACTCTGGGCTCAGGTACTCTAGCGTGAGACGCCCTCATAGGATTGAGGGCCTCCTGGGCTGAAACCCTGATCCCCCGTGGGGTGTCACTTGTCTTACCCGTGATCACTTCCCCATCCATCTGATTTTGTGTTCTTCGTTGTGTTTGTGAACTATTTCTGGAGCCCGTGTTTAAATGTCTTGAATAATCCCTTGTCCCCTACCTTATCATGGCGGCTTCAGAGGTGAGACTGGATTTGTTGAAGTATTTCTTTCCCATTTTAGCCTTCTTTGCCTGCGAGGCGTACCTCCTTGCTCCTCCAACTGGGGGGGCCGAGCTGCGTGCGGGCCCCCAGGACAAATGGCACCCACCTGTTCCGTTAGGTTGATCAGGACTTGTTTGGCTTCTTCCGGCGTGGTGACCCTATAGTCTTTCCCTTTATATTCATATGTTAGGTCGAAGGGATGGCCCCAATCTGAAGCGAATTGCCTGCTCTGTGAGCCACATCGTGAGGGGCCTGCAGTCCCTTCTTGCCAGAGTGAGAACTTGAGAGGTCCTTGAATATTTTAATTTTAGAGCCTTGAAATTCAATGTCCTGTTTCTGCTTTGCCTTGACAAGGATTTCTGACTTCTCTTTAAATTTCAGGAATTTAATCATCGAGAGGGGGCCTCCCCCAAAAGCTCTACCCCCCACCGCTGTGGGCTCTTTCAATTGTCACCATTTTTCCTCCCTCGTCCTCGAACAGGTCAATTATTTCCTGAACTTTCCTTTCCACCTGCTGCAGGGTCTCACAGTCCTCCCCTGCAAGTCCCAGGATATGCAGATTAGACCTCCTTTCCCTGTTTTCCATGTCGTCCATCTTACGGACCATTTCCTCCTCTCAATTCAATGTCATTCATTATGGCGCTCAACTTCATCTCCAGGAGATTGACATTAAGCTGGTTATTCTCGAGGTTCTCCACTTTTCCTTCTATTCGGTCCACTTTCCCTCTTATTTCGGTGATTGAGGTCTGGATGTCTGTCCGGAGCGCCTTCATTTTAGCCATGATCCCTGCAATGTTGTCCTTGGTGGCTGCCGCGGCCATAGTCCACTTGCCGTACAGGTCTGATTCACGCTCCTCTTGTTTCGCTCTTCTGTATTGCTGCAGTCTGTTGATGGCCCCCTCTGTCTGGGCGCCCCCTTTGTATTTCACCTACTCCAGGGGAGTTATTGTCACGGTGCTGCGCTAAGTGCTTAGGGGCCGCAGAGTCGGTGTCAGGCGACCTTTCTTTATTGTACCGGGCCCTTCTTCCTTTCTGGCTGCCTCTGCTTTCAGTCGCACTGTTCGCGTGAGCTCCGAGGGAGCTTTGGCCTTGTTGACCGTTGGGTGTTGTGCCTGCAGAGTGTTGGGCAGCACACTTTACTCTGTCACCTGAGCTTGTCCTGTGGGGCCTTCACATTCGCTACCAACTCCTCTCTCACAGGAGGCCTCTATTCTCCTTATGTGGTGCTCTCTGGTTTGCTCTGTCTTGATCCTCAGCCTTTCCCTTTCACCCAGGGGGCTGGGCCCTCCTATACTGTTGCAGCTCACTCACTGCTTGCCGCGAAAGTTCTCGTAGCTTCGGGCGTGTCCGGCACACCAGCCCAGTGCTCTCTGCTCCCCCTTTCCTTGTGCCCCCAGCTTCTCTGGCCCCCCTTAGGGTTCCTGATCTCCATTTCTGTGTCTTGCGCCCTGTTAGGCAGAAACCTGTGCAGTTCCCTCTGGAACCACTGCAAAAGATTTAGGACTACAGGTGTTTGGCAGTAAACCCACTTGGTAGCAGTCTGTACCACACAGATTCACTTGGTAGCTGTGGCTGAGCAGTCAGACTTCCCTCAAGAAGAGTTAGGCAGTATACAGAGTAGTCACGATAGGTCAAGAGAACACAGTAGAACAAGTAAACACTGACCAGAGCTTGGTGTAAAAGAGATATAATTATTTATTTAAAACCACATCTAGAAAAACACACAGGCACTAATAGTAAGCAATTCAAAAACACGCGGTCACTAAAAGATATACACTCCCTTAAAAAGAATAAGCTCCACTTATTTTCAGACAGCGGTGAGCGCTTAACGTAGATGGCACTCTAATAGTTAGTTTTAAAAAGGGAGAGAAAAGCAGAAAACAAGTTGAACAGATCCCAACACTTTTATCAGAACATAACAAGAGAGGAAGGCAAAGTAAAACCGTGAAGTTCGAGTTCAAGAGGCCGGATCCACCTACAGAGGATCCAAATGAAATGTGTCCGAGGCCACACAGTTGCAGTGCACAAAAGTCTTGTAGAGGTTCAAAAAGGAGTTGGACCAAAGAAAGGGACCAGTTAGAGGGTCAAGGCGGCCAGCCCAGTCCAGAAGGTTAAGGGGTTATTATTACCTTGTAGCAATCTTTAGAAAGGGAGGCCTGGCGGACACAGTACCTTAAAGTGGTGAGAACGCTCCAGCGGGGGCAGTTGTTCCTGGCAGCGGGTGCAAGTCGGTGCTTCGTCCGGGGGAAGAGAGGATCTCGTCGTGGGGGAAGACAGGAGTCCGTTGCACTGCCAGGGAAGAAACCAGCCGCGGAGTTTCTCAGGTACAAGGAGATTCGCGGTTCAGTGGTGAGTGGCTATCCGGCTACCGGGGTGCTTGGCACAGGCATTCCAACCACAAACCGGGCTGGGGTGCGAAGAAAGAAAGGTAAACTTGTTGTGCCCACCAGTCAGCAGAAGTAGCCTCTCCAGCTGGGAGATCTTCTCTGTCGTCGGGAAGTGGTGAGTCGGTTCTACAGGGCTCCACCGGTGGTGTCGTCGTGGTAGGTCGGCTCAGCTTCTCCCTCGTCGGATTCTCAGGTCCTGTGGCGACTTCTGAAGTTCCAGTCCCGAAAGCCCTGCTTTTAAGCAGCACAACCCCATTCACTCAGCCTAGCTGTCAATCAAACATGCTAAGTGGTGAGCCGGCCGGCTCACCACTTGGGCCAATCACACAAGAGTGCGACTTGAGTTACCAAGGTAACTCAGTCCAGGGTGCCTAAACCCCCTCCCGCACCCCCTGTGATACCCAGACAGAATGGCACCACTTTTGGAGGCTTCTGTGGAGAAGCCCGCCAAAAAGTGGAACAAAGGGCTCGACTTGGGTTGGAGTCACAGAAGAGAACACAAACGCCATTTTAGAATCGAGTCTTGGCAAAAAATACCAACCAGAGAATTAATAAACCGGCGGTATGTTCGAGGCTATGAGAATTAAATAATTAAAGTTGGCAGCCTCGAACGATGGGAAAATCCCATAGGAAAATATTTGCGGTCGAATATAAAAAGTAGTTTCCACTGCCACCAGCCAAAACTTGATCAGGGGGGGCGGAGACGTGCCCCCTCGACTAACAGACCCCGGGGCAATCGAATTGCCCCAACCAGTACGTCCACAATATAATGGTTTGTACTGGTTTCTGTTAATAATTTGGAACTAGTAAAGCCAATGGTGACTTTACATGCCCTGGGTGACAGTAGTCAGTCCCAGGGTATGGAGTCTATGGTGGGGTGTCACTATGACACCCCTGTGTTACTGCACAGAGGGTGCTGTGTAACACACATAGGAAAAACACATGAGACCCTATGGCGTAAAGGACCCCATAGCCCATAAAACACATTACCAGTCAAAGGAATTCCATTAATCATGTCCAAGAGTGGGATAAAGAGTCTCACTCTTGGCAGGAGGAAAATAACAAAACTCCAGCAAAGCTGCTGGGGGACTCACTAGGTTAGGAAATGCAGCCTAAAGAGAGAATTCTCCCTAACACGCCCCTGCTCAGAGCCTCATCCTTCCGTGTGGGGGCGGCCTTGCGGGTGGGTTGGAAACGTGTGCTTTGCGTCTCCTTTGCCCCTGGTGATCACTCTTGGTACAGTGTCTGGGCCTCCCTCACATCCGGCCCACTCTATTCATTAGGCCCCAAAGTTCATGCTCCCCTGCCGCGGATTTGCACCATCCAGATCCCCCAGCAACGTCCCTTGCCTCAAAACGTGCATGGTACCTCTCCTGGAATGCCCGGAGGTGCAGTGCCATTGGGTCCTTCTAAGCTGGCCAGAAGTCCCATTGCACAGTGCCGACTCGCCGAGGCACTACTTTCTACGGGCTCTCCCTTGGTCTGGCAGCCCCTCTGGCACCGCTCCGTCTCGTGCCTGATTGCGTCTTCCCGCCGTGGGTGTCACGGTTCCCTCGTGGCTTCTCTCCCCTGCGTGCTCTGCCATATGCAGTCCATATGTCTGCTCCTCCTTGCTGGGTTTCTTTAGGGCGCAGGGCTTTGCCTATATTTTGGTCTTTGGATAGGCTCCTTACCGCTGTGTCCGGATTCCTTTATCCCTCGAGGTGCCTGCCCTGAACGGCGACCTCCTTCTGCGCCCTTCACACGATCCGTTCGTTAGCTCCACTCTGACTTTTGTCCCTGCTGGTGTCGCCGCTTTCTCCGGTAATGTATTAGGGTCCTTTAGCTCACCAGCGGGACATTTCGGCAACTGATCTCCAAGATCTGATGCGCAGCTTAGGGTCACCTCTGTCCCCCTCAGCTCCTGTTACTCCTTACCGGGGCAGAGCGCGACTTGGCGCTTCTTGTGTTACAGCCTGGTGGGGGGATGGGTCAACCTCGTATTTTCGGTAATATATCACGTTTTCACTCCCCGGCTCCTCAGCTGCTCGTTCCCCCACGTTTCCGACACACAGATGGTCTTATTCATTCCTTATTCATTCATTCCTTTTTCAATCGGGTAAAGCTCTAAATCATCTCTTGTAGTCCCACGGGACTCGTAGCTGTGCGTCAGGCAGCCTTTGCCATCTGCGCCCCCTGGTGGTCATTATATTTCAGACATTTATCTCTAGTACAAATCCAGTCAAGCTTAGTTTTTGCCTTATTCAGATTCTCTAAGAGTTTGGATCGAAATTTCTCCTTGAGCCAACGTCTGAACGACTAGATCCATCGATTATTTTTATTTTATTATTTTTTTGGGCAAATCTGTGAGTTGATGTAAACATATACTTTGACAATATACTTATCAACATATTTGAGTCTGCTGTCAACACACTTTCGAAACAATTAAATTACTAACCATAAATATCTGCAATATAAGGAAATCAAATCTAATTCATACCGAATCCACACAACTGGGACACAATTTGGCAGACTTAGCATGTGCCTCCATTATCGACCTTCAAGTTTCTGTAATGTCATTTCAGAAAATATAGACTTTGTTTCAGCCCCGTACAGCAATATCGGAGTGAACTTTTGTCTATAAAATGTTATGGCAGGCATGAGTGAGAATTTTCCATATTTTGTTTGAATGGCAAATGATTGAGATATTCCTGTAGATATTTTTATCTCAAGATTCGCAAGATATGGTTTATCATTCTGGGCTTTACTGAGTAGTACGCCCAAATATATATACTGTTGTACAGTCTCCAAAGCTGTGTTCTGTAACAACCAATTTCTAAGTCTTCCGGATCCCTTTTTATTGTTACATATTAGCACTTTCATTTTACTCAGATTAATTGTCAAGAAATTTTGATCAACATAAGATGACCAGGCATCTAAAAGACGCTGAAGACCCTGAGGTGTCTTCAACATCAACACAAGGTCATCAGCATAAAATAATGCTGAAATTTGTTGACCATTCAACTTGGGGGCATCACTGTTAATGTCCCGAAATCCATCACCCATGTCTGATATAAAACAATTAAAGAGGGCTGGGGAAAGTATACATCCCTACCTCAACCCTTGATAAGTTTCAATAAATGGAGTCAAATCGCCCATCATGTAAGTTCTTACTTGTATTTTCTTTTATGTATGGAGGGCCTGGATTAATGCAATAAAGACTTGAAGGGCAGTCCGCTCTTTTCAATTTATCAAATAAAATTCTCTCGAAACTGAATCGAAAGCTGCCTGAAAATCTACAAAGGACATGCAGAGAGGTTGTCCGCCAATAAAATGTTGAATAGCTGTAATAGATAATAAATTGATTGACGTGCCTAGGCCTGCCACAAATCCAGTTTGAAAGGGGTTTTCGATAAGAGTTTGTAATTGCCCACTGATTAAAGTCCCTGAGAATTAATCTAGAAAAAATCTTACCATCAAGAAGGGCAATTGGTCGGTAATTGGCAGGACACTAGCAAATTCACCATGAAGCCAGCCACCAGAGTTACCAGATCCTCCAACACGCTATGCCTTACAGTGCCCAGATTCACCTCTAAAAGAGCCGGCGGCTCGAGCTTCATGGTCCTCGCCGCTCAACTCTGGAAAACCCTGCCCCTGAATATCAAACTGACCAAATCCTTCCAACCATTCAGGAAACTTGCCATTGGATGGTTACTGAACAAAAACCAACCCTAGCTTTATTCAGCCCATGTCTAACTGTATATATTATACATGCATAAAGGTTGCAACTGTATGTTCCAATTACCTCTGACTGTATATACTGTACATAACTTTACAAATGTATCACTGTAACTTTTATTTTGCCTTGTAACCTTTCCTTAAGCGCCCTCTTACCCCCGGGTCTGGAGCGCTATATAAAAAAAATAAACAAACACGACCGATCGCCCTTCTTGAATATGGGGACAATTATTGAATGGCGCCACGAATCGGGGATGTTTCCAGTAGTAAGGACATATCGGAATTTATTATCAAGTATCGTAGCCCACTCTTGAGGATGTTGCTTGAACATGCTATTATGTAGGCCATCAGGGCCGGGGGCTCTCAAATTACTTGATTTCATTATATAATATAAAATATCCTCCTCTTCAACATTCATCTGATACGTGGTACTGGGATTCAGAGGACAGCGCTTCAGTTATCTTGGGACAAGCATACAGATCAGTGTAATATTGGATCCACTGCTCATTTATGACTCCATTAATTTGTACAGGGAATTGTGTATTGTAATTTGCTATATTTAGATATCCCCATATTTGCACTGAATTTTTCTCGAGAGGCTTTTAGCATCGATTCTCCATCTGTTTGATAAAGTTGTCCTTTTCTAGATCGTCGCCAGTTATATTTACATTTTAGGGATCTCAATAAAGCAGGTCTTCCATGTAAACGTCTTAGCTGGACTCTCAATTCTCTTTTCTGTTCCTGTAACTCCAAATCAAATACATGTCTCTTATATTTATGCCCTACATTCGAAGATGAGTGCATTTTAAATAACTGTAGGGCATTAATGTATTTGTCGCTGGCTGTATTAGTATCACCAGGTTTTTCTGCTTGAAATTCAATTATATTTTCATTGAGAAGGTTTAGAGAATCGTTATTCCAGGCAAAACGAGTCCTGGCATTATTCACCTGCAAACACTTAGTATATCAGCTTTGTGTAGTTTGTCCAGCCGTCATATGCAGATGGCATCGTAATGTAAGCATCTCGTGGTCGCTGCGATATTGTTTGATCACTTCAAAGTTCTCAATTTTAGAACAGGTGACAGAATCAACATAAACATAATCTATAATAGATTGACTTTTCCCTCGGCACCAAGTAGAAACAAGAGGCACATCTCCTTCAATGGAGCCATTTAGCGTACATAACTGCCACTTGTCCATGAGGGATGACCATTTTTCATACACTAAATTTTTCTCATTAATGCTAGGTATACATTGCAAGTTCAAATCCCCTACAATGATATTTGTGATCTCAACAGTATCACCTATTACATTAAGCAATTCTTCAAGATCATTAAAGAATCTTTGGTCAGTCAGAGCAGCCGGAAGATTGTAACTTTAGGCCTGCATTATTTTTGGTAACTATCATAAGGCCTGACGTTGGATGGCCTTTTTTCTTAATTAAGGCCGGAATTAAGTTAATATTATGTTAACATTCATGACATCTAGCTAACGTTAATCACCTGTACTCCATTGACCTGGAAGTGTCATAGACTTGCTTATATGATTCAAAGAAAGAAAATGCATATCTTTGTTGAACCTTTGATATTTCGGCCATTCATCAGAATCATTATGCAATCCCTTAGCAGAGGAAGAATTAAATATCGTTGGATCCTGTGCTAACACGAAGCCCAGTCTAAAGAGGTCCATTTTGGCCTTGCATAAAGTTTTCCGCACTACACCCAATCGTATCCACAGTCTCACTGCCGCCAAAACCTCGTTATTTAAGAATTCCACCTGATCAATATCAGATGAGGTGATGTCTTCCAATTGATGTAGTTCGCCAAATATAGCTAAAATGCTAGAACGGCAGGGATCATAGGAAACGAACGGGGCTGGGTGACACTCTATCAATCAATGAAACTGATTTAAGTTTTTGGTTTTAACATGATTGATAGAATTGAGTTCAGAATTGATATGTACTTCTGGACCTTGTACGGGCAGGCAAGTGGCCCCACTTTTGACAGCTTTGCAATCCACAGATTGTTTGTATGCTTGATGTTCTTCCTGAGTAGTCCTGCTTCTTGGAATCTCCATTAATACACCATCATGGATATCAGCAGGGGTATGCTGTTGAACTTTTTTTTACCAATTGGTCTTGAAAATACTTTTTTGTATTTCCGCTCTTCTTTGCGGTAAAAAGGTTTCTCTTAAGACCGTTTCTATGTCATACTCGGCCTTCCTGCCTTGAGATCGAACGTTTTCATTGGAGTTTTTGCCCATCACCAATGGGCTAACCCCACTAAGTCTTTGATCATCTTCAATGGTAGTCACCAAGTCATCCAATGGTTGGTAAATACTTGGCAGATTCTTTTTTAATTTATGAACCTCATTTGTACCACAAACCATGTTTTTGTATTTAGCAAGTGCAGCTGTGCTAGTAATTCCGTTTCAGATTTTCAGAACCTGAATTTTCTGTACAAATTGTCTAACTTGTGATGAGGATACAGGTTTAGTTGCTTTTTCATTTTTAGATTTCTTTTTAGTCACTGTTGTTGGTTTTTTGCATACACCTGATTTTACTTTTCGCATTTTGCAAGTTAAAAATGGAATGTGACACCGTTGGCGGCGAACTCGGCTTATCAGCTTGTGGCGGCATCATATGTGCTTCACGAACTTCCACCGGGCTATCCGTGTTATGAGTTTGTTCTATATTAACGGTTGCATCCGCTCGTATTATATGAGAGATGACGGGCAGTGATGATCGCAAATTTTCAACTGGTTTATCAGCACTCATCAATGAAATATTATGATTTTTCGGTTTGTTGCCTAGAATTATGATCATTATGCGACGTCCTGTCTAGTTCTTCCCTTTCCTTGTAAAACATTCCTCCACTGTACACTCTGCTCAATTTGTTAAGATTGCTTTGTAATTTTACAGTCTAATGTCTCAAACTACTTAATGAAAGATTGAATAGTAGTGTTCATTGCCATTAGTGTTATTTCCAAATAATGTCAACTGCTGAATGCTCGGGGTTAAATACGACAGTACTATCAGGGATGTCAAGAATAGCTACTTCCCTCATTAAGAAGGCATCTGTGGCCGAAGAGTCCTTTATTAAAGATGGTTGATTTAACTTGTGATCGAGAGCTAATGTAACAGCATCTTTCACACTTAATAGCAACACAGAATCTGAGATAGTATCAGTACATACAATAGGAAAAATACAGGATTAACAGTTTCAGAGGGAGTAATAGAACAGTCAGTTTCAGGTGATATAGAAGTAATCTCAGAACGCACTTTACAGAATCTGTGGAAGACTACATTGGCAGGTTTACTTTTTAGAATTTCTGCCGGCTTTTTAACTTTCTTTGCCGAGTGTGTCATAGATGCAGACTTGAATGCACAACCCTTTGAGGAGGCCAACAACCATGGTGCTCAGTGACATTTTTGTTTGCAGGTAGTGTAAATGAGCCTGCATTAACTATGCCAGATGTAATACCACCAAGACAAGGTTAAAAGAGTAACATATATCTTAGTTACGAATAACTACCAACAGTAATATTTGCAAAAACAAAAAGAGAAAAAAGCTTGCACAATGATTGCTACCGCAGACTTCCGAATGGACTTCTGGAATGCGCTGGCGAATGCGCGTGCATCAGGAAGTTATAGGAAGTGAGGTAAGGAAGGAGGAGCATGCAAGGACGGTGTTGCCTGCTACAATGTAGCCAATTCACTTTCAAGTATTCCAACAAATAAGCCAATAGTCACGCCAGTAGTCAAACCCACGCTCTGCAACAGATGGAAATAAAGAAATGTTAGCTTCAGCAACCACATTGTCTTACTCCATGTCCGGGTCCTTGCCACTACAGCAATACTGGCTCAATCCAGCGCTCCTGGGTTTGGCTTCGGCCATTTAATTTCACGCGCGGATACTTCTTTGTCTCTTTCATCATTCAGATACTCGGTCCTCAGGCGTCATGCTCCTCCCTGGCGCATGTCGACTTCCACAGGGTTCAGCAGGTGTCCATCCTGCGACAGGCTCTTCCCAACTTCAGACCCCCCACACCCTCTGCCTACGTTGCCTTGGCCCAGACCACGGTTGGCAAGCTTGTACAGCGTGCAAAGTCCTGTCATCGAGGTCTCTGAAGAACAGACTAGCCAGGTGGAGGGAGCTCTTCCAGAAGTCGCCTCCAGAGGACCTCAATAACTTTGTGAAACATCCATCCAGGTCCATGGTAAGGCCTCTAATTTCCATCACATCCCGCAAGGGAGACTCCTTCCCAAGGACTCGCCCACGCGGGTGCGACCACTCGGGTCCTCGTCCCAGCATCTGTACCGAGGCTGCTCCAGCTACCGGCCTACAGGCCGAGGGATCACTGGATCCTCCCGGTGACAGTGTTGAGGGCCCGGAAAGTTCTTGTACCGGGTCTTCACCCGGGGGGCTCCGTCCTTGTACCGGCATTATGTCTGAGGGGCCACACCCCAGTACTGGCAATATGTCCAAGGGGGCGCCTAAATGCAGCTCTACCGGGCCGAGGGTGTCCCACCTGCCCGGTCTAGGCCCAAGGAGCAGGTTAGGCCTCGCGATCAACACTCAAGAGTCGTGGAGTAGGCTGGGCCCAGCAATCCGGGCCAGACATCGGCACCCGTTCAACGCCATTCCATGAGTTCGGCGAGGAACAAGTGTCAAGACGGAACTGGTCTCAACCAGGTATGTGGCCTACAGCCGATTCTTAATTTGCGCAGGGCAGGTTCCCGCTGTGTCCGTATGGGCCGGGAATGCAGTGGCTCCAGCAGCCTCCCGCTACCCCCCTCTGTATCCCCTACCACATCTCCAGCCTGTGAAGACAGGTTCTTTGAGAGGTTCCTCGGGCTCATGAAGTCTCCTCGGATGGGGGTTATCCTCAGGGATGCCATCAGGGGCATGCTCCCTCCAATGCTTCTGGCATCTCAGGCTCCTCCGCTGTCACCCCTGGCCCCGGCGCAGCCTCTGCCTCATGCCCCCCCAGCCGATTCCTCAGGCGGTTCCGTACCAGCCTCCTCCACAGCCTCTGGCTCTGGTCCCGGTACCCCAGCCTCCGGCTCCCACTACTCCCCCACCTACGCAGAATCCTCTTGACCCACATGATACAGATGAGGAGGAGGAGGACCCTGACACGCCCTTGTCAGCAAAGCCCTTCCACGAACGTCTTGTCGGACTGGCAGAGTTTCTGGGCCTACCTCAACCCGAGGTCGAGCAACCGGCAGAGGGGGTGCTTGCTGAGGTCCTCACGTGACGCCCCTCTGCACTTCCACTGCAGACCGATGTCTCCTTGGCCAAAAAGGGCTGGCTCAAGCCTTACTCTGTCCGGCCAGTCAATCGACACCTGGATGCCAAGTACAGGCAGATGGATGGGGGGGATACACTCTTGCTATCGGCCCATCCTCAGCCACACTCCTCTGTGATCGCTGCAGCATCACTATACTCCAAGCCTCTGTCATCCTCAGCCGCCTCCTCTGTGACGCTTCTAGGCAAGGAGGAGAAGATCTTGTAGGCGTATGAGAAGAAGCTGTATTCCAACACGTCCTTGCATCTTCATCAGGCCAGATGCCATGCTGGCTGCCGCTAACCAAAGGTTATGGTGGGAAATTGCGGACTTCCTCAAGGAACTCCCTACGTAGAGCCAATCACGTTTCAAGGCGGGACTGGCTGAGGCCAAGCTGGTGGCGCAGGACCTCATGGAATCAACTGTGGCCCATATTGACACCTCTGGCCGTGCCATCTGTATCGCCACAGACATGAGAAGGACAGCCTGGCTCTGTGCAATGAAATTCAACCCGGATGTCCAGGAATGCATATTAGACCTGCCGTTCGAGGGGGAGGGGGACCTCTTCTACTCCACCACGGACGAGGAGCTGGACAAAAAGGAAAACCGCTCACAAACGGCCAAGTCTTTATCCATCTTGACTAAGACCAAGCCCAAATCGTACACCCAGTCATAGCAGCGCTCCGCCAAGGGGCGTAAGTACGGAGGGTTCCACGGCTTCCAGGAACGGAGGTCCAGGCAGCCGGACCTCTCACCGACTCCAAATCGGTACAAGCAACAAAAAGTGCGGGTGGGGGTTAGTAAGGGCATTTTCCAGTCCCCCTCCTCCGCAACAGCCCCCGAGGGAAATAAGGCATGACACACCCCTCCGGGTCCACGTGTCTCCAGTCGGGGGAAGGCTTGCTCTACACGCACATTTCTTGCACCAGAATTTCACGGACCCCTGGATCCTCTTCGTAGTATCCACGGGGTAGCGCCTACCCATCCCAGCTTCTCCTCCCTCCTCCCGGCCACTCCCTCAAGTTGGGAAAGTAACTCGAGATCCGGTCGCTCGTAGAGAGCCAGGCCGTGGAGGAAGTCCCCAGCCTCCCAGAGAGGCGTGGGATTTTACTCCAGGATTTTCGTCATTCAGAAAAAGTACCAGCTTGGCCTGAGAGTTGGGCTGGACCTTTCCACCCTCAACCTCTATAAAATGTCAAGATGGTTACGCCAGCCTTTATAGCGGAGACATTGTGTAAGGGAGACTGAATGTGCTCCCTGGATCTGAAGGACGCGTACCTACACGTCACGATTTGACAGCCCCATCGTTCTTTCCTACGGTTCAGGATCATGGGCTACCATTTCCAATACAAGGTCCTTCCTTTTGGCCTCAACTCGGCCCCCAGAGTCTTTACCAGACTCATGAATACTGTGGCTGCCCACCTCAGAGCGCAGGGCCTCCACATCTACCCATACCTTGATGACTGGCTCATCAGGGTTACATCTCCGGAAGCGGTTGACCACTCTTACCATGCCCTTATGAACACAATACACGATCTGGCCTTTTCGCTCAATCTCGAGAAGTCGCAGCTGCAGCCCACTCACTCTGACATTCTTGGGCCTCATCTGGGACACGTTTTCCGAGAGGGTGTTTCTGTCGGAGTACAAGATCTCGGCCATCAGGAGGGCCACCACTCACTTCCTCAGCAGAGAGGTGACCTCGGCCTAATGGTACCAGCATTTCCTGGGTCTCTTGGCGGTGGTACTATTAGCCGTCCCACACACAAGACTGAGTATGAGAAGGATTCAGCTGCACTTCATGGCTTAATGGAACCAGGAGTGAGAATCTCAATCCGAGATGAACGTTCCTCCACCCGGAGCTCACATGGTGGTCAAGTGACTGCAACTTACGGACGGGCAAGCCCTTCCGGCCTCTGACCCTGCAGGTCACCATCACCACGGATTCCTCACTCGAGGGCTGGGGAGCCACCCTGGACGATCTCTCGGTCCACGGCACCTGGACTCGACAGGAGCAGGAATAACACATCAATTGGTTGGAGCTGAACGCCATCTGGCTAGCGCTCGGAGCATTCCTTCCACTTCTCAGGGGCAAGGTTGTCCTCATCCAGACAGACAACTCGACCAGCATATACTATGTCAACAAGCAGGGAGGCACCAGATCCCCTCCATTGTGGAGACTGGCAATCAAAAGGTGGGAGTGGGCCCTGGAAAATGACATCTACCTCACGGCAGTCCACTTTCCTGGGGAATCCAACCTAGAGGCGGACAGGCTCTGCAGGTTCGGAGCGGACAATTACGAGTGGTAGCTAAACGATCTCGTTAATCAGGAGATCTTCAGCAGATGGGGTCTCCCAGGTGGATCTCTTCGCCACCTGGCACAACAGGAAGTGCCCTCAGTTCACCACCTGGCAGGGACAGGGCCCGGCTCCCTGGGCGATACATTTCGGATTCAGTGGAACGGCATGACTGCGTACGCCTTCCCGCCCACTTTGCTGATTCACAGTGATTTGCAAGATCAAGGAATCTTGCCAGCTCAACATAATTCTATTAGCTCCTTGGTGGCCGGCCAGGCCATGGTTCTCGGAGCTGCTCAGCCTCTCTGAGATGCCACCCATTCACCTTCCGACTGGCCCAGCACATCCTATGGTGCAGCAGGGGAGCAGGGTCATCCACACCGTGCCAAAGAAGCTAGCCCTCACAGCGTGCTTCCTGAGCAAGTAACGCTAAGGCACCTCAGCCTCTCCCAGGCTAATCTGGAAATCATACAGGGCGCAAAGAGCAAGGCTACCAGTATAAGAGTAAATGGACCAGGATCTGCCACTGGGCGGACTCCAGGGAAATCGATCCCCCCGGGCATGTACTTTGGGCGACGTGCTCTCCTTCTCAGCGCACCTCGCCCACTCTGGCGTGCAGGTGGACATCTGCTGCACTTACCTCGCAGCCATAGGGGCTTACAGGAACTCGGAGGAGGGGGTCTTCTCCTCCTCCAATTCGATTGTCAAACATTTGACGGGGCTCGCAAGACTCTACCTGCCCATCAAGAGGCCACTCCCCGTGTGGGACCTGAACATAGTCTTGGGCGCCCTGGCGCACAAACCGTTTGAGCCAATGGCGTCTGCGGACATCAGGCTGGTCACCATTAAGACAGCTTTATTAGTGGGCCTCACTTCGGCTCGCGGAGTCAGCGAAATCCAGGCACTGGGCGCCTCAGAACCATATACTACCTTTCACAGGGACAAAGTAGTCCTGCGGGGACACCCAGCATTTCTGCCTAGGGTGCCGTCTGCTTTCCATTTGAATGAGGAAATAGTCCTTCCTACGTTTTTTGCCCATCCTAAGGATGAGGCAGAGAGAGTTCTGCACTGCCTGGATGTCGGGCGTGCCCTGAAATTCTACCTTGACAGAACCAAGGGCTTCGGCAAATCAACACCCTGTTTGTCACTTTCGGAGGTGCAAGAATAGGCCATCAGGCCTCCAACGCCTCCATATCCCGCTGGATGGTCTCGACCATCAAAGAAGCATACGAGGGCTAGCACAAGCCGCTTCCGGCGAACATGCACGCCCACGCAGTCAGGGCCAAGGCAATGGCCATCGCACTCCAGCGCCATGTCCCTTGGCAAGTCATAAGTAGGGCGGCCACTTGGGCCACTCCCTGGGCTTTCTGCAAGCATTACTGTTTGGATGCCGGCTCTAGATCTGATGCAGCTTTCGGACAGGTGGTTCTCAGGAACTTATTTGCTTAAGGAGGGTCTCCTCTCCACCCTGCAGCTACATTCGGTTGTAATCGCCCATGCAGTATGGAGGAAAGGGGATTGGACGTAAGAGTAATTATAAGTTGCTCACCGTAGTGACTAACGTACTCAGTCCTTGGTCCCCTTTCCTCCATACGTCCCACCATCCTCCCCGTAATAATACTGGTGTCATTAGGCAATGTTAAATCTATTGTCACCGCGTCAATGGGGACTGAAGTGTGGCGCCAGAAGGCAGAGTCAGGGCAGCGCATGCTCCCAGGGCTGCACCCCCACACGCCTCTAAATTTAAAGGGGAAGAAGGTTTTTTCCGGTGAAAAAGGTTCTGTCTCTTGTCCCTTGGCATGCAGTAGGTAGGAAAGGGGACTAACAACTAAGAGTACGTTGGTCACTACGGTGAGTAACTTATAATTTCCAACAGAGGGGTGTATTCGACCACAGAGCCCTCTGTTACAAAATCTGTTGTCAGGTCGGCTATTGCTGATTTAGCCATTTTCAGTCGGGTTCCTCCATTGCTTTCTATTACTAAAAGAGACATTTGTTGTCTATCATGTTCTGCTTGCTGCGCACCAGCTCATGTATAGCAAATTGTGGTTGCGGTTTGTCGTGTTCACCACCTTGAACAATGTGACAAAGGGCAAAGAGCTTCTGGATACAAAGATGTAGTTGATTATTGCTAGTTGGTCTTGTCTCCCCAATGTAGCCTGTGGGGGTACATCCCCTTTGGTTTGGCCATTTAGCATATGCATGTCTCTCGAGACCATGAGTGACATCCAAGAAATTCCTCTAGCCGCTGATAAGGATTCCCCTTGGCTCCCGCCTTGTTTGTTCGTCCTTTAGACATCTTGCTTTTAGGTCACCACACAAGATGATGTATGGGGTTTGCTGGATTGTGTATGCATCATCTATCAGACCAGCGATCAAGTCCATGTAAGCCTCATTGGAGGTGGCTTGTGGGTTCCAATATAGAT
Organism: Ambystoma mexicanum; assembly: GCF_040938575.1. NCBI lineage: Eukaryota > Metazoa > Chordata > Amphibia > Caudata > Ambystomatidae > Ambystoma > Ambystoma mexicanum. Next base: position 953,498,741 of record NC_090923.1, on the reverse strand, counting down.
ATATTATTACCTTGATTCTAATCTCCCCTCTGTCCATCTTACTCGATCTCTCTTCTGCCTTTGACACGGTCAACCATGCCATCTTGCTCAATCGACTCTGTGATAACCTGGGTATCACCGATCTGGCCCTCACCTGGCTGACCTCGTTCCTCTTTGATCGACCCTCCCAGGTCCAACTTGGGTCCTTCCTTTCCTCGATCTCACTCTACCTGTGGTGTTCCGCAGGGGTCTTACCTCTCTCTCCGGCTGTTCAACCAATACCTACCACCTCTCTGCCACTGCATTGCCGCTCTCTGCTCCAACTTCCAGTGCTATGCGGATGACACTCGGCTCGTTTTCAGGCTCCTCTCTGCCACCTCTTCTCCTACTCTCATCTCTGACTGTCTGGTATCCCGGAGTGGTGTGCCACCAACGATCTCTGTCTTAATGCCATTAAGATGGGGATTCTCCTCATCAGCACACCTGCACCCTCCTTTCCTGTCACCCTCTGGTCGGCCTCCCTTGGCCCTCTTCCTGCTCCCACCTGTAAGGATCAGAACCTCGGGGTCATCTTCGACTCCAGTCTCCTTTTCTCCTCACATCTCTGATGTCTCTAAGAAGACAAACTACCAACCTCACCACCTCAGAGGTAGTCTTCCTTTCCTCTCCTTCCCCCAGAAGCTCACTGTCTCTAGAGCTCTGGTTCTCTCTAGGCTGGCTTACTGCAACAGCCTCTTTCCAAATCTGCCTGCTTCTACTCTCTGCCCTTTGCAAATCATTCAGAACAGGACTGTGAGACTTGTCCTTGGCCTCAAGCCCAGGGAATCGTATCTCTCCAGCACTGAAATCTCTGAATTGGCTCCCAGTTGCTGCAAGTATTAGGTTCAAGACCCTCTGCATTGTCCACAATACATCCAACTCTCTCTTCGTAAATACCTTCCCACTCAAGCTCTTCGCTCCCCCAACTCCCTCAGGGTTTGTCGCTTCTCGAAGCAATGAGTTAGTGGTAGATCTCTTTCTCCGGCTGGGGCCTCCCTCTGGAGCAGCCTCCCTTCCTCTCTGAAAGTTGAGGAGAACCATCTCCGGTTCCGGAAGCACCTCAAGACCTTCCTCTTTGCTTTTGTCTTCTCTCTTCCTCTCCCCTGCTGATTTCCTGTCTGATACTTTTGGACGTGGATATTCGCTGGCTGCTGCCAACCCCCTTGTTCTTCAGCAAGTAGATTTGAGAAGATTGTGTTTTTAAAGGCAAGGTTACTGTGAGATTTTAACGCTGTTAGTAACCCAGAGGTGTCTCTCCCATTTTGGCCTTTTACTGCTGGGCTTAAGATGGTTACATACCCATCGAGTGTTGGTTTCTCGCTTAGTCAGGTCTCCTGGAAACATAATAGGTCGTAGTCCCCCAGGTTACATCACTCTTTGAAGGCAGATGTTTGAAGCCCCTGGTGTACCGTGAGGCCATCTTTAGGCCTTCAGATAGTCTTGTCGAAAATCCGACTATCAGCGTTTTGCCAGGGAAGGGGGAACGTCTCGGGTGGTTAGGCATATTGCGTTTAGCCAAGGCACCAGGAAGCCACAACCACCTTTCTCCGTTCTGAATCCTTTGAGGGAATGCTGATCTCTCTCGTCTTGGTCTATGGGTCTGTCCGGTAGGATTGTAACTTTTAGATTGAATCTTGGGCCCTGCGGGACACAACCCGTCGCCAGTGGGGTCTTGAAGTGCTTGCGTATCTTTTGGTCTCCTTAGTCCCACTGTCTTGCTGACTTTCGTCTGTTCCTATATCCTCCCTAATTTCAACCTCTTGTTCTAAAGGTTGAGATAGTACGTCTGCAAGAGCTTTTGCCGGAGTTAGATCAAAGCCTAACATTAGCAGGCCTTTGGCGGCGTCTAACCAAATTCTCTCCAGTTTTAATCTGCGTGAAGTGTTGCGTTTGGAATTCAGGGTTTTGGGCCCAGGATAATGGGAATAGTCCACTCCTGATGACCTCAGATCTGTTATTCTTTCCTTGGCGTAAGTTCTTAATCATGTTAAAAAGGGGACACTACTGATGTTGGTGGTGACTTCTTTATTTGAGTTTTTCCATCCAGAGCTCAAACTTTGAAGGGGCGCTCCCGGAGTCCCAGTGTTTCCCTTTTCATTAACTGCGTATGTCCCAGATTTTCCATGCTCCTGTTTATGGCAACATAAGATGTTTTAAGGTCACGGGGATCTTCATGATTTAGTTTCCCCATCACTCTTTCTTTTCTTAGACAGGGTCATGAAGACTGGAGAACCAACCTCCCCAGTGATTGGAGCTGATGTAGATATGTTGGGGCCACTTTTGGTTTGACGCTTTGTAGTTTTACGCCTTGTGTCCACCGAGAGAAGTTCAGACTTGAGTCCTCAATTGAATATAAGGATACATTAATCCGTTCTTGTACCTTTTGGGTTTCTTCATTGTCTTTTACTGATGTTTCGATGATCTCTGCATCACAAGGTCACTATTGGTGGTTTTAGAATTTGCAGGGCTTTGTTCCTAGTCCGTTTTCGAGGGGCGGGTTTGGGAGCTGGGTTCAAGGCTATGTTTACTTGATTTGCCTCAATAGTGGACCTATGAGATTTACTTGGCGAATTGACCTGCTCCAGTGTATGCTCTGTTACCTTGTCTGTCTTCTTTAATTTCTGAGCAAAGATTGAGAAATCTTGATTGGTAGAGCCGTTGAGTTTGGAGTTTGTTTTCTGATTCCGTCTCTGGTAACTTAGACAGCTCGCCTAGAGTTGGTGGTAGTCTGTTATTCACAACTCCTTTTGTTGCTGTCAGGGGACTCGTTTTTGTGTTTTCCTCCTCTTTGCCAGTAAGATCGACTTGATTGTAGGTACACAGTTTGGTTTGTGTAGATTGTGAGCACGTTGTGGGGGAACCACAGAGTTCTGTTAACCTTGGATTTGCTGGATGGGGGATGCATTTCTCCTGTGTTTGTTCCTCTGCTAGTTAGCGGTAATGTATCCTTCCATGAACAGGAGTTTCGAGTGTACCATTGCCATTAATGTGGTATGGTCCTTTAAGGTCTTGTTGATAGCCTTGTAGTGTTCTGTGAATGTGGCTAGAGCAATACTTAAAGATGACATGATTGTTAGGAGGTCTGGCTTGTTTTTATTGTCCAGAACATGATTTCATTTGGGCCTGTTTGCTAGTTTTATGTGTACAGGTGGAAAAGTCCAGCGAGGAGTCTAACTGTGAGTAGAGCTCTGCAGGTCCTGGGATGTCCAAACCTGTGGAGGGTGACGGTCACGGTCAGGGGTACAGCTTTTAGCTACCATAGGCGTGAGCAGCTTTGGTTAGGTGGTGGGTTCAGGCGACTCACCAATGCTTCATCACTGCTGATGGCGTGGCACTAGGCCCCCCGTTTAATTGCTTTATCCGGATTTGCTCCCTTTTCCTTGATCACTAAGCCTGTGACACGTTCCAGCTGCAGATTTCTCAAGAATGTTGGTTTGTAACTTATTACTTTCTGCTGGGGGGCCTCCAGGCGGAATTCATTTCCCCTACTGTTCTCCTATAGTTCAAGCGTAGTTGAGAGCGGGCAGTTTGTTGTGTTTTGTAGAGCTTGCTGCGATAGGTTTTCCCAGTGTTGCATTTTATTGTGGTGGTGGTAGTTCAGTTTGGCTGGGGCAGTGGCTCTTGTTCCTGGAATCAAGGAACCAGTGTCCTTGATCAATCGCCCATTGATGCCGTTACGCTATCCCCCATTCCCTCCAGTATTTCAGCATCGGAAAGTTCGCCTGAGGGGTCGGGTGGTGATTCCTGATTGAAAATAAACTGGAAAATAAACTGTCCTTTTTTAGTCTGGTCGGTTTCCCTTTGGGATTGCCTTGCGTTAGGCTCGTGTCAAATTTGTTGGCTTTGACCCCTTTCCAAGGCTAGGTTTATGATGCAAAGTCGGGGGCAAATCAGAGATCTTAAATGTCTTCCACCGATCCATTTGGCCTTGGTCAGCTGCTGGCTCTGTTGATGTTAGTGTTTTCCTGCAGCACCTTTGGCTTATGGCCCCGGTTCTTTTTGGTTGACGGGAGATTGTGGACCCGCTGTTGAGTCTAGAGTGTCTACGTATGATGCGTCCTCCCCAGTATCAGCTATTGGTACGACTATCACAGGCACCTCAGGATCTCCCTCGTGGGATTTATCGCCGGCATCGGTGAGCAGTCTTTATTCGTCCACAGGATAGGCTCGAGCTCTGTATCCAGGATGTTTGGGTGGTAATGAATCTGGGCCTGACCTTCGACCAGGGTCTGGGAATTCAGTTGGGGCAGGGAGTTTGAATTCTGAGGACTTGGGAGGGCGGTTTGTGGTAAACCTTTCAGGGTTGTTGGGGGTGTAGGAGGTGTAGGAGAGCTAGATGGAGTAGTCCTAGTTTCACCGTTAGTTGCGTCATTTTCCTCGATTGGCTGTTTGTCGTCCCCATCCTCCCGTGGAACCGTCTCCAAGTCATCCCATTGACCGCTTGTGTAGAAGCAGCTAAAGTCGTTATTCCAGGGCTGTAATGAGGCCTTTGCTGACCCCGTCACTGGCTGCTGCCATGCACTGTGCAGGTTTTGGGCAGTCTCTTCGCCAAATACAAACAGTTCCACTAGCTCTGAGGGGTCTGTATCAGTCTGGACCGCTTTTGAAGTTGCTGGGAAATTTGTGACACTAGCAGGGCCTGGAAGGATGGCAAGAGTGAAATTTGGCTACTTGTGAAAATCGAAGGATGGGGGATTGAGGTGGGAGTTGAAGTTAAGGAATTGTTTATTGTAGCAGTTTTAGTTTCTATTACTCCCCTGTGTTGGAAGGCTGGGCTGTCATTACTGCTGCTTGGGGAGGCAAAGGGCCTCCGCCTCTACCTGTTTGGAGCTGCGGAGATTCCGAGTGTCCTGCATCCCTGCACCCATTTTGCCTGTGTAGACTGCGCAGACTGCAGGAAAGTCTTCAACCAACTCCCTAGATTATAAAATCAGAGGGACCAAGATGTACAGTGCAGGACCCTGCGACCCCGTGAAATCACTTGACACTCCACTCCACACTGCTATGGATGTTTTACCCACCCTCAACACCTCACCGTTTCTGACACTGTCAGTGCGCCTCTAGCGTGGTGCAGCCTGCAGTCCCCTCATCACGATCGCATGCGCCAGAAGGGTGTGGATCGGGGTGGGGCTTGAGGAGGTGTGGCAGGGACTAGTTGCTGATGGGATTAGAGTATAGCCGCCCTGAGGGTTGTTAAATGCCTTGGCAGGGCTCCGAAATACAGCCGCACTGAGGATTGTAGAATATCTGCTTATTGTGTGCTGCCAATCAGGGAGGGGGTGTTGTTTTTGCCTACCCTGGTCCCAGTTCCAGCCTCAACAGGATTTGACTGTGCTCAAAGGCACCGAAGCACAGCACGTCCAATGGATCCTCCTCCAGCAGCAGCAGCTCGTCCTACGGTTAGAGGAAAGCACCTGGCACGTGAAGCCGCACGGAACTCTGTCTCTCTCGGTCTCACACACCGATACAGCCGCTTCCAACGTAATTTGTTTTTGCCTCAATCTCTTTAGATATTTTTGGTCCCCTTTAATTCTCCCCACCTCTTTCCCTCCTCGAAATAGAATTTAGACCGCTTTTCTTTTTTTAGCTTCCCTTAGGATTTCCATGGTATCCACTAGCATCCAACAAAAACACAATTGTGGATTTTTATTTCTGGAAATCTGTTTGGCACTTCACCATGGGAGATTTTTGGTTGTGGGGTGTGGCAGCCCATTTTTCAGTTAAAATTTTTAAAACTATGGGAACCATTTAGACCAAAGCAAAAAAAGAATATTTGCGACCCTTCATGCCCAACATGGTTCTTATTTAGCGCAAATCCATTCAGTGGTCTTTGCTGTGTACTTACTCAATGGAAGCACCTTTTTCTCTGTGGGAAATCGGAAATAGACCAAAAAACGTTTTTCTCTTTGACAAATATGCCCCAAATTTTCGAGTGTGTGGTGAGGGGGCTGTGCCAGACTTTCTCTGGAAAAGTTTAGCCAGAGTGTGCAGTGTGTCAAATGTTATCGGCAATAGAAGTGCCGGAAAAGCCAATTTTTATCAGTTTTATGTTAACTATACACAATATTACATTATGATCCATGCACAAACAATAAGAGAAGTAAATCACAAAACCCCTGAAACCGCGATAGTAACCTGGGGAGATAAACGGTGATTAATGCAAGCATAAATTGCTCGGTACAACGTCCTTTGAACGGCAGTAATTTCAACGCCTGGCATTTAAACGTGGAAAGAATGACAAAAAGGGTAAATTAAATTTTTAGAGGGGGTGAGAAAGAAAGGGCAAATAAGGGGCTGGGGGTAGGGAATAGGTAAAAATAATTGGGGTAGGGGTATTTTGTGTGCACCCCCTTTCCACGTTTAAATGCCAGGCGTTGAAATTACTGGAAATTAAATAACATAGAACCAATTGCTCACCTGTTGTGGGACCTAAGCTGACTACTGGCCGCACAAAGAGGCCGCCTCGTTTGAGAAGCTTCTGAAAGAAGAGGAAGTGTCAGCAATCATTGCCATGGCTATCGCCGTCACCAAATCCTCTGGCTTATTACCTAGATATCACAAGTGTGGAGCGCTGCCGTTTCTGTCTCCATGCTGTGTCCTTCCCATATCAGATGTGGAACAGACTATGGCCCGATAGATCCTCTGTTTTAATTCCCTTTAAGACCATTACTGCGGATGGTGGGAGCAAGGAGTTACCTTACTGCCTTGTGTAACCTGGATGTTTAGAAGAACTAGAGACTGTTATCCAATTTTACAACCCATTGTGGTTAGATGTGAATCTGCATATGCTATTTTTGCTGGTTCAGGTTCAACAACCCCTAAGTGATTTGAAGTAAATGACCAGCAACTGACCCGGGACTAGTTGCAACACTAAGTCAGCTGAGAGACCACATATTGATAAATATTCCTGAGATCTCGCAACAGACTGGCCAAAAATAGAGAACTCTAAACCAATCGGGGGAGAATCTCTTGCTGATTCCTTGGTCTGGAAATTACCTTTGCACAACTGTCCACTATCAATAAGCCTACAGTCACCTTGCAAGAAACAGTGTCCACTACCTTTGTCCAAGGATTTCAACCTAAGCTAGAACAGTAGTTGCATGTCAAATAAATGGGTTGGCAGATGAAGCCAGGTGACATCAAGGGAGTGTCTAAAAATGATAATCACTTTTTTTCTCAAATTGTTTTAATTTGTATATATATATTTTCTGGTGGAGCCCCCATTGTTGCTACCCACATGTCAACACCACCCCCAGATTTTATCCCCTGTAGTCTAAAGACTTTGTGCACTACCACGTGGGTGACGGTGAGTCAAGGAGCACCTTGTTCTTAAGGAAAATCTGTGTGAACTTGCTGAGGTTGCGAACTCTATCTTAAGGGTTTTCTGACCCCATTCTTTTTCTTTCATCCTTTCTTCAAGGCATTCTGTATGAAGGACTGCTTCAACGATATTCAGTGCATGCACATTGGTAACACTTTTCTTTGGAGCTCCAAAACTTGTCTACTCTTGGCATAGTTTGTTCCATTATTTTAAGTGGTCCCTCTATACCAGTCAAGGAGACAAAGATATTCATTGCTCTGTCAGCTGCACCCCAATTTCACCTCCACCCTGTACACCTTAACATGAAGGCCTAGGCATCACTCCTGTTCCTGTGGGTTAAAGGGATCTGCACTCACAGGGTTCTTTGTGTTTTTTAATATTAAGATGAAAATGCAAAATAACCAGCAGCAATCAGCAAATATCCCTTATGGAGGAAATATCACTCCTGTTCCTGTGGGTTAAAGGGATCTGCACTCAAAGGGTTCTTTGTGTTTTTTAATATTAAGATGAAAATGCAAAATAACCAGCAGCAATCGGCAAATATCCCTTATGCAGGAAATAATATTACAGCTTTGGTACAAAGGGTACAGGAAAGTTATGATAACCAGGGATGCCACAGAATCTGTAAAGTACCATTTTTAAAAACGCAAAGAGCATGCATACTTAAATCGCAAAGAGCATGCATACTTCAGTTTACCAATAAAAAGGCTCCCATTTTAGTAGATATTCTCCATATCACCATTTTCTTTCTTCGACTGATATGGTCCCTGACCTTTGCATATGTCCGTCCTTCAGGCAACAGACTAAGGGAATCTGAGAACAAAGTCCACTTACATTTTTATAATCTATGAAATCTGCCATCCATTTGTACATAGATTAACTCGGGGATGTTCCCCAAGTATCTGTTTCTGCAAATAAACCTAACAACCACACTAGCAGTAACATTGGAATTCTTTGTCAATGATATCTACAACAGTATCTCTAACAGTTCTGTAGATTTTTTTATTTTGTTGCATCAAAGCGCAGGTCCACAGTAAATGCAGTAAATATGCATTACCACATTAATCGCACTCATCTGGCACATCTGGCATGCGTGTGGAATGCATAATGAATTTCACATTAATCGGCTTATGGCGGTAATTGAGAGAAACCTCATCTGTAAACTAGCATTGTTCCACTCCACATAATGATTTATACTTAAACTATTGTCGCACCTGATATGAGCAGAAAAAGCTTGGTGCACTTGAAAGATATTTGCTATGATATATAATTTCGATAGCAGGTGTGTAGTGGTGGGGAAAGAGATGATATTGGAAACTGAAGTGGTTCACTTGGCAAACTAGCTAAATAAATCCTAAGTGGTGTTTGCAGTCCTAAATAAGGGAACATCATTAAACCGTTGCTCTCTTCTCACGCTACCAGTGAAGAACAATGAAGAAACTCTCAACAAATAAGTCCCCAAACCTTTAGACATCCAATGTCTGATGCAAGTTAAGAAACCGTTTTTTATGTAATTGGGAGATGGTGTTAAAGATGGAAATATTCAGTGAAAAGATCATTTGTAAACTGCTATATTTAACAATTCCAGATAGTGTGACATGTTAGAATCTGACCCAAGCTATATTTCACTCATACTGGATGGCTGGGCTTGCAGCATGAAGCAGCAAATGCTGTAACTTTCTCAGTGTGGCTGTGTAAGACTTCTTTAACATTATGCCACAATGTGGCATACTGAGCTTGAACTACATAAAAGCATTGTACTAAATCAGGCACTACCAATCCTCCAATTTTCTTCTTGGCATACCCAGTGCAATACGCGGCACCACATCAACCCATGCACTCCAAGTTATGAACTGGTTTAGCCTTTTAGAATAAGTAACTAGTGGCAATACAGGCAAATTCTGATACACAAAGTATTTTCTGGACTCCAATGATTTTAAGAGATATCCGACCCATCATAGAGATGGGAAGTTTAATCCCTCTTTCGGCCATCTTTTCAAAGGTTTGTAAGGTATAAAATCATTTTCCAACATCGGTGTTCTCACACTTGCAGTCGCCACTATCCCTATGCATTGTACACACCCCACTGGACCTTTTTATTTTTAAAATACTAGAGGAGCCAGCGCGGACGGCATCGCTTCCTGAGAGCTCCGACTGGCCCAATGCTCTGTAATGATGCACGCCGGGCTGCGGCCCCGTTATACGCTGAATTCGAAGGGTAGGGGATCAGAGGTGGTCCTGCAGTTATTGCTACAGGAGATTCCTGAATTGAAGCTGTTTTAGCAGACTTTTCACAGGTTCGATCAGGAGGACCCCGGCTCCCAAAATGGCCGCCGTACTATGCAGCCGCAAGGAAGCGCTGACACAATGAAGAGTGTCGGGCGCCGTTGCAAGCACGCCAGAGCCGCGTTGCACCACCTCACCTCACCTGAAATGAACATCGCCGACGGGAAGACTGACCCACGAGAGCACTGACCTCCCGCGGTGCAAGGGCATCGAGGACGCGGGCTATATGGAGGCTCGCAGCAAGAAGCCGCCTGGACCTTGCCCGGCACCCAGCAGAGATCGACCGCGCCTCGGACTGCGGAGGCGCGGTGGAGAGGCAGCAAGGTGGGAGGTCGCTCCAAGCCCTGCGCCGGGCAGGGGGCAATTAATAGCCAGCCAGCGAGGGCGGGGAGCCCAACAGCCAGCCAGCAGCGGGGCGCGGGCTCCGGCCGGGACACCTGAGGCAGCGGGGCTCTCGCGGCCCCTCCCACAAGGCGGAGGGAGAGCAACCACCATGGCGGATCGTCCCGGTCCGGTGTCTTGATACGTGCCCCGGCCCCCCCCCCTAACAGCCAGCAGCCAACGCCGACAGACTGGGAGCTTCTCTCCCCGCATCGAGGGGGCCCGCGCAGCACAGAGGTTGCAGCCCAGAGGGACGAAACCAGCATCCGGTGAAGGCACACCGGCCAGAGAGGGGATCCTGAGCCGGGAGGCACTGCCAGTGACCACCAGGCATAGCAGCTGCCCGGAAATGAGCAGGTGAGGAGCAGGGAGGGGAAGACAACCGGCCCGGCTCCGGAAAGACAGCTGGGGGCTGCAATCACAACCCAAGCACCCTTAACTCGAGCCCCAGTCAGCCCTGAAATCAACCCTAGGGGGCCCACCACGAGCCCGGCGGCGTGGCTGGGACAGGAGGCTCCCAGTCAGTGTGGAGGCCTGAGGCGTGCCGGCAATAAGCCATCGGGAGGCTAAAGAAAGCCAATCCAGCCATCGGGGTACCCAGCATTCTAAAGCAAATGTCTAAAAGTGGGAAGGCCACTAAGCAAGGGGATATCTCTGCCCTCTTGGCCAACGCAACCATGGATAAGGCCAGAAAGATCGTCCCTCCAACGGAGCCACCTGACAACAGCGAGCCTGCACTAGTTGAGTCAGGGTCCAGCCCATCACAAGCAGCCACCAAGGCCGACCTCCAGGACCTATTATCAGCTTTAACCAGGGAAATTCAAAAGGGGACCGAAGAGGTTACTAAGAAAATCAATGCCTTGGACAAAAGGATGGGTGAAGTGGAACACTGAACTGCCGGCTGGAATCTGAAGTCTGCGAGCAAAAATTTGAAAGCGAGCGGGACAGAGATAGAATCTCCGCCCTCGAAACCAGATGCAATGCTCTTGAAGCCAAACAAGAGGATTTAGAAAATCGCTGGCGGAAGAACATTCGCATTAGAGGGGTCCCCACCTCGATCGCAGACGCAGACTTGACAGCCTACGTGACGGAGCTCTTCTGCTTTATCACCACCCTCCCTGATAATTCGCCTCTGGAGCTGGATCGGGTGCATAGGACAAGCCCTAGGAGAGCATCTAAATTCCGCCCGGATGTGCTGGCTAGAATAAATTTCTTTCAAGTAAAGGAAGATATAATGCATGAAGCAAGGCAGCTGCAGCAGATCACCTTCCGGGGTTCGACCCATATCTTTATATCAGTACCTGGCGAATTTGACCCTACAGAAACGGAAATTGCTGCAACCTCTGACGGAATGGCTGCGCGAGAAGAAAACTCCATACCAGTGGGGTTTCCCCACCTTAGTTAAATTCAAGTGGGAAGGGTCCCAGAGGCAAATCCATACAATGAAAGAAGCGGAAAAGCTCATGGGACATAAAAGGGGAGAGGAGGAATCCTAGCCTGAAGAAACGGCTAATACCCACTCAGTGGTCAACAGGGGAGGGGATTGGACGAAAACTAACAGAAGGCAGAGACCTAGGGCCCCCCCCCCCCGAAGAAAGACAGCGACTGGGGCTAAGGGTTTTCCGCAGAAGGATCGAGTAATCCCCGTCCTCAAGCGGCAGGCTCACTTCACTCGGCAAAGCAGGAGAGGTGGGGCAAAAACAGGAAATTTATACTCGCTCAGGTGAAGGATGGAAGAGTACTACCGGAACCTGAGCACTTCGTAATTCAAGGGCCCAGTTGGCCAGTAACGGGAGCATTGGTGCCACTAGTTCCCCAGTGACGGTAGGATGGTGTTTCTCCAACTAGTTCACCGTTGGGAGGGGGGGGTGAGGGGGTAAATTGGGACTCTTCTGGGACAAATTCAACACAGCGGACATCACCCGTGGTAAGTGGCATGCTTCGAATCAACACGACAAGGTGCAGCATTCAGCTGAGAACGGGTTCTGTTTTGGGACACACACAGTTTTGGTGTTGCAACCCCGCAGACCAGAACAGAGCTCAATATATAGCACAAAAGCTACAGGGAACAGTGGATTATGGCTGAGCGAAATACGCATCCTATCTTGGAACGTGCAAGGCATGAACTCACCAAGAAAACGCCGCTCAGTGGAACATCGGCTGGAGCAACTAGAGGGAGACATTGTACTATTGCAGGAAACCCACTTATTACAGGGGGACGAACGTCACATCAGATTTAAGCGATTCAAAACTGCCTACTTTGCTACCGCAGCGGTGAAAGAAAGAGGGGTAGCGATATTGCTAAGCGACAAAGTCCCACTCTCGCAAATCACAGTACGAGAGATCCAGACGGTCGCTTCCTCTTGCTCAAGGGCTGGTTTGAACTTCCCATCACTATCATGACAGTTTATAGCCCCAATACAGCTCAAAACAAGTTCATCAAAGACCTCATTCCAATTATCTCAGCATTCCGTGAAGGCCACCTGTTTATCGGGGGGGATTTTAACGCAACGCCAAACCCGCAAGCGGACAAAACTCTTCCCCCCACATCGGCGGATATTACGCATGCTCTTTCTCTAGCCGAACTGTTCAGAGAGACTGAAACTGTGGACGCATGGAGGCTGTTTAATGGGGATTCCAGAGACTACACGCATTTCTCCAATGTCCACAAAGGCTACTCGAGAAAAGACCTTATGTTGCTGTCCGGAACGCTATTCCCGTGCCTAAACAACGCAGAAATACACACATGTATGATCGCGGACCATGCTCCAGTCTCCATGAACTTAGCGATATCAGGCCAAAGAAATCATACCCGGCGGTACTGGAAACTTAATGATTCCTTGCTGCTGGATGAAGCTATCAGGTCTGAAGTACAAGACACGATAACGAACTATTTTAAAGAGAACACCACAGAAACAGCCCCTATGAATATCATCTGGGATGCAATGAAGGCTGTGCCCAGGGGAACCTTGATAAGCGCAGGAGCGGAACAAAGAAGAGTATCGAATATAGCCATGGCCAAGCTGGAAAAAGATGTGTCTCAATGGGAAGCGGAACTGAAAGCACGTTATACTAGGAAGGCCGAAAGGTCCCTGCGAAAGGCTAAACTAGCGCTAGAAATGCATTGCATGTATCGCACGGCTAAGTCTCTGGCATATACAAAACAGTTCTATTACAGCAAGGGGAATAAAGCAAACAAAGGCCTGGTGCAGAAACTGCAGAAAATGCATAAGCGAAACAACATCGCACAGATACGGGGAGAAGATGGGAAGCTACACTATTCCGACACAGGGAAAATCAAGGTCTATTATGTCCGGTGAGCCCACGGCCCTAGACAAGTTGCCGGAATTCTTGAATGCCATACCCCCTCAATACACACCCCTGCTGGAAGGTCTGCAAGAGCCCATTGAGATCGAGGAAATCATAGAAGCGATCAAATCCTTCAAATCTACCGCCCCTCGGCCGGATGGCCTCACGGCAATCTTTTACAAAAAATATGCTAGAATTCTAGCTCCCCAAATGGATAGCCTGTTTAACTCCTTTCTGTCCACAGGCTCTGTCACAGATTCAATGGCTGAGTCAACCACTATCTTACTACACAAAACTGGGAAGGATCCCGAATCTCCCGACTCCTGTCGCCCAATATCTCTCTTGAACAACGACAGCAAGATATTCACTAAAGTATTGGCTAAACGACTGGGGGTGGTCCTGCCAGCTCTAATTGATCGAGACCAAACAGGATTCATACCGGGTAGAAGCACACATGACAACATTAGAAGAACAATAAATGTAATTGAAAGCGCCTGGAAAATGAGGGTTGGGATGGCCGTGATTTCACTGGATCCCCATAAGGCTTTGGACCGGGTGGATTGGGGCTACATTAGGGCGGTCTTAGAACACTTCGGTTTTGGCACCAATTTTGTCACATGGGTGATGGCCGGCTATCAAAGACCCACGACACAGCTGCGGATTAATGGAATCAGGTCTGAACACATACATATAGCTAGAGGTACCAGGCAGGGATGACCTCTTTCTGCCCTGATTTTTGCCCTGTTGATGGAACCCTTTGTGGCCAGAATCAGACAAAATGTGAGCATTAGAGGGATATCAATAGGAGACCACAAGTATAAAATCGCCTTATATGCAGATGTGTTAATTTACGCATCATTAGAAAAATCCCTAGGAGCACTGTGGGAAGAAACTGAAGTGTTTGGGGCCCTGTCAGGATTCCAGGTAAACCGGGCGAAATCCGTTGCCTTGGGCATTAATCTTACCACACAGGAAAAATAAGCACTAGCCCCCTTATTATCTATCCCATGGGCCAAAGGGACGATTGAATATCTTGGGGTCCAAATCACAAAGGACCCGTCGCGGCTGTACTCTAGCAATATCCCGCAACTCATTCAAGGCTTACAGGAAGACCTTAAGAGGTAGAAGCAACAGGAGATTTCGTGGTTTGGGCAAATCACAGCCATCAAGATGAATTTAATTCCCAGATGGTTTTACCATGGTACAGCATTACCTATACAGATCCCGGGCCCCGCCTTAAAAGCCCTGCAAAAGAAAATATTAGACTTCGTCTGGCGGGGGGGGGGGGGGGCCTAGAATTAACAAACGAATCATGCTAAGGGGGAAAACGCAGGGAGGGTTGGGAGTCCCAGACCTAGCTAGATACTCCTTAGCTTCCCAACTATCGCACGCATTCTCCTGGGTGCAAGAATCAGATCTACCGAAATGGAGGCAAATAGAAGAATACTGGTGTCCTGTCCCATTGTCAAGTCTTCCGCATTTACCAAACATAAGGCCGCACACAAATAGCGGCCCCTTAGCAGCCACAGTGGTCATGGCAGATTGCTGAAAAACTGCATCCCGTTGTTGGGGGGGGGGGGGGTGCGGGGTACTATGGGACCGCTGACCCCCATTTGGAACAATCCCAACTTCTCGCTGGGTAGGTGCCCAAGAGAGTTCCAGGCCTGGATAGAGGGTGGTTTAAGTAAAACAAGCGATTTCCCGGAAGAGGGTTCTCACATTACATTGGAGAGATGTAAAGTGAAATTCGGGGTGGGGGAACAGGAGAGATTCCATTATGCTCAGATCAGGCACTGGGTGTCGAACAAACGAATCCGAGAGAAATGTGCCAGGGAGCTGACGGCTCTGGAACTTTCTTTAAATACAACAACTACCAGGGTTAGAGTCTCCACTATAGACTTTTAGACTGGTCGGACTCGTAGAAAAAAGAAAGATACATGCTGGAGTGGGAAAAGGATCTAGGCCGCGAAATAGGGATTGAAAAGTGGGGGAAAGTCTGGGCGAGACTGCACAAAAGCTCGCAATGCGTTACAAATAGAGAAGGGGGATATAAATTATGTTACAGATATTACCTGACCCCAGTTCAAATTCAGAAAGCCACTCCAAGTGCTCCTGGTTCCTGCTGGCGGGGCTGTCCTGTACCCGGAACTTTGTTCCACTTGGTCTGGACCTGTCCTAAGGCAGAAAGTTTCTGGAGAGCAATATTAACGCACATCAAAGATATCACTGGGCTATCTATTCCCTGGGATCCAGGCATTATCCCTTTGGGGGAGACAGGAAACGGCGCATACCCTCTGTCAGAGCAAATATCCAACCTCTGCACACACCTGCTCCTGGCAGCGAAAATCACTATGGCCAAATTATGGATAGATGAAGGGGGACCCTCAATAGCGTTACGGTGGTTCAAATGCTGGGAGATAGCCGTAGCAGAGAAAATTGGGGCGATCCGAGCAGGCGCCCTGAGCAAAACATTGACCACTTGGGACCCATTTTTGGATTATGCAGCAAAATTCCCAACTCTCACCAGGAGGCCCCCTCTGACCCGATGGCTCCAATGCAGCCCGCTATACTGATCAAGGCTCCACATCCACGCACAAGGAAAGCGGATAGCGGAGAAACTGGTCACAGAATGGGAGGGGTTGGACTCAAAGTTGTTCCCCGCAGTGGTAGAAGGGCATTTACGGTTCCCACAACCGGCAAATTCTATGGGAAGCATGTCATGTTGATGTTGTTTAATGCATTAATATGATGTCTGTGTTGAGTTGGTAAAATTCAATAAAATGTTGTTTTAAAAAAGAAAAAATATACTAGATTTCCCCTCTCCGTGTATATCGCCAGTGTGAGTGGCAACAGCTCTGACTTGGTCCAATTAATCCAAAGTCTATTGAACTCTCCATATAATGTGATGTGCATCATTAGAGGCGTATGTTAACATCTGGGTCATTTACATATAACCTTTCTGCATAAATCGATATGTTCTAATGGATCATGTTCTCCCACGTATTCCTCATCTTTGATATATCTGAGGTCCTGCTTGCATCTTCGGAAACCTTTCGACAGCAGAGGACACTGTGTGTCGACTCGTCGTCCTTCAGAGACTTCCATCCCGCTCTCGGATCCGACGTCGACGCTGGTATAAGTAGCCCCAGCGCTCTCTTCATTTTACCAAACTCAAATAATGCTTTTCATGGGCCTTTTTTCTATTTCTTGCTTTCTTCACAAATTCAATATTTAGGTTCTCGCTCCAGCCACACATACGTCTACTGGGATTTCCTCAAGACTCACCCGTCTGGTGCAGTGCTGGCAAGGAAACTCTCTACAGCTCTCGTCGTCGAGGTCAGGGTCTTCCTGCCTGCCCCTCTGACACCTGGGCTTTCTTTCTTGAGCCCAGGGGGGACGAGCCCACCAGGGGACACAGCCAGCAGGCTGCAGACAGTCTTCTCTGGTCCTCGGAAGACACAGCTCCCCTGACAGTTCCTTCTGTTCTCTCCTGGTCCTATCTGCAGTTTCTGCTCGCTCAGTGTGTGCTATCGTGCTCTGCCTTTTATCTGTGTGGTGACGTTTAATGGAAGTCAGATGTGAGTAAGTGTTAATAATTGCCTGACCCTGCCTGATCTCATTATTGGGACAAGATGGAGACTGCCTGTATGAATACATTGCCCATTGACTCCCATGGGCAATCCTCAAGACTCCCATCTGCCTCTTCTTCGTCCCAGTGTTACTCAGGATTGGGGAGGGGGAGAGTTGGTGTGAACTTGAATGCTCCCAAATGGTAGAAAAGGGGGGGGTGATGGGAATTACAAAAGGGCTGACTATCGCATCTCCCCTTTGCACATTCTTCCCCGAATTCTCCACTCAGTTGGTTGTCCCTTTTTTATTCTGCCTCCAGAATCTGCATTTGAGAGAGACCGTATTTCTTGGGCCGTAATGTAGTAGAACCCTGGGGAACAAGGTGGGAAAAATCGCTGGGTTTTTCACAAAAGACGGAGGCAAATATCCCACTGTCTGCATCAAGTGTTGAGATTGGGTGGTAGCTTTTAGGTTATGATTTGGGGCCCATTTTGTAGATTGGTATTACATGAGCCATCGGCCAAGTCAGGGGATATCGACCTGTTGTCACTATTCCCATAAATAAAAAGGAAAGCATAATCACCCAGACTATCGGGTCACCCTTAAACAGCCGATTACCTAAACTTATTTGGACCTGGCGCACGTGAATTACTTGAACTAGTGATTCATTCCTGAATCGTATCTTGATCAAAGAGAGATTCATGGGGGAATTCATGCTTCCCCTTCCTCTGTACCCGTGGGAGGATAATTAAATTCTTGTGGCAGGTCCATTAGAGAGTATAGTTCCTCAAAGTGACAGACCCATTCAGTCTCGGGTACTGCATTTATCTGTTTTACAATAAAGCCCTTGCCCAGAGAATTAATCGTGGACCAAAAGCTTCCACTTTCACTATTCTTTAAGATGTTTAACATTGACACTGCTTCCCTTTGTAACAAACGAGTCCTCTGCTGCTTGCTGCAGTTTTTGAATCTAGACCTGGTCTTTTGAATTGCTAGCAACCTTTCTCGGGCCTTCTGGCTGTATATCACGAGCTGCTCTAATATCTGCCTTCATGGATTATTTCTCCCTAGCTACAATCGGGTCAAAAGTGTGTTTATATTTTCCTGATTTCTCTCTGGTGGATTTATGTAATTTATTCCTACCAGCCGCGCCCAGTAAGGACTGATCGATGAAAGTCCCAAAATGATATACACTCAACGTATACAGTTTCCAATCATATGGGATTTCGGCTACGATTGTGTTCAAATTAGCATTAAATATTTCGTATTGTCTGGCTGTCAGACAATTCTGTTACCAGCCGGGGTCACGGTCAGATTGGTAGACACTCTCCCCTTGTTCCCAATTGGACCCATTTTAAATCCTGAAACCAACGTAATATGGTCACTCCAGTCACTGTGGTATATTCCAAAATACACACCATTATCAACAAGCATTGAGTCGATAAACATGTAATCGAGCAATGAGGAACTGTCTCCTCTCTTCCATGTTGGACCATGCATCAAATCCCTCTCAATGGCACCATTCAACGTATGAAGCCCCAAAGCCACAAAGCAGGAGGACCACAACATTCCCTGTAACTGTTATTAGTTATCCCAAGTCAAACAGGCACCCCAAATGTATAGACTACTCATCAGCTAAGGGGAAGGAAGAATACAGATCGTCAGCCAATAGGTTTGAGCCAAACCCATTGTTAATCACCCAGTCAATAATGGTGGTTGACAATGATTCTAGAAATATACTTAAAGGGTAAATGTCCCCATGCCAGTAGATGTTAACTAGCAAGATCGTTCTAGGGCAGGCGTATGTATTTTATTTATGGTGCATTTGTAAGGTGCTTATACAACAAGTAAATTGTGTTTCAAAGCGCCCACGGGGCAACAGGGAGGGAACATGGGAATGAAAATCAATTAAAACAATTAAAGATAGAGGCGGACCTACTAGGCCTTGTGAGCATTCAGAATGTGCAAGTGCAGAGAAGGGATGAAGCAGTGGGCGGGGGGGGTGGTGTGCAAGTGCCAGGAGGGAAGTGCTAAGGAGTGAGAAGCTGTTAGTGTCTGGGTGCGGGATCAGCTGTCAATAAATAAGTGCAGGCTTGCAGTGGCAAGGCAAGTGGGTGCCAAGGCAGGTGCCAGGAGCACTGAAGGCGATTGGCTGTGGGAAGCCAGGGCCACAAAGTGCCCTGGTCACCAATCTCAGCAACTGTGGGATTAACAGAGGAGGGAGGAAGGGAAGGAGGTGAAAAGGAAAGTCTTGAGGAGCTTCCAGAATTTGAGGAGATCCGGCTGAAGGGGGAGGCTGTTGAGGAAAGAGATCGGCCCAAGCTCTGTTTAGCAAAGCGCTTGACACACAGAGAGTTGGTGCCGGAGGTACGTAAAGATCTGGAGGGAGAGTATTTAGTGAGAGCAAGTTGTAGACAGCGTGGTCCCCGACCCCAGACATCCTTATGGATGATGCAGAGGGATTTGAATTTGATCCTTGCAGAAACCAAGAGCCATTGGAGAGTGCTTGGGGCTGGAGAGATGTGGTCCCTTGGCTTGAGGCCAAGGAGAAGTCTCAAAGCCCTATTCTGAATTAGTTGGAAGGGCTGTATAGAAGAAGAGGGTAGATTAAGGAAGAGGCTATTGCAGTAGTCTAGCCTGGAGAGAACCAGAGCTCTAGAAACATTGAGCTTCTGGGGGAAAGGGAGAATTCCTTTTGAAGAGGTAGAGTTGAAAGTGGGCCTTCTTGGCACCATCCTGAATGTAAGGGATGAAGGAAAGGGAGGAGTTGAAGATGACTGCAAGGTTTCCGGCTTCAGATAGAGAAGGGGGAGAGCCCATAGAAGATGGCCAGAGTGAGGGGAAGAGAGAGCAGGAGTCCCAGTAGGAAGGATCTCAGTCTTGCTGGCATTGAGGCAGAGATCATTGGAAGTGCCCCAGGACTGGATGGCAGATGGACAGTCGGGAATGATGGAAGAAGTAAGGAGAGGCTCGGAGGGAAGTTCGAAGAAGAGTTGTCATCTGCGTAACACTGGAATTTAGGGGAATAGGTGGAAATGAGTTGTGCCAATGGAGCAAGATGGGTGTTAAAGAGACAGGAAGAGAGGTTGGAGCCCTGGGGGACAGAGCAGGTGGAGATAGATGTAGGACAGGCGAAGGAGCCCAGAATATCCTGCGACAGATGGTCAATGAGGAAGGCGGTCAGCAAGTCCAGTGCCTGCTCCGAGATACCCAGGGTATCATGGAGCCGTTTTATGAGGATGGAGTGGTTGACCGTATCAAATGCAGAGGAGAGATCAATTCCTCACGGGTGTCCAGAAGAGCTGTTTCCGTGGATTTTTCAGGAGGGGCGCACAAGGGAGTGCTTGAGGGAGGAGGGGAAGATCCATTAGCTGAACAGTGGTTGCAGAAATCAGCAAGTGCCGGGGCAAGAGAGCTAATATTGTCCTTAATGGTTCTGGGGGAGCAGGGGGAAACCTATTTGGAGGAGACCTTCATGGAGCGGACAACTCTGGTGACCTCATCAGGTGTGATAGGGCAATAGGAAGAGAGACAGGCAGAGGGAGGGTGTTAGGCCATAGGAGGCAAGGCGGTAGAGGAAGTGAGATGCACCAGAGACACGACCCTGGATGTGGGCCCTTTTCTTGGTGCGGATGAAGAGTCTGTATTGCCTTTGGAGTAGGCAACAGGCCAGTTTGTCGGAGAGTGAGCCTGAGGTCTGCCAATTCCGTTCGACAGCTCTATACTTGTGTTTCAGGGCTGCAAGTTCAGAGTCGTACCAGGTGTTACGCTTAGAGGCAGCTTTCAGGCGGATCCTCATGACTGGGGCAAGAATGTGCAGAGTGCTAGTAATGGCAAAATGGAGGTTACTGAGAGCAGCGAGTCAGTCTGCGGTGTGGGGATATAGGTGAGGGAGTGGATGCGAAGGCAGCAGTTCACGCTCATTTTATCAGACGGATGTTCGTGAATGAGGTTGGCTGGGGGGTTATGGGAGCCCTCAGAGGAAGACCGAGGTGCAAAGGTCATAGAAGAGAGAGGATGCCATGATTGTGGAGTCCAGGTGGATAATGAAACCGCCCATGAGAAGGAGATCGGAGGTGGTTGTGAGGGAGGAGAAGAAATGGGCCCATTCAGTGAGGATCTAGGCGGTAGTCTCAGGTGGCCTGTAGAAAGTGGCAATGGCCACAGAGGAGGTGGGAGAGATGACCAGCTTGCAGGCCAGGCTCTCGAAGGAAGAGTAAGGCTGGGTGGGTATGATGGAGGAAGCGACCCACTCAGGAAAGATCAGAGCAACCCCACCGCCAGCATGGTTAGGGCGAGGCATGGACATGATCTTATAACCATAAGGGAGTCAAAAGCAGTGACTGAGCTGGCATTGAACCATGTCTCGTTAAGAACGAGGATATCTAGGGCAATGTCCTCAAGAAGGAGGCAGATGTAGGCATAGTGTTAGATGGCAGAACAAGCATTAATCGGGACTACATGCAAAAGGTCTCCACCTTTGAAGGTCTTCCGAGGAGGGGTACAGTGGTGTGGTGCACCACCCGGCGGTGAGGGGGACCAGAGAGAATAGAAGGAGTAATAGTTGTGGGTAGGAAGGTAATGAGGGATGGCAGGCGTCGTTCAGAGACCTAAATTAACCTCAACCACCAAGGCCCCCTGGCAACTATCTAGGGTCCTAGTAACAGAATATTGAATGCTGCATCTAACCAAAATGAAAAGACCTTTTTAGATGGTCCACCACCCAATCCCTTCTGTGCAGGTTGAAAATAAGTACTATATCCATTGACGACAGGACACTCAATCAGCATGGTTTCTTGGATCGATATTTTACCTAATCTCCTGATATATTTATCCAAGGCCTCATTAGTAAAGAGGTGGGCGTGCCCCCTAGAGTTCCAGTATAGTGTTTAGCATATGCCCGTCATCACTGAAGCTAGGCTTGGGGTGTATGTCCCTGGTATTATTATGCAAAGTCCCCATCAGCCATGACCAGTTATGAACGCAATCCGGCTGAGCAACTTCCGAACGGCCAAAGTGTACATCTCTAGCATCCTCTGCTTCTCTGGGTACGCAGATCTTTATCTACCCCATTCCATGGAGCTAAAGGAGGCATATTCGGCGCATATTCAACTATAGATTGAAATAGCAAGACCTTTGTGTGTCTAAGCAATACTGGATCCTTGACTAATAGGTCAAACACAATTCTAGAGTCAAAACCTAGTACCACAAGATCTGTCCCCTCTTTGATAAATTCGGCGCGGCATATATCATTTGAGTACAAAGCCCTCAAAGATGCCACTTATGCAAAATAGGCCAACATGTATGATCTATTTAAGGCTACACATGGATGGGATTTCCACATCGACTCTGCTAGAAGCTTATGTAAACCAGGATTCCCCTTCAAGGCGGGGGCAGAGGGCCCAGGCAAGGGGCCGCTGATCTACCTGCCTTAATGGGGTTTATAGCCTTCCGATCATTGCCGCATAACACACTATAGACTGGTCTTTTCCCTTCCAGGAAGGGCTAAGCTGGTTCATAATGCACATTTAACCCAAGGGTGCAATTGGTTGCTCACCCAATCTCACACTTTTGGTATACGATCGAGGGGGGGTTGCTACCTGGCACTAACTTCCACTGCGTCTGCACGGAGACTGCCCGTCTCGGGCTGAGCCAGGTGCATACTCGTGAAGGGAAGAAAGGAATTTGAGGTGCCCACCTCCATTTGCACCGCTTTGGAACAACCAGCTACCCCTTTACCCTTAATCGAATCTATACAGTCTTGATTGATTTGGTTGAAAGCACCACCAGGATGAAAAAGCCTCAAATTCGCACCACCGAAGGACTCGGGTGGAATAACTACCTCGGTTTACACTGCAATTGAGCAACCACCTGACCCCCTTTCCTTAGCTTGATCTAAGGTACAGTGGTTAGGGTTAATATGGGGCCCTCCCAAAAAATCCGGCCCTAAATTTGCACAACCTGCCCCTTTTGTCCTTGATAGTCCAATCCTCTTTGATTAAATTGATTAATGGAACCACCAGGCAAGGATGGCCCCAAATGCACACCACAAAAAAGCACACAGGAGTGGGCGGGGATGACTAACTCAGTTTGAACTACTATTGAACGACCGCCAGACCCCTTTTCCCATAATCGGGTACAGGGTACATTGGTTGGTTTGGTTGGGCCCTCCAAACAAATCTGACCCCAAGTTTACCACACAACAGTCCTATTTAGCTTTCTCAAGGAGGAGGAACTGCTCTCATTCCACCACCGATTCTCCATCTGTGGAGGATTCGGCGAGTGAAAGCCTCAATTGCGGCTCACCTGTTGCCATTGGTTTTACTGGCTTTTTGTATTCAGACAGTAACTCTTGAAATGTAAAATTGCAGTGACACTTCCTTGTAGAGGAATACGTTTTTTTTTAGTTTTTACATTTTTGTTTTTTTCCCTGGCTCTGCTTTTTCTCATCTGCAATACTTTTCTCCGCTCTTGTTCCAGTACACCTACGTGTCCAATAGCAAGACCACTAACCGAAGGGAAGGGATTAGGACGTATGTCCACCAGGGTTTCCACAATCTGCATGGATGCCGAGACAACCAAAGATGAGCCTCTGCGGTTCTCTTGGCACAGACTGGGTACTGGACCGATATGCTGTCCCCGAGTACATTTGCTGGGGCGAATCCGCAGTATTTTGAAGAAGGTTGATGGCTTGGGATAAGTCAGTCTTCTCTGCTGGCTGATTGAAATTAAAATATGCCTTCAGCTCTTTTTCAGTTGCCACATTGTTCAGTTTAGATTGAATTGCATTTAAAATTACCATATGCGACTTGACCTCTGACTTATTTTCATAAAGTGACACGAAAGACAAGACATACTTTATAGCCGCCAGCACTTTTTGCCATTCGTGTGCTCGTCAGAGGCCAATTGACTAGTGGGGGAGTGGGAAGGTCTGGGCTGTCTCGGATGAGGAGTAGAAACATAGGTGGAGACCAACAATTCACTCATCACTCTCGACATTTGAAAAAATAGGGTGTCTTTGGCATCACTCCAAACCAGCAACATCAATCCGGTCAAAAGAAGCTGCTTTTTTCAGCATTTCTGAGTCTGATACATGGTGGGAAGTTTGGTCCTGCACTCTATTGATTTCAGCCAGCCTATGACCTATCAGCTCAAGCTCTTTAGCTACAAAATGCAGAAATTGTGACAGATTTATATTTGGGGGGGGGGGGGAACCAGCCGCCACGAGGAGTTTGCGCTCCATTTCCAACATTTGCTCCAATATATATGTCTGACGGTTTAGACCGACTTCTCAGCCCGTACATGCCGTGATACTTGTAAACAAGGTCACTTGTCAAAAAAAACAAGCGGATATAACCAGAGCCATCTAGTATAGTCATGGAGCTTAAGGCGTGTTGGCGACCAAACCGGGAATACAAATCTGAATGGCATGAGGAGTCCCAATTAGGTGCCTGACAATAAATTATGGCTGGTAGTTCACTCAAGTTGCTTCCAAGCAGTCAGTCAATCTGCAATGGTATAGATGAACTACCTTTACTGCAGCCCAGGCTTCAAACGGCACCCAAACTGCCCCACAACTGCCATTGTCTGTGATTCGCTAGGGCTTGCCTGCGCCAGGGTTTTGATGGTAAAGCCCCTCCTCAACAATATAAATGAAAAAAAATCTGACTTTCACTGGTGGTATAGTGCCTTATCTGGTTGCTGCTCTGCTTCACAACTGCGCTTGTTCTAGGGCTATGTTGGTGAGGCACCACCACATTTTCCTCTTCCAGGAAGTAAAGGGCGCTGAGGCAGAGGCACTGAAGAAACTGGAGAAAGACACCTCAAAAACATCACAACACGCAACACAAAAGGAGTAAAACTGTACTGAATAGCTCAGCCGCTTCTGACACCAAAACAGCAGCTAATGTGCATAGTGCATTAGTGTAATTAATCTCACTCATCGGGCTTAGCAAGTCTTTCCGTGTATTACCACTGCTTGAACACACGTCTCACAATAGCTTACCCAGAACCATGGCGGGTCACTGGACGCCAAGTACACCACACTCCCCACACTGCTCTACTCTTGGGGCCAGAACCACAACCAAGTGGCCACACAGCCCTCACAGGGCCACACAAGACTAGGCACAGCTGCGGTTTCAAGTTTACCGCCACAGCACTTCAGTCCTCTTTGTCCAGCTCTCTGACTGATCTACACATGTCAAGTCGCATCTCTGACACAGCAAACGCAGAATGAGGCTGCTTCCGACACTTCCAGTGCTTGATGTGTGCTGTAGGCTGAACCGATGAATTGTACTTTACACCAAACTTCTAATCCTTTGAATCGAAGCCTTACTGCACAGTCACACTACTAGTGAGAGTTTGTTAGACATTTGTGTGAAAACTTTGCAGGTCCACCAAGGAGTCGTTCTGAAAACTCTTAACACTGCAGGCTTGCCAGTGTCCACTAGTTCCCAAAAAGGCAAAAAAGATACTCGTCCATGCTGGAGCTCCCCTTGATTGCATCCATCTTGGCTGCCTCACTAGTTCTCTTGCGCCCCCTCCCACTACACTCCTCTGCTCACAAGGCTTTTCTTGCACCTTTGCCTTATTGCAAGGCACTGAACTGCTGTCTCTAGAACCAAGTGAGGCAATCCCAGCTCAAATAATTATGCCCTAAGAAGGGGTACAGTGCAGCAGTTATAGACTGATCCATTGTAATTGGGGTCATACTATTTCACAGCTGCTAAGAAGGCTTTAGATAGTCCGTCCAGCAACTGTACTCCGATAGTCCCCACAGCTGTGCGTCCTGGGGTTTGCCACAGAGATGTACCTCCCTTAGGCTTCCATCAGTGTCACACCTCCTTGTACCTCCCACTCACTTCAATCTAGTCTGGCCATTTGCAGGACACCTTGACAACATAAGATACTGTTCTGTCATTAACTTCACTCCCAGAGGGCCCTCTTCTCAGCCTGACTGATTTGGAAAACAAGATGTGCTGGATGCTGCCATTTTTGATTGCCTGCTCGGAAGGAGTATCTTTGCATCTGTGTAGGCTAGCTGAAGCCTCCCTGCCTCTTTTGCAGGGATCACCTACCGTATTGTAGTTGTCTACTCACCACCTGCTAGTTGGGAGTTGTGTGACCATGGCAGAGGAATCCGTAGATCTGCTCCAACACGGAGCGACTTCACATGAGCCTGGTAAACTTTGCTGCTCTCCCCCTGTCCAGTTCAAAGTACATTACCACCAACCAGAACCTGTACAAGTGTCTTGGGGCTATAATGGTCCTCAAAAGGCAACAAGCATTAGTCACATCTGACGCAGGTGAGATCTGGAACTCATTCGGCAAAAGTAGTAAAAAGCATCACAGAAATCAGCCAAAAATTCAGGGAGCCAATAACATAGGTAATAAGGGCTTGAGGCAGAACCTGGGAGAGAATCGGGTACGTTTCTAGAGATCAAAAGAAACATTGCCCTGGAGGACATGTGTGAAGATATGAATAAAAGTACCAGAATGTACCCAACATTCACATGTTTACTACTCATTTTCCGCACAGATCTTATTTTTCTTTAGTGCATGTGATTGATCTAGTAGAACATGCTACCATTGTTTTGACTGTGGGTGCTGACATGATTTCATGTGTTACCTTGAATAATTGCGTGAGACCAATGTCTCGGTGGATGTATCTATAGAAGCGAAGTAAATAAACAGTTGTATTAGAGACTTTGGCTCAACTTTGTGACACGTTGAATGTGACAACTACAACTCAGTGTCAAGATCTGAATGCCTTGACGGGGGATGATTACTTAGTGGCTCATGAGAGGAATTTAACAGGAAAAAGCCCTGCAAGAGGGAATCAACAAGCTTGAGAGTCCCGACACTGCGAATAGGAACTAGATAACCTTACGAATGGTTTGAAGATAATTAAATCGGAATTGAATGCCTTGATAGTTTTCCTCATGCAGAAGTATTAGTCTGGTGAGAAGGCCGACAAACCGCTAGTGTAGAGGCTGAGACTAATGCAAGGAGCAAGAGTTTCTCAGATTTCAGGGCTACAAGGGAGCCAGACTGAGTATCAGATGGTGGTGATCTTAAATTCATTCTTTTGTATAATTTGCATTAATAATGTCACCCAAGCCCTTACCTAAATATTTAATCAAGTTCTTTAGGGCCAGACATGCCTTTCAGTGATACTTGACACTTTTATTTCTTTTAAACATAAGTAACAGAAATATGTTATCCTGTTCCTCCGATGGGCTATTTTATTAAGTGTGGATTGTAAAATTGTGCCCATGACCATAGCTTTTAGGATGTAGGTGATGCTGCCGGTTATGGAGCACTGATTTCTAATTGGATTTAATCATGGGAGGCAGGTGGCTGATATTAAAAAAAAAAAAAAAAAAAAAACATCAAACATGATGGAATTCAGTTTTTCTTTGAGGCAAAAATGGATTGGACTGTGTGGAATGGCCTTTTCTGTAGGTTGTGCTATCTACCGTTTATTGTGGTCCTGGTTTTCACAGCATTTGTAGCTGTTTTTATATGATGGGCCATGGGCACCCATGCCACTTAATAGGAAGTCAGGAAAATTCCAGCTACATAAAGACACAAGGCAGGGATGCAAATGCCCGCCTTTGTGCTGTAGTAGTTAAACAGTTGGCTTCTGTCAGAAGCAATAAGTGGATTAAAGATCACTCTACGATTTTTGTTTTGTATTTAGTATTTATTTAATATGCATAAAGCCAAATAAGGCTTTAAATCGTATGATGAGATGATTTTAAAATGTACATGTAAAGAGGTAGATTTTAGGGCAACTATTTGTGAATTTGATTATTAATTTGTCTTTGCCTGAAGTCTCCTTGAAGGAAGTGATGAGGGAATTGAAAGTATACTAAGATTTACCCAGGTTAAAAATTGATTGCACAATCTTTAGTATTTTCATTTGTTAAAAAGGTGCCTGTGGGGGGGGGGGTGTGGTCGAACGCCAAGGAAGATGGCCGACTAGCCCAGCCGCTCTGACCCATTAAACATTTACGGCATTAAGCACGCATAACACTATATTACTTTTACCTTTTTCCTGCTCCTCCAACGTCCGATCTGCTCCGCGGGCGGTTGACGTGGTTTTCGCACTGTTCCTGTCTGTCTAGACTCTAGAGCCTGCTCCGCAATCCTGCATCCTCGCTCCGGCGGCTTCCTCCAGTGAATCCGCTTCTCGTGAGGTAACATCTGGCGCCACACCTACAGTGGCGTACCGGCTTCGGCCTCTGCACTCCTCCTCTAATACAGCACCATCTCAGGGTCTACGGGCCCACTGCATGCAAAATGATTTCATGCAAGAGGTTTCTTTTCTTTTTTCTCTGCTCAGCGCTTCTCTGCTATAACAAACTGGCACTATTAATGAAACAAAACTAAAGTAAATGCGCCATCGCTCCTCATTACGCTTTACTACAGAGAAGTGGGACCTCATTTTCTTTCCCCTCCACTTTATTTATTTGAAATCAAATTTCGCACTTCATGACCACTTAACAAGGCTTCTTTTTTAAGATAACTCACCGGATGCACGTATGCCAGAAGGGTAAAACAGATAATTATATGGATGTGGAAACTCAGGATTCAATAGTTGCCGCCTTCCTCAACCCCTACCAAACTTACTTGGATTTTGTGATCTTTTGCTAAATATTATAAACATGAACACAATGTGTTCTCTTTGCGAAATCAGAGTTTATAAACTTATCCACATTGCAATGTATTTTGGAATTTACTATGGTTTTATATTACACTTCTACAATTATTCAAATGTTTTAGATGATTTTTAAATGTGTTTTGTGGAATATCAAAGGCAGTAATAAGCCTATTAAGAGATCTAAGGTTATTTCTCACCTCAGAAAATTCACCCCTTCCGTAGCCTGCATACAAGAAACACATCTATCAAATAAGGAAACAATGAAACTTGTATCCCATTGGGTTAAATAAATTGTATCCAGTCCTGCTCTTGCCAAGAAAAATGGTGTTGCAGTTCTGATCAGCAAGAAATTACCTTACAACATTCTAGATCAAGGAGCCGACATTAATGGTAGATGGGTATGGGTGAAACTCTTGATCAAATCCACACATGTTTCCATTTTGAGCATATATGGTCCTACTATGCCTGATCCCAATTTCTGGATCTTGATCAAACAACTGATACTTAAAAATAACTTTACCAATGTGATTGTGTGGTGATGTCAATCAGGTCTTTGACCCATTCCTTGATCTTAAATCTAGCGTGGTGTTCAAAACTACCAAATCTCGCAAATCTTTTTTAGGGTGCCTTGCTGAAACCGGCCTTATTGACACTTGGAGACTCTCCCATCCAACTCAACTTGATTATATCTTTCACTCGCCCCCACACAACACACTCTCATGTCTCGTTTATATTTTTGCGTCCAAAACCCTTACCGGCTCCATTGTTGATTCCAAGATAGCCAACACAATAATCTCTGACCATGCACCTTTTTGTACCTCATTCAGTCTTTCTGATATTAACAGGCCCTCATCTCGCTGGAAACTTAATAATTACCTATTGCAAGAGCCACAATTTATTCTATCTGTTCATACTCCTACGTCCCGTCCCCTTTCCTCCATACTTATGGGACATTCCTCCGTCCTGTGGGACGGGACCGGAGCACTTTGTAAAAAGCATCACATTTTTCCCAAAATGTGTTCTTCCTCTCTTTTTACGTGGGGTACAGCGCATCGCCCATCAGACGTTTTCTCTGCTCGTTCGGGACTGGATGCACTTGCATCTTCGGGAGATTTTTTTCTTCCAGTGTCGTCCTCTCCTGCTCTGGCTAGCGGTCGTGAGTCTGTCTATGCCGTTTCAGTATCCCCATCCTCTTTGCTTAGAGTGTTTGGCTCCGGACCACTGGTGGGACTAGTGCTTTTACTGCGATTCCCTTTCGGTCCGGGCGCATCAACGTCATTTGGAGCGGTGGGAGGCGGTGTTCCAACGTGCTCCCCCATTGCATTTTCTTACGTTGATTGAAGAATAGAAGAAACGCCCGGTGAGTTCTTTACTTTTTAGAGCACCTTCCCGGTCCGGGAGGAGCATCAAGAGCTCTATTACCGGGGTTTGCCCTGAGGTGCCTTCTAGGCCTAAAAAGTGTACCAGAGTTTTCTCTGAGGGTCTCCATAAGGGGCCTACTGACACCGGATTACTATCCGAGGCCCCTCCTGTGGGAGCTATTTGTGGGCCCAGCTCGGCTGTGGTGGCGGGTACTAGAGCTTGCTTCAAGGTCTCCCGGGTTAGTGTTAGGGAGAATTCTCTGTTTAGGCTGAATTCCCTAACCTAGTGAGTCCCCCAGCAGCTTTGCTGGATTTTTGGGGTTTATTTTTTTCTCCTGCCAAGAGTGAGACTCTTTTACCCTCACTCTTGGACATGACTTGAGAGTGTTTCTGTGACTTATGTGCTTATGGGCTAGGGGGTATTTTTTCCCCATAGGCTATCATTGGTTTTTGAATGTGTGTTACACAGCACCCTCAGTGCAGTAACACAGGGGTGTCATAGAGACCCCCAAACATAGACTCCACACCCTGGGACTGACTACTGTCTCCCTGGGTCTGTAAAGTCACCATTGACTTTACTAGTCTTAACTTAGGAACTTAACCAGTACAAACCATCTTACTGTGGAAGTACTGGTAGGGGCAATTAGATTGCCCCTGGGTCTGTTGTCGAGGGGGTACTGTCCCGTCCCCCCTCGCTGAGTTCTGGCTGGTGGCAGTGGATACCACGGAAATATTCCACCGGAATATTTCCCAATGGGATTTCCCATTGTTTTTAACGCACCACTTTTTGGTGCAATGTTAAAGATACCGCCGGTTTATTTAATTAATATAAATTCACCGGTTGGGATTTTTTGCCAGAACTCGCCGCCAAAATGGCGTCTAGGTTCACTTCAGTAACCCTGAACCCGAGTCGAGCCTTTGTTCCACTTTTGGCGGGCTTCTGCACAGAAGCCCTCCAAAGTGGTGCCATTCTGTCTGGGTACCACAGGGGGTGTGGGAGGGGGTTTAGGCACCCTGGACTGAGTTGCCTTGCCAACTCATGTCGCACTCTGGTGTGATTGGCCCAAGTGGTGAGCCACCCCGCTCACCACTTAGCATGTTTGAGTGACAGCTAGGCTGTATGAATGGGGGTTTGCTGCATAAAAGCAGGGTTTTTGGGACTGGCTCTTCAGAAGTCGCCACAGGACCTAAAAAGCCGAAGAGGGAGAAGCCGAGCCGACCTGCCAAGACGACACCACCGGTGGAGCCCTGCGGAACCGTCTCACCACTTTTTCCGACGACAGAGGAGATCTCCCGCTGGAGAGTCTCCTTCCCTTAACTGGTGGGGACAACCAGTTGCTGCCTTCTTTTCACCGTCCCGAAGCATCTCGTGGCCGCCTTGTCTGTGCCCAGCACCCCGCCAACCGGGATACCACTTTTTACCTCAACCGCGAAAGAGGGGTAAAATCCTTTGTGACCGGAAAACTCCACGGCTGGTCTCATCCCTGGTAGTGCAACGACCTTCAGCTTTCCTCCACGTCGAGATCACCTCTTCCTCTGGACGACGCCGCAACTTGCACCCACTACCAGGAACAACTACCACCGCTGGAGGATCCTTTCCACTTTTAAAGGTACTGTGTTCCGCCCGGCTTCCCTTGCCACCGATTGTACGGGGTAGATTTAGCCCTCGGCTCTCGAACCTGGGTAAGCCTGGGACACCCTAACTAAACTTTTTCTAAATTCAGTAAAACCTTTTCTACTCACCTGCAAAGACTTATGACATTGTGTGATCTTGGGCATGTTTTCGCCTGGCTCTCTCTAAAGCGGGCCACGGACCAATTCTCCTTGTTCCACAATTGACTGCCTTTCCTAACCTTATGTGAAAAGTGTTTTACCTTGCTGCTTTCATTACTTCTGCTTTTTCCCTCCCTTTTCTAATAACTTGTTGGAGTGCCATCTGATGTTAAGCGCTCACCTCTGTTTGGAAATAAGTGGTGTTCACTCAGACTTGTCCAACAAATGACTAGGGATGTACATATAAGTAATAGTGACTGTGTTTTGACTTACTTACCTTTTTCTGTGCTAGTGTAATTTATGAGTGTGCCTTTAAAATAAATAAGTATATACTTTTACACCTAGCTCTGGTCAGTGTTTGCTTGTACTATTGTGCCTCTGTACCTATCCTGTATCCTCTATATACTGCCTAACTCTTCTTGAGGGAAGTCTGACTGCTCAGCCACCGATACCACAGTGAATCTGTGTGGTACAGACTGCTACCAAGTGGGTTTACTGCCAACACCTGTAATCTTAAATCTTTTGCAGTGGTCCCAGAGGGAACTGCACAGGTTTCTGCTTAACAGTTAGAGCTTCCCGTAAAAAACACTGGGGTACACCCTGAGGCCTCTGTTGAGGCTGTTAGTACCGAACAAAAGTTTGAGGCCCAGTGTAGGTGTTAGGGAGAATTCTCATTCAATGGCTAATTTCCCTTACTTAGTGAGTCTCCCAGCAGCTTTGCTGGATCTCTGGAATTTATTTTTTCCACTTGGTAAGAGTGTACCCCTTTTTCCCACTCTTACCTGTGATTTGCCATGTGTATTTCATCTGTTTTTGTGATTGTGGACTCTGGAGTACACCACTTCACTAGCCCCCTTCTTTGTGTGTTACCCAGCACCTTCAGTGCAGTGACAAAGGGTTGTCTTTTAGACTTCCCACCAACTCCATTTCTGAGGCTGACTACTGTCCCCCAGAAAAGGGTAAAGTTGCCATTAACTTTACTTAGTCATTTAACCACAGATCCAGTACACCCCATCTTACATGGAGTACTGGAAAGGGTTAATCCTTAGCCCTTTTTATCTGTACCTCCTAGAGCATTGTTTCGCTCTTTTAACATTTAGACTTGGCTGGTGACAGTGGTATCTACCCTAACTTTTCTACCGCGATTATACTAGATAAACATGGTATTTTTAGGCTATTATATTAGCCTCAAACTTAAACCCGCTTGACCAAATGCTTTTTCTTTTGGCTCCGGTCGGGTTTATTCGCCATTTCTTTTTGTTAAAGTCCTTCTTGTGTTTTACTATGCGCGGCAAACGAGGTTTGCCTTCTTTGTTCATTGTCTTTTGGCGGGCTTCTGCCAAGAAGCCCTCCTCTAGGCACCTGGGTGTCTAGGTGGGCTGAATGTGAGGGAGGAGTGTAGTCGCCCCTGCACAGGGTATCCTAGGAAACCCAAGTCGCACTTTGCCATGATTGGCTGAGGTGGTTGTCCGGGCCGGACAATCCCCCTGCCGCGTGATTGACAGCCAGGCTGTGTGAATGGGGGATTTTTGCATTAAAAGGCAGGTCTCTTGGGCTAGAAGTCAGTCGCCACTGGAACTACAAGGAACTGAAGAGAAGCAGAGAAGAAGTCGACTGCTGCAACTATCCCGTCCCGGCGAAGCCCTGCTGCAGTCCTGAGCTATCTACCCTTCGTCGACCAGAGAAGATCCAGTCCGGAGTCGTCTTCCCTTGTGGTTGGTGGGGATAACCAGCTCATCTTCTACATCCAGAGGATCCTCTTCATGGTCGAAATCGCTGCACACTGCAGTAGTGGTCCGGATAGCCATCTGAAGAGCCTCTCCTGTTTTTAAGGAGAGCACCTTTTACTCACCGTCGCTGCCACCGGCTTCATCCCTGTGTGGTGCAGACCCCTCCAGACGTCCTCCTTCGGATCGAAGCTCCAGGAACCGAGGGTCTGCAGGAAACTACCAGGAACAACTGCCGTGGCACCAGCGTCTTCCTTGAATACCAGAAGCAACTGAGGTGAGTGCATCCAGCATCTAGACCCCTCCGGGCCTAGTCATCCACCAAACTTGGCGAAAATCGGATCCCGCAGCCCCCCTTTGCCTGCCCACAGCCCTCGATCCCTCTTCCTGGTCGTCTCTCCCTCCCCGCCTCCCATCCCGCCCACCCTGCCCTGATTGGTGCTTTGTTGCTGCCGCTCCAGCCTAGCAGCCTGTGCAACTCCCCGTGTCGCTTCTTTCACCAGAAGCAACTGAGGTGAGTGCATCCAGCAGCTAGACCCCTCCGGGCCTAGTCATCCACCAAACTTGGCGAAGATCGGAGCCCCCAGGCCCCCTTTGCCTGCCCACAGCCCTCGATCCCTCTTCCTGGTCGTCTCTTTTGACCCCTTTTGTGTAAATTTGCCCATGTGTTCGTGGGCCCGTGCCCAGGAGCAGGCCCTTGCATACCCTTCCTCCCCGCAGCCCCTTCCTGGATTCCACAGCCCATTTGCAGAGGACCTTGGTCAGTAGCAAGCCCCCTCCAGTGGCGGCTTGAATTTGAAATCTTGGAGGCTCCCCTGCAGCCCGGTCCCACCGCGCACCCTCTTCCTGTTTCTCCCTTCCCTCCCCCCTCCCGACCCACCCAGGCCCGCTCTCATTGGTCCACCTACACTTCATCACTGGCCCTCCCAGGGCAGCCTCTGCCCGGCAGCCCCTGCGACTAAGGGCCCAGGCCAAGGGCGGCTCCTACATTGGCGGCTCCGAGATGTGTCTGCAGGTCTCAGCAGGGGAAGCCAATGAAGCCACCAGACACCGACAAAACTGTGTGCTGGCATGAGTGTGGGGGGTAGAGCAATTACTCTACTCCAGAAAGCTCCTGCCACTCTAACCTACCTTTCAATGGCCTGCAGTCTAATGTTAACCAGTACCATAGCCCGAGAGAACCACACAGACTAGCTTGCCCCGAATCTAGGCAGAAATGTGATTGCTAGCATATGCCACACCTAGATGGAATCTCCAATAGCCTCCTGTGATATTTGTATTTAGAAGTCTACCCAATAGCCTCTCTGTGAAAGTTGAATTTAGAAGTACATTTAAAAAGTTGAATTTAGAAGTGCATTTAGAAGTGTGCCCAATAACCTCTCTGTGAAAAGTTGAATTTAGAAGTGTGCCCAATAGCCTCTCTGTGAAAAGTGGATTCAGAAGTACATTAAAAAGTTGAATTTAGAAGTGCATTTAGAAGTTGCATTTAGAAGTGTGCCCAATAACCTCTCTGTGGAAAGTTGAATTTAGAAGTGCATTTAGAAGTTGAATTTAGAAGTGCATTTAAAAGTTGCATTAAGAAGTGTGCCCAATAGCCTCTCTGTGATTCTAGAAGTGTGTATTTAGAAATTGAATTTAAAAATGTGCACAATAGCCTCTCTGTGATTCTAGAAGTGTGCCCAGTAGCCGCTGTGTGAATTTAGAAGTGTACCCAATAACCTCTCTGTGAAAAGTGAATTTAGAAGTGTACCCAATAGCCTCTCTGTGAAATTGAATTTAGAAGTGGGCCCAATAGCCTCTCTATGAAAAGTTGAATTTAGAAGTGTACCTACTCTGTGAAAAAGTTGAATTTTGAAGTACATGTAAAACGTTGAATTTAGAAGTGCATTTAGAAGTTGCATTTAGAAGTGTGCCCAATATCCTCTCTGTGGAAAGGTGAATTTAGAAGTACATTTAGAAAGTTGAATTTAGAAGTGCGCCCAATAGCCGCTCTGTGATTCTAGAAGTGTGCATTTAGAAGCTGAATTTAGAAATGTGCACAATAGCCTCTCTGTGATTCTAGAAATGTACCCAACAGCTCTGTGAATATAGAAGTGTACCCAATAACCTCTCTGTGAATTTAGAAGTGTTCCCAATAGCCTCCCTGCGAATGACCTCCCTGTGAATTTAGAAGTCACTGAAAGGGCATGTAACCCATCATATCTCACCAACACGCTTACTCTCTCCTTACATCACCACTCAACTAGAACACAGAGATACTATGACACCATTCGGTATAACTGTTCTCATATCAACATTCGCCGCTCACTCCACATCATTCTAAGTAATCACTGCTGGTTGCGCACCCCCCAGCGAGGCGTTCTCCTCAGGCCTAACGCAGCCACATCCGATCTGGATAAATCCTGCCAGAACTAACACATACTCCTGACCTCTCAACCACCACACCTACCGCTAGAAAGCAGCTATTACACTGATACCGCACGAGCTGTACACATACCCGGTGCTCACACACACCTTTTGACTCTCTACTCTCTCTACTGATATGAACTTCGGTTCCCAAGGGCGTTCAACCTACCAGCGCCTTCAGACCATACCAATGGTATATAAGGCGCTATATAAATGCAAAATAACATAACATAATAAGGTACTGTGTTCTGCCAGAGGAATCTGGGGTGAATCCCTGTTCTTCGCCTCCAAGGCTTGCCCTTGTCTTCCCTCCTTATAACTTTTGCTTCGTCTGTTGATAATATCCAAGTACTCCTGGCTACGCTGAATCGTGAACTATCTGACTGTGTGATCCTCGACAACAGGAACCCGGTTCCACTTGACACTGGCCTATTGACTTTTGAATTTCTATCTAAGAGTGTTCCCTGATTCTGTCTGCCTTGACACAAGTATTGCCTATGATTTTTGCCCCCAACTCTCTGAGTATCTCAGGTGCTAAGTGTGTTTTATCCCCGGTAACATTTCTTGCCGCAGATAAGAGTTTCTTTAGTAAGACCGAACTGTCATTACTGTCAAAAAGTGATCGCAAGTGTATTCACGGTAGCGTCTTTTGTTTCATAACACCGGTCCGCTAAAACACAGGGTACTTACCTTGAAGCATTCCGTACAAAGTGAATTTGTTAGTTGTAGTGTATTTTACGTGTGGTTTTTGAATAGTAGTGTCGTGTTTATAACAAATGGTTTAAAAATAAATGTACTTATATTTTTTTACCTGAAACCTTGAGTCAGTGTTTGCTTGAGTCAAAGTAATTGTGTAGTAATAAAGATATGCAAAAGCATCCAAAAAGATCCAGGACATTGCCCCTTTTAAAGGTAAATGCAGATATATTTTATTATCCTCTGTAATGCATATCTTTATTACTATTACTGACGGGATCTTTGTGGCTTACCGTCGATCCAGAGGTTTGCGACGAGTCATTGAATTTGAGGAGCTGAGGGGTGATTCCTGTCCCCAGTTTCGATTTAGTTAAAACTATTTTTGTATCAATTTATTGTTGAATGACTCGCTCAATAGACCAGCTGTACCACTAAGCCCAGCATTTTTCTTCAAAGTAATTGTGGTCCCTTTGTGTAATCTCTGCTACTGCTCATATACTCTTGAGATAAGCCTGGCTGCTCCGCTATTGCTACCACTTTAACATAGAAGTACAGGCTTGTACCAAAGGTAAAACTTGTATTGCCACCTGTAGTCTTAATTGTGTGTAGTGGTCCCTGTAGTGGTCCCTAAGGGCACTGCACAGGATTCTGCCTAACAGTAGTGCTTTAGATACCGGGCTCGGGTCCGAGGCCCCTCGTTTGGAGGCTGGTTAAGGTTTTGTCAGTGAGGTGTGTTCCTCATCGCTCCCGTTCAAGCAGTGACACCAGTCCTGTTAACTGGGCACGGAGGGAGGTCTTGGACCGTAATTCCTCAGTTACCGGCAGTACTAAGGTCCTTCCGTTGAAGGCTTCTTTGGCTGTTTGGCATGTCTCAAAAACATTCAAGGCCTCACAGCACCAGTTCGGCCGAGGTTCCTTGTATCAAGGCTAAAATGAAGACCCCTGACCCACCTGTGGAGACCCCTGCCTCACTTCCACATGTCACAGTTCTCCTCAGGTGCTGACAAAATGGCGACCACTCCCGCCAAGGCTACGCGGCCATTTTGGATACCTCCCTTAAAACTATGCCATCAGCACTAGGTGTGGGGAGTGGGCTTTCAGGTGAACATTGTTTTCCTTGTGCACATCCTTTTCGTCCAGTTTGACTGGAACGCTTGGATGCCCCTACCGCACAATGTCTTGCTTCCTGCGGCATCAGCGCCCCTGATTTACGTGGACACCAGTGGGGAAGGGCCCTCTGGGCAACCCTTTCCCTTGCGTCCCTGGAATTACTCTGCTCATGAGAGGCCTCCTCCAGTCGCGCCTAAATCATCGGCGGAGGACGTCTTTTTAGGCAAGTTTCAAAGAGTAATGCATTCTGACCCCATGAAGGAGTATTTTAGAGGCTTGTTTAGGGCAATATGCCCGCCTGCCCAGACGGTCCCAGCTACGGCACCTGTGATTCTGCCGGCGCCACCTTTACCGGCAGGACCTCCCCCGACTCTTCTTCCATTGCCTCCGTTGTCCCCATTGGACAAGTCTACTGTGGTGCCTGATGCAACTCAGCCTGAACCGGATCTGCTTGATGACGTGCAAGAGGACCAGGACAGCAACGGCCAGCCCCGCTGTGTCCGAGCCTTTCACGACCGGGTGCTGGACATGATGTGTTTATTAGATGTTCCAGTAACCGAAGCACCTGCTCCGCAGGAGGGGGTGCTTTTGGGGGCGTTCACCTTGTCTCCTTCGGAGCGTACCGGCTTGTTCTTGCAGAAGGACGTTTTGGCCGAGGTCTGAAAAGTTTGGGAAAAACCACACTCTGGGCTGTTTGTCAACAAGAAGATTGGCATGCATTATAGGCTCCATTCTTCGGAAGAGGTGGCATTAGCGTCGTGTCCGCCCTCCTCCATGGTAGTGGCTGCGGCTACTTTACAGTCCAGACCTGCTGCATCGTCTTCCGCAACGACTACTCAGGTTCTGGCTAAAGAGGACCAGCTTCTTGACTCTTTGGGAAGGAGGATATTTGCTAATTCAGCTCTGCAGTTACGTCAAGCAAACGCAGAACTGGTGTTGGCAGGGGCGAATATGAAAATGTGGAAAGGTCTGTCGGAATTTGAGAAGTACATCACCGCCGAAAAGCTAGAGGATTTCAGAGGGGGTTTGTCAGAAGCTTAGGGTCCTGGCGCTGGACATGCTGGAGGCTGTGGCGCATCATGTCGACACCTCGGCCTGCGGCCTCATGCTTGGCGTGGACACCTCTCGTCAGGCTTGGCTGCACGCCACCAAGTTCTCTAAGGAGATGCAGGATAAGGTGTTGCATCTGCCCTTTGATGGCAAGGAGCTTTTCCATTCCACAACGGACGTTGAACTGACCAAAACTAAGGACAGCACTCAGACCGCCAAGTCCTTGTCGGTCCTAGTGAAACCGCCTTTCAGTGCACAGAGAACGTCCTTGCAGCCTCGGCCTTCCTCTGGTTTCAGGGGTTTTCTGGACTGAAAGTCCAGCAGGGTTGATACCCCATTGGGAAATTCCCGCCGAAGGCAGCAACGGAGCCGTTTTTTCTCCCGCTCCTCAGCCTCCAATTCCGGTTCAGGTGGCGCCACCACCGGAAAACAAGCTAAATTAAGTTTTTCTGCGCTCGCACAAGACCCCGGTGGGAGGACGCATTGGGAGGCGTGGCAGACCATCACGAAGACCGGTGGGTCTTGTCAGTCGCTCGGGCGGGCTTCCGCTTCCCCCTTCCTCCTACCCCACCCATCAATCCTTTTTTCCAGCAGTCAGGGTCGCCCTCCCTCAGAGCCAAGATTCAGAAGTTGCTGGATCTCAGGGTGGTGGAACCCGTTCCCCTAGGGGAGCGAGGGGAGGGCTTCTATTCCCGGCTGTTTACGGTGCCCAAACCCAACCAGGCTTGCCTGCGCACCATCCTAGACCTTTCCCAGTTCAATCTCTCTACCCCAAGAGAAATTCAAGATGATCACGCCCTGTCAGAAAAAAGTCCTCTTTGCAGAAGCGCGATTGCCTCAGTGTGGTGGACCTCCAGGATGCATATATGCATATCCTGATCTGGAATCCACAACGGAGATGCCTATGGTTTTCGGTGGGGGAGGAGCACTTCCAGTTCCGAGTGCTCCCTTTTGGCCTCAGCTCGGCACCGCGTGTCTTTACGAAGATGTCAGTTATCGCAGCTTATCTTCGGCTTCAGGGTATACACATATATCCATATTTGGACGATTGGCTGCTGCGCAGTCCTTGTACCTTGAATGCCTCAAGCAACCTTCAATCTCTCCTCCAGCTCCTGTTTCACCTTGGGCTGTCGGTGAACTGGTGGAAATCCTCCATGACGATCTCTCAGGACCTGATTTTGCTGGGTTTTCGTTGGAACACGATCAACTGCAGAGTATACCTAACCGGGGACAGAGTGGCGGATCTGGTGGCCACGTGTCCGGTCTTTATGCAGTCGGGGAGCATGTCGGCCTGGTGGTTTCAGTGGCTTTTGGGCCTCATGGCCTTGTGTGTTTTGGCTCTTCCTCTTGCTCGGCTCAAGATGAGGCGGACGCAGATGGCTCTTCGGAGTTCTTGACTCTTCCCTTCTGGGGTGGGGTGCGACGCTGGACCTTCAAGTTTCCGATCTGTAGTCGCCCCAAGACAAGCTACTTCATATAAATCGCCTGGAGCTCCTGCCGATCTTCCTGGCGCTCAAGGCTTTCAGGCCGGTCATTGTCAACCAAGTGGTCCGTGTCCGCACGGACAATGTGGTGTCCATGTT
The DNA here is from genome assembly GCF_040938575.1 of Ambystoma mexicanum. Lineage (NCBI taxonomy): Eukaryota > Metazoa > Chordata > Amphibia > Caudata > Ambystomatidae > Ambystoma > Ambystoma mexicanum. The sequence continues at coordinate 953,458,485 of NC_090923.1, read as the reverse complement.
TTACATCAACAAGCAGGGGGGTACCAAGTCCCCTCCTCTTGTGGATCTTGCCATTCAGATTTGGGAATGGGCGGTGCAGCATGGCATCTGGCTCCTGGCTGTTCACATCCCGGGCCAGGTGAATGTTACTGCGGATGCCCTCAGCCGACGAACAATGGTCAGATACGAGTAGGAGTTGAAAGTGGAGGTTCTCTTACAAATCTTCCAGTGTTGGGGCCCTCCAGAAGTGGACCTCTTCACAATATCGGTCAACAGGAAACTTCCTCTGTATGCCTCCAGAAATGGACTGGGAGCCTCCTCTCTGGTGGATGCTCTCGAGATTCCCTGGCACAATATGAGGGCCTATGCTTTTCCACGCCTGCCTCTCGTTCATCAGACAATTTGCAAACTGAGGAACACGGTGAACTGTTCTCTTCTGCTCATAGCTCCGTGGTGGCCGGCCAGGTTCTGCTTTTCAGAGCTTCATGGTATGTGCGCCGATCAGGCTTCCGTTGGTTCCCGACCTGCTTCACCAGAGAGATCGGCAGCTGCGGCACCCCTCCCCTCAATTGTTCAGCTTGGCGGCATGGTGCCTGAGTTCAGATCTCTGGAACATCTCAACCTGTCTGCTGATAACATGCGCATTATTCAGGCAGCCAGGAAGCCCTCGACGAAGATCTCAATATAGGCGCAAATGGCTTCGGTTCTGCCACTGGTGTTTAGCCAAACAATTGGATCCCAGGGGGGCTACGATCGACACAGTGCTGTCCTCCGTCTCATCTAGCGGAGTCGGGCATTCATGTCCTCTCATGCAGGACTTATCTTTTGGCTGTTGCTGCTTACTTATGTACAGACCAGTGCTCTTTTTCACTATCAAATCCAGTGGTGTAAAGGCACTTTGCGGGTCTAATGCGTCTTTACCCTCCTGTTCGCAAACCGCATCCGACATGCGATTTGAAAGTGGTCCTTACGGCATTGTGTCATAAGCCTTTTGAACCAATGTCTACGGTAGATCTTCAGCACCTTTTGTGGAAATTGTCCTTCTTGGTCGCCGTGACTTCGGCAAGACGTGCAAGTGAGCTCCAGGCTTTGTCGGTGGAGCCATAACTTCTTGGTTTTTCACAAGGATAAGTTGTCTTGAGGACAAATCCTTCTTTCCTACCGAAAGTGGTCTCGGATTTCCTCTAAATCAGTCAATCTCCTTGCCCTTCTTCTTCCCAAACCCGGCTTCGGAAGCCAAAAGGATTTTGCATTGCCTAGATGTTAGAAGAGCTCTTAAGTGCTATCTGGACAGAACATCTGAATTTAGGAGTTCTCAACTACTGGTTAACCTTTGGTAATCCGCAGGGTAATCCGGCCTCCAAAGCAACCATCTCCAGATGGGTTGCTGCCTGTATTATGGAGTCTTACACTGTTCAGGGCCTCCAACTTCCTAAAGGGGTTCACGCACACCTGGTACGGGGCAAAGCAGCTGCGGTTGCTTTTCAGAAGTATGTTCCCTGGGAGACCATTGCGAAAGCGGCTACATGGGCCTCTCCATCGGCTTTTTGTAAACATTACTGTTTGGATCTGAGCTCCAGAGCTGATGCTCAGTTTGGCCAGGCTGTGCTCAAAAACCTTTTTCAGTAAGGAGTTTTCCATCCACCCGTAATTCCTGTGAGGAGTGCTTGGGAATTTCCGATAAGTATGGAGGAAAGGGGACGGGACGAAGGAGTATAATAAAGTTACTCACCGTAGTGACTACCTTACTCCTAGTCCATAGTCCCCTTTCCTCCATACGCCCGCCCACCGTGCCCTCTAATAAAGTTCCTCTGTTATTGCTTAAAGGTGATAGAAAAGGACTGATGGGCAATGCGCTGGGCGGAGCTAAGGAGGGCGGGGTTACGGCCGCATGCTTTACCCCGCGTAAAAAGAGTGGAAGGACACATTTTTTGAAAAATGTGATGTTTTTTTCAAAGTGCTCTGATCCCGTCCCACAGGACAGAGGAATGTCCCATAAGTATGGAGGAAAGGGGACTATGGACTAGGAGTAAGGTAGTCACTACGGTGAGTAACTTTATTAATCTTTCGCACAACAATTCTACATCGATAATAAAGGTTGACACTTCGGTTGTGAATAATTGGGATGCGTTTAAAGCTGCACTAAGAGGTCACATCATGGCTTTTTCTGGTTAAAAAAAAAAAAGCATTACGCAAAAAACGTCTGGACGATCTTTACTCCTTACTCACCGTAGCTGAGCAACATTATTATCACAACTCTAACCCAACCAATCGCCATAAAGTCATGGCCTTACGCTTCCAAATTAATAATGAAATTACAGATCTAGCTGCAGGGACTATTCTAAAATATAAGACAAAAATGTATCAAACTTCAAATAAAGCCGGCAAAGCACTAGCCTCCTATTTGAAAACAAAAAAAGAAGAAACTAAGGCACTGTTGAAGATGGGATATGACGTTACAGCATCCTCCAGAACTAGAGCGTTAAATCAAAAACATCAATCGACGCCGGGAAGGCCACAGAGCCTGTATCCCTCAACCCATCGACAAAAGAAGAGGTGTCCTATTGAACTGCAAAACCACACCTCAACTGACCATCGGGGAGGATCGAAGTTCCGGGACCCAGAGGCTTTTGATAAACGGAACCATTCGCAAGAACCGTCTAAGACTCGGAAAGTTGAAACTCCAAGGCTCCTGGTACCTTGAAGAACAATGACCGTAGAAGAGCCTAAAAACATCCATGCTAATCCTGGCCTCACTATAACCAGAACAATCGTGAAAACAGCATCTAAACCAAAGCCTACAGGGGAAACACCAGAGAATAGTGTGTCCATAGAAAGCATATGGTCTTGGCTACCCAAAGCCTTGACAATGCAGAAAAAAAGATAGCAACCCCAGGACCATGAGCTCAACCGACAACCCAGTACCATCGACAAAGCGACTAAGATCTCAATCAGGCTGGGCTCATGGAATACCAGGGGCCATTCACACTTGGTGACATAAAGTTGAATGACTACGACATCTTATGTCTCCAGGAGACCTGGTTAACCAAAGCGCCCACGCTAGAGGGCTACGAAATTGCTCTTTCACCAGCAAAAAAGGGGTTGCTTCCTCAGGCATCTTGACAGCTTGCCGACATGGAAGTGGCTTCAACTGGAAGCGACACTCATTAGCAACCAATCTCTACAACTGGTAAAAGCCAGATGGGCTCATCAAGACAGAAATGGGAACACAGAAAACACATCACCAGTCATCATTTCGAACACATATTGGAACCCGGCCACCATCAAGGACTGCCTTTATCTGGAAATGCTACAAGAGGCAATCGATGAGGCATTGGCGATTCACCTGACGCCTTATTTTTTTATATGTGGCGACATCAACGCAATGTGCAAGGTCCAACTAAGCTCGCAAAATACCCACCGGTCAGCTAGGCCGGCAGCTCTCAGAGGAGAGGCATGGACGAATTTGATGAACTCTCGAGACCTTCATAACCTTGACACCACCTTCCCCGATTCCAACCAACTGCCTACGTGGGAACGTGATGCCTCAAAAGCAACAATTGATTACATCTTTGCGTCATTGCCGATACTTCAAGTAATTACATCTTTCGAAGTAATACGCTCGCAAGCCAGTGATTATAACCTCTTAACGACATGGCCCGCCAAAGCGGCTCTTGCAGTCAATTCCCACTTCCAGCTGGGCGTGAACAACCAGCGTTCAAGATTAAAACTCTTGGCTACAGCTGTAAGAGACCTGACGTCTAACTATCACTCCCAGGCACTCGTGACATGGACCAACAGATCGACTATCTACCTTTGCTTTCGATCTACAAACAGCCCCTGCAAAAAAAAAGGGTGTCCATGGGTCAAAAAAGCATGTGTATGACAAATACTTGATCGTAAAAAGAAAGGAGATGTGAAAATTAAAACAGAAAGCCAAACTCCTGGGGATGGCATTGGCAATTTCAGAAGCCGCCGAAGCAGTGCGTTCATATAAATCTTGGCTTAAAAGTTATCGCCTGACTCTAAACCAACAGGACGCCGAAAGTATACTAAGGGCTATAAGTAGCCACAATAGTCGCGAGTTCTGGTCTCTTCTGAAACATTCATCTCCAGTAGGTGAGCCTGCCATTATAGATAACATTGGAGAACTAACATGGATACACTTCTTTAAGTCCCTGTTTCAAAAAACAACTCTTCCATCCGGAAATGCTAGCCCTGAAACATCAAAGTGGGTTTGTTTAGACGACATTGAGGGAATAACCACGATGATAAAGTCTAGAGCGCCAGGGCCGGACGGCATCACCAACATAGATTTGAAGGCATTCCCGCATGAATGGGCGAATCTTTAGAGTAAAATCTTCTGCAAATGCGAGGAATTGAAATCGATCCCCCCATCATGGAAATCCTCCATAGTGGTGCCTATCTACAAAAGAGGGAACAAGAGCGACCCGTCTAACTATCGGCCAATTGCCTTGCTCGATTGTATTGGGAAGGTGTTTGGCTCCCTGCTGCTTCAAGACTTTAAAGAATGGGCTAGAAATGGCCCTTGCAACGACATCTTGTAAACCGGTTTTAAGAAAAACCTGGGAACACCGGCCAACATCCTGACGAGAAGTGCTTTGAAGAGTAGGGTATTGGAGGGGGGCCCAAGACTTCATTCCCTTTATCAACCTAACCCAGGCCTTTGACCGTGTTAATAGAGCACTTATTTGGTCTAAACTAGAAGCGTGGAACTGCCCGCAGCATCTACTAGAACCAATTAAAGCCCTTTACACAGGGACCAACATGAGTGTGCCTAAACTACCAAGGGCTCCTATCCTCTGAAATCCCAACATCAAGAGGAATCAAGCAAGGGTGTCCACTGGCACCAGCACTTGTCTTGGCCTTCATAGGGGACATCCAAGAGTCGGGTCAATCTGTCCGCAGTTTCCCACTGAAAATGGGAAAAACACATGTAAATAGTCTTTTATACGTAGATGATCTTATTCTTCTGAGCTTCACACCTATCGGATTGCAGCGCCAACTTGACAATTTACAGGGACACATGACCAAAACAATCTAGAATGAAATGAAAAAAAAAAATCATGGTCTTCTCTGCATCCACCAAGAAGAACGAAAAAATCTCTCTAAAGCTCACTGGCCAGCAAGTTGAAAAGGTGAGCGAGTTCAGATACCTTGGGGTTACCTTGGATAATTCTAGGTCGGAAACAGCTATGCAAGAAGCCTTAAAAGCCACAAAAAAAACTGGCGGCCTAAGGCAAGGCGATCGACAGGAAATTTGGCAGTTTCTCTTTGATCCCGGTACTAGACTTTTATAAACTAAAGGTGGTGCCCATGCTGACATATGGCACTGACGCCATGCCCAAGATCCTTGTGGCACTTTGGCCTAAACTGGAAGCGCTGTTTTGGAGATCTGTTCTAGGCTTACCAAACTCTACCTCAGTTGTGGCAATCAGACAGGAACTAAGTTTGATGTCTCTGGGAGGGACAGTCAAATCCAACACCATTATGCTTTTTCGAAAATGTAGAATGTCCAAAGAGCCGGCGATTTACAACTTGATATTACAGGAAAGTATGGGCTCAAGCTGCAAGATGCTAAACCTTTGGACCAAATTGAACAAAGAAACATTACTTTCAATCGAATGTGACGAGGAGACCCTGCATACAAATCCTATATGTGTTCTAAAGAAATTAAAAGAACAAGATTGGATCAGAACCAAAGAAGTAGCTGCTAACAACGAGCTGATAGGCCACCTGCCCTGTAACATCAGGAAACGTAACAAATTACAACCATACATCAAAAGGTTTCCGTCTAGACAAGCCTGTGATACACTACTGAGAGCCAGACTTAATTTACTTCAAACAAATGAAGTCAGAGCAATCAGAGGCTCGTCAGTAAAAAACGGGTGTCGTTTCTGTGATCAGCAGTCAGCAAGAGAGTCCATACAACACCACCTCCTTTCTTGTACCAGAACACAACAGATCAGAGCTCGCTATTTGAGACACATTTTCTCAGAATTCTTGTTAAGCGACAAAGACGCCTGCTGGTGCAAAATGCTGGCTGGTGACAGAACTTCATGGCTTCTGGGGACTTTTAAAATCCTTGAATATGTGAACTCTTTGCTTCTTTCAACAAAGACATTAACTGCAGTGGAGCAGCAAGGGGCAGCTTCTTAGTCTACTGGGCAAAGCAGCAAAGGACTTTTTTTGCTATTCTTTGCTTTGTCAATCACTTAAATCTTTACTTCATACATATAACATTTATAGTCTTCTACTTCTCTTTTTGTAAAAATCTTAACGATTAACACAAAAATACAAAAAAAGAATAATTCTATATATCCCACATTAAAGACACGTATGGTAACACACTCAATCACCCAAATGATATATTTAACTGTTTTACAAAATTTGATGCGGATCTGTATACTCCAGTTAGCCCCATTTCTCGTGAAAACATTGCTTCATTTCTCAACAAATTTTTCAAATCTTCTTACCCTCAAGCTGACCTCTCCCACTTGGATAATGATATATCTTTTTCAGAGATCAACCGACCTATTAAAGGTTTGGGCAGATTAAAAGCCCCCTGTCTAGACGGCCTGTCCACTGAATTTTATGAAAGAGACTGTCCCTTATTCCAAAACTTAAAAATCTATTTTCCTACTTTACATCTCAAAAAACTTCATCTGGTTCATTCTCTGAAGCCCTACTTATACTTTTCCCTAAGTCTGACAAGGACTCTACGCTCCCCTGCAATTATCGGTCCTTATCCCTTATTAATGTCGAAAGCAAAATGTTTGCGAAGGTTTTAGCCAATAGAATTGAATCCTCTGTCCCAGCACTAATTCAATCCGATCAAGCTGGCTATGTGAAAGGACGCAACATCTCCTCCAATGCAAGGCTGCTTTTAAACGCTATCCATTTAGTGACTAAAGATAAAAGGATAAACCAGGTTACGCGGCCATTGCATTGGATGCAAAAAAAGCTTTCGACCGTGTTAATTGGGACTTCATGTTTCAATCATCACAATGGCATGGATGTGGAGATAATTTAATTTCCCTGGTTAAATTACTTTACTCATCCCCCAAATCCTCTATCTGCATCAACGGTTTGTCGTCGTCCTTCTTTCCACTACTCAGAGGTACTCGACAGGGTTGCCCTCTCGCTCCAATCCTGTACATTCTCCCTTTAGAACCTCTATTAGAATGTATTAGATCGAATAAAAACATCCCTGGAATTTCCGATGGAGCTTCTCATATTAAAATCGCTGCATATGCCTATGACATCTTAATTCTTATAAAAAACCCTAAACGTCACCTCGCAGATTTACTTAACACTCTCTCTCATTTCGGTCAAGTATCTCGATATAAATTAAATAAAGAGAAGTATGAAATGATGCCCCTAAATCCCTATTGTCTCAAACATGACATTGATACTTATGACTTTAAATGGTGAAATCTTTCTATCAAGTATCTAGGCATTTGCTTTGCTCCCACTATTCATGACACTATCAAACTCAATTCCCAGATCTTATTGGACAAACTCAAAGACCTGACTTCTAGATTGTCCCCCCCTCTATCTCTCCTGGTGGGGATGATTAGATATGATTAAAATGATGCTTTCCCCTATTGTTTTATACTATTTGCAACTTCTTTCTATCCCTGTTACTCTTTCCTTTTTTAAATCTATCTATTCCATTCTACTTAACTTCCTCTGGGGTGTCAGAAAAAGCAAACGGATCGCTTTAGTCAAGTTGAAAGCGCCTTGTGAGGAGAGTGGGGTCAGGGTTCCAGATTTCAAACTATATCACTCTGCTTTTCTCCTAAAACAATCTCGATGTTGGTTTGCATGCCCGGAAATATCTGACACTCCCACATGGTGTACGATAGAGAAACATTTGGTCCATCCCTTTGAAGTTACTGACCTCATCTACATATTTAATCATTCGTATAAAACCTTTTCAGACCCCCATCAAAGCCTCCATTTCAGCCCTAAGTGTTTCTCTTTCCCCACACCAAAACCCCCAATAAGTGCCTCTCCCCCTTATTATGGCACAACAAGAATATTGTGATCAATAATCAGGCCTTCTATTGGAGATCATGGATTAAAAAAAAAAGAAACAGATTTATTCAACAAATCATACATGGCCCCTCTATTCTCTTTTCAACAATTAAAACATCAATATCCTATTTGTAACACAGACCTTACTTTTTACAATAATTTAGTTAATTCTTGCATTGATTCCTTCTTTCACTTTTCAAATAACATTCTCTCACCAGACGCTTTTAGATTATTGCTGTTTACCATGACTTCCGATGTCCTCTACATCTGAAGTCTGTTCTGTGCGTCTAAAACGGGAGAATGCCTTTGGTTGCACTTTAAACGACCACACATGGTCACTTATGTTTTCCGAAATTAAATATATTTCTGTATCAGCTAACATCACGCAACACTTTTTCTTCTTTATCCACAGACCATTTATTACTCCTGTAAAATTAGCCAAATCTGAGATTGACTGTAATGATAAATGCTGGCCGTGTGGCTTTGCTCCTGCCTCCTATGAACATGTTTTTCAACTGCCCTTTTACTCTTAGGTTTTAGAAAGATATTTGGAAATACCTTCAACTTATTTTTGATGTAAATATTCCACCATCATTTTAAAACATTTTTTAGGTAGCCTTGCTATTACGACTAACTTTCCACCCAATTCTGCCAAACTTTATGATTTATTTATCATCATTGCATTGAAAAGTATAACTGCCAATTGGAAAGACTTCCGCTCCCTATCTGTCAGAGGTTGGTGGAACAACATCTGCCACACACAAAGGATGGAACTATGCATGGCAAGCAATCTCAATTCTATTCCTAAGTATAACACCAAATGGCTTTTTTTCGTTTATCTTGACCTTTTATATGAATATTTCCCTCTATGCTTCTTTTGCTGTGAGATCTTTCCATTTATTATATCTAATATCTCAACCAATGTGTTTATAAAACTGATTGTTTTATCACCTTAATAAATCTCCCCCTCCCCTCCCACATCCCCCTCTGTTTCTTGTTTGTATATTGTTTCTCTTGTCTGTCCTCCCCTCACTATCTACCACCTATGCAGAATTCTTTATTGCAATTTATCTAAGACATTCAGCATCATATTCTTTACTTTTATCCAAATTGCTGATCTAACTTATATTGCATATTCTGTTTGATATCAGCAGCTTCTTGTTGCTTCATATTTCATGTTTCCAGTCCTCTTGGACTTCTGCATTTGGTTGAAACTTATATCATTGTTATTGTTTTAAAAATAATAATAAAAAGCTATTAAAATTTAAAAAAGGTGCCTGCGAGTATTAATTTTATATAGCGCGACCCTAGCTACATTTCAATTAGCTGCACACACAAACTGGAACTCGGCTGAGAACACTGCACATGTGTCTTCGAACACCAGTGCTGCCCATCACAGTCCCTTATCCACAGTCCTTGACAAAGTGAGCAGAACGGCAGCACTGCTGCCTGTTGAACAACCATTTCCCGCTGCATCAGCTCTTCTCTGCATATTTGTGCCATTCAGTTTCACTTCTCATTAACTAACATGGAAGTCCTCTGTATGTTTCCATAAGCAACCTCAGATCAGGACATATTCAACCCTGAAATATAAATACATCAAATTAGCATCTGCTTATGACTTAACAGTGCATGAGTGAGCATTTTCTGTGCATATTGTCACATTTCAGAGTTGGCAGAGTATTCCGTTTTTTTGTAGCCTAATTCTCTTAAAGTGAGAATTATTTTAACTGACCATTTTACAATTTCCCAAGTTCTGCTACACAGCAGAATGTAAATACGTCTCCATTATAGTTTGTAATGAAGCCTTTTTAAAAAGAAAATCTTATGTTTAACAAAAAAAGCTGTGCTGTTTGGCATTGTTGCGTCGTTTGTGCATTCATTATAAAGTGAGACAAATAGATCAGTTACTATACGCACTCATTTTTGGCAGATCACAAAACTGCTTTGGAAAAATTATTTGTTAACATCACAAGATAGAAATAAACTCTTCAGAGTTTTTCTGTCTGTTTTTTTCGCTTAGAACAAAGGTACTGTAAATGCACATCACTCTTCTGGCTTTAAATCAGCACCCTCTCATGTCAATTGCAGTAAACATGTTTTATTTGTTGTTTGAAAGGGCTCGACAACTGTGCATATTTTCATTTGTACTTGTAAAGGAAAAGGTGTCAGACAATAGCTCATAATGCACATCTCTATATGTGTTTTACCATCCCTGCAAGTCAATAGAAAGCTTAGTCTTTTATGCCTTGCCTTGGGAGCTGTGCATATCACAGGTATATTTTTGCAGTTTGACAGGCACCTGTATACATGAATATAGGATGGTTACTGAACAGTAAGGCTTAGATTAAGGAGGGGAGGAAAAGTTCAGATACAGATCACATACAACTTAACTTTTGCTCATTGTTATGAGGAAACTGATCAGTCCTTCAGACTACCAGTACTGGGAAACTTTTTCCATTTTTGATTCTTGTACTTTTAACATTGCACACATCACCTTACAGTGTAGTGCAAATGGGATACTTTTGTATCACCCTAGGTTTTAACACAAGGGATTTTTGGTTACTTAAGTGCCTAACGAAAAGCTGGTGGCAGCAGATAGATTTTCACCATTTTTGCATTATTTTTAGTTTGCACATTCGCGTTTACCGCGCATGGCTACAAAACGTGGCTAGTGCCCTAAAACGGCTGTCCCACAAGATTTCTGCTTTCCTTTTGGCCATATTGTTGTTTGGCCTTCTTCTAGTGATGTGTGTGGCCCAGGAAGGGGGTGGGACTGTCTAGTCCCACTCCACATCCTTGTTGCTAGAAAGTCTAGGTGCGGAGCAAATATGAAATCAGTAGTTGTCCCTGATTGGAAAACTACTGGCTGTTTAAATGGTGCAGATCCTTACCATTGGTGGGCTTGGACTGAGGACCTCTGCAGCCATTTCTTCAGATTATCCTTGGAGCCACAAAACCCTCGAACAGCAAACAGCCTCCCCCCGAAGTGGCACAGCATCCCTTGCTGTGTCCGGCCTGGTGAAGTCTTTGAAGACCCTGAGCGGTGCTTCTGCCCTTGGGCTAGTTGGCCCAACTAGTCTGGAGGCCTTCTCGAGGATCATGCTGCCCTTCTGAGCATTCGGAAGTGTCCTGAACTGTCCTGTGGACAGTTCTCCTGTAGGATACCTCACCAGAAGTGTTGCCGTTCTGTGTTCAAGTCAGGAAATTTGGTGGTCACCAGCTTGTGCCACAAGTCACCTTCTCCCGAATTGCAGTGTCCCAGCATCAAAGGATCCTGTCCTGGAGCAGTTTCTGTAGTCACCTGTGTACAGAGACAGTCGATGGGACTCTCCTTTCTCCAACCTGTGAAGTATCCTGAGGATGTCTGAATTGGTGTTTCTTGCATTTCTTCAGTCCAAGAGGTACCATCTTTCAGCTGTGCCTGACTGGAAGAACACTTGAACCAGCAACTCCTAGGCATCACTCACCGGAACCAATGGCAGAGGATTGAGCCACCAGGGAACCCTAGACAATGCATGAAGTCCTCTGGGGAAATTTGAGTCGGGGGTAAGTAAACTGTTTATCTGTCCTCCCTCCTCTTTCCTCCACAGGGATAACATTGTGAATAAGTCAGTGTGTCACTTATATTTCATTCCACTCACCTTTTGCTCATCGAACCTGGGTAGAGTACCCTGAAATATAAGAAAACATTTACTTAACTTTTGTAAAATTTTTGAAGACCTTTTTGAACTATCACCAACACAAGTAAATTATAACTTTGAAAAAACCGACACACTCTCCTGATAATTGGTGCGCCACACTCAGAATTCTTTGATTAAAGTAATGCTTTTTATTTGTACAAGCGATTCTGAATGTACATTGAAATCAAATGCCCTTTAGTGATGACACGTGTTTCGTAAAAATTCATTGCCTTTATCAAATCAAGGCTATTATCCACACATCAAGAACAATGATATTGAGACCATGTTTAGACGCAACATAATGGCATCATCAATTGTGTGTATGTATATTAATGTTGAAGACCGAAAAAACAGGGGATGGTAGTAGGGAAGGATTGTTTAAGGAAAACAGAACATAAGAACAAAAGGAAATTATTAAAACATGTTCTTGGTAACCATAGCATCCAAATATAAGACCTAAAGAACCAAAGATAAAAAAGAGAACCAATCGTCTATAAATTATTTATCCTGGTAATGCTTTGGAAATAATGCCAAATTGCACAATAGATATAACATTTAGCTTCATGACACATGATATGAACTAGCATGACATGGACTGTTTGTACCAGATTAGAACATATTCACAAATAATTCAGGTCGACCGTTATATACCTAAAGTAATTTGTTAAGTATGGGCCAGGCATGTAAAGGCACCTCGTTGCACATAACATCCCTTGTATTGCATTTAATTGTATGATACAAGCACTAACATGCTATACCAATTGCTTTACATCATTAGTTGATACGGAGTTGCTATACTACTGTCTGGTACTGGTATGATAACTGGGTTAAATCCCTTCTGCAAACAATAAGGTGAAAAAACTGTAGGGGTGATCCGTACATGTGCCCAGTGTACATTTGTGCACCTCCACGTTGCCCAATCTGTTGTATGTAAACAATGGTTGGCACTCCTAGCACGTATAACTGTATGCATCTAAGCATATCCTTCAAAGACATGACATGACTCGGTCTGTTATCTGAAGATTATGTACATTAGTGAACTCGATTGAGTACCGTGTTGTCCTAACAACTGCAGACATTGATACATGTTTCCTGTTTATCTTCGTCGTGATCCATCGAACATCAATATTCAATAGCAGAGCCAAAAATGCCCTGAAAACTTTAAACCACAATTACTTATTCATAACTTAACTCTACTGCAAGAAGACACATACCTGTGGGTTAGCAGACTGCTATTGCGTCAGCTAAGCAGCTTTGGAGTACAAGGCGCTGGCGTTGTCCGCCGGCCATTATCATTGTGTGGCGTTGGTTTCCCTAGCAACGAGCTAGTCCCTCGTCGGTTGCAATCATCAAGATGCACTGGTCGCCATATTTTGGGAGATATGGTGTGTTCTGAATAAGAGATACGTTTGTTACACTCGAGTACTATATGAAACTAATACGTGCAAGCGCAAACTTATTACCTCTACTACATACAATAGGAATCTAATGACTGGATGTAATATGTGCAACTGTGTCTCTGAAATGATGTGCATAATGCGATCATTAATACCGTGCGCCAGATATCTGGGTAACTATTTACCTAAAAGCTGGTTGTGTACAACTAGTTTTTCACTGTATGCATCATGCAAAATGCTCCTGTTAAACCAACATATTGGTCCAAATTACGGGCACCTTGAAACATTCATCACAATGTTCTTTAGCACTTGATACTGGATTCAATAAATGGCTTACTCTTACTTAGAGTATGACATTCAGAAACAGTTCTAGTTGATTGATTACAAAAACAATACATTCACTGTCTATGTTCAGACCCATTTTCAAAGTTCGGAAATGGCAAATTAGGCATGCTTCTGCCTGTCGTAGCATGAGTTCAGAATTGCCACCTCTTCTACAGATGCTGACGCTTTTTAGGCCAACCAATCTAATGTCTTTCTTTTGGTCCATTTGATGCTCCTTATGCCAATGGTTGGCTATGGCTAACATTGCATTTTGACTGATGATCACTGATAAATGCTCGCGAATGCGGAACCAGAGTTCCCGGATCGTGCTTCCAATATAGATGGCTTTGCATACACAAATGACAACGTAAACCACAAATTTTGTTCTGCAATTAATGTTTTGCTTGATTTGTATCGGATTCCCAAATTTATCTTGGAATTTCGTTGTTTTTTCATGCGCATATTGACAAATGGAACAGGTGGCAAATTTTATGAACCCAAAATTCTCCTGACTCAGCCAGTTGGTCGACTGATTCCTTGTATTCTGTGGGGGAAGCTAAGGACTGAGTTGGTTCCTCAAGGTTTGTGCCTTTCTGAAAATAATTTATGGTCCATGTTGGACAAATTCAGCTATATGAGGCTCAAGTTGTAGTAAGTACCGTTTACGTTTAAGAATTTTTCTAATCTCATAGTGGTCTTCACAGTATGTTGTTATGAAACGTACACCTTCAGATTGTAGAAGAATATTAGTTGCTTTCTCCATCAGTGATTGTTTGTGACAGAAGTGATGCTTTCTCTTGTGCTTTTCTGATGTTTCGTATGATATCCCCTTTCCTTAAATCATGAAAAGAGTAGATTACATTCTGCCACAAAATGGGATTTTTCTCTACAATTTCGACAAGCACAAATAAATTCTCCTATCGGAAAGTTATTTTTTGACTCTTTGTTGATGACAGCTTGTAGCAAAGAGGGTCGAATTGACCTCCGTTGGTTTGCGAAACATCTTGGTATGTAGTTTATCCTTCACATAGATTGTCAAATCCAAAAAGTCAATTGTGGATGTCCTTGACTGTGAGGTACATTCAATCCCTACATTGTTCTGATTCAAACGACATCTAAATTGCTCCAACTCATCCATATCGCCTTTCCTGATCACAATCACGTCATCTATATATCTAGCCCACAAAATTACATGCTCGGTATATTGAATGTCCACATAGACTATCTTGTTTTCTAGCATCCCCATAAACAGATTTGGAAGCGCAGGGGCATATTTTGTGCCCATCGCCACTCCTTCTCGTTGGTAATATTTGTCATCAAACATGAAGATGTTAGAATCAAGAGTTGCTTGCAACATTTCTTTGAGCATGTGAACTTGATGATAGTGAGAAGCGCTGGTATCCTTACACACATAATCAATAGTTTGTATTGCATGTTCGTGTTTGATAGAGGTATACAGGGCACACACGTCTAGTGTTGAAAGGACAAAGTCAGGTTGCCAAATGATTTTCTGTAAGATTGTGCGTTGTGTCTTTGAGATATGCTTTGAGTTTCGGTACTTACGGTCTAAGTAAACTGTCTATATACTCCGAAATGTTCTTGGTTGCCCAACCATTACAGCTGACAATAGGTCTACCTTCTGGTATTTGATGAAAGGGCTTATGGACCTTCGGCAAGAAGTATATAGTTGGCGTTCTGGGATGTTGGATGAAAAGGTGGTACTTTTCTTTGTCTGTATTAGGCCTTCCCTGTGCCAATTTGTGATCATCTTCTCCAGCTCTGCAACTATTTCTTGCCTGGGATTGGCGGAAAGTGTTTCATAACAATTAGGTGTTGAGATTAGTTGCAAATGGCATATCAACAATCTTGACGGTTCATTATTACTATATTTCCGCCTTTGTCGGCCTCTTTGATTACAATGTTCTTGTCTTGCCTCAGGTTTGCAAGTGACATTTTTTCTGCTTTACTGAGATTCCAAGGGATTGCTTTTAAACCTCTCCTATTGTCTACCAAACGGTGCATATCATTGGTGACTGACTTGTAAAAAACATCAATTACATTGTCTGGAGCCAGTTGGGGTGTGAATTACATTGTCTCAAGTGCTAAGGAACATTGTGATAAATGTTTCAAGGTGCCCGTAATTTGGGGCAGTATGTTGGTTTAACAGGAGCATTTTGCATGATGCAAGAGCTAGCATACGGTGAAAAAATAGTTGTACACAACCTACTTTTATGTAAATAGTTACCCAGATATCTGGCGGATGGTATTAATGACTGCATTATGCACATAATTTCAGAGACACAGTTGCACATATTACATCCAGTCATTAGATTCCTATCGTATGTAATACAGGTAATAAGTTTGCGCTTGCATAATTAATAATGCATGCTTTAACATTTTTATTACTTAGGTTCACATCATACGATTTTTAAGACATTCCATTCTTTTCACAAATGGCGCCGGCACTTATTTTCCCAAGCACATATTAGTTTCATATAGTACTCTAGTGTAACAAACGTATCTCTTATTCAGAACATATATCTCCCAAAATATGGCGACCAGTGCATCTTGATGATTGCAACTGACGAGGGACTAGCTGGTTGCTAGGGAAAACAACGCCACACAATGATAATGGCCGGTGGACAACGCCCTTGCCTTGTACTCCAAAGCTGTTTAGCTGACGCGCTAGCAGTCTGCTAACCCACAGGTATGTGTCTTCTTGCAGTAGAATTAAGTTATGAATAAGTAATCGTGGTTTAAAGTTTTCAGGGCATTTTTGGCTCTGCTATTGAATATTGATGTTCGATGGATCACGCACAGAGAGGAACAGGAAACTTGTATCAAAGTCTGCAGTTGTTAGTACAACGCGGTACTCAATCGAATTCACTAATGTACATACTCTGCAGATAACAGACCGAGTCATGTCATGGCTTTGACGGACCTGCTTAGATGCATACAGTAATACGTGCTAGGAGTGCCAACCATTGTTTACACACAAGAGATTGGGCAAGGTGGAGGTGCACACATGTACACTGGGCACATGTACGGATAACCCCTACAGGGTTTTCACTTTATTTTTTGCAGAAGGGATTTAACCCAGTTATCATACCAGTACCAGACGGTAGTACAGCAACTCAGTATCAACTAACGAGGTAAAGAAATTGGTATAGCATGTTTTTGCTTGTATCATACAATCAAATAAAATACAAGCAATGTTATGTGCAACAAGGAGCCTTTACATGCCTAGCCCATACTTAGAAAATTACTTTAGGTGTATAACGGTTGACATGAATTATTTGTGAATCTGTTCTAATCTGATAAGAACTCGGTACAAACAGACCATGCTAGTTCATATCATGCCATGAAGCTAAATGTTAAGTCTGTTGTGCAATTCAGCATTATTTCCAAAGCATTACCAGGATACATAATGTATAGACGATTGGTTCTCTTTGTTATCGTTGGATCTTTTGGTTAAGTCTTATATTTGGATGCTTTGGTTACCAAGAACATGGTTTAATGTTTTCCTTTTGTTCTTATGTTCTGTTTTCCTTAATCCTTCCCTACTCCCCTCACCTGTTTTTTCTGTCTTCAACATTAATATACATACACACAATTGATGATGCCATTATGTTGTTGTCTAAACATGCTCTCAATATCATTGTTCTTGATGTGTGGATAATAGCCCTGATTTGATAAAGGCAATGAGTTTTGCTGAAACACTTGTCATCACTAAAGGGCATTTGTTTTCAATGTACATTCAGAATCGCTTGTACAAATATTTATTACTTTACTTTAATCAAAGAATTCTGAGTGTGACGCACCAATTATCAGGAGAGTGTGTCTGTTTTTTCGTGTTGTGCTCAGAGGTGGGGCCTTGACCTCTGTCTCTCCTGAGTGTGACACCCATCCAGAAAGCAAACTTGATATTCATGGTCGCAGAGTACTTGTAAGTTGGTGCAAAAAAAAAAATATAGCTTTGGACTGCTTAAATTAGGGAATTGACTTGTTTATTTATTGCATTTGGATATACACCCAAACCCTTGGGTATCACGGCATAATTACATATATCTCCGTTGGCAAGTTAATGTTACATATATCTTTGTTAGATAGCTGAGTACATATCTTCGTTATCAGGACTGGGTTACATACATTTTTTAGTTACAACAATATAACAGGCGTGTAGTCTGTTATATACCGTGGTGGTGATCTAATTTTGCTAGGTGCTAAGTGTTTGGGAGAGTGTTAGTACTTGTTGAACAACCAAGTTTTGAGTTGTTTTTTTTAACTTCGGTAGCGAGGTTTCATTGGATAGATGGGGTGGGAGAGAGTTCCAGATCCGGGGGGCTGTGATGGTGAAGCTGGAGTTGCCTGCTCTTGTGGTGGTGAAGCGAGGGATGTGCAGTTGGATATTTGTTTTGGATCTGAGGGATCTCAAAGTGGTTTTGCATGCAATGCAGTTGTTGAGGTAGTTAGGGGCCGTGTCTGATAAGCATTTGTGTGTGATGGTGAGTGTTTTGTGGAGGATTCTGGCCTGCACTGGGAGCCAGTGTGCCTCTCTTCTGTGTTGTGAGATGTGTTCACTTCTTTTGATACCCAGAGCTGCTCTGAGGGCTTTGTTTTGGTTTATAGTCATAATGTCGACAGACAAAAATGTCGGAAAAAAAATGTCGAAAATAATGTCGACATCCTATACTTATAATGTAAAAAGTCATTTTTTCGAAAAAAAAATGTCGACTTTTTTTTTTAGACATTATGACTATAAACCCTTAAAACTATCAACACCTCACCCAACACCCTCCTGCAACCCCCCCACACCCCCCACCACCACCCTCCCACCCCTCATATGCAACACATTCTATTTATAGATTTATTTATTTATTCAATAAATAAATAACCAAAAAAAGGATCATTTTCTATGGAGGGGGTCCCCCCCAACCCCCCCTCACCCAACACCCCCCTGCCACCCCCCCACCCCCCCACACCCCCACCACCACCCTTTCACCCCTCATACTCAACACATACCAATTATATATTTATTTATTTAGTCAATAATTAAATAAATAAAAATAGTATCATTTACTATGGGGGGGGTCCCCCCCAACCCCCCCTCACCCAACACCCCCCTGCCACCCCCCCACACCCCCCCAACCACCCTTTCACCCCTCATACTCAACACATACCAATTATATATTTATTTAGTCAATAATTAAATAAATATAGTATCATTTACTATGGGGGGTCCCCCCAACCCCCCCTCACCCAACACCCCCCTGCCACCCCCCCACACCCCCCAACCACCCCTCATACTCAACACATCTTATATATATATATATATATATATATATATATTTATTTATACAATAAAGTCAAAATTTCGAAAAAATATCGAAAAATGTCGACATTATTGTTTGTCGACAATATTTTTTTCGACATTTATTTTTCGAAATTTTGACTGTCGACATTATGACTGCACACCTTTGTTTTGTAGGAGCTGGAGTTTAGTTGGGTCTTTTTTGGAGGTGCCTAGCAGTAGAATGTTAGTCCTCTATTTTTGTTAGGATGAGGGCTCTATCAAGTGTCAGACAGTTACCAGGAGATAGGAGAGGCCTGCTAAGTGTGATGAGTTTGGCGGTGTAGGCTGTTGAGGAAGCAAGTGCGCTAATGTGATTGCTCATGGAGAGATTAGAGTCGAGGTAAACTCCCAGTGTTTTGACTTCATGGGAAATGTTGATGGGTATGCCGTCAATCTTTACGGAGGTGTAGTCTGGCTGGAGTTTGCTGAGTTTGTTGGGGGAGCCAACTATCAGGATCTCAGTTTTGTCTCCATTGAGACAGAGGCTGTTGTAAGCCATCCAGCTTTGGATGTGTGAGTAAATTGTGTTTAATGATGGCCGTTTCTTGCACCAGGTTGCCTGTGATGGGGATGAGGATGTGTGTGTCATCAGCGAAGTTTGTGTAGATAACTCCCATGGCATCTAAAGCTGCAAAGAGTAGCTTGGTGTATGTGTTTTATAGAGTGGGGGAGAGGTAGGATCCTTGTGGTACCCCTAGTGGTACAGGGATGGGGTCTGCTGCAACTTCCCCTATGGATACTCTTGAGGTGCGGTCGGACAGGAAAGATTTTATCCACATGGCCTTGTGGGAGAAGTGGAAGTTGGTGGATAGGGTTTGGCAAAGTTTGTCATGGTCAACCAGGTCCAAGCCGCTGATGGGTCTAGCAGTAAGAGGATACATAGTTTGCTGGAGTCCCTGATGGCATCCATCTGGTTTTTTAGGTCTAGTCGGGTGGTTTCAGTGCTGTGGTTGGGGCGGAAACCTGATTCTTTCCCCTAGTAGGTGATTCTGTTCAAGATGGTGTTGTACTTGGGTGTAGGCTATTTTATCAATGATTTTTAAGAGGAACGGTACTGTTATGGGCCTGTAGTTAGTGGGGACCGTGGGGTCTAGGGAAGGTTTTTTCAATAGTGGTGTGACCCAGGCTGCTTTAATGGAGGCTGGTATTTCGCTGGAAGTGAAGGATTCATTCATGAAATTGGTGATGGTGGGTGCTAGTATGGTCGCGCATTCTTTGACTACCTTAGCTGGGGTGCTGTCACCTTTGTAGTTCGAGGGCTTGAGGGATGTTACGGTTTTAAGTACTTGTTCCGAGGCGACTGGTGTAAAGTGAAATTCCGGTACATCGGGTTTGGTGGTGATAGTGGAAGGGTGGTGGGTAGGCGTGGTGGTAAGATCTAGTAGGTTTTTTTGAGAAGCTATCTTAATTTGGAGAGTGGTCACATTGAAGGATAGGGCATCCTGAATGGTGGTACACCAGGCTTTGCTTGGAACTATGGGGTTGGAGGGGAGAATGGGTGCTTCTAGGTCTTTGATAATAGTAAATCATTCTTTAGTGTTGGAGGCTGAGGCTGCTATGCGTTCATTGCATGATTCGGCTTTGTGGGCGAGAACCCTGAGTTTGTAGGCTTTGGCTAGTTTTTGTAGTTTGGTTTGTAGGTCGGGTGAGTTATTTTTTCTAGTTGGGTGTGCTAAGGCTCTTTTTTCTCTTCTGAGTTCATTGTTAAACCAAGGAGCGCTGCGTTTAGTTTTGGGTGCTTTGGTCTTAAGCGGAGCTACTTCATCAACCGCAGATTTTAAGCATTGGTGATAGTGTTTAGCAATACTGTCTGGGGTGGTGTTGGCCTGCAGTTTGGCGTTAAGTAGTTTAAGTACTGGGTTTAAGTTTTCTGCAGTGAGGTTATGCAAATTTCTGACCTGTATGGGTGGTAATTTGCAACTTGTGGTATTGTGGTCAGTATCTGTCTTTATTGTGAATTTAATTAGATGATCAGTCCAATGTAATTGGGGATGTCTGATATAGTTACTGTGGTATTAAGGGTAAGTATCCAGTCTAGAATTATTCCTTTAGAATGAGTAGGGGCACCATAGCCTAAGTTAAGGTCTCATAGGACAATGTATTTTGTTTTGGGTTTCAGTAAAGGAGTGATGAGGAGAGGTAGGTTTAAGTCTGGCTTGCTTGGGGCGCTAGGTGTTCTGTATACTATTAGGAAGTTAATGGTTTCCTGATTGTTAACGGCTAGTTTGAGGGAGAGAGGTTCATAGCCACTGATGGTTTCTAGTTTACATTCCCTAAAAAGAAGTGTGGTTTTATGGATGATGGCTACTCCACCACCTGTGGTGTCTGTACGGTCGGCTCTGAGGAGGGTATAGTCAGTTGCGAAGGCTAATGTGATCTGGGGACCTGATGCCGCATGCACCCAGATTTCCGTGAGTGCTAGGAAGTCTAATCTGTGCTCTAGTATGGAGTCATGAATTTGAATTGCATGTGCTCCAAGGGATCTTGCATTTAGTAGGGGGCGTCTTGTGTTGTTGTCGATAGGGGGTTGGGTCAGGTGGATTTGTGGACTGGTTATATTGCCGTTTTGCGTGGAGGCAGTTATCAAGGTTTCGAGAATTGTGGGTGTCATGGCGGTGGTGAGAGTGTGTGAGGGGTGAGGTGTGAGGGATGTTGATGGGGAGGTGCTGGAGATGTGTGTGTCCTGAGAGTCTGGAGTTGCGTTTGGATATGGTGGTGGATTGTGTTTGGTTGATTGTGTGTGTGGTTCTTGATGCCAATCGTGTGCGTCGGGTGTCACCTAGGATAGGTTGAGTTTTGTCAGGGGTTTGGTATGTGGTTGAAAATGCTGGCTGTTTGGGGAGGAATGGTGTGGGGCAGGGTAGGGGGTGATGTCCAGGGCAGAGGAGACCGGCCAGGCCTGCATTATACGATATGTAAGTGCCTTTAGTGCAGGTAGTGTTGGGAAAGGTGGGGAGTGTTTGGAGTGTCCCACTGTTGGTGGCAGGTGTGGGGTTGAGGTTGATGGTTGAGGTTGATGGTCATGGTTTGAAGGGAGGTAGTTCTGATGAGTAATGGGATAAGAAAGCTGAGGATAGAGGGGGATGGTATAGCACAGTACTGTGGCTTTCCTGGGTGTGTGACTATCTCTATTGTGTAGTAGTTTGGTGGTCTGGGGATGGTGGTTACCCATGGGTGGTGCTTCTTGGGTTTGCATTTGGGAAGGTGTGGTGAGGGGATACTGGCAGCGATGGCCCGTAGTAGCTTTGCACAAAGGTGGTGGTCCTATGTTCGGGCTGGTGTGGCAACACAGTGCTGTGTTGTCCGGGTATAGAATCGAGGTTGGTGGAGCAGGTCTAATAAGGAAGGGGATCCCTTTGCACACTATGGGGGTGTTTCTAGCATAATCAACAGGCAGTGCAGTTATGTACACATTTGGTGGAAGCAGTGCATTTAACATACGGTGGAGGTAGCATCAATTATAGGAATGCAATTGTATACAGATAGTTAAAGTGAGTTAAGCACAGAGTGGAGGCAACATCAATAACAAAAGCAAGGTATGATTAATACATTTTGTGTTGTGATGGTGACCTTCAATAAGGGTGGATCACCTAGTCTGAGGCTTGTTATTTCTGGGTAAGGGCAGGTAGATTGTGACCAGCTAAGCTATGAGTATGGAGTTCTCCACGCAGTACTGTAGAGTACGCTAGAGTATGTAGTTGCTTACAATTCCTTTCAACAGTTAGACACAAATACAGCAGGCAGTAGGTAGGGAATGCAATTTGTGAACAAAGATCCTTTTGGGCACGGTGAATGGTGGTGGTCTGGACTGCTAATTGAGGTACCGTTTGGTATAGGGTAGTACCCACATTGTGCAGATATACAAATGCATGGTAATAGTTCCAAAGATAGTCTGATACAAGGCGGTAACATACGAGGATACCAGGTTGTACAGGGCCAAAATAAACAGGCGCAGCATTCAAATTGTGCTAATTATACTGTGTTAGCGAGTGTGAGCAGGGGGCGTGAATAACCGGCGGGAAATGGTGGCCTGGTACCATCATTTATTGCATTTAATTGACTTACCTTCTTTGCTGAATACATTATATTAATCCTTTTTTGAACTGTGGAGATTATTTATATTTGTATCAGAGTGTTGTGCAATAATAACACCTGTTCCATTTATTTACCAGTGTGTTCAGAATAAATAACTGTATTTCTATACATCACTGACTGAGTTGAACTGTTCTGTGTGATACTGTGTGGACTTGTTGAGGCCTACCGAGCCCACTCCTAAGAATAAGCCTCAAGTGCTCTCCATTGCTACCTTGATTGGGTTTTGGCTAACCTCTTCACTATAACTAGGGTGACCTCCTAAAATCTGTCAACCAGGCCAGATTCTGGGAATCCGAAGTCACAGGTGCAGTGGTGGCTGTTTGACATTGGGGACCAGCTAGTTGCCAGTTAATCTTGATTCATGTGCTCACAGTTAAGGATGCCACCAGCCTGGACTTCAGGCTTTCGATGATGGATCTCGGCTGTGCTGCAGACTTGGTGACCGGACAATGATCTGGGATAACTGTATTAACAGAGGACTTCAGCTCTAGAAAACTGTGCTAATTAGTGGAGAGCGGCAGCTTACAGTCACCCATCAAGTTGTACTTCAATGGAGGCTGCGAAATGTCCCCACTTTGGATGGTGCAGACTGTGCAATTGGCCATGGCGTCTACAAACTTAAGAGATAAATTTCTGCAAGTTCCTGGTCAGTGAACCAGTTGTTTGTGCTGGCTCAAAGAAGAGGGAGACGCTGTGTAGAGCTCCCCCGGTCAATTGAGAGCAAGGTTTCACTGTCTGGTGGTACTCGCCACAGTAGCATTTTACAGGCATCCCTCTGTCTGTGGGTATTGGGTGGCATTTCTTTTTTCAAATTTCCAAAATCAACAAAGGTTTCTTTAGAACGACTGCTTTGAGACTGCTGAAGGGCCTGGTGTGGAAGGTGTGTGGGTGTGTATCTGTTGTGGGGGAATGTTTGCATGGAGGGGTGGGGGCAGGGTTAGATTGGTGTTAATTTGTATCTGCGCTGTGGTTGAGGGGGCAGGGAGTGCACGTGTGTGTGGCAGCGTTGTGTGTTTTGGCGGGTGAAGGAGACCGTATATGCTGAGAAATAAAGGGGTGGGGGAGGTATAGGGTTTTGGTTTGGTGAATCGCGCTTGAAATCGTGATATTTTTTTAATATTGAAGTCCACACCAACTCGGGTGAAAAGAAATCTGTCTTTGTGTGTGGCCTTCAATATTCAGAAATATCACATAGAACCCCCTCTATGGCCTCTCATACTTTGGATTCCAGGTTCCTGTGTGGAAGGGCTCCAGATTCACTCCTGGTATACAGAAACATGGAGCTGGAGGAAACCTCTGCCCACCTTTTAGAGTACCTGCAACATTCAATTTTGGATCACCAACTTAGAATCATTTGTGTTATTACCTTGGTTTTGATATGGATTATGATGCCTATGACTCCCTGCTAGTCCAAACCAGTTCCAAGCACACAATCCTCTTCTGTGCTCTGACCAGAGCCCATGAAGAATATTACTTTTTATAGTGATTTCCTACCAGGTAGGAAGTCTGCCAACCAAGACATTGAAAATTAACAAGGGGGGTCCTGGGAGTCCCTCTGCCAGACATTAGTCCTGGTTACGAGAGACTTACCCAGAGCCTTTAGCTCACTATCTTTCACAGAAAAGGGGTTGCTGTTGGTACTCTTGTTCAAAGGAGAATTGCCTAGCATTTCGGTGCTGGACTGCCCCAGGGCAGGAGAAAGACTGATATGTGCAGGATATTTCTCCTCTGTGAAAGATAGTGAGCTAATGACTCTGGGTAAGGTCTCTTATAACCAGGACTCATGTCTGGCACAGAGTCTCCCAGGACCCCCCCCCCCTGGAGAATTAAAAAAGAAAGGGTCCCTTAGTTCTACTATTGTTAAGGGAGCTAATAGTGCAACACAAAGAAATCAATATAGATTCAGACAAGTACCCCCTGAACTGATGGTTGAAGGACTAACCACTGCCCCCAAAACCGTGAGTAGAGTTGGTGAGTGAAGTTAAAAAGAATGCTCACTTACAAAACTGTATAGGTTACTTAGGATCTCAAATCAGTTACTATATATGCTTGTCCCACTGAAAGAGTGGGGAACTGTAAAAAATGATTGTCTAACACTCTTGAACATCCGTTTGATCATAGAAATGTTTTAGTTTAAGAGTAATCTTTATAAAATGTTTAAATTCAATACCATATTTTAAAGGTGCAACTGTACATATAAACAGTGTATCTAAGGTCCAGCAATCTATTGCAGAGACATGCCATTCTGAATTGTTATTGGCAGGCTTTACATAGTCCTTAAAGAAGTATGTGATATGGGAGGTTTAAAAATAGGTTTTGCTTCTTTCAAGCTTTTAACTTATAGCATAGTACCAATGTGCATTAGAGGAAAAGCATTGTGTTTTCTGATTGTGGTCATCCTGCTTAAAGGTCGGGGAAGATGCGAGAAGATAATTGGGTCACACTCTCATGGGCTTGGGGCATGATGCCATAATAACTAGCGGACAGATTTAGCACCAAATCCCTCTGCAAGGCGTACAATTGTCTGGAAATGGTAACGCTCCACCTAGCTGCCCATCTCCTAGTAAATATTTAGAGATAGCAGTATATTTTTCAGCATTTACTTTGAAGATGTTTGTTGCCTTTTTGTGTGCGAGGGTATTCATGATCTTTCAGACCTGCTGTGGAAATGTTTTGAACTGTTTCGTAAGCAATACGCTGTGGGTGTGTTATGGCTTTTTCTCTATTCTAACCTTTTTTTTGGTCTATGATCCGCATAGTTTTGGTATCTTCAAGACAATGGACACATGGGATTTGTACTGCTCCTTGCTCTCAATCTTTATTGGCTACTAGTTATCCGGGTGTGTTGGTCCATTGTTGGCTTACAAAACCTGGCTGCAGATGAACTCCTGGCCTTTTCAATACGGTCTTCTTGCCTTTCCTATTCATGCTGATTGGTTAATGCTCTTTGTGGTATGTTGTCCTATGGTGAAAAAACATGTCTGCTCTTTGCTATCAGGCCTATTGGCTTCTGATCTTTGTCGTATCTTGGGCAATGGTGACCTTGAATGGACTTTGCTTTTGATAATCTTGGACTTCATGGTATACTTATGTTCCTTGCTAGGGTGATGATCACTCCTGATCCCATGGTTACCTTGTGTGCTCTATTCCATTTGCTACAGTTAGGATTTTGGTTTCCCTTGAATTTATTTCTGCAACGTTATGCAGGAAAATGTACTTCACAATTCACACAACACAGAAAGAAGGAGCAGTTAATATCAGTTGTCTGCTAGCACTGAATTCTTTGTGGGGAGTAGTAATACCTCTATAGGTTTCAGATCGCTCTAAGCCTGCCTTCCTGAAGATAATCATGGTAATATATAGACAAATATCCTTTCACTGGGTCAGACCTCTAACATAACACAATGTTGAAACATAGAATACCACAATTAAAGTAAATCCAAGATTTAATTCTTCCATCTATCCATCTTTCATATTACCCTTAGTTTGGCTGAAACGAGCAATGCAGTCTTGGATCTAGTCTTGTTAAACCATGGAGCTATGATATCTTAACTGAAATGGCATATTTTACTGTAGTTTTGTTGCTCGTTTTTGAGTGGCTCCATAGATTTCCTTTTCTCAGTGGATCGCTGGCTGGCAGCAGGGAACAGGAATAATTGTAAGCTCCTCTTACAATAATTGGCATTTCTCCAGACAGTATTCTCTCTTCCTCACCCAGCCAGCAACCAAATAGGTAGTGTGGATCATCTAGAGCTGCCAATATTTAGCTGAATCTCTTGGGGCTTGATCCTTAACCCACAGATTGCAACCTGTAGATTTGTTAAATTTTTCCACTCGTCTTCATGGTTTTGGTAAGCCCTGCTTGGTTGTCATAAACAGTTCTGTGCTTTAGGTCTTCTCACATAGATGGCAACAATTATGATGCAGCAGAAAGATTTTTCATTTTATTTGTCTAGATTTCGGACGTTCTTATTCAGTTTATCCAGTTTGCCATCTCTGTTAGCGGTCATCCTTAATAGGTTTGGGATTTTTCATGGGGAGCCGATTCAAGGCGTCTTTAACGCCCTTCACTGATCTGGAACGATCTATGCAAGTCTGTTACCGTCATCACTTAAATTGTTTTTTTGGCATCTGGGAATCATGGCTTCTATCCTTAGGAAATGTTCTTGTTAAATGATTTTAATTTTTTCTGATCCTGTGTTCTGCTGAAGAGCCATCCTTTACTCACCTTTTTCCACCTCTCCTGGCAATATATAATTTAAAAACGTCTTACCAGAGTGATTCCCCTTGCTAGTCTTCTGGGGCATATTTCCACAGCAATTCCCCATCCTTAACTTTTAAAACTGAAGGGCTTATGATAACATGGTAGAAGCAGTCCTCTTTCAGTTACCACGCAACACCTTTCTGGATCCTGGTCTTCTTGGGGTTTTGGTACCCTATAAGCTTGTTTTTTTCTCGTTATTGAAATGGCTAAACTCCTTCTCTGTGTGTTTATTGGCTTGGGATATAATTGTCTGATCCTTGCCTTTTGATGCTGCTACCCACCTAGTGTTTGTGGTGTTAAATATTGGTTACCCTTCTGTGATGTTGACTTTTAATGCTGGTAAGTTGTGCTTTGTGTGGTATTCTTTTCCAGGGTAAATGTATTTGTGATCTCTCAGCATAAGTGACTAGCCGGTGTCCCCTCTTGTTCTCTGAGAAGTTTGACTAATACTTTTAAATTTTGTATTAGTGGTCTTTGAGCTTGTCTGGTTGGTTTCCCACGAATCCTCAAATGCTGTGACTGCTTCTCGTGCTCATCATTCTAAAAATATGGGTGTTTGAATCATGATGCAACAATTAGTTTAAGAAAACAATAGTGATCCTAAATAGGTGTTCTCCTCTGCCCCTCTACATCACTCTACTCTACTTACACTCTCATGTGCTACCTATCCTTCCCTTTCTAACATTCTTTGACGTTCATACATTTGCTTCAGCACATTGCTTCATTGCTTTTCATCTGTTTGTTATTCCTTTGACCCTTTTTTCCTTTACATTTTGTCACCACCTGTCTTTTTCCTTCTTCTACTTATTCCTTTTTTCCGTGCTTTCTTTTGTTTTTTCAATTCTTTTACATGTTTTCATTGCACTTTTCCTTTTAATTTTGTATATTTATCTCTCTTAAATTTTGTTTTGCAAATTCTTTTCTCTGCATTATTAGTTCCATTTCTCCTTCATTGTTTTTTATATTTGTTTCTTTACTCATCTTGAATTTAAATCTTGCCTTTCTTCCCTACTATTTTTCTTTCCACTCCATGTTTTAGCTTGTGCATTTACCTGGTCCTATGTCTTGTCACATTTCAGGGTCAGTGATGAAAAGGATGCTCGCATGTACTTGCAGGCCTTGTCCATTAAGATGGCCGAAGAGCTTGATGTGCTGCGAAGCTCGGGCAACCACACTCCAGGTGCTAAACCAATGGTAAGATGACATAAGATAAATAACAAGCCAATAGCAACTTCAAGACCAGAATAGTTGTAAAAAGAAAGTTCAAAGAAAAATATAAAAATTACATGGTATTTAATAGATTATCTAGAAATAAAAGTAGTTCACCATAATGTGCAGTGTAGGAAGTATAGACTTTTGGAAAATATTTTCTTTTCAACTAGCGTTTATGGTTGTCCGGTTGTAGTGAAGGTTTAGAACAGAAATGTGATACATGGGATTTCTCCAGTTTATTTCCTAATTTTCTTAAAACGGATTGTTGGGTTTTTACTTTTGATTTTGTTTTTTTTATCTAATGTAATTAGATGTATACATTTTAACGCTCAAGATGTTCCATTTTCATGTTGCTCTATTCTCCATAATTCATTCAAAATGTTCACAAAACTGAGACCAGCAACAAATCAATGGTCCATCACGGAGTGGTAAAGGAAACGCCAATGGTTATAATACAATATGACACGTTTATGTCGTTGTTCATGCCAGCCAAATTCCTCCCTCTTAGTGCTATAATAGCAGGCGTTCTTTTTCCCAAAAATCTTTGAGAGACGAATGCCCCAGGTCCCATGCATGCCCCAAGCTCTGTACAGGCACAGCCTATCCAGTACTCATCACAATATGCCATACAAATGCAAACGCAGCAGCCAGCCACACAGGCCCCTACACAACCATGGGATAAGAATACCCTGGCATAAGGTACAGAGACTCATTACACAGGAGCAAGCGTTTTAGGTGAATGCCTTCCCACTTCCAGGGACAAACGCTTATCCACAATAGGACAGCCTACAGAGAGCTTTGACATGCCCAGTTCTGTCAGTCAATGCCGACCTGGAAAGGAACCCCAGGTTGAAGTGAAGATGGGAGATCAAACATTCATGTTTGTGGTTCACACATGAGCTACAAAGTGCTGTATTACGAAAGGAAGGTTTCCCTCATCCGATCAAATAATGGACATGCAGAGATTCTCGAGGGCAATTGTATCGGTTTCTTTTACTGAAGATTTGCTTTTCACTTTAGATACACAGTTGTCCGCACCCTTATTATATTCTAAAAATAACCCAGTTAACCTTCCGGGCAGGGATCTCCTGAGTAAACTGAATATGACCATCTAATTCACGGAGGAAGGTATAGTGTGTTCAACAGCAGGCATATACCATGCTAGGGCAGCAGCCATAACACAAGAACTTTGCAGTGACAGTGCCATACGAGGAGTGCCCTTACATCCAGATGTGTTTATCTGTGGGGTAACATTTTTGCCAGGTTGTGTGCCTGGGATTAAAGATAAGACGCTGTGCATCCCTGCCAAGTTTTTGTTTAGGTCAACTGTTCCCCCTGGAAAAGGCACCAGGCACTATATTACACTAAATTCGGAAGAAGTAATTACAAAAAAGGACAGAGTAATTCTGTCTGGTACAGACGACGGAGAGGATTGGCGCACAGTTCTGGACATAGAGCGAACTGAGCCATTGAGGAGGGTGTCTGACGAACAGGTGTCTCTGGATACCGTGGACACAGGAGAAATGGTGTTTGCAATGGGCATACCCTGCCAAATCATTGATACAACATCTTACACCATGCTTATTGCTCAGACATTACCATCATACTTGGAGAAGGATCTGGAGAAGGTTCCCACCCACTTAGCTAGCAACCCCCACAATGTACGTTTCTTGAGGAGCATAGGGGCAGTTTGCATCAAACTGAAACCAGATGCATTGTAACCCCAAATAAAACATAGCCCATGTCAAGGGAAGCAGATGAAGGAATCTGTCACCATTGTATAATTATGGCAACAAGGCACAATGCAACCATCAGAATCCCCATACAACAAGGCTATATACCTAAAATAAAATCAGAATTCCTCGAAGAGAAATGTTTTCAGCTTGCGCCTAAAAATTGAAATTGTGGCGGAGTGACGAGGGAGTGTTCATTGTGTTCGGATCCCTGGTCAGATTGCTTCCATTTCGAGTGTTTTCACTAGCTCCATTGGAGCAAGGAGGAGCTAGTGATTAAAAACCCCTCACTCGCGGATTGTATTGTGTTCCTTGGGTGACGCGGGTTGACGGGCTAAAGGACCCAAGTTAACTGTTTCTCTGTGCCCAGGAAAAAACTCACTAAATATGGGAAAAAGGCGTCAGCTGTGCGCACGAGCAAAATCAACGCGTTGTGAGTCTGCCCTTGCCCGTACGGCTACTGAAACAGCAGCTGCTGCAATTCCAAGTAAGTAAAGACGCCAATAATCTGTCAAATGCATTGGTATTAGATAAAGACTCTTTTGAGCCCTGTCTTGATGTTGTGGTGTCAGACTCTGAATGCCAGGTTTTCGAGGAACTTTTGTCTGTGGGTGTGGATAAGCTAGAAAATAGAATACCTGTACCCGATTTAATGCACATGGGCAATGTTGTCGAAGGAGAAAGCGCAGCGGACGTTTTAAGCTCCTTGCCATGCTCCTCACGGCATAATGAGCCCGATGAACGACACCTCTCTTGCCCGGAAAAGCGACTGCTCCGCCGCTTTTGTCCGATTCGCCAGCCTATTGCCCTTTGAATAAAAGCGCATGCAAATCTGCTCCTCCCACCTGCTTAAAACCTAGCTGGGATATAACTTGTCCTGAAATGGCAGCTTAACTGCCACGAGACTCTGATGTAGGGACAATGATGAAGATACAGTGTGCTGGTGTTGGTGACTCTGTAGGGGCTGGTTCTATGCCCCAAGGAGATTACAACTGTGGGCCAATCCCGGAACAAGAGCCTGTTGCAACCAATGACAGGCGAAATTCCCTAATAGTCGCTGACCAAATAATTAAAGATATCATGGCTATAACAGGAAGTTAATTTACGTAAGGAGAAGGAACTGGGCAGCAAACTGTTTCAGTAACCACAGTGCCTCTACAATCTCGGATACTGAGACTGAGATAAACAATTACACCAGAGGCAACATACAACGACGAAAGACTGAAAAAAGCCAAATGTCTAACACAACTTTGAGAGATATGAGACTTAAAAGAAGACGAGTGGATTCCAGCCCAGTGGCAGATCTTTGCTGCTCACAAAAAAGAAATGTAAAGACTGTGAAAGGTAATCTCAGGAATGAGGACAAACTGACACCAAAAAGCAAGAGACAACAGAATGGGAGAGAGATGATCACATCTTCCTCAGACGACTCTTCCACAGACGAATCCACAACTGATCCCCATCAGGGAACCTACAAAATTACAAGACCTTATAATAATTTAAAACTATGATTAAAAAACAAAGAATCGACACAAAAGAAATGTATCAATGAAGTAATTAAAAATGTAATCAATTAACTGAGGCCCAATTTATTGTCTGCAATGGATATTGCAATTACACCACTGGCCAAAATGTATGAACAATTCAATGAAAGTTATAGAGACAAGAACAGACGTATTGCTCTTGTAAACATGAAAATGGTCAATTTGGGGATGAAGCTACAAGAATTGAAAATTCAGGCCCAAAAAGATGAACTAACAGCAAATATATTGAAGGAGGCTTTAAAAAGCTCAGGAGAAGACAAAAAGTTGCTGGCGGAAAGTGTCCAAAGAAGCACTATCGATTTTAATGAAATATCAAAGTGATGAAAACAAAAGTGTGGAGTTACAAAATGAGGCTCATAAAAATCTGAGCCTACCACAACTGAATAAAAGAACGCTCGACACGACACGTCCAGAAACGAGAGTGGTAGCCATGTCGACTTTGACATCCTTGACAAATACAGAAGGCCTTACCTTCGAGAATCTGAATGTGAAGGATAAGATGGCAGCCAAAGAACAAAATCAAATGAACCTTGAAGAGGTTCTCCCTGTGACAAAGACCAACAGCGGATGTCTGTGTGTCATTACTGAATAACCCACTATTTGTGGACTCGACTCCTACAAACAGAAAAATGCAGAAGGCCTTACCTTTGAGAACTTGAGTGCGAAGGAAAAGCTGGCAGTCAAAGCCCAAAATCAAATGAATTCAGAAGAGGCTCTGCCTGTGATAATGGCATCAGAGAATGCCTTTGTATTCCGACCTAACAATCCACTACCTAAGCCCTGTGATGAAGACTTGGTGGCTAACTTACCTAAAGAAAGTTACTCCATCTTTGAAAAAGACAAAAAAACACTTGAGAAAGTTAAGAAAAAAACAACGGAAAAAAGAAGTGTTAAATATGAAGAAAAAAACAAAGAACATGAGAAAAGAATCCCAATGCAAAGAACTCGTGCAAGTTCTTGAGAAATCTAAAGGCGGTGAATGTAACAATCCAGATGACAAATAACAGTGTATCTGGAAAAGAAGCAACAAAGTGCACAATGACGAAAAAACAAATGTCTGATTAAAAAAAGAGGTTGCATCTAAAGATACTCAACTAAACATCGATCCCCGATTGGAGGATCCAACTATAGAGGATTTAATTAATGTATCAATCTACGAAACTAGTGATGAAGAAGGAGGAAGTGAGCAACTCCTAGAAGATGATGAAGAGATGTTAAATCAATCAGCCCAATCTGCAATCAACGATAGCTCACTTTTGGAAAATGAATCCTTATGTGAAGAAGTTGTAGTATGGAAAAGGACAGTTGCAAAAATGTCACCAGAAAAAATAATGAAAGATGATGACGATGAAAAAAGTGAAGAGGTATTGGCCTTTCAAGAAGTTCTCACAATGAAAGAGCGGAGAGAGACGATGTTCGTTAAACTAAGGACAGCAGAAAAGGGAACCAAAAATCGCAATTTGGATCAAAACCCAATTAGGTCTCTAGAAAGGAAAATAAATGTGCATGTGATAAATTAAGTGGATAGGTTGCCTATACAGAGTAATCCAGTAGATGGACCCTCTGATGAATCTTGGAGGGTCGATGAAAGAGCTAAACCAGTTAGTAAAGCTCCCTATAACAAAACGACCCAAAGAGGAGCAGATTTTCACCTCCTGCTGGAGCGAACTGAACCTAAAGAAGATGGTCTAATCTTAAATCGCTTCAACGTCATGCAGCTCTTAAACCATCTACCAAACATGAAGATGATCTCGTCCAGTGACATCAAAAGAGTGGAATTTATTGGCAAATCTTCTCTTGACAGAGTAGTGCTACATATACACTTGAAGATAGTCTACGATCTTATTCTGAGGAATGCTGAAGAGATATACTATCTTGGGTTAAAACCACAAACGAGCTGGAGAGAAAGCAGTCATGTGGAATAACTAAAGGAAATGAAGAACTGTTACGCTCACCTGGTTCCACGGGGGTGCCACCCAGCAATCGGGGTCCAGGTATCCCTCCCTGCGATGCCCAGTAGTGACCAGCGGAAGAATCCTGCCAGAAATACAGGTAAACAATGTTTAGGACCGGGTAACTGGGATTAACAGCCTCCCACCACCCAGTATGTCTGCGGCCCCTCTAAGCTCCCTCTCACCTTGTTCTTGATGTTGGCGGGTTCTCTGTCCTTCTGTCCCGGCAGGGGCGCGTGGTGCTTTGCGGGCTATGGCGGTCGAGTTACTACACTGATGCCGCCCGACGTGAGTCTTTCAGGTAGGTCTTATTGCTATGGTGTTTTGCTGTCCTAGCATGCCTTTCTGGAATTAACAATGTCTCTTTTCTCTTCCTTAGGTACGCGGAAGTCCAATTCGTGGCGAAGATTGGATTCGGGGTTCGCTGGTAAGTATTAGCATTTTTGGAGTGCCTGGATGCGGCGAGTAGGCGCTTTACGGAGCGCTAAGGTGCCTTGCCTTTGCTAACCTGTTATCTTTTGTCTTCACAGGTCGCGGTGCTCCGCCAGAGTGTAGAATTCCAGAGATGTTGCTGAATGAAGTGCGAGTGGTAAGGTAAGCCTTTTGGCGGAGTTCGTTAATTGTGCAAAATGTCTAATGCCTTGTCTTTCCCTTTCTGCAGGTCCGTCGATCCGAAGGAGCGCTGGTTCCAGGATGCCGGTCGGAAGAGATGAGGACCACTAATGATGGAATTCAGGTAAACTGCAACCTTTTCTAACGATGTCTTCTTTCTTTTTCTGCAGATGCTGTTCCTCCGAGGTTCGTGGCTGAAGCTGAACACTGTGAGCGTCACGTTGCAGAATTTCAAACTAACGCGAACATTGAATGACAGTAACAAAAAGTAGTTTCCTAGCACAAACTCATTATTAAGTATGAGCCTGGCGCCAAAGGCGCCAGGACTGGCCCCAAGAAGGCCGAGGTTGGGATTTAGTGGGGACTGGGGTGTCAAGGCTCCCCCTGGCCCACGGGTAGGCCAGGGGGTTTCGGAGTGAGGGTCGTGACAAGAAAATCCTATCATTCAGGTTCCTGCAAAATGCCCTAGAACAGTGGTCTTCAAACTTTTTTGGCCTGGGCCCCCCCTGAGCAAAGTTTGGGCAGGCCGGGCCCCCCCAAAAGTGCCAGATGGACAGTATGTAGAAATCGCTATGAACTTGTGCGTGCCGTCACCGCACCCTACTCCCAGTACAGACCCTGGGTACTCCCCACCCTACTCCCACCACTATTCAAGTGCTGCCAGCCATCCTGCTCCCAACACAGTCCCATAACACAAGCATGCACACATCCATACACATTTAAATAAAAAATAAATCGCCATAAACGTACCTTCTGCAGGGGCCTGCGCATGGTTGCTAAAATGCCCCGCTCCAGGTTGCTCTGCCCGTATGTGCGAGGAGGTGCAGGAGCACCCCCTTGCACATACATACATGCAGTGCCCCAGCCAGCATTTCCAATGAGCTATGCAAGGCTGGCGAAGCAAAACACGCCCAGCGTTGCATGGCTCAGTGATCATGTGCGGCTGGAGAAATGAACTGTCAAAGGCAAACAGTGTTTCCCTTTGACAGTTCAGCCAGCCCAGGAGCACTCCCTCAGCTGGAAAAAGTAGCTGAGGGAGTGCTCAGTGTTTCACTGGGCTGGCTCCTCAGCTCCTCCATAATGGGTGAGGTGGCCAGTGGGTGGACGCCCCCTCCCCCATTATGGATGAGCCGGCAGGCTTGGACTGGCCTATAGGGCAATAGGGCGATGACCATACCAAAAATGCTAGTGTAGGCCAGTCAAAATGGGCCACTTTTTTGGCCAATGTGGGCCAGTTTGAGTAGTTACTTCACTATGCAGCTAGTAGTTTTGACCATTGTTGCTGAATAAATATTCTTTAAATATCACAATTTGTTTACATTTGAACAAAAAACAACCCCTTGGGTACTATTCAAGCAGTGTGTGACTAAAGGACTGAATATCCATTTGCAACTGCTGGAGATTTTTTTTTCATTGGTGCCTAAAACCGTTTTATGGTCCAGTCTGACCATGTGAGCTGCCCCTTCCCATTTCCTCCAATCTAAAAAAAAAAAAGGATTTTCATGCTGGGCTCTGGCGCCCCCCCCTGGGATGCGGCCGCTCCACAGTTTGAAGACCTGTGCCCTAGAATGATAGAAGACAATCAAATGGCTCGTTTAGAAGTCGAAGACGAGCTAAGCGGGGATGAAGAAAACCTCAATGAGTTGACGAAAATTAAAAAACCTTTGAGTCGCCATTGAAACCCAAAACTACAGTTAAGAGGAGCCATCGAAGATAGCTGGACTTGGGTCGTTGGAGATTTGCATGCAAAAAACGACAGTTAACATAAGGATGATGTAGGTAGTCATTGGAAAACTGTGGGCTCCTGGAATACCCGTGGCTTCGCTCACTTACTGCAGAAATCAAACGATATCCTGAAACCTGTTGACATTTGTTGCCAGGAAACATGGTTGATAGATCCTCCGTTAGCAGGCGGCTTTGATCTTGCTTTCAATCCTGCTATACGCCAGGATAGAGGTCGCCCCATGTCTGGCATGCTTACCTTGGTAAAAAGAGAAAGTGGTCTACAAATCTATAACTCCAAGAACATATCTCCTTACATACAGATAACTTCAGTTGTGAACCAAGGCTTGGAAGAGAAATGCACAACAAAGATATATATTAATATATATTGGCATCATAATGCTGTTGGAGAAAGTACATTTGTTGATCAAATATGCGACCTGTTGGACCAGATAACGGAAACTAAAGATAATGCTGCTATTATAATATGTGGAGATTTCAACATGGATTTACTAATGGTTAACGCCAAGGGAAGAAAAGAGACACGTCTAAATAACCTGAGACAAACAATCTGGGAAGAGCTTGATGTCAGAAGCATGGGCATTCTCAGTGGGAATGTTCCAGGTGACATCCCAGCACAAGTAACGTGGGAAAGAGAGACACAAAAATCCATCTTGGACTACTTTATAACATCTAAAAGCATGACACGGAAGATCAAAAGTATGAAGGTCATTAAAACGACTCTAAGTGATCATAACTTGGTAACAATCTCTTATTACATGGAGCCTTCAAAAGATCAAATGAAATGGACTCAAGAAATTGAAGGGGAACCAGCGGAAATCGCCTGCGAATGAGTAGCTCAAAAATAAAAGATCTCAGTTACACTATACAAGTGGGATAATGAAGAAGATGGTGAAAAGATCGAATACGATACACTTCTACAGGTATACAAAATCCACGCGCATAAAAATATAAAAGATAGCGTGAAGAAACATGTATACTATACAGACGTGGTGGGCAAAAAGAGAGAAAACGACTCCGAATAATAGAAGCGACCAATAAACTTAGAGCTGAAAAAGACTGGGGGAAAAAAAAGGAAAATGCAATATAAAAATTGGCTGAAATGGCATAAATTTGCCATGGAACAAAAGGATGCTGATAATATGATGCTATGCCTAGCTCAAAGAAATTCCAGAGACTTTTGGGCGGCAATAAATGAGCTAGAGAGACTACAGACTGCCAGCCTAAGTAACGTGGTCACAGAAGATCAATGGACCGCTCACTGCACTCTTTCAGAAGAACAAAGAAGATAATCCACCGAAAGCGACGATGAAAGGATCATGGGAACTAGACATAGAGATGACATCCTCAGTAACATCAAGAAATTAAATGTGTCTCGGGCTCCTGGACCCGATGGTCTAACGAACTATATGTTAAAGGCAAATCCAGAGGAATGGGCAGACTTCTGTTATAAGTTGTTTAAGATGGTATTAAGTCTGGGACGAGTTCTGAAAACATGGAAAACCGCTATAATCGTGCCCATATTTAAAAAAGGCTCAAGGCAAGGTTGGAACCAAACTACCGACCCAGCTTGAACCTATTTATTCTGAATATACTGAAAATGGAGGCTGTAAGGCAAAATACATCAATCTATATTGCATGCATCGATCTGGCCCACGCCTTTGATGGAGTGGACAGAGAAATGCTTTGGGAAACAATGAAAAGCAAAGGATGTCCACTAAGTCTGATTGCTGCGATAAAGGCGCTCTACTCTGAGACTTTTGTTAAAGTCCGATTAGATCAGAGAGGGCACACCACGGCACCTATACCTACCACTCGTGGTGTTAAACAGGGGTGCCCCCTTGGAGCAACTCTTTTCAACTCTTTTATATCGGACGTAGGGGAGACGCGGAGTACTGTAAAATCTTTCCTTCCTAAGATCAATGAAGACCATATTAAAATGATCTTATATGCTGATATTGCAATTTTGGACCCAACGCCAATTGGACTCCAGAGGAAGATAACTGCCTTAAATGCCTATATGGAAGACAACAAGCTGGAGATTAATATCCAGAAAACTGAGATTTCGTATTAAAACACTTGCAAAGTGCCCGTAATCAAAATGTGTGCCGTAAATTTCAATGGAAGCTGCACAATGATATACTTAAGGTTGTCTCTGAAGCTAAATATCTGGGTATAACTAGAAGTGTAAGCATTTGTGACGAATCAATGGTTAAAAGGCTGGTGTCCAAATGCAATCAGCTCGCTGCCCAAGCTTCAAAACTCAACACAAAATATGGAAAATTCTCCATGTTGCCAGTTGTTCGCTTCTATAGAAATAAAATCATACCGATATTGACATATGGAGCAGAGTTCTGGTTAAGATGCGAACATGTCATGTGGCGAAGAATTCTCAAACTACCCAAAGGTCTTCCGACCGCCTGTATGAGGTATGAATTAAGTCGATCATCCATGAGCGTAATCACCATATGGAATTCTTTAAACCTCTACAGAAAAATTGTTGGAGATAACATTCCACAATTTGGTATTTTAAAGCAAAAGAAAGAACAGAAGATGGATGGTCTTTTTAAAACCTGGAAAGCATCCTGCGAAGTCACCCTAAATCAGCTAAATACCAACACACAAACTTTGTTGCAGATTCCTGATGCAGTAAAAAAAAACTGCTAACACAAGACTGGATCGAGACGCAAGAGAAGACTGCACAAAAGAATGAAAAACGCTCCCTTTGAAGCAAAGAAACTAAATGAACTCCCTAAGTACCTGACCCAATTCCCATGCAAAAGAAGAAGAATCTTTGTTCTTTAGATTCAATTAATGGGAAACTAAGGAGACGTATCGGAGAGGAGGGCAGTCTCAAAATGATCCCACATGTTGCCTTTGTAACTCCCCTGAGGACTCGTTGAAACATCTGGTTCTCTTGTGTCCCTTTTTGCGAGACGATAGAACAAAGTGTTTGGGACAGGAGTTAAAGAAATACTCTTCGTATACTGCAGATGAATGGTGGAGTGCCATGCATCTTGGAGAAAGGAATAAACTAACTTTTGCATTGACAGCTTTCTTAGAAGTGATAGCAAGACCTCTGAAAACAGAAAGCAACGAGGGAATGTAAGTAAGATGTGCGCAGACCTAAAAACTATTGGACCTTTGGGTGAACACAAAATGGCTTTTTTTTTTAAAATCTTTTTTTGTAGGTGTGATATTAATAAGAATCCGGACAAAAGACTAAAGTAACAAACTGTGCACCCTTTTAGGAAAAGAATACATATGTACAGAAAGACAGGAAAATGGTTTTGCTAAGATTGCTGTAATTACCTTTTTTTTTAAAGTTTGTAATAAATTAAAAAAAATAGTGTGGGGCAATTTCAATTTTTAGGTGCATGCTGAAGACTCTTCTGTTCTAGTAATTGTGATTTTTTTTTCTTTTGGCGTATTCCCTCCTTTCTGGACTCCCCAGGTTGGTTGACTGAAATATTGTCTTCATCTGTTTGATTGTGTTATTGTCTCTTGCCCCCACGCTTCCATGCATTTGGGCGTTGTCCCAGCACGTTATAAATAAACTAAATACCCTGTGAAAAAAATCAAAACGGTTGAAGTTTGAGGTTGTTTCATGATTAAGCATGTTGAATAATATTGTAGAAGCAGAATTTCCAGTGGTACTCAATTCTGCCACCATCCTTTGCAATGTTCCCCACAGATGCAACCCACTTCATAGTAATAGATCTCAAGAATGCATTTTTCTGTGTCCCATTGCACCCTGACTCCAAATACCCCACAGCATTTCCCTATCGAAGGCAGAGATTCCAACGCACAAGATTCCCTCAAGGGTACTGTGAGTCCGCTAGCATCTTTAATAGAGTAGTGCAAATGGATTTAGGAAATTTACAAGCACAGAGCACAGTGATTCAATAGGTAGACAACCTTTTGGTCTGCAGTACAACAGAAGAGCAATGCAGAGAAAACTCAGTTAGACTTGTAACTTTACTAGCAGTGACGGACTACAAGGTAGACCAAGAGAAACTGCAGCATTGCCAGAAATCGGTGGTACACCTAGGGCAGCTATCATCAGGAAAGCGAGTACCACCAGAAAGAGCAGTAGCAGTGCAGAACACGCCACAGACAACCACAGTGAAACAAATGCAACTATTGTTAGGATTATGTAACTATTGTCAGACTTGGATATTTGATAATTCGAGCTACACTGAAGCTCTGTTACAAGGGCCAAAGGAAGCACAGACAGGAAAAGGGAACAATTAGCTGCACCGAAGAAATGACCAAATGTTTTCAGGAACAAAAAAATTCTATAAGGAATGCACCAGTGTTAGCAACACCAGATTATAAGAAACCATACTTTCTATTTTCACATTCAAATGGTCAGTTGATGACTGTCCTCACGCAGCAGACATCAATGGGACACAAGCCTTTGGCTTACTACAGTGGACTTTAAGATGCTGTATTGCAGGGTCATTTTCCATGTGACAAGGCTTGCCCCACAGCAGTATTAATAAATACAAAAATCAAATCTTCCACCATCACAATGGGATGTCCAGTTACATATGTGGAACACACAGTATTTGGGTACAACGTTGGTCATCGCCTGCTGTTACATCGCCAGGCTTTTAAACGTGCACATTACATCGTATGTGCTCATCGAATTGTTTAGGGGGGGTGGGAAAGGGCAAATAAGTGATGGGACGGGTGGGCAATAGTAAAAAAATAAGTTTGGTGGGGGTTTTGGGGGGACCCCCCAAAAAACAAAAAACAAAACCGATGAGCACATTCGTTGGAATGTGCACATTTAAAAGCCTGGCGATGTAAAAGCAGGCAATGAAATCACATGGAACCCAGTATTTGTCATTCTAGAGAAATTGAAATCCACCCACACTACACACACAGCTTCCGGCTATGAAGTAATACAGTCCAACTCCTCCATTTACAGTTGGATGTCACATGAAGAACCCTGAAACATTAATTGCAGAGCCCGTGCAGCCAGAGGATTCAGTACATGACTGCGCAATATACAAAGGGGATCCAGATGACGGTACCCCTGTCAGGAAAGATGCGCCTGAGGAGGGGAAAGTGCTCTTCATTGAGGGTCATCAACTATTGATCAGAGCATAGGTGAAAGGCACACAGGTGCCGCTGTAGTAAGCTTTGAAGATGTAGAGAGTGCGGTCCTGATCGAAAAGAGGTTGCCCTTGCATTATTCCG
Source organism: Ambystoma mexicanum (assembly GCF_040938575.1). Lineage (NCBI taxonomy): Eukaryota > Metazoa > Chordata > Amphibia > Caudata > Ambystomatidae > Ambystoma > Ambystoma mexicanum. The sequence continues at coordinate 953,417,325 of NC_090923.1, read as the reverse complement.
CTCAAGCGGCAGAACTTGTAGCACTCATAAAAGCACTACAAATATCCAAAGGGTGCTACATCACCATTTATTCAGACTCAGCATATGTCACTTCCACTGTGTATGCCGGGTTATCAAGATGGTGCAGGAGAGGGTTAAAAGAAATCAGATGATTCACCCATGCAGCATGCAGGCTTACTGTCTAGATTAATTGATGCACTGGCAGTCACCTCAGTAGTTGCTGTGGTGAAGTGTGCAGCCCATACAAACAATGCAGACCCATTAGCTTATGGTAATGATGCAGCAGACAAAGAAACAGCATACTTGAAAGCACCAGATACCAAGAGAGCACCGAACATGGCATTGCACCAGATGCAGTTTTCAGCAACATACAATGCATGTACCCCAGACACATTATTGAACTGCAGGTACGAGCACCATAACAAGAAAAGGATTTATGTATCAAAAGATGGTGTTCCCTATCCCCCACAGATTTAATTTGGAGACAGACTATCACAGGAAAAGCAGTAATGCCCCAGGAATTGCTTACATTTGCCCTCAAGCAATTGCACTATCCTTCACATACATCTAAGCAGTACATTGCAGCAAAAAATACAAGAGGACTGGTGTGCCCCCAATCTCCAGGAAAATGTAGAAAAATGTTTTATGAACTGTACCACCTGTTAGTACAGACCACACCCTTAAAACATTGAAGGGATCATTGACATGCCCATCTGGGCCCTTCAGGGAGCTCAACATTGATTAGGTCGACGTGGTCGACGTGTAGTAAATTTCATCATTTAATTGATGTGTGTCCATTCTCTCGTTGGCTTGAAGCTGGTCCATGCGTCCACCCTGATGCCAAATCAGCACAACATTTTTGGTGTCTTGAGGTATTTTATTGCTGGGGAATATGTGATGTCCTGAAATCTGACAATGCAACACACTTTTTTTAATTAACTCTTTAAAGAAATGAACTCCCTACTTGGAAATAAAGTGCAAACTGTGCTCCGTTTACCACCTGCAAGACAACTGAATTGTAGAGTGTCTTAATGGTCTATTGAAGCAGCGTTTAGCTAAGATCTGTCATTCTTTCAATAAGAACTGGCTACACTGCCTTCTCGTGGCTTTGTTTAGCCTCAGGAATTGACCCAGCAAAGACCACCATCTAACACCTCGCAAGAATGCGACATACAGGAGACTGCACACACCACTCATGCACGCACAGTTTCCAGTGCTCAAAAAATAGCAGAAGTATTAGGGGATGAGTTTCAGGGATATTTTAGGGACCTAACCAAATGTGTTAGTTATATCTCAACAGCTTTGACCGGATCCACAGCAGCAAGCTGCATCACAGATTGACAACCCAGCATCTCTGTACCTCACCTCCAGGATGCTTACTTCCACATGCCTATACATCTCAAGCACAGGAAGTTCCTGAGGTTCATGTTCAGCTCCTCCCACTATCTATTTCGGGGCCTACCATTCGTGCTCAATTCTGTCCCAAGGGTCTTCACCAAGTTGTTGTAAGTGGTGGCAGCCAGTCTAAGGATGGAGGGAATCTGTCTTCCCTTACCTGGATGACTGGTTGAACAGGGCCCACTCACAAGGGCAAGCATGAGATCACCTATACCACATCTGCCACTTCCTACACAAGCTGGATTTTTCCCTTAACTTCAAGTCATACCACATGCTCCAGTTTATTGGAGCAGTCCTGGGCTACTCCTGGTCCGCAGCACAGATGGAACTCTACATAAACCTCTGAGGGCTATCGGACTGGCGCAGATGGCCTTTTTGCCCTCAATACAGGGAAATACTGTCTTGGTCATGTGAACAGTACAGTGGTCATGCAGTGCCTCAACACTAGAGGGGGCATAGGATTGCTACCACTGTGCAGCAAAGAAATGCAGTTCTGGGTCGTTGCAAAAAAGGATCTCTATCTGCGATTCATCTAGCTTGAGAACACTGTTATGTTAATTGGCATTTATATAGCACTCTATATATCATTGGTATGACCTCAAAGCGCTGGTAGGTTGAACGCCCTCTGGGACCGCAGTCCAGGTCAGTATAGCGAGCAAAGAGAGATAGTGTCTTAGGGTGCGTGGGTGCACCAGTTATGTGTGCAGCTGGTCCAATTGCCTGGTGGTAGCTGCATCCTAGCATTGGGTGTGGTGGTGGAAATATCAGTTGAATGTGTGCAGTCTCGTGGTTGGACACCCAGACTGGTGTCTGGCTGCGTTAGGCCTGTAGGACGCTTATGTGAGCAGCTAGGCCAGTTTGTCATGGCCTATAGCTGCGTTTTATTAGAGTGATGAGGTGTTCGTGGGGTAGTGTTCTTATGTGAGCAGCTAGGCCGAATTTATCGAGGGGTATAGCTGTACTCTAATTGAGTGATGGTGTAGAGTAGAGAGTAAGCGTAGTGATATGATATAATGGTTAATGCATAATGCGCTTCGAAGCAAGTGGTGAGGTACGGACCGGGGTGGTCATGCGAGGAACGGTACACGAGGACCGGGAGGGCTGGGTACACATCACGGGGAGCCGTGGTAGGGACAAACAGCAAGTATGCAGGGGCCCGGAGTACAGAGAGACATTACGGGATCAGAGGGGCTGGGTACACAGAGACATAAGGGGACAGACGAGCTGGGCAGGCATTCATGGGACATGAGGAGGCATGGGTGTACGGAAATACCATTGGGGTCCGGAGAGTGGGGGTATTGGGTCATCGCAGGGAGGCAAGGGTTGTGCACATACTTGCGTCATTTTGTATCGGCAAATTGGCGCAGCGATGGGATGGTCTGGGCAGCAGTGAAACATGGGGACATGGGGGTAGTGGGTACACAGTGACATCGAGGGGAGGTGGGGGGGCTGGGTAGACGACGACAAAATGGGACAAGTGGATATGCGTTGATAATATGGGGGCTGGCGTGGTATGGCACACTAGGGACATTGCGGGGACTAGCAGGCTGGCCATACAGTCACAGGGGCCAGAGGGTTACGTGGCGGGGTCTGAGGGGCAGGCAGACACAGCGACAACAGGGAGCTGGAGGGGTAGGGGCACTCACGGACATCACTGGGGACTAGAGGGCTGGGCTCACAGTTACAGGAAATGGGCCAGTGGGATACATAGTGACTGGAAGGATGGGTTTACAGCAATGGGATGGGGGCTAAGGTAGGGTACAATCGACACACATGCGCTGTGGGACATATACCAACATCACAGGCTCGAGGCGGTGTGATACTACGGAGGGAATATAGCGACATCACAGGGGCTTCTTGAATACACCAGGGAGGTGAGCGGTGCGCCTCTGAGGGGAAGACAGTGACATACGGGGTACGCAGCGGCGGAGGGCAGCAGGGCTTACAGCTACAGGACGGGGGTCGGAGGGATACATAGCGACATCATGGGGAACAGGAAGGCAGGGTACACAGTGACACACAGGCACAGTGGGGCACACAACGGGATCATGGGGGCTAGAGGGGAGAGTGCGACGCAGAGGGATATATGGAGGTATTACAGGATCAGGAGAGCAGGGGTACACAGCGACAAACGGGCATACAGAGACAAAGGGATGGGCTTATAGTGATAGGACGGAGGGCTTGGAGGGATACAAAACGGCATGGGGAAGGGGGTCATGGAACATAGTGACATACAGGCGCTGTGGGGCATACAGCGACATCACGGGGGCTAGAGAGGAGGGGCACACAGAGTTCTGGGGCTACAGTGACAGGAGGGAGGGGTTAGAGGGATGCGTAGTGACGTGGGGAGGGGGTAGGGAACAAAGCGACACATGGGCACAGTGGGGCTTACAGCAACATCATAGGGGTTAGAGGGGAGGGCAATACAGAGGGATACATAGCGACAACATGGGAGCAGGGTTAAGGGTATACAGCGACGCACACGGCACAAAGCGACATCGCAGGACTAGATGTGTTTTCGAAGGGACTAGAGGGACATAGAGGGGTTGGGTATAGAACAGTGGCACAGGCCAGGGGGTTATAATGAATATACAGATAGTAAGTGGGCAGGAGACACAGGGAGAGTAGTGGACAAAGGGGATGGGTGGTTATCGAGACATCACCGGGATTAGAGGGTTGTAGAGACAGCGAAAACCTGGGGAACAGAGAGGTACATGGCGACAGCACTTATGACAGCACAATGTTGTTAGGTTGCATGATGTTGCTAGGGTAAATAGCAATCTTACCATAACCATGGTGGGGTGCGCAGTGATAACGCGGGGGGAGTGAGGCACGGGGACCAATGGGTATGGGGCATGTAGTGATACACGGTTGGCTGGAGTGGATGGGGCTTATAGTGGTGGTATTCAGCCGGAGGGTACACAGCAATCTCACAGGAATCCTGGGCGGGGGCACAGAGTGACGGCACAGGCCAAATGGGCTGGGGGACACAACTTGGGACAAGTGCTCATCCAAGGAGAACCATTATTCTATATTAAGAGATAGGGTCATCTATGGCTGAATTGATGTTCGTGTTCATTGATGGCAAGGTTGGGTCACATAGTATTTAGTCTTTCGGTGTCTTGGAAATTCAATCGATTTTTAAGGTTGAGAATGGTGTTATGGAAAGAGCCACATTTTTACTACTTTGCGGAATGTCATGTAGTTTTGGGTGTGTCGAATATGTGGGGGAAGCGAGTGCCAGAGTCGGGGCCAAGACTGAGAAAGCAGACCCACCGATCCTGACAGAGTTAGTGGTAGGTATCACTAAAAGGAGGGCAGTGCTTGTTATTGGGGTGTGCGGTGGGAGGTAAGGTTTTAGCTTTTCTTGCAGTTATAATGGTCCGGTCTTGTGCACTGCACGATGTGTGATGCACAGGGTCTTGAAAGTGACCCTAGGTCCGACTGGGAACCAGTGGAGGGTTAGTAGAGCCGGAGAGGTGTGGTCTCTTGGACCCAGGGCGAGGAGCAGCTTAGCAGCAGCGTTTTGCGCTCTTTGGAGTTTAAGGTAGTATGCTGGGACTCCTAGGTATAGGGAGTTGGCATAGTCCAGTCTCAACAGTACAATCAACATAACAGCAGCAAGTCTGTTCGGGAAGGAGAGGTAGGGGAAGATGCGTCTGAGATGGTAGTGGCAGCATTTAGACATATTGTTGATTTGTCGGGAGAGGGTTAAGCCAGAGTCCATAGTGCAGCCTACGTTTCTTACTGTGTCTTTGGGGGTTGGCCAAGGGAAAGGGGGCCCACGGAGGGGATGAGGTAGAAACATGGAGTTGCCGCACACCATGATTTTGGTTTTTGTGGAGTTTAAGAGGAGGTGGTTTATTGTCATCCATCGGTCGATATCTAGGAGACAAGCTTCAAGGTCGGGCTTTGGGTTGGTGTCTGAATTGTGGATTTTAAGGATGATTTGGGTATAATCAGCGTAGTTGTAGCACAAGATTTTGTGCGGACGTATGATTCCAGGAAGGGTGGGCTTAGAGGTTGAATAGGAGGGCAGATAGGCATGCCCCTTGCGGTACTCCAGTATTAACGGAGCGAGCAGCTGAGACAAAAGGGGAGAGGAAGGTTATTTGTTTCCTGTTGCTAAGGAAGGAGGCAATCCACTTGAGTGGTACCACCGATTCCAAGGGAAGTGGAGACAGTCAAGGAGGATTGAGTGGTTAATCGTGTCAAAGGCTGCAGAGAGGTTGAGGAGAATTAGTGCAACGCATGAAGTCAGCGTGGTTTCGGTTCCATGCTGTGGTTTGAAACCTGATTGTGCTCGGTCGAGGAGGTTGTTGGATTCGACAAAGGCATTTAGCTGGGAGTATGCTGTTGGATCGATGAGTTTTGCAAGGAATCTGGTGTTCGCGATGGGTCTGTAGTTTTTGGGGTTGAGGGATGGCTTTTTAAGAAGAGGCTTGACATGCGCAATTTTGAAGGCATCAGGGAAGATGCCAGAGCTGAGAGAATCGTTCAGTATGGTTCTCAAGTGTTCTCCTGCGCAGGTGGATGAGAATATTATTTCGAAGGGATTGTGTCCTCCGACGTATTCCTTATCTTTGATAATACGTTTCCAGCTTGCTGGCCTCGGAAATTCTTTCTGTAGAGGGCGCTGCGCGTCAACATCCGCTGAGTCGATGTCCCTCGACGGCCACCGTATCGGCGCCAACGCCACCATGCCCATAAATAGCCACGCGCTGCGTCCGTTGCTCAGTTCCATTTTTCCGCTCTTCGTGGGGCCTCGGAACGTCGTTGCTCAGTTCAGCCAGGTTTACTATCTATTTCGACTCGAATATTCCTTATCGTTCTCGATGGCTTCTTCATCAGAACCGACGACGCCGCGATCCGGCTTCAAGAAATGTCGACACTGCGGTAAAAAAATGTCAACGGATCCACACAGGGTCTGTTTATGGTGCTTGGGGTCCGAGCACCATTGTATGGAGTGTGAGGACTGCATGTCCATGACGGCGAAAGCCCTGAAGGAGCGAAAGGGGAAGCTCGAGAGAGGTAAGTCAGCCAAATCCGCCTCAAAGGTTTCGTTGGCTGAGTCGAGGCATTCGTCTCCTCGCCGTCGAAAACACTCCGATTCTAGATCTTGAAGCAGCTCCCACCATTCGTCGAGATCTAGACACTCAAAAAAGAGACGTCGAAGGTCCCATTCCTCGTCTTCTGTGTCCCCAGAAAGAGTTTCCTGTCCCACCAAACACAGTTCTCAAGCTGAGTGGGAGGAATTCAGAAAGAAAATGTTAAGCGTCTTCGAGAACGCGGCCTCGACCCCCTCGAAGACAGCAGAGGGTGATACCCCAGGTGAAAAACCCAAAAATCAAAACGCTGCGAGTCGCAGCACCCGGCGAAACATTCCACCCGAGAGCGCCATGAGCCATCGGGTAAGACGGCACCGTCTTCGCCGTCGTCGAAGGTTCCTTCGACGCACGGATCGGCGCCATCGACGCTGTTGTCGAAGGGTTCCTCGACGCATCGGTCAAACGACTCAACGTCGACACTGATGAAAGAGAGGACCAAGGCTCCACAGCCAACAGTGATTTCAAGGGCCTCCGGCACGACGCCGAGACCGTCATCGATGCCCTCGAGTAGGATCCCGATCCTCTCGAGTTCTTCGAGACCCCTTCCAGTTTTTTTGATGCCGTTTTCGGTGCCTTCGAAGCCGGTTACATCGGCGTCGGCAACATCAACATTTTCTCGTCCAATAACGAGTTTGGCTCCTTCGGCCCTAGAGATGGGCTTTACTCCATTTCAGAGATCAGAATACCCTGGTCTTTCTTCAATCTATGAAGAAGGGGAAGACTCTGACCAGGAAACATTTGGTTTACAAAGAACCACACTGCCTACTGAAGAGGGTTTCACCTCTGAAGAAAGAAGGCTGAAGGAACTACAGGAGTCACTTCATGAGGCAAGTGGACTGGACACTTCCGTGGAAGTGGAATTTGTAAAGCCAGACCCAGGGGAACATGCCAAAACACCATATAGAACCCTGATGGCAAGAATAATTGAGTTTATGGGTTTGTCTGCGCCTTCACCTGTTTTCCAACAGGATGATCTAACAGATATATTGGACAAAGGCCCACAGGAGGACCCGGTGGTCCCTTTCCATGCAGCCCTACAAAGAAAAATTGCATCCAATTGGGAAACTCCCGAAGTTATCCCAGCAGTCAATAAAAGATTGTCGACAAAGTATAGGGTAGCGGCTGCTGACCCTGAATACCTGTCAAAACACCCGACCCCAGAGAGCCTGGTGGTTCAAGCGGCAACTTCATCCAGCAGTAGGACTACTTACCCTACTGTCCCACAGGATAGGGATGACAAGAGGTACGACTCTATGGCAAAGAAGGTCTTCTCTGCCTGTAGTATGGCATTGAAGTCCATCAACGCCACCTGTACGCTCGCCAGGTTCAGTCACACACTATGGGAGTGTGCTTCATCAGCGGCTGACTGTATACCCGAAGGAGAGGAAAAGGAAGCCTTCCTTAACATCAAAGATGGCAAAGATGCCATGTGCGAATCACTTCAAACGGGCATCGATTCAGCTGACAGTATCAGCAGGGCCATGGCGGCAAGTACAACAATCCGCAGGCATGCGTGGTTGCGAAAGTCGGGCTTTGCCCCTGATGTACAGGCCAGACTTTTGAATATGCCCTTTGACGGCTCTTCTTTATTCGGGAAAAAGGCTGATGACAGTCTGGAAAAGTTACAGACTTCTAAAGCAGCAGCAAAATCCTTAGGAGCTGCTATCCGCCAAACTCCTTTTCGCCCCTCAGGGAGAGGAAAGTCCTTTCGCTATTATTCCGCATTCAGGAAAGGCAGAGGACAGCCGGCTCAAAGAGGCCAAAGGAGATCCACCCGAGGTGGACGGGTCAAAAGTACTAAGACCGCAGCAGCAGCAGGTGCCTCTTTACCCTCGGCATCTGCATCAGCCGCCCCCAAACACTCTGAGGCCTTCACACACAAGACACCTGTAGGGGGCAGGTTAACTCACCATCTGACGGAATGGCAGGCTATAACGTCAGATGCTTGGGCGGTGGAGACAGTTGCCCAAGGTTACTGCCTACCCTTTCTACACATCCCTCAGAGTCATCCACCGGGGAACAGCTCCCTAAAAGTTCCAGATCCGCTCCTCTTGCAGGAAATTATGGACCTGCTAGAGAAAGGTGCCATAGAACCGGTACCTGTAGCGGACAGGAACAAGGGCTGGTACTCCCCCCCCCCCCCCCCCCCCCCCCTACTTTCTCATACCAAAGGAGGACGGAGGACTGAGACCCATCCTGGACGTACGAGAATTGAACAAGTTCCTCAGGAAGGACAAGTTCAAGATGGTAACTCTCTCTCAGATCCTTCAGGCCCTCCAGCTCCAGGACTGGCTGGTATCTCTGGACCTTCAGGATGCTTATTTCCATGTGCCAATCCATCTCAAGCACAGGAAATACCGGAGGTTCGCAATTGGCAACTCTCATTATCAATTTCGAGTTCTGCCATTTGGGCTGACCTCGGCCCCGAGGGTCTTCACCAAGCTGATATCGGTAGTGGCGGCGAGTCTAAGAAGGGAAGGGATCCACGTCTATCCCTACCTGGAAGATTGGCTGATCAGTCCCGTATCTTTGGAACAGGCCCAGACCCAGCTAGATTATGTCTGCCTCTTCCTTCACAGACTGGGCTTCTCCCTCAATTTAAAGAAGTCACAGATGATACCATCTCAGAGACTCCAGTTCATTGGAGCGGGCCTGGACACTTCCCTGGGAAAAGCCTCGCCACCAGAGGTGAGGGCTCAAGATATTCTACAGATGGTCACCAAGTTTCAAAATGCCCAGCGTCTCCCAGCCTTCGACTTTTTGAGGTTGCTAGGCCTAATGGCATCCTGCATCTTCCTTGTGCCAGAGGCTCGCTTGAGAATGAGATCTCTTCAGTGGGCAGTGAGAAGTCAGTGGTCACAATTCTCAGGGAGAATGACAGACCTCCTCCGGATTCCGGACAAGGTAGCCCACGACCTTCAATGGTGGGCCTATCCAGAGAACATCTTGAAAGGAGAACTGTTTTGGCAACCATGGCCGGAGATAACAGTAGTCACAGACGCCTCGCTCACAGGGTGGGGAGCCCATGCCAACGACTTGACCATCAGCGGTCGTTGGTCTCCATCGAAGTCCAGACTACATATCAACCTTTTAGAGCTGAGAGCGATCAGACTAGCGCTGAAAGCTTTCCTGCCATCAGTACAGGGGAGAAATGTCCTGATAATGACGGACAACACGGTGGCCATGCACTACCTCAAAAAAAGAGGAGGCGTAGGATCACTGCCACTGTGCAGAGAGGCAATGCAGCTCTGGTTTTGGGCAATTCGGGAAGGAATCTCTCTATCGGCAGTCCACCTAGCCGGAGAGAAGAATTTGACAGCGGACGCTCTGAGCAGGCAGAGCAGAGTCTCCCACGAGTGGGAGTTAGCTCAGGAAGTCCTTCAAGAGATCTTCGCCCTTTGAGGAACCCCTCAGGTGGATCTGTTCGCCACAAGCACCAACAGGAAGTGCGATATGTTCTGTTCAAGGGAATTTCCCCCGAGAGGAGCTCTAGGAGATACGTTCGTAGTGGACTGGGAGTTTCCACTTCTTTACGCGTTCCCACCAGTCCCTGTTATTCCTCAAATGATCAGGAGGTTGAGAAGATTCTGGAAAACCATGATCCTAATTGCCCCGGATTGGGCCAGGAGAACGTGGTACCCGGACCTTCTAGATATGTCCATCTGCCCTCCAATCCGTCTTCCACTCAAAGAGAATCTTATGTCGCAGAAGGGAGGTCAGGTTCTCCATCCAGACACCAGAACCCTCAACCTTCACGCTTGGCTTCTAAAAGGTTGAGGTACAAGGATTGGGATCTCCCTGATGACGTCATGGAGGTGTTGCTTTCGGCCAGAAGACCAGCAACAAAGTCTTTATACCGCTGCCGTTGGAACAAGTTTTGCAGCTGGTGTAGGGAAGAGAATATCGACCCTTTTTCATGTGGTACACCAACGGTGTTATCGTTTCTACTCTACTTGGCAAACTCAGGCCTTCAAGTTGGCACTGTAAAAGGCTATCTCTCAGCGCTTTCTATCTTCAAGCGCACTGCGGAGGAACCATCGTATTTCAAAATTCCTCTAGTGGTACAATTTCTCAAGGGTCTAACTAATGTTTACCCTCCAAAACCATTCCAGGTTCCATTATGGGACTTAAATTTAGTCTTAAACTTCTTAATGGGCACTCCATTCGAACCTCTTCACTCTTGCGCATTGAGATTTCTCACGCTTAAAACTGTCCTACTGGTAGCACTAACATCTGCTAGGAGGGTGAGTGAGCTGCAAGCTCTCTCCTGTAAACCCCCACATCCAATCTTCCACAAGGACAAGGGTGTCCTACAGGTGAAGCCTAATTTCCTCCCAAAGGTGGTTTCTGAATTCCATATTACTCAGAAAATTACCTTGCCTTCATTCTACCCTCCTCCCCATCTGGGGAAAGAGGAGGAAAGGCTACACAGGCTGGACCCTAAGCGAGCTCTCAGCTTTTACATCAGCAGAATGGCTAGGATCAGGCAAGCAGACCAACTGTTTGTAGGATACTCAGGTCACAAGTTGGGACTACCCATAACAAAACAAACCATCTCCAGGTGGATTATTTTGGCCATCCTGGAATGTTATAGGCTAGCAGGGAAAGAGACACCCCGAAATCTCAGGGCTCATTCAACCAGGGGTATTGCAGCCTCTTCGGCTCTCCAGAGAGGGGTACCAGTCCGGGACATATGTGCGGCTGCCACATGGTCGTCCGCACATACATTCACAAAATTTTACAATCTGGATTCCTCCACTGCTCAAGAGACCAGATTTGGCAAGGCCGTATTACATTCGGTCCATCACTAAAGGGATACATAACACTATCACTCCCTCCTCCAATTTCATACCACTGCTATGGGAGTCTATCAAAGATGAGGAATACGTCGGAGGACACAATCCCTTCGAAGAACAAGTTACTTCTTACCTGGTAACGTTCTTTCAACGGGATGTTCCTCCGACGTATTCCTTATCGCCCCTCCCATCCATCCCCGCAGTGATAACTTCCCTTGTGGTTGCAGCTTTCGCTCCTTCAAGGTTACTAACCGATTCAGGCATGTCTTTTCTTATGCTACAAAACGGAACTGAGCAACGGACGCAGCGCGTGGCTATTTATGGGCATGGTGACGTCAGCGCCGATATGGTGGCCGTCGAGGGACATCGACTCGGCGGACGTCGACGCGCAGCGCCCTCTACAGAAAAAATTTCCGAGGCCAGCTAGCTGGAAACGTATTATCAAAGATAAGGAATACGTCGGAGGAACATCCCGTCAAAAGAACGTTACCAGGTAAGAAGTAACTTGTTCTTCTTTTAGGACAGAGGCGGAGCAGGGGTCGAGGGGGGAGCCAGACAGTTTCCTAGCAGATAGGTCAAGAAACTCCTCTCTGGAGATGGGTCTGAACAAGTTGAAGGTGGGTGGATCGGGGATTAGTGCGGAGGGGTGTGGGGGGGTTGTAGGGTTGCTAGGTCGTTCGGGGGTGGAGAGGAGGGACAGTTTGTTGTTGGGGCCGGTTGTCCTGTCAAGGGCGGTGGTGTAGAAGTGTAGCGATATGGAGTCAGAGTGTGATTGTGATGGGGCAGATTGGGTAAAGGTGCAAGTGGGTTTGACAAATTCAAAAATGATTTTATGGAGATCTTTGCCGCTGTTTCCACAATTCAGAATTGGTTCGTTGTAATAGTCTTTTTTGGCATTCGGGAGTTTGGATTCCGGACTATGTCAGACGCCCTGAACAAGCAGGGCTCGGTTTCTCATGAATGGGAACTGTGCAAAGAAGTCATTTGGGAGATTTTCACCCTCTGGGGAACCCCACAGGTAAATCTGTTTGAATTCAGTTCCAACAGGAAGTGCAAGTTGTTTTACTCCTGTGAATGTTCCCCCAAGAGCAGCACTGGGGGTGCGTTTGCGGTAGAATGGAACTTTACACTTCTATACACGTACCCACCAATTCCTGTCATACCCAATGTCATCAGGAGGTTGAAATGCTTCACAACACCCTGTTTGAGATGGTTCACGACAATCCTGATGGCCTTGGGCAGGACCTCTGGCAAGACCAGAGGAACTTGCTACCCATACTTTTGGGACTTGACCATTGGCCCCCTCATGATGCCTTCCAAAGAGGGTGGACCTATTCTCGCAATAAGGGGTCTCCTCGCCTGGCAACTGAGAGGATGAGGGACTGGCATCTCCCTGAAGAAGTATTGGAAGTGTTGCTTTCTGCCAGAAGGTTAGCAACAAAGGCTTTCTACAGCTGAAAAACATTCTGCAGCTGGTGCATGGCCAAGGATGTGGATCCTTTTTCATGTGATGCCACTACCGTACTTTCTTTCTTGTTAAACCTAGCCTAGTAATGTTTTCATGTGGCTATAGGTAAGGGTTCTCTGGCGGCGCTTCATCTTTAAGGGCACACACTATGCCATTGTTGCTTCAATTGTTAAAAGGATAGTACACATTCCCCTCACTGCACCCCGCCCCTCCACCCCTGACTCTGCACTTTGTTGCACCAGCATGGGACCTACATTTAGCCTTAATGTTCTTATTGGAAGCCCTGTTTGAGCCAATGCATTCTTGGCCACTCTGGCTCCTTTCCTGAAAAATAGCTTTCCTTCTGGCAATCACCTCTGCACGCAGAGTGAGCAAGCTCTAGGCATTTTCATGTAAGCCACCCTTTACTACCTTTTCCAGGGATTAGGTGTAACGCTTAGGGGTGCATCCATCCTTGCTCCCTATGGTGGTGTCTGAACTCAATTTGATGCAAAGGCAGATCAGCCTTTTATCTGATCTATCTGCCCCTACAACCCTATATATATATATATATATATCTCCCCCCACCCCCAGATTTCGCAAGCCTGCTTTTAAGATATAATTGCAATGGGAGTCACTCTTTCTCTCAGTCTTAGCAATGGTACTGCTATAGGAGTCTATTTAAGATGAGGAATGCATGGGAGGACACTCTATTAGAAGAACACATTACTTACCTCTAGGATAACCCATCCTGGAAGAATATGAAATGAAAATTCCTCAATGGAGCTGAGCAGGGAGAAAAAACGAGAACTGAGGTCAGGGGCACGATAATGGCTACTTATATCAACGCTGATGTCGCATCCAGCCCTGATTCAGAGGAGTGTTAAGGAACATTGATACTGAAACTGCACTGCGCCCCTTGATGGTGACATGTCCAAAGTTTGCTGCTACCGCAGGAATATATCGTAGATGAGGACTCTGTGAGGGGAACATCCATCAGAAAGAACATTACCAGAGATAAGCAATTTGTTCTGCTCATGTACAATGAACAAATGTATCTCTGTGCCTACAACATCCAGGACTCTGCCTGCAAGGATGGGAAGCCATCTGGAGTACTGTGCTGATCTACAGCCCCAGTCTAGCCCAACTCATAACATACAGCTGTTTCTTCTCAGCCAACCATCCAAACCTTCCCACTCATCCATATTCCCCCTTTCTCTTGGGCTGCACCCTTTCTTCATACTCTTCTCTGGCCCAGTTCTTCTTCCCATCATCATGCATCTTGACTTTGTGCCATTCCTCCTTCTACTCACACTTCTCTCATACCCATCGGCCTCAATTTTCTGCAACTTCTATATCATGCTCTGGTTTCACCATCTTCCTCCTTGCCCCCTGACCCCCGCTGCATCGGCAAATCTCAAATAAGACCGTACCAGCATCTCCAGCCTCATCTTTGCACTTAGCCTACCTTAAAACTTTGGCTCCTCTCCCCCACCTCCTATCACTTCACTTGGCCTCTGAAATGCACGATCCCTTGGAAGCAAGTCTCCCAACATCTATGACCACTTTGAGTTTTATTACCTTAAACTTTAATTTCTTGCTATCACAGAAACCTGGATCTCCCCGCACGACTCTGCTACACTAGAAACTCTCCACACTGACTCTGCTACATTCTCCCACTCTCCTCGACCTGTTGGGGAAGGACGGCAGTCTGGGGTTCATTATCAATAAGGTCCTCAACACTGCCTCTTTACCAGAACACATCAAATTTCGTCTTTTGAATATGCCACTATTTAACTCATCCCACCTACCCACTGTTCATGCTGTCTTTCGACCCCCTGGTCCTCAGCACTGCCTTCCGTAATCTGCCCCTTCTTAGGTCACTTCAAACTAACATCCACATTGTCATGCTGGTGGACATTAACCTCCCCATGCGTTCTGCTGCCACCTGCATTGAACCTAAATCCCTTCTGTCTGACCACCCTGTCCACAACTAGTCTACCCTCTGATGGGAACTCATTTGACCTTGTCTTTGTCTCGAATTACCTTTCTTTCTCTGACCTTTCCCTTGACCCCTCTCCCTCTGGTCCCTCCATTGTTCATTTTAACATCTCGGCCCCTCCACCTTCTACTGCTCATTTCCCCCATTCAGTGACTAAGAGGAAAGTCGGGCAGGACTTTCTTTCCCCTGATCTTGATGTGAGGACCTCTCCAGTCTTTCTCCTAGTCTCTTCCATTGAACATGCTTTCTCTGACTTTTACTGTGTACTTATGACTTCATTTGACTAACACTATCCTGCTCGAACATGCACCACTTCCTGTCCCCGTCTTCAGCCTAGGATCACCTCTGAAATTCAGACCCCCAAAAAAAATGTTGTGACCATCAACGCTGACGCAAATGATGACGCCTATCTTACTCCAAGCGTACAAAAGTTATTTTGCTGCTCTAACCTCTGCACTAGACTCTGCCAAATCCTCCTACTTCACAAACCTAATGTCCTCCCTTAGAAATCACCCTTGCAAACCCTCCAATCTTTGCTCACTCCTCCCAAGCTGATATCCATCGCCTTCTACCTTTCTATCGGCACAAATGACTTGGCTCACTACTCCCTCTAAAATCTGTTTGTTACACACTTGCAGCCCTCCTTTCTCTAACTCTCCAACCCTTCTTGTGTCCATCACCTCTCCCCCAACCTCTTCTGCTCTTGACTACTACACCCCTACCTCTCCTATTGAATTAGCACCCATCCTTCACATTGCCAACCCATCTTGCGCTGGTCATAGTGCGTCAGTCACTTGCCCTCATCACTGAGCTCTTTAATTTCTCTCTCCCGCAGAACTCTTCCCTGCCTTCAAGTCTGTAACTGCAAACTCTGCTGACCCATGTCCTAGCAACCGATTGCCCAATTTCTCTGCTTACCGATTATTCAAAAGTCCTTGAGCATGTGGTCTTCAGCTGGATCACTAAGTACCTTGAGGATAATGACCATGGAGATCCACTTCAATCTGGCTTCCGTAGTAAACACTCACCCTGATATACTGCACTTGTGCATGTCTCCAATTTTCTCTATAGTGCTCACCACTCCAAACTCTCTTCTATACTCTTCCTTTGTTACCTGTTTGCAGCTTTCAACACAGTGAACCACTCTCTTTCTCCAGTACCTTGGGCATTGCAAATGTGCTCTTTCCGCTCATACTTGGAAGGTCGATCCTTCAAAAATATTTTGGAACTCCCAATCTTCTGACCCCAAACCTCTCCCCATTGATGTCTCCTAAGGATCAGTCCTTGGAACTCTGATTTTCACCCTCTATTCATCTGCCCTAGGAAGACTTCTCATACTTTGGCTTTCACTATCACCTTTTTGCTGATGACACTCATATATTTTTCAAATTTCCCTCCTTCACCCCAGCCATGTTGGAATGGATTATGAACTGGTTCACTGCAATTCATCACTGGATAGCTCTCCTCTGCTTAAAGCTGAATTCTTTAAAAACGGAAGTCCTCGTCCTCCTGGCTTCCAATTCCACCTACACCCTTACCTCTCCCATCTCCTTCCGCCTGACCTTGCTCCCTTACCCAACCAAGGATTGCAATTGTGGAGACCTCTTTAATAACAACTTAAGACTGCAACAGTGAATCTCTACCACTGTTTCTCGTATTATCCTCCTGAAACTTTGGAAAATGTGTCCTTTTCTTACTAACTACTCTTCAAAAACTCTGCGCTCTGAAAACTTTCTTTCCTATCTACTCTTTCCTCGCTTTAGACAAAAGTCCTCAAATTTGCTACCCGCACTCTCTACAACTTACCCAGGTCCTCCCCACTTCTACCTACCTATCGATAACATGCTGATTTGCTCTCTGTGCTAACCAATGAAGAGTGTTGGGTGCTTCTGAGAGGGACTTTTTGTGTCCTTTTTGGTTGACCATTCACGCTGCAGCATTCTGAAGCCCCTGTGGCTGGATATCGGGTAGGATGCCCAAGAGAAAATCGGGTGTGACAGGGGCATGATTTGAACCTGTCAAGGGGGTTCAAGGACACCCGCATGGTGTGAGGGAGCTGAGGTGGATCCCTGTCCCCAGCTCCACTATCTGCATGAAGCTGTCTTTGGATATTGTTTCCCCTTAGCATGTCATGTCTATCGCCCTCTGTCCTGGCCAGGTCTTTCTCTTCAAGTGTTTTCCAGGAGCAGCATTATGTAAAAGACTACAAGTACCATAATACGCCCGGGCCCAAGAGACCAGACAAAACCTGGACAGGAGGAACAGACCAGTTATAAAAATGAAAACGGTCCAGGCTCCCTGTTAAGATAGATTTCCAAAATCATCCCTAATGGGAGATTTTGCGAGGTCACCCTATTTGTGGTAAACTGAGGAGGCACAGAGCTTAGCCAAAACCCAGTCAAGGTAAGGTAGGCGAGCAGTCGAGGCTTAGTCTCAGGAAAGTGTGAGTGTGTGCTCTAGGGCTACAATGAGTCCAAGCAGAGCAACACCAATAATTCAGGTTAGATGGCAAGTATATAAACATGGTTATTTATTAGGCCTTTAGTTACAAAATTGGCATATAATACATCACAGGTAAGTATTGTCACGCTAAACCATATCTCACATATATTCACATTCAGCATTAGGAGAATAGAATTGCATTTGAATTAATTATCCTTGCAATACAGGTGAGTAGTCCGATGCAAGAAAATTAGCAAACCCAACACAAGAACTGCTTCCCTCAATCTTAACTCCAACCCTAAAATGGTATGGGGCCTTGTGCCCAAAAGTAAGTTTGTTCCAATGTATAGCTTCCCCAGGTAAGGTTATTCAGAAATAATGCAGTGGGTTGTGGTAGCGCTTTTAGAAAGTTTTCAAAGTTAGATAAGTATTTATCAAAGTTCTAAACAGGACTCTACTCAATCCTCTTCACTAGAGTAGGCTTAGAAAAGGATCTTTGAGCCAGGTTTGACCACCAAAGTTTAGGCCAGAGTGAGTTAGGGTCAGGACTTTACACCCGAGACAGGGGGAGAAAGCCACACGCATATATATTTGGCGCTCAGTCTCTGAATGTTCCGGATTCCACTTGTGTAGCTTCCAGACTTCGTTCTTGGTTCTTTGTTAGGTTCTTGTTCCCTCTATGTGCGACATCTAGACACAAGGATACTTTGTTTTTTGGGATTTAGTTCTGGTCGATCGCAGTGGACAGGAATCGGTTCTGGACAGCTTCCAGTTGAAGACCCAAACATTGACCACGGACAATTCCTGTGGGGTAGACGGCCAAGGGACAACTCGGGGACACCAAGAAGGCCAGATCCAACAAGGTCACCATGGTCAGGTGGTGACAGGCGATCGTACAGTGGCGAACACAGAAGCAGACCCAGCATAGCTTCCCTTGGAGTGAGGCAGCTGACATTGCGAGGACATGAGACTTGTGGCAGAAGCCGAAGATCTGCAAAGTTCTAAGGCTCTGATCGGAACGACGACAGCTGCAGCGAGGTAGCCCATGAGAGAGTTGATCAGTCCTCTAGGTTTGTCCAGGGACATTTCTGAAGGCACAGATCTGTCCAAGCACCAACAAGGGTCTTCTGAGATCAGGCAGAGGAGCAGGGCTTCACCGAGCATCGCTGGAGTCGATGCTAGTCAGCTGCAGGGGTACGCCTTGGATTTTTCGTTTGGCTGATTTTCATCACCTACGTCTCTGCTCCAATGTTGATCTCGTGAACTGTTGCTGGAGCCCTCCTTTTTATCCAAGATTCAGGCTGGGAGCAAGCCCACCAATGGTAAAAATCAGCAACATTCAAACAACCCAGGGTTGTGCAATCCTGCACAACCACTGGTCATTACATCTGCCCAGCAACAGACTTCCAGGCACCAGAGGTTATGGTTTAGGACTAGATAGTCCCAAGCCTTTTCTCTGACTTACACACACTCACACTTACTTCCTTGGACTGCCAAAGCGGCCGCATTTCTTGGGAATGGGATTTCCATATAAGGCATTTTCTGACCTGAGAAGGCAGGAATAAGGTCAAGGAACCATTAGGCCAAAGAATAAATGAATAATCTTGTGACACGGCCACATTAGATTGCTAGCCACCTTTTAGTAGCCATTGACATTAAATGCAAAAGTGCATGAGAAAAATATCACAAACAGTAAAAATCATGCAGCTGCCACCAAAAATCTATTCTATATAAAAATGTACTTCACTTCACTGTAAGGTGATGTGTGCAATTTTAAAAATACAAGAATTCATAAACGGAGACCTAGTCTCTCAGTACTGACAGTCTTGGGGAATAATCAGTTTCCCCATAAGAATTAGCAATGCAGGTAAGAAGTAAAGCAGAGGGCTTAACAGACCTCCATGTCAGGACAGGGTTCAAAACCTAAAATAATGGGGTCCCATAGGAAGGTATTGAGGGAAAGGTGCAAAAAGAAATATTTCCTAACACTCCCTACTC
Organism: Ambystoma mexicanum; assembly: GCF_040938575.1. Classification (NCBI taxonomy): domain Eukaryota; kingdom Metazoa; phylum Chordata; class Amphibia; order Caudata; family Ambystomatidae; genus Ambystoma; species Ambystoma mexicanum. Next base: position 953,398,134 of record NC_090923.1, on the reverse strand, counting down.
TGGAGGAGAATGCGAGAACAAACATCTACTACAGACTGCAAATGCATTGTGACGAGTAGTGGCAGCAATGGAGCTGGAACCAGCAGAGCATGAGACAATCCCAAGGGAGACCAGGAGGCCCCCTCCAATGCGTTTGTGGGCATTGACTTAGTATTGAAGAGAATCCTAGAGCAAACTATGCAGGAGACCACCTGGCTGACTCAGCAGAAACTGAGTTATATCAACAAAGGTAATCTCCCTCAATTTTTGTTATCGGGGGGCCAGTCTCTCGGCACGGGAGACACACTCAAAGAAGATATATACAAAAATGAGAGCTGGCTACCCCTCACTCAGTGCTACCATGTTGGGCCAAATAACCTATAAAATCGTATTGAGCAGAACAATCACTTACCCATTAATGGAAAATGTGCATATAAAAAAGAACAAAGAGCAAAAGAGAAGACCGTCTTATTCAAGAATTAAAATACAATCACCAAATGACATCTTTTATATTAATTTATTCAGTATCAAAAAAACCAATTGCAAATAGTTAAAAAGGGGAAAAAAGCACAACGAGATGTACAGCACACATATTGGAGTCAATATTTAGACATCACTGACTACTTCTCGCTTACTAAAAGCAAATACAATATATTTCCTGTGGGGTTTACCATCTTATTCATGGCCACTCTTATCTATTTAGGTGGTTGACAGATATAAGACTATTTATTTTAGCTAGTCTATTGTCATGTGTCGACATGTTTCGGCCGTCAAAAGCATATGAGACATTATCTCTAATGTCTCTACAGACGATAGATTGTTGGGCCTTCTTCAGGACAGACAAATTTCTTTTTAGATGGTAAGCCTCTTTTCCAATCCCCCGTAGCAGAATACATGCAATCTAAAAACAAACATATATACATTTATCACATAGTAAAAAATGGTTCCATTCTCAACAAACATCTCTAGTTCTTTGTTTTAATGTTTCAAAACATGCATGTTAATCTCATGCGCTCATTTCGCATTATACCGTAGTACAATTGTGATACAATAACGTTCTATAGGTTACATTTGGCTTTTACTTACATCCTGGTAGCACTCGAGCAAAAGCTAGATCGAAACTAGTCCTGGCGTGCTTGTCACTTTTTCCAGGTATTCATAAATCACCTCCCGACCTGGTATTCAGATTAACAGGCTGGATTAGGCTCTAAAAGAAAGCCCAAACGTATGTATTAGTTCATACTTATCTAAAACATGTTACTTGTTACTTGTTCACACACTTGATGCCTCCTTATAGTTGTTTGATAAAATATAATTTTCAAAAAATCCTGTGTTGGTTAGATGAATACTATTATTGCATCTATTTGATCTCGAATATGATTACTACTTACAATTATTGTAGTTGTTCCCCCCCACCCACAGGCACTATTGTTCACAGTGGAAGCAAACAATTTTTTACCAAAAACTTTTTTTGCAAAAGTTTTTAGAGGAAGCTAGGTTCGAAAGCTAGGTGACATAAAAGAGATTTTAGGTGGTCAGATGCAATTGACAAACAGTTGGCAGGCGAGTACAACAGGGAAAGGAAGCAAGATTGTAAAAGCTTAGGGGTCAGAACCCCTATTCATGGGTGTGGATTACAAAAAAGGGAGGACTCAAGCCCCTTTAAAGATACGTATGATTTTGAGGACACAAGGGAAGGGCTTTCCCCTCCTTGAACCACTTGGAACTGTGAAACAATTTTCATTCATTTCATTCATTGGTAAAAGTGCATGAAAAGAAGTAGTGGAACTATGTTCCCTGCTGGCCTGCCCCTCTCCCCACAAACCCCATCGTCACGCCCCCTTCCATGCCAATACAAACCCCCAAACAAATGAGTTCCTACACTTTTATTTTAAAACGAAACCATTCCGGAACGGGTTTTTTTTTTAAATAAAAGTATAGGAACAGTAAAACTGAATTGAAAAAAAGTAGAGAGCATCGCTCCCAACCACTCCCACCCACTTCAACCACTGATTCCATCGGAAGACCTCTAGGGGAAGGTAAACCCCTTTCCCAGTGAAAGTTCTTTTCTTTTCTGCACCTTAGAACTTTGTTTACAACTTCAGGAGACAGCAATACGTTTATAGCTCCGAGACCCACCTCCCCCTTTTTTCACCTTATATTTAGTTTGGAATGTAAGGGTCAGTTTAGGATTTTGGATACAAGACTGAAGTCACTTTGTTAAACATCCTTGTTAGGCAGAATCCAGTGCAGTTCCCTTAGGGAGCACTACACCAGATTAGAACTACAGGTGAGAGCAATAAATCCCCTTTGGTATCAGTCTGTACCACAAAGATTTAGTTGGTAGCTGTGGCTGAGCAGTCTGACTTATCTCAAGAGGGAGATAAGCAGTATTCAGGGTTTACACAATAGGTAGTACAGTACTATGGAGCAAGGAAACACTGACCAAAGCTTTGTATTAAAAAGAGAATATATATTTATTTTATACACTTCTACGTCAACACGTAATCACAATTGGTAAAGCAAGTTAAAAATTCAGTCAAGGAAAAGTAAATACAACTCCCTATTCAATTGTAGACAAGTTTGCGGTAGAGTGAAAACTGAGCAAAACGGCACAGTGAAAACCAACTACAAATGGCACTCTAGCAATTCAACGAAAGGGAGGGAAAGCACAAGTCAAACCGAAATATCTTCATACATCCCCTAGCAACACTTCCCTGAAGTTTTGTGAACAAGTAATGCACAGTAACACTTTAGCGAAAAGATAAGTGAATGAAAACTGAGCAAAATGGCACTCCACAAGTTAAAACAGTAAGAAGGAAGAGGGGTTTAGAAAGGTGCATCAACACATTTCTCATTGAAAACCAATCTAGTGAGAGCAGATCTAACAAATCAGCCAGAGTCAATAGGCCTGAGCCAGAGTCAGTGGTACAGGACCAAAAGCTTAGGAGCAAAAATGTTCTTGTAGCAGCAGTCAAGTCTTTAGTAGATAAATATTGAAGAGGTAGATGCGAGGTGAAAGACAACGTTAAGAGAGAGGGCGGCCGACCGACCCCACAAGTAGTTAAAGGATTTAAAACACCTTTAGGGCTACCATGGGAAAAGGGCGGCCTGGCGGAACAATGTACCTTAAACGTGAAGAAGTGGCTCCTGCTGTGGCGGTTTTTCCTGGTAGTTCCTGCAGGTCGAGGGATCCAACAGAGGAAGAGAGGCTCTCGTCGTGGAGGAAGGTTCGAGTCTCTGCACTATCCTGGGATGAAACCAGCAGCGGTGCTGCCAAACTAAGGTTAAAAGGTACGCTCCTTTTAATCGCGGTCTGGGTTGATAGCTGCCTGGCTATCCGGTCTCCAAGTGCTGGGCACGGTCGATTCGACCAAGGCAGGTCCGAGGAAGCGATGGGTGAACTGGTTGACCCCACCAGCTCAAGGGAAGGAGGCTCTTTCGCTGAAGATCTCCTCTCGTCGTGTGGAAGAAAAGTGGTGAGACGATCCGGCAGGGCTTCACCGGTGGTGTAGATGCTGAAGATGTCTGTGGCTTCTCTCCCCTTCGGTTCCGTAGTTCCAGTGGCGACGTCTTGCTCTTCCAGTCCCCAGGACCCTGCTTTTATGCAGAAAGAGACCCATTCATACAGCCTAGCTGTCACTCACACAGTGGAGTGGTCTTCTTGGCGGGAGACCCTCCAGCCTATCACGTTAGAGTATGACCTGAGTTGCTGTGGCAACTCTGTCCAGGGGTTCTACGCCCCCTCCCAAACAGACCCACTCCAGACTCGGAGGCGCCGAAAGGAGGGCTTCTTGGCAGAAGCCCGCCAAAGGATTGAACAAAGGATCCCCGACCTGGGTTAGGAGTTTAGAGTAAGACACGAGAAAGAAATTATATCAAAGTTCTGACAAATAAAACCTACCCGAGTGCAGTTAATAATAAAATAAACCGGCGGTATGTTAGAGGCTGTCAGTAAAAGTATTAGCCTCGAACAATGGGAAAATCCCATAGGAAAATATTCGCGGTCGAATATAAAAGGTAGTAACCACTGCCACCAGCCAGAAACTTTGTAGAGGGGGACTTTAAGGTACCCTCTCGAAAATGAACATGGGGGAAAAACGATTAACCCCTTCCAGTACTTCCATATTAAGATGGGGTGTACTGGTTTAGTTCATAGAGATTGACTAGTAAAGTCAATGGGGACTTTACATGCCCTGGGAGACAGTAGTCAGCCCCAGAGTATGGAGTCCATGTTTGGGGGTCGCTACGACACCCCTGTGTCACTGCACGGAGGGTGCTGTGTAACACATGTGCATAAAGATCGTTCCTATGGGTGAGAGAAAAGATCCCATAGGCATTAAACACAAAAATAGCCTAGAACACACATAGCAAAGATGCCTAAGAGTGGGAAAAAGAGTCTCACTCTTAGCAGGTCAAAATAAATAAACCCTTCAAATCCAGCAAAGCTGCTGGGGGACTCTATAGGTAAGGGAAATTAGCCATAAGTGAGAATTCTCCCTAACAATCCTGACAGATGTTCCTTAGTTTTGTTGAGGCAGGGAAACCCTGCACAGAGTTTTATTTATTGGATATTTGTACAGCGCCTATACAACAAATGGTATGTCAAGGCACCACAAAACAAAAAGTGGGAGGGGTGGGGGTGGGGGGGAGACGAGGGAGAAAGATCACAATAGAGATCCTACTAGGTCTTGTGACATTCAGATCGTGTGCCGGTCTGCACGAAGTGCAAGGGTGGGAAGGGAAGTGCGGTGTAAAAGGGGTGGGGGGGGTGTAGGCGGAGGACCTGGGGGCTAGGCAGGTTCTACGGAGAGGTCAAGCAAGCAAGTGCTAGGGATTGCATGGGATGCAGGGGGTGAGGGTTGTCGGGCACCAGAAGTAAGGAGTCGGACACAGTCTTAAGCGGTTCGCAATTTCTTTATTTAAATAAGAGTATTGGGGGGAAAAGGGTCCCGCTAGCCCCAACTCTATGGGGGCTTCCCTGCCTCAACAAAACGAATTGGCCCAGTCGCTGTCAGGATGTCCAAAATAAACATGTCAACTGTCCTGTGCCCAAAACCTATTCTGACCTTTACATTCAATTCCTATAAACCCACTATAGGGTAAACTAATATGTTGGCTGAGGTCCTGCATCTTGGTCTCTCACTGCCTATTCGGCTTAGTGATCCCTGTGTGATTCTTTATCCAGTAAATGTTTGGGGCACAAACCCTTCCCTGGTCTTTGTGTGGCTGGGGAACAAACCTGTCCCTGGTCTTTGTGAGCCAGGTTAACAAACACTTCCCTTGTCTTTACTTATGTTCTTGTCTGGCTTTTTGGTTCTCCCCTCCTCTTCGCCCTTCTTACCCTCTGGTATCTCATGCTTATTAATTTAGGCTTTATCCCATTTAGGCCATTCACTGGGACAAGGAAAAGTGGGGGGTTGCCTACATCCTTGGTATCTTCCTGCCAAGGACTGTATGACTGTACTAGTGTAGCAATACACACTTGGTTCAATAACCGGCCCATTAGGTCATGTCCTTCAATTGGTATCCTAGCCTGCTAAGTACTACAGAACTATCAAGGTTTGTTTTAACTGTCACTTTATTTCTTCAGCATAGTAGGAATTCTTTGGAAGGGTTTTTTTAATAAGTATGGGCACCGTTTGTTAACATGCCCCTGCTTGAATGTTTCTTTTTTTTGGTTTGTTTAGCTGCCTTAACCATCTTCCCAAATGCCTGAAACCCACTCTCTTCCATCCCTCCCCCTGCCAATACCTTTTGTCTGGCCCACAGGACTGGGTGCAGGATTTTTCCCTTTATTCTCCGAAGCCGGCACCAACTGGAGAAGTTTCTGTCCTTTGTCCTCCCGTCTTCTGTCTGTGATGCTTTTGGATTCAATTAGGGGGCAAAGGCTCTCTAGCCCTAGGTATCTTGCCTCGTTCCTTGGTTGGCACACGTTCTCTGGGTAGTGCCGAGCACGTTCACCGCTCGGGCAGCTGTTTGTCAGTGCTCTGCTCTACGCCGTTTCTGGGGCTGCCTATATATATTGCTCGCACTGTGGCACTGCCCAGAGAACCAGATGGTGTCCGAGCTTTTCCTTTGCTCTCTCCTACTCTCGCCGTACCTTTTCTTGTCGGCGATAAGGGCGTTTGTGAACGCACGCCTATGGGCTTCTTCCCAGATTCCCATCTCTTCCTGGTTTATTAGATCAGGCATAGACTACAAGGTCTGCTCATCACCGCAATCTCGGCCCTTCCCTCCTTCTCGCACTGCTCCTCTTCCAGCAATTCCTTGACCTTCACCATTCTGTCCACTCCAAGTTCCATATTTCCATCTACCGCCACAACTGCGGTTACTGCCACAACCACTTTTACTGCGACTGATACTTGAACATGGGTTTGGTCCTTATTCCCTTTTCCTGATGTGACTGTTGTGAGAAATAAACAGAGGGCTAAAATGTTGTGTACATCTCCTTTGCAGCTCCAGATGAGGCTTCCTCGTCTCCGTACTTTACTCATTTATGACTGGCTTTTCTTTGACAGAACACCTGTGCTGATATGTTCCCATAGTGTCTTTAATTGGAAAACTAGACAATACGTTAAACACCCATTGTTTGCCTAGTGTGGAAGTCTTGTTAACTGGCCAACACCAAGGGAATACCACCTCTGGGTTCATCACAGGGTCCACATGCTAAGTGCGAGGAGTGGGTTGGACTGGGTGGGGAGGGAACTGGTGCCCTGTAAAAATCAGAGGGAACCAGGCAGCCAGTCACTCTGGCAGAATGGGAGTGTTACCTGGTGAGGAGGAAATGGAGGGAGGGAAGAGAAAAGGAGGGTCTTGAGGAGCTTCCGCAATTTAAGGAGATCCAGCTCAAGTCTGAGTGGGGAAGGGAGACCATTCCAGAGGGAAGCTCCTGTGGAGGAGCGAGATCTACCCCCCCACTTTCTGCTTTGAAAAGCGTCTCATTTGCAGAGAGTTGGAGCTAGCGGACCGAAGGGCTCTAGCAGGGAGGTATTTTGGGAGAGAGTTGGATGTAGTGGGGTGCGGGCCAAGAAAGCCTTGTGGATGATGCAAAGGGTCTTGGACTTGATCCTACCAGCAACCGGGAGCCAGTGGAGAAATGTTAGGGCTGGAGAGATGCAGTCCTTGGGCTTGAGGCCAAGGATGAGTCTCGCAATCCTATTCTTGATTAGTTGAAGGGGGCGAAGGGAGGATAAAGGAAGATTGAGGAAGAAGCTGTTGCAGTAGTCCGACCTCGAGAGGACTAGACCTCTGGAACATTGAGATTCTGGGGAAGGTGAGGGAAGGGAGAATGCTTCTGAGAAGGTGCAGCCGATAGTGGGCCTTCTTGGCAAGGTTGGTGATGTCAGGAGAGCAGGAGGGGGAGAGAGGAGTCAAAGATGACAACACCGTTTTTTGCCTCGCAAGAGGGTGAGGGGAGGGGGTCCAAAGAAGGCAGCCAGAGGGTAGGTTGGGAAGTAGGGAGTCGGGCTCCCAATGAGAAAGTCTCGGTTTTATTGGCATCATGGCAGAGATCATTGGCAGCACACCGTGCATGAATAGCAGTCAGTCGGGGATGAGAGAGTTGGAAGAGGAGGCAGTAGAGGAGAGCTGCGTGTCATTTGCATAACACTGGAAGCGAGGAGAGAATGAGATCAGGTGGGCCAGAGGGGCAAGGTAGATGTTGAAGAGCCACGGCGAAAGGATAGAGCCTTGAGGGACGCCAAAGGTGAAGAGTGTGATAGGGGAGAGAAAAGGGCCCAGTTGAACCTTTTGAAGGTTGGTTGTAGAGGAATGAGGTCAACCAACAGTCCAATACCAGGCCTGTGATGCCAAGAGTGTCACAGAGCTGATTTGTCAGGATGGCATGATCAACCGTTTCGAAGGCTCAGGAAAGATCCAGAAGGATAAGAACGGATTGACACTTGGGATCGAGATTTGAGATCAAATCTTCACAGGTGTTCAGTAGAGCAGTTTCCATGCTTCTGGCTGCTCTGAAGCCAAACTGGTGGTCATGGAGACAACCAACAGATTCAGTGTGTTGGAGCAGTTTGGAGACAACCAACTTCTCCAGGAGTTTGCCCAGGACGGGGTTAATGTTTATAGGGCAGTAGTTAGCTGGGCAGGAGGGGTCTGCAGAGGGCTTTTAGAGGAGAGGATTCACAAGGGAGTGCTTGAGGGGTAGCAGGACGGAGCCAGTGGCGATGGAGTGATTACAGAAATCAGCCAAGTCTGGTGCAAGGGAGGCAATTTAGTCCTCGATAGTGCTGGAGGAGCAGCAGACCACCTGTTTGGAGGAGACTTTCATAGAGATGACTTGTCTAGTGACCTCACCCGGTGCTATGGGCGAGAAAGAGGAGGGAAGGGGAGAGGGGGGCGAAGAGAGGCCTGGGGGAGGGGGGGATTAAGAATGAAATTGGCGGCAAAAGCAGCAACTGACACTCACTTCATTGATTGAATGACTGAGAAGGAGACGGTAGTGCAGGCAGAGGCTTAGCTGAAGACCTAAGAGATCCAGGTGAGAGGACAGGAGAGCATTGTCCGACCAGGAGAGAGGTATTGTGAGAGGGTTGGAAATGGGGATGTCTGCTGAGCTGAGAGCATCCATGATATGTGTGGCTGAATGCGTCAGACTGGAGGGACGAATGGTGAGGGAAAGAAAGTCACAGAGGCTGTGGAAGAAACCAGTCGCCAAATCGGGAGATTCAAGGTGAATATTAAAGTCTCCAAGGAGGAGAAGCTTGGAGGTGGAAGCAAGAAGAGAAGAGAATAGGTGAGGTCAGACAGGACCAGCGGTCCTGTAGATGGTGATGAGTCAACGAGAGGGTTGGGGAGACGCCAAGTCTGCATACGAGGCATTAGAAGGAAGAGTAGGTCTGAGTGGGAATTATAGTAGCAGGGATCCATTCTTGGAAGATCAAGCCACTCCGCATCCAGACCGTTTTGGTCTGGGCTTGAAGAGACTCTTGTAACCCTCAGGGAGGAGTGTGTCAAAAGCAGTGGCAGAGCTGGCAGTGAACCACATCTCGGTGAGAGCGAGAACGTCAAGGTCTTCAAGAAGTAGACAGATGTTAGAGGAGTGTTTAATGGCAGAGCGAGAGTTGAGGGTAGCTAGGTGAAGCTGGCTGCCACCTTTTTGAAGGTGGCAGCGAGGAGGGGTACAAGGATGTGGCACACCCTTCAGTGGCGCAAAAGGGCCAGGTGGGTGGTAGAAGGAGGAGAGGCAGGAGAAGGGAGGAAGTTGATGAGCGACAGAAGATGCTCATCAAGGGGGAGGAGGTTGGGCTGAGAGCCCTGGCCCATGACAGTGCCATTCTGGTAGACATTAATGATGCACCTAGAGGATTGGAATTGTGCTAAGAGTTCTTGCCATCTGGTACCACAATTAATGGCCAAAGAAGAGAGGACTGAGATGATATGGGGAGTCAATAGGTCCGGAGGGGGAGAGACAAAGAGGATATCAGTGACAGTCTTCCTGGAAGAAGCATTATTGTAGGTGTCCGCAATGGGGAGGCCTGGGTTGGAGACCAGGAGGTATTTCTTGAACTTTTTCCTTCGAAGCTTCAAAAGAGAGGTAGGATAGGTGATAGAGTAGCAGTTAGAGTAAATAGGGGAGATGGAGAGCACCATGGAGGGAGAGGGCAGAGACACAGAAGGGGGGAAGAGAGGGAAGGAGAACTGCACGATGAACTCACCAGGCAGCCTAGCAGCAAGACAGTTGCAGACAAATCAGCTGCACAACGTCATATAGGTCACCAAAAAGGGTATTTCGTTGCCCCAACAGCAAAGAAGGGAGGAAGGCGACTCATGAGGGATGAACACTTCTCTGGAGTACAAGGAAAGTTCACTCACGAATGAGCACATTTGATGGCCATTCCAAGGTCACATTGCTTTGCTATCCGACTCATGCCATCCCTGCCCAGGCTCTCCGTCGCCTACTGCACGCCGGGGGCCCGGCTCCCGGGCCCATGAGCTGACGTTTGCTTAGGTCACACACACACACACGGAACCGGCATGGGCCTGGAGCGGCAGACTCGAGTACTGTCCCCTGCCCAAGAGATAGATGGGATTTCCCCAAACATTCTTATATAAATAATAAAAGTGTATAACAAAAACCTAACATGCCACTGTGTCTGAGTCTTACTCTTGATCCCTTATAGAGGGAAGAGCACTTTCTAGGCAGACAAGTGTGGCTATAAAAGGCCGGCAGAATCAGTTGGAAGTGAGGTGTTTGGGTGAGATTGGTGAAGCTGGAGGAAGACCAACAGAAAAGAGGGGAGTGTACAGCAGGTGGAGGATGACTTGGAGGGGACCTTTAGCGTGCTGGGAGAGAATGAAGGTAAGGGTTACGAACTGAAAGAGTGGTACCAAGTTAATTGTTTTTGTGTCAGAGTTTTTGAAGTTTTTTGGAGGAAGAATAGGAGGAGGGTTTGAGAGAGTGATAGAGAGGCTCTGAGAGAGAATCACTGTGTGTGAGGGAGAGAGAAGCAGGACAGTAGAGGCAGTGGTAGTGTTGCAAGGAGTGAGATTCAGAGTGAATTAGATACGATTGGAGGGAGATTGAGAACAGTTAAGGGAGGGAAGAAAAAAAAGACGGGCGACAGTGAAGAAAAGGTTCAGAGGCGGTCAACTGGAGGAAGGAGGTCAGGGCAAAGAGACTACCCTCGAAAGTCCCTGGGGGAGTTAGATAAGGCTACAGCCTTTGCCTATACAGTAGGTGTCATCTGGTGATGGAGAGAAGTATGTATTGACATCCTACCTGTTGTAATAGGGAGCAGGTGTTAGTGAGGTGGGGAGTGAGGAGTAGGAAAAGGATACATGGACCACCCCTACACCTGGACCCTCAATTTATCTCTTTTGTATTTTTTGTATAATAAAAGTGAAACACCTATTCTGGTTTCCTTGTGACTCATTGAGAGCACCCCCCGCCCTCCCAACCTTCATACTCCCCAACATACACCACATCCTATGCCACCTAAAGCTCCACCCCAATGCCACGTTCCCCATGCCACATATCCCCATCCGTCCATTCCACGCCATCTCATCTCCAGTAGAAGAATCCAACCTCCTCAGTGGTTGTCGGATAAGTTCAGGAATGGATCTGCAAAATTGACAGGGTCTTCCACTGATGAATGCAATCACTTCTGGGTTGTCTAAACCAGCCCACAAAATCCATAGACATGCAGCATACAGGTTTTGGCAGGCAGCCTCTCAGGACATGCCAGTTGAACTTCCAAACACTCAAGCACAGCTACACATTTCTGGATTAGGCAGTCTGGGACTTTAAGTCAGTTTAGACTGGCGTAAACCCAAACAGGGAATGCATTTGTGGGCTCAGGGTATGCCTAATTCAGCAAAACAACAATTTTTGCTTTGCCTGATTTTCCAGATACACACACAAGGCCACCATACGTACACTTGTGTGGCTGCTTGCCAGAAGCTGCCTGGCCCCTGCTATGGTGAGCAAAAGCTGGGAAAGGGCTGAAAAAAGGACACTTTTGGGCTGTGGCACGGCTACACCGAAGAACCTAGCTGTGGCATTGGAAACGTGGAACTTCTGTAGCAATTCGTTGGCTGTCATACTAAACTAGTTGTTCCCATATAATTGTATATCCAGGTGTTTGGACTGGGTGACGGTTGCAAATCCCAAGGTCCTCCTCCATGAATGCTGGCGTAGAACAGACCCCAGCGCCTTTCGCATACGCCATGCAGTTGGTAGTGTCCTGGCCAGACTGCAAGCTCTGGCTTGTGGCCTCTTTGCCATGACCATCAAGAGTTGATACTCGATCGCGGGAGTGGCCGATAGTTGGAGCATGTAGACGTGTGCCCTGTGGGCTCAGATGAGGCCTATAATATCCTGCAGATTTATCCTGGTAAACCTGCATATTCTGCTGATAGAACTCTGGCAGACAGTGGCGGAGGGGGCCTCTGGACATCCTGGCTGCGGATGATGAGGATCAGTGCAGGAGAAGCCAAAGCGTTCGATCAGCGCATTACAATCGGGCGGTTTGGAGCCATCTTGGACGAGGGGGGGGGGGCTGCAAGTAAGGACAGTGCACTACCCTGGCACGGGTGCTCTGAATGGAGGCGGACACTAGGGGTGGGGGAAGCGGAGGCTGTGGTGGCCGCACTGATGGTGCGGGTAGAGACGGCGAAGGCTGGACTTCCCACTGAGGCCCACTGAGCACTGGAGTGCTTACATATGCATATATCGTGCAACACCTGTGCAGGAGTTGATATCATGCCAGACCAATAACCCTCTCTTGGAGCGGCTCACGCAGCTGTGTAACATCCTGTTAGAAATCGCCTGAGACAAGTCTGGTCAAAAGTGGGTTGCCCAGGGTGGTGCCGCTGCCACCGAAGGACACACATTGTCAAGGTCAGTGGAGACGGTTGGTGAGAGGACCATAAGTGATCCAACAGCGGTGGGGATAGGCTTCAAGATGCAAATTCAGGCCCCTCCAGGGCTGGAGAGAAGGTGGGCATCTCCTGGAGAGGGTCAGGAGTACCTGGATAGGTGTTTGACTGTCCCATAACACTATTTTGGACTTTGAACCAGGGGCATCCAGTGGATCCTTGCAGTCAGAGCCCTGAGCTCCCACAGGCTGGAGCAGCGCTATACAGTGGTGTGGATTGTCCTCAGGGACCCAGTTGGAGGGTAGTGCCTGCCACTTTCTACTACACTCGGCACAGGCTGCACGGCCGAGGATAAAGGTGTGACAAACTGCAGTGATCATGGTGAAGGACAAGTTGACCGCTATACAAAGCAAAATGGAGCAATTTAAGACAAGTGCTGCGGGATACTCCCGGGCTCTGCCGCATGGGGGCACGCCTGAAGAATCGGATAACACAGAAAACTTTCATTGAAGAATGTGATGTGTGATGTATGCCATTGTAAATTCCTGATCATCTATGTAAGGGAAAATAGCTTTCACAAGTTGTCCTCACGGGTGGGAGGAGGCTTAGCAACATATATCTGATTCAGAGATTGCCCTCAAGGCGATGGAAACGCGAAATCAAGACAGTTACGCAGTGACTAAAGATAATGCAGAACCGCGTGGACGATGGTGAGGGTCGCTCCTGATGTAATATTCTCATCCTGGGGCTTCCTGAAAAACCGGAGGGGCCCATCACGGAACTCTTCTTGGAGCAGTGGCTCGCAGATCTAATGGCACCTAGAATGTGTTAAAAAAATGTCTCGGTTGAAAGAGTGCATCGTATACCCACATGGCGACCTGTGCCAGGGGGGGCATCCCATACAGTGATTGCAAAACTGTTGAACTCTCGGGATCCAGATGCACTTTTACAAAGGGCACCCGCGGGTGCGGAGATTACATACAATGGATCCAGAATTGCCCTCTACCTGGATTACACAAGAGATGTCCGTGCCAGGCAATCCTTCGGCATCAAAAAACGCCTACTGGTGCAAGGGTTTAATATGAACTTCTCTTCCCAGCGCAGCTCAAGATCTACCATAATGGAACCATACACTTCACAGATCTGCAGGAGGCCTGGCCCTGGTATGAAACTGATGGTGCTGGGCGAATGGAATGTGAATGTCCCAGAAGAGGAGGCTTGTGTGTCTGTGGAGGGATGACGGACACGAAGAGCACCGTAAACAGCCTTCCCGGCACCAATGGGAACCGCAAGAATAGGTCGTATGGTATGGTTTGCCCTTTTTTTCGAATTAAGACCATGGCTGCCTAACGGAGCCAAAGAATCACAAAGCACACCCCCCGAGGGTTGGTTATAGCAGAAGTCTGGGGTGAATGTTCGGATGACGGGTACTTCAGGTTGGGGCAGAGTATAGGGTGGGGTGAGATTGGGATGTTGTAAATGTTTTTATGTGTTTAGATTGGGACATCTAACTCGCTGGAATGCACAGAATGACTTCCATGGTCGCCCGCGGGGTCAGTGATGAGAGGGTCGTTATTATTCTTTGGTATACACGCATAGGCCCGCGCATATGGCGAGGTTCCTAATGTGGAATGTAAATGGCCTGGGCTCTGGTATTAAGCGCAGACTGGTGACACAGCTCCTAAATAGTCACAGGGAGGACAACACAACGATGGCTCATAAGTGCAGAGAGAAGAGTCTGTAGGGTTGCAGGTACAGACCGTAAGTGCTGGGGGAGCCCGGAGGCAGTGCGAGGCCAACAGGACATGCAGGAGCTTTGGCCCGAGTTCAGAGGGTTGCGGGGTGACAGTGTGTGGAGCAGTCGGGACATCAGCAGGGGAGAGGAAGAGAGAAAGCGGAAGCAAAAAGGAAGGTCTTGAGTTACTTCCGGAACCAGAGGTGGTTCTGCTCAAGTTTGAGAGAGGCAGGGAAGGCTGTTCCAGAGGGAGGCCCCAGCCGAAGAGAGATCTGCCCCCAACTCTCTGCTTGGAAAAGCATCTGATCTTCAGAGAGTTGGAAGTGGATGAGCGGAGAGCTCGAGAGGGGAGATGTTTAGGACGAAAGAGTTGGAGGTAGTGTGGTCCCATGCCCCAGAAAGCCTTGTGGATGATGCAAAGGGTCTTGAACTTGATCCTTGTCGCCACAGGGAGCCAGTGAAGAGATTTCAGAGATGGAGAGATACGATCCCTGAGCAGGAACTGGGCCCAGAGTGGGCGACCAGAAAGAGAGGGAGAAGAAAGGAGAGAGCTGGCGTTCCGATGAGGAGGATCTCCGTCTTCTCCAGCATGGGGTCTGGCATGGATTCACATGCTCATGAATATTCCCTGTCGTCAGGCTGGGAATCCTCGGTAAAGAAAAAATCAGTATCAGTTTCGTTTCTGATCTGTCTTTCTTAATAGTAACCAATTACTGATCTCTGGGTCATACTGCCCCCAGCCAATGACTGCCCTCTCCCTAAGCCCCGCCTCTGGCAGCCATCCTCAGATTTTTACCGCACGTTGAAGTGTTGGGAGTCCTCGTGCTTTAGCTTGCGAGTTTTTGCTGCGTTTTCGCGCGTTTTTTAGGAGATTTTCTCTTTTTTTCGGTTTAATCGAGCCTCAAGCTTCACCGTTTCTTTCTCCGATAACGGGCACCCGTTTCGGAATTCTTCTACGCCCCTCAAGGGTGAAGTTTTCGTCTTGGAGGATTCCGGAAGATCTGCAGCCTACCTCAAACAGACATGGCCCAGGACAAGGGAAGTTCGACGCCCGGAATCAAGCTGTTCAGGTGCTGCCCTGGATGCGGATTACAAAATGTTTTCAAGGAGGACGAGCATTCGCAATGTCTCTACTGCCTTCATGATGACAAGACGCACGTGGAGAAGGACTGTGCGTTCTGTAAAAACCTTTCGGAACGGACCAAGCAAGATCGTCGTTCCGGCCTCGCCGCCTGGCTGGAGAAGGGCACAGCAGGTGAGAAGGTGAAGAAAAAGTCTGAGCGGGCTTCAAAGTCCTGTGAGGGCGCCCCGGCGATGGGGGCCCAACAGAAGGCCAAGCACTGCGAGTCCGCGGGCACCGGGAGCGCCGAAAGGTCGGGCTCATCGGCTGCCAGGCAGGGCGTGACTTCCCTGGCACGTTCAACCACAAGCCAGCGCTCTGGTTCGGGGAAGAGGAAGTCCGAGAACCCGGGTAAGCTGCTGGAGCGGCCCCGGTCGATCTCGAAGGGACCCGAGGGGGAGCGAGGCGACGACCCCCCCCCCCCCCCCCCCCCCCCCCCCCCAAGGCGAAGGCCCAGGACGCCCAGGAAGTGGTCGCTGCGGCCCTGGTGAAGCCGGCTGAGACTACGCCAGTGGAGACGGCCTCTGGGCCCAGAGTATCCCTGCCACCGCGGAGGGAATCCTCTTTCCAGCCCATCGTTAAGACCCCCGTGAAGACCCCGGCAGAATAAGGGGGGGCGCGGTGGCCATTACAGACTCAGAATCAGCCTCTGAGGAGGATCTGGTGGAAACCGTGAAGGGCCTCAAAGAGAGGTTCGAGAAAGTTCGATCCCAGGGGAAGGAGCCTGCTGAGGAGATCGAGGATGGCGACGAAGGCCCGGTGGAGCAACCGTACCTCCCGTCGCAGCCATTGCCAGAGCCTCAGGATAGCTCGGCGGCCATTTTGTTGGCAATCCAATCCTTATGTACTGAGATATGGACGAGGTTACCACGGACCCTGATGGAGGATCCTGAGCCAGGACCGTCAAGAAGCCCCCCGAACAAGCGGGGGAGAGTCCATCCCGCTCCGCCCTTCGTGCCCACAAGGCCTGTGGACCCCTCATCCCCCTCGCCTGACCCTCTGGATGATACGGCGATGGATATGGGGACGGGGACGGACAACGACGGTGGCGATGATACGACGGACGTTCCTTCATCGCCTCCCCCTCGGGCCTCACCGCCCGACGAAATTGGGTCCTTTCACGCCATGATAGCCAGGGCGTCCGAGCTCTTCCAACTCTGCCTGGAGGAACAGAAGAAGGAAGGTTTTCTTTATCAACGATGGGAGGCCAAGAGAAAGACGGTCCTGGCAGTGCTGTTGCTCGACGACATCTGGGACGAAGGGCTGGCTGTCCGTCCTCAAGAACCCTTCTACGACGCCTGCCAAGAGGGACAGGTACGAGAAGAAGTACTGGGTCCCCGACGCCGCCCCTTGTGCCTCAGGGCCCAGCCTACGCCGGACTCGGTCGTCTCAGCAGCGGCCAAGAAGAAGGCAGCGGGTGCGGCAGCATCAACTTCCACTTCCCCGCCGGACAGCGAGGGCAAGAAGTTGGACTCCATGGTACGACGGGTCATTTCGTCGGCGGTGACGACGATCAAGGCAGCCAATGCCTTAGCGATCGTGGCCCGTTACGACAGGGAGCTTTGGTTCAAGTTAGCTCCCCTGCTAGACTTCCTGCCGGACGACAAGAAAGCGGAGGCCCCACAGATTCTTCAGGAAGGCGAGGTGGCGTCGGATCATGCCATAACGGTGGCAACAGACATTGCCGATACCGGATTTCGCCAGATGGGCAACGGGGTTTGCCTACGACGACAAGGGTGTCTCAAGGCGACAGACTTCTGCCAGGACGTTCAGACCAGAGTGTTGGATATGCTGTTCGACGGCAGCAACCTTTTTGGGAAGACGGTGGATGAGTCGCTCCAGGCCATCAAGACCGACTCGGAGACGGCCCGGGCCCTAGGGGTACTTCAACGACGGCCCTTTCGGAGCTCCGGAGGCAGACCGGGTGCCTCAAAGGGATCCAGCGGTGGCTCTTCTAGATACTGCCAGGCGGCCCGCTCCTTGTCCCAGGAGGCCTACAGAGGTCGCGGCAAGCAAGGAGGTTCCCGCCGCCGTCGTCGTCAAGGAGGCCAAGGCGGCAACGCCTCCTCCAAGCAGGACTGAACCGGCCATGCGTCGGGCCCCCACCGAAGCACCCCGGTGGGAGGCCGGCTGCGAAGTTCGTCAGCGTGTGGGAGTCCATCTCCACTGACCATTGGGTGCTGGACACCCTGGCCAACGGGCACTCACTGGAATTCCAAAAGAAGTGTCCTCGCATTCCTCCAGTGGCCAGGAAGGAGAATCACGTCCCTCAACTGCTGTTGGAGGTAAGGGTGATGCTCAAGAAAGGTGCCATCGAGCTCGTCCCCAGGAGGCTCCGGGGCTCTGGAGTGTACTCAAGGTACTTCCTCGTCAAAAAGAAGACAGTCGGCTGGCGCCCCATCGTGGACCTGCGTCGGTTAAACAAGTACATCAAGGCACAGAAATTCAGATTGGTCACCCTCCGGCATGTGCGGGACAGCTGGAGGAGGGCGACTTCCTATCATTGTTAGACCTGGAGGATGCTTACTTCCACATCCCCATTCTAAAAGGACACAATGTTTCTCAGGTTCGTGGTTCAGGGACGCCACTACCAATTCAGAGCCCTGCCGATCGGATTAAAGTCGGCACCCAGGGTATTCACCAAGTGCCTGGCACCAGTGGCGGCGCGGCTGCGCCTGCAGGGGATCTACGTCTACCCCTACCTGGACGACTGGCTAATCCGTACAAGGACAAGAGAACTCGCCGTCTAACACACAGCGAGGACCGTCATGCTGTTCACGGAACTGGGATTAGCCATCAACTACCCCAAATCCCACCTGGTTCCGTCGCAAGTAGCACTGTTCCTGGGAACGAAGCTCGTTAAAGTGGGGCGATTGGCCTCCCCGTCGGAGGAGAGGACGAAGGCCATTTTGGGCAAGGTGCAACGCCTGCTAGCCACGGACGTGGTCAGGGTGAGGTCCATCAAGTCCCTCCTCGGGATGATGTCCTCATGCTTCTACCTTGTACCCCTTTGCAGACTTCGGATGCATCCGCTACAGGAGTTCCTCGACGCCCGCTGGTTTCAGGCGACGGGCTGCTTCGAAGACAGGATCCCTCTCGACGAGGCGTTCCGTCGGGCGATCCTATGGTGGGGTACCTGTGAGCACCTCACGGCAGTCACGGACTTTCAGACCCCGGCGTTTCAGGAGACGGTGACGACGGACGCCTCCCTGGAGGGTTGGGGGGGCCCACACCGGAGATCTCCACGCAAGAGGCCTTTGGTTCCCAGTGGAGAGGTCTCTCCACATCAACATTCTGGAGCTTCGAGCAGTGTTCTGGGCGCTCAAGTCGTTCCTTCCGTCCCTCAAGGACAAAGTGGTGAGGATCTTCACCGACAACACCACCACGATGTTCTACATACGGAAGCAGGGCTGGGGATCTGGTACCCCCCTATCAAAGGAATGTTTCTGGTTCCCTTCCACTTGGCAGGAATAAAAAACACCATCGCCGACTCACTCAGCAGGGAGCTGCGCTCCTGCCACGAGTGGGAACTACGTCAGGACCAGGTGGATCGGCTCTTTCGATGATGGGACAAACCCCGGATCCACCTTTTCGCGACGGCGACAAACTCCAAGTGCCAGAGGTTCGCCAGCAGGTTCCCGCAGCCGAGGAGCATGGGCGATGCTTTCTCGTTCCCTTGGGACGGCCTGTTTCTATACACGTTCCCGCCGTTGCTGCTCCGTCTCATCAACCAGCTCAAGAAGTCCAGGTGCAGAATGATCCTCGTCGCACCGGCGTGGCCGAGGCAGATCTGGTTCCCGGACCTTCTGGACTTGTCAACGTCCCCACCAGTCAAGCTGCTGGCAGACGCGGATCTTCTCTTCAGAGAAGGAGGCGCCATTCTTCATCACGACCTGGAGTCGCTGAACTTGCAGGCCTGGCTCCTGCAGCACTAGAGTTTGGAGGGTATGATATCCCGGCTGACTGCAGAGAGGTTCTTGCGAAAGCCAGGGCGTCCTCAACTCTCAAGTGCTACGGACATAAGTGGAAGAGGTTCTCTGTCTGGTGCCGTGCACAGGAGATAAACCCTCTGCGGATTACGGCCCCTCAAGTACTGCCGTACCTACTGTCGCTGGCCAAAGCTGGACTGGCTCACACCTCCATCAAAATACATCTGGCTGCCATTTCCCGATATACCAGGACTACGGGACGGGCGTCCTTGTGGTCTCATCGCCTGGTGAAGGAATTTATGAAGGGACTATTCCGATCGTTCCCGCCGGTGAAGGCTCCAGCCCCGGCGTGGGAGCTTAATGTGGTGCTGACCAGGCTCATGGGGGGCCCCATTTGAGCCTATGCATTCAGCGCCGTTGAAGTTCCTGTCGTGGAAGACAGCGTTCCTCGTGGCCATCACCCCGCACGACGAGTGGGAGAGATCCAGGCCCTTCCTTGCAAGCCTCCATACTTGACTTTTCACGACACGAGGGTGGTGATGAGGACGCACCCCTCCTTCATGCCCAAGGTGCCGTCCGACTTCCACCTCAACGAGCCCTTGGTGTTACCAGTTTTCTTCCCGTCGCCTTCGACGCTGGCCGAGAGGACTTTGCAATCACTGGATGTAGCTAGAGCGCTGAAGTTCTATTTGGACCGCACGAAGAGTTTTCGGAAGACGTCACAGCTGTTTGTGAACTTTGGGACTGTGAATCAAGGGAAGGCTCTCTCGAAGACTTCCATTTCCAGATGGCTCTCCGGCTGCATCATGCACTGTCACCAGTTGGCAAACCGAGCGCTGCCCGGCCGTCCAAGAGCACATTCGACCAGAGCGATCGCTGCTACCACGGCGTTCCTGTCTGGTGTGCCCCTGCTGGACATCTGCAGGGCTGCTACGTGGAGGTCGACGCACACCTTCACAAGATTCTACTGCGTCGTTCGGGACTCCAGGGAGGAGTCCAGGGTCGACCAAGCAGTGCTGCGCAACCTGTTCGCTTAAGGTGAGCCTGGTGAGGAGGTAAGAGATGCTTAATGTTGAGTTGTTGTATTGCTTAATGTTGAGCCTGTTGCCACCTCCCGTGGTTGTGCATGTGTGTACTGCTATGTATTATTTTATTCATGAGCATTTGAATCCATGCCAGACCCCATGCTGGAGAAGGAACAAGTTACTTACCTGTAACTGTTGTTCTCCAGCATGGGTCTGGCATGGATTCACATGCGAACCCTCCCGCCGACCCCTCTGTGGCTCTTCACTTGGTCATACTGCCACTTTACGTGCTACCAAATCTGAGGATGGCTGCCAGAGGCGGGGCTTAGGGAGAGGGCAGTCATTGGCTGGCTGCAGTGTGACCCAGAGATCAAGTGATTGGTTACTACTAAGAAAGACAGATCAGAAACGAAACTGAGATTGATTTTTTCTTTACCGAGGATTCCCAGCCTGACGACTGGGAATATTCATGAGCATGTGAATCCATGCGAGACCCATGCTGGAGAACAACAGTTACAGGTAAGTAACTTGTTCCTTACTGGCGTTAAGGCAGAGATCATTAGCGGCACACCATTCCTTAATTGTGGCCAGACATTCTGGAATGAGAGAAGGGGAAGAGGCACCTGAAGGGAGCCTGAAAGAGAGCTGGGTGTCATCTGCTTAACACAAAGTTGGAGCAGAAAGTAGCAATGTCGTGGTCAAGAGGTGCCAGGTAGTGGTTGAAAGCCAGGCAGAAAGGTTAGAGCCCTAGGGAACACCACAAGTAGAGAGAGAGATAGAAAAGAGGAAAGACCCCAGTTGGACCTGAGAGGGTCGGTCAGTGAGAAAGGAGATCAACCAGGGCCTGATCAGTGATGGCTAGGTTATCACTGAGACGCTTGAGCAGGATGGCATGGTTGACCGTATAAAAAGCAGAAGAAATATTGAGGAGAATGAGGAAAGAAGGAAGGTTAGAGTCAGTTGGAGAGCAGGTCTTCACAGGTGTTCAGGAGAGCAGTTTCCGTGCTTCCGGCAGCTCTGAAGCCATACTGGTGGTCGTGCAGGCAACCAACAGATTCAGTGTGCAGATTAAGCTGGGAGATGGACAGCTTTTCCAAGAGTTTGCCCAGGAAAGGAGTGATGGAGATCGGGTGATAGTCCGAGAGGAAGGATCGGCAGAGGTCTTCTTTAGAAGGGGGTGCACAAGGGAGTGCTTAGGGGAGAGGGGGAGGTTCCAGTGGCAAGGAGTGATTGCAGAAATAGTGTGGAGCAAGGGTGTCAATGTGGTCCTTGAGTGTTCTGGAGAACCTGCTTTGATTAGGCTTTCATAGATCAGACTTGTCTAGAAACATTAAAAATGTCTGGGGTGAACAAGGGAAAGGAGGAGGAGAGACGGCCGCAGGTGGGCCAGCAGTGGAGGAGGAGGCGTTAGAGGAAGAGAGGGTGGACAAGATGTCCTGAGTTTTAGTTATGAACTGAGAAGCCAAGGCCGTGCAGAGGGCCTGGGAGGGAACAGGAGGGAGAGGTAGAGACTGCAGCAGGATTGGCCAGCTTCTTGCAGATTTTAAAGAGTTCGGCCGAGTTAGGTGCTGCAGAGACGCAGGCTTGGATATGGGCTCTCATCTTAGCAAGGACAGTCTGTATTTCCTTTGGAACAGGCCAATTTGTCAGAGGGCGCGCCTGATGCCCTCCACTTCCTCTCAGCCACCCTACACTTGCGTTTAAGGGTGACAAGGTCGGAATCGTATCAAGAGTTGCACTTGGATTTGGGCTTCAAACGGATCCTCATGACGGGGGCAAGGACATCAAGAGTGTTGAAAATGGAGAGATGAAGGCTAGATAGGGCTGTGTCAGGGTGTGTGTCAGCCAACGGTGCAGAAGGAGGAGCAAAAGTAGCAGTGAAAGCCTCATGGGTCGGTTGACCGAGTAGGTAGATGGCAGTGCTGGAGTCGGCTTGGCCTGAGGGGTAGAGAGAGGTGGGTTGTAAGTAGAAAATGATCAGGAGAGAGAGGAGTGGTGAGAGGGTTTGAGAAGGGGAGGTCTGAGGAAATCACAACATCCAGGGTGTGCCCTGCAGAGTGAGTCGTTCCAGAGGGAACAATAGATAGTTGCAGAGGTTACGAAAGAGTCCCAAAGAAGGGCAAGTAGCATCCTGGTGGATGTTCAGGTATCTGAGGAGGAGACGTTGAGAGGTAGAGGTGAGGAGGGAGGAGGAGGGGTGAGCCCACTTAGAGAGAAAAATAGCGACCTGGCCAGGCAGCCTGTAGATGGTGGCCACAGTGAGAGAGGCCAGGAGAGATGGAGAGCCTGCAGGCCAGGCATTCAAAGGAGGAGTATGGGGGCGAGAGGGGTTCTGATACTTATTCACACATGCTTCCCCTTAAGATATTGATCGTTCAGTTGTGGGGAACTCCTATAGGCGTTCTAGCTGTCTATGCCCCCCCCCCCTCCAGCACCACTGCCCATGAAGTGCTTGACGATATACAAAGTGTGCTACAGTAACACCGGGCGGATCTGGGGGTCATGGGAGGGGACTTCAGTGATGTGATGGATGTGACCCGCGACCGCGCCCATCCCCGAGGATGGACGGCTGGGGTACCTACAAGATTATCATCCTTTTCCTTCTGCACTGGGCCTGGGCGACGCTAGGTGAGAACTACACCCACATGAACACAGGTTTTCGTTCCACTCGGGGGCACATGCCTCCATATCACGACTGGATTACTTCTTTGTACCCAAACAGGCCTTATCTCATGTGGTCTTGGTACGTTTTTTTAGCTAGTGCGATGTCTGACCACTGGCCACTACTGCTAGAAGTCAAAGGAAACACATCACGGTGGCGCTTAACTACTTGGGATTTCCCGGATTTATTGAATGCCTAGCAGCCAAAACGGAAGAATACTTCGAAATAAATACTGGATCTGTAGACAGTCAAGTGACACTCTGGGAGGGGTACAAAACAGTACTCAAAGGGGACATGATCTCAGTTAAAAGAAAATCCCAAATGGTCACGGATGTGGAACGAGAGGCCGCACAGCTGGAAGCAGAGTACCTCTCATTGGGTTCCCTCACAAAGTATCACCGCTTTTGGTGGCCGGCCGACACTTCGGAATTTCTCACTTGATAACGCAATACAGGCTCATTGGGAAACGCATAGTCAGATTTATGAAATGGGTGATAAGGCCGGGAAAATGCTTGCCTGGCTTGAATGAAGTTACAAGGGCCACAGGCAAGTTAGAGAAGTGGTGGATGGAAGAGGTGACAGTCAGTGAAGATGCGCACCTAGCAGCAGCCTTCGCTGATTATTTACGAGGAGCTATATCGCCTTAGTACACTTCAGCACTCAGTATGGGAAGGAGGTATTGGGCTACCACATATTCAATGGTATTACTGGGATAGTCAATTGGTGGTTGTAAATGATTGGCTCCATGGGGACCCCCCACTTACCACACATTGGTGCAGAGCAAGAGTGGATGGTTGGGGATTGAGGGGGTACAGAACCATAGACAGTCTATACAAAAGGATTGAGGACCCAAACCACGATACGGATGTGGAGGGACACTCAGACATATCAGGCTGGGATAACAAACTGACATTGGTGCAACCACTTTGGGGAAATGTGCAAATGCCGGAAAAGAACACATTTGAAGTATTCACAGTATGGATTTCTGCCAATAGTCAGACAATGAATGATGTGGTGGTGGAGGGAGGTCTGAAGTCCTTTGCGGAGCTACAACAAGAATATAAACTACCTGATCATGAAAGGTATTCCTACATTCAGGTAACCCATGCCCTACGTGTGCAATTGGTAGATTGGTATCCAGACTTGCAACATTGTGTTACTACTGACTTCTGCAATTGTATTGGCTCTCCCCTCTTGCTTCTCCACTCTTTTTGACTGCTTACTCTCGGTTCTATATCCCCTCTCCCTTTTCCTATCTCCTCCCCTCATCCCCTTACTTTATCTATGCACTTACTCTATCAGAATTGTCCCTGGACCTAGTATGACAGCAACCTCGTCTGTCGCTCCCCCATCCCCTTACTGTCACCCCCTCCCTCCAGCACTATCTGAAACGTTGTCAGGCCTAGTACGATAGTTGCTTGTTTTGTTCCTCCCCTACCTTTCTGCACCCCTCTCCCTCACCTTTTGTTTTCCTTCGGCTCTACCAGAAATGTCGTCAGGCCTAGTATGGTAGTCACCTGTCTGTTTCCATTTCCTTCCCACTCTTCCCCCTCCCTTCCATATCTATGTATTAGCACTTGCACTATCTGAAATGTCGTCAGGCCGAGTACGATAGTTAACTTCACATCCTTGCTGTTCATGGCCTGTAAGAATGTCGCTGTATTTTCCCTTGTTCCCTCCCTTGCCTTGAAGCACTTTGAAACACATTGTGTATAAGTGCTATATAAATAAACATATCATATCATATCTCCCAGAGATTCTGCAATGCTTCCCAATAGAGAGGAATATTGTACCAGAGTGAATCACGACCAGAGTCACTTCTACACTATACCAAGTCATATCCTCTTTTGCGACTCCTGAGTTATTGAATCTAAAGAACAGGTGGGAGGTGGACATGGGCCCCATGGAACCGGAGGATTGGGTGGCGGTTGTGAGAAACCTGAAGGTGTCTCCCTGGCTAAACCACGGGGGGCTGGGCGGGGGTTGGGAATCTGTCATCCACATGGCCAGGCCATGGCCATCGCAATTGGATCCAGTTCCTGGGGTGAACCAGTGACAGAGGATCACCTGGATGGGGGTTCCTGTGGGAGTGGGATACCGATGGGTGAGACGCAGTATCCCCCTTCCTTCGGCACATTTTCCCTATCCTACCACGTAGGACATTCAAAACCACTGCCCAGCCCCTCCCGCCCCCTTCCGACACAAATAATTTTGCACGCCACACAAGAGAACGGACTAACACCAGAGCAGTTTACCTGACATGACACAGTATGAGCAGACCGCATGACAAAAGCTATCCAGGCCCCGGCAGTTTAAGAGGAGGAGAAATGCAGCGACTATCGAGAGGCTGACGTTGAGAGACATGACTTTGTCCTTTTCAACGCAGACCCGCGAAACCTCCGCAGAGGGAATCGTAAGACCGAGGACAATAGCTCAACAGATGTCAATGGTACACAGAGCGTGTTGATGCTGATAAGTGGGAGCGAGGGAAAATCCTGCTACCATGGTATCGACCTCAACTCCAGTTACGAGGAAAGCCAAGCGGTTCATCACAACCAGTGAGTCAGGGGGAGAACCGATAAGAGCCGGGCTGTGGTGAATGAATGTCGCAAACTGGCAACTTGAACCAAGTTCAAAGAACTGTAAAAGTGTTAAAAGGGGAGACCAGCTGCAGAGGGAACCGGCACCGCGTGGGTGCTAACTCGAGAGACTCTGGTCGATCCCCGTCTGAGTGAAACTACAGATACCAGAAGGCCGTAGGAGAGCTGTCAAGTTAGGTCAAAGTGGTCATAGAAGAGGTCAAGCAAAATCCCTGTTCAGTCGAAAGCCTTTGACCTAAGAACTGTAGAGAAAGTAAGGGAAATGAATCCCGAAAATCATTGAAAGCAAAGTGAATGTGAAGTTTGCAAGAGTGAACCCGGAAGAGGGATGCTAACGAAGAGGGCACAGTCTAAAGTCCCAAGAAAAACAGTGTGTTGACAAAGGTGAATGGGGCCGAGGGAAGTCCACTGGAACCGTTTAAAAAGACATTAAGATTTGTGACGAGAAAGCCATAGTGAATCCGGTGGAGGGAGGCTGAAAGCGAAGAGTGGTCTGCGCCCGGAAGAGGGGGGACCCAGGGGTGAAGCAGTCACCCAAGAAATATTTAGAACGTAACTTTGTTAGTTGTATTGTGTACCTATCAGGCTCTCGGAAACGAGAGACTCCCGAGGGGAGACGAACTGCAGACAAGCTACGTATCCCGCGCAGCACAGATCTATAAGTGTGGTGCCATGGCAGAGTTCGCCTGCCAGAACCCAGCCGTCAAAAATTTCCCCTTTATGACCGGCATCTAAAAGATAAAGACCTTAAGGTCAACAGGTATCCTATGCAGAAATTGGATTAACAGTGATATTTGCAGTAGAACTGAAGTCTACAAGTGAATCATCAAGGACCTTCCGAGGCAGAGAAGGCACGAGAGTGGAGGTTTGGTCCAATTGGATAAAAAGAAGCTACATTCAGCCTCTATATTCCAACGGCAATACAACTGGCTAAGCTGTTACAGCCCTGACGAAAGTGGTCTTTTACCACTGAAACCGGTCGGCTTACCATAACACTGCACTGGCACATTCTAATGCAATATGCCAGAGTATAGTGTGATCTACCCTAAATAAGCTAAGGATTGATCTAGGATCATCACTGTGTATTATACACACAGACACAGAGAGAACCTGTGTCAGATTATCAACATCAAGAAAAATCAAAATGAAAAAGAAGTAGACGTGAGGACTGTAGGTCCCAACTACATCAAGTATTCCCACCTCCCAGAAGACAAACTCACCAGGGATGAGTGGGGGTATTTTTAAACTAAAAAACCTGCCCTCAAAAGAAACTGAATAAAGTTAATGTTATTTCATTCTGAGGACAGCCTTTTAGGACAGAATAATAGAAGTTTTCCTAAAAATCTTTTTGTTTTTGCGAAACCATTTTGAATCAAACTGCACAAATCCTATTGCGAAGACACGTCATTAAAGGGAAGATTTGGGTCTCGACCACCCTTACGGTCCAGTACGTGGATACCAGGCCTGTATTTGAGCCTTTTTCTTTGCACTCATCCAGGAATTTATTCCAACCTCTGGATTACATCTCTGAGGTCGATGAAGGGTCTGATGAAGGGTTGGTTCCTCACAAACTATTGTCTGGTCATAGCAAGATGA
Organism: Ambystoma mexicanum; assembly: GCF_040938575.1. Taxonomy (NCBI): domain Eukaryota; kingdom Metazoa; phylum Chordata; class Amphibia; order Caudata; family Ambystomatidae; genus Ambystoma; species Ambystoma mexicanum. The sequence goes on along the minus strand of NC_090923.1, from coordinate 953,371,152 downwards.
AAGACCTGCGTCAGTCTTTACACAGTGGTCTGGACACACCTCCGGAGGTTGAGTTCAGTAGGCCTAAGCCTGGCACGCACACCGAGTCTTCATACTGGCGTCTCATGTCGAGGGCGACGGAGTACTTGAGGTGGTCTGCGCCACCAGTGGATTTTCTGCAGGATGACCTGACAGATATCCTGGACCAAGGTCCACCAACTGACCATTTCATATGGCCTTGCAAAGTCATTGCCGAAAAAATACCGCCCAGCCAGTGGCGACCCCAGCTACTTGTCCATGCACCCTACTCCGGAGAGTTGGTGATGCAGGCGGCTACGGCCCCAGCAAAGCAGGTGTCGTACCCTACCATCCCTCCTGATAGGGACGACAAACATTTTGACGGTTGGGCGAAGAAAGTATTTTCTTCAGGGGGTATGGCTTTGAAAGCAGCCAACTCTGTGTGTGCCTTAGCCCGTTTAACTCGCACTCTGTGGAATTGTGTATCTTTGGTGGCTGAACATATTCCCGAAGGGGAGGAACGGGATGGCTTTCTGGCAAGGATGCCATGTGTGAATCCGTTCAATGGGGTCTGGACGTGGCAGACCGTGTCAGCCGGTCCATGGCGGCGAGCACCGTGATGCGCAGATTTGCGTGGTTGCGGATGTCTGGGTTGGCATCTCAACATGCCCTTTGATGGTGAACATCTTTTTGGCTGCAAGGCTGACGAGAGCCTTGAGAGGTTGCAGACCTCCAAAGCTGCAGCAAAGTCGTTGTGCGCTGCAGTTTGCCAACCTCCGCCTTTTCGTCCTAGGGGACAGCAATGGAGGGGAGGTTACTTTCGATACTACTCTACCTTTGGTAGATCAAGGGGAGCTGCAAATCAAAGGAGCCAACGTAGGAGTACCAAAGGTGGAAAACAGGGTACTCGAGGTGCCAAGGCCACTCGAGCAGTTGCCTCTTTGCCCTCAGTCACTGCCGCAGCCGCCATGTTCCATGGTTCGCCGGTTGGGGGAAGGCTGGAGCAGCATCTTGTAGAATGGCGTGCCATTACTTCAGATGTGTGGGTTCTGTAGATCAATGCCCACGGCTACTGTCTTCCTTTCCGGCAGCGGCCTCGCGACAATCCACCAGGGAATCTCTTTGAAGAGTCTGGATACGCTCCTTGCACAGGAAATCAAATCCCTGCTGGAGAAAGGCGCCATAGAACTGTAGCCTGTAGCGGAGAGGAACAAGGGATGGTATTCCCCATATTTTTTTATCCCGAAAAAAGACGGGGGATTGAGACCCATCATGGATTTGCGTGGTTTGAACAAGCTCCTCAGGAAGGACAAGTTCAAGATGGTTACTCTCTCTCAAGTCCTCCGGGCCCTTCAACTTCAGGACTGGTTGGTGTCTCTCGACCTCAAGGGTGCTTACTTTCATGTGCCAATTCATCCCAAGCACAAGAGGTTCCTGAGGTTCGCAGTTGGCGACTCACACTTTCAGTTTCTGGTCCTGCCATTCGGATTGACCTCCGCCCGAGGGTCTTCACCAAGCTCATGGTGGTGGTGACAGCATATCTCAGGAAAGGGGGATTCACGTTTAGCACTTCCTGGACGATTGGTTGATCAGGGCACGCTCTCCCGAGCAAGTCAATAACATGCCACTCCCTTCAAAGGCTGGGCTAATCCCTCAATTTAAAGAAGTCCCACTTGACACCTGCCCAGCGGCTCCAGTACATCGGAGCAGTGCTCGACACATCCCTGTGTCTGTTTTCTCCTCCCCAGGTGAGGGCTTCTCACATTCTGCAGATGGTGAACAAGTTTCAACATGCCGAGAGTCTCCCGGTGTTCGAGTTCTTAAGGTTGCTCGTCCTCATGGCAACCTGCATTCTCCTGGTGCCAGAGGCCAGGCTGCAGATGAGACCTCTGCAGTGGTCTTAGTCCTCCGGCAGGATGTCAGATCCCGTTCAGATGCCGCCCTCGGTCACCCAGGATCTTCTGTGGTGGGCCGTCAAAGGCCATCTGATGAAGGGGGCTCCATTTTGGCTAGCCTGGCCGGAGGTGATGATCGTGACGGACACATCCCTCACGGGATGGGGAGCTCATGCCAACGAGTTGACAGTCAGCGGTCGTTGGTCTCCGTCGGAGTCCAGACTCCATATCAATCTGTTGGCGCTGAGGGCCGTCAGGCTAGCCCTGAAGGCTTTTCTGCCATCTGTGCGGGGGAAAAATGTCCTGATTCTGATGGACAATACAGTGGCCATGCCACTACCTAAACAAAAAGGGGGGGGGGCAGGTTCTCTTCCTCTGTGCAGAGAGGAGATGCAGCTCTGGCTCTGGGCCATCCAGCAGGAAATTTCGATCTCGGCAGTTCATCTGGCTGGAGACGAAAACGAGGCGGCGGATGCTCTGAGCAGGCAGAGCAGGGTCTGTCACGAGTGGGAGCTGGCTCGGGAGATTCTCCTGGAGATCTTTGCTCTTTGGGGGACCCCACAAGTGGATCTCTTCGCCACTAGTGTCAACCGGAAGTGCAAAAGATTCTGCTTGCGGGAATTTCCTCAAAGAGGAGCCTTATGGGACGCGTTCGTAGTGGAGTGGTCCTTCCCACTGCTGTACGAGTTTCCTCCAGTCCCCGTCATTCCATAAGTGCTGCAGAGGTTACGGAGGTTCGGTTCCCGAATGATCCTCATTGCTCCGGCATGGGCCAGGAGAACGTGGTACCCGTACCTTTTCGACATGTCCATCTGCCCTCCACGCCGTCTTCCCTACTGAGGCGATCTGCTCTCACGGGAGGGGGGGGGGTCAGGTTCTCCATCCAGAGGTCAAGTACCTCAACCTTCATGCTTGGCTTCTGAAAGGTTGAGGTATAAGGATTGGGACCTCACTGAAGATGTGATGGAGGTGTTGCTTTCGGCCTGAAGGCCTGCAACAAAGTCCCTGTACCGTTGCCGTTGGAGAAAGTTTTGCGACTGGTGCAGGGTTCAGAATGTCGATCCTTTTTCATGTGCCATTCCTGTGGTTGTCCTTTTTGCTTTCGTTAGCCCACAAGGGCTTGCAAGTGGGTAACATTAAAGGTTACCTGGCGGCGCTGTCCAGATTTAAGCGCTCGTCTGAGGAGTGTTCTTATTTTAAGATTCCTTTGATTTCTCAGTTTCTGAAAGGGCTCACTAATGTGTTCCCACCGTCACCTTTCCAGGTGCCCGGTTGGGATTCGAACCTGGTTCTAAAATTCCTAATGGGGGCTCCGTTTGAGCCTTTACATTCTTGTCCTTTGGGACTATTGACCTTGAAAACTGTATTTTTAGTTGCGGTTACTTGAGTTGCAGGCACTATCCGTTAAGCCACCTTTCACGGTGTTCCATAAGGACAGGGTTGTCCTTAGGGTTCATCCTTCTTTTCTTCCGAAAGTGGTGTCGGAGTTTCGTTTAAGCAAGAAGGTCATTCTTCTGGCGTTCTTTCCTCCTCCGCATCCTGGTAAGGAAGAGGAGAGGCTCCATAGGTTAGATCCTAGGAGAGCTTTAAGTTTCTACATTTCACGCATGTCCCGGGTCAGAGTGGACGATCAGCTCTTTATTGGTTACGCTGGAAGGCGTTTGGGACAAGCTGTGACTAAGCAGACTTTTTCCAGGGATTATCTTGGCAATTTCTGAATGTTACTGCCTGGCGGATAAGGATCCTCCTGTAGGCTTATGGGCCCATACGACTAGGGGTATGTCTGACTCTACTGCCCTGCAGAGGGGTGTTCCTATTTGTAACATTTGTGATGCAGCCACTTGGGCTTCGGTCCATACTTTTTGTACGTCACTACTCCCTTGATTCTATCCATGGGCAGGATCTGGCCTTTGGCAAGGCGGTCCTTTACTCTGCAATTTGATTCGGCATTCTAAATTTGAATATTCTAAATTCTTTTCCCACCTCCTTACGTTGGTACTGCTTTGGGAGTCTGTCATAGATCTGGAATACGTCGGAGGACCCAATCCCCTCGAAGAACAAGTTACTCTCTTACCTGGTAATGCTCTTTCGACGTATTCCATATCGCTCCCTCCCTGCCTTCCCCGCTACAGAATTTCTTATGCGATTGCAGCTTACGTTTCCGGAAGGCATTCTGTGGTCATATTGGCAGTAGATTGGTGCCACACATTCTGGGAAAAAACTACAACTGAGGCTACGGGCGTCGTGCGTCATACATCCGGTGATGTCGGCTCGACGGAGGCCCTCGAGGATGGCGTATCGACGTCATCGACGCAGACGCCGAAAGATTTTCCGAAGCAGCACAGCTGTGGTGATGACTGTTATAGATATGGAATACGTCGTCGGACCATCCCATCGAAAGAACTTTACCAGGTAAGAGGAACTTGTTCATCTTTCCTAACAGCAACAACATTGCTTGCAGTGCAGACACCTAAGGAAAGGGGTTTGGGACAAAGTAAGAAACCTCAAAGGCCTCTTTGTGAACTGTTTAGTGGCTAAGAAACGCAAACAAGACCAGATGTTCAGTTCTTCTATTCCAACTAACGGTCACAATTATAAAACGATATTCATTTAACAATATACCTCAATCCTTTAAGAGGTTCCTTCCAACAAAATGCATGAAAAACTAAAGTTTCTGCCTATTATTGCTTCCATTTTCTCCCGATTTCTTCTTTTGTGATTCTACAGCTACAATAAACATATTGTTATATTCCAGTTTGTGTTATGTATGTTTCTTGTAGCCAAGCTTTGAAGAATGATTTGAAAAGGTTCTCACGTTTCGAAGAATACAGTTTCTCTGCAAGGTTTATATCCTTTTCTTGCATAAGAACAAATTGAGTTAATACTTCTAAATTATCGGACAACTCTTGAAACTCAAACCATAACTATCCCTATCTCTCCTTTTTAGTTAACAAACAATCCTTGAGGGTAACTTTTCCCCTCTTTGGAAGCCTGTAGAAATGATACTCTTCTTCAGCCCTGAACATGCCTTCATTTTATTTTAATACTTTGGGGGGGGGGGGGAGTATTCATTGAGGGATGGACCTAGCTGTGGGAAGTAGCAGGGCTATGTACAACAATGGGTAATTGTTTTGTGGACCCATGTAAACATCAGTGGTTCAGCTTTGGGAGCCACCAATTTACTACAGATTACCGGTCTGTGGTAACACGGTAAGGGAAATAACTACATAACATCCAGGAAACCACTCACAAATCAGTACAAACACTTTTAGTTTCTAATCTTTTACTTGTAAATACCGTGCCACTACAAAAAAATGCATCCTGTGTGTAAACTATAAAAATGTCATGTTCACTATGTTAAATGTCCTGGGCACCCGGGACGGGAAGGCCTTTCCGCCCGGGGAGAGAGTAGCCAGCATTGCACAGATGGTACACCTTTTCCAGAAACATTCCAGCTTAACAGCGACTACCTTCATCTGCCTTTTGGGCCTTCTGTAATTTTCTAGTGCCAGAGGCCAGGCAGCCAATGCAATCGTTAAAGTGGCTCCTGCGAGGTCAGTGGTCCCAGTACCTCTGAACTCTGAAGGATGTCCTCAGAGTGTCCAGGTAGGTAGTCAACGACCTTTCTTGGTTGCCCCACAGCGTGAACTTGCTAGCAGGGTGAACCCTTCTGACCTCAGGTTCAAGTGGTTACGGATGAGTCACTGAAGGGTTGGGGCACTCACTCAGAAGACTTGCAGGTGGGCAGCCTTTGGTCAGCAATGGAAGCCAGGTGGCACATCAACAGACTGGAGTTGCGAAACATCAGGTTAGCCCTCAAGGCGTTAGCTCATCTCTGAAGGGGAAGCATGTTTTGATCTTGACTCACAATATGGTGGCCATGCACTACCTGAACAAGCAGGGTGGCATGCGCTCCCTCCCCCTCTGCACAGATGTGATGCAACTATGGTTCTTGCTATTGGAGAACAAGATCTCGGTCTCTGCAGTTCTGGCGGGGACAGAGAACAGTTTGGCGGATGCTCTGGGCAGGCAGAGGACGGTCTTGCACTGGCGAGAAGTGTACCAGGAAGTCCTGGAGGAGGTCCTCTTTCTCTCTGGAGTACCCCAGTGGTGGATCCGTTTGCCACGGAATCCAACAGGACGTGTAAACAGTTTTGCTTGAGGAAATACGTAGGGAACGGCACGCAAGGGGATGCATTGATTGTGCACTGGATCTTCCCTCTCCACTGCGCCTTCCCTCCCATTCCATGTGTTCTTACGAGGTTGAGGAGGGCCTGAGCAACCTTGATCGGCCTGGATTGGGCGAGAAGGATACGGTACTCAGACCTTCTGGACTTGACAGTCTGTACACCTCTCCGGTTACCTCGCCACCCGGATCTCCTAACCCACTCGGAAGGTTGGGTTCTCCACCCAAACCCGGAGTCCCTTAACTTACTTGCGTGGCTCTTGAGAGGCTGAGATATGTCTGGGACCTCTCTTAGGGGGTGCTCACAGACATCTACAAGATCTATGTACGCATGCAGGCGAGGACGATTTGAGGCGTGGGGCAGGGAACGCAAGATTGACCCGATTTCTTGCCCTTCCACTAGAGTGATGGAGTTCCTTCTGTCACTGGCCTCTTCAGGTCACCACAGTCAAAGGATACTTGGCAGCTTTGTATGTGTTCAAAAGGTCTCCGGATCAAGGCTCCTTCTTCACGATCTGTTATGGCCCAATTTCTGAAGGGTCTTGTAAATAAGTTTCTGCCTATCCCTTTTGTTCTCTATTGAGATTTGGACCTGGTTCTCACCTTTCTTATTGTTAGGACAGTTTTTCTGAAGTCCAATTAAGGGCCTAGTAAAACCATTCTACTGAGGCAGTACAAGACTCCACTCTTAGTATAAGGCTGTACCACCTGAGTTCGGGGTAGCGTAGACAGAGCAGCCAGGCTTATTTTAGCAGGGAGAGAGGGCAGTAGATACAGTACAAGTGAACATTGCAATACAAATGATCCAAAGAAACACTGAAACACTATGTATTGTAAAAATAAAGGATTTATTTAAATACAGGTAGGCCCAGATAAGTCTAGGGGTTAAGTAAGTACTAACACATTATATGAAATCACAATATACAAACCAACACTATACTTGAAAGCACACAGGCCCAAGTATAAACCTTATTTGGAACACCTAGGGAAGTCAAAACCTTTTATTACACATTTAGTATAGGCCAAGCCTATTCTTTGGGAGTAAAAGACCAATGGTTACTTTTAGATTACTTTTGGTAATACAAGGACAGTAGGCCCTTCCAGTTGTACAGTGACTCTTGGAACAAATCACATAACCAGTCAACTGGACAATATACTTTTGGTGAATAGTGAAACACTTATTCTAGGTGCAGTAAAAACTTATAACTACTTTTGTCATAACACACAGTTATACCAGGTGAGTAAAACCTAAGGATGTAATATACAATTACAGATGCTTTGGAAATCAGGGAACCCCAGATTGAGGTAAGCAATAACTCTGGTAACTTGTTTTGGATGGCACACAGCTAACACAAATTAAGTAAAACCCACTTACTTTAACTCTTCACAATGAAGGGGAAAGTAAAACCCAATGTCACACTTTACTGAATAATTATTCTAGGTAGGCAACAACCTAATGTAGACTTATTAAGGAAGGCTAGCAGCAAGTCGGGGGAAGCAAGACCCAGTTGGAAGACACTCATACAATTACCCTACAGGAATAATCTGGTGAAACCAACACATTCATTTTGTAAAGAGGCACAACCTAATCACAGGAGAGTAAAATACCTTCGCATCTACTTTCTTTTAGACTGGTAAAACAGTGGCTAAGGAAGAAAAGATGTTAACCATACTTTTAAGAATAGTGCATCACACCTTCAAGATCAATAAGAACTTTTGTAACTGTTCACTCTTAGAATTAGTTACCAACCAACCAACTCTTTACAAGTAAGTAAAACACTAGATTTATTTTCTACGCAGAAGTCCCAATCTCTTAAAGTCTTTCCCTTAGAGCATGAGTGTTCTCAGTGGCAGAAGGGGGGTCACTAGGACTAGTGACCAACAGGCAGTGTTAGAATAAGTTCTTTAGTAGCAAAAGTCAGAGTTTTCTTAGGAAAACTGGCAAACAAGTGAGTACTTTACTTCTACGGTTAGAAGAGGGTCCAGGGGCTTCACAGAAGACACCCCAGCAGGATTCTAGTAGTGGGGCTGGGGGTACTGGACGAGGGACCTCCCAATCACAGAAAACACCCCAGGACTACACAGAAATCCCAACAGGCTTAAGGTAAGTATATACCTAAGCCAACACAGTACCTCAGCAATGAAGAAGAGATTGCAGCAGGAGATCTTCAGGGACTGCAGCCAAATACCCGGTCACTGGATTCCTTGTCCTGGAGACGGAACACAAGACCTCAGCAGGGACTTTGCAGCAGGGATCGATGAAGAAGGCTCTAGGCAAGATTTCTCTCACGGCTGAATGCGGTTCTGCGGGTTTGGCGCCTTTTCAAGGAGCACAGAAAAAGACAGAAAATCGCAGTTGAATTCTCGTCGTTTAAAAGGTCCAGCACTCTTGTGAGGGGACTTTTTGGACTCGATTCGTGTCTCTGGAGATAGACCAGGATGCCCACGAAGTTTCAGCGAGATTCGGAAGACCGTGCACCGCACAGTGGCTGGAGGTCCCAGGGTATTGGGGTATTGCAAGAACGCAAGGTCGCAGCAACCCGTGGGATGGCTCAAAATGCAGGTCATCTTGAGTCTAGTGGGTCTCACCAGGCTCTGGGTTCGGGTCGTCGTTTTCGGAGACCCCAGGTCGATCGGAAGGAAGGGCTCAAGCAGGCTCCTGTTACACAGCAGGCTCTCCGGCGGCTGGAAATCATTCCCGCCGCTTTTCCTTTTTCATCCTCTTCGGTTTTCTGTTCCAGTGGTCGACATGACTTCAGCTTCCAGGTTTCCAGTATTTATCAGGAACTGCAACACAACCTCTGCATTCTCTCCCCGCATTTTACAAGAAAGGGGCGCCTGGCTGTCCAATAAGGACAGCCAACCCCCCACTGGGATTTTGCCCAGTTGAAGGAAGACCTAAGACAAAGGAGGGGGAAGTTTTGGACTCCTCCCCCACTTCCTGTGCTTACAAACTGACTGGAGCCTGGGTGGGGGTCCAGGAGACTCCCGCCAAAGACAAAACTCAAACAAAGGAATTTCCCGCCCTGGATGTCAGGGGAAGGAACAAGAAACACTAAAATGGTAGAAAAAGAAGACGGGGGCCATTTTGGTAAAATGAGCACCCTTAGGTGCCTTTACTGCAGCTGTGATTACAGCCCGCGGTAAAAGTGCACCAAATTAGTAAAAGGTATCACTGCCACCAGCCATTAAAGGTAAGCTTGTCACTGTAACAGAATTGTTAGTTTAAATGTGAAAGGGGATACATTGTATCTCCCCAGCACTCCACATAAGGTGGGGTGTGCTGGTTTCACAGAATAAAAATGTAAAAGGGATCCAAAGATCCTTCCTACCCTTGGGAACTGTAGTTCACTCAAGGTTAGCACAAGAAAGTTAAATGGGGAGCCCCTAGGGCAACCCAGCAACAACAGGCACTTATTGCCAATAACTGTTAGACATGATAACTTAAAAAAAGACACTATGGAGAGTCTTAAAAATGACACCCATAAAAAGAGTTAAAGATTAGTTGAGTGTCGAAAAAGTTTCCCACTCACTGAGGTATTAATGAAAAATATCCCACTAGAAAAGGAAAAAGTTCTGGAGTTGAACCAGGAAAGGAAGATTTACCAGCTCTGTGGAAATCTTACCTAACACTTATGGTAGCTCATCTTGAGCTGTTACATTCTTGTTCTTTGTGGCTGCTAACACTGAAAACAGCCTTTCTGGTGGCCATCACTTCGGGCAGACGGGTCAGCGAGTTGCAGGCCCTTTGTTGCAAACTGCCATTTTTTCAGTGAAAAATTATCTTTTAAAGTGAGACCAGGTTTCTTGCCCAAGCTGGTGTCGGAATTACATCTTGCTCAGGCGATATATCTTCTGGTGTTCTACCCACCCCTGCACCCCTCAAAGGAGGAAGAGCGTCTTCACCAGTTGGACCCCAAGAAGGCTTCTAGCTTCTACATAGCAAGAACGGCGGAATATAGAAAAACAGACAAGTTGTTTGTTGCCTACTCCATTTCAAGAAAAGGCCTGTGTATCGAAGCAGACAGTTTCACGATGGATCACATTGTGTATTTTGGAATGCTACCATACCGCAGGCAAAGAATTGCCTTCTGGTATCAGAGTCCATTCTACCAGAGGGGTTTCCACCTCTATGGCTCTGCAAAGGGGAGTTCCAGTTAGGGGCATCTGCTAGGCCGCAACCCGGGCCTCGCTACATAAATTTACAAAGCATTATAGCCTGGATGTCGCCTGTGGGGCTGACCTGGCTTCGGAAGGGCGGTGTTGCAGAATTTCTGCTATAAAGCTCTCTTCCCACCTCCATTGTTTTCCATTGCTTTGGGAGTCTATGCGATGTGGAATATGCGGGAGAAAAGCAATCAATTGAAGGAGAAATGACTTACTGAAGTGTTCTTTCTATGGATTCTTCTCAGAGATTCCTCATCTCCCCTCCATCCATCTTAGAAAGCTTCTGCAGTAGGTGTCTGCTCTTCCAGAAAGGGAGGTGTCTGCGATGCTTCTTGGGTCGGTTGATCTTCTTGCTCGCATGCCACATTCCTCTTTTCCCAAATAAATAAAAGTGCATGGACTACCACTTGATTCTAGAATTATTTTTGAGCCTACTTGAACTACTTATAAAAACAATTCACTTCCAGAATCCTTTTTATCTGTCTGACAAACTCCAAATCTCTAGAGGTCTCAATGGTCTTCATAGTTGTGACTCTTTACGGATTGAAGTACCTCGATTCAGATGTTCAGTTTCACTGAGTCATTCTTTCTCTGGCGCAGCTGTGAAGTGTTGGAATGCTCTTTCCCCCAAATTCCGATTGATTCCAGAATATTTGAAGTTTCATGTAGTCTTAAAATCTTGGTTCTGGAATGCTGCTTTTTAAGTCTTGGTCTCTTACTTTTGTACTGTTTTGATGTATGATTTATTTTTGTATATGTTGATATTGTACATAGTTGTGTTGCACTTGTTGCGATGTTGAAAAATGTAAATAAAATAAAATCCGCATAGAAACAAGCCCCCGAAAGTGTAATATGGGGGCTCAACACACAATCACAAACCATAACACTTGCTCTCACCAACCAATACCTCACCTTCTCTGCAATTCACCTCAATGTTTGCTCACCGTCCTGCCTTCTCCTGGTCTCTCGGTCTGCTATCTCCCGCTCCTCTGACCTCACCCGAAAAACTCCCTGCTTCATGCACCCAGCTTTATCCTCCCCTCCTCTGACTTGTAGTCCATTTTAGGCAGTCCTGCCACAGGGGCTTGCTTGCAGCGTGCACCGATGTCTTCTGGTGGTGCGCTTCATTCCATGTAGCCGCGTATAGTGTCAGTCACTCAACACAGCAGTTCTCTCTCGTCCAAATGTTTAAGCCGATCTTGTGACTGTTATGTTGTGGAACATTTATGACAGGAAAAATATGACCAGCATCTTTGTGAAGAGGTATGTAGGGATTTGTAGTGGTACTGGCCAGACACATACAGGTCATTGGGGAGGGGACATCAACTGGTGCCCTCCCAATTGACACCTTCCCACTTTGGGGTAGGACTGGCTGTCACTTCCACCATGGTAGGCCTCCCGTCCCAGCTTTAGAGGGGTCCCAATTTCCTCTTGACAAGGTATTTTCTTAATGTTTTTTATTATGGTCGGTTTATATCAAACCTTCCATATGAAATCCATATATCTCCACCACATTAAAAATAAAATCTAACCTTAAATCCCATATTCATCTTCCATCAGTTAAAAACAAACATCAAGGCTAAAGACACCTCAAAACATACAATTTACAATTACGTCCTTCTCCTATGGAGCAATTAATTAATTTACTTGCTGTTTGACAGTTTTAGGATTTCTTCCAAGAATTTCATAACCCCTATGATGGCTTTTGTATTGTCACCAACCATTCCTTTTGAGATAATGAGGTACAAGTCATAACATCCTGAACATTCTTTTTCCTTAGATAATTTAGGGATCCACAGTCGATTACTAGATGTTCAAGCGATTGAGGGCCAAGAGGTTGATCACAAAACCGACATGTCGGCGAGTCAACGCCCAGCATCCTTTTCTGATTCAACACTTCCCTGGTTGGCAGAATATTCAATCTAAACCTGAGAAAAAGGTTTCAATAGCAAGGGCAGTGGAATGTGGACCGGTAAGGTGGGAGCTGGTTTTCCCCTCTACCTTCCTAACTCAAGTTTAGGGCTAGTTTATACTTTGCCCTCTGCGCTAATGTATCAGTCCAGTCTTGGTTAAGTAATTGTTTTTTAACTTTACCCAGTGTTCTCAAATCATTAGCAAATACCAGATCCTTTAACCAAGGCTTACATTCGGCCCTCCAGGAAACTAGAAAGCCTTGTCTCCCTTCAGACGAGTCGGAGTTCAGTATCTTAAATGGGAGAGGGGCATCTAGATCAGAACATTGCCCATAGAAAGCAAGTCTTTTCCATTTGATCCTTGATTACATCGATTGAAGCCCTAGTTCGAATCTGATAAAAATCTGGTGTCGATTGTGGAAGGTGGAGTACTCTTTTCCAGAAATGACCCTCAATGATGTCACAAAAGGTTTTTGGCCATCTCTGGAAGTCCTCAGCTCCATTTATCGGGATTGGGTCCACCTTCTGGTTAAAGAAGGTGCATATAGGTAACAACGTAAACTTTCCCAATCTTTTGTGCAGAATCAACCCTTGAGTCGTCAGATTTTTACATTTCAATGTAATCATTTCTATCATTGCCTTTCTGTACGGCTACGATTTGAGGGTTACCCGTAAATACGTCATTGAATCCACACACTCAAGGGGGGGCATTGTTCACCCTCCATTTAAATACTCTTTTATTTACCTCTATTCGAGTCCCAGATCATAACTTTCATTTTTCATTTTTACATTGATCCTCCGAGCATTTCGCTCAAAATATTTTAACAGCTCCTCCAACCTTCGCTGTAAACCAATTTGTGGTTGATCTAGGATCACAATGTCATCAACATAGAACATCCAGGGGATACATTGATTATTTAGCTTAGGAGGGAAGGCCTGGATGGGATTTTGATATTTCTTTCATTCTCTTCCCTGCCTGGGAGGGGTTACACTTGTCAGAATAGATAACAAGGGGGCTAATCACCACCCCTTTTTGCCCCACAGGTTTTTTGTGCCAGGCTAATGGCGGTCTGCTTTCGTAAATGTCCCATTTTGTGTCAAGGAGCCTCACCAGAGCAGCGTTCAAGATAAGTTTCAGCCGGTCATTGGGATCCATGCCAGAGAGCTGCCCTGTGGCATTTTGGAAGCAGTCCATTTTAGGCAGTCCTGCAACAGGGGCTTGCTTGCAGCGTGCACCGATGTCTGCTGGTGGTGCTTCATTTCATGTAGCCACGTATAGTGTCACTCCATGCAGCAGTTCTCTCTCCTTCCAATGTTTAAGCCAATCTTGTGACTGTTATGTTGTGGGCAGTCCTCCCAGAACATTTCTGAATTTGAATTTGCTTGCAGCGTGCACCAATGTCTGCTGGTGGTGCTTCATTTCATGTAGCCACGTATAGTGTCACTCCATGCAGCAGTTCTCCCTCCTTCCAATGTTTAAGACAATCTTGTGACTGTTATGTTGTGGGCAGTCCTCCCAGAACATTTCTGAATTTGTGAGGCCTGTAAAAAAAATAAAAAGAAAGACCAGCATCTTTATGAAGAGGTGTGAAGGGATTTGTAGTGGTACTGCCCAGACATACAGGTCATTGGGGAGGGGACATGAACTGGTGCCCTCCCAACTGACACCTTCCCATTTTGGGGTATGACTGGCTGTGACTTTCACCATGGTAGGCCTCCCGTCCCAGGCTTACAGGGGTCCCAATTTCCTCTTGATGTATTTTTCATTTTTTTTTATTATGGTCGGTTTATTTAAACCTTAAATCCCATATTCATCTATCACTTTAAAAACGAACATCAAGGTTAAAGAGATCTCAAAACATACAATTTACAATTACATCATTCTCCTATGGAGCAATTCATTCATTTACTTGCTATTTGACAGTTTTAGGAATTCTTCCGAGAATTTCCTAACCCATATGATGGCTTTTTTTATTTTCACCAACCAAGAGTATTCCACCACTCCTTTTGAGATGAGGTACAAGTCATAACATCCTGAACATTCTTTTTCCTTAGATCATTTTGGGATCCACAGTAGATTACTAGATGTTCGAGCGATTCAGGACCAAGAGGGTTGATCACAAAACCGACATGTCGGTGGGTCAACCCCCAACATCCTTCTCAGATTCACCACTTCCCTGGTTGGCAGAATATTCAATCTAAACCTGAGAAAAAGGTTTTGATACCAGCAGTAGTGGAATGTGGACAGGTAAGGTGGGACCTGGTTCGCCCCTCTACCTTCCAAACTCAGGTTTAGGGCTAGTTTATACTTTTGCCCTTTGCGCTAATGTATCAATCCAGTCTTGGTAAAGTAATTGTTTTTTTAACTTTACTCTGTGTTCTCAAAAGGTCATCATTGGCAAATCCCAGATCCTTCAGCCCAGACTTACATTCGGCATTAGAGGAAACTAAAAAGCCTTCTATCCCCTCAGAAGACTCCGAGTTCAGTATCTTAAGCCGGAGAGGGGCATCTAGATCAGAACATTTCTCATAGAAAAAGGTTAAACGATGCAGGCGCCAAGGAGCAGACCTGTTTTAAACCTCTGAAAGTTTGAATTTCCTGTGATAGATGGTCCTGACTAGAGGGTCTAACCCTCATACTTGTATTGGAGTACAGCTAACTAATAGCTTCAACTAAATCCTTCTGGCACCGCCAGCACAGAAGCTTACCCCACAACCTCTCCTCGCTGACGCTTTCAAAGGCCTGCTCGAGATAAATAAAAGCAACATAGTTGTGTGTAGGATTGCAAAGTGTTGCCTTTAATATACTCAGCAGAAAGAAGTTGAGGTTTGCCCCCACCCCTTTAACAAATCCAGTCTGTCTTGAATGTAACACCCAGCCTTTCTGGCCCATGCAAGAAGGTGTAATAATAGGGAGGCAAAATGTTTTCCTATGAAGTCCAAGAGGGCAATAGGACGATAGTTTGAGGGGGTTTCTCTACAGCCTTTCTTGAACACCAGAATAATCAATGCAATCCACCATGATTTAGGAACTTTCCTGTGTTCTAGAATTTGTCTGAATAGTATGTAGCAGAATTCAGCCCAAACTTCCAGATTAGCTTTTAAGATGTTATTATTGAGGTCATCGGGCCCAGCAGCCCTGGAGGGGTTACATTTTTTGAAAAGGTGGATAATCTCTCTATTAAAAACAAAATCCCATTTTAAATCTGGCGATGGGTTGACAAAAGATTGGGTATTTGTCTTCCATTCCAAAATCAATTCCAGATAGCAGGCCACAAAATGATCCGCTTCGGAGGAAGGCCCCTGTGCAAAGAGTCTTGAAAAATGCTCGATCCATCGATATTCGGGTGTTGGGGTAAATGGAAGCCCATTGGTGGTAATAATTATTTTGCACAGCCCAGATGTCCCTGGTGTTTTTGTTTGCCATAATTTTGAGCATTGCCTCTGCATCGTGCTGAGTGTGCATGGCCTTTTTTGTTCCACCAGGTCTTTGCTATAATGATGAATCCTAATGGGCTTGGGGCAGGCATTTGGGGGACGGGACGACTTGAACTGGTGAAAAAGATCGGCATATAACAAGGGCCCCCCCCTTTACCAACAGTGATTGCTTTAGGCCCTACACAATCACTGTCGCTAGCCATTTTTGTTGTCATTATTTCACCCCTATTCCAAGTGAGTTTTAGCATGTTATGATCACTAAATCCTCTAGAACAAACCTCAAGGGTGGCCACATATTCACATATTTAGATATACTGTTGGATACAAAGAAATAATCCAAATGAGAGTGTTGCACACCTCTGGACCAAGTAGTCGCAGCAGGGATATTGCCTTTTGTTTGACCATTCAGCATCACGATATTCCGCCAGAGTATAGCTCTTTCTGGCATTCTATTGCTAGTTAATAAATCCCCCCCACACCCCCATCATCGAAGCAATCAAAGTTCAGGTCACCAAAAATATCAAAATAAGGGTTAGGATTATCTACGCAAGTCCTATCAATCAATTTTATCAATAGCTCCACAAATGCCTTATTGGTGACTGAAGCTGGATTTCAATATAGGTTGAAGATAAAAAGTGGAATATTAGGCAAACCCCCAGGTCACATAGACTAACTGCATATAAGGCCTTGGATTTACAAATTCTGTCATTCTTAATCCACAACCCAGTTTGATCAATCTCAGGAGCAGGGAAGGACGGTGACCCTGTTTTTCTTTTTTTTTTGCCAGATTACGCAGACCTCAAAGCCTGTCACAGATGGGGGACTTTACCAACCACGTCTCCTGGAGACAAATTATGTCAAAATCTTTTAGGTCGGCCCCATCAATCTGAAATAGATGCTTGTGCCCGCTAGTGTTCGATGAGCTCCATCGAAACTGCACCTCATCCGAGGGATCTGGTTGTTACTTCCTCGATGGTCGAGCTAGGGCCCCTGCCAACCAGGACCAATCTTGGTAGGTTTTCTCCAGTGAGGGTTACTCTTCTCCAACTACAATGGACTTTTGGTTCTGTGTAGTACAGTCTCTGGTGATTTTCAATAGTGACGTATTTCTAAAGCCTTTACATTGGCCCCAATCAGAATGGGAGTGGAGTCGAAAAACACCAAATGATTCCGTTGAATCAGGCTCCTTATTTGTCTTTAAATCTGAACTTGGTTTGGAGCAGTCCTTGTGTCCCGATCCAAACCGGACACCACTCACTGTCGTGAGCAGGGCATTGAATTCAGGGCAATCGTGTATCCCAGTGGCAATAGGTCAGGTGATGCTTCCATTATCAAATTGCGCACCAAGCTTAAATGAAGATGTAATGAGACCCAATCCATTTGCTTTTCATTAATGAATTGAACAATCTTTAGGTCTTCTTATTTCATATTTCTAAGCTTTGGGGTACAATGAAGAATCAGGCCATCTCTACAAGGCAGTAGTCTTTCAGTTGTGACCTTAGGAGTAAGCTGCCCACCAGATGGCATTTCTTTTGCTGTAATAAGTGTTTTTCTTACTGAAACGGGGCTTGGAACATCAATCTTTTATTTTGGGTAGATGAGGGTGAAGGAGGTATTGTTAATTTTTGCAGAAATGCCTGTGAGCCATTAAATTTTGGCTTGTTGTTATTTAACAGATTTTTACTCTTTTTCTGCGTATTCAGTTGAGGTATAGACTGGTTGATCTTGGACTTGGATTTATCAAAGATAATAAATTGCTTTGCATCTATTATAATAAGAGATGCCTCAGTAGAGGTTTCAATTGGTTGGGTTGCCACCAACTGTGCCAGTTGTTGGGAATTATTTTCCCAGATGTACAGTTCCGGAGTGACATTATCTCCTCATTGGGTGCTGGATCCAGATTGCCGTCCTTTCTCTGCTCCATCAAAACCGAAATGAAGCAGAGATTCTCTACTATCTGAGCCGCCCTCCAGTGATATAGCTGTTGAACCTAGGAGACCACATTTGATCGATTGGGCTGGGAGGGGTTGAGCTCCCACCAATTTGGGGTGTGAGCTATCCTGGCTCTTTCTTTAGAGACTCTGGTATTGCAGACATCAGTATTGTTTTTTCGTCGTCTTCCCCTCTCGCCAAATCAGATAGTCTTTCCTGCCATTTTGATGATGCTTCAGCCTCTGTGTTTAGCTGATCCAAGGTCATACGTTTGCAATGATATCAGCAGGGTTGCTTGGTCTTTTTAAACTTTTATTTTATTGGCAGAGTTAAGGCAGTTACACATTCTGAGCACTCCAAAAAGGCAATATAGCATTACAGGCGTACATAGTAAACCATAAACCATGGCATTTACAGGCAACTTTCACTATGAACGATTGGCATTTAATTGTAGCAATAATTTACCACTTGTTCAAGGAGATGGGGTCGTAGTAGAGGATGGGATCACATCTTACTCTTTGTTAAGGTAGCTGCAGAAGGCAGTCCAGATGTTCCTGGGGCGAGACTACAGGTAAAGTGGCTATGTATTCCTCTTCACAGGTGTGTGTACATGTGAGGGCTGCGAGCCACATCTTAAAAGTAGGAGGGGGGAGATCTCTTCCAAAATTGCAGTATGTATTCTTTGGCCACCATGCTCCCCACATTCAGAAATTTAGCTATTTTCTTTAACTCGTCAGCCTTCCAGCCCTCAAACAACAACGCCATCGGATCCGGATTGATTACCGTACCCACAATCTCAGATAGTACAACCAGTACATCTCCCCAGAATGCATTCAAAGCAGAGCACGACCAGAACATGTGTATGGTCAGCATCCTCGGCCCGGCATCTTGGGCAGACCTGTAAACAGCCACCTGCGAACTTAGTCAGTCTATGCGGGGAGTAGTACACTCTATTTAGTATTTCGTACTGTATTCAGCGATATCTAGTATTCAGGGACACCTTTCTTGTATGGGAGCAGATTTTCTTCCACAACGTAACTGTGATATCCAGACCGAGTTCTTCGGCCCAAGCATTCCGGATCTCAGGAGTTGAGTCGGGGAGTTTCGTCGGTAAGATTTTATATAGAGAGGATGAAAGGGGCCCTTAGGGGTCCCTCGCAATATGGAAACAAGGCAATAACCATACACGAAAGGATGCGCCAGACACGAGGTTCAAATTCCCAATGCTAGGGTTTATTGGAAGCAAAATAGTCCCAATTGGCCAACTGTGGTCTCACGCCCCGCGACGTGTATTCTCTAGACCTCGAGGGACGCAAGAGAGCGAATTACGTACATCAGTTACATATATACAAAATGCATATCGTACAATCAGCTATGTCATGTTTAACACCCCCCTTTTATTGAGTTTCTTTGAACTCGGGATGACGGACATTTCCGACGAGTATGACAATTATGACACTTTCGATGTCTATTCTAGTAACCATGTGCAATTTAGAAAGTGCGGAGGCATCTTCTAGTTGTTGAACAGAACACGGTGCTTCTGTTCTTGGAAGCAAGCTGCACACGGGGGAAGAGTCACATTCCAAGCTTTGCTATCTATGAGGTGCTATTCGTGTCCTGGGAGCCGACACGCTCTAAAGGGTTTTGTGAAGGGGGGCAATAAGAAGAGCATAATTCAAGCCTTTAGCTGCTTTATTCTAACATATTCTACCACAGTACGAGACTGGCTGGCAGCTGTGGAATGATTAAATGCCCTGCAGCTCTCCCTCAAGGCTACAGAGAGGCAGCGTGGGCATTGATTTCTGGGCTGCTCAGGAGGAGTTTTCAACGAACTCCTCAATCCCGCGACCTTGCCCTTTCATATTCAGACAACAATGTTAACAGTTGAGCAGAGTAAGCTGCAAAGCAGTTCAGACAGAAAGCAATGAGCAATGGTTAACAAGCAACATGGCGATTCTTGCTACGTTTAAAATGGCCGCTTGTTGGTCAAGCATAGCAGTCTGTATTTCTATAATTCTGTGCATAAGACGGTTGGCCTTCGGTCATCAAGATACGTCAATCATCCAAATGAAGGGTATTCATTTTTCCAGATTGACAAGGAGACTATACTCCTACTATTACCGGAGTTGGCAATGTATTGTAGCGCTGGGGTATCTGCAGGTTCCTCCGGAAATGACGACCACATACTGTGGAATGCAGCACAGAGTCTATAATACTGCAACATTTCCAGGGCCGAGCCTGTGTGGCCGGGCCGCCACGTCTGAAGGGTGATAAACTGTCCCTCCGGAAAAAAAATCCGTCAACGCGCAGTAGCCAAGGGCTGACCACTGTTGAGACTAGTTTGTCGTGTGTAGGTTTCATCCCGGGGAAGCGCCATATAGGAAGCCATTTGTAGTAGGGGCGGTGAGTTGATGTGAGGTCAAGGAGGCGCTGCCACGCCAATAGTGTGGACGCAATAGGGTCAGCCGGGGCTTCGGTTATGTGTTTGTGTTGAAGGGTCAGGGTCATGGAGTCGACCTCGGCTGTAGCCAATTTTTCCAGCCTGACATGGTGGGAGAAGTGGGGTATTTATACCAATGTGTGGCGTATTTTGCCTGGGCCACCGTCAAGTATAAGACCAGGTAAGGAGCTGCAAAGCCCCCTTTCTCGTAAGGCAGGGACAAGTGTTGCCACTTCTTATGGACTGCACCCGCATGCTATAGGAATTGAGAGCCCATTGCATGTAGTTCCTCAAAGTATTTCTTCCCCGGCCAAAGTAGTACATTCCCGAATATGTATAGTAGTTTGGGGACCAGGACCATCTTAATCAGGGAGAGTCTGCCAGCCAAGGAGAGTGGAAGGACGTGCCATTTGGTCACCTTAGATTCAAAATATTTTGCAACTGGTATAATTACCAGTGATTAGAGCATATCTGGATAGTGCCACATGAACGCCCAGGTATCTGATACCGTCATTGGACTAGCGGAGGGGGTATTCACAGCATGGTTATTGAGGTGAGGGGGGGAAGATCTCAGTTTTCGTGTAGTTGATGGTGAAGCCCGAGAAGGTGCCTACCTTGATTATGACTCTCGTTATGGGATAGACATGTGTAGATGGGTCTCTAACATACAGTAGGACATTGTCTGCGTAGAGCTATATTATGTCAGGCGAATCAGCTAGGCGTATGCCCATGCGGGAATGTCTTGCCCTGACATAGTCCGCCATTGGCTCGATAACTAGCGCAAAAAGAATGGGTGAAAAGGGACAGCCCTGGCGTGTGGCCCTTTGCAGCTCGGAGTGCGAGGTCAATGAGTTAATCAAAACTCTGGCGGTGGGACAGGTTTAAAGTATCTTGATATATTGGATCATTTTAGGGCCGATCCCCATTTTCTCCAGAACCGGCCACATGTTTGCCACAAGACCATGTCGAAGGCCTTTTGTGCATCTAGTGTGACCGCCTCAACATCTTGGTCTATCCTAGAGAGGACATTAAAGAGCATTCTTATATTGAGAGATGTAGTGCGCCCAGGAACGAAACCACTTTGATCATCATGGACAAGTATTTTCGTGTCTAAGTTCATGAGCAAAAGGGGCCTATAGGATCTGCATTAGTCACTAGGTTTACCAGGTTTGAGGAGAGCTGTTATTAAAGCTTCGCGCATTGACGGGGGAAGAGTGGACAAGCGAAGTGCCTTGTCCCATACCTCTAGCAATCTAGGAGCGAGGATGGCGATGTGTTCTTGGAAGAACTCTGCAGTAAGTCTGTCTGGGCCAGGAGCTTTGCCTCGGGGAAGGTCAGTGATGGCCTCGACTATCTCCTCTAGCCGTATGGGTGAATCTAGCTGCTCACAAGTAGATTGGGACACCAGAGTCATGGGTATTTGATCGAGGAAGTCTAGGATATCCTGTGTATTGTGTACCTGTCTTTGAGCATACAAGTCAGCATAGAACTGAGAATGTCGAAAGCATTTGTTGGTCAGACCACTGTGGAGCTCCTAGTGTATCTTTGTTGAATTCAATATGGGTCATGCCCCCCTCTGCTCTAACTAGTCTAGTCAGCGTTCTCACAGTCCTTTCTCCCTCCCCATATTTCCTTGCTGCAATTGGTCGCGTGAGATACCGTATCTCTCGCCTGGCGTGAGATTGAAATGTCTCCAGTTCCTTTCTGATTAGCGCCAGTTTGGACGGCGTAGCATCCGTCGCACACTTGCGTTCCAGACCCTTAAGTTTAGTTTCAGAGCGTTGTAGGTCATTCCTGATGCTTTTTAAGACATCCGCCTCCCGGGAGATGGCCATGCCCCTGATGTAAACCTTGAAGGACTCTCGAACCCTGAGAGTAGTATCCTGCTGTGAATTGATTTCAAAGAAGATGTGATCTTCCCTCCCCCAACCCCTCCCGCGGGTGAACCATCCCCAACTCGGTTTAACCCCCCCAACGGGGGCTGGTGTGCATCAGGAGCACAAAAACAAAAATTGCTGTCGCAGCAGGGTGAGCCGCTGCCGTGCAGCCAACTTGTTTAGGAACTAAGGGTTCCGTTACATTTCAAGCTGATTTAGTGGTGATCAGCCATCTCTCTACCTCGCACAAATAAGGAGCCGGAGAGCCCCATCTCTGAGTTGCATATCTAGGGGGTGGCCTAGGCACAGGTATAAAGTAACAGTGGTATTGGGCCCTGAGATGGGATTGGTGGCTGCCCGCATTATATGTGTTATAAGCAAGTATGGCGAAGGCAGTACGATCCGTCATGGTGAAGGTGGCGGGGAACATAGCCGAATAGGAACAGTAACATAGTTGAGCAGAATATGACAGAGGTGCTAAATACACATAGGATGTACGGACTTGAATCTGAAGACATCGCATTAAACACCAGAGGAGCCCAGTCAAGTTCAGACATTCTCCCTCATTGAGTTCAGTCATTCTCCATCAGATCGTCCGCGGGGACATGTAGAGGAATATGTTTCGATAAATATCACCGCCTCGTCTGGTATGGTGAAAAAGTACAATTTATTATTAAAGGTAAACTTCAGACGAGCAGGAAACAATATGGCATAGGCGATGTTTCTTTCTTAAAGCAGTTTTTTTACTCTGATGAATTGACAACGTTCCTGTTGTACACCAGTGGAGAAGTCTGGAAATATTTTGATGGTCTGCGCATCTAATTTAAGTTCACCCTTTTCACGAGCGAGAGTATCTGATCTCTGTGTCTATAGCTTACGATTTGTGCTATAATTGGTCTTGGGAAGTCACCCAGTTTAGGGTGTGGGGACAGCGCCCTGTGGGCCGTTCAACTGCAAAAGGAGACAGATTTGGGCTGCCCAGCAGATCCTTTATTAGGTTTTGCGTTGCCAATTCAAGCCGGCCCTTGAGCGCATTTTCCGGGACCCCAATGATGTGTATGTTTCTCCGTGATCTGGACTCCAAATCATCACATTTAGCCTTGACTGATCTCATATCACCAACTAGGGTGGACACAGTGTCTTGGAGATCGATGATGCTGTCCTTGTTGGTGCCGATCCTGGTTTCCGCCTCCGTGATCCTGGAGCCCTGCTGATCTAGCGTGGATCTGAGTGATGCGATATTAGCGTTTGTCATCTAGCTTTTCGTGGAAGGAGGCACATTTCTTGGCCATGGATTCCATCATGGATGCAAGGTCAGGGCCAGTGGCTTCCACCTGTACTTCTGTGTCATCTTGACCAGTAGAGGGCTGTCCTTGTTCAGTTCTGATGGTGGCTTTCGCAAACTTGTCCATGGCGCCAGTCTTACCAGAGACTCGAGCTCTATGAGACATCTTGTGTGTGGGTTGACCTCGCAGTTGCTGGCGGGTGTCGTGTACAACCTACAGACAGTGCGGAGTTGGGGTCCCACAGTATCTTAGCCTTGTGTGTTATGCTCCAAGCGGTTGCAGTGTGCATCCCAGGTGGGGAGGGCCTGAGATCCGAGCTGGAAGTGGAGGCAAGTGTGTGGCGTGGTGGGCCCCTCTCCTGCGCGAAGACCAAGGTGCGATGTGCGGTCTGGCGAGGGTCGGGCCGAAGGTCAATTTCTTGAGGTATCTCCCCCACTTTAGCCACAGGGCGTAGTGGTGTAAGGCGTTAGTGTCCAAAATGCAACACAGGACCTCCAGGGCAGAGCAAGCTGGCTGGCGGGTGGTGTGTAGATGGTGCTCTCTGTTGTATTCTAGGCGCAGTCCTCCCAAGTGCAGGACATGTCCGCCAAAAGGAGTCGCGCTGGAGTATGGACGGGGTATCAGCAGGTTAGCCCCTGGGAGAAGTCACAGCAGGAGTTGGTCACAACACAGCCATCATTTAGGAGTCTCTCTCTGAAACCAAGGATGTAGAGTGCTAATTGACAGTACTTGACACGCGGCCTCGAGGGTCCCAGACAGCCCAGCAGATGGAGGATCACAAAAGGGCAGTGATTTCAGTGGCTGACAGTGGGTCTGGGGCCAACTAGCATGTAATGGTGGTGAAGTAGTCTGCTGGCTCACTTTCAGCACTCAATTCATGTGCGAATATAGGATTAGTATCCCGGAAGGTGCCCTCTTCGTGGCCTTAATAGTTGCGCAGGGGACAAGGTTAGGAGCGCGCATTCTGCTGCAATTAGACCGTCCTACCGTGTTGCTGGCCTCCCTATGCCTGGCCACTGATGTTGAGCCTGCTCCTGGAGGCCCGCCGCACAGCTCCTCACAGCAGAGCCAGCAGGCACTTCAGGGGGCCCAGCCGCTCGCCCCTCACCACGGTTGGCCCGGGCCACCAAGTATGAATGAATGTGGCCGCAGCACTGCGGGCTGCGCCACTCAGCGCCGGGGTGCACACTGCGGTGGGTGAGCAAGAGCGGGGCACCCGGACCGCACAGCCCGGGCGCAGGCCAAGTCCAGAGCCAGGCCCGCAGATCACGCAGGAGCACGTGAGCAGCACAGTGTCCACCACCGTCACTGCAGTCACTGGGGTTGAAGAGGCCGGGCATGGCAATCAGTGAGCCAAGTGCTACACGGCGCCCAGGCTGTCCCTAGCGGCTCCAGACAGCCTGTGTCGCAGATGCGGTTAACTACTGAATGGATGGGGCAATCTTCCTGATTTTTGGCACAGTCGCCCGGCACCTTCATATTCGTGTGGGCAGAATTTCTGGGCAGGATGTAGCAAAGGATCGCCACTGCAGAAGGATTTCAGTTGGCTGTACATGGAGCTGAGGAGCTAAGCAGCCATCTTGGGCTGCCCAACAGCTCCACCGGTGGCTTGGTCTTTAATTGAATAGTTTAGTGACTCATATAATTTAATGAAGGGATTAAGAACCACTGTTTGAGAAGACATTATCATTGCTTGACTATTTTGGGACTCTAGAATCCTTTCAGAGTGGATCCTTGGGGGTGGGAGGGAAGGGCCTTGTTGGCGACTAGAATGCACTGATGTTTCAGAGTCTTTAGAAGAAGAGGAGGAGGAATTGCTCAGAATATCTCGATTCCGTACCGCTGCTGGAACTATTGGGCTGCCCATATCGAAGGCCGTCTCAAGTAATTGATTCATAGACCTGGAGATTACGACTGGGGGAGTGAGGGGGTCCATTCCTTTGTTGCCGTAAGCAAATTAACATTAGATTGGGGAGTACTATTCTCATGTATACTCAATGATGGCTTAACTTGATCTTTTTGCCAGTCTCGTTGTTCGAGGTGTCGGCAGTTTGAAGACCTCGCTTAAGCGTCTGACTTTCCACAGTGGTTTTTATTTCGGCCATATCTGTTGATAGTCTTGCTGCAATTGCTGCATGTCCAAACAATCAGCGAAGGCATTAAGTCATCCCTCTAATTCCATAGTTTCGGCCGAATATTATTCCATATACTCAGGGGGAGAGAGAAAGAGAGAATCAGGACAAGCAAATACGTCCTCCAAGTGTACATATTCATCTGCATAACTTGAGCAGTCCAACCATGGAGTGAGGGTGGAGCTAATCTTCGCGTCAACACAGATTCCATGACATTAAGATAGGCTGTCGTCCTCCCCTCTGATAACTTTGTTAGTGTCAGCGATGGAGGGCTTAGATGAGGAAGCCATGGTGAGCGCAGTCAGGGGCACCCTGACTTTTAATATGGAGAGAAGGATTCAGCTCTGTCATCAGAGGAGATGGGCAAAATATTAGGGCAGAGCAATCTCTCCCATTTAGCCTTCATGTTGGTGGAATTGGGAGTGCTCAAGAGCGATAGGTCCATCTCCCTCATTTGCATTGAATTGGTTTTATCAGTGTTGGCAATTAATGGCAGAGAGAGCAGGTCAGCAGACTGGCGGCCAAGCTCCCACATCTTAATGACGGTATCAGCTTTAGTTGGTTTACAGGGCTCCGAGGTCGCCTCAATGGTGTCAGGCTCACGGCTAACACCATGCCCATTAATAATACATTTCCGTGTCAACGACCCCCTGTGTATCATCACGCCATTTTCCCATTCTGCGTGTATATGGGCCCTTCATTCTGGAGGTTTTCTTCACTGTTCTTGATTTACCAAAATATTAGCAGGTTAGAGATATAGGGGCAGATGGATCATACGGATCAGAGGAAACCCACAATAGCGTTGCAGTAATAAGTACAAAAGGTTCCTTAAGTGCTCTCAGAGGAAATGTCTGCAGTGAAAAGCAAGCCGTCGTTGCAACAGGTAAGCAGCAATAGGTTAATCCCACTTCAAACTGACCCCCCTGCCGAGAGTAGGAAGATGAAAGAATCCAGAATTAATGAATGACCGCAACGTGGCTACTCACCTGCTTCAGCGATATTCTGCACAAGACGGCAATCAGCTGGAGCTTGGAGGAGCTCCTCTCCTCTTAGGATCCAAAGGCACAGCGAATAACGAAACAATGAAGCGGCGGCTGACAGAGCCGGCAATCCTGCAACCCAGCTACCAGGACTGCTTCTGCTTCAATCTCTCCACACCTCTTCGCGTTCACTGCGCGAGGTGCAGGAAGTTTTGATGTTAGAGCTCCGCCCTCAGCATAAGCACTGTAGAAAGACTGCCAGACTGCTTCTGCTTCCACCACTCAGTCACATTACTGCCTTTGTCACACAATCTAAACCCAAACTACATGTCTGTAACAACTGATGAAAAACTGAAGAGCAGGCAACCCACTCTCTGGATTAGGGAAATACAGAACTTTTTTCCGAACGAAAAAATCCAGAGGGGACCGTTTACAAAAATAGGAACATTATTTGTTTAATTTAGAAATGCTGAATGAATCAAGAACAAATCAAAAACCAATAATTCAATGCAGGAAAATGAAAAAACTATTCACATCCGTACTAGGCACCAAACCTCAGTCCAAACAAGCATATCCATATCGGCATCCACTCTTCACAAGCATACAAAAAAATAACTGAAATTGTAAAAACATCACAATATTAACAATTTTTGGAAAAATGATATCTCCTGGAATAGATACGAATTCATTTTCATAATCCCAGTTCCAGGCATTTGGACAGGACCGACCTGTTTCGACGTATTTGGCCTAATTTGACCACGTCTTCATCAGGGAACATACAATAATCATAAAAAGATGACATATAAAATAGATCATTGACCTACATGAAACACATCCTCTATAAGCATTTGCAACACATGAATACCAGTTACCACCCTTGTTAATTAATCCATGTGCTCTGGAACATATGGGACATCCCAAACATCCCCGATAAACCTAAGGTGTCACAAAACCAAGCTGTGACCCAAAGAACAACCAGACAACAGCGTGGGACCCAACACCATATCCAAGTTTTGTGAGCGACAACATCACTTTAGTACAAAGCGAATTACCTAGTATGGTTGACATCTATTCCTTATTCATAGATGTTGACTGGGGCATTGGGTCTGAGACCACCCGAGTAAACAGTAGAAAGGAACACCACCATTAGCCTTTGCCAATATACTAATAAGGTGTAATAAAGGAATCATCTTAATATATTGCAGTTCCAGTAACTGTACCCACCACGAACTTCGTATTAGTAACATATGCCTATTCCTAAATTACACAGGGCCCATATATGCTTTCTTCAACTTTGCTAAATCAGCGTGCAGCAAATTTAATTCGCATGGAGTGGTTAATGATCTTCCAAACCACTTTTCTGTCGAAACAAAATATAGCAAGTTAGGTGACCTATTGTGTTTGTGTGTTTATTTTGTTTGTTTTTGGGCAATCGCCAAAGAACCACTGCATTTGCCCAAGTGCTGCATAATACTGGCTGCAAGTATTTTTATTTTGTTTTATTCTGTTTAACCGACATAAGATCTACTTAATTCAGTCCGTCTACATCACACAGCCCGTGTTGCAAAACCGCATGGGTGGGTATTCCTGCATGCCCACTTATAACACAAATAAACCCAAATAGGTGTTGTGGACACCATGAAGCACCTAGTGTACTTACTACTTATGTGTAGCTAATTCTGCTCCAGGAAATCTAGCGTCTCCTTCCGGGACCCCAGTTACAACCATGTCATGCACGTCTGGTCTGTACACCTTTATACAGCACTAGAAAGTTGTCGTTTTGGTTAGACTTGCAGATCGCATGACCCAGGCATGACAAATTGCATCATCAAGTCTACAAAACAAATGAAATAAAAGGATGGACGCTTGCACAAGTAGTCCATAAGAATGGAAATCAGCCATGGAAATCAGCCTCGTCTTCAAGCTAACAGATCAACATTTTTAGCAGCCATGTTCGTCTATCCAGAACACGGGAAGCGTGTCCAATTTCTTATCGCATTGCCGCCATAAGGAATTATTCCCAAACTAAGATCTCATCAGTCCGGTTAAACCTGACATTTATATTTTTGATTTTAATTTTAAGCTTTTAGATTGAAACAGGAGTATGCCCTTTAGTACATACTGGGGCAGTTGTCCCAAATGCGTTTGTCTGGAACTGCATACTGGTGTTTAAAGAGCAAATTGTAGCAAGTAGTTAACAGGCCAACTACAGATGGGATTAAGGAGTTTCATGATTATACATTTCAAGACAATTATGTGCTAAAGTCCTGTTGTTCCATTGAATGTAGGCCTCTCTGATATGTTTTAAAATTACAAATCCATAACTGTTCTTTCTTATAAGCCAATGTTTGCACTTCTTGTACCCTAGTCACCTCTTGGATTTTGTCCACACAAAATAACTGAACCACCTTTTAATGAGATGTAAACTATATTTTCATTTATCGCTATTTAGACATAATTTATGTTCAAAGTGATCCTGGGTTACTCTGTATTTTTTGGATAGACTACTCCTCTGGAGTATTTGATTGCCGAGGCATCGATACCACTGAGCCAAGGAAACCTTAACTGCCTATGCCTCTAGTTTTAGGTCGCTAGCCTCACCCCCTAAACTTTGGACTGAGGATTTCACATGGCTGAAGGCATTTCCTAGGCTTCCTGGAAACCAATACCTGCAGGTTCATGTAGAGAATCATGACGTTGGGGCTTTGAGTACACTACCCTTTGCCCCAACAGGGACTTTTACATGATGCATATAATTGACAGAGAGCTGTATTTTCATATTGCTATTTCAGGAGTCTTTTGCTTAGAGAAATAGGACCGAGGTTTATATTCTGTATCTTCCCAAAAACAGGACAACCAGTGGAAAGCCCGCCGTCTCCAAAAGATGGAAGCCTCAGCCAAGCTTGAACTACAGTCTGCACTTGAAGCAGAGATCCGGGCCAAGCAGAGTGTGCAAGAAGAACTAAACCTTCTAAAAGCTGCAAATCATACAACCGAGTGGTAAACATCAACTCTCCTATTTTCAAAAGTGTAATTATGATACAACCTTTTTTCAGAGTAATTCCTCTCATCTTTCCAGTCATTCCACATTGATATATTGATATGCTTTGTCACCACCCAACCAGTCAGTCTTCACGAGTACTGTAGAACATTATTTAACTTGCACTGTACCTCCAGCTGAAACAACATTTTCACAATTAGTAAACCTTCTGACTTGGGCTAGACATTCATGATATTCAAATTACCTTCACTATTGCAATTCTTTCCATGACGCTTCCTGCCTGATTAGATCTCATCCTGAGCTGGTGTGTGACACTTCATTACACCCTGGTATTTATGAATTTGGTAATGTGGTTCCTGAAGGTGGTGTTTGCGATCATCTTCATCTCCAGGAAAAATGTGTGTATATACACTCTAATAGGCTAAGAAACAGACTTCAAAACGATTTGCTCTTTCAAATGTAAATGTTATACCTGGGGCATTGGAAGAGTTTATAAATACCTTTTGTGCCAGGCTGAAAGGGTTACCTTTACCTACACCATGAGCAATTGCTCAATTTGCTCCTTGATACTATTTGGCTATCCGCCATTACTGCATCTAAAGAATTGCAAAATGTTTATTTTTTTTTTAGGAGGAAGTGAAGACTTTGTTCAAGTGAGAGGAAGGCATCATGTGGGAAGCCAATGCCTGGGTAGCGAGTGCTGGCATGGCAAATCTGACCTAAGTTCAGTTTAAGCCCTGTACAACCAATACTTGATATGGATCATGTGGTAGTCGTTCCATGGGCTATATAGCTTAGCCCTTTTTGAGTAGACTTTAAATATGTGCTTTGATACTGTCTGGACCAGTAAAATGACATTGTAACTTTTTATTGCCTGTAGGTTAGGTAGATAGTTTTTTTAATCCAATAAATGTACTGCCCAACTGCTCATCCCTGTTCCCTCAAGGATACCTCGACTTGACTTCAACTTGCAATCAAAGCATTCTTGGACTACAGCTCCTTACTTACATCTGTAAGGCAGCTACATGGCAATTGGTCCATACATTGTCTAAATGTTTGTATCTAGGATCAGGTTTAGGTCAAAGAGCTTTCAAAAGCATTTCCAGGTAACTGTTGTTTATATATAACATGTGCTAGCTTCAAATAAGATATCAATAATTGACCCAAGAGGGATTAGATTTGGTTTATTCTTTAGAACATTCTAAATAAATGTATGGCTCTGAAGAAGAGGGTCATGATGCACTATTGTTACAGGCAAATTCTTTTGTCGTCACTCAAGGTTAACAGACTCTTTCCTAATTTTATCTGCAGCAAACTTCAAGAGGCTGAAAAGCAGAACAAGCAATTGCTACTACAAATGGAGAAAGTGAAGGAGGAAATGAAGGCTCGTGCATCTGATGGTACATGGATGTCAATGATCTGCTGGGAAAATTTAGGAATAATACATGTAACAACATGTTGATCTTGTGCATCTTAGGCTAAAGGATCTGGGATTAGATTGCTTCTCTGTCTAATAGGAATGAATAGTCACCCAGGCTAGTTTGGGGTGGGGTAGTACCTTTAATGAGAAAGGGCTGGCCATTTACTGAGGTCTGTGTAGCCAGTCTATCAGTGTGTGTGGAGGGGATATCCATCCTTTGTGAGAATGAGCTGGTCACCTAAAGATAAGGGAAGGATGTTTTCCAAGTAATGTGGTAAGCATCAGCCAAGGAGTTGTGGAACAGCCGGTATGTTTTGTGAGCAGCAAGGTGCGGTTTGGGTCGCTGGGATTGGGGAGGGGTTTTGGCTCGCTGGAATCAGGCAAGGTGGCGTTTGGCTTGCTGGCATTAAGGGAGGTTGCCGTTTGGCAATGAGCAGGGAGGGCTATTTGGCTGTGTGAGAAGGAGCTTGCTGTTTGCCTCTAAGTGGCGGTTCTGCGGTTTGGCTCTGAGCGGAGGGGTACTGTTTTGCTCTGAGCGGAGGGGTTCCTCTTTTTCTCTCGCCGCAAGTGGGGGGTACTGGTTGGTCACTGTCTGGGAGGCGACATTTTCTTTTTTGGATGGGCGGAGAGTGGTTTGGCCGGGTTACTGGTGCTTGGCTGAGAAGGGCAGTCTTGTGAGAGGTGATGGAAAGGTTAGACTATGTGGCATTTGTGATGAGTTGCATCACTCAAGATGATCTACAGAGGGCTAGTTCATATTGAGTGAAGAGAAGGGTTGCGTCATTTGAGGTTGATGAGGGGTCGGGGTGATGTGGGAGGGGAAGGTGTTGCCATTCTCAGAGAGATGGGTATGATGTGGGACCTGGCACTCCAGTTGGGTAGAGAGGAGATATTGGTACTGGGTAGGCTTGGTAGGGCTAGGTCACAGAGTTAACTCATAGCGGCTCAGTTATTTGGGTTGGAGAAGGAAGTTGTGCATCTCAGCTAAGCGTTGGAGGAAGAGGGGATACTCTGACAGTTCATGCAGAGGCTTTGTAACTCTGAATGAACAGGTAGGGTCACTGTGTGAGTGGGAAAGAGGGGTATCTTAGGTTGAGTGTAGCAGGAGTCTGGTTATGATGTGAGTAGGGTTTGTCAGGTGTAAAGCTAGTGGCTGGTTGACTCGGCATGGGCAGGGATGGACAGGCTCACGAGTGGTTTCCAGAGAGAGGTACTTGCCGGTTCTTTTGGTAAGAGAGCTACTATGTCAATCAAGTGGGAAGATGGTGGGCAGGCTGGTTGGCTAGGTCAATAAGGTTTCTTTCAGAGATAGTGGGCTTGGTAACTATTGAGCAGGATTAGGTTGGGTTTCGAGGTGAATGCAGAGGGGTTGGGTTACTTGAGATGAACAAAAAGAAACTGTTTCACTTAGTGGGTTTGAATGTCTCTGGGAATGTGCTCTACAGTCGTTGGATCCTCTTTCGTGGGCTAATTTTTGGGCTCTGCGTTGCTGGATCCTAGTAACCTTTATGGTGATGTGCACCCACTCCTGTGCTTTACCAATTTATTCTCATGTTTTGTCTTGTAGGTGGAAAGCAGCAGAGGACTCTCATCCCATTCTTACCCTTCAGAGTGGAGGTGAGTGCCATGCCATGGGTGTACGCCTTTCTGTCTAACTGTTCCCTCTCCTCTCGGGCGCAACTGGTCTTGATGTACATGTGAGATTGTTGAAAGGCAGAGGTACGGAGCTCTCTAACCCAAGCTGCTTTTATTGCTCATTGGGAGTCTGCTCGAGTGGATGATGCTATTGAGTTGAGTAACAAATGTGTTATTCTGTGCCAAGATGCCTCCAGGTTAATGTGTTCCTTAAAAGTACGCTGCAAATTATTGCATTCTCCTGCAGATTCCTCATCTGATAGATATCCCTTCCAGCGTCAGCGGCTTGGAAACTTTTTTGACAGGGGGCTTAGTACGACTCGACAGTCGACTGCTCTTGACTGGGCCGTGCAACTCCTAGACTCCAGACGTGACATCGGCTGTACATATGATGCGTCACTATGCCGCCGTGTCTGTTTTCTTTCTGCACACTCAGCGTGCTGTTTTCGGAACAGTTCTCTTCAGTGAGAACACTTTTTACACATTGCCAATATGTTGTGCCCTAAAGCGTTTGATTTGAAGCGCTGTGAAGACTGCGGCTCGAAGATGTCTACCACAGACCCACATGTTGTCTGCCTGTGGTGTCTTGGGAAGAAACATGATGTCGAGCAGTGTGGTGCCTCTGAGCAAATTGAACCCAAAAGCAATCGAGGAATGGTCAGCGAATTTAGCACTCTGGCATCTTCTGTTGAAGTATCCTTGCGTTCGACCGTCAGGTCGTCGGGCCGCGCCTGAAAAGGACAGACACAGCAAGAAAGCAAAGAAGTGCTCGTCCTCTCGAAGCAGGTCGTGCCATTCATCGTCCTCTCCTGCGTGCAAGTAAAAACGCTGTTGGCGAAGATACGATTCTTCTGAGGAGCGTGGTAATTCCTTCCCATCTATGGGTGACCTGAGTGAAGAGTGGGCGGCGTTCAAAGACTGAGTGCTTCAGCTTTTTCAAAAAGCTACAGCGGGTATGCCTCTGGCCTCAAAGCCACAAGCGGTTTAGGCACCAGTTACGCCCAAACGTACCGGTGGCTAGGTGACTGCGTCAGATGCTACACGCTCGAACGACGATTCTGAAGCAGATTCTGGTGCCAACGTCCCTCTACTTATCGGCACTGAGAGGTCTCGCCAAAACGATCCCGTTGCGGCCGAGCGGTTGTTAATCCCAGAATCAAGGTATAAGTTCTTCCACTCTGAAGTCGGTTTTCCACAAGGAAGGGGATCCGGTCCCTTTTGGCATGGAGCCTTGAAGCGGGGGAGCAGGGGTTTTGGAGGAAGCTGACTTTTTCACAGACCAGTTTATTTACCCCTGGCTCAGGGTCTGCATGAGGCAAGTGGACTTGACACTTCACCTGACCTCAACCTGCAGCAGGCATCTCCTTAACACCCAGTACAGTAAGACAGTGGAAAGGGTGGCCGTAACCTTAGGTCTGGGCACCCCGGCCAAACCCCTCGCAGCCTATGAGCTATTTGACATCCTGGACAAAGGTCCGTACACAGAGCATTGCCCATTAATACAGCCATATCCAGCCCTATTGGCACATTATGTCAGAAACCATGTTCCATGCCAGCCGCTGATGCCGAGCTGACTAAAAAATATAAGCCAGCGGCTTGGCCATCAGCATCCGAAATGGCTGCACACTGAGGGAGCTACCGTATGGAATCCCTGATGTCAAGGAAAGAGAGGAGCATCCGAATCCCTGAAAATAAGGATTTGAATGTCTGAGGGCTGAAAATATTCCCAGCGAAGCAGTGAGATGTAAGATCGGAGTCGAGATCCCGTGCCCAAGATCGTGCCTGCCAACAAGGTGTAAAGTGGAAAGGGCTGAGTAACTTGGAGAGGAAAGTATTGGTGTCCGGCTGGGTAGGGAGAAGGAGCACTGAGAAGATCTGAGAAGGCGACAGACCATCGCCCAAGTCCCGGATCCCAGATGAGAACCCACGCAAGGAGGAGGACTGCAATAGTGGCAACCCGAGGGCTTAGACTGTGAGGGCTCTGGAGTCACTGACTATGCAGGAGGGCATAGTGGGACTGGTGACCGGGGAGCAGGTAGAAGGCCTGAAAGTGACTTCCGGAGGGCACCCGGAGCGGCAGCCGTGAGATAGCAACTGTGAAACGGAGGCGTAGGTAGGCGGTGACCCACCCTGGGTATGCTGGCACTGTGAAAGCGAACGTGGCAGTTGGGACACTGCTGGATCAAAAAGAGGATGGGCAGACCCAGCCCACGAGGAGCCCAGCAGGTAATTGTTTACAGCACACAGGTTATCGAATGAGCACACGTAGGGGAGCCAAAGAGAAAGTTGAGCAGGCAGCACATCGTGGGGTAAGGAGTGTGGCACTGAGAAAACAATTGAGTGCCCAGAGGGGTGAGGTGATAGGCACACAAAAGGGGGAGAAATAATCACAACAGAAAGGCAGCGCACATTGATAACCGAAAAGTTTCTTTGACTGGAGGCTGGGTGATGTCTGAACGCCCCTGGGGTGGTGTAGCAGATTGAAGCAGCAGGGGATCCCCCAGCGGGAAACAGACCTGGACGGGAGTGGGCAGCATCCACCAGCTCCCATGCCTACACACCCAAGAAACCACCAAAGGGTGCTTTGACTCATTTTTAAAGGCCCCGGCTGATAACACGACAAGGATGGAAGCTGCTGGAGACAGCTCACCCTTCACGCCGGTTGCCTTCATCAAGGAGGACCTCATTGACACAATAAAGGGTCTGAAGAATTCCCTTACGCTGGAGCTAACATTGTTTAGGGAAGTGATACGTAAGAGCGTAGCTAGGATACAAATGTAGGTGGTGACCTTGGGGAAAGGGATCAATGACACTGAATAGACCGTTGAAGGTATCCTGGAGGAGATCCCTAGGCTCAAACACCTTTCAGGAGCTGAGGGACCAGGCTGAGCAGTTCGCTAGTAAGTGCAAGGATTTAGAAAACAGGTCGCGAAAAGGGAACCTCAGGGTTAAATTCTTAACGGAAGAACATGGAGACACCTTGAAGGGCCTCACCCCTATGGATCTCACCAAAGCTCACAGGATTGGTCCCCCAGCAGAGTGAGGGAAACAGGCCCAGGGACATTCTGTTCAAAACTCTTTTTGCTTTAAAGAACAAGTCCTGAGAGCAGCCAAGGCCCACGGACCATTACAGGTAGGAGGAGGCAAGACCTAGCAAGAGAAACCTTGCAAAGACTGAAGTTCTTAAAACCAATAACTGATAAACTGTGGAAGGAAAATATACACTTGAGGTGGCTACACCTGAGAGGCCTGCTGTTTGAATTACAAGGGTTCACAACACAGGATAGAGGAGGTATAAGAGGGGTGCATAATAATGGACATTTCACTGGAACAAGACTGGGGGGGGGTGGGACTACAGCAGAGAGGAACTCTGCCTGACGGAAGGGGGCACAGAGATGGGAGACAAAGGTTCCTAGGCAGGAACCAAGTGGTGGACAGTTGGGGTGATTTTTCCATAGGAGAAGAAAATGGTTTGGTGAACTGATGGGCCACCTTACGGCCAGAAAAATATGCCTTTAGTGTCATGGAGCTCAAATAGGGGCCAGCACAGTAGGTCATGAGTTGGACCACCATTCTGAAGAGGGGGTGGGGCGATTCTCCTCATTTTTTGTATTCTCATTTTAGGATCTGGGAATAGGGTGCAGGGGGACTCCTCACGAGGGACACGAGGAATGGCTAGGGAGTTAGTGTACTTGCTTGTGTTTATTTGATGGGGCGAGGGGAGTTAAAGAAGAATACAGTGCACAGGAGGGAATGCAAGCAAAGGGGGTGTGTAGAGAAAACACACGTTGTTGGAAATTATTATGGTACTATCGTAGAACATACAGGGCCTCAATTCTCCCAACCCAATAAGCGGCAGCGATTACTGCAGCTGTGTGATCAGCTGCAGGTTGAGATTGGGTTAATACAGGAGACGCACATGGTGGTGAGGGATGGAGACGGGCTTTAGGAAAGCCTGGAAAAAAACTACCCTGAGGGGGGTAACACAACGCGATCAAAGCCTTGCGGAACATGAGGCATTGATTCTATGAAAAAAGCAACAAAATTGACCGGTTGCTGGGCCACTATATGAAGGGCCGGGAGAGTAGGGCCTTTATTTCGGCAATATGAGATGAATCAGGAAGCCTCCAGGCAGGGTGTAGGGGGAATATGAAGGCTTTCCACGCATTCTGTAGCACCCTATACAGTGCTGGGGAGCATAAGGAAACGTAACAGGCATATATGGAGACAGCATGCCTCAAAAGAATCAAATCGCCCTATTGAGAAAAAGGAGGTTTTGAAAGCTATTGGCTCCCTGAATCTTAATAAAGCCCCTGGGCCAGATGGCTACATGGCACCATTTTATAAGGAATTTTCCAGAGTATTGCTGAGACGTTTAATGCTTCTTATGAACTTTACCTCATCAAAGGAACCAGTGACTATGGCCCCGGAAATGATAGAAATCATCCCGAAGGAAGGCATAGACCCCACACAATGCGAGTCCTATAGGCCTGTAGCCTTATTTAACATTGTCTACAAGATCTTTACTAAGATACTAGCGAACAGGCTAGACTCTCTGCTCCCAGAGATCATTGGACCCGATCAAGCAAGCTCCATTAGGTTGAGGCAAACATTTGACAATGTCAGGAGGGCGATCCACCTGGTAGTGGTTTGTTTCTGGCAGGGCCCGGCTGTTCTGCTTTCTCTGGATGCAAGAAAGCCTTTGGCAGGATGGACTGGACCTTTCTAGATGAAGTGAAGAGTCATGGGGCTGGAGGAGACATCTCGGGGCGGGGTATCTGCAATGTATCCTAGGCTGACAGCCAGGGTTAAGATCAGTGGAGCCCTAACGGATGAGTTATTTTTTTACTTTTATTCATTTATAGAGCGACTAACAGCCAGTGCGCATTGAGGCACTGTTACAGAGATCAAGTGCATAGTTTTACATAGTTACGTGGGCATATATATACAAGCAGTGTAGACTAATAGTGTTGAGGTTTGCGTGTGCATAACTAGTCAAACAGCCAGGTCTTGAGGGCTTTGCGGAAAGCGTAGTGGGAAGGTTCTGCTCTGAGTGTAATTGGTAGGGAGTTCCATTGTCTGGCCGCAATGAAGGGGCGTGTTTGACTTTGGGGAAGTACAAGTCGATGTGAATACAGTGTTCTGGTAGATCGCCTGCTCTACTTACCTTCTGTGAAAAGGGTGGAGGGGCCTGTGTTGGCGATGCACTTGTGAGTGATGGCTAGTGTTTTGAATAGTATACGTTCCCTGATGGGAAGCCAGTGGACTTCCCGTATTGCTGCAGAGATATGTCCCCTTTTGGGGATGCTGAGGGCTGCTCAGAGCACATTATTATGACAGCTCTGGCAATGGTGAGGCAGTTCTCAGTGGACAAGAATGGTTGGCTGCATTCAGTAATTGGGTAGAGTAGGCCTAAGAAGATGCAGTGGTGCTGACCTGGTGTGACATAGAGAGGGTGGCCTCTAGGTAGACTCATAGGGTCTTGACTGAGGAAGATATAGGAATCTGTATGTTGTCTATGTTGAACGCATTGTATTGACTGGAGTTTTTTTAGTCTCCTGGGGTCCTACCAAAAGTATTTCAGTTTTGCCTCCATTAAGGCATAGCCAATCTGCTGCTATCCAAACCTGAATGGGTGGAGTAGGCTGCATTAAGGGCCTTGGCGTCTACTTCAGAGCTACCGGTTATGGGGAGGAGGTGGTGATTGGGTATCATCAGCATAGTTTGTTGGCTATGCCGATGGTATCCAGTATGTCAAACAGTGGTCTAGTGAAGATGTTAGAGTGCGGGAGAGATGCAGGAACCCTGCGGGACTCCGCAGTGGATGGTAGCGGGAGCAGCACATGCCTGTTCCGAGAACACCCTCATAGCTCTTCCATCTAGGAAGGAGGCGATCGATGATGTAGCTTTGGGTGATAAGTGAGCGGACTTGTTAAGGTGGTGACGCAGTATTTTGTGGTCAAATAAATCAAATGCAGCTGATAGGTCCAGGAGAAGGAGCAGGGCAGGCTTGCCTCCGTCCCTGATCTCATCTTGATGGTTTTTGATTCAGTGCCATGGCCGGGACAAAATCCAGATTGACGTAGAGGTATAGTATGGAGAGTTGCAAGGCAGGGATGGCAGCTCTCCCCTCTTGTTTGGCATCTCTATGGAACCGTTTGCAGTAGAGGTAAGATCGAATAGGGACATTCAGGAAGTACAATTTGTGGGAAGGGAACAAACTCGCAATATTTGCAGACGACATCCTGGTAGCAGTAGATCATCCAGAGCAGTTCTTGCCACATCTCATGGATGAGCTGTGAGCGTATGGGGAGGTTGCCAGATTCGAGATTAACAGAATAAAGTCCAAAATATTGCAGCTGGAAATGAACTCTGATGAGAAACCATGTGTTGCACTGCCATGTCCCTTTAAATGTGCAAACTCTTCGATTCGCTACTTAGGGGTCAATGTCACTCTGAAACCTGCTGATCTGTATCAAGCCCAGCTACCCTGTACTGTACAGAATAGTCAGGGAGGAGGTGATTAAGTGGCGTAGACCATTTATTTTGTGGACTGGGTGGATCCGTGCAATAAAGGTGATGATGCTTCCCAAGCGCCTCTATCTTTTCCAGGAAATACAGGACAGAGTCCCTAGCAGTGACTTATTGAAACTACAAAAGGATCTACTGGGAATTGCGTGGGGAAAAGGAAGAACTAAGATAGGCAAAGTACTGTGATGGCCCCCCAGAGGGCAGGAGGGATGAGTTTCCCTAGTTTGTTTTAATAACACCAAGCAGCACATCTTGGGGGAATTGTGCAAGGTGAAGTACAAGAGTGGTGGGCAATGGATGCAGCAGTGGGGGCAAGGATATATAGAGGTGGGTTTGGCTGCCTGAATCGAGTCAATCCATCGATGTATATTAACCCGGGCATACAGGCAACAATGGCTGTGTGGGATGAGATGGCACTAAAGATGGGTCTAACAATCTTTCCCTTACCCGTTTTCACCCATATATAGAGATGCAGAATTTGGACCGGCAAGGTAGGGATCCGCCCTCGTAGAAATGGAGGAGGTTTCTATTAGTGACATTTAAAAATTGAATTATCAAAACCTTCCAAGAATTAAGTAAGACTTTTCCCCACGGGAAGAGAATAGATACCAGTATTTTCAGATCAGGCACTTGATCCAGTTGGAAGTGTCCTCCCCCAAAGGGGATGATCTCGCACATATATAAGATCCTAGCATCAGTAGATGACCATTGTCCAAGACCACACATGGCCAGATGTGAATGGGAGCTGCGGAGACGAATGGAGCAGAGGGATTGGGACGAGTCATTAGGATCCGTGAAAAAGGCCACCGTGTGTGTACAATACAAAGAAAACCGCCTTACAAACTCCGAAACTGGGCATACATGACCCCTAAGCTACTGGCTAAGATATCTCCCCAGCATAGTGATAGATGTTGGCCTGGCTGTGGAGCCCAAGAAACACTGATCCACGTTTGGTGGGGATACCTGAGGTTGCAGGTATTTGAAGGGGAGTCTACAAGACTATTATTGGGATACTTGGTAGGGATGTGCCATGGGACCCAGCATTATGCTGCTTAACATGAATCCTCTGGGACAGTGCTTCTACACTTTCAACCCCTGTCACTTGAAGTCCAATCTATTGTTGGCAGCCAAAGTAGAGCTATGGGTGGCTTGGAGAAAGGCAGAGCCCCCACACATTTCAACTTGGTGGCACCAGGTCTGGCTAATACCGGGCTGGAAAAAATTACGGCAGGCTTTGGAGACGCTATGCCGGCCTTCACCAAGAAGTGGCGACGGTTTGTGGATTTTATCTCCAAAGATAAGAGGGCTGTTCGGTCTGGTGTGACTTTGAGCCCTGAATCTATTGGACCTGGAATGAGTGGGGCGGTGGCAAGGGGGGGGAAGGGTGACCTGTGCAAAAGGTTTTAAAAAAGTAATTCAAATGCACCACCACTGTAATCCCTTGGTCCAGTGAGGGAGGGGGTGCAAGCCTTTTTTGTTATGACTCTCTGTAAGGGGATGGGGGTGTGTGAAATTTTCTGTTGTAAACCAGGAAATGCTGACAGATGTTGTAAAGTTATGTTTGAGCAACTGAAATGAATAAAATGATTCTAAGAAAAAATATAAGCAAGTCAAGGGGGGGGCTACCCTTCCTTTCGGCTCAACCCACTCCAGAGGGTTTGGTGGGCCAAGCCGCAATGGTAAGCTCTAGGCCAGCTACATCCACCTCTAATTTGCCTACAGGGTCAGGGAGTCAAAGAAAACTGGTGCCCTGGCGAAAAAGATCTTTGCATCAGGGAGCATGGCCCTGAAGGCAATCAAATTCACCTTTGCAAAATACTCCCACGTGCTTTGGATGACCAAAGCGGAAGCAGCTGATCATCTCCCAGTTGGAAAGGTGAGGGATGGCTTTTTGGATACAATTAATGATGGTAAAGAGGTGGCCTGTCAGGCGCTGCAGGCAATACTTGACACTGCAGATTATGTAGGCCATGCCATGGAGATGTGCACAGTGCTGCGGAGATCAGCTTACCTCCACAAGTCTGTGTTTTCGCTTGATGCCCAAGCCAAGCTTCTGGACATGGCTTTTGACGGTGAGCATCTGTTCGGCCCAAAAAACGATGAGTCTTTGAGAAAATGTAAAGATTCTAAACGGGCTGCAAAGTCGCTAGGGCTAGCACTATAACAGCATGCCAAACAGCCCTTTGGCTTCTCTTGAAGATCAGCTCTGAAAACAAAGAAAAACCAGCAATAATATAAAGTAAACATCCTGTAATATAGCAGCCAATAAAAAAAAAACTACAAATAAGGAGTAAATACCAAAATACACACACACCCATCCTATACACCCACAACACAAAGTGACTCCTTAAACAGTAACCACCATGTACTCCCTTCACAAAAATCAAAATCAGCCATACAAACAATTAAACTGTGTCCACAACTCAAGATACCGATTCTCACGGTCTTTACTCAACACAGCACCTTCTCAGACAGGACCTGCAATTACACCAACCAATCCTCCACACAAGGCTTTTTTCTAGTCTTCCAAACTTTCAAAATGTGCTACCCCATCACAACCAGAGCTTTATTAATTAATTCCTCATATTCTCCCGCAACCACACATCTTCCATTACGTGAAGGCAAAACCACTTGAGCAAGAGTAAGATTCAGAATTATCCTCTTCACATAAAGAATATTTTGTTAGTTTGTCAATGGCAACAATAATTCTTTGTCAGGATGATTTGCCACAACTGAGTAATTACGAAGGAATACAACTCCTCTACAGTTCTTTCTTCAGTAACACAATCAACATAAATTGTCTTTATCAGCACCACTTTATAGCACTTCATCAACTTCTACATGGTTTACTTCCATGCGAGGCCTTCTACTTCAAAGGTTTGCCATCCGGGTATACTCCCCTGCCCGAACAGCATTCCACAAACAGCAAGTGATCTGTGGTTAGGATCAACTTATAGCTTTACATCCGTTTCACAAAATTAATTGTTTTGCAACCTCCAACTTTTAGCAACTCTTCAGTAAAAACAATTTCCCATTGGTGCTCTTTAATACTACTCTGCAAATTATGCTCCTCTCCTTCTGAATAACCTTTTCCAGAAGGGCAGCCTTCTTGTATTCTCTTTCCATACTGCATAAGTAACCAAATACTGCCAATCAGAGGGTCTTATTCTTCTTCTTCCTTGGCTTTGGCAATGTGGGTTTATACCAGCTTGTATTATATGCTTCTCAAAATATGGGCAACAAGCTTATCAACCTTTGGACCTTTCATTAGTCCCCTTCCACCTTTGGCAATATCTGTTGGATTTCAGTTGCCTTGTTTTTGGTTTCTCTTGGCTTGGGCAATGGTTGTATGTTTTAACTTTTAATAATATTGCCCCATCAGGTTGCTGGGTACTCCACAAACTCACATGCTTAAAGTTAGTCATTTGGTTTTGACAAATACAGCTTTTGCTGCTTTTTGATAGTTTGGTATTCAAAATTACTTTTAGTATCACTTCCACTCATACGCAAATGTGTGCTACTTGGTAAACGCCTGCCTGGAGCACACAAGCCTTCTCAGAGTGCTCCGGTGTCACTGTATATTGTTGAACTCCGGGTAAGGCTTATTTCGCTTCCTGCTGCACAGCCTCTGCAAAATGGGTCTTCAGAGGACAAGCTTCTCTTTCACGCTTCCCGCTGCGTGACCTCTGCACTTCATGCTTCTGGAGGCACAGACCCTCCCAGGACCGGCTACTGTTTTCTGTTGAACAGTAGCCCCAGCGTGTTCTCATTCCTCTAGTTTTTGCGTCGGCTGCATACACTGATCACACTGCTCTTGCTGCTTGTTCTGCTCAACAATGGCCTGCACCTGAGGGGGCCTTTTAAGCCTCCCAAACTCCCTCAGGTGTGGGTCATTTCTATTAACCTGACCACTCCTGCAGCATTGTTCCTCTTTAGCCCTCTTCTTAGTCCCAGTACTTGGGGAATTATGGGACTTGAAGTCCCTAATGGCAGTTAGTTTTTCTGTCTTGATTTTCAATTTTCAATTCATTTCTGTCCCCTTTATTTCATTTAAAGAAATATCATAAGGATCAGTCACCAGACTTTATTGTAAATGCTTTGTTTGCATTGAGATTTCCTTTCACTGTACCTTTTGGGAGCTTGTTTTCTTTAGCTTTCTAAGTCATCCAGGGTTTTGCAAGGGTTTTTATTTCTTCCAGTGGCTGGCGATTTGTGCTTGTTTTTACCCACACCCAGAAGCATCAAGTTGGATCAATTATTTTCTGTGCGAATGCTCCTCCAGAATCTTTATCTATCACGTCCTGCAAGGCTTCTGCATGTCGCCACGCTCTACAATATGTACACCAAGCCCCTCTTTGATCACCTTGACATGCCCTACACAAACTTTGCTGATGATATGCAAGTCCTACTCAAACTCACTGGCAACCACAGTCTAGACTCTGCCAACATCAACCGGGTCTATAGCATTATTCATGTATGGATGGCTAACCACCATCTTTGCCTAAATGACAAAACAGAGCTCCTCATCATCGGCTCCCCATACCACCTCAAACACTTATACCCTTCCTTTGCTTCCTTAACCATAGATGGCAACATTACACCCGTGTCAAAGTATGTAAAAACACTAGGAGTCTATCTTGACTCAGAATTATCCATACAAAAACATGTAAATG
This sequence comes from Ambystoma mexicanum, assembly GCF_040938575.1. Lineage (NCBI taxonomy): Eukaryota > Metazoa > Chordata > Amphibia > Caudata > Ambystomatidae > Ambystoma > Ambystoma mexicanum. Next base: position 953,327,649 of record NC_090923.1, on the reverse strand, counting down.
CCCTTGCTTCCTCTGCAGCCTATTCAACTAAACACAGCAACCTTCGCAGAAAATTCCTGTTCTCCAACAACTGCCTTACACTAGCCAGGGCTATCATTGGTAGAAAATTGGACTATTGCAATGCCATCTTATCCGGAACTCAGCAAAAAACCCGACTAAACTCCAACTGCTACAGAACAATGCCCTTAGAGGCGGTCTGAGGTATGAAAAGATCCGACCATATTTCACAAACCAGGCGAGAGGCCCACTGGCTGCCCATCAAAGCCTCCATTGAATTTAAAATGTTATCCATCTCGCATCAATGCATTCACAACCTAGCTCCCCCTGCCTCAACCAACGCCAAGAGTGCCAAACTGCACTATTTACGCTCCTCCACCACCCTATCATTGACTACTCCTAGAGTCACCAGGAAAAGAGCTGGCAGAGCAAGTTTCACTGTCACTGCCCCCACACTCTGGAACTCCCTGCCACCTTGTATCCAAGAAGAGCCCTCCTACCCCCACCAAACTGCCTTGTTTAAAAAGTGTGCCTAAGCTGACCGCCTACTCTACTGTGTGTACAAACAGCTTGTCAAAAGTATGTCTAAATGCCTGATTGTTCTAGTGTATTTTATCAATCTACTGTAACTTTTAGCACTGCGATACCTTCGGGTCTGGGCGCTCACAACAAATGAAATAAATAAATAAAATTGGTCCTCAAAATAAAGTTGTTCCTCTACATGCGTTTCATCACATTTTACAATTTATTGTGGATCATCAGGCGGTGTCGCTTTTTTCTTTACAATGGTCCGATCTATTGGTGAAAAAAGAAAAAGAAATGCAACCCTAATGGGTTTCTCTATGGTTCACTATACAATGGTCAGAGTGGCAATTTCTTATATTTATACATTATCCTTATTCACTTACCATTTACCGGTTTTGTGTATGTATGTTGTTTCTATATATGTTGAATTAGGATTCTCTTTACTGTGTGCATTCTGTAGTATCTAAAGGAAATGGAAGAGAAAGCTGCTATTCACGCTCTCCGCATTACTATTCTAATGTTCGAGTTATGACATTTCTATGTCTCGTTGAGTTTGCTGACTTGGTTTTTAACTTTGATGTTTAATTACATAGGATATGATAGTCCCAATATTCTGCAGCCCTCCAAACGCTGTTCCGCGCGGGATCAGCACCTGGAGGGCTGCGGGTGATATGTATTGTTGTCAGTGTGGTAACTACAGACCTATTTCACTGCTTAATGTGGATATTAAACTATTTACCAAAATATTGGTTAATAGGTTAAGTGGTTATATGGTGAGTTTGAGGAGTCCTACGTAAGTTTTATGACGGGTAGATATGGACATGACAATATTAGAACAGTTATTGATGTCTTGGGAATATATTGTAATGTTGGGTCAGATTCTATGTTCGTTTTTTTGATGCTGAGAAGGCATTTGATTTGGTGAATTGGAGATTTTCGGAATGTGCGCTGGAGAAAATGGGGTTTGGTCCAGTGTTCATGAAGGCTGTGTCTGGTTTACATCGGAAAATAACAGCAATGGTTTTGGCGAATGGTGTGATATCTGACTCATTTTAGCTTATATCCAGCAGGAAACAGAGATGTGTGGAGATCAAGAAATCAAAGTTTTATCGCATGTGGATGACATGACAGTGCTCTTATCTAATCCAGCAGAATGTGGTGTACTGTTTCAGGAGGGGGGGGGGAAGACTGTCAGGACATACAATCAATTGGGACAAGACAGAAGTATTCCCTCCCTTCACTTCTTGTGATAGGGGGCTTCTTTTGAAAGGGGCCCCTAGGGGACCCTGACGTCTATGGAAACAAGGCGAGTCACCACACACAATAGATACGCCAGACACGAGGTTGTATTCCCAAAACTAGGGTTTATTGCAAAGCAAAAGTCTCAGTTGGCCAACTCAGTCTCACGCCCCGCGACGTGCATCTCTAGACCTCGAGGGACGCAAGAGAGTGAACTACGTACATCAGTTACATATATACAAAATGCATATCAAACAATCAGCTATGACATGTTTAACACCCCCCTTTATTGGGTTTCTTTGAACTTGATGTGATGATGGACATCTCCGACTACTATGACACCTTCAAACATCTATTCTAGTAACAATTTGCAATTTGTCAGTGCAAAGGCATCTTTCAGTTGTTGAATAGAACACAGCGCTTCTGTTCTTGGAAGCGAGCTACATACGGGGGGAAGAGTTGCATTCCGGACCTTGCTAACTATTAGGTGCTATTCGCGTCCTGGGAGCCGACACGCTCTAGCGGACTCAGCAAAGGGAGGCCGTAAGAAAAGCATAATTCAAGCCTTTAGCAGTATTATTCTAACATATTCTACCATATAACGAGACTGGCTGGCAGCTGCGAAATGATTAAATGCCCTGCAGCTCTGCTTCAAGGCTACATTCGGGAGGGAGCCGGGCATTCTTCCTGGCGCTGCCTACGTTTGTGTTTCAACGAAATCTCGTTATCCTCTCGGCCCTGCGGGCTTGTCCTTTTCACATACAGACAACAATGTTTTACAGTCGAGCAGTGTAAGCGGAAAATATACTGCGAAGCAATAGGAACAGAAAGCAATGAGCAATGGTTAGAAAATGGCGATTCTTGTTACATCAAAATGGCCGTTCATTGGCAAACTCGAAAACGTATATTCTGTCATATCGTGCATGAGACGGTTGGCCCACGGCCACCAAAATACGTTTGCGGTCACAAAGTAGAGGTATCCATTTTTCTAGACTGACACTTTCTTTGTGGAATTGCAAACGGTCTACTGCTGAGGTGAAATATTTAGGAGTGTATATTATTTGTGACCTGAAAATGATTATGGAGTTCAATGTGAATAAAGTGGGGGGAAATATTTTAGTTGATGTCAGTAAGTGGGAGAGGCTGACGTTGAGAGCGTGGCCAAGGTGAATGTTATTAAGATGGTTCCGTTACCGAAGGTTTTGTATGTCATGCAATCACTTCCATTACAAATTTCGAAGTAATTGTTATGGAATCGATAAGGTCTTTCGGAATTTCCTGTGGGGTGTTTCCACGATTCATTTTAGTACTTAGTATTAAAGAGGGGTGTTTTGGTTAAATAGATCTTGGGAAATACCAGAAAGGGTTTCTACTTAAGAAGGCAGCACATTATTTTGCATCAGAGGGTGTTGTGATTGGAAAGGGATGTGTGCAGGCCATCTTGTGATGAATACTACAGAGTCCTCACTAAACCCCTGCCTAAAGTCTCCTACCAGGTGGCCAGGGAAAGGCAGACACTTTCTGATCCTGACCTTGGGGAGTGGTGGTCTGCAGAAGGATCACCTGGGAGGAGAAAGGGCCCAGGGGAATGAGAGGATTCTGTAGGGTGAGACACAGTATGTATCTTCCTCTAAGGAAGGCTTCTTCACGACAAAGTCTGTAAAGGCTTGCTGTCATAACAATCTTTTTGTTCCACAAATCAAACATCGAAATCAAACCTCAACGTTGCTTCTAAGGAAAGGTTGAAGAGGGAGGTGAGGTGGTGACACAGTATGCTGTGATCAACCAAGTTAAAAACGGCAGATAGGTCTAGTAGTAGAAGGATGGTGATCTTGCCTGCATCTCATATGTTATCAAGTTGGTTTTCAGTTCTAGGAGGGCGGCCTCCGTGCTGTGTCTTGGCCTGTAGCCGGATTGGCGTCTGCCAAGTAAGTTGTTGGACTCAACGTAGGTTTGAAGTTGAAGGTATGCAGTGCGGTCAAGGATTTTGAGGAGAAAGGGTGCAGTTGTGATAGGGCAATAGTTGGTGGGGGCGGATGGGGTCATGTGAGGGCTTTTTGAGGAGAGGGGTGACCCAAGCCTCTTTGATGGTAGTGGGAATCGAGCAGGAGGCAAAGGAGGTGTTAATGAATTTTGCAGTGATGGGTGTAAGAGCTTGTGTGCACAGCTTGGTGATGTGGGCGGGGCATATGTCACCTTTGCAATTGGATGGTTTGAGATGCTGGATGATACTGAGGACGTTGGCAGGAGTGATGTGGAAGAAGTGAAAGGGGGGTGCAGAAGTCATGGGGAGGTCCATGATTTCGGAAGGAGGTGTGGCTGCAGTCAAGAGTGAGTATTTTTTGCCAATGTTTTTTCTCTGAGATTGTGGGTTTTGTTGACCAGGGCGGCTTGGAAAAGAGCGTCATGCTGTGTCTTTTGGGAAGCTGGCGATGGGAGGTGCTAGGGACTGAAACTCCCTGGGGATTTTGACGAGTTCTTTGGTGTTGAACTGCCTTCACTGATCATTTCATTGTAGATGTTAGATCTGTTGGTGATGATGGCAGCTTTGTATGTTTTGGCCTATGCTTTGAAGGCCTCTGTATGGGTTTGGGATGGGTTTTCTCTCCTCAGGTGCTCCAAGGCCTTTTGTTGTTGGTGGAGTGAGATGGGTTAGTCAGTGAACCATATGGGGCTGTTTTTTTTTTTTTAAATGTGCTTTTGAGGGGGGGGCATGGAGATTGAGAGTGTGTTGGAGAGTGGCATTGTAGGCAGTGAGGATGGTTTCAGGGTCGGCATTGTCGGGTAGGAGTGCAAGGGAGGCACAAATGGTGGGTTCGAGCAACTCCTTGGTTAGTTTGCGTGTGTCTCTTGCCGTGATGGGGAGGCGATTAGTATCTTGGCGGGTAGTGGGAGATGCAAGAGACTGGGTGAGAAGGATGAGGAACTGATCAGGGCACAGGGTCAATGGTGGAGATCCTTAAAGGCATGTTAAGCTGCATGATCCAGTCAAGGATTTTAGCATGAGTAGGGGTGGTGATGGCTTGTGAGAAATTCATCTCCTGAATGATGGTGCTGAGGGCTGTGGCTTTGAAATCTGTAGTGTCGTTGAATCCAAGGTTGAAGTCTCTGAGGAGAAGGAATTTGGTGTTAGGTTTTATGTGAGGTGCGAGGAGAAGAGGGATGTCAGTGTGTGGGCAGCTGAGGTTGTTGGGCTGGCGGTACAGTAGTATGATCAGTGCTTAATTTGTAAGAATATAAGTGCCAGGGCCCAAATATTTTCTAGCGTGCTTGTGACGCAGCGGGCGGGTAGTTTCCCACCATTACTGCCACCACCCACAGCTGCTCCTCCCCACAATGTCAACACATTTGGGGTTAATATACAGCTCACACATGCTCATTGGAGTTGATGGATACTCTGGCTATCATCCCTTCCTAATCAATATGAATCTGAGACAATAAGTGCTGGTGCTGAGCCCTGGCAAACACCCCCACAAATTAAGCACTGACACCAAGCATTTTGAGACACAAGAAAAAGAACATAAAATTCCTGTATGATTTTTAACAGCTATCAAAGCAACATAACATCCCCTCCTCAATACTAACACTTATGCGGGGAGTTCATGTTTTGTAGGCAGTGGCACCTCCACTATGTTATTGCAGAAAGGGAAACCGTGAGGAGCTCTGCTCTTCCAGAGCACCGCAGTCCAACCTCACTCCTATCCCACTGCACCATCTAGTATTCCAGCTGCTGTTCAAGGAGTGGACATAACACATGGCTCTGCCAGTTCACCTCAAGGAGCCTGCGACAAAAGCCTCTTTCCCGCTGGCCTGCAGTGCCTCTGTTATCCTGGGTTTTGCACACAACTCTGATGCACTACTCTCCTAAGGGCGGCAGGCAGTGATTTCGGTAGTGGAACCCATACTCCGCTCTGTAAATCCACTATAATCCGTCCTGGCGCACAGGATTCATCTCTTTTCAGGCACTAGCTCCAACAAAAGTCTGAAGCTCAATTCAGATTAGCACCCCCTCTGTAGCATTTGGGCCCATTCACAGATCTGCTAGTGCAGCTGCAACAGTGCAGTGCCACGCATGGGACCATAGTACTGTAGTTCTGATGATGTACCATTTCCTGCCCATCACAATTGCAAATTTCGTAACTGTGAAAATGCTTTTTCTTCAGGGCTCTGACAGTGCTGCGCAAACCGGACTTGCAGCTTTCCCTGTTATTGCATGCCTTGGACATACACATCATGTAGCTCTTTGAGTAGCCCCCCCGCTTCATAGGCCAGGTTCTAAGTCTATTGTAGCAGTGATTGGGAATGTTTCAAGATTCTGCATGCAGTCTTCTATGCCATTACCAGAACCCATTGCAACTGTTCTGACAATCTAACCAACCATTTCATATAGCATCCAAGGCAGTTGCATGACTAGTTCCACCATACATAAATGTTCCAATGACCTGATCCTTCATTATGCACTTTGTGAATCGTGAGGCTTCCTCTTCCCAAGATGTGATTATCAAGTGCAATGTTGTATGCCACAAGGCCCCTTAACTCTAACATGCACCACAGTACACACAATGGTTCAGCTGCGACCCCACGGCAGTGCTGACACTGACGGACGAGCCCGAGATGAACATCGACATCTAGGCCACTGGGAGGACCACTCGGAGCACACGCACATCGGATCGCTCTGGCACATGTGGCCAAAAAGAAAAAAACAGGCACTTGCAGCAACCCAACTGTAAGGGCCAATACTATGCACTCCAAGCAACATTTGTGCTTAGCAAGCAGGGAATTAAGTTCACCTCTTTCCAGATAAGAGCCCAGCAATCACCACCAGCAGACACAACAGCGCTCTCCAATCCAAAGGCCAAGTCGAAGGCGCACGCATCATCAGCCGAAAAGTTCATGGTTGAGGACCACCTATAACCCCGTACCATTCCATTGAGTTCCACACTATCCATAGTGACGTAGAGCAAGGATTGGCCAATCAAGACTCCTGAAGAAAGACAATGAATTGTGCTAATGTCTAATTGTATCAACATTTGTTTTGCTTTAAAGATTTGTTACTACTGTTTTTACTTTTCACGGTTTTTAAAAAAATGCATTTCACGCATGTCTTCTATGACACGTTGATATTCTATGTTGTACCTATTGTACTCTGCATGCAAAAGTACCAAAAGCATCCACTTCAGAGATGCACAGAAAAATAAATTAACTTATGAGAAAATAAGAAAAAGCAAAAAGAAATAAAATTGCTTGAAATAGATCACTTGATGGATCGCATTGTATTGTGTACTTCCTGAAATTTAAAAACTCCAAGGAAGGGCTTGCTTTGGAATTGAAGTTCCATGTACAAAAAATACCCAATTCAGAAACATGCAAAAATGATGCATTTTGCAAATCTACAAGGCAGGACACTCTGTTACACTCAAAGGCTAACACAGCACCGCTCTAAATAAATCTGTGCTTGCCGCTCCCCTGACCCCATTCCAGACAAGCATGCTCAGACTTGTGCACCTCAATCCTGTATTTTTGACAACCCATATAAACTAAAATGCTCTGCCAGTCGACCTTAATCCTGATCTGAACAACAAACTCCGACAGTGCACATACTCGTCTTAATTTAGGACATACTGTCACTTACTTCGCTCTCAACTTGTGTCAAGCGACTAGCTGTCACTGCACCTCGGGGTCAGGAATCTGTTAATCCGGTGTACAACACTGAAAAACAGGCTTGCTTTTAATGCCATTGGCCGGCCCTCTGCTCCCTCCTCTGCCTGCTTGTGCGCACCAGCCAGGGTGTGTCTAAGACTGCCTTACTTCTGCACCCTTACAAATTTCACACCAACAAAGAAGCTCCAGTTAATTGAGGCAGTCTTGGACACGCGGGAAGGGTTTCCCTCCTGAGGAGAGAGCCAACAGAGTCATACAGATAGTTAAGCTTTTCCAAAATCACACCAGCGGGTTCTTTCCTCTGCCTGTTGGGCCTCATGGCTTACTGCACTTTTCTGGTGACAATCAGGCTGCAGATGCGATCCCTCCAGTGACTTTTGAGGGATCAATGGCCCCAGTACTTCAACAACATGAAGGACGTCCTCCAGGTGTCCAAGTTGGTGGCCAATGACCTCTCATGGTGGGCCAGCATTGAAGCATGTTAGCGGGGGAACCCTTCTGGCCACCGTGGCCCAAAAGTGGTCATGGATGCATCCCTGAAGGGCTGTGGCACTCACTCTGAGAATCTACAGGTTAACGGCCTTTGGTCCCCAGTGGAACACTGGTGGCACATAAACAGGCTGGAGTTGCAAACGATCAGGTTCGCTTTGATGGCTTTTGTGCCTTCCCTCAGGCAAAACATGTCCTGGTCTTGACGGTCAACACAGTGGCCATGCATTACCTCAACGAGCAAGGGGGTGTGCAGTCACTGCCCCTGTGCAGGGAGGCTTTATAACTGTGGTTCTTGTTGCTGGAGAACGAGATCTGTTTCTGCATCCCATATAGCAGGAGCAGAAAATGGGTTGGCAGACGCTCCGAGCAGTCAGAGTTTGGTCTCCCACGAGTGTGAAATGTGCCCAGAAGTCCCGGAGGAAAAATTAGGTTGCTCACGCGTAAGACAGCTTTTCTGGTGTCACTGAAGTTAGCAAGGCATGTAAGCGAGCTCCAGGCTCTCTTGTAAACCACCACTCTCTAGCATCTAATCTTTCATAGATTCCCATGCTTTGAATATTCCCCATTGGCAGGATGGGAATCCTCGGTTACCCACGTCCTACTTAAACTTAAAGGAAAAAACAGGTGGTTTGTGTGATCTATCCCCTTGCTTTTTGCTGCTTTTTGTCCCAGCCAATGGGACATCAAGTAGCAAACCCCTCCTCTGGAGACCATGTTCAGATTCTAACTGCACGTCATGTTGAAAGGAGTCCCCTCACCTTTTCTCCCAGGAGAAAAGCTATATCTCTACTACTTGGATCAGATAGGTGTTATACTTTGATATTACTTGAAAGAGCAGATCTAATAAAGCCTTATTTAAGAATTGCTCTACTGTGGGCTAAATACATTTATTTCAGAAGGAACCACTCCATTGAGGAGGGTGACATCTTCCAGAGTTTCAGTGCCAAGACACTAAATGATGGGCACAGGAGGCTAGTGAGGTAAAGTACCCACCCTCAGGAGCTGAGTCTTCTAGGAGTGTGGCAGTGCCAAACCTTTCTGTGAAAATAACTCCCTCACAGAAAAGAGCCAGGTCTGAGGAGAGACCACGTAAGAGACATAAGGAACAGAAAAAAAACACACCACAGGGATATATGCTCCCATGAGATGCCTCGCACGCCATCAACAAGCAAAAGCCAGGCCTCGACGATGGCTGGGTCCTCCTTGGCCACGCAAAGGCCTTCAACATCGGCAAGCTCGTCAAGTAACAGCGCGTGGGAACGATGGCCACCACCGTTGACGCCTTTGCTGACACTGTCTGCATCCAAAGCTTCCTCAACCAAAACATTGTCAAAGACCTCGTCCACACACTCAACATCCATTAAGACCACATCCTCGTAAAAAAAACACTGCAGTTACCCTCGACAAAAACCTTCTCAACAAAAAATCCACAGCTTCACGTGGACAGAGTCGCATCATTATTCATCGACTGAAGGCGGCTCATCGTCGAAAAAAGTAATAAACCGATCCTAGTCGACGGACCAAGGGACCCATCGATGGAGGAAAAAGCGAAATGGGGGAAAAAGCCAAACGACAGAAGAAACTGAGGACATACACTCACCGGGGCTACAAAAAACTACAGCCCAACCTACACCAAGTAGACCTTCCTTATACCCTAGGGGAAGAAAAACAAATAGACAAGGAAATGCAACCTACAGCACCAGCTGTCACACTGATCACGTATTCACAAATAATGCTATAGGAGATATTGCAACACCATATGGACTGTGATTTTGAGGCGCAGCAAGGAGACTCTCCAGCCTTCGAAGATTCCGCCATTCTGGAGGATGACCTACCCATTAGAGCAGGGGAGGGCAGACTGCCCATACTGCAGACCTAATCCCTGCAGAGGCCAGCTCTACCGCTAATACCAATGGGGGACAGCAGCGCCTCCACAAATGCCAATTCCAGGGCAACCTTTACTAAACCGACAAATGCTACTGTCAATACAGGTACTGTTGTCGCTGCAGAGCCTTCGATCAAATCTTAATACGAGACTGCTGCTCCCTAAACCCCATGTGCCTGGGCAACAAGAAGCAGCAAGAAGCATACAAGGAGTTCCTCAGTAGAGGAATAGATGCTAAGGAGAGCAGGGACACCACCAACAAGGTCACAGCCTCCTCAACGAGAGAAACCGAGGGTGGCGACTAAACGCTCACTACCTAAGCCCCATAGGTCTCTATTGCACACAAGTGTCACCAGAGCACCTCCCAAGTTGCTCTCCACCCAGAACTAATAAACAAGAGGAAGGGGAGCTACCACACAAAGATACTGAGGATTACCCTCTGGACACCGCATCCACCACCACAATGCCCTCTCCATTCAGGGGGAGATAACTGGGATACTGATGGCTCCCCCACAGGGGATATACCATTGCCACCAGATGGGATAGGTGCATTTCATTCCATGATTACCAAAGCATGCCAGGAGTTTGGGCTCACGCCAACGGAGGAAAAGAAAGATTGCTTCCTATTTCAGTATATGAGAAAATGGAGTTGGGCAATAGACTCCCATCTTCAACCACGTCTGTGAAGAAGTCCTACAAATGATCACGGAACTGGCAGCAAAGGGTCGGTTTGGGAAAAAATTCGAAGCCCTGGAATCTACGCCTAGATGCCCTTACCTCACCACCCACCCCTGAGTTGGTAGTCTTGGCAGCGACAGGAAGAAAGGTCCACTGACGAGCACAAAAATGCTTGGTCCCTCCGGAGAATGGAGGGTGAAAAATGGATGCGGTGGGGGCTGCGGGGCAGGCAGTGTTGACCATTGGAGCCACCACAGTAAAGGTGGCGTATTCCCTTGCTATCATGTCAAGATATGACAGGGAAATGTGGCACAGGATGGCCCCAACCCTTGAGCACTTACCAGAAGAAAAATTGAAGGAAACGCTTGCCAACCTTAGCAGGAGAGGAAGCTTCAAATCAAAATAAAATATATCGGTGGAGCTAGCCGAAACCAGCTTTAAACAAATAGGAAATGAAGTGGTACTCGGGCGACAGGGCTTGCTTCTCAATACAGACTTCTGACAACATGTTCAGCATAAGGTCATACATTTTCCTTTTTGTAACTTTTTATTATTTCTACAATACAACCAACAGACTGCTCCCCAAGGTGAGGAGAAACGATTGTCACGCATACGTATCAATTGTCTTTACCCATCTGTTCTAATGATCAGTTCACTATAAGTCCACTTGCTTGACATGTAATTTCCAGTGACAGTTCTCCTCCACCTTGCATTCCTGCGCCTGCCACCTGCCCCGGGCCCTAACAAGTAAACAAACTCCCAACTGTGCACGCTTCCCACCTCCCCTCCCCTGCCCATCCTCTATATCCCTGCCCCATCTCTTTTCCAGCCTTGCTCTGTGGTTCCCACTGGCTCCTCTGCCTACTGTGACCTAAGCTTCATGGGGGTAGGTTGTCCGATTGCACAAACAGCCTTAGGACCAGTGCATTCTGTTAAGATGTGACTTCCAGACTTTCTTGTGTTACTTCTTAGGTTTATTACAGGAACTTAAGGACACAGTTACATGAAGGATAAATACATGAGAGTATGGACTATATCAGCACTGGCCCCATCACCCAGGCAGGGGAGCTCTAACTGCCTCAGTATGGAACCTTCAGATAAACACTCCACCATCCACACAGTAACATTCCATGTGACATCACAGGGTCACAGCAAGACAGCATTACACAGACAGCCACTACATAACACATCTCCTTTCCTTACCAGACACACACACACAGAAGGTCACTACACAACACATCTCCTTTCCTTACCGGACATACACACAGAAGGTCATTACACAACACATCTCCTTGCCTTACCAAACACACCCACACACAGAGGCAAAACAATAAAGAGTTCCAAATTAGATGCAGCCTATCAGGTGTAACCAGATTAGTCGAAACGACCAAATACCACAGATCACATGGGACACTGGCCAGACATCCCAAGTCCATCCGCGTACCAGGCATTCGACCACTGATGACCCAAGACAGCATTACAAGAGTACTATGCCAAACAGACTGTCTGGAGAAAACGCAGTCTTTGGCACAGCAAAATATAGGAAAAATATTAAAAACAACGAAGGCGCTACCTCCTTTAATTATTTCTGGTAACCATCCAACGCGACACTAATCCACTATGTTACGTAGGTAACAATCCAACGCGACACTAATCTACAATGTTACCAGCCCTAACCCAAAATGGCAGAGGCGCTACCTCTCGCACAACAGAATGTTCCACACGCTGAAGGCGCTACCTCCCTTGCGTACACTAGGGTCCATGCTCACCAGAGGCGCTACCTCTCTTCAATACAATTCTTCGCATACGAACCGGAGGCGCTACCTCCATCAAACACCCTTTTTGAGCCACACTCACCAGAGGCGCTACCTCTCTCACTCGTGACCCATATACCAGAGGCGCTACCTCTAGGTACTACTACAATGTCACTCAGACCAGAGGCGCTACCTCATGTTAATACCAATCGTGACACAGACACAACAGAGGCGCTACCTCTCACTATAATTATAGCGTCACACACAACAGAGGCGCTACCTCTCATTATTCCCACAACGTCACTCACACCAAAGGCGCTACCTCTGGGTGACAACCTGCCTCATATTACCTTCATGCCCTTCTTTGTGCATCCATTACACAGTCAACCTTAAATCAGGCACAAAAACACTTTGCATTACACAGGTATTAAATGCATTGTTGTGACTGTAGCATAATGAAAATGCAACTCAATGTAGAACAAACATAAGTTTCAACATCTTTTCCCTACAAGTCCATGGCCAATTTTATGACCCTTAAAATGACCACATTAACCTAAAAGTCCATGTTGCTATAGAGCGACTAACATGCCTGAAAATCCTCAAAATGTTATGCTAGCTCATTCTTTTGTTAGCACTGCCAGCACACATCAATCACTACACACTTAGGTTTTAACACGGCACACTTCAAACTGCATGTTAAAATAGCATAAACTTCCTAGGAGTCCATGGTTGAACACCCTTAACCTGCAAATCCTCCAATTGTAACTACTATCTCACACCATATGGCACAGCATTCACTAAAAATAAAAGCTACAACTCATGCAGGTTCGATACTAAACCACATTTCACTATGACATCTAAATGAATTTGTTCAAAGGATACATTTCTACTTATACGGTACTCAGAACCAGTTCCATATCTTCAACGCTTCAATCTTATCACTCGCCATGTTTTCCTCGCTGCATATGCAAACCATTCATTGTTGCGCGGAGAAACAGTTTGCTGGGAGAGACGCTTTTTTAATACAGTAGACTTGTCATCCTACCACATCCGTTGGTTGCTACCAGACGCCCCGGAGAGAGAGAACGGCTTGATCTGTTGTGCGCAACAAGTTCATCCGATCCTTCTCCAGATACTGCTAGTCCACTCCATACGACAGCAAGACCCGCCGCCACGCCGCGCACCTGCGATGCTGCGAGTCCTCCCCCACGCGGAAAACACTGACTCTGATCGCCTCCATTAATCGCCACGAAATCCTGTGCGTCTTCCATACACACGGAACAGATTGATTACGATCCATACTGAACGCTGCCACGTGACACGTCACGCCATCCATTTCTGAACAGGTCCTTTACTCACAGCTCAACCGCTCATACCCATTCTGAGGATCTGAGCGTCAGACTGCTGGCGACTGCGCACCTTCTGACGACACCTTTGTTCTCACAAACTCAGATGGTGTTCCACAGCATCGCCAACTCCTTTGAGCCAGCTGTGACGTCATCACTACTTCAACAGGCAGATCACTTAACAGAGCTCCGTGGTCCCAACTGCCATCCATACACACGGTGAGGCACCCCTTACTTCTCGACTATTCCCTTTGTGTGAGACACAGCATGGGACATCTCGCACTTGAAAGGAGCATTTACCCCACGTAAACACACTGCCATTTCTCCTCTTAGACAACTTCCATTTCCACATGTCACTCTTCCTTATTTTAAGTCCGTTGTGATTCTTTCATTTAGGGAACTTAAGCAAATGGAATGACAGTGGCATGTTCCCCAAGTGACTGGCAAAGTTCCCTTTATACTACAGTATTCGTTAGCCCATGGAGTTTCCCTTCAATTAGGGAGCAGCGTGTGAAATGGCAGTCCCCATCTTCTCCAACCGCCTTATGACTTCCTTCTCCAACCGGCTTCTCACTTCAAGGGACCCTTAAGAGCCCAGCTCCTCCAGAGCTTCCTTCAATGGCCCTTCTTCTTTCTCCAGCCCCTCTTGATCCACCTCTCCCTCTGGCTAGTGGACAGCTGATCCCTCAGGATATGGGGCTTTCTTCCTCCTCCCCCCCATTAGCCCTGGGTGATGGGTCTTACTTGTCATGTGGGGGCAATGCTGATCTCTCTTTGTCCTCCTCTCTCCTGCACCCCCCGCAGCAGGCTCCTTCAAACTTCAGCTTCTTCTTGTGCGCAGATTCTTCTTTAAAGACTCCTCGTCGCCATTGTTACTGGCATGGCCGAATAAAGTGGATCTGGCAGAGGGGGTGAAGCCGTTTTGGGAAGTGAAAGATGAGTTGTCTGTCATGGATGGGATTTTATTCAGGTGGGGAAGAGCAGTAGTCCCGATAGGGTTGAGGAAAAAGGTGATAGAGTTAGCGCATTGTGGTCACATTGGTGTTACCAAAACCAAAGGGGTGTTGAGACAAGAATATTGGTGGCCTGGATTTGATAGGGAGATTGAGAATTACTTAGCTAATTGTCAATTTTGCATCAAGAGTGGAAAGGGAGTTGTGGCCAAGAAGCAGCCATTGGTGGATGTGGGCCTCCCATCAAGGATATGGAGCGAGATAGCTATGGATATTCTAGGTCCTGTGGAGTTAGGTTACGGACGTGGAAAATTCATTGTTCTGGTTGTAGACCTGTTTCCTAGATGGGTGCATTTTAAGGTTGTGAGAAACATCACCGGAGAGAGTATGATAAAGATATTGCAGGAGATTTTTGCCAATGAAGGCCTACCGGAAAGTGTATTGACGGACAACGGTCCCCAGTTCATAGGTGGTAACTTTACCAGCTATTTAAGGAAGTGTGGAGTTGACCACAAAAGAACTTCATTGTACCATCCCGAATCCAACGGGGTAGTTGAAAGGATGAATAGGTGTGTGATGGAGAGTATTCGGATGGGTGAGGAGTGTGGTCAGGATAAAGTAGCCATGATACAAAGTAGGATTTGGGCTTTGAGGATGGCGCCACATGCGACAACAGGTCTGTGCCCGTTCGAGCTTATGAGGGGCAGGAAGCCATATTCCGTGGCATGTCCGCCATGGCTTGGTAGGAGTAGAGAAACGGATCTAGTCATTGATGAAGTGAGAAAGTCATTGGTGAAGAAGAAATCCGAATGGGTCATGCGCGAAAATCTTGAGAGGGAAGAAAGAATTACGCGTGGAGTGTGGAGATTGGGTCAGGATAAGGAAGGGAGTTGTCAAGAGGAAAGGAGAATCTCTTTATTCGGATCCTGTCAGAGTCGTGGCAGTCATGAAAGGGGCTGTACGTGTGACCGGAGGGCAAGTGTGGAACAAAGATAGAATTGCCACTGTGAGGAGAGCCCATGTATAGATGTGTGGAACGTCATGGGACCGTTGCTGTAGTGTCTTGTTGATAGTTGGTGTGTCTTGGTTGTTTGGAAATAGTACGTGTGATTTTCATTTGAATTAAAGATTTAAGCTCATAGGGTAAATTAAATAAAAAGAAAAAAAAAATGATGATGAGAGAAAGGGAGATGTGTTGTGATGTCTTATGGGAAGCAGGGAGCCTTCAATGCTTTCCCATATGATGATGTCTCAGTCCTATGTGATGTCATGGAATGTTCTGTTTGCATCTTGTGGATAATGTTCCAAGTTGGTCAGTTGGAGGAAAGTGTTGAAGGAGAGGAGCCTCTGAGTGTTGGGGGTCTCTTTCCCTTATATGTAACCTAAATAAATACTGTTACATTGCTTACCTGACTGCGCCAGCCTCTTCATAACAATCCCATCCTCGTCGCCATTGTTAAGATGTGACTTCCAGACTTTCTTGTGTTACTTCTTAGGTTTATTACAGGAACTTAAGGACACAGTTACATGAAGGATAAATACATGAGAGTATGGACTATATCAGCACTGGCCCCATCACCCAGGCAGGGGAGCTCTAACTGCCTCAGTATGGAACCTTCAGATAAACACTCCACCATCCACGCAGTAACATTCCATGTGACATCACAGGGTCACAGCAAGACAGCATTACACAGCCAGCCACTACATAACACATCTCCTTTCCTTACCAGACACACACACACACAGAAGGTCACTACACAACACATTCCACCCAGCGGTGTCGTCACTGACTTCATTCTGTCCCCTAGGCGCTGCCCTGTACCATATCACATTCTCTGCTTCTGCCCATTTTTTCAGGTCCCCCCTCCATGCTTCCACCCGGGGCCCCTCCACTGATTTTCATGCCATGGCGATTGTCGTTTAGCCATGACGCAAATAAGATCTTTCATTCTGGCCACTGGAGTCTCAGTGCGCCTTTGTTTAAACAGCCCTAACAAGCTCACTTCTGGTGGCCACTCGTGCATTTCTATCCCCACTGCCTGGACTTTATTTGCTATGCCCTGCCAGAACTTGACAATCACCGGGCACGGCCAGAACATGTGCAGCATATCTGCCTTCTCATTTGCACACCTCTGGCATTTCCGCTCCCCTGCTCCTGGGAATAGTGAAAAAGTGTGTGGAGTCATATATGCCATGTGATTGACTTGCAACTCTGTTAGCTTAAATCTGGCATTTGTTGACACTTTCCTCGTGTACAACAATACTCTAGCCCGTTCCCTGTCAGTAAAGGTGCACCCCACATTCATTTCCGACTTGGCCCTAGCCCAGAGCTCTGGTTTACTCAATGTGTTTCATCAATTCATAGAGCCTGGAAATGACGTGGCCGCCTTCCGCTAAGTCATATATTGTTTCCAGAGTGGCGTCTCCAGGGATTCACGTTCTCACTACCACCCTGATGACTCTGTGGTATGTGAGGAATTGCCCTCCCGGGATACCATGCTGCTCTTCCAGGTCCGGAAAGCTCTGCAACCCACCTTCATGAGTCAAATCTCCCAGCGTATTTATCCCATGTGGTTCCCAGTGTTGTCTGATAGTATGGACCTCATTGCGCATTCTGCCACAGACAGTGGCTAGGGGTATGTTGTCAGAGTACGGGTCCCATCTCCCCACCAGCTTCCACATTCTGCGCCACGGTGCCCGCTCCAGCGTCACCAACCCGGGCACCTCTCTGAGCCCACCCTACTCCACACAGAGCGATTCCTTTAAGTAGTACTGTTTGACCCCATGCCCCAGCAATTTTGTATCTAATGACTCGTCCCAAAGCCAATCTACAGAAAACAGCAGCTGCCCTGCTAGATAATGCACCTTGAAGTGCGGTAGCCTGGCCCCCCGTCTTTATGGTCTCTGTGCAGCACCTCAAGTGAGATTCGGTACCTTTTGGCCCCCCCCAGACAAACCGACTGGAGTCCAGTTTGGGAAAGAACTCTCTAGGTATCTCGTAGGGAACATTTACAAAATGATACAATAGGCGTGGTATCACCACCATTTTAAGGAGCGCCACCCGGCCCATCACAGACAGAGGTGGTTTCTGCCAGAAGGCTACAGATTTCTCAACTCCATGAAGCGCCTTCAACGTGTTTGCCTCATGTTCCTCCCTTGGTTCATGGTATATGTTCATCCCCAGGTATCTGAAGGTGTCCACCGTCCAGCGCAGCCCCAAATTCAGCAACTGCCTAGGCTCTAACCCGGCTAGGCCTGCCACTAGAAACAAGCTCGATTTTCCCTTGCTAATAGTGATTCCTGATAGCCTTGCAAAGTTATCCAGCACTGCCAGTATATGCGGCAGGTTCTCCTCGGGGTTCTGCACATACAACAGCATATCATCCACATATTACATGCGTTTCCTCCCCAACTACGATGCCTGCCTCCCTGTAGTCCTTCCTAAGATAGACCGCCAGCGGCTCAAGTGCTAAAATGAACAGCTTGTCGCAGGAGGATAGCTCAGGAGCAACGTGCTTGCTTTGGAAGCAAGACACGGAGCAACACTGGTTCGGTCCGCGTTTAGAAACCTCTGGGTATTAAGCGCGTTATAAATAACCTATCCTATGATTGGGGAGAGTGGGCACCCATGTTTGGTGCCAGTTTCCAATTCCCACACTTCAGAAATGTTCCTTCCTGTCCTAATTCTGGCTAATTGTTGGGTATATAACAGCTGCACCCACCACTCAAAGCGCAGGCCCACTCCAAAGCACTGCAGTGTCGCTTGCAACCAATCACATCTACGTCTTTATCACGTCTAGGGAGGCAACCGCGTATTCTTTTTTTTTAATTCTTTTTTTAAATTCTTTTTTTATAACTCTGTTTATTGAGATTAAACAATACAACGTAAAAACAAACATGAATCATAGGCATACATCAGATGAAGACGGCATGGCAGTATCAAAAGCGAGAGGGGCCCTGCGGGGCCGAGGACCATGAGAAAGGGCAGGTAACCAATACTAGCAATGGTACTGATCTACTTCCACCAGCAGATTTCAGCGAGCATCAAGCCATTTGCCCCATATTTGTTCGAATTTGCGGGGGCAGCCCCATGCGTTATAGATCCGGCGTTCTGAGGCTACGCATCGGTCCAGCTCATTACTCCAGCGGTTCACGCACAGTGGGTCGGCAGAGCCCCATTTAGCCGCAATAAGTCTTTTGCCTGCCCCCAACGCAATCGCCAGAAACATTTTTTCATATTTTGACAGGTCTACACTACCCCAGATGCCTAAGAGTACCATTTTGGGATCCTTGGGGATTGGCATCGTCAGGGCACCAGAGATCGTGTTAATACAGTTCTCCCAGAAGACCTGTAACACCCAGCAGTCCCATATAATATGGCAGAAGGTGGCAGGCTCTGTTTTGCATCTAATGCATGTCCCGTCTTCTAATCCCCCCCCTCATCTGGCCATTGCAGTACGTGAGTGGTATGAGCGGTGAAGGATTCTCAATTGTATTAGTCTGAGTTTAAATTCTATACCAATTTCTCTAGGGGACATTAATGCATCAACCCAGTCTTCTGGTTCCAGTTGACCTACATCTCTCTCCCACTTTCCTTTGAACCCATCGAGCTGTGTAGCCCCGAAGGAGTTAAGGGCCTGATAGAAAGTGGAGGTGACCTTAGAGGAGATGCGTTGCGGGAGGATATTGGTCTCAATGGGAGAGCAGGGGGGTATGTTTGTTGTGTCAGGGAATTGGGTGCGGATGGCGTGGGCCAGCTGCGCATGCCGAAAGCGGTCCATGGGTGCCAGGTCAAATTGCTCTTGCATGGTCTCAAAGTCCAGGAGGTGTAACCCCCTTGTAGCACATGTGCTAGTGTATGTATCCCTTTTGTGTGCCAGTGACCAAAAGAGCCAATTTTTACTATTTCTGGGATGAGCGCGTTGTGCCATATGGGTTGGGATAGTGTTGGCTTTCCTTTCCAGCCGATTAGTTTGTGTGCATCTCTCCAGGCACGACGGATATGGTGTGTCATTTTGGGCAACGTTAGGAGCTGGTTGTGGGTGGCGTACAGAATCTGCAGCGGGGTTAACGGGGCCACGCTCTCTAGCACAATACGGATGTGTGGTAGTGTGGGGTCTGCGTGTATCCAGTCATTTACTACCCTGATCTGTGTTGCAAGGTAATAGGTGCGTATGCAGGGTAAACCGATGTCACCCTCCCATACTGATCTCTGGAGCGTGTCATGGGCAATCCTGGATTGTTTCCCACCCCATAACAGCGTGCAAAGATTTCTGTCAGTAAGTGCGAAGGTTTCTCGGGGGATGAGAAATGGGGCATTTTGGAGAGCGTACAACAGTCTGGGGGAGGGTCATCATCTTGAATAGCACGGCTCTACCCATTAACGATAGGGGGAGTGATTGCCAGTGGGAGGTATCTCTATTGAACCGCTCAATTATTGGTTGTAGGTTAAGTTGGAGGAACCCTTAGAGTGTCGGATCGAGCCGTATGCCCAGGTATTTAAATTCCCTAATAGAGACATGGTATGGGCAGGTCTCAGGGATCGCAGACTCGCCACCATGGATCGGGAAGTCAATGGTTTTGACTTCATTGACCTTTAGGCCTGCAAAGTTCTGATACTCCCTAAGAATGAGGGAGACAGCCGGGCATGAAGTGCTCGGGTTACTGAGGTATATGAGGAGGCAGGGGAGTTGCTAGGTCTGGAAAAGACCCGGGGCTAAGCTGATGTCGGAACTGTTGGGACTGGGGGCTAGCTAGTCTTTTGGCTGTAGCTCCTGAGATTCTATCCGGGGCTACAACCAAAAGATCAGGGGCTATAGCCCCTTTAGCCCCCCCCTAGCAACGCCTCTGTGAGGAGGTCATCTGCGTAGTGATAGGCGGTCCTCTTCCCCCTCCCGGCCAGACGAAACCGGTCCAGTTGGTGTTGGCTCTAAGCTCAATTGCGAGTGGTTCGATGGCCAGGGGGGGGACAGCGGGCATCCCTGCCTCGTACCTCGACCCAAGGGAAATGATTTAGAGGACCTGCCATTCACCCTTACCGTGGTCTCCGGGGATGCATAGAGAAGTGTAACCCATGATATAAATGTTTGCCCCAGGCTCATCCGAGCCATGATTGCCCACAGAGCATCCCACCCCACAGAGTCGAATACCTTTTCAAAGTCCACGGCCAGGAGGGCTAGTGGGGCTGGTATTTCTTTGGCTCTACTCAGTGCCAGTTGGACTCTGCAGGTTCATGCGAGAGGATTTATTGGGCATGAATCCACATTGATCTGGGTGGACGAGGGTCTCTATCACCTGCAGTAGTCTGTTAGCAAGTGTTTTGTCGAGGACCTTGGCTTCGCCGTTGATCAGGGATATGGGATAATAGGAGGCACATTCCTCCGGGGGTTTCTCAGGCTTATGTATGACTACTATGCATGCCTTCCTGAGGTCCGGGGGGAGTGCTCCTAGTTCTTTGCTGCGTAGGAACATGCGGTGCATGTGGGTAGATAGAGTACCTCCGAGGCATTTCCATGTCTCTGTTTGGAACCCGTTGGGACCCAGCATTTTCCCGGGTTGGAGCTGTGCAAGTGCCTTTTGCACCTCGGTGTCAGTGATTTCAGCATTCAGGAGCTCTGATTGGCTCTGTAAGAGTTTCGGGATCTCAATCCGGTCGAGGTAGCATGAGGGTTCGGATGGCGAGCTCCCAGTGGGTGGGGTATAGAAGTTCTTGTATTAGGCGGCGAATGATTCCACAATGTCAGTCATCTGTCAGCAATGTTCCATCTGGAGATTTAATGGCCCGTACATGTCCCCTGCTTTGTTCGCGTCTCTCCAACCAGGCCAGGGTCTTATTTGCTTTGTCGCCCCATTCATAAATTTGGCTCCGGACTAGTTGATGGGCTGTTCGTGCATTATCTTGAGTCAGGTTGCTAAGGGCGTCTTGTGCCGTGAACAGAGCCTCTTTTGCCTCTTGGTTGCTATGTTCTAGGATTTGCCGTTCACATTCCAAGACTCGTGCTTCTGCTTCTCTGATCCTTTGGACTTGTCGTTGTTGGTGGGCGGAAACCGCCGAGATTGCTTCCCCCCCGGAGGACAGTCTTGTACGCCTCCCAGATCTAGATTGGGCAGCCCACTGAGCCTTTGTTGATTTCAAAATATTCCGTTGTCTTTTTTTCCAGTTCCTCTGCAATTTCAGGGAGACGTAGATGGTATGTATTCAGGCGCCAGTTACGATCCGGGTATCGGCAGGAATTCTTCATAGTTAGGAGCGGAGAGTGGTCCAAAATTCCCCTTGCGAGGAATTCAGCGTCAAGGAGTCTGTAATTTATGGTGCGGGCGATGAAGGCATAATCTATCCTGGAGAACAACTTGTGGATGCCAGAAAAGAAGGAAAAGCCAGCCTCGTCGTTATGAAGTGAGCGCCATGTGTCCGCCAATCCCAGCGCTTCGGCGAACATGGCGAGTGGTGTGGAGGCGGGGCGGTTTCCAGATCTCCTATGAGACCTATCGACTGCGGTGTCCATCACTTAGTTGAAGTCCCCACCAATCACCCATATATCGGCCTCTTCTTCCAGGCGCAAGCTCCGTAGTTCGGAGAGCAGTTCTTTCGTAAGCGTGGGGGGGGCATAGATTGCTGCGATACCCCATTTCTCGCCCCAGATGTCAGCAAGTATCATTACGTAACGGCCCCGGGGGTCAGTTTTGACCTTCCTGACCTGCAGGGGGACTCGCTTGTGAACGAATATCATCGTGCCCCTGGCACCTTTCGTGAATCCGGCATGGTAGTTGTGCGGGTAGTTGGATCTTTTGAAAAAGTTGGTGCTCGTGCCTATCAAATGTGTTTTATTTAGGAGAGCAATGTCTGGCGAGTACCGGTTAAGGTACTGTAGCACCAATCTTCCCTTTATGCTGGAGCCGAGGCCGTTAACCTTCCAGGACAGTATGGATAACTTGTTGGAGTTCATTCTATCTGCGTGTGTCTCTTGTCAGGGCATCTGGAAGGATCAGTGGCAGTTGCGTATCTTTCGGAGGTGTGCAGTGATGTTCTTTCGGGGGAGACGTCCAGGGGTCGCCTCGTAGTGGTGTGCCTGCTGACTGGATGATAATTGTTTCAACGGTCTTGCCCCTAGATAGTGCTTGATTTCCTTGCCAGCGGTTGTTTGTATTGTGCCTTCTTGTCCCATGATTCTGTTTCCGTACATTCCTAAAACTCCCCCCATCCTGTACTTCTCCCCCCCACCCCAACTGGGAGCACCTGTCGCCCAAACATTAAACTTATAACTTGGTAAACTCCCTCGGGATGACCCGGACTGGGGTAACGCCTGCGCTGCATGAGGGGCGGCAGCCGCTAAGTGGACGTTCTCGTGTTACTGTACTGGAGATCGACCCTCACTTTGCGGGAGCCCTATCCCTTTTCCGTGGGGCTCGTTGCCAGGTGTTGCGTAGTGTCACCATCTGTGTTGGTCGGAGATCGAGGGGGCGAGGGCCGCCCGCACCAGGGTTTCTGTGTAGGCGGGTCAGGCGATGTGCGCCGTGCTCTAGGGTCCGTGAGGACTTGTGTTTCGAGCCAGTCCCATGCATCTTTGGGGTTGTAGAATAGGTGTGTAGTGCCCTCGTAGTGGACTTTGACCAGTGGCGGGAAGAACAAGGCGTATTTGACAGATGATGATTGGAGCTTCCTCTTGACAGAGTCAAACGACTGGCAGGCCTGTTGGACGTCCTTGGTGTAATCAGGGTAGAACCCGATCTTGTATCCATTGTATGTGATAGGGCCGGAGGCCCTCGCCATTTGTAGGATCGCATTGCGGTCGCAATAGTTCAATAGTCGTGCAATTATTGTTCTAGGCAGGGAACCCGGGGTGCGTTGGCCTGTGGGTACCCTATGTGCCCTTTCTATGGAGAAGAATTTGGATAGATTTTTGGGAGCAAAGACATGAGCAAGCCAATCTTCAAGGAAGAGTTCAGCGCTGGGGTCTTTATCTTTCTCCGGTATCCCAAGGATCCTAAGGTTGTTGCGTCGCGCTCTCCCCTCGCTATCCTCAGCGCGATATTCCAATTGGGTGACTTTTTGGGAGATTGTGAGTTGTTGTTCCAGCCGATGGACAGTGCCTTCTATGGCGGACACCCTCTGTTCCGCCTCACCGACGCTAGCCAAGAGGTTGCGTAGATCCTGGCGTATGAGGGATACGTCGGTGGATAGGCCTCCTATTTTAAGTTCCAATGATGTCCTTGAGTGCCCAATCGCTTTCATGAGGTCTGTTAAAGAGACTGGGGGGTCGTGGGGCTCTTCTCTGGCCCCTTCCTCTTCTGGAGATTGGGTCCCTCGACAGGGAGGAGCCCCCATTGTGTAGAGGTCCATTTTACTTTGTAGAGTTTGCCGTTTGGATTTTTCTTTTACCATGTCGCGATTGATCCGCCAGGTATGGCGGGAGGTCAGAGTGCTTCACGTAGTCACCCCAGGTGGGTGAAATCTTATGTAGGTCGGATGACTGTGTAGAGAAGCAGCACAGGGTGCCCGTCGTGTGTCCGTGTGGGGGCTGCGCCGAAGACAGAGGAGCGTAGACTCTATGGGTATGGGCCTCTCCTCGAGGGCTGCTGGACGTGTGGGGGGGAGGGTGCAGCGTGGGCAGGGAAGAACTCAACTGTGTGTGGGAGTGATGCCCCGTGGGGGGTGCTGCCCACATGGGAGAAGAGTCTGGGGGTGGTTCAGTTGCTTGTGAGGAGAGGTGCCTCCCGCCACTGCACGTATGCCATGTGGGGAGGACCGTATTACTATTCTATGTCCATCCCCTGTGTATACAGTGGCCTTCGCGGGCTTTGCTGCTGTCCAGTTGTAGAAGGGGCCGTGGGGGGGAGGTATAGACACACACACACACACACACACACACACACACACACACACACACACACACACACACACACACACACACACACACACACACACACACACACACACACACACACACACACACACACACACACACACACACACACACACACACACACACACACACACACACACACACACACACACACACACACACACACACACACACACACACACACACACACACACACACACACACACACACACACACACACACACACACACACACACACACACACACACACACACACACACACACACACACACACACACACACACACACACACACACACCCCCCCCCCCCCCCCCCCCCCCCGAGTGTTGACGACTCGCTGATGAGGGGGTAGGGGAATTTCCAGGCGGGGAGGCAGATAATGTGGGCCCGGGCAAATATGCAGGATGGAGTTCGTAGAGAGGGGGGTATGATGTGTTGTTTCACCCGCCACCTTTCGTTGCTTCAGGGCCCCGCTTGTTTGCAGCACTGTCCGGGCCGAGAAGGGTGGCGTTGCGGCTGCCTCGAGTCTCCCCCTCTGCAGATTTCTCCAGTGTCGGGCGAGTGCGGGGGACCGCAATTGGTTCTCCGGCTGTGTCAGCAAGTCACTGCCGGGTCTTGCAGTCAGCCCGGCAGTGTTTGCAGCTCGTCTCCTTTTTTCCCAGCATTCGCCGTGCCGCGGAGGGGGGATGGGTGGGCGTTCGCGCCGCGCACTCCACAATGGGCGCGGATCACCCGCCTGCAGTTTCAGGCCGATCCACGTGTCCCCGGCTCCGATTCACTTCGGGGATGCGGCGACTGCTTCCCTGCCATGTCCGCCACCACCCACGCACCGCTGGGGTGCCTTTATTCAGCGAAAGGGGAAGATATATCAGGATATATGTAGCGTCCGCCAGGAGCCAGTGCGATTAGCTCGGCATACGTCGGGCGCGCATGCGCAGTCCGGCAACTGCGTATTCTGAGTCTTTGCCCCTCGTTCGTTCTATGACATGCTGCAATCTGCGCAGGTTCCAGGACGTACTCCTGCCTGGGACGTAACCCGCCTGATCCGGGCATTCCTTTGTACCAATCACTCTCTTCAATAGTGCAGCTAGTATTTTACAATCCTGATTGATCGAGAGTGGCCTGTATGACCCACATTCCAGCAGAGGTTTCCCGGGCTTCAATATTGGTATTATCACTGACTCCATCATTTGCAGGAAGTTCTGCTGTGTATTCCCTGTAAAATTCTGCCGGGCACCCGTCGGCTCCCGGTGTCTTGCCCATGGGTAGTGCGCTTATGGTCTCTCGTAGTTCCTCCTCTGAGAGCAGTATATCTCGCATGTCCTCCTGTTCCTGTTCCACCCGGGGCTGCTCTATCCCTCTTTTGCCTCCTCAGGGTCCTCCGCTCCGTCTGCCTCATACAGGTTCTGGTAGAAACTCCTGAAGACTAAGTTAATCTCCCCTTTGGCCCGCCATTCCCTGCCCCACATGTCTCTAATGGTGCTTATAATTTCACTGCTCTCTTCTGCCCTACATTACCAAGCCAGCCGTTTCCAGGTTTATCTCCACCTTTGTGGAGTCTCTCCACATACTTGCTGTAGTTGTGCTTGCCCAACCTCTCCGAGGCAGCTATGCACTCCTGCCACAGCTTCATATGTTTCCCCTCCCGACCCCTCTGTAGCCCTTCTCCCTCCGGCCACACTTCCATCTGCTCCTCCGCTCTGGATATGGTGCTCAGTAGATCCTTCCGTATCCCACCCGCCTTCCATTTCTTCCCCCCAATCACTACTTTGAACGATTCCCACAAGGTGCACATGCTGCTCGCGTTGATCGTAAATAATTCCTCTATCTTACTTCCCAGATGTTCCCTAAAGTGCTCGTCAAGCAGTGCCTCCACTCTTAATCACCACGTCGGGATTGGGGCTCTGTGTGTTGTGTTCTGCCATGTCACAATCAACGGTGTATTGTCCGAAAGAACCCTAGCTTTGTATTCCGCTGCCACAAATTCACCCAGCGCTTCAGTGCCAGTGCGCATATAGTCGATGTGCGTGTATATTCTGTGTAGGCTAGAGTAGTAAGAATACCCTCTCCTGTCCCCATGCAGCTGCCTCCACACCACCTGCATCAGGTCCCCCGGCACTTTAGCGGCTGGTGCCCCCCCCTCCTGCTTCTCCCATCTGATCTATCTAGCGTTGTATCCAGGGTGCAATGAAGCCCCCTCCCCCACAGATAAAGATCCTCCATATGGTGCGAGCCGGGGGCACAGTCACTTAAAGAAGGTGGTGGCGTCATGGTTGGGCGCATGTGTGTTGATTATGCAGACTTCTCTGTTCCAGAAGCCCATGCTCAACCGTCCCTCGTCGCATTTACAGCCCAATAGCTTAAAGGAACCATGGGGGCTACCCAGATAAGGGTGCCCCTAGCGTATGCTGAGTATGTCGTGCCCCTGACTCCCCTTCCCCCCACCTTCTTCCCGATGATGGATTGCATGGCGACAGTTAAGTGTGTTTCCTGCAAGAGTGCAACTGTACCCCTTTGTTTACCAAAAATGTATGCACCATATTCCTCTTGATATAGCTGTTAACTCCCCTCACATTCCAGGAGGCAATCTTAATACTACTAATTTTCCCACTCTAGCGTCTTTTTGCAGGGACAGCCCACTCGCCCTTCTACCTCTGCCCTTTCTTCCCTTTTCTTAACCGTGTATCTGCACCCTGGCAGGGCGCAGTCCTTGTCCTCCTCCCACAGTCCAGCTAGTTGTGATTTTGCCTAGCTCCCCTCCTCCTTCCCCCCCCCAGGTGTCGCAGCCCAATGTGCAATTCAATTCAACTCAACATGAAACTCCCCCCAACTTCCCAATATGTCCAACTAGTGCCCAACGGTTCACTGTCCGTTCAGCGGCGGAGTGCTTCCAGTCTGCACTCCAACAGGGACCTCCCAGGGTCGGCACAGCGTGCGAAACTCCCAAACGTCCCTGTTTACTCCACAATCCTGCCGCCCGCTTGTTGTTGTTCCCCAGTGTCTTACAGCCAGCAGCAGCCTCTTTCCCACCACTTGTCAGTGTCTCTGGTTTCTGCCTCGATTTCACTTAAAATTGGGTCCGTCTCCTTCAGCCTCCCTCAATAGGCAGCCTCTTGTCTCCCACGTAGTGGAGGCACTCCGACCGAGTCCATCTACGCCTGCTTCCCACTAGTATTTTCAAATTGTGAGGTGCCATTATGAAGGGCCTGTTCCACTGTGTAGCCCTGTGACAGGTTACCCGCTTCGACTTCTTGTAGCAGCATGTTTTCCACATAAGTCGTGGGGTCCCTTCCTTCCATCCCTTCTGGTAGGCACAGTATCCGGATGATGTTGCGCCTGGCTCTCCCCTCTGCGTCCTCGGCCCTGCTCTCCAATGCAGCCACCTTCATCTTCAGTTCTCTGTCCTCTGATTGGGTCACCACCATGTCCTGCTGTTTCCTCCGCTTGCGCTTCCACAGACTGTACTCCCTCCGTCAGCCCCCTGACATCTTGTCTCAGCATTCCCACATCAATTCTGACTGCATCAATCCCCTTCTCTGGGTCGTTTGTGTCTTTTTGCTGGACCACTCGGTGACGCCACACAGCAGTGAATCGACAGGCTTTATCCTGGCATATACGGTGCCCACACAGGTGGCTATCTAACAGTGAATTGAACCCACCCGAGTTATGATCGCGACAAGCAACCCCTTGGTCAGAGTCCTAATTGCAGTGGATCCCATCTCTCCCCCACCATCTTCCAACCACTTCATCCTGATGAGGCTGGTCCATGACTTTTCTTGAGGACCCCATTTTCAAGCCGAAACTCGAGTTGACGATGATATTGTACACTTATACCTTTGTCAACCAAGGTGATTGTAAAATAGGACTGATGGTCTCCCGATCTGTTATACAGTTATAACGAACAGTGCAAATTTAAAGTAATTTCAGATAATTTTCCTTTGTGCATCTGTTTTATTTTTGTCATTTCAATTGTCTCTAGTTAGGCGCGTGTGTGTGTTGTAAATGTGATTAGGAATGTCAATGGATGGTACATTGATATTGAGTAGGGTGGGGGAGTAGTGTTGTGGTGTTCTTTGGTGTGTTAGGATACAAAATTGTTTTTGTAACCAGGTTGGTACTCTCTATTAGATGACTGATGTACTGTCTGTCTTGAAAAATTATGTAAACTGATATATGTTCAATATAAATCGAAGGTTGTTTGAATTAATTTGATGCACATTGCTAGAGTGCCCTTCTCTCCTTGTGTTGGTGCTGTAGGTGAACACAGCCGGAAAAAGTAAAGCATGTTTCTGTTATGGTGGCATTTGAAGTGAGAAGTAAAGTTTGTTTGAAAAAAGATGGATGCTATCGAGAAGGCTGGAACTGTAATGGAGTCGAAAGGGCAAAGGTTCGACCACTGCCCAACTAAGCCAGAGCAACTCCATGTCTGCTATTTCAAAGGTGAAGGATTTGATAAAATCACTAGTTACTTCTATAAAGCCTTTGATGGCCAGAGGTCTATAAACTATCGAGATGGGGCAGACAAAGAAATTAATGTCACCCCTTTTGAATGAGAGAATTAATGTAGACGAAAATGGGTCAACTCATGGAGATCTTATTTCTGATGTTTCCATTTTAGCTCTAAAACATATCGTGGAGACTAGAGGGTGTATTCCTGACCACCTAAAACAATCCCGCTTTTCAAATACTCAACACTTTGTTTTCGTGGTCATATGTCGTTCTCAGTCTACACTCTGTTGGTTTACTTCTAATACCTCTTTTCTGAGGTAGATACAAATTAATCACAATTATTGATAGAATATCCATATACAGTCTAGTCAGTTTGGTGACATTACACATTTGTATTATTCAATCAATATTTTCACAATGTAATTCATATATTTAGCAGCATTTTGGATTCTGTGGACTAGCACTCAGTAGAGTACTTCTGAGTTTGTCTTAGCTTTTTCTGTAAAAAAAACATTGTTTTGCTATGACAGAAAACTCTACAGTTCTAATAACTGTTGCATTTCTTCTTATATCGAATTAATTCACAATGCTTTCATACTTTCTCTTCTACCCAACATGTTTCATTCCTCTCTTACCTTCTCTAATACCATTTTTCTCAGGAAATTCTTCAGGGCGACACTACTAGTTTTTCCACATCCCTTTCAGTGTAAAAACCACCACAGTTAATTTTCTCAACTTCTTCTGTATAGTTTTGCCAACCGTTGTTTCCAACTTTCGGTATCTTTACATGATGCAGAATATATGGCCGTATTTTACACTGTTGGGTCTGCTCTTTGCTATTATAGCACTTCCCAGCTCAAGTATTCAAGAGGTTATAGCTTGTGTTTTGAGTTCACCTCTAGTAGGTATTCAGGTTTTTATTTTTACATTTGCAAAGCGCCCTAAGCCCACAGGCATCAGGGCGCTGTTAAAACCGGTTACGCTGGGAAAAGAATTGTGTGATTGATGTTTGCAGTTGGGGGTCAAGAGATGGCAGTCCAGTTTACGCAAATAGCCACGTTTTGAGGGCTTTACGGAACGGCCAGTAGGACGTCTATGCTCTCAGTTCAGGCGGCAGTGAGTTTCAATGTTTAGCAGCCACTTGCAGGGAGCTGAAACCTGCTCCTCTGAATCTTTTAGTCCTAGGCATTTTTAGTCTGTTAGCATATACTGCCCTTACTGGTCTGGAGGAGGTGGCTCTGTGAATCCTCTGGCATAAATGGGGTGGGGCCGTGTCAGAGAGGCATTTGTGCGTTATCGAAAGAGTTTTGAAAATGATTCTTTCACGTACAGGAAGCCAGTGGACTATTTTCTGGCGTCTGATTTGTGATCTCTTTTGGAAACGTTCAATGCTGCTCGGAGGGCATTATTTTGGATGATCTGGAGTTTATTCCGGTTGTGTTGAGACGTTCCGGCGATGAGGACATTGCAGTAGTCTAATCTTGCTCCGATGATTGCTCTTGCAATGAATGGTTAGGCAACTTGATGGGGAGTGGAAATGCCTGGCTGCTTTAATGAGTTTCGTGGTGTAAGCGGCTGAGGTGGCTACTGCAGTCACTTGCTTGGTGAAGGACAGGGTAGCGTTGAGGTGAACTCCAGTGTTTTCACTGATGTGGATATTGGTATCTGTAGACCATCAATGATATATGCGTTTAAATCCCTGCTAAGTTTTTCGATCAGAGGGTGAGCCTGCTAACACAATCTGTCTTCTCGTCATTCAAGCATAAATGGTTGGTTGCCATCCATGTTTGAATCGTGGAATAGATTTTGGTGATGGTCAGAGTCTGTTGTGTAAGATCCGGATAGAGGAGGATTTGGGTGTCGTCCACGTAGTTCGTGTACGAGACACCTTGTGAGTCGAGCAGGTCAAACAGGGGCCTAAGCTGTTGTAAAAGGGGAGACTCAAGACCCTTGGGGGATCCCGCATGGTATGGAAATGGGGAGTGTGCCGTCTGTATCGTAGAAGACTCTCATGGTTCAGTTGGTTAGGAAGGCGTTGATCCAAGATGTGGCTTCCAGGATGTTAGTGGAGCAGGTGAGGTGAGGTGGTGTCAGAGGGTGTCATGGTCGACCAGATCAAAGGCTGCTGATAGGTCTAGGAGAAGTATGAGGGCTGGTTTACCTTGATATTTGAGGGAGTCCAGTTGTATTTTTAAGTCAAGAACGGCCGATTCTGTGCCCTGTTTAGGGCAGAAAACTGATTGGCGTATTCCTAGGATATAGTGATACTCCAGGTAGGCCTGGATTTGTATGTATGCACCCCTGTTGAGGATCTTTAGGAGAAATGGTACTGTGGTAATCGGGCAGTAGTTGTTTGGGGAGAGAGGGTCGAGGGAAGGTGTTTTTTTTTATTTTTATTTTATTTTTTTATTTTTTTTAGCAGTGGGGGTACCCTAGATTCTTTTAAGCAGGATGCAACTATATTTGAGGCAAAGGATGCGTTGATGAATCTAGTTGGGAAGGGACAATTTTGTCAGTGCACTCTTTGATGATCGTGGCTGGGCAAACATCCCCTTTACACCTAGAGGGTTTAAGGGTGTTGAGAATCTTGGCCTATTTTTCATCTGTGACATTTCTGAAGTTGAAAGTGGGAATGGTGTGAAGTGATTTTATGGGATGGGGGGACATGTTGGTGGTGGTAGTTGATGCTTGTTTATTGGCAATTTTCTGTTGAAGGGATGTTATTTTGGAGCGTGTCGCATCCTGGATGCTACTGCACCAGGTTTGATCCTTTAGGAGGGTGCAGGGTGGAGTATAGGGGTCTCAAGTTCTTTAAGTATTTTAAAGAGCTCTTGCAAATTAGAATTGGCATTTGAGATCCTTGAGTTGTATGCTGATGCTTTAGCCTCGCTGATGGCTTGCTTGTGGTC
Source organism: Ambystoma mexicanum (assembly GCF_040938575.1). Lineage (NCBI taxonomy): Eukaryota > Metazoa > Chordata > Amphibia > Caudata > Ambystomatidae > Ambystoma > Ambystoma mexicanum. The sequence continues at coordinate 953,295,898 of NC_090923.1, read as the reverse complement.
ATTGGCAGTGCTAGTTTAGGTGGATTTATTAGTAGAGGAAGGTTTTTTTCTCCAGACACTTTCAGCTGATCTCTTTTAGGCAAGTAGGGCGTCTGAGGAGAACCAGGAGTTGATGTGATGGTTTGGTTTGGCTTTTCTAGGGAGTAGAGGGGCAACTGTTTACTGCATTCATGAGGGTGGAGATGTAGAGATTGGCCGGGAATTCTGGGTTGGTCGAGTCCCTTTTATCGGAAGCAAGGGGGTAAGGAGGGGCGCGATGGAGTCTTTGGTGATGTTTCCCGTACTTCGCGCTAGGATGTGTGGTAGGTTCTTGATATTGGACATCAAGTGTTTTAGTAGAGGGACAGAGGAACATATGATATGACCCTGGGCAGAGGGTGTTTGACGTGATGGAGATTTGGCTATGGAGGTCTGAAATACAGTATAGCAATCTCCCTTTGTTGTGGGTAGGTTTGTATACTCTGTGGATAAAGCCTAGGTCTAAGAGATCCTTTGCCATCGTGGCTGCACTTGGATTGTTGTGATCAAGATGGTCTAAGTTGAGGTCTCCTAAGAGTATGACTCTAGAATTAGGTTTGAGGTTGATTCCTATAGTGTACAAGGTCTTCCTCAAAGAGGATAGGGGCCAGGTGGTCTGTATATGATGTGGAAGGTAATGGCTTCCAATGGGGAGGAAATAGGTTTGAACAAGAGCAATTCGGTTTTTTACTACGGTATGAGGGCGGTCATTCACATTCCACTTTAGCTGCGCTGATGGGGGTCTTAACACTGCTTTTTTCCATTGCATGTTTAGCTTGGGTCTCTTACCGTCCTCGTTGGCTTTCGAAGTGCCGGTATTCACTCCTCAGTCGTAGAAGACTACTTGATGTGGAAAAACTAGTAGTGTTCTCCCTGAAGAATTTCCCGAGAAAAATGGTTTTAGAGAATGTAAGAGAGGAATAAAACATGTTGGGTAGAAGAAAAAGTATGAACGAATTGTGAATGAATGTGATCTAAGAAGAAATGGAACAGTTATTAGAACTGTAGAGTTTTCTGTCATAGCAAAACAATGGTTTTTACAGAAAAAGCTAAGAAAAACTCTGAAGTACACTACTGAGTGCTAGTTCACAGAATCCAAAATGCTGCTAAATATATGAATTACATTTTAAAATATATATATTTTTTTGTTTTAGTTGTAATGCAACTTTTTTAAATATTACACCATTTACAAGCAATTTTGCACATTTACAGGCTGATATTTATTGATTGAATAATACAAATTTGTAATATCACCAAACTAAATTGACTGTGTGGAAATTCCGTCAATAATTGTGATTAATTTGTATCTACCTCACAAAAGAGCGATTGGAAGTAAGCCAACCCAGAGTGTAGACTGAGAACTGCATATGACCACCAACATATTATGAAGTGTTTTTGAGTTTCCATTTTAGCGCCATTAATATCTCAAGAACTGGCGATACGTGTGCACCTTTTCCTGGGACCGAGGTCCAACTCAAGTTTAAATGGTGATCGGAGGGAAGTAGTATTGTTATATACTGGGCGGCGGAAGGAAGTCTTGTAGAAAGATCTCCAGACCTGTTTGGCCAGAATGCGGCATTAAATGATTCGGTAGGATGCTCCTTGCGATGTGATAGTGAAGGGAATATACGATTTGACTTGGATCAAAGTGATCCCTCTAAAAGGGTGATTGTGTCAATCTCTGTCTCTATTCCAGTCTGCGGTGGAAGAAAAAAGGAGACCTGCCCACACTGGAATTTTCGCTCCAAAGGAGGAGGGTTCCTCAATATCATCCCTAAATTTGGCTTTGAGCCTACTTGTCAAAGCTCAAGAAAATATGAATCAAGATATACGAGAATTCAAATCAACTCAGGTCATGGTAAACTGTGCTTCCTGGAGGTATTTATACATGCAAAAAATAACATCCAAGCGGGTATTCATGAATGGCAATCTAAGTCTCACAGTGGTCAAACTATGAATGAAATCCCTTCCGTTATTTTGAATTCAGGAGCTGTAACCCCGCAAAACATTCACCCTGAGGTGCCAGAGACAAACAGGCCGTTTCATGGAATAATTAGCGCGGCGCAAGTGGCCAAAAACGTGCGAATCGCAGTGGAATAGCGAAAATCGCAGTGCAAGTGCAAAAATCGCATGAAAAGCAGCGCACATCGATTCATGGAAGGCCGTGCGCGAGAAAACCATCGGATGTGCGATAAAAAAGTGCGCGGCGCAAGTTGGCGCACAGGCCATCTAACTGCGTGCACCAGGTCACAGCGAAAATCGCACATAGCGCGGCGCACGCAACAAAAGTAGGCGGAACACGGGCGTAACACTCGGAATGGGGAACAACTTGCCAAAATGTGGGCGTCACGGGGGAAGTACAGGGTACAAGTGCGCGGAACGCCCACACGCTCGCCTACAACACGTATTCATGGAATAGAATAGGGCAAAAAAGCGCACGCTCAAACTAGCGCACAGGCACAAACACGACCGCCACAAGAAAGCAGGCGGTAGCGTCTCTGCGCCTGTAAGAAATGTGCGCCAAAAGGTGCGCCAACAAATAGCACCTATATACAGCCATGATGAATGTCCTATACTGTGGCCCTCCAGGACAAATGACGTGCAAAGGGGTACCCACAAACACGGACACCCGCTGACAAAAAATACGTGTGCGTGTATACCGGGGTGCGCGGGAAGTCTCACACGCAATTTGTCAGGGTACGTGGATTTCAGGGGTGCGCGGGAAGTCTCACACGCAATTTGTCAGGGTACGTGGATTTCAGGGGTGCGCGGGAAGTTCCACACGCGATTTGGCCGGGTACGTGGATTTCAGGGGTGCGCGGGAAGTACCACACGCGATTTGTCAGGGTACGTGGATTTCAGGGGTGCGCGGGAAGTTCCACACGCGATTTGGCCGTGTACGTGGATTTCAGGGGTGCGCGGGAATTTCCACACGCGATTTGGCCGGGTACGTTGATTTCAGGGGTGCGCGGGAAGTTCCACACGCGATTTGTCAGGGTACGTGGATTTCAGGGGTGCGCAGGAAGTTCCAGACGCGATTTGGCAGTGTACGTGGATTTCAGGGGTGCGCGGGAAGTTCCACACGCGATTTGGCCGGGTAAGTGGATTTCAGGGGTGCGCGGGAAGTTCCACACGCGATTTGTCAGGGTACGTGGATTTCAGGGGTGCGCGGGAAGTTCCACACGCGATTTGGCCGGGTACGTGGATTTCAGGGGTGCGCGGGAAATTCCACACGCGATTTGGCTGGGCACGTGTATGACAGGGGTACGCGGGAAATTCTACACGCGATTTGGCTGTGTGCTCCCAGGTATTCCCTGTACATCCTCCACGGCCCCTGCAGGCTGCACACACCACAGGGGACTACCCTGCACACATGCTCATGTCACCCAGCACCCCCAGCATCCAGGGGCACCCTCCACCAGGCCCCCACTCATGTCTCCCACCACCCCCACCCCCCAGCATCCAGGGGCACCCTCCACCAGGCCCCCACTCATGTCTCCCACCACCCCCAGCCACCAGGGGCAGCCTCCACCAGGCCCCCACTCATGTCTCCCACCACCCCCACCCCCCAGCCACCAGGGGCAGCCTCCACCAGGCCCCCACCCATGTCTCCCACCACCCCCACCCCCCAGCAGTGCAGGGGCACCCTCCACCAGGCCCCCACCCATGTCTCCCACCACCCCCACCCCCCAGCAGTGCAGGGGCAGCCTCCACCAGGCCCCCACCCATGTCCCCTATCACCCCCACCCCCCAGCCACCAGGGGCAGCCTCCACCAGGCCCCCACTCATGTCTCCCACACCCCCACCCCCCAGCAGTGCAGGGGCACCCTCCACCAGGCCCCCACCCATGTCTCCCACCACCCCCACCCCCCAGCCACCAGGGGCAGCCTACACAAGGCCCACTCTCATATCTCCCACAACCCCCACCCCCAGCAGTGCAGGGGCAGCCTCGACCAGGCCCCCCACCCATGTCTCCCACCACCCCCACCCCCCAGCATCCAGGGGCACCCTCCACCAGGCCCCCACCCATGTCTCCCACCACCCCCACCCCCCAGCAGTGCAGGGGCAGCCTCCACCAGGCCCCCACCCATGTCCCCTATCACCCCCACCCCCCAGCAGTGCAGGGGCACCCTCCACCAGGCCCCCACTCATGTCTCCCACCACCCCCACCCCCCAGCATCCAGGGGCACCCTCCACCAGGCCCCCACTCATGTCTCCCACCACCCCCACCCCCCAGCAGTGCAGGGGCACACTCCACCAGGCCCCCACCCATGTCCCCTATCACCCCCACCCCCCAGCATCCAGGGGTACCCTCCACCAGGCCCCCACTCATGTCTCCCACCACCCCCACCCCCCAGCAGTGCAGGGGCAGCCTCCACCAGGCCCCCACCCATGTCTCCCACCACCCCCACCCCCCAGCATCCAGGGGCACCCTCCACCAGGCCCCCACTCATGTCTCACACCACCCCCACCCCCCAGCATTGCAGGGGCACCCTCCACCAGGCCCCCACCCATGTCCCCTATCACCCCCACCCCCCAGCATCCAGGGGCACCCTCCACCAGGCCCCCACTCATGTCTCCCACCACCCCCACCCCCCAGCAGTGCAGGGGCAGCCTCCACCAGGCCCCCACTCATGTCCCCTATCACCCCCACGCCCCAGCAGTGCAGGGGCACCCTCCACCAGGCCCCCACCCATGTCTCCCACCACCCCCACCCCCCAGCAGTGCAGGGGCACCCTCCACCAGGCCCCCACCCATGTCCCCTATCACCCCCACCCCCCAGCCACCAGGGGCAGCCTCCACCAGGCCCCCACTCATGTCTCCCACCACCCCCACCCCCCAGCAATGCAGGGGCACCCTCCACCAGGCCCCCACCCATGTCTCCCACCACCCCCACCCCCCAGCCACCAGGGGCAGCCTACACCAGGCCCCCACTCATGTCTCCCACCACCCCCACCCCCCAGCAGTGCAGGGGCAGCCTCCACCAGGCCCCACTCATGTCCCCCATCACCCCCACCCCCCAGCAGTGCAGGGGCACCCTCCACCAGGCCCCCACCCATGTCTCCCACCACCCCCACCCCCCAGCATCCAGGGGCACCCTCCACCAGGCCCCCACCCATGTCTCCCACCACCCCCACCCCCCAGCAGTGCAGGGGCACCCTCCACCAGGCCCCCACCCATGTCCCCTATCACCCCCACCCCCCAGAAGTGCAGGGGCACCCTCCACCAGGCCCCCACTCATGTCTCCCACCACCCCCACCCCCCAGCAGTGCAGGGGCACCCTCCACCAGGCCCCCACCCATGTCCCCTATCACTCCCACCCCCCAGCAGTGCTGGGGCACCCTCCACCAGGCCCCCACCCATGTCTCCCACCCCCCAGCATCCAGGGGCACCCTCCACCAGGCCCCCACCCATGTCTCCCACCACTCCCACCCCCCAGCAGTGCAGGGGCACCCTCCACCAGGCCCCCACCCATGTCTCCCACCATCCCCACCCCCCAGCCACCAGGGGCAGCCTCCACCAGGCCCCCACCCATGTCTTCCCCCACCCCCAGCAGTGCAGGGGCACCCTCCACCAGGCCCCCACCCATGTCCCCTATCACCCCCACCCCCCAGCCACCAGGGGCAGCCTCCACCAGGCCCCCACTCATGTCTCCCACCCCCCAGCCACCAGGGGCAGCCTCCACCAGGCCCCCACCCATGTCTCCCACCACCCCCACCCCCCAGCAGTGCAGGGGCACCCTCCACCAGGCCCCCACCCATGTCTCCCACCACCCCCACCCCCCAGCCACCAGGGGCAGCCTACACAAGGCCCACTCTCATATCTCCCACAACCCCCACCCCCAGCAGTGCAGGGGCAGCCTCCACCAGGCCCCCCACCCATGTCTCCCACCACCCCCACCCCCCAGCATCCAGGGGCACCCTCCACCAGGCCCCCACCCATGTCTCCCACCACCCCCACCCCCCAGCAGTGCAGGAGCAGCCTCCACCAGGCCCCCACCCATGTCCCCTATCACCCCCACCCCCCAGCAGTGCAGGGGCACCCTCCACCAGGCCCCCACTCATGTCTCCCACCACCCCCACCCCCCAGCATCCAGGGGCACCCTCCACCAGGCCCCCACTCATGTCTCCCACCACCCCCACCCCCCAGCAGTGCAGGGGCACACTCCACCAGGCCCCCACCCATGTCCCCTATCACCCCCACCCCCCAGCATCCAGGGGTACCCTCCGCCAGGCCCCCACTCATGTCTCCCACCACCCCCACCCCCCAGCAGTGCAGGGGCAGCCTCCACCAGGCCCCCACCCATGTCTCCCACCACCCCCACCCCCCAGCATCCAGGGGCACCCTCCACCAGGCCCCCACTCATGTCTCACACCACCCCCACCCCCCAGCATTGCAGGGGCACCCTCCACCAGGCCCCCACCCATGTCTCCCACCGCCCCCACCCCCCAGCCACCAGGGGCAGCCTACACCAGGCCCCCACTCATGTCTCCCACCACCCCCACCCCCCAGCATCCAGGGGCACCCTCCACCAGGCCCCCACTCATGTCTCCCACCACCCCCACCCCCCAGCAGTGCAGGGGCAGCCTCCACCAGGCCCCCACTCATGTCCCCTATCACCCCCACGCCCCAGCAGTGCAGGGGCACCCTCCACCAGGCCCCCACCCATGTCTCCCACCACCCCCACCCCCCAGCAGTGCAGGGGCACCCTCCACCAGGCCCCCACCCATGTCCCCTATCACCCCCACCCCCCAGCCACCAGGGGCAGCCTCCACCAGGCCCCCACTCATGTCTCCCACCACCCCCACCCCCCAGCAATGCAGGGGCACCCTCCACCAGGCCCCCACCCATGTCTCCCACCACCCCCACCCCCCAGCCACCAGGGGCAGCCTACACCAGGCCCCCACTCATGTCTCCCACCACCCCCACCCCCCAGCAGTGCAGGGGCAGCCTCCACCAGGCCCCACTCATGTCCCCCATCACCCCCATCCCCCAGCAGTGCAGGGGCACCCTCCACCAGGCCCCCACCCATGTCTCCCACCACCCCCACCCCCCAGCATCCAGGGGCACCCTCCACCAGGCCCCCACCCATGTCTCCCACCACCCCCACCCCCCAGCAGTGCAGGGGCACCCTCCACCAGGCCCCCACCCATGTCCCCTATCACCCCCACCCCCCAGAAGTGCAGGGGCACCCTCCACCAGGCCCCCACTCATGTCTCCCACCACCCCCACCCCCCAGCAGTGCAGGGGCACCCTCCACCAGGCCCCCACCCATGTCCCCTATCACTCCCACCCCCCAGCAGTGCTGGGGCACCCTCCACCAGGCCCCCACCCATGTCTCCCACCCCCCAGCATCCAGGGGCACCCTCCACCAGGCCCCCACCCATGTCTCCCACCACTCCCACCCCCCAGCAGTGCAGGGGCACCCTCCACCAGGCCCCCACCCATGTCTCCCACCATCCCCACCCCCAGCCACCAGGGGCAGCCTCCACCAGGCCCCCACCCATGTCTTCCCCCACCCCCCAGCAGTGCAGGGGCACCCTCCACCAGGCCCCCACCCATGTCCCCTATCACCCCCACCCCCCAGCCACCAGGGGCAGCCTCCACCAGGCCCCCACTCATGTCTCCCACCACCCCCACCCCCCAGCAGTGCAGGGGCACCCTCCACCAGGCCCCCACCCATGTCTCCCACCACCCCCACCCCCCAGCCACCAGGGGCAGCCTACACCAGGCCCCCACTCATGTCTCCCACCACCCCCACCCCCCAGCAGTGCAGGGGCAGCCTCCACCAGGCCCCACTCATGTCCCCTATCACCCCCACCCCCCAGCATTGCAGGGGCACCCTCCACCAGGCCCCCACCCATGTCTCCCACCACCCCCACCCCCCAGCATCCAGGGGCACCCTCCAGCAGGCCCCCACTCATGTCTCCCACCACCCCCACCCCCCAGCCACCAGGGGCAGCCTCCACCAGGCCCCCACCCATGTCTACCACCACCCCCACCCCCCAGCAGTGCAGGGGCACCCTCCACCAGGCCCCCACCCATGTCCCCTATCACCCCCACCCCCCAGCAGTGCAGGGGCACCCTCCACCAGGCCCCCACTCATGTCTCCCACCACCCCCACCCCCCAGCAGTGCAGGGGCACCCTCCACCAGGCCCCCACCCATGTCTCCCACCACCCCCACCCCCCAGCAGTGCAGGGGCAGCCTCCACCAGGCCCCCACCCATGTCCCCTATCACCCCCACCCCCCAGCCACCAGGGGCAGCCTCCACCAGGCCCCCACTCATGTCTCCCACCACCCCCACCCCCAGCAGTGCAGGGGCAGCCTCCACCAGGCCCCCACTCATGTCCCCTATCACCCCCACACCCCAGCAGTGCAGGGGCACCCTCCCCCAGGCCCCCACCCATGTCGCCCACCCCCCCACCCCCCAGCCACCAGGGGCAGCCTACACCAGGCCCCCACCCATGTCTCCCACCACCCCCACCCCCCAGCAGTGCAGGGGCAGCCTCCACCAGGCCCCCACTCATGTCCCCTATCACCCCCACCCCCCAGTAGTGCAGGGGCACCCTCCACCAGGCCCCCACCCATGTCTCCCACCACCCCCACCCCCCAGCCACCAGGGGCAGCCTACACCAGGCCCCCACTCATGTCTCCCGCCACCCCCACCCCCCAGCAGTGCAGGGGCAGCCTCCACCAGGCCCCCACCCATGTCTCCCACCACCCCCACCCCCCAGCATCCAGGGGCACCCTCCACCAGGCCCCCACCCATGTCTCCCACCACCCCCACCCCCCCAGGCCCCCACCCATGTCTCCCACCACCCCCACCCCCCAGGGGCAGCCTCCACCAGGCCCCCACCCATGTCTCCCACCACCCCACCCCCCAGAAGTGCAGGGGCACCCTCCACCAGGCCCCCACCCATGTCTCCCACCACCCCCACCCCCCGGCAGTGCAGGGGCAGCCTCCACCAGGCCCCCACCCATGTCCCCTATCACCCCCACCCCCCAGCCACCAGGGGCAGCCTCCACCAGGCCCCCACTCATGTCTCCCACCACCCCCACCCCCCAGCAGTGCAGGGGCACCCTTCACCAGGCCCTCACCCATGTCTCCCACCACCCCCAGCCACCAGGGGCAGCCTACACCAGGCCCCCACTCATGTCCCCTATCACCCCCACCCCCCAGCAGTGCAGGGGCACCCTCCACCAGGCCCCCACCCATGTCTCCCCCCACCCCCCAGCCACCAGGGGCAGCCTCCACCAGGCCCCCACCCATGTCTCCCACCACCCCCACCCCCCAGCAGTGCAGGGGCAGCCTCCACCAGGCCCCCACTCATGTCCCCTATCACCCCCACCCCCCCAGCAGTGCAGGGGCACCCTCCACCAGGCCCCCACCCATGTCTCCCCCCACCCCCCAGCCACCAGGGGCAGCCTCCACCAGACCCCCACCCATGTCTCCCACCACCCCCACCCCCCAGCAGTGCAGGGGCACCCTCCACCAGGCCCCCACCCATGTCCCCTATCACCCCCACCCCCCAGCAGTGCAGGGGCACCCTCCACCAGGCCCCCACTCATGTCTCCCACCACCCCCACCCCCCAGCAGTGCAGGGGCACCCTCCACCAGGCCCCCACCCATGTCCCCACCCATGTCCCCTATCACCCCCACCCTCCACCAGGCCCCCACTCATGTCTCCCACCACCCCCACCCCCCAGCAGTGCAGGGGCACCCTCCACCAGGCCCCCACCCATGTCCCCTATCACCCCCACCCCCAGCACCAGGGGCACCCTCCACCAGGCCCCCACCCATGTCTCCCACCACCCCCACCCCCCAGCATCCAGGGGCACCCTCCACCAGACCCCCACTCATGTCTACCACCACCCCCACCCCCCAGGGGCACCCTCCACCAGGCCCCCACCCATGTCTCCCACCACCCCCACCCCCCAGCAGTGCAGGGGCAGCCTCCACCAGGCCCCCACTCATGTCCCCTATCACCCCCACCCCCCAGCAGTGCAGGGGCACCCTCCACCAGGCCCCCACTCATGTCTCCCACCACCCCCCAGCATCCAGGGGCACCCTCCACCAGGCCCCCACTCATGTCTCCCACCACCCCCACCCCCCAGCAGTGCAGGGGCACCCTCCACCAGGCCCCCACCCATGTCCCCTATCACCCCCACCCCCCAGCATCCAGGGGCACCCTCCACCAGGCCCCCACCCATGTCCCCTATCACCCCCACCCCCCAGCATCCAGGGGCACTCTCCACCAGGCCCCCACTCATGTCTCCCACCACCCCCACCCCCCAGCAGTGCAGGGGCAGCCTCCACCAGGCCCCCACTCATGTCCCCTATCACCCCCACCCCCCAGCAGTGCAGGGGCACCCTCCACCAGGCCCCCACCCATGTCTCCCACCACCCCCACCCCCCAGCATCCAGGGGCAGCCTCCACCAGGCCCCCACTCATGTCTCCCACCACCCCCCAGCCACCAGGGGCACCATGTCCCCTATCACCCCCACCCCCCAGCATCCAGGGGCACCCTCCACCAGGCCCCCACTCATGTCTCCCACCACCCCCACCCCCAGCAGTGCAGGGGCACCCTCCACCAGGCCCCCACCCATGTCTCCCACCACCCCCACCCCCGTCTCCCACCACCCCCCAGCCACCAGGGGCAGCCTACACCAGGCCCCCACCCATGTCTCCCACCACCCCCACCCCCCAGCAGTGCAGGGGCACCCTCCACCAGGCCCCCACCCATGTCCAACTCATGTCTCCCTGCACCCCCACCCCCCAGCATCCAGGGGCACCCTCCACCAGGCCCCCACTCATGTCTCCCACCACCCCCACCCCCCAGCCACCAGGGGCAGTGTCCACCAGGCCCCCACTCATGTCTCCTACCACCCCCACCCCCCAGCCACCAGGGGCACCCTCCACCAGGCCCCCACCCATGTCTCCCACCACCCCCACCCCCGAGCCACCAGGGGCAGCCTCCACCATGCCCCCACTCATGTCTCCCACCCCCCAGCCACCAGGGGCACCCTCCACCAGGCCCCCACCCATGTCTCCCACCACCCCCACCCCCCAGCCACCAGGGGCAGCCTCCACCAGGCCCCCACTCATGTCTCCCACCACCCCCACCCCCCAGCAGTGCAGGGGCACCCTCCACCAGGCCCCCACCCATGTCTCCCGCCCCCCCACCCCCCAGCCACCAGGGGCAGCCTCCACCAGGCCCCCACCCATGTCTCCCACCACCCCCACCTCCCAGCAGTGCAGGGGCACCCTCCACCAGGCCCCCACCTATGTCTCCCCCCACCAGGTCCTCACAATCACCAACCATGTGCGTAATGGTCAGCCTCCACAGCCAAAAGGCCCTACCAAGTAACCCATTCACCCACATGGAAATGGAAATTACCTGTTACACCCCCAACGTACATAAAGCAAATGAACCCATGTCTGTCACACACAATGGTTGCAAATGAATTGGAAAACACCCAACATGACATGCATGAAACCAATGAGATGATACCACACAGTGAAGTATGAAAACAAAATTGCATTAAAAAAATATGAATGCAAATGAAATGAAACAAACTACAATGCCAATGAAAAAAAGAAAAGGTGCATGTCCGTCCCAAAAAATTAAAAACACCAAATCCAAAAAAAATGTACTTCAAAGTCACATTAAAAATGAAATCAATCCGACAGAAAAAAAATAAATCCAAACACCATTGCTCCATGGAGAAGAAATAAAAAATTAAAAAATAAAACAATCCAATGAAGAACTATGTACAAAATATCCAAGGGTCCATGAGCCCAACTGAACAAAGGAAACCTACAAAAAACCCTAACAAAAATGCAACTATATACAAAAAGTGGAGCTGTGTCCGTCGACTCCAAATCATAAGAATAAACAAATGAAACCTAAAACTAAAGAACTATATACAAAGGCGGTGGGCAAGTCCAGCGGCTCACTCCGTAGTGTTCCGGGCCAGGGCATCATCAAACTCCTCGTCTATGTCCCGGAGGCGGTCCTGTTCCATGGCCCCGAGGGTCCGCAGGGACGACGCCATCTGCTCCTCCAACCCCCTGCGGATTGCCTCAAGGCACTCGGCCCGCCTCAGGGCCCTCTGCATGGAGTTCTCCGCCCTGACCATCGTGAGCCGCTCCTCTTCCGCCCGCCGCCGCTCCGCACCTATCTGCTGGCCCAACCGCAGCCACACGGAAGACACTTCCTGTCCTGGGTCCTCCTGCCCTCCGGCCGATGCCTGCCCCTCCGATGTTGATGGCCCCGAGCCATGATGCCTCCCACGTTGACTCTGCTGCTGCCTCCGACGCAACTGCCTCTGCCAGCACGACGGCATCCAGGCTGATGGAATCCACCGACGCCGTCGTGCACGTGCCCTGCCTGATGATGCCGGCACATCCTCCATCTGCTGGGGTACAGTTGCTGTGGTGTCCACCCCTGCTTGACCTCCGACTCCTGACTGTGGCAGGGAGGGGATCCCCACCGAGCTGGTTGCATAGGTCAGGGCAGGTCCACAGGGGGCCCTGGTGGCATCTGGGCCGGAAGACGGCAAGGATAACGACCGGCGTATAGCCTCCACAGAGGAGGAGAGGGCCGCCAGATTGGCCGACACATGCAGGAAACCCCCGAACATGGAAGATCCCAATTGGGCCACGTCGGCACGGTGCTCTTCGTGATGATGTGCGTGCTCCTCCCGGGAAGCACGCACGTCATCACGAATTGCACCCGCGCGCATCGCAACCCCAATCAGGACCTTCTCCATACGGACACGGGTCCCCTCGTCCGCAGGTGGAGGGGAGTCAGGTGACATGGACATCCCCTCTACCTGCGGACGGGCCTGGGACGGGGCATCCCTGCTGGTGCATGGTGGTGCACACACAGGGTCAGGGACAGCGACATGCACAGGCCCCTCCACGGTGACCTGTGCTGCCTCCTGCCCCTGGCCCTGGACTGCACCACTTGCACCAGCAGGGATGCCCCCACCAGGCCCCATGTGTGCACCTGTGGCGGCCTCCTCCTCCTCTGTGGAAACCACCAACCTGGCTGGCTCCTCACCGTCTTCCACCGTAGCAGGCCCCTGTGGGGACTCACCCACCCCTTCCGCTGCAGCCGTGGGGGCATCCCCGCCGCCTTGCTCCACAGCGCAGTCTCCGCCCTCTTCTTCACTAGCCGCTGCGTAGAGGGAGACAAAGAACACAAGCATCAGGGTACTGTACAATGGTCCCCTAGACAGGAAGCAATAGCAGATCAGTACCACTGTCAAAGTACACTTCCATCATGTCCCTCCACAACACATGGGTCAGTCCAGGCAAAACACACACAGTAACAGGCATGGTGCATGCCATGGACATTTCCATACATGTCCAATGGACTCTTGAAACATACAATGATATGGAACTCACATGCATCATGGGTCATGCCTATCACATGCACACACTTCACCTCAGTCACATCCATCTGGCCCCATACACCCCAAACACAGCGGATACAAGGGTAACTAGGCTGCATCAGTGAATCTGTGCATTGTCACACACGTGTCATGCATCCATGGCATGCACAAGTCACAGACACGCAGGTCAGGCACACAGACATGGCTACCATATATGTACCTGGCATCAGCACCCATCCCTCACCCCCACCCATGTCCAGGAACAGAGACTGGCATGCTCTCATGTTTAAAATCTGCATAGGGCTCCCCATGTGGCATTTAAACACATGCAACAACCATGTGGTTCACACATCACTGGTCGCACATGCATTACCATGATGTCCCTGCACACATACATGCATACATGGCCTATGTCACACATACAGGCAAGTATCAGAGAACCAGCACACCGCAACATGCCCTGTCTCACACAGCAATGCTTGGACACTTACCGCTCAACTCCAGACGGGTCTCCCTCTCAAGGATCTGGGCGTGGAGCGCTGGGCGAACGCGTTCCAGGACCCTCATCTGGATGGAACTCATGCGGCCCCTGCCCCCCTCCACGAGGCGCCGGGCCTTCACGAGGGTCCTGGACCTCAAGTCCTCCCAGCGCTTCTTGATCTTCTGGACGTCGCGGGTTGCCATTTCCTCCGCGTTGATTGCAACCACACAGTCGGCCCAGATCCTCTCCCGTCCTTCCTTGCTGGCGCGGGACGATCCAAAGAGGGCATCATACTGCCCCAGGACATGCTCCACCAGGACACCAACTTCGGTGGCAGTGAAGCTGGTGCCCCTCTGCCCCTCTGGCCTGGGGTTGCCACTGGTGCCAGATGTGGAAGTGCCCGACATGGCAACCCCAGAGGCAGGTGTGGGTGGGCAACTGGGTCCTGGGGCTGGGCTGTGGAGCGATGTAATCCCAGTCGGGAGTCTTCAGTTCCAGCAGGGGTGGACACAGCAACTGGACCCCTGCAGATGGCTGATGTGCAGGCACCAAATGGCAGGGCACGGTGGCAGCAGGCAGGCAGCATCAGATGGCACGTGGGAGGCTGCTCGGGGCACTGGGGGGCAGTATTTCGGCCTTCTGGGCAGGAGCGTGGTCTTCCGTGTGTTTTCGCGTGGCCAGCTTGATACGGAGTGATTTGGCACGTGAAAATCCTGCACGTCAGCGTGAAATTCGAGGAAAGGCCCTTAGCGCGTAAGCGCGTCAGCACGCATACGCGATTCTATTGGACCAAAGGCCCTCAGCGCGTAAGCGCGTCTGTGACGTGACCCGCACGGGTGTTTCCCACACAGCACGTGATGACGGAGCACACGTGGAAAGACTGCACGTCAGAGTGTCATTGCGTGTAATTGGACAAAAGTGCGCGTACATGCGATTGGCCTATGTACGTGTATTTCAGGGGTGCGCGGGCACTTACACACGCAAGTACGTCAGCGCACCTGTATCCCGGGGTGCGCGGGAATTTCCACACGCTATTGGACTGGGTACTGGATTTCAGGGGTGCGCGGGTCACACGCTTGCCTACAACACGCGCAACGCATACATTTGCGCGCTAACAAAATAACAAGCTCAGACCCAGGATGAACATACCGTTCCTAGCAGCAGTGGCCGTGGGCTACCAAAGGAGGAAGAGGAGGATAGTCGGGGCCAGAATATTCACACCCAGAACCAGCCTTTTCGGAATGCCTGATGACCAGGTGTATGGGAGGTACAGGTTTCCACCACACATAATACTGGACCTGATGAGTGAGTGGGAGGATGACCTCACATCACCCACCCTGTGCTCCCAAGCACTCGGCCCCCTGGAGAAGGTCCTCAATGTACTGCATTTCTTAGCCACTGGATCATTTCAGCGGACAAGTGCCATAGTGGGTGGGGTATCACAGGCCACCCAGTCACGCTGCCTACACCAGGTCTTGAACATCATCACTGCACGCCCATCAGTCCGCAGGCACATATACCTGCCCAGAACACCTGCAGAAAGGCATGCTGCCGCCCTGGATTTTTACGGTGTGGCACGATTCCCCAAAGTGCTAGGTGCCATCGACTGCACCCATGTGGCTCTACGTCCCCCCAGGGCATCAGAGCACATCTATAGGAACCGCAAGCACTGGCATTCCATCAACGTGCAGGTAGTATGTAATGCCAAGGGAATCATCACCTCAGTATATGCCAACTATCCCGGGTCCACCCACGACAGCTTCATTTACCGAATGTCCGCCCTAAGCCGGGACCTAGAAGCTGGGCGGCATGGCGATACATGGCTGCTTGGTGAGTATGAATGCCACTGCACATG